>NC_136059.1:1511408823-1512680374 GCF_964261635.1 Lissotriton helveticus | reverse complement strand
CTCCCACTGACACTCTCACTGACACTCTTGCTGACACTCTCGCTGACACTATCACTGACACTCTCACTGACACTCACTGACACTCACTGACACTCTCACTGACACTCTCACTGACACTCTCACTGACACTCTCACTGACACTCTCACTCACTGACACTAACACTCTCACTGACACTCACTGACACTCTGACACTCTCACTGACACTCTCACTGATACTCACTGACACTCCCACTGACACTGACACTCTCACTGACACTCTCACTGACACTCAGTTACACTCTCACTGACACTCTCACTGACACTCACGTACACTCACTGACACTCTCACTGACACTCTCACTGACACTGACACTCTCACTGACACTCTCACTGACACTCTCACAGACACTCACTGACACTCACTGACACTCTCTCTGACACACTCTCACTGACGCTGACACTCTCACTGACACTCTCACTGACACTGACACTCTCACTGACACTGACACTCTCACTGACACTCTCACTGACACTCTCACTAACACTGACACTCTCACTGAAACTCTCACTGACACTCACACTCTCACTGACACTCACTTACACTCTCACTTACACTCTCACTGACACTCTCACTGACACTCTCACTGACACTCTCACTGACACTCAAGGACACTCACTGACACTCTCACTGACACTCTCACTGACACTGTCACTCTCACTGACACTTTCACTGACACACTCACTGACCCTCTCACTGACACTGACACACTCACTGACACACTCACTGACACACTCACTGACACTCTCACTGACACTGACTCTGACACTGACTCTGACACTGACTCTGACTCTGACACTCTCACTCACACTCTCACTCACACTCACTGACACTCTCACCGACACTGACTCTGACACTCTCACTCACACTCTCGCTCACACTCACTGACACTCACTGACACTCTCACTCACACTCTCACTGACACTCACACTGACACTCTCACTGATGCTGACACTCTCACTGACACTCTCACTGACACTCTCACTGATGCTGACACTGATGCTGTCACTGACACTGACTCTCTCACTGACACTCTCACTGACACTCTCACTGACACTGACACTCTCACTGACACTCACTTACATTCTCACTGACACTCTCACTGACACTCTCACTGACACTCTCACTGACACTCTCACTAACACTCTCACTGACACTCTCGCTGACACTCAAGGACACTCACTGACACTCTCACTGACACTCTCACTGACACTGTGACTCTCACTGACACTTTCACTGACACACTCACTGACACACTCACTGACACTCTCACTGACACTCTCACTGACACTGACACTCTCACTGACTCTGACACTCTCACTGACTCTGACACTCTCACTGACACTCTCACTGACACTCTCACTAACACTGACACTCTCACTGAAACTCACACTGACACTCTCACTGACAATCTCACTGACAATCTCACTGACACTCACTGACACTCTCACTGACACTCACTGACACTCACTGACACTCTCACTGACAGTCCCACTGACACTCTCACTGACACTCTCACTGACACTCTCACTGACACTCTCACAGACACTGACACTTTCACTGACACTCACCGACACTCTGACACTCTCACTGATACTCACTGACACTCTCACTGACACTCACTGACACTCTCACTGACACTGACACTCTCACTGACAATCTCATCTACACTCTCACTGACACACTCACTGACACTCTTCACTGACACTCACTGACACTCTCACTGACACTCTCACTGACACTCTCACTCTCACTGACACTCTCACTGACACTCACTGACACTCTCACTGACACTCTCACTGACACTCAAGGACACTATCACTGACACTCACTGACACTCTCACTGACACTCTCACTGACACTCTCACTGACACTCTCACTGGCACTCACTCACTGACACTAACATTCTCACTGACACTCACTGGCACTCTGACACTCTCACTGACACTCTCACTGATACTCACTGACACTCTCACTGACACTCACTGACACTCTCACTGACACTGACACTCTCACTGACACTGACACTCTCACGAACACTCTCACTGACACTCTCACTGACACTCAAGGACACTCACTGACACTCTCACTGACACTCTCACTGACACTCACTGACACTCTCGCTGACACTCTCGCTGACACTCACTGACACTCTCACTGACACTCACTGACACACTCACTGACACTCTCACTGACACTCTCACTGACACTGACACTCTCACTGACACTCTCACTGACACTCTCACTGACACTCTCACTGACACTCTCACTGACACTCTCACTCTCACTGACACTCACTGACACTCTCACTGACACTCTCACTGACACTCTCACTGACACTGACACTCTCACTGACACTCTCACTGACATTCACTGACACTCTCACTGCCACACTCACTGACACTCACTGACACTCAATGACACTCTCACTGACACTCTCTCTGACACTGACACTCTCACTAACACTCTTACTGACACACTCACTGACACTCTCACTGACACTGACACTCTCACTGACACTCTCACTGACACGCTCACTGACACTCTCACTGATGCTGACACTCTCACTGACACTGACACTCTCACTTACACTTTCACTGACACTAACACTCTCACTGACACTCTCACTGACACCCAATGACACTCTCACTGACACCCAATGACACTCTCACTGACACCCAATGACACTCTCACTGACACTCAATGACACTCTCACTGACACTCTGACACTCACTGACACTCTCACTGACACTCTCACTGACACAGACACTCTCACTGACACTCTCACTGACACTCTCACTGACACTCTTACTGACATTGACTCGCTCACTGAAACTCTCACTGACACTCTCACTGACACTCTCACTCTCACTGACACTCTCACTGGAACTCTCACTGAGACTCTCACTGACACTCTCTCTGAAACAATCACTGACACTCTCACTGACACTCTCACTGATACGCTCACTGACATGCTCACTGACACGCTCACTGACACTCTCACTGACACTCTCACTGACACTCTCACTGACACTCTCACTGACACTCTCACTGACTCTGACACTCTCACTCTCACTCACTGACACGCTCACTGACACTGACACTCTCACTGACACTCTCACAGACACTAACACTCTCACTGACACTCACTGACACTGACACTTTCACTGACACTCAATGACACTCTGACACTCTCACTGACACTCTAACTGATACTCACTGACACTCTCACTGACACTCACTGACACTCTCACTGACACTGACACTGTCACTGACAATCTCATCTACACTCTCACTGACACTCTCACTGACACTCTCACTGACACTCTCACTCTCACTGACACTCACTGACACTCTCACTGACACTCTCACTGACACTCTCACTGACACTCTCACTGACACTCTCACTGACACTCTCACTCACTGACACTAACACTCTCACTGACACTCACTGACACTCTGACACTCTCACTGACACTCTCACTGATACTCACTGACACTCCCACTGACACTCACTGACACTCTCACTGACACTCTCACTGACACTCTCACTGACACTCAAGGACACTCACTGACACTCTCACTGACACTCTCGCTGACACTCTCGCTGACACTCTCACTGACACTCTCACTGACACTTTCTCTGACACACTCTCACTGACACTCACTGACACACTCACTGACACTCTTACTGACACTGACACTCACTGACACTCTCACTGACACTCTCACTGACACTTTCTCTGACACTTTCTCTGACACACTCACTGACACTCTCACTGACACTCTCACTCTCACTGACACTCTCACTGACACTCTCACTGACACTCTAACTGACACTCTCACTGACACAGACACTCTCACTGACACTCACTGACACTCTCACTGCCACACTCACTGACACTCAATGACACTCTCACTGACACTCTCTCTGACACTGACACTCTCACTGACACTCACTGACACTCGCTGACAATCTCACTGACACTCTCACTGACACTCACGTACACTCACTGACACTTTCACTGACACTCTCACTGACACTGACACTCTCACTGACACTCTCACTGACACTCTCACTAACACTGACACTCTCACTGACACTCTCACTGACACTCTCACTGACACTCTCACTGACACTCACTGACACTCTCACTGACACTTTCTCTGACACACTCTCACTGACACTGATACTCTCACTGACACTCACTGACACACTCACTGACACTCTCACTGACACTCTCACTGACACTCTCACTGACACTGACACTCTCACTGACACTCTCACTGACACTCTCACTGACACTCTCACTGACACACTCACTGACACTCTCACTGACACTCTCACTCTCACTGACACTCACTGACACACTCACTGACACTCTCACTGACACTCTCACTGACACTCTCACTGACACTGACACTCTCACTGACACTCTCACTGATATTCACTGACACTCTCACTGCCACACTCACTGACACTCACTGACACTCAATGACACTCTCACTGACACTCTCTCTGACAATGACACTCTCACTGACACTCTTACTGACACACTCACTGACACTCTCACTGACACTCTCATTGACACTCACTGACACACTCACTGACACGCTCACTGACACTCTCACTGATGCTGACACTCTCACTGACACTGACACTCTCACTTACACTCTCACTGACAATAACACTCTCACTGACACTCTCACTGACACCCAATGACACTCTCACTGACACCCAATGACACTCTCACTGACATTCAATGACACTCACTGACACTCTCACTGACACTCTCACTGACACTCTCACTGACACTGTCACTCTCACTGACACTTTCACTGACACACTCACTGACCCTCTCACTGACACTGACACTCTCACTGACACACTCACTGACACACTCACTGACAATCTCACTAACACTCTCACTGACACTCCCATTGACACTCACACTGACACTCTCACTGACACTCTCACTGACACTCTCACTGACACTCTCACTGACACTCTCACTGACACTCATGTACAATCACTGACATTCTCACTGACACTCTCACTGACACTGACACTGACACTCTCACTGACACACTCACTGACACTGACACTCTCACTGACACTCTCACTGACACTCTCAATGACACTCACTGACACTCTCACTGACACTCATGTACACTCACTGACACTCTCACTGACACTCTCACTGACACTGACACTCTCACTGACACTCTCACTGACACTCACTGACACTCACTGACACTCTCACTGACACTTTCTCTGACACACTCTCACTGACACTGACACTCTCACTGACACTCACTGACACACTCACTGACACTCTCACTGACACTCTCACTGACACTGACACTCCCACTTACTCTGACACTCTCACTGATACTCTCACTGACACTCTCACTAACACTGACACTCTCACTGAAACTCTCACTGACACTCTCACTGACGAATCTCACTGACAATCTCACTGACACTCACTGACACTCTCACTGACACTCACTGACACTCTCACTGACAGTCCCACTGACACTCTCACTGACACTCTCACTGACACTGACACTCTCACTGACACTGACACTTTCACTTACACTCACTGACACTCTGACACTCTCACTGACACTCTCACTGATACTCACTGACACTCTCACTGACACTCACTGACACTCTCACTGACACTGACACTCTCACTGACAATCTCATCTACACTCTCACTGACACACTCACTGACACTCTCACTGACACTCACTGACACTCTCACTGACACTCTCACTCTCACTGATACTCTCACTGACACTCTCACTGACACTCAAGGACACTCACTGACACTATCACTGACACTCACTGACACTCTCACTGACACTCTCACTGACACTCTCACTGACACTCTCACTGACACTCTCACTCACTGACACTAACATTCTCACTGACACTCACTGGCACTCTGACACTCTCACTGACACTCTCACTGATACTCACTGACACTCTCACTGACACTCACTGACACTCTCACTGACACTGACACTCTCACTGACACTCTCACGGACACTCTCACTGACACTCTCACTGACACTCAAGGACACTCACTGACACTCTCACTGACACTCTCACTGACACTCACTGACACTCTCGCTGACACTCTCGCTGACACTCACTGACACTCTCACTGACACTTTCTCTGACACTCTCGCTGACACTGACACTCTCACTGACACTCACTGACACACTCACTGACACTCTCACTGACACTCTCACTGACACTCTCACTGACACTCTCACTGACACTCTCACTGACACTCTCACTCTCACTGACACTCACTGACACACTCACTGACACTCTCACTGACACTCTCACTGACACTCTCACTGACACTGACACTCTCACTGACACTCTCACTGACACTCTCACTGACACTCACTGACACTCTCGCTGACACTCTCGCTGACACTCACTGACACTCTCACTGACACTTTCTCTGACACACTCTCACTGACACTGACACTCTCACTGACACTCACTGACACACTCACTGACACTCTCACTGACACTCTCACTGACACTCTCACTGACACTCTCACTGACACACTCACTGACACTCTCACTGACACTCTCACTCTCACTGACACTCACTGACACTCTCACTGATACTCACTGACACTCTCACTGACACTCACTGACACTCTCACTGACACTGACACTCTCACTGACACTGACACTCTCACGGACACTCTCACTGACACTCAAGGACACTCACTGACACTCTCACTGACACTCTCACTGACACTCACTGACACTCTCGCTGACACTCTCGCTGACACTCACTGACACTCTCACTGACACTTTCTCTGACACACTCTCACTGACACTGACACTCTCACTGACACTCACTGACACACTCACTGATACTCTCACTGACACTCTCACTGACACTCTCACTGACACTCTCACTGACACTCTCACTGACACACTCACTGACACTCTCACTGACACTCTCACTCTCACTGACACTCACTGACACACTCACTGACACTCTCACTGACACTCTCACTGACACTCTCACTGACACTGACACTCTCACTGACACTCTCACTGACATTCACTGACACTCTCACTGCCACACTCACTGACACTCACTGACACTCAATGACACTCTCACTGACACTCTCACTGACACTCTCTCTGACACTGACACTCTCACTAACACTCTTACTGACACACTCACTGACACTCTCACTGACACTGACACTCTCACTGACACTCACTGACACACTCACTGACACGCTCACTGACACTCTCACTGATGCTGACACTCTCACTGACACTCTCACTTACACTTTCACTGACACTGACACTCTCACTGACACCCAATGACACTCTCACTGACACCCAATGACACTCTCACTGACACCCAATGACACTCTCACTGACACTCAATGACACTCTCACTGACACTCTGACACTCACTGACACTCTCACTGACACTCTCACTGACACTCTCACTGACACAGACACTCTCACTGACACTCTCACTGACACTCTCACTGACACTCTCACTGACATTGACACACTCACTGAAACTCTCACTGACACTCTCACTGACACTCTCACTCTCACTGACACTCTCACTGAAACTCTCACTGACACTCTCACTGACACTCTCTCTGAAACAATCACTGACACTCTCACTGACACTCTCACTGACACTCTCACTGACACTCTCACTGACACTCTCACTGACACTCTCACTGACTCTGACACTCTCACTCTCACTCACTGACACGCTCACTGACACTGACACTCTCACTGACACTCTCACAGACACTGACACTCTCACTGACACTCACTGACACTGACACTTTCACTGACACTCACTGACACTCTGACACTCTCACTGACACTCTAACTGATACTCACTGACACTCTCACTGACACTCACTGACACTCTCACTGACACTGACACTCTCACTGACAATCTCATCTACACTCTCACTGACACTCTCACTGACACTCTCACTGACACTCTCACTGACACTCACTGACACTCAATGACACTCTCACTGACACTCTCTCTGACACTGACACTCTCACTAACACTCTTACTGACACACTCACTGACACTCTCACTGACACTGACACTCTCACTGACACTCTCACTGACACGCTCACTGACACTCTCACTGATGCTGACACTCTCACTGACACTGACACTCTCACTTACACTTTCACTGACACTAACACTCTCACTGACACTCTCACTGACACCCAATGACACTCTCACTGACACCCAATGACACTCTCACTGACACCCAATGACACTCTCACTGACACTCAATGACACTCTCACTGACACTCTGACACTCACTGACACTCTCACTGACACTCTCACTGACACAGACACTCTCACTGACACTCTCACTGACACTCTCACTGACACTCTTACTGACATTGACTCGCTCACTGAAACTCTCACTGACACTCTCACTGACACTCTCACTCTCACTGACACTCTCACTGAAACTCTCACTGAGACTCTCACTGACACTCTCTCTGAAACAATCACTGACACTCTCACTGATACGCTCACTGACATGCTCACTGACACGCTCACTGACACTCTCACTGACACTCTCACTGACACTCTCACTGACACTCTCACTGACTCTGACACTCTCACTCTCACTCACTGACACGCTCACTGACACTGACACTCTCACTGACACTCTCACAGACACTGACACTCTCACTGACACTCACTGACACTGACACTTTCACTGACACTCAATGACACTCTGACACTCTCACTGACACTCTAACTGATACTCACTGACACTCTCACTGACACTCACTGACACTCTCACTGACACTGACACTGTCACTGACAATCTCATCTACACTCTCACTGACACTCTCACTGACACTCTCACTGACACTCTCACTGACACTCTCACTCTCACTGACACTCACTGACACTCTCACTGACACTCTCACTGACACTCTCACTGACACTCTCACTGACACTCTCACTGACACTCTCACTCACTGACACTAACACTCTCACTGACACTCACTGACACTCTGACACTCTCACTGACACTCTCACTGATACTCACTGACACTCCCACTGACACTCACTGACACTCTCACTGACACTCTCACTGACACTCTCACTGACACTCAAGGACACTCACTGACACTCTCACTGACACTCTCGCTGACACTCTCGCTGACACTCTCACTGACACTCTCACTGACACTTTCTCTGACACACTCTCACTGACACTCACTGACACACTCACTGACACTCTTACTGACACTGACACTCACTGACACTCTCACTGACACTCTCACTGACACTTTCTCTGACACTTTCTCTGACACACTCACTGACACTCTCACTGACACTCTCACTCTCACTGACACTCTCACTGACACTCTCACTGACACTCTAACTGACACTCTCACTGACACAGACACTCTCACTGACACTCACTGACACTCTCACTGCCACACTCACTGACACTCAATGACACTCTCACTCACACTCTCTCTGACACTGACACTCTCACTGACACTCACTGACACTCGCTGACAATCTCACTGACACTCTCACTGACACTCACGTACACTCACTGACACTTTCACTGACACTCTCACTGACACTGACACTCTCACTGACACTCTCACTGACACTCTCACTAACACTGACACTCTCACTGACACTCTCACTGACACTCTCACTGACACTCTCACTGACACTCACTGACACTCTCACTGACACTTTCTCTGACACACTCTCACTGACACTGACACTCTCACTGACACTCTCACTGACACTCTCACTGACACTCTCACTGACACTCAATGACACTCTCACTGACACTCTCTCTGACAATGACACTCTCACTGACACTCTTACTGACACACTCACTGACACTCTCACTGACACTCTCACTGACACTCTCACTGACACTGACACTCTCACTGACACTCTCACTGACACTCTCACTGACACACTCACTGACACTCTCACTGACACTCTCACTCTCACTGACACTCACTGACACACTCACTGACACTCTCACTGACACTCTCACTGACACTCTCACTGACACTGACACTCTCACTGACACTCTCACTGATATTCACTGACACTCTCACTGCCACACTCACTGACACTCACTGACACTCAATGACACTCTCACTGACACTCTCTCTGACAATGACACTCTCACTGACACTCTTACTGACACACTCACTGACACTCTCACTGACACTCTCATTGACACTCACTGACACACTCACTGACACGCTCACTGACACTCTCACTGATGCTGACACTCTCACTGACACTGACACTCTCACTTACACTCTCACTGACAATAACACTCTCACTGACACTCTCACTGACACCCAATGACACTCTCACTGACATTCAATGACACTCACTGACACTCTCACTGACACTCTCACTGACACTCTCACTGACACTGTCACTCTCACTGACACTTTCACTGACACACTCACTGACCCTCTCACTGACACTGACACTCTCACTGACACACTCACTGACACACTCACTGACAATCTCACTGACACTCCCATTGACACTCACACTGACACTCTCACTGACACTCTCACTGACACTCTCACTGACACTCTCACTGACACTCTCACTGACACTCATGTACAATCACTGACATTCTCACTGACACTCTCACTGACACTGACACTGACACTCTCACTGACACACTCACTGACACTGACACTCTCACTGACACTCTCACTGACACTCTCAATGACACTCACTGACACTCTCACTGACACTCATGTACACTCACTGACACTCTCACTGACACTCTCACTGACACTGACACTCTCACTGACACTCTCACTGACACTCACTGACACTCACTGACACTCTCACTGACACTTTCTCTGACACACTCTCACTGACACTGACACTCTCACTGACACTCACTGACACACTCACTGACACTCTCACTGACACTCTCACTGACACTGACACTCCCACTTACTCTGACACTCTCACTGATACTCTCACTGACACTCTCACTAACACTGACACTCTCACTGAAACTCTCACTGACACTCTCACTGACGAATCTCACTGACAATCTCACTGACACTCACTGACACTCTCACTGACACTCACTGACACTCTCACTGACAGTCCCACTGACACTCTCACTGACACTCTCACTGACACTGACACTCTCACTGACACTGACACTTTCACTTACACTCACTGACACTCTGACACTCTCACTGACACTCTCACTGATACTCACTGACACTCTCACTGACACTCACTGACACTCTCACTGACACTGACACTCTCACTGACAATCTCATCTACACTCTCACTGACACACTCACTGACACTCTCACTGACACTCACTGACACTCTCACTGACACTCTCACTCTCACTGATACTCTCACTGACACTCTCACTGACACTCAAGGACACTCACTGACACTATCACTGACACTCACTGACACTCTCACTGACACTCTCACTGACACTCTCACTGACACTCTCACTGACACTCTCACTCACTGACACTAACATTCTCACTGACACTCACTGGCACTCTGACACTCTCACTGACACTCTCACTGATACTCACTGACACTCTCACTGACACTCACTGACACTCTCACTGACACTGACACTCTCACTGACACTGACACTCTCACGGACACTCTCACTGACACTCTCACTGACACTCAAGGACACTCACTGACACTCTCACTGACACTCTCACTGACACTCACTGACACTCTCGCTGACACTCTCGCTGACACTCACTGACACTCTCACTGACACTTTCTCTGACACACTCTCGCTGACACTGACACTCTCACTGACACTCACTGACACACTCACTGACACTCTCACTGACACTCTCACTGACACTCTCACTGACACTCTCACTGACACTCTCACTGACACTCTCACTCTCACTGACACTCACTGACACACTCACTGACACTCTCACTGACACTCTCACTGACACTCTCACTGACACTGACACTCTCACTGACACTCTCACTGACACTCTCACTGACACTCACTGACACTCTCGCTGACACTCTCGCTGACACTCACTGACACTCTCACTGACACTTTCTCTGACACACTCTCACTGACACTGACACTCTCATTGACACTCACTGACACACTCACTGACACTCTCACTGACACTCTCACTGACACTCTCACTGACACTCTCACTGACACTCTCACTGACACACTCACTGACACTCTCACTGACACTCTCACTCTCACTGACACTCACTGACACTCTCACTGATACTCACTGACACTCTCACTGACACTCACTGACACTCTCACTGACACTGACACTCTCACTGACACTGACACTCTCACGGACACTCTCACTGACACTCTCACTGACACTCAAGGACACTCACTGACACTCTCACTGACACTCTCACTGACACTCACTGACACTCTCGCTGACACTCTTGCTGACACTCACTGACACTCTCACTGACACTTTCTCTGACACACTCTCACTGACACTGACACTCTCACTGACACTCACTGACACACTCACTGATACTCTCACTGACACTCTCACTGACACTCTCACTGACACTCTCACTGACACTCTCACCGACACACTCACTGACACTCTCACTGACACTCTCACTCTCACTGACACTCACTGACACACTCACTGACACTCTCACTGACACTCTCACTGACACTCTCACTGACACTGACACTCTCACTGACACTCTCACTGACATTCACTGACACTCTCACTGCCACACTCACTGACACTCACTGACACTCAATGACACTCTCACTGACACTCTCACTGACACTCTCTCTGACACTGACACTCTCACTAACACTCTTACTGACACACTCACTGACACTCTCACTGACACTGACACTCTCACTGACACTCACTGACACACTCACTGACACGCTCACTGACACTCTCACTGATGCTGACACTCTCACTGACACTCTCACTTACACTTTCACTGACACTGACACTCTCACTGACACCCAATGACACTCTCACTGACACCCAATGACACTCTCACTGACACCCAATGACACTCTCACTGACACTCAATGACACTCTCACTGACACTCTGATACTCACTGACACTCTCACTGACACTCTCACTGACACTCTCACTGACACAGACACTCTCACTGACACTCTCACTGACACTCTCACTGACACTCTCACTGACATTGACACACTCACTGAAACTCTCACTGACACTCTCACTGACACTCACTCTCACTGACACTCTCACTGAAACTCTCACTGACACTCTCACTGACACTCTCTCTGAAACAATCACTGACACTCTCACTGACACTCTCACTGACACTCTCACTGACACTCTCACTGACACTCTCACTGACTCTGACACTCTCACTCTCACTCACTGACACGCTCACTGACACTGACACTCTCACTGACACTCTCACAGACACTGACACTCTCACTGACACTCACTGACACTGACACTTTCACTGACACTCACTGACACTCTGACACTCTCACTGACACTCTAACTGATACTCACTGACACTCTCACTGACACTCACTGACACTCTCACTGACACTGACACTCTCACTGACAATCTCATCTACACTCTCACTGACACTCTCACTGACACTCTCACTGACACTCTCACTGATACTCTCACTCTCACTGACACTCTCACTGACACTCTCACTGACACTCAAGGACACTCAAGGACACTCACTGACACTCTCACTGACACTCCCACTGACACTCTCACTGACACTCTTGCTGACACTCTCGCTGACACTATCACTGACACTCACTGACACTCTCACTGACACTCTCACTGACACTCTCACTGACACTCTCACTCACTGACACTAACACTCTCACTGACACTCACTGACACTCTGACACTCTCACTGACACTCTCACTGATACTCACTGACACTCCCACTGACACTCACTGACACTCTCACTGACACTCACTGACACTCTCACTGACACTGACACTCTCACTGACACTCTCACTGACACTCTCACTGACACTCAAGGACACTCACTGACACTCCCACTGACACTCTCACTGACACTCTCGCTGACACTCTCGCTGACACTCTCGCTGACACTCTCACTGACACTCTCACTGACACTTTCTCTGACACACTCTCACTGACACTGACACTCTCACTGACACTCACTGACACACTCACTGACACTCTCACTGACACTGACACTCACTGACACTCTCACTGACACTCTCACTGACACTCTCACTGACACTTTCTCTGACACTTTTTCTGACACACTCACTGACACTCTCACTGACACTCTCACTCTCACTGACACTCTCACTGACACTCTCACTGACACTAACTGACACTCTCACTGACACGGACACTCTCACTGACACTCAATGACACTCTCACTGCCACACTCACTGACACTCAATGACACTCTCACTGACACTCTCTCTGACACTGACACTCTCACTGACACTCACTGACACTCACTGACAATCTCACTGACACTCTCACTGACACTCGCGTACACTCACTGACACTCTCACTAACACTCTCACTGACACTGACACTCTCACTGACACTCTCACTGACACTCTCACTAACACTGACACTCTCACTGACACTCTCACTGACACTCACTGACACTCTCACTGACACTCTCACTGACACTTTCTCTGACACACTCTCACTGACACTGACACTCTCACTGACACTCACTGACACACTCACTGACACTCTCACTGACACTCTCACTGACACTGACACTCTCACTGACACTCTCACTGACACTCTCACTGACACTCTCACTGACACACTCACTGACACTCTCACTGACACTCTCACTGACACTCTCACTGACACTCTCACTGACACTCTCACTCTCACTGACACTCACTGACACACTCACTGACACTCTCACTGACACTCTCACTGACACTCTCACTGACACTGACACTCTCACTGACACTCTCACTGACATTCATTGACACTCTCACTGCCACACTCACTGACACTCACTGACACTCAATGACACTCTCACTGACACTCTCTCTGACACTGACACTCTCACTGACACTCTTACTGACACACTCACTGACACTCTCACTGACACTGACACTCTCACTGACACTCACTGACACACTCACTGACACACTCACTGACACTCTCACTGATGCTGACACTCTCACTGACACTGACACTCTCATTTACACTCTCACTGACACTGACACTCTCACTGACACTCTCACTGACACCCAATGACACTCTCACTGACACCCAATGACACTCTCACTGACACTCAATGACACTCTCACTGACACTCTGACACTCACTGACACTCTCACTGACACTCTCACTGACACTCTCACTGACACACTTACTTAAACTCTCACTGACACTCTCACTGACACTCTCACTCTCACTGACACTCTCACTGAAACTCTCACTGACACTCTCACTGACACTCTCACTGAAACAATCACTGACACTCTCACTGACACTCTCACTGACACTCTCACTGACACGCTCACTGACACTCTCACTGACACTCTCATTGACACTCTCACTGACACTCTCACTGACTCTGACACTCTCACTCTCACTCACTGACACTCTCACTGACACTGACACTCTCACTGACACTCTCACTGACACTCACTGACACTGACACTTTCACTGACACTCACTGACACTCTGACACTCTCACTGACACTCTCACTGATACTCACTGACACTCTCACTGACACTCACTGACACTCTCACTGACACTCTCACTGATACTCACTGACACTCTCACTGACACTCACTGACACTCTCACTGACAATCTCATCTACACTCTCACTGACACTCTCACTGACACTCTCACTGACACTCAAGGACACTCAAGGACACTCACTGACACTCCCGCTGACACTCTCGCTGACACTCTCGCTGACACTATCACTGACACTCTCACTGACACTCACTGACACTCTCACTGACACTCTCACTGACACTCTCACTGACACTCTCACTGACACTCTCACTGACACTCACTGACACTGACACTCTCATTGACACTCTCACTGATACTCACTGACACTCTCACTGACACTCACTGACACTCTCACTGACACTGACACTCTCACTGACACTGACACTCTCACTGACACTTTCACTGACACTCTCACTGACACTCTCACTGACACTCAAGGACACTCACTGACACTCTCACTGACACTCTCACTGACACTCTCACTGACACTCTTGCTGACACTCTTGCTGACACTCCTGCTGACACTCCTGCTGACACTCTCACTGACACTTTCTCTGACACACTCTCACTGACACTGACACTCTCACTGACACTCACTGACACACTCCTGACACTCTCACTGACACTCTCACTGACACTGACACTCTCACTGTTACTCACTGACACTCACTGACACTCTCACTGACACTCTCACTGACACTTTCTCTGACACACTCACTGACACTCTCACTGACACTCTCACTCTCACTCACTGACACACTCACTGACACTCTCACTGACACTCTCACTGACACTCTCACTGACACTCTAACTGACACTCTCACTGACACAGACACTCTCACTGACACTCTCACTGACACTCACCGACACTCTCACTGCCACACTCACTGACACTCAATGACACTCTCACTGACACTCTCTGACACTGACACTCTCACTGATACTCTTAATGACACTCTCACTGACACTCTCACTGACACTCTCACTGACACTCACTGACACACTCACTGACACTCTCACTGACACTCTCACTGATGCTGACACTCTCACTGACACTGACACTCTCACACTCTCACTGACACTGGCACTCTCACTGACACTCTCACAGACACTCTCACTGACACCCAATGACACTCTCACTGACACCCAATGACACTCTCACTGACACTCAATGACACTCTCACTGACACTCTGACACTCACTGACACTCTCACTGACACTCTCACTGACACTCTCACTGACACTCTCACTGACACTCTTACTGGCACCGACACTCTCACTGAAACTCTCACTGACACTCTCACTCATACTCTCACTGACACTCTCACTGACACTCTCACTGAAACTCTCACTGAAACTCTCACTGACACTCACTGACACTCTCACTGACACTCACTGACTCTCACTGACACTCTCACTGACACGCTCATTGACACTCTCACTGACACTCTCACTGACACTCTCACTGACACTGACACTCTTACTCACACTCTCAGTCACACTCACTGACACTCTCACTGACGCTCTTACTGACACTGACTCTCTCACTGACACTGACACTCTCACTGACACTCTCACTGACACTCACTGACACTCTCACTGACACTCACTGACACTGTCACTGACACACTCGCTGACACTCACTGGAACTCTCACTGACACTCTCACTGACACTTTCAATGACACTCTCACCGACACTCTCACTGACACACTCGCTGACACACTCACTGGCACTCTCTCTCACTGACACTCTCACTGACACTCTCACTGACACTCTCACTGACACTCTCACTGACACTCACTGACACTCTCACTGACACTCTCACTGACACTCACACTGAAACGGACACTCTCACTAACACTCATTGACACTGACACTCTCACTGACACTGACACTCTCACTGACACTCACTGACACTCTCACTGACACTCACTGACACTTACTGACTCTCACTGACATTCACTGACACACTGACACTCTCACTGACTCTGACTCTCTCACTGACACACTCACTGACACTGACACTCTCATTGACACTCTCACTGACACTCACTGACACGCTCACTGACACGCTCACTGACACTGACACACTCACTGACACACTCACTGACACACTCACTGACACTCTCACTGACACTGACTCTGACACTGACTCTGACACTGACTCTGACACTCTCACTCACACTCTCACTCACACTCACTGACACTCTCACCGACACTGACTCTGACACTCTCACTCACACTCTCGCTCACACTCACTGACACTCACTGACACTCTCACTCACACTCTCACTGACACTCACACTGACAGTCTCACTGATGCTGACACTCTCACTGACACTCTCACTGACACTCTCACTGATGCTGACACTGATGCTGTCACTGACACTGACTCTCTCACTGACACTCTCACTGACACTGACACTCTCACTGACACTCACTTACATTCTCACTGACACTCTCACTGACACTCTCACTGACACTCTCACTAACACTCTCACTGACACTCTCGCTGACACTCAAGGACACTCAAGGACACTCACTGACACTCTCACTGACACTCTCACTGACACTGTCACTCTCACTGACACTTTCACTGACACACTCACTGACACACTCACTGACACTCTCACTGACACTCTCACTGACACTGACACTCTCACTGACTCTGACACTCTCACTGACACTCTCACTGACACTCTCACTAACACTGACACTCTCACTGAAACTCACACTGACACTCTCACTGACAATCTCACTAACACTCACTGACACTCTCACTGACACTCACTGACACTCACTAACACTCTCACTGACAGTCCCACTGACACTCTCACTGACACTCTCACTGACACTCTCACTGACACTCTCACAGACACTGACACTCTCACTGACACTGACACTTTCACTGACACTCACCGACACTCTGACACTCTCACTGACACTCTCACTGATACTCACTGACACTCTCACTGACACTCACTGACACTCTCACTGACACTGACACTCTCACTGACAATCTCATCTACACTCTCACTGACACACTCACTGACACTCTTCACTGACACTCACTGACACTCTCACTGACACTCTCACTGACACTCTCACTCTCACTGACACTCTCACTGACACTCACTGACACTCTCACTGACACTCTCACTGACACTCAAGGACACTATCACTGATACTCACTGACACTCTCACTCACACTCACTGACACTGACACTCTCACTGACACTCTCACTGACACTCACACTGACACTCACACTCTTACTGACACTGACACTCACTGATACTCTCACTGACACACACTGACACTCTCACTGACACTCACTGACACTCACTGACACTCTCACTGACACTCTCACTGACACTCTCACTGACACTGACACTCTCACTGACACACTCACTGACACTCTCACTGAAACTCTCACTGACACTGACTCTGACACTCTCACTCACACTCTCACTCACACTCACTGACACTCTTGCTGACACTGACACTCTCACTGAGACTCTCACTGACATTTTCAATGACACTCACAGTGAAACTGACACTCTCACTGACACTCTCACTGACACTCTAACTGATACTCACTGACACTCTCACTGACACTCACTGACACTCTCACTGACACTGACACTGTCACTGACAATCTCATCTACACTCTCACTGACACTCTCACTGACACTCTCACTGACACTCTCACTCTCACTGACACTCACTGACACTCTCACTGACACTCTCACTGACACTCTCACTGACACTCTCACTGACACTCTCACTCACTGACACTAACACTCTCACTGACACTCACTGACACTCTGACACTCTCACTGACACTCTCACTGATACTCACTGACACTCCCACTGACACTCACTGACACTCTCACTGACACTCTCACTGACACTCTCACTGACACTCAAGGACACTCACTGACACTCTCACTGACACTCTCGCTGACACTCTCGCTGACACTCTCGCTGACACTCTCACTGACACTCTCACTGACACTTTCTCTGACACACTCTCACTGACACTCACTGACACACTCACTGACACTCTTACTGACACTGACACTCACTGACACTCTCACTGACACTCTCACTGACACTTTCTCTGACACTTTCTCTGACACACTCACTGACACTCTCACTGACACTCTCACTCTCACTGACACTCTCACTGACACTCTCACTGACACTCTAACTGACACTCTCACTGACACAGACACTCTCACTGACACTCACTGACACTCTCACTGCCACACTCACTGACACTCAATGACACTCTCACTGACACTCTCTCTGACACTGACACTCTCACTGACACTCACTGACACTCGCTGACAATCTCACTGACACTCTCACTGACACTCACGTACACTCACTGACACTTTCACTGACACTCTCACTGACACTGACACTCTCACTGACACTCTCACTGACACTCTCACTAACACTGACACTCTCACTGACACTCTCACTGACACTCTCACTGACACTCTCACTGACACTCACTGACACTCTCACTGACACTTTCTCTGACACACTCTCACTGACACTGATACTCTCACTGACACTCACTGACACACTTACTGACACTCTCACTGACACTCTCACTGACACTCTCACTGACACTGACACTCTCACTGACACTCTCACTGACACTCTCACTGACACTCTCACTGACACACTCACTGACACTCTCACTGACACTCTCACTCTCACTGACACTCACTGACACACTCACTGACACTCTCACTGACACTCTCACTGACACTCTCACTGACACTGACACTCTCACTGACACTCTCACTGATATTCACTGACACTCTCACTGCCACACTCACTGACACTCACTGACACTCACTGACACTCTCACTGACACTCTCTCTGACAATGACACTCTCACTGACACTCTTACTGACACACTCACTGACACTCTCACTGACACTCTCATTGACACTCACTGACACACTCACTGACACGCTCACTGACACTCTCACTGATGCTGACACTCTCACTGACACTGACACTCTCACTTACACTCTCACTGACAATAACACTCTCACTGACACTCTCACTGACACCCAATGACACTCTCACTGACACCCAATGACACTCTCACTGACATTCAATGACACTCACTGACACTCTCACTGACACTCTCACTGACACTCTCACTGACACTGTCACTCTCACTGACACTTTCACTGACACACTCACTGACCCTCTCACTGACACTGACACTCTCACTGACACACTCACTGACACACTCACTGACAATCTCACTAACACTCTCACTGACACTCCCATTGACACTCACACTGACACTCTCACTGACACTCTCACTGACACTCTCACTGACACTCTCACTGACACTCTCACTGACACTCTCACTGACACTCATGTACAATCACTGACATTCTCACTGACACTCTCACTGACACTGACACTGACACTCTCACTGACACACTCACTGACACTGACACTCTCACTGACACTCTCACTGACACTCTCAATGACACTCACTGACACTCTCACTGACACTCATGTACACTCACTGACACTCTCACTGACACTCTCACTGACACTGACACTCTCACTGACACTCTCACTGACACTCACTGACACTCACTGACACTCTCACTGACACTTTCTCTGACACACTCTCACTGACACTGACACTCTCACTGACACTCACTGACACACTCACTGACACTCTCACTGACACTCTCACTGACACTGACACTCCCACTTACTCTGACACTCTCACTGATACTCTCACTGACACTCTCACTAACACTGACACTCTCACTGAAACTCTCACTGACACTCTCACTGACGAATCTCACTGACAATCTCACTGACACTCACTGACACTCTCACTGACACTCTCACTGACAGTCCCACTGACACTCTCACTGACACTCTCACTGACACTGACACTCTCACTGACACTGACACTTTCACTTACACTCACTGACACTCTGACACTCTCACTGACACTCTCACTGATACTCACTGACACTCTCACTGACACTCACTGACACTCTCACTGACACTGACACTCTCACTGACAATCTCATCTACACTCTCACTGACACACTCACTGACACTCTCACTGACACTCACTGACACTCTCACTGACACTCTCACTGACACTCTCACTCTCACTGATACTCTCACTGACACTCACTGACACTCTCACTGACACTCTCACTGACACTCAAGGACACTTACTGACACTATCACTGACACTCACTGACACTCTCACTGACACTCTCACTGACACTCTCACTGACACTCTCACTGACACTCTCACTCACTGACACTAACATTCTCACTGACACTCACTGGCACTCTGACACTCTCACTGACACTCTCACTGATACTCACTGACACTCTCACTGACACTCACTGACACTCTCACTGACACTGACACTCTCACTGACACTGACACTCTCACGGACACTCTCACGGACACTCTCACTGACACTCTCACTGACACTCACTGACACTCTCGCTGACACTCTCGCTGACACTCACTGACACTCTCACTGACACTTTCTCTGACACACTCTCGCTGACACTGACACTCTCACTGACACTCACTGACACACTCACTGACACTCTCACTGACACTCTCACTGACACTCTCACTGACACTCTCACTGACACTCTCACTCTCACTGACACTCACTGACACACTCACTGACACTCTCACTGACACTCTCACTGACACTCTCACTGACACTGACACTCTCACTGACACTCTCACTGACACTCTCACTGACACTCTCGCTGACACTCTCGCTGACACTCACTGACACTCTCACTGACACTTTCTCTGACACACTCTCACTGACACTGACACTCTCACTGACACTCACTGACACACTCACTGACACTCTCACTGACACTCTCACTGACACTCTCACTGACACTCTCACTGACACTCTCACTGACACACTCACTGACACTCTCACTGACACTCTCACTCTCACTGACACTCACTGACACTCTCACTGATACTCACTGACACTCTCACTGACACTCACTGACACTCTCACTGACACTGACACTCTCACTGACACTGACACTCTCACGGACACTCTCACTGACACTCTCACTGACACTCAAGGACACTCACTGACACTCTCACTGACACTCTCACTGACACTCACTGACACTCTCGCTGACACTCTCGCTGACACTCACTGACACTCTCACTGACACTTTCTCTGACACACTCTCACTGACACTGACACTCTCACTGACACTCACTGACACACTCACTGATACTCTCACTGACACTCTCACTGACACTCTCACTGACACTCTCACTGACACACTCACTGACACTCTCACTGACACTCTCACTCTCACTGACACTCACTGACACACTCACTGACACTCTCACTGACACTCTCACTGACACTCTCACTGACACTGACACTCTCACTGACACTCTCACTGACATTCACTGACACTCTCACTGCCACACTCACTGACACTCACTGACACTCAATGACACTCTCACTGACACTCTCACTGACACTCTCTCTGACACTGACACTCTCACTAACACTCTTACTGACACACTCACTGACACTCTCACTGACACTGACACTCTCACTGACACTCACTGACACACTCACTGACACGCTCACTGACACTCTCACTGATGCTGACACTCTCACTGACACTCTCACTTACACTTTCACTGACACTGACACTCTCACTGACACCCAATGACACTCTCACTGACACCCAATGACACTCTCACTGACACCCAATGACACTCTCACTGACACTCAATGACACTCTCACTGACACTCTGACACTCACTGACACTCTCACTGACACTCTCACTGACACTCTCACTGACACAGACACTCTCACTGACACTCTCACTGACACTCTCACTGACACTCTCACTGACATTGACACACTCACTGAAACTCTCACTGACACTCTCACTGACACTCTCACTCTCACTGACACTCTCACTGAAACTCTCACTGACACTCTCACTGACACTCTCTCTGAAACAATCACTGACACTCTCACTGACACTCTCACTGACACTCTCACTGACACTCTCACTGACACTCTCACTGACACTCTCACTGACTCTGACACTGCTCCCAGCATCCGGATTTCCCCGAGTGACGCCCTGATTTGTGAGGACACGCACCTGATAGTGCAGCGGCCGGGCTTGGCTCCGCCATTCTGCAGCAACTCCGACCGGCCGGGCTTGGCTCCGCCGGTTGGACTCAACCTCCCAGCAGCCTCCAGGGGGAGGCGGCGACGACATCCACCAGCGCGCCAGGCGGCGCATAAAGCCCAGGCAGGTCCCTCCTCCCGCGAGGACGCGCGCGGGACGCGCCGGGCTAAGCCCGGGCAAAGGGCGGGCCGTCTGAGGCCGTCCGAGGTCGGACAAGGTTGGGTTGGGCCAGGTCCCTTATCTCGTGGTGTTCATGAACGTTGTGTTTTACATCTGGCATTTTTTGGTGATTCTCACAAGTGTGCATTGTAGACGCTGTGCTCATATTTTATCATGCCGGCCAAAAAGGCTGTTACTTCTAGTAATTCTATTGAGAACTATCTTGTCCAGGTTGTCGAAAGAATCAACAGTGATAGGAGATCCTCTCTTGGTATAGATCTGACTACCCAATCCTCCATTACTGATATTGATTTAGATGATCCTTTTGGTCTTCAGATTAACACCTGTTCTAACGGCGTAATGCCTGATCCTGCTCCTGATACCAGCATTATTCAGCCTAGTGGTATTGTAGCTGGAATTGTAGACCGCAGTATTGATGAGGCCTTGGTAGAGATCACTAATAGTAGCGAACCCTTGATTTCCCCCTCAGCTCCTATCTTAGTTGCAGGGAAACGGGAGGGTCTGAGATCAGCTAAGAACAGAGTAGCAAACCCTCCTAGGAAACACTCAGAGGAAGAGGAGCTTGATCTGACCAATGAGGCTTCTCTTACACTTTCTAACGCCCAATTCATCAGATTATTGTCTTTGATTGATAATAAAATTAAAGGTGCGGTCAAACCTCTTGTCAGTAAAATAGACAAGTTAACATCTGAGGTTAACCGATTAGAAGGTCTATTAAAAGATACTGTGAGTGAGATGGATAAGATCCCAGAAAATGTTTCTACCAAGATCAAGGACATTCTAAGCAAACCACATACCATTGATAGCAGCGGATTGGTCTCTAATTCTGTCCCAAATCCTCAACTGGTATCTAGGTGCGACCCGGCTGGTGATGTTTCTAATGTTTTCATCCCAGCTCCCGACACTGAAGACAAAGCTGTGGGAAAAGGATCTTACGAGCTTGTAGTAGAAGCTTCCCCATTAGTACTTGTTCTTGCCAACGTACCACCATTGGCTCCCGATGAGAGGGAAACAACATCTTCCCTAATTAATAAGTCCTTATCGTGGTTGACAAACAATATGGTTATTTCTCCTTGGGGTAAGCAACAACTTTCAGAAGAGCTTGTTAAAGCGAGAAGGGTACAGTGGATCGGGGACAGAGCGAAAAAGTTTAAGGGGGAGTGTGTTGTCCTACATTTTTCCGACCCAGGGGTTTTACCTAACATTTTGCCCAACATTTTCCCACCACAACGGAGATCCACCTCAATTGTCCCACTGACTTTGGACTTCTTTTATCCAAGAAAGGGAAGCGGGCCAAATCCTAGTATTCTAAGAACTAAATGGAACATTGTGACAAAGAGGGGGAGAAAGGATGTTGCTTCAGTGGATTGGGGATTGGGGTTGGAAAATCGATTCTCTGCATTATCGAATCTAAATGCTTGCGACTGACAACCACTTAGTAGCAATTCTTTGATTTTGTCTGATTGTGACGGAGGTATTGTTGAAGGGGGTGGTAATGTTGTTAAAGATTGTACTTTGGGGAATTCCGCTCTGGAGTTAGCAGCCCCCATCAATGAAAATAATAGTGTGCAGAACTCCGGTGGTACGGAGAGTCACGAGATTATTATAAACCCTTGTTCTCCTAAGATACCTAGCTCAGGGAAGCTTCTGTCCTGGAACATAGCTGGACTATGTTCGAGGATGGATTGCGCTGACTGGTTGGGATTCATTAATAAATATGATCTTTGTATTTTTCAAGAGACTTGGGCATGTGACCCTATCTTTGCCCTGGGGTATATAAATTTTTATGTTCCTGCCACTAAGGGCCCTAAAGGTCGGCCAATGGGGGGCCTTACCATATGGATCAGGCAGTCTCTGAAAACTATAGTAAAATGTGTGGAGCTTGACCATAAAGATATTCAGCTTATCAGATTGACCAGTGATGCATCCATCACCATAGACATTTATAATGTCTATGTTAGAGGTGGTAGCAAAGGTAAATCAGAGGTTCTTTTGAGTCTTTTTAACTTTCTTGAGACTCATTCTGCAGGTAAAAATATTCTAATTGCAGGCGATTTAAATCGCACATTCGAACCCCTTATCACTGGCGACTCTCCTCTTGGAGCAGAGGAAGATAAACTTTGGAATATCCCCATATTAGAATTACCACCTATAACTCGCTGGACATCGGACATATTAGGCTTGAACGCAATGTGTCTTGAGCATGGGCTTCGAGCCCTGAACGGTCGAACTAAATCAGACCGTGTTCCTGCTACGACTTTTAACAATGGGCGTAACAAAAGTCGTATCGATTATGTCATTTGTAGTACGTCATTATGGTCATCTCTTAATGACATGATAGTGATTGCCAGGCCAGAAAGCGATCATGATCCTTTATGTGTCTCACACAAATGGTGGACACCTAAAGAAACTATTCACAACCTCCCAGATGAACTTCTGCCCCCAACGATTATACCATCTAACAATATGCGTAGGTTAAGGTGGGCAGGTGTTAAGGCAGACGAACAGACCCTTGTAAAAATAAGTGCTGCGGCTGACAAGGCAATCATGGCATTGGAGAACGTAGACGGGTGTTCACAGGGTAATAAGGATATTATAAATGCACATACTATTCTTTTCACGGAAGTCAAAGGCTTCTTTGTGAAACCTGTGAACAAGAGGGCCTGCCCTTGCAAATCAGCAAAATGGTATAACTCTGCCTGTAGGACGGCTAGATTAAATCTAGGAGCTGCAATTAAAGGTAAAAACCTGGACGAGATCCGTTCAGCCAGGAAGCACTACAAAAATTGTATTGTAAGGGCTAAAAGAGAGTGGGACGAAGAATATTGGCTGAAGTTAAAGGATGCAAGCGATCGTGAACATTCCAGACTCTTCTGGCATATTGTCAAATGGGGTCATGATAGGCCTCCAGAAACTCCCAATAACAACGTCTCGCATGATGCGTGGGTTAAATTTTTCAGTGAGCAGTACTCTTCCAGGGATCAACTTTTTAACAGTGCAAGTCCAGAGTACCTGTATGCAGATGATGACATCTTTGTGCAAAGTGAAGTACTGTCTGCCCTGAAATCTGTTCACCCTGGCAGAGCACCGGGTATAGACGGAGTCCCTGCGGATGTCTTTTTAAATGACACCGACAGGTGGAGCAAATATATCTGTCTCTTATTGAATCATATTGCCAAGGGAGCAGAAATCCCGGTATCATGGTGTGGTGCTGTTATTATTCCAGTTTATAAAAAGGGAGACCGTGCCCAACCTTGCAATTACCGCCCAATTAGCTTAATTGACACAGTACAAAAAGTTGTTGGACGTGTAATTATTAACAATTTGTTAGATTGGGCCGAGGAGCAGAATGTTTTATCCCCCTTCCAGGCTGGGTTCCGCAGGGCAACTAGCACTGTGGACCAGGTCTTCCGTTTTCAATTGATACAATGGAGGACCGTGGTACTGGGAGGATGCAGCCTTTATGCAGCGTTTGTTGACCTGCGGGCTGCATTCGACCTGGTGCCAAGGGCAAAATTGTGGGAGGTCCTTGCAGCTCTAGGGGTCCCAAAGATTATTTTAACGATGATTATGAGACTCCACGAGGGCACTTATGCCAAAATTCAATGGGGTGGCTATGGCAACGATACTATTGATTTTCCAGTTGCCAGAGGCGTCCGTCAGGGTTGCTCAATGGCACCAACGCTTTTTACTCTTTTTATTAATGGAGTCGTTGCCCGCATGCAATCACAGGCAGTGGATGCCCCTTCCCTTGCAGGTGCAAAAGTCCCTATTTTAATGTTTGCTGACGACACCCTAATTTTATCAAAATCCCCCAGCGGTCTCCAAAAGGCTTTGGTAATTTTTGACAAATTTTGTAGCGACCACGGCCTGGAGGTCAACGCCGATAAAACAAAGCTCATGGCTTTTAATCCATGTAGAAATTTTAAATCTAAAATAACCATGAGTGGGCGTTGCCTCGAAGTAGTAAATTCTTTTACCTACCTGGGTATTCATATTTCAAATGACAACAGATGGAACCAACATATAAACATCGCAGTTTTAAGACATAAACAACTGGCTGGTACCATCATTAAGGAGCACTATAAATCTCTGACAAAACCAATCAAACCTCCGTTGATCATATACGAGGCCAAGGCCTTGGGGTCAGCCCTGTATGGGGCTGAGCTGTGGGGTCAAGAAAATCTTATGGACCTTCAGGTCTCAGAAAATAATTTTCTTCGTAAACTCACAGGTACCCCTCAGAGTAGTCCCCTTTTGCCTCTTAGATATGATCTCGGTAGGAAAGAAATATCGGTAATGTGCAAATTACGTCCAATATTATACTGGCGTAGAATTTGGACCACCCCTGAGTTGTCACAATATGCAGCTGGGTTTGCTGATGTCATCAAAGCAGACCGATTTCACAAAATCAAATGGTTTAGATTTTTAAAAGCAGCATTAGGCGAACTAGGGTTAGTTGAATTGTGGTGTGACCCAACTGGGTCGTCCTTCCCAACTAAGGAATTTATAAAAAATCTTTTCTGGGAACAGGTAGAAAACAGGAGCCTTCTTAGTAACAACCATGGGTCTATGACGGTTATTTTTCTTGAAGCTAAGCTCTTCCCCATGTATGAAATCTATTGGGATTTAATAACGAAACCCATGGATAGGAAACTGTTTTTCCAAATGAGGGCTGGCTCTCTACCTCTGTGTAATCTAACTGCAAAATGGAGAGAGGGAAGTCCAGCTCTATGCCCAGTCTGTGGGCAAGGAAAGGAAACGTTGGGTCATTTTTTGTTCTCTTGTAATGCATATTCTGTTCCTAGACGTGTTTGGTTGGCTCCTATGTCTAGAAATCTGGGTACTAAAAGTAGCATGGTAGCTTTACGTATAATAAAAACAACCTCCTTAAATTGGATCACTATAGCGACCGCAAAGTTTTTGGGGTGGTCGTGGGTAATCAGGCAGAGATTGCTAGTAGGGTAACTACTCTCTGCTTATTGAACAGAGATTGCTAGATCATCTACTCTCTGTTCCCCACGCGGGGTGTCTGATCTGTTTTAACTTATTTTGACCATGTGAATTTTGCACTTTTTGTCAATATATAGTTGATAAATGAATTTTTTAATCCTCTTTTAAAATGTTTGTGCTAAAGTCATATTCGAAACTGTAATTTAATTGTATTTTTATTATGTGTTTGTTTGTCTGCTTTTATGAGTAATACTCGAATAAAGCACTTTTGAATTGAATTGACTCTGACACTCTCACTCTCACTCACTGACACGCTCACTGACACTGACACTCTCACTGACACTCTCACAGACACTGACACTCTCACTGACACTCACTGACACTGACACTTTCACTGACACTCACTGACACTCTGACACTCTCACTGACACTCTAACTGATACTCACTGACACTCTCACTGACACTCACTGACACTCTCACTGACACTGACACTCTCACTGACAATCTCATCTACACTCTCACTGACACTCTCACTGACACTCTCACTGACACTCTCATTGATACTCTCACTCTCACTGACACTCTCACTGACACTCTCACTGACACTCAAGGACACTCAAGGACAATCACTGACACTCTCACTGACACTCCCACTGACACTCTCACTGACACTCTTGCTGACACTCTCGCTGACACTATCACTGACACTCACTGACACTCTCACTGACACTCTCACTGACACTCTCACTGACACTCTCACTCACTGACACTAACACTCTCACTGACACTCACTGACACTCTGACACTCTCACTGACACTCTCACTGATACTCACTGACACTCCCACTGACACTCACTGACACTCTCACTGACACTCACTGACACTCTCACTGACACTGACACTCTCACTGACACTCTCACTGACACTCTCACTGACACTCAAGGACACTCACTGACACTCCCACTGACACTCTCACTGACACTCTCGCTGACACTCTCGCTGACACTCTCGCTGACACTCTCACTGACACTCTCACTGACACTTTCTCTGACACACTCTCACTGACACTGACACTCTCACTGACACTCACTGACACACTCACTGACACTCTCACTGACACTGACACTCACTGACACTCTCACTGACACTCTCACTGACACTCTCACTGACACTTTCTCTGACACTTTCTCTGACACACTCACTGACACTCTCACTGACACTCTCACTCTCACTGACACTCTCACTGACACTCTCACTGACACTAACTGACACTCTCACTGACACGGACACTCTCACTGACACTCAATGACACTCTCACTGCCACACTCACTGACACTCAATGACACTCTCACTGACACTCTCTCTGAAACTGACACTCTCACTGACACTCACTGACACTCACTGACAATCTCACTGACACTCTCACTGACACTCGCGTACACTCACTGACACTCTCACTAACACTCTCACTGACACTGACACTCTCACTGACACTCTCACTGACACTCTCACTAACACTGACACTCTCACTGACACTCTCACTGACACTCACTGACACTCTCACTGACACTCTCACTGACACTTTCTCTGACACACTCTCACTGACACTGACACTCTCACTGACACTCACTGACACACTCACTGACACTCTCACTGACACTCTCACTGACACTCTCACTGACACTCTCACTGACACTCTCACTGACACACTCACTGACACTCTCACTGACACTCTCACTGACACTCTCACTGACACTCTCACTGACACTCTCACTCTCACTGACACTCACTGACACACTCACTGACACTCTCACTGACACTCTCACTGACACTCTCACTGACACTGACACTCTCACTGACACTCTCACTGACATTCATTGACACTCTCACTGCCACACTCACTGACACTCACTGACACTCAATGACACTCTCACTGACACTCTCTCTGACACTGACACTCTCACTGACACTCTTACTGACACACTCACTGACACTCTCACTGACACTGACACTCTCACTGACACTCACTGACACACTCACTGACACGCTCACTGACACTCTCACTGATGCTGACACTCTCACTGACACTGACACTCTCATTTACACTCTCACTGACACTGACACTCTCACTGACACTCTCACTGACACCCAATGACACTCTCACTGACACCCAATGACACTCTCACTGACACTCAATGACACTCTCACTGACACTCTGACACTCACTGACACTCTCACTGACACTCTCACTGACACTCTCACTGACACACTTACTTAAACTCTCACTGACACTCTCACTGACACTCTCACTCTCACTGACACTCTCACTGAAACTCTCACTGACACTCTCACTGACACTCTCACTGAAACAATCACTGACACTCTCACTGACACTCTCACTGACACTCTCACTGACACGCTCACTGACACTCTCACTGACACTCTCATTGACACTCTCACTGACACTCTCACTGACTCTGACACTCTCACTCTCACTCACTGACACTCTCACTGACACTGACACTCTCACTGACACTCTCACTGACACTCACTGACACTGACACTTTCACTGACACTCACTGACACTCTGACACTCTCACTGACACTCTCACTGATACTCACTGACACTCTCACTGACACTCACTGACACTCTCACTGACACTCTCACTGATACTCACTGACACTCTCACTGACACTCACTGACACTCTCACTGACAATCTCATCTACACTCTCACTGACACTCTCACTGACACTCAAGGACACTCAAGGACACTCACTGACACTCCCGCTGACACTCTCGCTGACACTATCACTGACACTCTCACTGACACTCACTGACACTCTCACTGACACTCTCACTGACACTCTCACTGACACTCTCACTGACACTCACTGACACTGACACTCTCACTGACACTCTCACTGATACTCACTGACACTCTCACTGACACTCACTGACACTCTCACTGACACTGACACTCTCACTGACACTGACACTCTCACTGACACTTTCACTGACACTCTCACTGACACTCACTGACACTCAAGGACACTCACTGACACTCTCACTGACACTCTCACTGACACTCTCACTGACACTCTTGCTGACACTCTTGCTGACACTCCTGCTGACACTCCTGCTGACACTCTCACTGACACTTTCTCTGACACACTCTCACTGACACTGACACTCTCACTGACACTCACTGACACACTCCTGACACTCTCACTGACACTCTCACTGACACTGACACTCTCACTGTTACTCACTGACACTCACTGACACTCTCACTGACACTCTCACTGACACTTTCTCTGACACACTCACTGACACTCTCACTGACACTCTCACTCTCACTCACTGACACACTCACTGACACTCTCACTGACACTCTCACTGACACTCTCACTGACACTCTAACTGACACTCTCACTGACACAGACACTCTCACTGACACTCTCACTGACACTCACCGACACTCACTGCCACACTCACTGACACTCAATGACACTCTCACTGACACTCTCTGACACTGACACTCTCACTGATACTCTTAATGACACTCTCACTGACACTCTCACTGACACTCTCACTGACACTCACTGACACACTCACTGACACTCTCACTGACACTCTCACTGATGCTGACACTCTCACTGACACTGACACTCTCACACTCTCACTGACACTGACACTCTCACTGACACTCTCACAGACACTCTCACTGACACCCAATGACACTCTCACTGACACCCAATGACACTCTCACTGACACTCAATGACACTCTCACTGACACTCTGACACTCACTGACACTCTCACTGACACTCTCACTGACACTCTCACTGACACTCTTACTGGCACCGACACTCTCACTGAAACTCTCACTGACACTCTCACTCACACTCTCACTGACACTCTCACTGACACTCTCACTGAAACTCTCACTGACACTCACTGACACTCTCACTGACACTCACTGACTATCACTGACACTCTCACTGACACGCTCATTGACACTCTCACTGACACTCTCACTGACACTCTCACTGACACTGACACTCTTACTCACACTCTCAGTCACACTCACTGACACTCTCACTGACGCTCTTACTGACACTGACTCTCTCACTGACACTGACACTCTCATTGACACTCTCACTGACACTCACTGACACTCTCACTGACACTCACTGACACTGTCACTGACACACTCGCTGACACTCACTGGAACTCTCACTGACACTCTCACTGACACTTTCAATGACACTCTCACCGACACTCTCACTGACACACTCGCTGACACACTCACTGGCACTCTCTCTCACTGACACTCTCACTGACACTCTCACTGACACTCTCACTGACACTCTCACTGACACTCTCACTGACACTCACTGACACTCTCACTGACACTCTCACTGACACTCACACTGAAACGGACACTCTCACTAACACTCATTGACACTGACACTCTCACTGACACTGACACTCTCACTGACACTCACTGACACTCTCACTGACACTCACTGACACTTACTGACTCTCACTGACATTCACTGACACACTGACACTCTCACTGACTCTGACTCTCTCACTGACACACTCACTGACACTGACACTCTCATTGACACTCTCACTGACACTCACTGACACGCTCACTGACATGCTCCTGACACTGACACACTCACTGACACACTCACTGACACACTCACTGACACTCTCACTGACACTGACTCTGACACTGACTCTGACACTGACTCTGACACTCTCACTCACACTCTCACTCACACTCACTGACACTCTCACCGACACTGACTCTGACACTCTCACTCACACTCTCGCTCACACTCACTGACACTCACTGACACTCTCACTCACACTCTCACTGACACTCACACTGACACTCTCACTGATGCTGACACTCTCACTGACACTCTCACTGACACTCTCACTGATGCTGACACTGATGCTGTCACTGACACTGACTCTCTCACTGACACTCTCACTGACACTGACACTCTCACTGACACTCACTTACATTCTCACTGACACTCTCACTGACACTCTCACTGACACTCTCACTAACACTCTCACTGACACTCTCGCTGACACTCAAGGACACTCAAGGACACTCACTGACACTCTCACTGACACTCTCACTGACACTGTCACTCTCACTGACACTTTCACTGACACACTCACTGACACACTCACTGACACTCTCACTGACACTCTCACTGACACTGACACTCTCACTGACTCTGACACTCTCACTGACACTCTCACTGACACTCTCACTAACACTGACACTCTCACTGAAACTCACACTGACACTCTCACTGACAATCTCACTAACACTCACTGACACTCTCACTGACACTCACTGACACTCACTAACACTCTCACTGACAGTCCCACTGACACTCTCACTGACACTCTCACTGACACTCTCACTGACACTCTCACAGACACTGACACTCTCACTGACACTGACACTTTCACTGACACTCACCGACACTCTGACACTCTCACTGACACTCTCACTGATACTCACTGACACTCTCACTGACACTCACTGACACTCTCACTGACACTGACACTCTCACTGACAATCTCATCTACACTCTCACTGACACACTCACTGACACTCTTTACTGACACTCACTGACACTCTCACTGACACTCTCACTGACACTCTCACTCTCACTGACACTGTCACTGACACTCACTGACACTCTCACTGACACTCTCACTGACACTCAAGGACACTATCACTGACACTCACTGACACTCTCACTGACACTCTCACTGACACTCTCACTGAGACTCTCACTGGCACTCTCACTCACTGACACTAACATTCTCACTGACACTCACTGGCACTCTGACACTCTCACTGACACTCTCACTGATACTCACTGACACTCTCACTCACACTCACTGACACTGACACTCTCACTGACACTCTCACTGACACTCACACTGACACTCACACTCTTACTGACACTGACACTCACTGATACTCTCACTGACACACACTGACACTCTCACTGACACTCACTGACACTCACTGACACTCTCACTGACACTCTCACTGACACTCTCACTGACACTCTCACTGACACTGACACTCTCACTGACACACTCACTGACACTCTCACTGAAACTCTCACTGACACTGACTCTGACACTCTCACTCACACTCTCACTCACACTCACTGACACTCTTGCTGACACTGACACTCTCACTGAGACTCTCACTGACATTTTCAATGACACTCACAGTGAAACTGACACTCTCACTGACACTCTCACTGACACTCTCACTGACACTGACACTCTCACTCACACTCTCACTGACACTCAATGACACTCTCACTGACACACACGGACACTCTCACTGACAAACAAGGACACTCTCACTGACACTCACTGACACTCTCACTGACACTCTCACTGACACTTTCACTCTCCTTGACCCTCTCACTGACACTCTCCCTGACACACTCCCTGACACACTCACTGACACCCTCACTGACACCCTCACTGACACTCTCACTGACACTCTCACTGACACTGACAATCTCACTCACACTCACTGACACTCTCACTGACACCGACACTCTCACTGACACTCTCACTGAAACTGACACTCTCACTGACACTGACACTCTCACTGAAACTCTCACTGACACTCACTGACACTCTCACTGACACTCTCACTGACACTCTCACTAACACTTTCACTCTCACTGACACTCTCACTGACACTCTCACTGACACACTCCCTGACACACTCACTGACACCCTCACTGACACCCTCACTGACACTCTCACTGACACTCTCACTGACACTCTCACTGACACTGTCAATCTCACTCACACTCACACTCACTGACACTCTCACTGACACTGACACTCTCACTGACACTCTCACTGAAACTGACACTCTCACTGACACTGACACTCTCACTGCCACTCTCACTGACACTGCCACTCTCACTGACAATCTAATCGACACTCTCAATGACACTCTCACTGACACTGACACTCTCACTGACTCTCACTGACACTCTCACTGACACTCACTGACACTCTCACTGACACTCTCACTGACACTCTCACTGACACTCTCACTCTCACTGACACCCTCACTGACACTCTCACTGACACACTCCCTGACACACTCACTGACACCCTCACTGACACCCTCACTGACACCCTCACTGACACTCTCACTGACACTCTCACTGACACTCTCACTGACACTGACAATCTCACTCACACTCTCACTCACACTCACTGACACTCTCACTGACACTGACACTCTCACTGACACTCTCACTGAAACTGACACTCTCACTGACACTGACACTCTCACTGACACTCAATGACACTCTCACTGACACTCTCACTGACACTCACTGACACTCTCACTGACACTCTCACTGACACTCTCACTGACACTCTCACTGACACTCTCACTGACACTCACTGAAACTCTCACTGACACTCACTGACACTCACTGACACTCTAACTGACACTCACTGACACTCTCACTGACACTCACTGACACTCATTTCATGAAGCTTTATTCGGTGCATAAAACATGACCATAAAAGCACAAGCAATACAATACAAAGCAGCAAATTCAGATTAAAAGTACAAGTTAAAACAGAAGGTTAAAATAGACGAGTTGTTAAAATATCATACTTTTTCTAAATTCGATTGATTTATATATAAAAGTGGCAATATAAAAACATTTGTCCAGGGAGTTCATATTATAGATCAACTGCATTGAATCATCCACATTGTAGGTACCATACTTTACAAACAGTGGTTTCAGGTAAGTAACCCGAACATTCAGGAAAAGGGTGCAAATTAGCATAAAGTGCAGGGTGCTTTGTTTCGAGTGCCCGTCACATGGGCAAGGGCCAACAGGGTGCTTTTTTAGTTGAGGAAAGGCCACCAGAACATGGGCCATTCCAAATCTGAGTCTTGTTAAGACAAATCTATGGCTTGGTCTGGTTACCATACTCAAGTACAGCTGGTAGCCTTTGCTTTCAATATATTTATTGTAAAGCTGGACTGTTGTAAAGCAACCATTCGCTGGTAAATGTTTTTGGGTTCTATGTAACATAAAAGTTTCTTTCATTTCTTGTTTAGAAATAATTCCGACGGAACATGAATCTGACAATATGTTGATCCCATAGATAGTTTGGAAACTGTCCACAACATATTTAAGCCAGGGTATCTTAGTACAATTTTCCAGGTTGAGACAATCCCTGATAACAAGTTGATTAAACACTGTCTCTTCCTTATGCCAAATCGATTGGAAAAGCATCAAAGGCTCTAAGGGATGAGGTCACCTAAATATGCTGCCCCTACCTCCCTATGAATCAAATCTATCGCAGCTGAGGTAGGTAGGCACAAAAGTTTTTGAGGAAGGTATTTTCTTCCCTTTGCAACAAGTCTGTATTAGTGTAACCCCACAACCCCGCCCCGTATAATGCAATAGAGACACTCCTTGCCTTGTAGTCCTGCATCATATCTCTAATTCGCCTATCCCCTAGCTTAGAGGCGAATTTGAAAATGCCATAGGAGCTTTTTACCATCTTCATTCTAACGTTTAATAAGTCCTCGGACCAACTTCCGTCGCAAGAAAAAGTAACACCCAAATAACAAAATTTTGTCACCTGCTGTACTTTCACCCCTTCAATGTAGAAGGCCTGATTTCTACTTGTTCTGGCCCCACAGATCATGGTATGAGTTTTACTCTTATTGATCAATAGCTTCCTCTCCCTGATAAAAACAGAAAACCGATCCATCAGGTGCTGTAGGCCAATAGGTGTCCGTGATAGAAGTACGGCATCGTCTGCATAGAGCAGTACTGGCACGCTGGACGCAGCTACCTGAGGGGCGTCGGCCTTAACAGTTTTCAAGACGGAGTCTATGCCGTTAATGAACAGAGTAAACAACAGGGGGGCAAGGACACAACCCTGTCTTATCCCGCGCTTTACACTAAAATTAGGGGTGCACTCCCCGCTAGCCCCATACCGCACACAGGCTTGCATCTTATTATATAGTCTTGCTAAAAAATAGATGATTTCCTCTGGTGCGCCTCGCTCTAACAGAACTTGCCAAAGTAGCGTGTGGTCAACCAGATCAAATGCACTGCTTAAATCGCCAAAGCAGAGATATAGATTACCTGGCTTAGCCTTGGTGTACTTGCCGATTAATAGTTCTAAATTCAGGCATTGATCTAGGGTCCCACGACCCTTTCTAAAGCCATATTGGGAGGTAGCAAGAATCCCCTTCTCCTCTGCCCAATCTTCTAGCCTCGACAGCAACACCCGGCTCATGATTTTCACCGATGAGTCAAGTAGGCTAATGGGACGGTAATTACATGCAGCTGTCTTGTCCCCCTTCTTGTAGATAGGGACAATAATCGAGTCTCCCCAAGTAGATGGAATCAAGGCTGTAACAGCTGCATTGAGAACCAAAGTAAGTATCGGTCCCCACAGTAAAGGAAGAGCCCTATAAACATCAATTGGGACTCCATCGGGGCCCTGTGCCTTACCCCCCTTACTGGCTTTAGTGCTGCATTCGACCTCTCCCAAGGTTATGTCCAAAGGGACTTTTGGCCAATGCACTATTTCTTTTGTACCGTTGGCTTGAAATATGGCTGAAAAATGGGAGACCCATGCCTCACTACTGACATTGGATGAAAGTTGGGGAATTTTGTCATCTTTAAGGAAGGGGGAATTAACTGTGGACCAAAACAGGCAGCTGTCAGAGGTTTCTGCCGCCTGCGTTAAACTATCCCAAGCTTGTTGTTGTAATTCCCTTTTCCTTTTAGTGAGTGACATTTTATAATCATGTCTCAAAAGTAAAACTTGATTCCTATCCCTTGATCTAAGGGCAAGAGCCTGCTTCAATTGGGTTAACAGGGCTGTACAAGCATGATCGAACCAACCCTTACCATGGCCGGTCGAACCTGGCCTTTTTCCCGTAAATATATTATTGATAACCTTGTTATATTAACAAAATTATTTACAATTGAAACAGACCCACTTCCTATTGTCAAAATGACATTAATATCTGCCAAAGTTCTGGATATGATAATAGGCACAACAGTGGCAGATTGTTTCCCTTTCCACCTTATCCTGGTCCCATTTGGTCTGTGGGGCTCAATATTATCTAGGGTTCTCAATGTCCGCTGATTCCTACAGTTCCAATTTTCTATTTTCATAGCTAGGCAGTTATGATCACTTAGATTAGGTACCTCAATAACCGCTGCCAAACAGTAAGGAGCTATGTTAGCTGGGACCATAATATGATCAATGTAGGAATTAGTGTTTCTCCCAATGTAGGTGGGGATAGTTTGGCCACTAGCATCTTTATCAGGCTGTACTAACTCTAAATCATAAGCTGACATAATACCATTAATTGCCTCCCCGTAGACATTATGTGGGAAGCGGGGTGTATTTTCGCCACTATTGTTTGCACCCCACAAGCCCTAGAAAAAGATAGGGGGCAAATTGAAGAATTAAAATCGCCTAACCAAATGTAAGTAAAAATACATTTTGCTTCACCTACTAGCTTCATGAGGGCACTTTCCAATTCATCTATAACATTGTGCCCTGAATTATTAAAAATATTGTTATAGAAATTAACTAAAAGCACCTCTGTACCTTCTTTCAATTGTACCCATAAGATTTGGGAATGATTTCCAACTGTTACATGTTTTACTACTGTCAGTGTCAGGTCCACAGATAGGAGGAAAATTAAACCTCCTTTAGCTCTCCCATATCTTGATTCTGCAGCTTCTAAACTGTAACATGCATACCCTTCAAAACTAGGTTTTGTAACACACCACCTTTCTTGAAGACATAAAATATCATAAGACCTAATCATATTCTCCCATCCCAAATTATTCTTTTTCGAAACCCAGCCAGCTATGTCCCAACTCACAATAGAGGTTCCCCCAATAGTACGATTATTGGGTTCATCTTGGTCAACAATGAGGTTAACATCAACCTCGATGGGACCAACATTAGAGACCTCAGCATTTCCTATTTGTAGATTAATCGTTCCCCTCTCAATAACCGGGTCAGATACCAGACCACTGTCAAGCACTATAAAAGTGGGATCCTTAGTTTGCCCCAGATCTATACCAGGCCCACCTAGGTGAATTACTTGGACGTTAAAGGGTAAGCTAAGCTGGGGTGAAATGGCCTTTGGATGTCAATCATTTTGGTCCAGAAAGCTCAAGGCTTGGTATCTATTCTGTAATGGTACCTCAAATATTGCACCTTGGTTGGGAGTAAAAGCTGTACCTCTATTGGTGACATGGGGCATCTTACTGAGATGATTATAAAAGTATCCCAAAGGGCGTACTAGTACATCGTTCTCATTCGGGGTTAGGGAGGCTGCTCTGAGCAGGACAGTTGTGGCGTGCTGAGGGTATTTAAAATTAACAAGAACACATTCCCCCCTACAGGACTTTCTTGAGTTCCCAATCCAATTAACTCTTCTTGTTGTTAATATTTGGTCCGAGTAGTTGGTTGGGAACCCAAATTGCCTGTGCAACCATGAAACCGTTTTGTTCTTAAGCGAATCATGTGACTCCTGGGGGGTTTGTGAGATGAAAGACTGACTGCTTTCAAGAGGCGGGACATTGGTTAGAACAACAACATAAGGAGCACAGTCTGGTGGAAGATTGATAAAACTACTTTTCTTAGGCACAGATCCCCCAAACGTACTTGCTGGTGCTGATGTTATCTGTGCAGACCTACTGCCCCCTGGCAGACCAGCTGTAACTACTTTATTTAAGTTCAACCTCTCATCGGGTGGCTGCGGGGCAATATCACGCACAATCTTACAATCAGCTGGTGGACCAGCTGTAGCTACTTTATTTAAGCTTGACCTCTCATCAAGTGGCTTCGGGGCATTGTCATTAGATATTACCCCCTTCTCTCTGACCCTGGAGCTATCATTCTTGCCGATGTGCGCATCCAGTAGTCTGCCCAATCTGCACACCTCAGCTGATAAAAGGTCAAGTTTGTCTGCGAGAGGTTTAACAATTGTTTCAAACGTCCCCTCTATAATGCTAACCAATAACTCAAGTTGTTCAGAATTAGAATTAGCCGTGCAGTTCTTAATCATAGTCTCTTTGTCGCTGGTGTTGCCAATGGGTGTAGGTTCACCTTTCCTTTTGTTATAAATTCCCCCGCGCTTGGTTTGTACTTTTCTACAAGCCCTCACAATTCGCAAGGCCAGGGAACACCGCGGCGTAGTGGCATCAGGTGTTTCAGATGGTTCAGGAGGATCCTGGTTTGGAACTGGATCAGCTGGTATTTCCATTGGAATAACATCAGGATCTCCATTAACGACCACGGATAGATCATTACTGACTACAGGTAATGCAGAAGGTAAGTCTGGAGGGTATTCCCGGCCTAACGACTTTCTGCGGTCAGTGTTAATTTTGTTCACAACCTTTACTAAATAATTATCCATGGTTGATTTATGTTTGGACATTTCTAAAACAAGCATGTAGAATTATGAGCGGGGGACAGGCAATTGGACTCGAGGAGCAAAAGATATGTTTGGGTACTACGTGGCACCAGAGGCGTATGAACACTATATTTACAATGAATAAAAGTCAAATATTAAAATCACTTTCGACTTACTGAACTGTCTTTGTCCCAACAGCCAAGGGGGGTTGCCCAGCCCTGCTCGTTCTGCCCCGGACTGCCACAGACTGCCCGATGTTCTGCGCTGTTATAGCGCCTGCAGGCGCAGCAGGAGCGTCACGGGAGCGCCGGTGTGCCTGGGCTGCTGGGGGATGTGGTCCCTCGGGTGCGGTGTTGTCCCGCTGAAGCCGTTCCCCTCACAGCGGGAAAGTCACCGAAGGCTGGCCGTTCCCCTCATGGCAGGTAAGGCTGATGAAAGTGCCTCAGAGTGCCCCCTCGCCCCGCTTGACGCTCTGCGCTGTTATAGCGCCTGCAGGTGCAGCAGGAGCGTCATGGGAGCGCCGGTGTGCCGGGGCTGCTGGGGGATGTGGTCCCTTGGGTGCGGTGTTGTCCCGCTGAAGCCGTTCCCCTCACGGCGGGAAAGTCACCGAAGGCTGGCCGTTCCCCTCATGGCAGGTAAGGCTGAAGAAAGTGCCTCAGAGTGCCCCACTGACACTCTCACTGACACTCTTACTGACACTTTCAATGACACTCTCACTGAAACTGACACTCTCACTGACACACTCACTGACACTCTCACTGACACACTCACTGACACTCTCACTCACACTCTCACTCACACTCTCACTGACACTCTCACTGATACTCTCACTCTCACTGACACTCACTGACACTCTCACTGACACTCTCACTGACACTCAAGGACACTCACTGACATTCTCACTGACACTCACTGACACTCTCACTGACACTCTCACTGACACTGACACTGACACTCTCACTGACACTTTCTCTGACACACTCATTGACACTCTCACTGACACTGACACTCTCAATGACACTCACTGACACACTCACTGACACTCTCACTGACACTGACACTCTCACTGACTCTGACACATTCACTGACACTGACACTCTCACTGACACTCTCACTGACACTGACACTCTCACTGACACTCTCACTGACACTCTCACTGACACTCTCACTGACACTCTCACTGACACTCTCACTCTCACTGACACACTCACTGACACACTCACTGACACTCTCACTGACACTGACTCTGACACTGACTCTGACACTGACTCTGACACTCTCACTCACACTCTCACTCACACTCACTGACACTCTCACCGACACTGACTCTGACACTCTCACTCACACTCTCGCTCACACTCACTGACACTCACTGACACTCTCACTCACACTCTCACTGACACTCACACTGACACTCTCACTGATGCTGACACTCTCACTGACACTCTCACTGACACTCTCACTGATGCTGACACTGATGCTGTCACTGACACTGACTCTCTCACTGACACTCACTTACACTCTCACTGACACTCTCACTGACACTGACACTCTCACTGACACTCTCACTGACACTCTCACTGACACTCTCACTGACACTCTCACTGACACTCTCACTCTCACTGACACTTTCACTGACACACTCGCTGACCCTCTCACTGACACTGACACTCTCACTGACACTCACTGACACACTCACTGACACACTCACTGACAATCTCACTGACACTCTCACTGACACTCTCACTGACACTCTCATTAACACTCTCACTGACACTCACACTGACATTCTCACTGACACTGACACTCTCACTGACACTCTTACTGACACTCTCACTGACACACTCACTGACACACTCACTGACACACTCACTGACAATCTCACTGACACTCTCACTGACACTCTCACTGACACTCTCATTGACACTCTCATTGACACTCTCACTGACACTCACAATGACATTCTCACTGACACTGACACTCTCACTGACACTCTTACTGACACTCACGTACACTCACTGACACTCTCACTGACACTCTAACTGACACTGACACTCTCACTGACACTCTCACTGACACTCTCACTAACACTGATACTCTCACTGACACTCTCACTGACACTCTCACTGACACTCAGTTACACTCTCACTGACACTCTCACTGACACTCACGTACACTCACTGACACTCTCACTGACACTCTCACTGACACTGACACTCTCACTGACACTCTCACTGACACTCTCACTGACACTGACACTCTCACTGACACTGACACTCTCACTGACACTCTCACTGACACTCTCACTAACACTGACACTCTCACTGAAACTCTCACTGACACTCTCACTGACACTCACACTCTCACTGACACTCACTTACACTCTCACTGACACTCTCACTGACACTCTCACTGACACTCTCACTGACACTCTCGCTGACACTCAAGGACACTCACTGACACTCTCACTGACACTCTCACTGACACTCAAGGACACTCACTGACACTCACTGACACTCTCACTGACACTCTCACTGACACTCTCACTGACACTCTCACTGACACTCAAGGACACTCACTGACACTCTCACTGACACTCTCGCTGACACTCTCGCTGACACTCTCGCTGACACTCTCACTGACACTCTCACTGACACTTTCTCTGACATACTCTCACTGACACTCACTGACACACTCACTGACACTCTTACTGACACTGACACTCACTGACACTCTCACTGACACTCTCACTGACACTTTCTCTGACACTTTCTCTGACACACTCACTGACACTCTCACTGACACTCTCACTCTCACTGACACTCTCACTGACACTCTCACTGACACTCTAACTGACACTCTCACTGACACAGACACTCTCACTGACACTCACTGACACTCTCACTGCCACACTCACTGACACTCAATGACACTCTCACTGACACTCTCTCTCACACTGACACTCTCACTGACACTCACTGACACTCACTGACAATCTCACTGACACTCTCACTGACACTCACGTACACTCACTGACACTCTCACTGACACTCTCACTGACACTGACACTCTCACTGACACTCTCACTGACACTCTCACTAACACTGACACTCTCACTGACACTCTCACTGACACTCTCACTGACACTCTCACTGACACTCACTGACACTCTCACTGACACTTTCTCTGACACACTCTCACTGACACTGATACTCTCACTGACACTCACTGACACACTCACTGACACTCTCACTGACACTCTCACTGACACTCTCACTGACACTGACACTCTCACTGACACTCTCACTGACACTCTCACTGACACTCTCACTGACACTCTCACTGACACACTCACTGACACTCTCACTGACACTCTCACTCTCACTGACACTCACTGACACACTCACTGACACTCTCACTGACACTCTCACTGACACTCTCACTGACACTGACACTCTCACTGACACTCTCACTGATATTCACTGACACTCTCACTGCCACACTCACTGACACTCAATGACACTCAATGACACTCTCACTGACACTCTCTCTGACAATGACACTCTCACTGACACTCTTACTGACACACTCACTGACACTCTCACTGACACTCTCACTGACACTCACTGACACACTCACTGACACGCTCACTGACACTCTCACTGATGCTGACACTCTCACTGACACTGACACTCTCACTTACACTCTCACTGACAATAACACTCTCACTGACACTCTCACTGACACCCAATGGCACTCTCACTGACACCCAATGACACTCTCACTGACATTCAATGACACTCACTGACACTCTCACTGACACTCTCACTGACACTCTCACTGACACTTTCACTGACACACTCACTGACCCTCTCACTGACACTGACACTCTCACTGACACTCACTGACACACTCACTGACACACTCACTGACAATCTCACTGACACTCTCACTGACACTCTCATTGACACTCACACTGACACTCTCACTGACACTCTCACTGACACTCTCACTGACACTCTCACTGACACTCTCACTGACACTCATGTACAATCACTGACATTCTCACTGACACTCTCACTGACACTCTCACTGACACTGACACTCTCACTGACACACTCACTGACACTGACACTCTCACTGACACTCTCACTGACACTCTCAATGACACTCACTGACACTCTCACTGACACTCATGTACACTCACTGACACTCTCACTGACACTCTCACTGACACTGACACTCTCACTGACACTCTCACTGACACTCACTGACACTCTCACTGACACTTTCTCTGACACACTCTCACTGACACTGACACTCACTGACACACTCACTGACATTCTCACTGACACTCTCACTGACACTGACACTCCCACTTACTCTGACACTCTCACTGATACTCTCACTGACACTCTCACTAACACTGACACTCTCACTGAAACTCTCACTGACACTCTCACTGACAATCTCACTGACAATCTCACTGACACTCACTGACACTCTCACTGACACTCACTGACACTCTCACTGACAGTCCCACTGACACTCTCACTGACACTCTCACTGACACTCTCACTGACACTGACACTCTCAGTGACACTCTCACTGACACTCTCACTGACACTGACACTCTCACTGACACTGACACTTTCACTTACACTCACTGACACTCTGACACTCTCACTGACACTCTCACTGATACTCACTGACACTCTCACTGACACTCACTGACACTCTCACTGACACTCTCACTGATGCTGACACTGAGGCTGTCACTGACACTGACTCTCTCACTGACACTCTCACTGACACTGACACTCTCACTGACACTAACTTACATTCTCACTGACACTCTCACTGACACTCTCACTGACACTCTCACTGACACTCTCACTAACACTCTCACTGACACTCTCGCTGACACTCAAGGACACTCACTGACACTCTCACTGACACTCTCACTGACACTGTCACTCTCACTGACACTTTCACTGACACACTCACTGACACACTCGCTGACACTCTCACTGACACTCTCACTGACAGTCTCACTGACACTGACACTCTCACTGACTCTGACACTCTCACTGACACTCTCACTGACACTCTCACTAACACTGACACTCTCACTGAAACTCACACTGACACTCTCACTGACAATCTCACTGACAATCTCACTGACACTCACTGACACTCTCACTGACACTCACTGACACTCACTGACAGTCCCACTGACACTCTCACTGACACTCTCACTGACACTCTCACTGACACTCTCACAGACACTAACACTCTCACTGACACTGACACTTTCACTGACACTCACCGACACTCTGACACTCTCACTGACACTCTCACTGATACTCACTGACACTCTCACTGACACTCACTGACACTCTCACTGACACTGACACTCTCACTGACAATCTCATCTACACTCTCACTGACACACTCACTGACACTCTTCACTGACACTCACTGACACTCTCACTGACGCTCTCACTGACACTCTCACTCTCACTGACACTCTAACTGACACTCACTGACACTCTCACTGACACTCTCACTGACACTCAAGGACACTATCACTGACACTCACTGACACTCTCACTAACACTCTCACTGACACTCTCACTGAGACTCTCACTGGCACTCTCACTCACTGACACTAACATTCTCACTGACACTCACTGGCACTCTGACACTCTCACTGACACTCTCACTGATACTCACTGACACTCTCACTCACACTCACTGACACTGACACTCTCACTGACACTCTCACTGACACTCACACTGACACTCACACTCTTACTGACACTGACACTCACTGATACTCTCACTGACACACACTGACACTCTCACTGACACTCACTGACACTCACTGACACTCTCACTGACACTCTCACTGACACTCTCACTGACACTCTCACTGACACTGACACTCTCACTGACACACTCACTGACACTCTCACTGAAACTCTCACTGACACTGACTCTGACACTCTCACTCACACTCTCACTCACACTCACTGACACTCTTGCTGACACTGACACTCTCACTGAGACTCTCACTGACATTTTCAATGACACTCACAGTGAAACTGACACTCTCACTGACACTCTCACTGACACTCTAACTGATACTCACTGACACTCTCACTGACACTCACTGACACTCTCACTGACACTGACACTGTCACTGACAATCTCATCTACACTCTCACTGACACTCTCACTGACACTCTCACTGACACTCTCACTGACACTCTCACTCTCACTGACACTCACTGACACTCTCACTGACACTCTCACTGACACTCACTGACACTCTCGCTGACACTCTCGCTGACACTCACTGACACTCTCACTGACACTTTCTCAGACACACTCTCGCTGACACTGACACTCTTACTGACACTCACTGACACACTCACTGACACTCTCACTGACACTCTCACTGACACTCTCACTGACACTCTCACTGACACTCTCACTGACACTCTCACTCTCACTGACACTCACTGACACACTCACTGACACTCTCACTGACACTCTCACTGACACTCTCACTGACACTGACACTCTCTCTGACACTCTCACTGACACTCTCACTGACACTCACTGACACTCTCGCTGACACTCTCGCTGACACTCACTGACACTCTCACTGACACTTTCTCTGACACACTCTCACTGACACTGACACTCTCACTGACACACTCACTGACACTCTCACTGACACTCTCACTGACACTCTCACTGACACTCTCACTAACACTCTCACTGACACACTCACTGACACTCTCACTGACACTCTCACTCTCACTGACACTCACTGACACTCTCACTGATACTCACTGACACTCTCACTGACACTCACTGACACTCTCACTGACACTGACACTCTCACTGACACTGACACTCTCACGGACACTCTCACTGACACTCTCACTGACACTCAAGGACACTCACTGACACTCTCACTGACACTCTCACTGACACTCACTGACACTCTCGCTGACACTCACTGACACTCTCACTGACACTTTCTCTGACACACTCTCACTGACACTGACACTCTCACTGACACTCACTGACACACTCACTGATACTCTCACTGACACTCTCACTGACACTCTCACTGACACTCTCACTGACACTCTCACTGACACACTCACTGACACTCTCACTGACACTCTCACTGACACTCTCACTCTCACTGACACTCACTGACACACTCACTGACACTCTCACTGACACTCTCACTGACACTCTCACTGACACTGACACTCTCACTGACACTCTCACTGACATTCACTGACACTCTCACTGCCACACTCACTGACACTCACTGACACTCAATGACACTCTCACTGACACTCTCACTGACACTCTCTCTGACACTGACACTCTCACTAACACTCTTACTGACACACTCACTGACACTCTCACTGACACTGACACTCTCACTGACACACTCACTGACACTGACACTCTCACTGACACTCTCACTGACACTCTCAATGACACTCACTGACACTCTCACTGACACTCATGTACACTCACTGACACTCTCACTGACACTCTCACTGACACTGACACTCTCACTGACACTCTCACTGACACTCACTGACACTCACTGACACTCTCACTGACACTTTCTCTGACACACTCTCACTGACACTGACACTCTCACTGACACTCACTGACACACTCACTGACACTCTCACTGACACTCTCACTGACACTCCCACTTACTCTGACACTCTCACTGATACTCTCACTGACACTCTCACTAACACTGACACTCTCACTGAAACTCTCACTGACACTCTCACTGACGAATCTCACTGACAATCTCACTGACACTCACTGACACTCTCACTGACACTCACTGACACTCTCACTGACAGTCCCACTGACACTCTCACTGACACTCTCACTGACACTCTCACTGACACTGACACTCTCAGTGACACTCTCACTGACACTCTCACTGACACTGACACTCTCACTGACACTGACACTTTCACTTACACTCACTGACACTCTGACACTCTCACTGACACTCTCACTGATACTCACTGACACTCTCACTGACACTCACTGACACTCTCACTGACACTGACACTCTCACTGACAATCTCATCTAAACTCTCACTGACACACTCACTGACACTCTCACTGACACTCACTGACACTCTCACTGACACTCTCACTCACTGACACTAACATTCTCACTGACACTCACTGGCACTCTGACACTCTCACTGACACTCTCACTGACACTCACTGACACTCTCACTGACACTCTCACTGACACTCTCACTGACACTCTCACTCACTGACACTAACACTCTCACTGACACTCACTGACACTCTGACACTCTCACTGACACTCTCACTGATACTCACTGACACTCCCACTGACACTCACTGACACTCTCACTGACACTCTCACTGACACTCTCACTGACACTCAAGGACACTCACTGACACTCTCACTGACACTCTCGCTGACACTCTCGCTGACACTCTCACTGACACTCTCACTGACACTTTCTCTGACACACTCTCACTGACACTCACTGACACACTCACTGACACTCTTACTGACACTGACACTCACTGACACTCTCACTGACACTCTCACTGACACTTTCTCTGACACTTTCTCTGACACACTCACTGACACTCTCACTGACACTCTCACTCTCACTGACACTCTCACTGACACTCTCACTGACACTCTAACTGACACTCTCACTGACACAGACACTCTCACTGACACTCACTGACACTCTCACTGCCACACTCACTGACACTCAATGACACTCTCACTGACACTCTCTCTGACACTGACACTCTCACTGACACTCACTGACACTCACTGACAATCTCACTGACACTCTCACTGACACTCACGTACACTCACTGACACTTTCACTGACACTCTCACTGACACTGACACTCTCACTGACACTCTCACTGACACTCTCACTAACACTGACACTCTCACTGACACTCTCACTGACACTCTCACTGACACTCTCACTGACACTCACTGACACTCTCACTGACACTTTCTCTGACACATTCTCACTGACACTGATACTCTCACTGACACTCACTGACACACTCACTGACACTCTCACTGACACTCTCACTGACACTCTCACTGACACTGACACTCTCACTGACACTCTCACTGACACTCTCACTGACACTCTCACTGACACTCTCACTGACACACTCACTGACACTCTCACTGACACTCTCACTCTCACTGACACTCACTGACACACTCACTGACACTCTCACTGACACTCTCACTGACACTCTCACTGACACTGACACTCTCACTGACACTCTCACTGATATTCACTGACACTCTCACTGCCACACTCACTGACACTCACTGACACTCAATGACACTCTCACTGACACTCTCTCTGACAATGACACTCTCACTGACACTCTTACTGACACACTCACTGACACTCTCACTGACACTCTCATTGACACTCACTGACACACTCACTGACACGCTCACTGACACTCTCACTGATGCAGACACTCTCACTGACACTGACACTCTCACTTACACTCTCACTGACAATAACACTCTCACTGACACTCTCACTGACACCCAATGACACTCTCACTGACACCCAATGACACTCTCACTGACATTCAATGACACTCACTGACACTCTTACTGACACTCTCACTGACACTCTCACTGACACTGTCACTCTCACTGACACTTTCACTGACACACTCACTGACCCTCTCACTGACACTGACACTCTCACTGACACTCACTGACACACTCACTGACACACTCACTGACAATCTCACTGACACTCTCACTGACACTCTCATTGACACTCACACTGACACTCTCACTGACACTCTCACTGACACTCTCACTGACACTCTCACTGACACCCTCACTGACACTCATGTACAATCACTGACATTCTCACTGACACTCTCACTGACACTCTCACTGACACTCTCACTGACACTGACACTCTCACTGACACACTCACTGACACTGACACTCTCACTGACACTCTCACTGACACTCTCAATGACACTCACTGACACTCTCACTGACACTCATGTACACTCACTGACACTCTCACTGACACTCTCACTGACACTGACACTCTCACTGACACTCTCACTGACACTCACTGACACTCACTGACACTCTCACTGACACTTTCTCTGACACACTCTCACTGACACTGACACTCTCACTGACACTCACTGACACACTCACTGACACTCTCACTGACACTCTCACTGACACTGACACTCCCACTTACTCTGACACTCTCACTGATACTCTCACTGACACTCTCACTAACACTGACACTCTCACTGAAACTCTCACTGACACTCTCACTGACGAATCTCACTGACAATCTCACTGACACTCACTGACACTCTCACTGACACTCACTGACACTCTCACTGACAGTCCCACTGACACTCTCACTGACACTCTCACTGACACTCTCACTGACACTGACACTCTCAGTGACACTCTCACTGACACTCTCACTGACACTGACACTCTCACTGACACTGACACTTTCACTTACACTCACTGACACTCTGACACTCTCACTGACACTCTCACTGATACTCACTGACACTCTCACTGACACTCACTGACACTCTCACTGACACTGACACTCTCACTGACAATCTCATCTACACTCTCACTGACACACTCACTGACACTCTCACTGACACTCACTGACACTCTCACTGACACTCTCACTGACACTCTCACTCTCACTGATACTCTCACTGACACTCACTGACACTCTCACTGACACTCTCACTGACACTCAAGGACACTCACTGACACTATCACTGACACTCACTGACACTCTCACTGACACTCTCACTGACACTCTCACTGACACTCTCACTGACACTCTCACTCACTGACACTAACATTCTCACTGACACTCACTGGCACTCTGACACTCTCACTGACACTCTCACTGATACTCACTGACACTCTCACTGACACTCACTGACACTCTCACTGACACTGACACTCTCACTGACACTGACACTCTCACGGACACTCTCACTGACACTCTCACTGACACTCAAGGACACTCACTGACACTCTCACTGACACTCTCACTGACACTCACTGACACTCTCGCTGACACTCTCGCTGACACTCACTGACACTCTCACTGACACTTTCTCAGACACACTCTCGCTGACACTGACACTCTTACTGACACTCACTGACACACTCACTGACACTCTCACTGACACTCTCACTGACACTCTCACTGACACTCTCACTGACACTCTCACTGACACTCTCACTCTCACTGACACTCACTGACACACTCACTGACACTCTCACTGACACTCTCACTGACACTGACACTCTCACTGACACTCTCACTGACACTCTCACTGACACTCACTGACACTCTCGCTGACACTCTCGCTGACACTCACTGACACTCTCACTGACACTTTCTCTGACACACTCTCACTGACACTGACACTCTCACTGACACTCACTGACACACTCACTGACACTCTCACTGACACTCTCACTGACACTCTCACTGACACTCTCACTAACACTCTCACTGACACACTCACTGACACTCTCACTGACACTCTCACTCTCACTGACACTCACTGACACTCTCACTGATACTCACTGACACTCTCACTGACACTCACTGACACTCTCACTGACACTGACACTCTCACTGACACTGACACTCTCACGGACACTCTCACTGACACTCTCACTGACACTCAAGGACACTCACTGACACTCTCACTGACACTCTCACTGACACTCACTGACACTCTCGCTGACACTCACTGACACTCTCACTGACACTTTCTCTGACACACTCTCACTGACACTGACACTCTCACTGACACTCACTGACACACTCACTGATACTCTCACTGACACTCTCACTGACACTCTCACTGACACTCTCACTGACACTCTCACTGACACACTCACTGACACTCTCACTGACACTCTCACTGACACTCTCACTCTCACTGACACTCACTGACACACTCACTGACACTCTCACTGACACTCTCACTGACACTCTCACTGACACTGACACTCTCACTGACACTCTCACTGACATTCACTGACACTCTCACTGCCACACTCACTGACACTCACTGACACTCAATGACACTCTCACTGACACTCTCACTGACACTCTCTCTGACACTGACACTCTCACTAACACTCTTACTGACACACTCACTGACACTCTCACTGACACTGACACTCTCACTGACACTCACTGACACACTCACTGACACGCTCACTGACACTCTCACTGATGCTGACACTCTCACTGACACTCTCACTTACACTTTCACTGACACTGACACTCTCACTGACACCCAATGACACTCTCACTGACACCCAATGACACTCTCACTGACACCCAATGACACTCTCACTGACACTCAATGACACTCTCACTGACACTCTGACACTCACTGACACTCTCACTGACACTCTCACTGACACTCTCACTGACACAGACACTCTCACTGACACTCTCACTGACACTCTCACTGACACTCTCACTGACATTGACACACTCACTGAAACTCTCACTGACACTCTCACTGACACTCTCACTCTCACTGACACTCTCACTGAAACTCTCACTGACACTCTCACTGACACTCTCTCTGAAACAATCACTGACACTCTCACTGACACTCTCACTGACACTCTCACTGACACTCTCACTGACACTCTCACTGACACTCTCACTGACTCTGACACTCTCACTCTCACTCACTGACACGCTCACTGACACTGACACTCTCACTGACACTCTCACAGACACTGACACTCTCACTGACACTCACTGACACTGACACTTTCACTGACACTCACTGACACTCTGACACTCTCACTGACACTCTAACTGATGCTCACTGACACTCTCACTGACACTCACTGACACTCTCACTGACACTGACACTCTCACTGACAATCTCATCTACACTCTCACTGACACTCTCACTGACACTCTCACTGACACTCTCACTGATACTCTCACTCTCACTGACACTCTCACTGACACTCTCACTGACACTCAAGGACACTCAAGGACACTCACTGACACTCTCACTGACACTCCCACTGACACTCTCACTGACACTCTTGCTGACACTCTCGCTGACACTATCACTGACACTCACTGACACTCAAGGACACTCAAGGACACTCACTGACACTCTCACTGACACTCCCACTGACACTCTCACTGACACTCTCACTGACACTCTCACTGACACTCTCACTCACTGACACTAACACTCTCACTGACACTCACTGACACTCTGACACTCTCACTGACACTCTCACTGATACTCACTGACACTCCCACTGACACTCACTGACACTCTCACTGACACTCACTGACACTCTCACTGACACTGACACTCTCACTGACACTCTCACTGACACTCAAGGACACTCACTGACACTCCCACTGACACTCTCACTGACACTCTCGCTGACACTCTCGCTGACACTCTCGCTGACACTCTCACTGACACTCTCACTGACACTTTCTCTGACACACTCTCACTGACACTGACACTCTCACTGACACTCACTGACACACTCACTGACACTCTCACTGACACTGACACTCACTGACACTCTCACTGACACTCTCACTGACACTCTCACTGACACTTTCTCTGACACTTTCTCTGACACACTCACTGACACTCTCACTGACACTCTCACTCTCACTGACACTCTCACTGACACTCTCACTGACACTAACTGACACTCTCACTGACACGGACACTCTCACTGACACTCAATGACACTCTCACTGCCACACTCACTGACACTCAATGACACTCTCACTGACACTCTCTCTGACACTGACACTCTCACTGACACTCACTGACACTCACTGACAATCTCACTGACACTCTCACTGACACTCGCGTACACTCACTGACACTCTCACTAACACTCTCACTGACACTGACACTCTCACTGACACTCTCACTGACACTCTCACTAACACTGACACTCTCACTGACACTCTCACTGACACTCACTGACACTCTCACTGACACTCTCACTGACACTTTCTCTGACACACTCTCACTGACACTGACACTCTCACTGACACTCACTGACACACTCACTGACACTCTCACTGACACTCTCACTGACACTGACACTCTCACTGACACTCTCACTGACACTCTCACTGACACACTCACTGACACTCTCACTGACACTCTCACTGACACTCTCACTGACACTCTCACTGACACTCTCACTCTCACTGACACTCACTGACACACTCACTGACACTCTCACTGACACTCTCACTGACACTCTCACTGACACTGATACTCTCACTGACACTCTCACTGACATTCATTGACACTCTCACTGCCACACTCACTGACACTCACTGACACTCAATGACACTCTCACTGACACTCTCTCTGACACTGACACTCTCACTGACACTCTTACTGACACACTCACTGACACTCTCACTGACACTGACACTCTCACTGACACTCACTGACACACTCACTGACACGCTCACTGACACTCTCACTGATGCTGACACTCTCACTGACACTGACACTCTCATTTACACTCTCACTGACACTGACACTCTCACTGACACTCTCACTGACACCCAATGACACTCTCACTGACACCCAATGACACTCTCACTGACACTCAATGACACTCTCACTGACACTCTGACACTCACTGACACTCTCACTGACACTCTCACGGACACGCTTACTTAAACTCTCACTGACACTCTCACTGACACTCTCACTCTCACTGACACTCTCACTGAAACTCTCACTGACACTCTCACTGACTCTCTCACTGAAACAATCACTGACACTCTCACTGACACTCTCACTGACACTCTCACTGACACGCTCACTGACACTCTCACTGACACTCTCATTGACACTCTCACTGACACTCTCACTGACTCTGACACTCTCACTCTCACTCACTGACACTCTCACTGACACTGACACTCTCACTGACACTCTCACTGATACTAACTGACACTCTCACTGACACTCACTGACACTCTCACTGACACTCTCACTGATACTCACTGACACTCTCACTGACACTCACTGACACTCTCACTGACAATCTCATATACACTCTCACTGACACTCTCACTGACACTCTCACTGACACTCAAGGACACTCAAGGACACTCACTGACACTCCCGCTGACACTCTCGCTGACACTCTCGCTGACACTATCACTGACACTCTCACTGACACTCACTGACACTCTCACTGACACTCTCACTGACACTCTCACTGACACTCTCACTGACACTCACTGACACTGACACTCTCACTGACACTCTCACTGATACTCACTGACACTCTCACTGACACTCACTGACACTCTCACTGACACTGACACTCTCACTGACACTGACACTCTCACTGACACTTTCACTGACACTCTCACTGACACTCTCACTGACACTCAAGGACACTCACTGACACTCTCACTGACACTCTCACTGACACTCTCACTGACACTCTCACTGACACTCTCACTGACACTCTTGCTGACACTCTTGCTGACACTCCTGCTGACACTCCTGCTGACACTCTCACTGACACTTTCTCTGACACACTCTCACTGACACTGACACTCTCACTGACACTCACTGACACACTCCTGACACTCTCACTGACACTCTCACTGACACTGACACTCTCACTGTTACTCACTGACACTCACTGACACTCTCACTGACACTCTCACTGACACTTTCTCTGACACACTCACTGACACTCTCACTGACACTCTCACTCTCACTCACTGACACACTCACTGACACTCTCACTGACACTCTCACTGACACTCTCACTGACACTCTAACTGACACTCTCAATGACACAGACACTCTCACTGACACTCTCACTGACACTCACCGACACTCTCACTGCCACACTCACTGACACTCAATGACACTCTCACTGACACTCTCTGACACTGACACTCTCACTGATACTCTTAATGACACTCTCACTGACACTCTCACTGACACTCTCACTGACACTCACTGACACACTCACTGACACTCTCACTGACACTGACACTCTCACACTCTCACTGACACTGACACTCTCACTGACACTCTCACAGACACTCTCACTGACACCAAATGACACTCTCACTGACACCCAATGACACTCTCACTGACACTCAATGACACTCTCACTGACACTCTGACACTCACTGACACTCTCACTGACACTCTCACTGACACTCTCACTGACACTCTCACTGACACTCTTACTGGCACCGACACTCTCACTGAAACTCTCACTGACACTCTCACTCACACTCTCACTGACACTCTCACTGACACTCTCACTGAAACTCTCACTGAAACTCTCACTGACACTCACTGACACTCTCACTGACACTCACTGACTATCACTGACACTCTCACTGACACGCTCATTGACACTCTCACGGACACTCTCACTGACACTCTCACTGACACTGACACTCTTACTCACACTCTCAGTCACACTCACTGACACTCTCACTGACGCTCTTACTGACACTGACTCTCTCACTGACACTGACACTCTCACTGACACTCTCACTGACACTCACTGACACTCTCACTGACGCTCTTACTGACACTGACTCTCTCACTGACACTGACACTCTCACTGACACTCTCACTGACACTCACTGACACTCTCACTGACACTCACTGACACTGTCACTGACACACTCGCTGACACTCACTGGAACTCTCACTGACACTCTCACTGACACTTTCAATGACACTCTCACCGACACTCTCACTGACACACTCGCTGACACACTCACTGGCACTCTCTCTCACTGACACTCTCACTGACACTCTCACTGACACTCTCACTGACACTCTCACTGACACTCACTGACACTCTCACTGACACTCTCACTGACACTCACACTGAAACGGACACTCTCACTAACACTCATTGACACTGACACTCTCACTGACACTGACACTCTCACTGACACTCACTGACACTCTCACTGACACTCACTGACACTTACTGACTCTCACTGACATTCACTGACACACTGACACTCTCACTGACTCTGACTCTCTCACTGACACACTCACTGACACTGACACTCTCATTGACACTCTCACTGACACTCACTGACACGCTCACTGACACGCTCACTGACACTGACACACTCACTGACACACTCACTGACACACTCACTGACACTCTCACTGACACTGACTCTGACACTGACTCTGACACTGACTCTGACACTCTCACTCACACTCTCACTCACACTCACTGACACTCTCACCGACACTGACTCTGACACTCTCACTCACACTCTCACTCACACTCACTGACACTCACTGACACTCTCACTCACACTCTCACTGACACTCACACTGACACTCTCACTGATGCTGACACTCTCACTGACACTCTCACTGACACTCTCACTGATGCTGACACTGATGCTGTCACTGACACTGACTCTCTCACTGACACTCTCACTGACACTGACACTCTCACTGACACTCACTTACATTCTCACTGACACTCTCACTGACACTCTCACTGACACTCTCACTAACACTCTCACTGACACTCTCGCTGACACTCAAGGACACTCAAGGACACTCACTGACACTGTCACTCTCACTGACACTTTCACTGACACACTCACTGACACACTCACTGACACTCTCACTGACACTCTCACTGACACTGACACTCTCACTGACTCTGACACTCTCACTGACACTCTCACTGACACTCTCACTAACACTGACACTCTCACTGAAACTCACACTGACACTCTCACTGACAATCTCACTGACAATCTCACTGACACTCACTGACACTCTCACTGACACTCACTGACACTCACTGACACTCTCACTGACAGTCCCACTGACACTCTCACTAACACTCTCACTGAAACTCTCACTGACACTCTCACAGACACTGACACTCTCACTGACACTGACACTTTCACTGACACTCACCGACACTCTGACACTCTCACTGACACTCTCACTGATACTCACTGACACTCTCACTGACACTCACTGACACTCTCACTGACACTGACACTCTCACTGACAATCTCATCTACACTCTCACTGACACACTCACTGACACTCTTCACTGACACTCACTGACACTCTCACTGACACTCTCACTGACACTCTCACTCTCACTGACACTCTCACTGACACTCACTGACACTCTCACTGACACTCTCACTGACACTCAAGGACACTATCACTGACACTCACTGACACTCTCACTGACACTCTCACTGACACTCTCACTGAGACTCTCACTGGCACTCTCACTCACTGACACTAACATTCTCACTGACACTCACTGGCACTCTGACACTCTCACTGACACTCTCACTGATACTCACTGACACTCTCACTCACACTCACTGACACTGACACTCTCACTGACACTCTCACTGACACTCACACTGACACTCACACTCTTACTGACACTGACACTCACTGATACTCTCACTGACACACACTGACACTCTCACTGACACTCACTGACACTCACTGACACTCTCACTGACACTCTCACTGACACTCTCACTGACACTCTCACTGACACTGACACTCTCACTGACACACTCACTGACACTCTCACTGAAACTCTCACTGACACTGACTCTGACACTCTCACTCACACTCTCACTCACACTCACTGACACTCTTGCTGACACTGACACTCTCACTGAGACTCTCACTGACATTTTCAATGACGCTCACAGTGAAACTGACACTCTCACTGACACTCTCACTGACACTCTCACTGACACTGACACTCTCACTCACACTCTCACTGACACTCAATGACACTCTCACTGACACACACGGACACTCTCACTGACAAACAAGGACACTCTCACTGACACTCACTGACACTCTCACTGACACTTTCACTCTCACTGACCCTCTCACTGACACTCTCCCTGACACACTCCCTGACACACTCACTGACACCCTCACTGACACCCTCACTGACACCCTCACTGACACTCTCACTGACACTCTCACTGACACTGACAATCTCACTCACACTCACTGACACTCTCACTGACACCGACACTCTCACTGACACTCTCACTGAAACTGACACTCTCACTGACACTGACACTCTCACTGAAACTCTCACTGACACTCACTGACACTCTCACTGACACTCTCACTGACACTCTCACTAACACTTTCACTCTCACTGACACTCTCACTGACACTCTCACTGACACACTCCCTGACACACTCACTGACACCCTCACTGACACCCTCACTGACACTCTCACTGACACTCTCACTGACACTCTCACTGACACTGTCAATCTCACTCACACTCACACTCACTGACACTCTCACTGACACTGACACTCTCACTGACACTCTCACTGACACTCTCACTGACACTGCCACTCTCACTGCCACTCTCACTGACACTGCCACTCTCACTGACAATCTAATCGACACTCTCAATGACACTCTCACTGACACTGACACTCTCACTGACTCTCACTGACACTCTCACTGACACTCACTGACACTCTCACTGACACTCTCACTGACACTCTCACTCTCACTGACACCCTCACTGACACTCTCACTGACACACTCCCTGACACACTCACTGACACCCTCACTGACACCCTCACTGACACCCTCACTGACACTCTCACTGACACTCTCACTGACACTCTCACTGACACTGACAATCTCACTCACACTCTCACTCACACTCACTGACACTCTCACTGACACTGACACTCTCACTGACACTCTCACTGAAACTGACACTCTCCCTGACACTGACACTCTCACTGAAACTCTCACTGACACTCAATGACACTCTCACTGACACTCTCACTGACACTCACTGACACTCTCACTGACACTCTCACTGACACTCTCACTGACACTCTCACTGACACTCTCACTGACACTCACTGAAACTCTCACTGACACTCACTGACACTCTAACTGACACTCACTGACACTCTCACTGACACTCACTGACACTCATTTCATGAAGCTTTATTCGGTGCATAAAACATGACCATAAAAGCACAAGCAATACAATACAAAGCAGCAAATTCAGATTAAAAGTACAAGTTAAAACAGAAGGTTAAAATAGACGAGTTGTTAAAATATCATACTTTTTCTAAATTCGATTGATTTATATATAAAAGTGGCAATATAAAAACATTTGTCCAGGGAGTTCATATTATAGATCAACTGCATTGCATCATCCACATTGTAGGTACCATACTTTACAAACAGTGGTTTCAGGTAAGTAACCCGAACATTCAGGAAAAGGGTGCAAATTAGCATAAAGTGCAGGGTGCTTTGTTTCGAGTGCCCGTCACATGGGCAAGGGCCAACAGGGTGCTTTTTTAGTTGAGGAAAGGCCACCAGAACATGGGCCATTCCAAATCTGAGTCTTGTTAAGACAAATCTATGGCTTGGTCTGGTTACCATACTCAAGTACAGCTGGTAGCCTTTGCTTTCAATATATTTATTGTAAAGCTGGACTGTTGTAAAGCAACCATTCGCTGGTAAATGTTTTTGGGTTCTATGTAACATAAAAGTTTCTTTCATTTCTTGTTTAGAAATAATTCCGACGGAACATGAATCTGACAATATGTTGATCCCATAGATAGTTTGGAAACTGTCCACAACATATTTAAGCCAGGGTATCTTAGTACAATTTTCCAGGTTGAGACAATCCCTGATAACAAGTTGATTAAACACTGTCTCTTCCTTATGCCAAATCGATTGGAAAAGCATCAAAGGCTCTAAGGGATGAGGTCACCTAAATATGCTGCCCCTACCTCCCTATGAATCAAATCTATCGCAGCTGAGGTAGGTAGGCACAAAAGTTTTTGAGGAAGGTATTTTCTTCCCTTTGCAACAAGTCTGTATTAGTGTAACCCCACAACCCCGCCCCGTATAATGCAATAGAGACACTCCTTGCCTTGTAGTCCTGCATCATATCTCTAATTCGCCTATCCCCTAGCTTAGAGGCGAATTTGAAAATGCCATAGGAGCTTTTTACCATCTTCATTCTAACGTTTAATAAGTCCTCGGACCAACTTCCGTCGCAAGAAAAAGTAACACCCAAATAACAAAATTTTGTCACCTGCTGTACTTTCACCCCTTCAATGTAGAAGGCCTGATTTCTACTTGTTCTGGCCCCACAGATCATGGTATGAGTTTTACTCTTATTGATCAATAGCTTCCTCTCCCTGATAAAAACAGAAAACCGATCCATCAGGTGCTGTAGGCCAATAGGTGTCCGTGATAGAAGTACGGCATCGTCTGCATAGAGCAGTACTGGCACGCTGGACGCAGCTACCTGAGGGGCGTCGGCCTTAACAGTTTTCAAGACGGAGTCTATGCCGTTAATGAACAGAGTAAACAACAGGGGGGCAAGGACACAACCCTGTCTTATCCCGCGCTTTACACTAAAATTAGGGGTGCACTCCCCGCTAGCCCCATACCGCACACAGGCTTGCATCTTATTATATAGTCTTGCTAAAAAATAGATGATTTCCTCTGGTGCGCCTCGCTCTAACAGAACTTGCCAAAGTAGCGTGTGGTCAACCAGATCAAATGCACTGCTTAAATCGCCAAAGCAGAGATATAGATTACCTGGCTTAGCCTTGGTGTACTTGCCGATTAATAGTTCTAAATTCAGGCATTGATCTAGGGTCCCACGACCCTTTCTAAAGCCATATTGGGAGGTAGCAAGAATCCCCTTCTCCTCTGCCCAATCTTCTAGCCTCGACAGCAACACCCGGCTCATGATTTTCACCGATGAGTCAAGTAGGCTAATGGGACGGTAATTACATGCAGCTGTCTTGTCCCCCTTCTTGTAGATAGGGACAATAATCGAGTCTCCCCAAGTAGATGGAATCAAGGCTGTAACAGCTGCATTGAGAAGCAAAGTAAGTATCGGTCCCCACAGTAAAGGAAGAGCCCTATAAACATCAATGGGACTCCATCGGACCCTGTGCCTTACCCCCCTTACTGGCTTTAGTGCTGCATTCGACCTCTCCCAAGGTTATGTCCAAAGGGACTTTTGGCCAATGCACTATTTCTTTTGTACCGTTGGCTTGAAATATGGCTGAAAAATGGGAGACCCATGCCTCACTACTGACATTGGATGAAAGTTGGGGAATTTTGTCATCTTTAAGGAAGGGGGAATTAACTGTGGACCAAAACAGGCAGCTGTCAGAGGTTTCTGCCGCCTGCGTTAAACTATCCCAAGCTTGTTGTTGTAATTCCCTTTTCCTTTTAGTGAGTGACATTTTATAATCATGTCTCAAAAGTAAAACTTGATTCCTATCCCTTGATCTAAGGGCAAGAGCCTGCTTCAATTGGGTTAAAAGGGCTGTACAAGCATGATCGAACCAACCCTTACCATGGCCGGTCGAACCTGGCCTTTTTCCCGTAAATATATTATTGATAACCTTGTTATATTAACAAAATTATTTACAACTGAAACAGACCCACTTCCTATTGTCAAAATGACATTAATATCTGCCAAAGTTCTGGATATGATAATAGGCACAACAGTGGCAGATTGTTTCCCTTTCCACCTTATCCTGGTCCCATTTGGTCTGTGGGGCTCAATATTATCTAGGGTTCTCAATGTCCGCTGATTCCTACAGTTCCAATTTTCTATTTTCATAGCTAGGCAGTTATGATCACTTAGATTAGGTACCTCAATAACCGCTGCCAAACAGTAAGGAGCTATGTTAGCTGAGACCATAATATGATCAATGTAGGAATTAGTGTTTCTCCCAATGTAGGTGGGGATAGTTTGGCCACTAGCATCTTTATCAGGCTGTACTAACTCTAAATCATAAGCTGACATAATACCATTAATTGCCTCCCCGTAGACATTATGTGGGAAGCGGGGTGTATTTTCGCCACTATTGTTTGCACCCCACAAGCCCTAGAAAAAGATAGGGGGCAAATTGAAGAATTAAAATCGCCTAACCAAATGTAAGTAAAAATACATTTTGCTTCACCTACTAGCTTCATGAGGGCACTTTCCAATTCATCTATAACATTGTGCCCTGAATTATTAAAAATATTGTTATAGAAATTAACTAAAAGCACCTCTGTACCTTCTTTCAATTGTACCCATAAGATTTGGGAATGATTTCCAACTGTTACATGTTTTACTACTGTCAGTGTCAGGTCCACAGATAGGAGGAAAATTAAACCTCCTTTAGCTCTCCCATATCTTGATTCTGCAGCTTCTAAACTGTAACATGCATACCCTTCAAAACTAGGTTTTGTAACACACCACCTTTCTTGAAGACATACAATATCATAAGACCTAATCATATTCTCCCATCCCAAATTATTCTTTTTCGAAACCCAGCCAGCTATGTCCCAACTCACAATAGAGGTTCCCCCAATAGTACGATTATTGGGTTCATCTTGGTCAACAATGAGGTTAACATCAACCTCGATGGGACCAACATTAGAGACCTCAGCATTTCCTATTTGTAGATTAATCGTTCCCCTCTCAATAACTGGGTCAGATACCAGACCACTGTCAAGCACTATAAAAGTGGGATCCTTAGTTTGCCCCAGATCTATACCAGGCCCACCTAGGTGAATTACTTGGACGTTAAGGGGTAAGCTAAGCTGGGGTGAAATGGCCTTTGGATGTCAATCATTTTGGTCCAGAAAGCTCAAGGCTTGGTATCTATTCTGTAATGGTACCTCAAATATTGCACCTTGGTTGGGAGTAAAAGCTGTACCTCTATTGGTGACATGGGGCATCTTACTGAGATGATTATAAAAGTATCCCAAAGGGCGTACTAGTACATCGTTCTCATTCGGGGTTAGGGAGGCTGCTCTGAGCAGGACAGTTGTGGCGTGCTGAGGGTATTTAAAATTAACAAGAACACATTCCCCCCTACAGGACTTTCTTGAGTTCCCAATCCAATTAACTCTTCTTGTTGTTAATATTTGGTCCGAGTAGTTGGTTGGGAACCCAAATTGCCTGTGCAACCATGAAACCGTTTTGTTCTTAAGCGAATCATGTGACTCCTGGGGGGTTTGTGAGATGAAAGACTGACTGCTTTCAAGAGGCGGGACATTGGTTAGAACAACAACATAAGGAGCACAGTCTGGTGGAAGATTGATAAAACTACTTTTCTTAGGCACAGATCCCCCAAACGTACTTGCTGGTGCTGATGTTATCTGTGCAGACCTACTGCCCCCTGGCAGACCAGCTGTAACTACTTTATTTAAGTTCAACCTCTCATCGGGTGGCTGCGGGGCAATATCACGCACAATCTTACAATCAGCTGGTGGACCAGCTGTAGCTACTTTATTTAAGCTTGACCTCTCATCAAGTGGCTTCGGGGCATTGTCATTAGATATTACCCCCTTCTCTCTGACCCTGGAGCTATCATTCTTGCCGATGTGCGCATCCAGTAGTCTGCCCAATCTGCACACCTCAGCTGATAAAAGGTCAAGTTTGTCTGCGAGAGGTTTAACAATTGTTTCAAACGTCCCCTCTATAATGCTAACCAATAACTCAAGTTGTTCAGAATTAGAATTAGCCGTGCAGTTCTTAATCATAGTCTCTTTGTCGCTGGTGTTGCCAATGGGTGTAGGTTCAGCTTTCCTTTTGTTATAAATTCCCCAGCGCTTGGTTTGTACTTTTCTACAAGCCCTCACAATTCGCAAGGCCAGGGAACACCGCGGCGTAGTGGCATCAGGTGTTTCAGATGGTTCAGGAGGATCCTGGTTTGGAACTGGATCAGCTGGTATTTCCATTGGAATAACATCAGTCAGTCAGTCAGTCAAATATCTTTATTCGGTTAGTTAAAACCATAAAAGCAATACACAATTCATTTTTAAAAATAAAAACTATACAAATAGATTAAAATTGGCAATTAAACAAACTATACACATGTTGCAGTTCCTAAAATGATTCATTAAAAGGGGTTTTTTTAAAAGAGGTTTTTTTGTTATTATTTTTTAAGAAGTTTGAATACAAAACAGGTTCACTATAAGAAAAGGTCCAGAAAAAGACAAGCGCCTCCATGTCCCAATGATCCTTATGCGATGTCCCAGAATAAAGTTGACGAAATGTCAACCAGGATGTATATTTGTCTGGGTGAGTCTTGTTTTATTTAATCGGGCAGCCGCCACCAAAAAACTGGCTACACCATATGTGACCTGCACAGATTTCAACATTTGCAGGTGTAAAAGTGCAGGCCTTACTTGGACAAAATTAAGTTCCTTCAAAATGGGATATAAAAACTTTTTCCGGGGCTCCAGATAGTGTTCGCAAAACATCACAAAGTGGACTGTATCCTGATTTGAGAAGCTATCACAAGTGCAAGGTGGGGTATTTTCAAGGGTCCCCCACTTTATGTTAGAACCCAGCACTAGATGGATAAGATTGAACCTAAATCTCAATAAAAGAAAACGGTGGTATGGTTTGGTCACAAATTTTAGATAAGGTTCCATGGCTGAGGAGGTAGAAAGTTGATATATTGTTCTCACCATGGGTTTGTTGAGTTCAACCTCTTCCCTATCTAACTCCAGCAAATTCCGGAGATGCAACTTAACCCACCCTACATCTTCTTTCTTGAGGCCCTGTGGAGAAGAGTACATATCCGGGCGCCCTAGCTTCACGCATGCCGCTCTAACATACGCTAGCCAGGGAATACTGCCCGCTTTGTCCAGGGCCAAACAGTCTTTGAGAATGAGATGGTTCAACGTGATCTCCTCGTTTGTCCAGGTTTTCACCCAGCATAGCAGGGGGGCCATTTTTAGAAGGTCAGTAATGTGGCCCAAGCCGACTTCACTATGAATGGAATATGTAGGCGATGACTTTGGGAGTGACAACAAGGTTCGTATAAAATTATTTTCTACAATTTGAATGCCTTGAGAGGGAGCATAGCCCCAGATATCAGCCCCATAGGATGCAATAGCCAGGCACTTGGATTTGTAGATACGGATCATGGCCTCCATGGGCCTAGAACCTAATTTTTTGGAATAGCTCATGAGTCCTGTAGTAGATCTTGCAACTACGTTGGCCTTCAATTTTAGTTGAGGTCCCCAGGATCCTTTTTCATCAAAAGTGACGCCTAGATAGCAAAAAAAAGGTACCCTAGAGATTTGTAATTTGTTGCAACTAAAAGTTTTAATCTTCAGGCTTTTCCTACGTGTGCCCGTGACCATGACATGGGATTTTAGTGTATTGATCTTTAAATCTAAAGATTCCATGAATGATCCGAAATGGTCTAACAATTTTTGCAGGCCAATGCCTGTGCGGGCTATTAGGACGGCGTCATCCGCGTACAGGAGGACCGGGATAGGGGACCCTCCCATACGCGGGACGTCCATGGTGGCTAAATTGAGTGATTTACCCAGGGAGTTAATGTAGAGTGTGAATAGAAGAGGGGCCAGGATGCAACCCTGTCTGACCCCTCTCCCTGATCTAAATTTTTCAGTACATCTGCCTTCCCTTGTAACCCTAACGGAGGCAAACAAATTCTGGTGGAGGTCATGTAAAAAATTCACCAAAGTAGTGTCCAAACCCAAATCCCGCAAAATAAGCCAAAGTTTAGAGCGATTAACCAAATCAAAAGCGGAGGATAAGTCCATAAACCCTAGATATAAATGCCCCTCCTTCACCACGGTGTATTTACTAATTATGAGGTGGAGGTTTAAGCATTGGTTCATGGTCCCCCTGTGAGCTCTAAAACCATACTGAAGGTCAGAGAGGACCCCACTCCCATCAAGCCAATCCCCGAGTCTTTGTAAAATGACTCTGCCTAAGATTTTAACAGCAGAGTCAAGCAAGGAGATTGGCCTGTAGCAAGCCGGGTCCCCCCTGTTCCCCTTCTTAAAAATCGGAACAATTATAGAGGTGGACCAAGAAGGGGGAAAGCCTGCCGAAGGTATCGCATTAAAAACATTGGTCAATATTTTGGACCAGAATTTGGGATACTGCATGTAGAGATCAGCAGGTACCCCATCAGGTCCCGGTGCCTTATGTTTACTTGTGTCTTTAATGGCCTTTTCAACCTCACAAATGTTAAAATCCATGGTCATGATATTCCGCGAAGGGACACTAACTGACGGGAATGAAACCTCAGTTTCATAAATTTGTTTGAAATGATTAAGCCATCTTTCGTCTTCGATCACGCAATCCATATCTGATTTCCCATCCTCAGTAAAGAAGGGCTGATTAATGATGGCCCAAAATTTCCTACTGTCTCTCAGTATATTTACGGACAGTAAACTCTCCCAGGCCTCCTCCTTAATCTGAGTCTTGCGTTTGGCAAGTGCAGATTTATAACCCTGCCGAAGACTTGCCACTAGAGTCCTGTCTCTGGGTCTCTGTTGGAGTGCTTTCAATAGGGCGTTATGTTTTTTTGAACATTCCCTATCGAACCATCTATGTAGATGCTTATTACCTTGCGGGCCATTCCTGGACTCCAAATTCTTGGAGATGCTTGAACATATCTCAGTGTAAGCGGCCACTACCTCAGACCCCAAGGAAGTAGGATCAAGGCAAACTGCCATCTTTGCCTCTGTTTCCTGGGCTAGTATTTGGAAGAAATTTTCGGGGACAATCTTCTCCCACTTAATCCTCCTCCCCTGCTCTTTAGAGGTGAGATCCCTTGGGGCTACCACCCCTGTTTCCCTCTCGGTCATGGAGCAATCCAGGTCCAAGGTCAGCAAAACAGGGTTGTGGTCGCTGAAGACAGCGGACACCACACAATATTCGCAAGCCCTAGCTAACACCCCTGGTGAAACAAAAATGTAATCAATGATGGTATTAGCATCTCTCCCAATGAATGTGGGTGGTCTAATTTCATTTGTACCAAAACCCAATTCAAATAGATTTAAAGTGGCCAGAAAGCTCTCAAGCCCCTCCCCCTCCTTAGTGTGTTCAAAATGGGGGATCCCTTCAACCAATGATCCTCCGTACCTGTCATTGTAACAGTCCCCATCACAGGGGTGAATGTTAAAATCGCCCAGGATGACAATCTCTGGGACGGAAGTGCAATCGTGTCTATAGACTGACAAAAAATCTAACAGAGCAGACAAATACTCGTTTACAAAAGAACCATCCCTGGAATTATAGAAATTAATAATTAAAAAAGATTGATGGTCCGAAATAGCCCACTCAATTATCAGCGTATTCCTGGGAGCAGGTTCTATTTTTTTAAAAGACCCAGCCAGATTCAGTGAGAATAATGTTAGAAGCCCACCCTTGGGTCTCCCTCTCGCACCTGATACGGCTGGGATTGAGAAACTGTGAAAACCATCCAATGAAAAACAAAAAACAGGTTGACGTGTCCCACGTTTCTTGAAGTGCCACTATATCATATTGTTTAACAAACCCTTGCCAACTAGGATCTAAGGCCTTAGCAGTAATACCCGCTATATTCCATGTGAGGAATTTACAAAGTGGCTTATTGGATTTATGCTGTAATAACCTCAGTAGCTTCCAAGCCATCATCAGGAGAGAGAGTTGAATTAATCGTCTGCAGATCCACAAAGCTATCTTCTTTCAACATAAGAGTCTGGGAGTTATGGCGCCGCTGACCACCTAGTGATCCCTGTGTATGTCAGTCAACCCAGTCCGTGGTTGACAAGCACTCATAACGGTTAACAATTGGGAAGTCAAAGTAGCTATCTTGCCCATTTGTAGCCTGATAATACTGTTGTGAGTAACTATTTTGGGGCCCTACCGCATAACCCCCTTGGAGTGGTCTGCCTCTTCTTCTCCTCACTAGATTCCAGCCCACATTGCCCTCCTCCTCCCATCCGTATGATTGTTCCTCCCATGGGTTGGTAAACCTCTGTCTAGGTTTTGGATCGTGTGGACCCCTTAGCCAGCTCCATCTTTTGTCTTTATGATTCCCTGGTAGATAGAAATACGAAAGTGGCCTAGCCGTAACAGTGCTACCTAGGTGTCTGGGTGCTCTACTACATATGTGTTCTACAACCTGAGTATTCTCAAAAGTCACCACAACACAATCCCCTTGCAGATTTTTTCTATTCCCGCCCACCCATGGAGTTCTTTCTACCATTAGAATTTTACTAGGAATGTTAGGCGGGAGGGGATGGTTTTTAGTGAGCCAATGACACACCTTATTTTTAAGGGCCTGATGAGATTCTACTTCCGATGGGGGAATTTCAGTAACTCCAGTAAGAATCACTACAAAAGGACAAGCGTCTGGTGGAAGATGAATGTTTCTGCGAATCGCAGCCTTAGTTCGCGGGGCCTGATCGGGATTTAGGGTTACTGAAGTGGGAACACTTGATGTAACTTGGGTGGTTTGTTTAGTAGCTTGAGGGATTTCTTTAGTGGCTTTGGGGGTTTGATTAGCATTAGATGTATTCACCTGTAAATTGGGAACAGGGGTCTTTGCTTTCGCGCCTCCCTGTTTTAGAGTACTACTAGGGTCTTTTGGAGGATTAGTTTTAGACACAGTGACGTTGTTACCCAAGGATGACTTGTTAGCTATACTCGCAGCATGAGATGTCTTGGCATTCATAGAGAAGCATGGAGCACTTATCTCCTTATGGATATTCATCAGGATAGTCTCCAAGCCGCGAAGTCTAACTTCTATGGGTTCCAGAAGGCTTTTAATCGTGTTAAAGATTATATTATTAACCATATCCTGCCCATGGCCATCTTGATTCTGTATAGCTAGATTGGTGACTTCCCCAGTGAGTTCCAGAATTTCCTCCAGGCTGCTATCTAGGATGGTATCGTCTGGAAGACTAATCGGTAAGCCAAAGTTTGTGGGATTCACCCCGCCTGTATCATTGGAGGAAACTAGCAAATTATTGCAGACAATACCCGGATCTACAATAGAGGGTTGTTGAAGTCGAACAGTTTGCGCTATTTTAGCTTTTTTCCCTTTGGGGGTGGTAGAGTTATTTGCCTTTCGTTTCGGGATTGCCCCTTCTATCAAACCCCTTTGATTTGTATTAGTCACCACGGGAGAGTTATCTAGCTCAGTGGCGTTTAATCCACTCTCTGTCAGAATGTTGAGATTGGGGGTAGCTTCTAAATCCAGTTGTGAATTTGCAACATCTAGTTCCTTAACGACCTCAGTGTGATCAGCTGGGTTATGAATATGCCGGGAGTTGATGGTGGGAGTGTGTGCCTGGGCAATAAGGCCCAACGAAGATCTCCTGGCATTAGCTAGATCCTGGGATACTCTCCTGTCCATTAATATTATTCCCTGGTCGATTAGTGCATTGGTGCGGACGATAAAATCGTCTAGGGTCCCAGTTAGTTTTTTAGTACCTGCTGCGGCCATGCTTCTGGTTTCCCGGCAGTTCATGGCACCCCTATATAGATGATGAAATAACCTAGTCAGTACAAATAGTATGGAAATAGACTACCGACTTACGGTTACCGTGAGCACCTTGTTCCTTTTGGCTGGGGTGAATTGGGCAGGGGTTCAAGCCCAGGCCCAGGCTCCTCAGGCCTCTGAGGGCCACAGAGGGCCCGCCCTTTGCCCGGGCTTAGCCCCGGGCACTCCCGCGCGCTCCCGCGCAGCGGTGTTCGTCGCTTTTTATAGGCGTCAATGGAGATGATGGTATTGCAGGGCGGGGCGGTCAGGGAGAGCGGGCCAGGTGACTTGGCCTCTGGGTTGCCGGGACTCCTGGGAGAGTGAGTCCCGGTCCCACGCTCGCAGCCCTGTCGCTCGCGCACTCACCCTGCTGTGGTAAATAAATAAATAATACCCTATTTTTGACTAGGCATATATCATAACAGATAGCTCAATAAATAAGAGTCAAGATTCGAGGTAGTAGGAGTTTTGCAGGTTTATTACAGCATAAGGACAGGATCAGGACAACCTGCATAGACAGGGGCCCGGCAGGGAAAAAGGGGCCCAGCAGCTGCCGGGGCTGGGATCTGGGATGAGCGCGCTAACTTTTCATAACAAAACACGAGCATATATACATAGCACAAACACATAGCATTACATTGCAGTAGGCGTAGCAGTGGGTGGAGCAGAAGGCGTGACGCGTAGCAGTCGCGAAAGATAAGAGTAAAAGTAGGTGTAACTGGGCGTATACATAGACATGTGGTGCAGACGTAACAGAATATGTCATGAATGGGGCGGAAACATAGGAGGGGGCTACCTAAGGAGCCGGGACCTCTAACCTGGTGGTGCGCGCAAACTGGCAATGACGTGTTACTAGGAGAAGCTGGGGGCTATGAACTCTGTGCTAGGAGCAGAGACTAAAGTCTGGAGAGTCGGAGCGACATGTACCTAAACCCTATCTAGTATCTGATGTTTAGGGAACATGTTGATATAAACTAGAAGTCAAGAGGGGAAAAGCTAACTTGACTCTAAGACTGGACCATGCATTATTCTACATGTAGTGCGTGATGAAGAATATTAAATGACCAGTAAATACAGTATTTCTCTAACATGGAGACGTGAAGGCTAGACAATGACGGAAACTATTGATGCAGTTCAGTAGCTTAGGAATGCAGAGAAGGAGGACTAAACTGATAACTGGAACTATAACATACTTTTGGCAGACTCAGAGGCAGAGCCAGGCTGCACCGGGCACTGCGAGGCAGGAAGCAAGTGAAAGGTCGAGGATACAGGTGGGGGCTGTATCGCTCCTCGACGAGGCTTCAGGAGACAGGAGCTGAATCTAGTGTCCGGGCCCTGTTGAGGCCTGGAAACGGGGACTTTATAATGGAATAACGTGCACACTGAGAAACGTGGCAACGTAGCTTTACATAGGCCTGATATTCGTAGTATTCACGAGGACTGGAAACTGGCATACTAGAGGTGGACACAACTGTAATTGCGTCATTAATCAGACATGAGGAATAACATATGCATATTGGTCATGCACACATAACATATGATGGATGAGGCGTGGTGACACAGAACATGGCAAAATTTACTTTTCCACATTCCCTCCTTGTCACTACGTTTCCATCAGGAAACATCAATATTCATGATACCATCTATCATTTCATACAGTACCATTTGCTCGTCTCGAATTATCTTGGAACGGGATTTAGAACGGGGCTTGGGACTAGGAATACAAGAGGTAGCACAAATGCCGCAAATCGCAGGGCCACATTGTATACAGAGGCAGCAGCTAAATATGATCGCTACTGCAATACCTAGAAAGGACAGGACTTTCCATCCCCATGCGGAAATTATATTCCAGAACCAACCGGACCATGTCCAGGTGCCTGGATCTTGGTGTAACAGATGGGCAATTTTATGGAGTCTGGTTATAGCTGAATAAACAGACGGCGCGTTATTTGGAATGAAAATGCAGCAACTAGATCCGATGGCTCTACAGGCCCCGCCCCTATCGGCCAGTATGACGTCAAGGACGAGACGATTCTGTAAAACGACAATTCTCATAAAGGATTGCTCTTCGGTTAAGTTACCTAGAGCAGAGGCAGTCTCATCTACTACAGCTTCAAGGGTTCTTGTTAACCTACGGATTAGCTTACTGTTTACAACTGTACCTAAATAAGGGAACACACCTTTATCTATATCAATGAATTGCTCTGCGGCAGTTTCAGTATAATCGACAATCGGGAGGTTTCTCTTGTGTCTAGTATGTACTAGATGTGTGTTTCTATGATAGTCAGGTGGGGCTAGAAAAACAGGTGGCAGTAGGAAGGCAATGTAACAGGTTCCCTCCCAATCGAGGGGCAGACGAACATATGCAGTTTGACCACAAACAAAATAAGAATGACGTGAAGCTTTAAAAATAGATTTCCCACTGTCACTATACTGGACAATAGTAGTACAATCACTATGTCCTACGTGTACAGAACCATGACTACGGACACATAATTCGCCTTTGACTGGTAACACTGAAATAGCAGGTAAGTCTGGAGTAGTATCAGACTGAACATTCAGGACCATAAAATTCGACGAATAATTACCTAAATTATATACTTCATTTTCTAGATCTAACCCTGTTCTGTGGGGAAGACCTTGCTTGTCTGGAAAACATGTACTGTTAAGAAAAGACATATCTGTTGAGGATGACGTTAACGTGGACCATGCTCCACACGAACCATTATGTGAAAAAGGATAAGGAAAAAGTGGCAGAACTCCCTTCGGTGTCTGGAAAGGGGGGAGTCGACCACACACCCAGCAATTAGTGGCATTGCTGGTCTGGTGTGAGTAATGTAACATACGGATAAATGAATTGTTACGCATAGCGAGGCGGTATGAATATTCGTGAGGAGGCAGATCACTAAACGTGTGCTCTACTGTAACATTAGCAGACTTATTTACATGAGGAACTGAAAAATACAGGAAAAATGCATAGCTGATGCAAGAAATCATTATGCTGATGAATAATATGAAACTTAGAAAAACGATACATTGAATTGAGCTTTGACTGACTCTCTCACTATGGGGGTCTATTTTATACATGTCAGAAACAGTCTAACCGTTTCACCTAGGGGAGGACTTATACAATCAAACTGACTGACTTATTTTACTAGACCTTAACTTTTGCTTATACTCCTGCTGCGGAGTTTTCTCTACCAAGGGAGGGGTTGTGTCAATGTCTTTTGCGGGACAGTCCTTAGGAACAATATTTCGGCAGTCCTTAAAATCCTGGGAATCCTTGGAAATGTTTTTAGAAACGGGTTTTAATCCATTGAAAAGTTTTACATGAGAAAGATGTATCCATCCTTTCCGGCCTTCCAACTTCACGGCTGTACGGGTGGTGAGGAGGACCTGACGGGGTTCCTTCCAACGAGGTTCCAGCGGACTTGATCTGTCAAAGTTTCGGATCATCACCAGCGAACCTGGAACGATTTCATGCGGTGCCACCTCGGTATTGTCTGGAAATGCGGCGGCAACCTGTGAACGACATGAGTTGAGGGCAGACATCAAGGAAGCTAGGTAATCTGTCAGCATATTACATGAAACATCGGTAATACTTCGGGGTCTAGGAGTACCCCACATGTTAGGGGGGCGGCCGAAAACGACCTCATACGGGGACAGACCTGATCTGGAATGTGCGACCATGCGCATATAAAATAAAGCGACTGGCAGAGCTACTAGCCAGTCCACACCCTTTTCTTTACAAACTTTGGCGATGCGGATTTTCAGAGTCTGATTATGTCTCTCGACTAGACCGGCTGCTTCGGGATGGCGTACACAATGGAACTTCCACTGGTACCCTAACAACAGGGAAACGTGCTTCATGAGTTCAGATGAGAATGGCTGACCGTTATCAGAATATACGACTCTAGGGAGTCCGTATCGAGGGAAGAATTCACGAACCAACTGCTTAGCAGTGGTCGCGGCTGTGTAATCTGGGACTGGATATGCTTCTGTCCATCTGGACAAAGCGCATACAACTACAAGGACATACTTGAAACCTCGACATCGCTCCATCTGAATATAATCCATCTGGAGGACTTCAAAAGGGTGGTCAGGAGGCTGGAAACCACCTTGCTCCACCGGGACACTTTTACCTGGATTAAACTGACAACATATCATACAGGTACGGACTTTCTGCTTGGCTGCAGCTCGTAAATGCTTGTTGAACCAAATGTTCTGGATACTGTCTAACATAGCTTTTTCTCCTAAATGTGCTGGACTATGTGCGGTATTAATGATGACTTGAACCATAGAGTCGGGGAGAAACCATGTGGCTCTACCCTTTGTTAACCATCCTTGATCTGTCTGGACCCCTCCTTGTTCGGACCATTTCTTGATTTCATCGGGAGTAGCATGTAACTGGATGTCTATGACATCCTGTGTAGGGTCCTTAACTGTCATACATGTAATCGGACCTGGAGTATGTGTCAGGTTAACTGGAATGTCTGGAGTCTGTGCTGTAAGCTTGGCTGTGCGGTCTGCTAGATCATTACCTTGGGAAATAATGTCAGTAACTTTAGTATGTGCTTTGCACTTCATAATAGCGATAGATGTCGGTAAATGTATTGCATCTAACAGAGCTTGAATAAGGAGACCATGCTGAATCTTGGTTCCATGAGAAGTCATGAAACCTCTCTCCTGCCAGAGCACTCCGAAGTCGTGTACAACTCCAAATGCGTAACGTGAATCTGTGTAAACATTGACTTTCAGGTTCTTGGCGTGTATACAGGCTTGTGTCAGAGCAACTAGCTCTGCTGCTTGAGCGGACAGGGTATCAATACGGTGTGTTTCAATAACTTCAGTGTCAGTAGTCACTGCATACGCGGCAACTAAATCTCCTGTACTAGTTCTCATACATGAACCATCCACATAAAGTGTCAGGTCGGAGTCTGGTAACGGAATGTCTGTCAGGTCTTGTCTTGGCTTTGTCGTAGTGTTGACTACTTCCACACAGTCGTGTGTGGCAGAATTTGAACTAACTGATGGTAACAGTGTAGCAGGATTCAGGACGTTGCAGCGTCTAATATCTATGTGTGGCTGGAACAGTGTCAATTCATAACCTGTTAAACGTGCAATTGTCAAGTGCTGAGTTTGTGTTCGGTTTAAAAGAACTTCTACTGAATGTGGGACTTGTACTGTCAGGGAGTGTCCTAAAACTATGGAATCACTTTGTCTGATAGCTAGTGCTGTGGCTGCAACTGACTTGAGGCACGCAGGCAAAGCCTGGGCGACTGGATCTAATGTGCTCGAAAAATAAGCACAGGGCTTGTATTGTCCTGCTTGATCTTGGGTAAGAACAGATAATGCTGTACCTTCACGTTCAGTAACGAAAAGTGTAAAAGGCTTACTGTAGTTCGGTGTAGCTAGAACTGGAGCTTGGCATAAAGCTTTCTTTAACTCGTTGAAACTAAGTGTATGTTCGGATGTCCAAGGGAGGACAGTCGATACGGCTGCCTCCTGTGTCGTTAACTGTATCAGTGGCTTGGCTAAAAATGCATACTGGGGAATCCATTGTCTACAATAAGAAGTAAGGCCGATAAAGGCACGTACCTCCTTCTGGGTTCTGGGCTGGGGAAGACTCGCTATTAACTGGATACGGTCTGGTGTCAACTGCCTACCCCTCTTGGACAGCAAGTGTCCTAAGTATACCACTTGCTGGACACAGAATTGAAGCTTCGAAGGTGACACCTTGTGCCCCATCTCGGCTAGGAAATACAGAACCGTCAGTGACGCTCCCTCGCAATCACGTTCAGAACGGGCTGTGATCAGTAAATCATCGACATACTGGAGCAGGGCAGTGTCAGTTGGCATGTGAATATTGTCTAGTTGTCTCTTGAGTGCTTGACTGTAAATACTAGGACTTTCTGTGAAACCTTGAGGAGCGCGTGTAAACATATAGCTCCTTCCATTTAAACAGAATCCAAAAAGAAACTGGCTGTCTGGATGAATGGGAACACTAAAAAATGCATTCTTGAGGTCTATGACAGTGAAGAACATAGCTTCAGAATCAATAGCTGTCAATAGGGAAGAGATGTCTGGGACAACTGGATACTGCGGAATAATACATTTATTAAGCTCTCGTAAATCAATCACTAATCGATATACTGGGGGTGCATTTGGATCAGTACGTTTCATGACTGGAATGATCGGAGAATTACATACATTGGAGTCAGTTTCTACAACTACCCCTTGAGCCATGAGCTCATCAATAATTTTGGACAAGGCTGCTACAGCCTCAGGTGGCAATCTGTACTGTCTGATTCGTGGTAACACTACACCTGGTTTGAGAGTCACACGATGGGGTGTGATTTGCATATAACCTACATCAGTTGGACCTTGCGCCCATAAATGCTGCGGAACCTTAGACAGTCTAGAATCAAAATCTCGTAATACATAGTGACCCTTAAAGTCACGTAGGAACAGACGTATTCCCTCTGGGGAACAGCATATGACTGCACCTAACTCTTTCAGTGTCTTAATGCCTAACAGATTTTCTGGACATGACTTAGTAAGTAACAGATCAGTAATACGGGACAATGGGCCTACTTCTAAAGTAACTGGCTTTGATATTTCATTTACAATGGGTTTTCCTGAAAATCCAAGGGAAACATTTCTTGAGCCTGAGAGCGGAGCCCCTGGAACCTCGGCATGACTAATTGTGGTCCTACTTGCCCCTGTATCAATCAAAAACTTTCTGTCTTTCCCTAATACTTGACTGTGAACATAGGGACCTTCTTGATCTACAGGTATCTCGATGAGAGGCAAGCCTACCTCCCTCTCTAGGCTGTTTCATGAATATGGCTGGTACTCTGGATACTCAGACTGTGCATACTGGTACATCTGTGATGTGACATGCTGTGTTGCAGCAATAGGCTGCGGTGCTGTAACTGTCTGTTGTGCATTCTGTGGCTGAGGAATCTGTGAAACTTGTTCTTGTCTAGGCGGACGTGGTCTTTCTTTAGTCTTACCAGTAGCTATGTTGTGTTTCAGAACTGCACACTCATTTATAAAATGACCTGGCTGTTTACAATAATTGCAGTTCCCTTTAACGGGAGCTGCAGGATGACTGGCTTGATTCGGACCCCTCTTCTGACTGTCTTGAGGAACAGATTGTGCAACTAGCACTTTCATTTTCGTGTCTTTCATACGTTTTCTTTCGTGTTCTTGCTCTTCCCTGATTCTATTCTGGTGATATTGGAGCATCTGGAGCATCTGGGACGGAGTATTAGCTTGCCAGGTGCTTTCGACTTTCAAAACTCGATTTTTAATTGATGGACTTGAATTTTCGACTAATTTAGTAACGAAAAGGTGAGGGTATGACTCACTACTTGTCTTGAGACCACTGTTGATACTGAAACATTTTTCAAATCTAGAATAAAAATCACTAATATCTTCGTCTTGTTTCTGTTTACAGGCTGAGATTGCATCCCAGTCTTCTTTTCTAGTTGTCAATAATCTGGGTAAAACTTGAATCAATAATTCTGGTAATTCTTTACATTTATCTCCAAGACCGGTACCTGGTACTCGTGCCTTGTCTTCAGCTTCTAGAGCTGTCCAATCGATCTTTTTCTCTCCCACCTCCCATTCTTTTTCCTTTAGCTTTTCATACACCCCTGCGGGCAACAGGACCTTTAACATTTTAATGATATCTGGGTAAGTGTATTCTCCCATACGGAGCATGTCTTTTAATTCTCTATGGAACCCTGCTGGATCTTTGTCATGACAGGGAATTAATTTCTTCATTTCAAGGAGTTCCATCTTTGTGATTGGAGTGTACACAAACACTCGTTGCATTTCGCCACCCGTTCCTTTAACTGGGTGGACTTCTCGTAACGGATTCTGTCTGTCTATGTAGAATGATTTACTTTCTGGGGGTGAGACATGAACAAAATGCGGGTTCAAGAACGTTCTATATTTGTGACGCTGTTCTAGAATGACACTAATTAAATCGGTACCTAGACCTCTCCATTTGTACTGGAGTAACTCGTTCAGGACATCATGTAACGGGCCTGGATCAGAGTGCTGACCCTCATACAGAGTAATGAGGTGCTGAATCATATACATACCCACCAGTCGTTGTTCGGCTGGGGGCAGTTTCAGGAACATTTGTGCCACTATTTCGTCTGGAAAAGTGGTAGAATCAGTAATCCATCGGACTGCTGATCGGGCTAGTTCCTGTTCATGCATGGTACTTAATTCACTGTAACCGATTCGTGATTTCAGAATGTGATCGGTAGCTTGGAACACTTGTTCTAGAGAACCTTGTTCTGGTACTGAATGATGGAAAATAGACTTGGGTTCTAGACGTAAATGGCGATCTGGAAATCTAGATTTTCCTACGTACGCTATTCTGGCAGTATTCTCGTCGTCTTCCTCTTCAGGATCGGAGATACTTTCTTTCTCGCTTACTTGTGCTGCTTTACGCTGTTCGTGTATCTTTATTATTTCTTTACGGATTTTCTTGTACATACTTTCCATGGCACCGACGGTCTTGTGCTTACCCTCGGCTATATTATCACTCCACCTTGTCAGGATTCTCATTTCGGCAGAATCTTTAGACGGGTAATCTTGTTCTCTTATTAGACAATTAATCAGAAACTTTAATATCATGAGCTGGATCTCGGCTTTCCTTTGAGACATGGCTTCGTGAATACTTTCTGGATCATCCCCTGTACGGATGAAACGATATATTCTGTCTAGATCTTCTTTCATATTTGGTAAGGTGACTAGATACTCGGCCACCTTTCTTACGCGGAACGAATATAAAACCATATTATCCTCGCCTGGGACTGGATCATAGACACATTCGGCAAGGGATTTTCTTATTTCTGCTACAGTCTGATGTCTAGGCGTACGCTGTGACGCTTGTGCATGTAATTCGGCTAACGTTAAACGCTTGTGTGGCGGCGGGGTTTGAGGAGGACCTCCTCCTGCGGCCCCTAAACTAGAATCATCGACGGACATTCTTCGTGGCGGAACGGGAAGTTGAAATGCTGGCTGGACCGGGGGTACCGTAGCAGGTACTCCGGTGTCTGGAAGAGCGGGAAGTGCCTGATTTACAGGGACTGGCGGAGCGCGAACAGGATTTGCATATTCTGGGACTGTGTCGTCCAAATAGGACGAAATAAAAATATCAGCTGCGGTCTGTTTGTGACGTAGCTTGGTCGGAACTAATGGTGGCGGGAAATTACTGGATGCCTTTGGGGTCGCTTTTGGCAAGCCCTCGGCAAGAAGAGGATACATACCCTTAATAAGGGCATGCCTCTGTCTGTCTGACTGTTCGGCTTTGACTTGTTCACCTATCTCGATTAATTCTCTTTCTTGGGCTCGTTCTTGGGATTCTCTACTTAACTCTGACTTTCTGACTTCCTTTTCGGTTCTTCTATGCGCTTCTTTACGCCATAACTCGATGGCATCTTTCTGTGACTGTCTGGCTTTCTTTTTCCATAATGCTTCTTCTACTCGCATGATACATTCGGCATCCCATGTACCCGATACGGGCCATCTATACTTTTCTTCTAACTGTTTGGTATAATCTACCCATAAATCTAGATACAATATGGCGCTTATGCCATGTTTCTGATACATAAAATGACCTGGACTGTCCCTCGGCGGAACAGGAACTGCTTCTTCTAATAAACCCTTTCTAGTTTTTAACTGACGTAACTTGGAAAAGAGCGGCATTGTAAACTTGAATCGGAACACAATACAATACACAAAGAACAATAACAATTGGGAAAACAATTCAGGCATACCACGACATTGAAAATACATTAAACAATATCATAACATAACAGTTCGAACAGAATATTACCTGGAATACTGAGAACAGAAATACAAGAATTTTCTCGAGAACGGAACAGACTAGAGTTACTGGATGCACTGCTGTAACAGTACGGAACATACCGGTCCCATAAAGGGACGCATCAAGACCCGTATCCACCTAGGTGAACACTTCGTTTGTGAGTCTGGGTACCACCAACCCACGGACCAGGAGTCAATTTAGATTGGTCCTGTCTAGATACTACCCCAGCAATGGTACTCACCGGGCAGCACGGAACGGAAGGCCTCGGGCTGGACTGGACTGATGACGACGAACTTCGGACTTCGGACTTCAGTTACGGGTGGGCCTCCGGATACCTCGGACCTTGGACTCTCGGCTTGGGCTCTGGTCGGGACTCGCCGCGTTCCTCCACCGTCTCGTTTGGATGCTGGACCGCCTCCTCCGTCTCCTCCGTGGGCCTGAGGGATACTTGAAGCAGAAATATCTGCACTTGGCCAGTATGGTTCCGTCACGACTGCAGAGGGTCAGGGGGTCGGCGTGGCTTCACCGACGCGTGGGGAAAGGGCAAGTCCCTATTCGGGCGCCATTATGTGGTAAATAAATAAATAATACCCTATTTTTGACTAGGCATATATCATAACAGATAGCTCAATAAATAAGAGTCAAGATTCGAGGTAGTAGGAGTTTTGCAGGTTTATTACAGCATAAGGACAGGATCAGGACAACCTGCATAGACAGGGGCCCGGCAGGGAAAAAGGGGCCCAGCAGCTGCCGGGGCTGGGATCTGGGATGAGCGCTCTAACTTTTCATAACAAAACACGAGCATATATACATAGCGCAAACACATAGCATTACATTGCAGTAGGCGTAGCAGTGGGTGGAGCAGAAGGCGTGACGCGTAGCAGTCGCGAAAGATAAGAGTAAAAGTAGGTGTAACTGGGCGTATACATAGACATGTGGTGCAGACGTAACAGAATATGTCATGAATGGGGCGGAAACATAGGAGGGGGCTACCTAAGGAGCCGGGACCTCTAACCTGGTGGTGCGCGCAAACTGGCAATGACGTGTTACTAGGAGAAGCTGGGGGCTATGAACTCTGTGCTAGGAGCAGAGACTAAAGTCTGGAGAGTCGGAGCGACATGTACCTAAACCCTATCTAGTATCTGATGTTTAGGGAACATGTTGATATAAACTAGAAGTCAAGAGGGGAAAAGCTAACTTGACTCTAAGACTGGACCATGCATTATTCTACATGTAGTGCGTGATGAAGAATATTAAATGACCAGTAAATACAGTATTTCTCTAACATGGAGACGTGAAGGCTAGACAATGACGGAAACTATTGATGCAGTTCAGTAGCTTAGGAATGCAGAGAAGGAGGACTAAACTGATAACTGGAACTATAACATACTTTTGGCAGACTCAGAGGCAGAGCCAGGCTGCACCGGGCACTGCGAGGCAGGAAGCAAGTGAAAGGTCGAGGATACAGGTGGGGGCTGTATCGCTCCTCGACGAGGCTTCAGGAGACAGGAGCTGAATCTAGTGTCCGGGCCCTGTTGAGGCCTGGAAACGGGGACTTTATAATGGAATAACGTGCACACTGAGAAATGTGGCAACGTAGCTTTACATAGGCCTGATATTCGTAGTATTCACGAGGACTGGAAACTGGCATACTAGAGGTGGACACAACTGTAATTGCGTCATTAATCAGACATGAGGAATAACATATGCATATTGGTCATGCACACATAACATATGATGGATGAGGCGTGGTGACACAGAACATGGCAAAATTTACTTTTCCACACTGCAGGGGCCAAGCTTTGAATGGGCAGAGGACAGCGAAGCGGGACCCGCGGAGCGGGTTCCGCGAGGTGCTGGTTGATAGTCCTTGCCTTAAGCAGCAGCAGCCGTTCCCTCCTTCTGGTAGCACGGAGAAAGTCTGGAATAACATCAGGATCTCCATTAACGACCACGGATAGATCATTACTGACTACAGGTAATGCAGAAGGTAAGTCTGGAGGGTATTCCCGGCCTAACGACTTTCTGCGGTCAGTGTTAATTTTGTTCACAACCTTTACTAAATAATTATCCATGGTTGATTTATGTTTGGACATTTCTAAAACAAGCATGTAGAATTATGAGCGGGGGACAGGCAATTGGACTCGAGGAGCAAAAGATATGTTTGGGTACTACGTGGCACCAGAGGCGTATGAACACTATATTTACAATTAATAAAAGTCAAATATTAAAATCACTTTCGACTTACTGAACTGTCTTTGTCCCAACAGCCAAGGGGGGTTGCCCAGCCCTGCTCGTTCTGCCCCGGACTGCCACAGACTGCCCGATGTTCTGCGCTGTTATAGCGCCTGCAGGCGCAGCAGGAGCGTCACGGGAGTGCCGGTGTGCCGGGGATGTGGTCCCTCGGGTGCGGTGTTGTCCCGCTGAAGCCGTTCCCCTCACAGCGGGAAAGTCACCGAAGGCTGGCCGTTCCCCTCATGGCAGGTAAGGCTGATGAAAGTGCCTCAGAGTGCCCCCTCGCCCCGCTTGACGCTCTGCGCTGTTATAGCGCCTGCAGGCGCAGCAGGAGCGTCATGGGAGCGCCGGTGTGCCGGGGCTGCTGGGGGATGTGGTCCCTTGGGTGCGGTGTTGTCCCGCTGAAGCCGTTCCCCTCACGGCGGGAAAGTCACCGAAGGCTGGCCGTTCCCCTCATGGCAGGTAAGGCTGAAGAAAGTGCCTCAGAGTGCCCCACTGACACTCTCACTGACACTCTTACTGACACTTTCAATGACACTCTCACTGAAACTGACACTCTCACTGACACACTCACTGACACTCTCACTGACACACTCACTGACACTCTCACTCACACTCTCACTCACACTCTCACTGACACTCTCACTGATACTCTCACTCTCACTGACACTCACTGACACTCTCACTGACACTCTCACTGACACTCAAGGACACTCACTGACATTCTCACTGACACTCACTGACACTCTCACTGACACTCTCACTGACACTGACACTGACACTCTCACTGACACTTTTTCTGACACACTCATTGACACTCTCACTGACACTGACACTCTCAATGACACTCACTGACACACTCACTGACACTCTCACTGACACTGACACTCTCACTGACTCTGACACATTCACTGACACTGACACTCTCACTGACACTCTCACTGACACTGACACTCTCACTGACACTCTCACTGACACTCTCACTGACACTCTCACTGACACTCTCACTGACACTCTCACTCTCACTGACACACTCACTGACACACTCACTGACACTCTCACTGACACTGACTCTGACACTGACTCTGACACTGACTCTGACACTCTCACTCACACTCTCACTCACACTCACTGACATTCTCACCGACACTGACTCTGACACTCTCACTCACACTCTCGCTCACACTCACTGACACTCACTGACACTCTCACTCACACTCTCACTGACACTCACACTGACACTCTCACTGATGCTGACACTCTCACTGACACTCTCACTGACACTCTCACTGATGCTGACACTGATGCTGTCACTGACACTGACTCTCTCACTGACACTCACTTACACTCTCACTGACACTCTCACTGACACTGACACTCTCACTGACACTCTCACTGACACTCTCACTGACACTCTCACTGACACTCTCACTGACACTCTCACTCTCACTGACACTTTCACTGACACACTCGCTGACCCTCTCACTGACACTGACACTCTCACTGACACTCACTGACACACTCACTGACACACTCACTGACACACTCACTGACAATCTCACTGACACTCTCACTGACACTCTCACTGACACTCTCATTGACACTCTCACTGACACTCACACTGACATTCTCACTGACACTGACACTCTCACTGACACTCTTACTGACACTCTCACTGACACACTCACTGACACACTCACTGACACACTCACTGACAATCTCACTGACACTCTCACTGACACTCTCACTGACACTCTCATTGACACTCTCATTGACACTCTCACTGACACTCACACTGACATTCTCACTGACACTGACACTCTCACTGACACTCTTACTGACACTCACGTACACTCACTGACACTCTCACTGACACTCTAACTGACACTGACACTCTCACTGACACTCTCACTGACACTCTCACTAACACTGATACTCTCACTGACACTCTCACTGACACTCTCACTGACACTCAGTTACACTCTCACTGACACTCTCACTGACACTCACGTACACTCACTGACACTCTCACTGACACTCTCACTGACACTGACACTCTCACTGACACTCTCACTGACACTCTCACTGACACTGACACTCTCACTGACACTGACACTCTCACTGACACTCTCACTGACACTCTCACTAACACTGACACTCTCACTGAAACTCTCACTGACACTCTCACTGACACTCACACTCTCACTGACACTCACTTACACTCTCACTGACACTCTCACTGACACTCTCACTGACACTCTCACTGACACTCTCGCTGACACTCAAGGACACTCACTGACACTCTCACTGACACTCTCACTGACACTCAAGGACACTCACTGACATTCTCACTGACACTCACTGACTGTTGGACCCGGCCTCATGGCGTGGTCCTACCCCTCCCGCATGGCGGGCCCAGGACAACATCAGCCCTCCTCCGGACCTCGGGCGGCCCCTTCGGCCCGACCCGGCACGCCCCAACACCACCGATCCGGCTACCATCCCGGATTCCCATCCTCGGCCTGACCCCAGCGTAGGCCCATCACGACCGAAGCACGAGGCTGTGCCCGACTCCATCTTGGGCCCACCACGTCACGACCACGCGGCCTCGGCCCAAGCCGCGGCCCAAGCGCAGCCCAGACATCGAGGCACCAAGGTCCACCCAGGTGGACGAGTGGCCACTCGACAGATCCCGGAGGGAGAGGAGTTTCGATGGCCCTCCAGCCGTCCCCGGACGCCTGGTATCGATCGCCCTCCGGCCTCCCTGGGCGCTGGCTCCACCCCCCTGCCGGGTGTCTGGACACCATCATCCCGGCCCCCAGGCGCGAGGGTCCGGACATCAAAGGACCTCCGTCCTATATCTGGGCCAGTCCCGGAGTAGGACGCCAGTTGTATCCTGGACTGGAAGCCCTGCTGACGCTGTCACGGCCGACACCAGACGAACTCATCCGTAACCCAACGACTATCTGAGAGCCTGCTGGCGCTGCCGCGGCCTACCTTGCTGAACCACCTGAGAGCCTGCTGGCGCTGCCGCGGCCTACCTTGCTGAACCACCTGAGAGCCTGCTGGCGCTGCCGCGGCCTACCTTGCTGAACCACCTGAGAGCCTGCTGGCGCTGCCGCGGCCTACCTTGCTGAACCACCTGAGAGCCTGCTGGCGCTGCCGCGGCCTACCTTGCTGAACCATCTGAGAGCCTGCTGGCGCTGCCGCGGCCTACCTTGCTGAACCATCCTGTTAGCCTGCTGGCGCCGCCGCGGCTCGAACCTCTCGGAACCCCCCAGCTCGAGGATTGAGAGCTGTGCGTAGGGTATCCCTTCCTCCACCCAGAGTAAGACTGTCCCGCTACCTTACCCCCCTTGTCCGAGACTTTACGGATCCCACGATCCCGCTGTATATACTGCCAAGAGCCTCAACCGTTACTACTTATAAAAGCTTGAGAACTCGACCTCCTGCGTGGTGTCCATTTGTAGTGTTGTGGTTACTCTGTTGTACGATCCTAGGAGGGGCCCTCATTCAGGAGGCCTCTCGGCAACGCTCGGCTACTTCTCGACAGAAGGGTTGACCTAGGGGTGGTCAGTCAGACCTCTTCTGCCTCCCCCGGGTCGCCTTTCTAACATTGGTGGCAGCGGTGGGATCCGAGCCCACGCAGATCGTACAGAGAGTGATTCACTCGCTACCCAGAAAAACCCACCACGACCACGAGCAGGCCGAGTGGGAGCCCGCCGCCATGACCTTAGCCTGCCTGGGTACTCACGACATGATCCCCCGAGGGCCGATCCCCGGCAACACCCAGAAGTACCGCCAGTGGGTTACCATCAATGGTCGCCGGACCGAAGCCCTCCGTGACACTGGGGCCAGCGTGACAGCGGTCCGCTGCCATCTGGTGACCCCGGAACAGATCCTTCCTAACGTCCTATGCCCAGTCCGATCCGCAGATAACTCCGAAACTATGTGTCAGATGGCCCGCATCCCCTTCGAGTGGGGGGGAGTGTCGGGCGTGCTGAAAGTGACTGTCCGCGACGATGCCCCCGTGGACTGCCTCCTTGGGAACGACCTGGAAAGTTCCCCATGGGCTGGCGTCGAACGAAGAGAGCACCTGGGGATGCTAGGCCTTCCCGAGTGGGTCTGTGCGACCACCCGCTCCATGTCCGCCCGAGCCTCCGCCCCGGCGGTAGAGGTTCCGACAGAGGAGCCAGAATGGCCTGCACCTCCACCACCCGTCGTCCCCGAGGACGCTGACACCGAGCCCGGCCCCCAAGGGCCCGACCAAGAAGGCCTCACCAAGCTCAGTCACCTCCCGGAACTCGCTCAATGGCGCCAAGAAGGTGGCCCCACCCGCGAACAGTTCCGGCAGGAACAGAAAACCTGCCCCTCCCTCGAGGGGATGCGGCAGCAAGCCGCTACGCAAGCCACTGGAGACCCCGCGGGGTCCCACTGGGTCTACTGGGACAACAACCTCCTTTACAGTGAGCAGAAGATTGCCGAGCTAGGGGCCGGCCGGGTGCTGGTTGTACCCCTCCGGTTCAGAGACTTCCTCCTGAACTTAGCACACGATGTGCCCCTCGCCGGGCACCTGGGGCAGGACAAAACTTACAGCCGCCTGGTGACCCATTTCTACTGGCCGAAGATGCGCACTGATGTACAGAACCACTGCAGGACCTGCCCGACCTGTCAAGCCAGCGGAAAGAGCGGGGGGAAAGTCAAAGCCCCGCTCCAGCCGTTCCCTGTGGTAACCACCCCCTTCGAGCGAGTGGGAATAGACATCGTAGGGCCCTTGGACCCTCGCACCTCGCAGGGGCACCGCTTCATCCTCGTCCTGGTGGACCATGCCACCCGCTATCCTGAGGCCATCCCCCTCCGAACCATCACGGCCCCCGTGGTGGGCCGAGCCCTCATGAGCATCTTCTCCCGAGTCGGCTTCCCCCGAGAAGTCGTGAGTGATCGGGGGTCCAACTTCATCTCGAAGCATATGCGGTCCCTATGGCAACAGTGCGGGGTCGCATATAAGTTCACCACCCCGTATCACCCCCAGGGGAATGGACTAGTGGAACGCTTTAACAGGACACTGAAGGGAATGATCCAGGGCCTAGAAGAGCCCCTCAGGCGCAAGTGGGATGTCCTGCTGCCCTGCCTCCTGTTCGCCTACCGAGAGGTACCCCAGAAATCCCTGGGGTTCAGCCCGTTCGAACTCTTGTACGGACACCCGGTTCGAGGCCCCCTTAGCCTGGTCAAGGAAGGCTGGGAGACAGCAGTTCGAGATGCCCCACCGGATGTCTACCGGTACCTCCTGACACTCCGCAGCCAGACGCGGAAGTTTAGGGAACTTGCCGAGGCCAACCTGGAGGCCAGTCAGGAGGAAATGAAACGCTGGTATGACCAGAACGCCTCGTCCATCGAGTTCGAGCCGGGCCAGCAAGTCTGGGTCATGTCCCCAGTGGAACCGTGTGCCCTCCAGGACAAATGGACGGGGCCCTTCAAGGTGGTGGAGCGCAAGAGCCCCGTCACCTACCTGGTAGACATGGAGTCCCCCAGGAACCCCCTCCGGGTTCTACACGCTAACCGGCTCAAGCCGCACTTTGCACGCACTGAACTGAGTCTGCTGCTGGCGACCGATGACGGAGCTGAAGACGACTCCGAACCACTACCAGATCTCCTCAGCACCACCGAGAAAGACGGCTCCTTCGAGGGGGTCCGGCTCTCCTCTACCCTGACCCCAGAGCAGCAACAAGACTGCCGGAAGCTGCTGGGGCAGTTTGCGGATCTGTTTTCCCTCACGCCGGGGGTCACCCGGTGGTGTGTCCACGATGTGGACACCGGAGACAGCCCCCCTGTGAAACAACGAGCTTTTCGAGTGCCCGACCGGGTTCGGGCCTGCATCCAATCCGAGGTGGCCAAGATGTTGGCCCTGGGGGTAGTCGAACCCTCCAACAGTCCCTGGGCCAGTCCCGTTGTGCTGGTCCCGAAAGCCGCTTCCCCCGGAACAGCGCCCGAGCTCCGGTTCTGTGTTGACTACCGAGGACTGAATGCAGTCACCAGGACCGACGCACATCCCATCCCCAGGGCGGATGAACTGATCGATCGCCTAGGGGCCGCCAGATACCTCAGCACCTTCGATCTCACGGCGGGGTATTGGCAGATCGGCCTTACCCCTGGCGCACAAGAGCGATCGGCCTTCTCGACGCCAGATGGCCACTATCACTTCAAAGTGATGCCCTTCGGCATGAAAAATGCGCCGGCCACCTTCCAGAGACTAGTGAACCAAGTGCTGGCCGGACTAGAGGAATACAGCGCCGCCTATCTAGATGACATTGCCGTGTACAGCCTTCACTGGAATGAGCACCTGTCCCACCTCTGGGAAGTCCTGACGGCCCTCCGGCGGGCCGGACTAACAATCAAAGCCAGCAAATGCCAGATAGGCCAAGGGTCCGTGACCTATCTAGGACACCAAGTGGGGAGCGGTCAAGTAGCTCCCCTCCAACCCAAGGTAGACGCCATCCGGGCCTGGGAGCCCCCGGTCACCCAGACCGCCGTCCGAGCCTTCCTGGGGCTCACCGGATACTATCGGCGATTTATAAAAGACTACGGGAGCATTGTGGGGCCCCTCACCGAACTGACCTCAAAGAGATTACCCCAGAAGGTGCACTGGACTCCTGCGTGCCAGACAGCATTTGAGACTTTAAAGACTGCCATGTGCACCACCCCTGTGCTCCAGGCCCCCGACTACAGCAGAGAGTTCGTAGTCCAAACCGACGCCTCGGAGCACGGCATCGGGGCGGTCCTGTCACAAGTTAACCCCGAAGGAATCGACCGGCCTGTGGCCTTCATCAGCCGACGCCTCCTGGCAAGGGAACAGCGGTGGAGTACCATCGAGAGGGAAGCCTTTGCCGTGGTGTGGGCACTCAAGAAGCTCCGGCCTTACCTCTTCGGCACCCACTTCCGAGTCCAGACCGACCACCAGCCCCTGCGTTGGTTGATGCAGATGCGGGGAGAAAACCCGAAACTGCTGCGCTGGTCCATTTCTCTGCAGGGGATGGATTTCACTGTGGAGCATCGCCCCGGCAACGACCACGCCAATGCCGACGGCCTGTCCAGATTCTTCCGCCTCGGCGAGGAGAATCCCCAAGAAGATGGGTGACTCTCCCCTGCCTTCAGCTGGGGGGGACGCGTGTTGGACCCGGCCTCATGGCGTGGTCCTACCCCTCCCGCATGGCGGGCCCAGGACAACATCAGCCCTCCTCCGGACCTCGGGCGGCCCCTTCGGCCCGACCCGGCACGCCCCAACACCACCGATCCGGCTACCATCCCGGATTCCCATCCTCAGCCTGACCCCAGCGTAGGCCCATCACGACCGAAGCACGAGGCTGTGCCCGACTCCATCTTGGGCCCACCACGTCACGACCACGCGGCCTCGGCCCAAGCCGCGGCCCAAGCGCAGCCCAGACATCGAGGCACCAAGGTCCACCCAGGTGGTCGAGTGGCCACTCGACAGATCCCGGAGGGAGAGGAGTTTCGATGGCCCTCCAGCCGTCCCCGGATGCCTGGTATCGATCGCCCTCCGGCCTCCCTGGGCGCTGGCTCCACCCCCCTGCCGGGTGTCTGGACACCATCATCCCGGCCCCTCCGGCCCCCAGGCGCGAGGGTCCGGACATCAAAGGACCTCCGTCCTATATCTGGGCCAGTCCCGGAGTAGGACGCCAGTTGTATCCTGGACTGGAAGCCCTGCTGACGCTGTCACGGCCGACACCAGACGAACTCATCCGTAACCCAACGACTATCTGAGAGCCTGCTGGCGCTGCCGCGGCCTACCTTGCTGAACCACCTGAGAGCCTGCTGGCGCTGCCGCGGCCTACCTTGCTGAACCACCTGAGAGCCTGCTGGCGCTGCCGCGGCCTACCTTGCTGAACCACCTGAGAGCCTGCTGGCGCTGCCGCGGCCTACCTTGCTGAACCACCTGAGAGCCTGCTGGCGCTGCCGCGGCCTACCTTGCTGAACCATCTGAGAGCCTGCTGGCGCTGCCGCGGCCTACCTTGCTGAACCATCCTGTTAGCCTGCTGGCGCCGCCGCGGCTCGAACCTCTCGGAACCCCCCAGCTCGAGGATTGAGAGCTGTGCGTAGGGTATCCCTTCCTCCACCCAGAGTAAGACTGTCCCGCTACCTTACCCCCCTTGTCCGAGACTTTACGGATCCCACGATCCCGCTGTATATACTGCCAAGAGCCTCAACCGTTACTACTTATAAAAGCTTGAGAACTCGACCTCCTGCGTGGTGTCCATTTGTAGTGTTGTGGTTACTCTGTTGTACGATCCTAGGAGGGGCCCTCATTCAGGAGGCCTCTCGGCAACGCTCGGCTACTTCTCGACAGAAGGGTTGACCTAGGGGTGGTCAGTCAGACCTCTTCTGCCTCCCCCGGGTCGCCTTTCTAACACTGACACTCTCACTGACACTCTCACTGACACTGACACTCTCACTGACACTTTCTCTGACACACTCATTGACACTCTCACTGACACTGACACTCTCAATGACACTCACTGACACACTCACTGACACTCTCACTGACACTGACACTCTCACTGACTCTGACACATTCACTGACACTGACACTCTCACTGACACTCTCACTGACACTGACACTCTCACTGACACTCTCACTGACACTCTCACTGACACTCTCACTGACACTCTCACTCACACTCTCACTCACACTCACTGACACTCTCACCGACACTGACTCTGACACTCTCACTCACACTCTCGCTCACACTCACTGACACTCACTAACACTCTCACTCACACTCTCACTGACACTCACACTGACACTCTCACTGATGCTGACACTCTCACTGACAATCTCACTGACACTCTCACTGATGCTGACACTGATGCTGTCACTGACACTGACTCTCTCACTGACACTCCCACTGACACTCTCACTGACACTCTTGCTGACACTCTCGCTGACACTATCACTGACACTCTCACTGACACTCACTGACACTCACTGACACTCTCACTGACACTCTCACTGACACTCTCACTGACACTCTCACTCACTGACACTAACACTCTCACTGACACTCACTGACACTCTGACACTCTCACTGACACTCTCACTGATACTCACTGACACTCCCACTGACACTCACTGACACTCTCACTGACACTGACACTCTCACTGACACTCTCACTGACACTCTCACTGACACTGACACTCTCACTGACTCTGACACTCTCACTGACACTCTCACTGACACTCTCACTAACACTGACACTCTCACTGAAACTCACACTGACACTCTCACTGACAATCTCACTGACAATCTCACTGACACTCACTGACACTCTCACTGACACTCACTGACACTCACTGACACTCTCACTGACAGTCCCACTGACACTCTCACTGACACTCTCACTGACACTCTCACTGACACTCTCACAGACACTGACACTCTCACTGACACTGACACTTTCACTGACACTCACCGACACTCTGACACTCTCACTGACACTCTCACTGATACTCACTGACACTCTCACTGACACTCACTGACACTCTCACTGACACTGACACTCTCACTGACAATCTCATCTACACTCTCACTGACACACTCACTGACACTCTTCACTGACACTCACTGACACTCTCACTGACACTCTCACTGACACTCTCACTCTCACTGACACTCTCACTGACACTTACTGACACTCTCACTGACACTCTCACTGACACTCAAGGACACTATCACTGACACTCACTGACACTCTCACTGACACTCTCACTGAGACTCTCACTGAGACTCTCACTGGCACTCTCACTCACTGACACTAACATTCTCACTGGCACTCTGACACTCTCACTGACACTCTCACTGATACTCACTGACACTCTCACTGACACTCACTGACACTCTCACTGACACTGACACTCTCACTGACACTGACACTCTCACGAACACTCTCACTGACACTCTCACTGACACTCAAGGACACTCACTGACACTCTCACTGACACTCTCACTGACACTCACTGACACTCTCGCTGACACTCTCGCTGACACTCACTGACACTCTCACTGACACTCACTGACACACTCACTGACACTCTCACTGACACTCTCACTGACACTGACACTCTCACTGACACTCTCACTGACACTCTCACTGACACTCTCACTGACACTCTCACTCTCACTGACACTCACTGACACTCTCACTGACACTCTCACTGACACTCTCACTGACACTGACACTCTCACTGACACTCTCACTGACATTCACTGACACTCTCACTGCCACACTCACTGACACTCACTGACACTCAATGACACTCTCACTGACACTCTCTCTGACACTGACACTCTCACTAACACTCTTACTGACACACTCACTGACACTCTCACTGACACTGACACTCTCACTGACACTCTCACTGACACGCTCACTGACACTCTCACTGATGCTGACACTCTCACTGACACTGACACTCTCACTTACACTTTCACTGACACTAACACTCCCACTGACACTCTCACTGACACCCAATGACACTCTCACTGACACCCAATGACACTCTCACTGACACCCAATGACACTCTCACTGACACTCAATGACACTCTCACTGACACTCTGACACTCACTGACACTCTCACTGACACTCTCACTGACACAGACACTCTCACTGACACTCTCACTGACACTCTCACTGACACTCTCACTGACACTCTTACTGACATTGACTCGCTCACTGAAACTCTCACTGACACTCTCACTGACACTCTCACTCTCACTGACACTCTCACTGAAACTCTCACTGACACTCTCACTGACACTCTCTCTGAAACAATCACTGACACTCTCACTGACACTCTCACTGATACGCTCACTGACATGCTCACTGACACGCTCACTGACACTCTCACTGACACTCTCACTGACACTCTCACTGACACTCTCACTGACACTCTCACTGACTCTGACACTCTCACTCTCACTCACTGACACGCTCACTGACACTGACACTCTCACTGACACTCACTGACACTGACACTTTCACTGACACTCACTGACACTCTGACACTCTCACTGACACTCTAACTGATACTCACTGACACTCTCACTGACACTCACTGACACTCTCACTGACACTGACACTGTCACTGACAATCTCATCTACACTCTCACTGACACTCTCACTCTCACTGACACTCACTGACATTTATTTATTTATTTATTTATTTATTTAATTTGTATGGCGCGTTATAACCACAGGGGTCTCTAAGCGCTGTCTGACCATATTTACGTGATAGATGTTATATTCACTTGAAACCAGCTGTACACCAAAGGTCTACTCCATGCTTGTTTGAATAGTGCGGTTTTTAATTTTTTTCTGAAGGGAAGTAAATTACTCTCCTTCCTGAGCTCTGGATCCAATTTGTTCCATAGGGCTGGGATTGTGTTGGAGAAAGCACGGCCCCCCACCGTGGTCAATTTAAAGCGGGGCTGAGACAGGAGAGTGGCGTCCGACGAACGCAAAGTCCTACCCGGTATGTAAGGGGATAGTCGGGATTTTAGGTATTTTGGTGCTTTGCCATGCAAAGCCTTGTGAGCAATGCACATCCCTTTGAAGACAATTCTCTGGCGAACTGGTAGCCAGTGTAACTCCTGCATCAGGGGAGAGGCATGGGCATTTCTAGGTTTTTTAAATATCAGCCGAGCTGCATCGTTCATGACTCCCTGTAGTTTGTCCAGCAGCCGCTGTGGCAAACCTAAATAAAGGGAGTTCCCGTAGTCCAGCCTAGCCAGAATTGTGGCTGAGACCACGTGTCTCAAGGTAGAGAATGAGAGTAGGGCCGCGATCTTCCTAAGTTGTCTTAACAAGCCTATACTGGTGCCTACTACGGTGGTAACTTGTTTTTCCATGGATAATTTATTATCCACATATAGGCCTAGGCTTTTGACTGCAACTGCCGGCTTTGGGGGTACACCCAGCTCCATTGGCCAAAATTTATCACTCCAAGGGTTACCCGAGATGGAAATGGGTAATACTTCCGTTTTATCCGGGTTGACTTTCAAGGAGTTCTCGGACATCCAATTGACTGTGGTTTTCAATATGTCCTGTAGCCTGGTGGGAGCTCCTGGCCCATCATCCAGCCGGATGATTATCTGGGTGTCATCAGCATAGTTGTACACTAGGCAGTCCATCCTATTCAGGAGAGCAATTAGTGGTTGCAGGTAGATGTTAAAAAGTAGTGGAGACAAGGCAGATCCCTGGGGGACCCCGCAGGTGATCGGAGCAGGGGTGGAAAATAGATCCCCCAGCTGTACTCGTTGTGTCCTACCCTGCAGAAATGAAGAGAGCCATGCATGTGCTGTACCCACGACGCCAAAGGATCTCAACCGCGACAGAAGCTGTTTATGGCACACGGTGTCAAACGCCGCGGAGAGATCCAATAGTACCAGGGCGCTCGGTGTTTTTACATCAGCTCGCATCCTTAGCTCATCCAAAATGGATAGCATAACTAGTTCCGTGCTGTGATTAGCACGGAACCCTGCCTGATTAGTCTCCAACAGGTTGTTACGCTCTAGATGGCCTGATAATAGAGCTAACACATGCTGCTCAATTACCTTGGCCAAGAAAGGCAACTGGGAGATGGGCCGAAAATTTTTCAGACATTTTGTGTCTGCTCCAGGTTTCTTCAATAAAGGGATCAGGCGAGCCTCTTTAAAAGCTGAAGGGATCTGTCCTGTCCGGAGAGAGGTGTTCAGTAGGTGCAGAACCTCTTCCTCTATTCCTGGCATTGCCATCTTGAATATGTCAGGCGGGCAGGGGTCCACCAAGGAGCCTGATTTGACTCGGCCTGTGATTTTAAGTAATTCCTGTTTGGAAATAAGAGATAGCTCAGCTAGAGGTGGAATGTTTAGCGGGCCAGTGAGGTCCGGTATGTGCGGACATTCGAGGGGTGCAGTTTCTGCAATTTCACCCAAGATGTCGGATATCTTCTTTACGAAGAAATCCTGGAACCTCTGACAGTCCTCCTGGGTGAACTCAGGACTTTGCTCCTTGTTCACCCTGAGCTCCGCCAGGACCCGGAAGATTTCTTTTTGCGGATTTCTAGCAGTGGTTATTCTTTCCTCAAAGAAAGCAGCCTTCCTTGATTGTATGGCTAGTTTGTACTGAGCTAAGGATGAGGTATATTCTTGTTTGGAGATAGCGTCGTACTTTTTACGCCATGCCCGTTCTTTCTTCCTCACCCCGCGTTTCATCTCTCTAAGGGAATCATTATACCAAGGCGCCCCGGCTCCTCTCGCCACCTTCTTCATCCTGCGGAGAGGTGCCACCACATCAATGGCACTCCCTAGTTTATGCTGAAGATGTCTGCATAGAGCATCAACGTTGGCATCCTGCTCTATGTCTGAGGGATGGTGTTCTAAGAGGTGGACCAGTTTTTCCCCATCAAGGTTTCTCCATTTGCGGGCCGTTTTCCAGCCCTCCTCAGGTTTGGACAGGGGGCCCCTCAATGTGAGTCTACCCTTAATTAAAAAATGATCAGACCAAGCACAAGGAAGAATTTCCGTGATACCCTGCGCTGGCATGGTAGTCCAGACTAGGTCGAGCACATGACCTTTCTCGTGTGTTGGTCCCTTTACCTGTTGGATGAGACCTAAGGAGGAGATCGCCTCCTCGATCTGTAATGCTTGTCCTTCTTTAGGGGACTTTTCCCAGTGATAATTGAAGTCTCCAACGATCACCAATTTATCGTATCTTGTACACAGGTCCTGGACCAATCTTACAAAGAGGATAGGGAAGTCAGGCGATGCCCAAGGTGGCCGATAAACCACCAGGCACACCACACAGACTGCTCCCCTCCTGAGCTTAACCCCCATAACCTCAGCTCCTCCAAGGGTTTCGAAGAGGAACCTATTGGCACGGAGGCATGACTTATAAAGAAGGGCTACTCCTCCTCCTCTCTTAGCTCCCTCCCTGTTAAAATGAATAGCCAAATAGTTATCTGGGAGGGCCGCCACCAAGTCGGGCGCTGAACAGTCCTCCAGCCATGTTTCAGTAAGCGCGAGGACATCTAACTCCCCGTCTTCCAGGAGTGTAAAAACCTCTAACCTATGGCTCTGCAGAGAGCGAGTATTCAGTAGACCGTAGCTCAGGGTGTGTATGTTGGGCGTGCGCTGGCGCCCTCTGGCGCCTCTAGGTGACATAAGCAGACCCTCGCAGCCCAGCCGGTGTAAGGTAGCCGGCTCCGGAAGGGACTTGCCCAAATTAAGTTGTAATAGATCGGCCCTTGAGTAAACCACAATCTGGTCAGGGGTTCTGGCCCCAGGCCCCGGAAGGTCACGGATGGGCAAAGATGGGCTCACCTCTGGCGAGCCTCCGGCGCAGGTCCGGCGCGTCCGCTGTCCGCGTCCGCTGCGCGGAGGCATGACTGGCCGTTTAAATAGAGCGAGTAGAGCGCTTGTTCAATAGCGCCCAACCTAGGATGGCCGCCAAAACCAACAACCCGGGACCCGGTGACTTAGCCTCGAAAACGGCCAAGCAACACCTGGGAAGCGGGGAAAAATGATTTAAAGCTGCTGGCGTGTCCTAACAAGAATTATCGACCCCTAGGTGTGCAAGAAATAACTCGAGGGGGGGGGGCGGACACAAAGGGAAATTCTACACACAAATTGCAGGCTTATTTGTTAAAAGTCTAAAATAACGTTTCCAGTAAAAACGACCGCTCAGGAGCAGCCTTAAGCGTCTGTATGGGCAATCTCCCGATTTGGTGGAGAGCCCTTCCTTAAATAGAGCGAGTAGAGCGCTCGTTCAATAGCGCCCAACCTAAGACACTCTCACTGACACTCTCACTGACACTCAAGGACACTCAAGGACACTCACTGACACTCTCACTGACACTCCCACTGACACTCTCACTGACACTCTTGCTGACACTCTCGCTGACACTATCACTGACACTCTCACTGACACTCACTGACACTCACTGACACTCTCACTGACACTCTCACTGACACTCTCACTGACACTCTCACTCACTGACACTAACACTCTCACTGACACTCACTGACACTCTGACACTCTCACTGACACTCTCACTGATACTCACTGACACTCCCACTGACACTCACTGACACTCTCACTGACACTGACACTCTCACTGACACTCTCACTGACACTCTCACTGACACTCAAGGACACTCACTGACACTCTCACAGACACTCTCACTGACACTCTCACTGACACTCTCACTGACACTGACACTCTCACTGACACTCTCACTGACACTCTCACTAACACTGATACTCTCACTGACACTCTCACTGACACTCTCACTGACACTCAGTTACACTCTCACTGACACTCTCACTGACACTCACGTACACTCACTGACACTCTCACTGACACTCTCACTGACACTGACACTCTCACTGACACTCTCACTGACACTCTCACTGACACTCACTGACACTCACTGACACTCTCTCTGACACACTCTCACTGACACTGACACTCTCACTGACACTCTCACTGACACTAACACTCTCACTGACACTGACACTCTCACTGACACTCTCACTGACACTCTCACTAACACTGACACTCTCACGGAAACTCTCACTGACACTCTCACTGACACTCACACTCTCACTGACACTCACTTACACTCTCACTGACACTCTCACTGACACTCTCACTGACACTCTCACTGACACTCTCACTGACACTCTCGCTGACACTTAAGGACACTCACTGACACTCTCACTGACACTCTCACTGACACTGTCACTCTCACTGACACTTTCACTGACACACTCACTGACCCTCTCACTGACACTGACACACTCACTGACACACTCACTGACACACTCACTGACACTCTCACTGACACTGACTCTGACACTGACTCTGACACTGACTCTGACACTGACTCTGACACTCTCACTCACACTCACTGACACTCTCACCGACACTGACTCTGACACTCTCACTCACATTCTCGCTCACACTCACTGACACTCACTGACACTCTCACTCACACTCTCACTGACACTCACACTGACACTCTCACTGATGCTGACACTCTCACTGACACTCTCACTGATGCTGACACTGATGCTGTCACTGACACTGACTCTCTCACTGACACTCTCACTGACACTCTCACTGACACTGACACTCTCACTGACACTCACTTACATTCTCACTGACACTCTCACTGACACTCTCACTGACACTCTCACTGACACTCTCACTGACACTCTCACTAACACTCTCACTGACACTCTCGCTGACACTCAAGGACACTCACTGACACTCTCACTGACACTCTCACTGACACTGTGACTCTCACTGACACTTTCACTGACACACTCACTGACACACTCACTGACACTCTCACTGACACTCTCACTGACACTCTCACTGACACTGACACTCTCACTGACTCTGACACTCTCACTGACTCTGACACTCTCACTGACACTCTCACTGACACTCTCACTAACACTGACACTCTCACTGAAACTCACACTGACACTCTCACTGACAATCTCACTGACAATCTCACTGACACTCACTGACACTCTCACTGACACTCACTGACACTCACTGACACTCTCACTGACAGTCCCACTGACACTCTCACTGACACTCTCACTGACACTCTCACTGACACTCTCACAGACACTGACACTCTCACTGACACTGACACTTTCACTGACACTCACCGACACTCTGACACTCTCACTGACACTCTCACTGATACTCACTGACACTCTCGCTGACACTCTCGCTGACACTCACTGACACTCTCACTGACACTCACTGACACACTCACTGACACTCTCACTGACACTCTCACTGACACTCTCACTGACACTGACACTCTCACTGACACTCTCACTGACACTCTCACTCTCACTGACACTCACTGACACACTCACTGACACTCTCACTGACACTGACACTCTCACTGACACTGACACTCTCACTGACACTCTCACTGACATTCACTGACACTCTCACTGCCACACTCACTGACACTCACTGACACTCAATGACACTCTCACTGACACTCTCTCTGACACTGACACTCTCACTAACACTCTTACTGACACACTCACTGACACTCTCACTGACACTGACACTCTCACTGACACTCTCACTGACACGCTCACTGACACTCTCACTGATGCTGACACTCTCACTGACACTGACACTCTCACTTACACTTTCACTGACACTAACACTCTCACTGACACTCTCACTGACACCCAATGACACTCTCACTGACACCCAATGACACTCTCACTGACACCCAATGACACTCTCACTGACACTCAATGACACTCTCACTGACACTCTGACACTCACTGACACTCTCACTGACACTCTCACTGACACAGACACTCTCACTGACACTCTCACTGACACTCTCACTGACACTCTTACTGACATTGACACGCTCACTGACACTCTCACTGACATTCTCACTGACACTCTCACTCTCACTGACACTCTCACTGAAACTCTCACTGACACTCTCACTGACACTCTCTCTGAAACAATCACTGACACTCTCACTGACACTCTCACTGATACGCTCACTGACATGCTCACTGACACGCTCACTGACACTCTCACTGACACCCAATGACACTCTCACTGACACCCAATGACACTCTCACTGACACCCAATGACACTCTCACTGACACTCAATGACACTCTCACTGACACTCTGACACTCACTGACACTCTCACTGACACTCTCACTGACACAGACACTCTCACTGACACTCTCACTGACACTCTCACTGACACTCTTACTGACATTGACACGCTCACTGACACTCTCACTGACATTCTCACTGACACTCTCACTCTCACTGACACTCTCACTGAAACTCTCACTGACACTCTCACTGACACTCTCTCTGAAACAATCACTGACACTCTCACTGACACTCTCACTGATACGCTCACTGACATGCTCACTGACACGCTCACTGACACTCTCACTGACACTCTCACTGACACTCTCACTGACACTCTCACTGACTCTGACACTCTCACTCTCACTCACTGACACGCTCACTGACACTGACACTCTCACTGACACTCTCACAGACACTGACACTCTCACTGACACTCTCACAGACACTGACACTCTCACTGACACTCACTGACACTGACACTTTCACTGACACTCACTGACACTCTGACACTCTCACTGACACTCTAACTGATACTCACTGACACTCTCACTGACACTCACTGACACTCTCACTGACACTGACACTGTCACTGACAATCTCATCTACACTCTCACTGACACTCTCACTGACACTCTCACTGACACTCTCACTGACACTCTCACTCTCACTGACACTCACTGACACTCTCACTGACACTCTCACTGACACTCAAGGACACTCAAGGACACTCACTGACACTCTCACTGACACTCCCACTGACACTCTCACTGACACTCTTGCTGACACTCTCGCTGACACTATCACTGACACTCTCACTGACACTCACTGACACTCACTGACACTCTCACTGACACTCTCACTGACACTCTCACTGACACTCTCACTCACTGACACTAACACTCTCACTGACACTCACTGACACTCTGACACTCTCACTGACACTCTCACTGATACTCACTGACACTCCCACTGACACTCACTGACACTCTCACTGACACTCTCACTGACACTCTCACTGACACTCAAGGACACTCACTGACACTCTCACAGACACTCTCACTGACACTCTCACTGACACTCTCACTGACACTGACACTCTCACTGACACTCTCACTGACACTCTCACTAACACTGATACTCTCACTGACACTCTCACTGACACTCAGTTACACTCTCACTGACACTCTCACTGACACTCACGTACACTCACTGACACTCTCACTGACACTCTCACTGACACTGACACTCTCACTGACACTCTCACTGACACTCTCACTGACACTCACTGACACTCACTGACACTCTCTCTGACACACTCTCACTGACACTGACACTCTCACTGACACTCTCACTGACACTGACACTCTCACTGACACTGACACTCTCACTGACACTCTCACTAACACTGACACTCTCACTGAAACTCTCACTGACACTCTCACTGACACTCACACTCTCACTGACACTCACTTACACTCTCACTGACACTCTCACTGACACTCTCACTGACACTCTCGCTGACACTCAAGGACACTCACTGACACTCTCACTGACACTCCCACTGACACTCTCACTCTCACTGACACTTTCACTGACACACTCACTGACCCTCTCACTGACACTGACACACTCACTGACACACTCACTGACACACTCACTGACACTCTCACTGACACTGACTCTGACACTGACTCTGACACTGACTCTGACACTGACTCTGACACTCTCACTCACACTCTCACTCACACTCACTGACACTCTCACCGACACTGACTCTGACACTCTCACTCACACTCTCGCTCACACTCACTGACACTCACTGACACTCTCACTCACACTCTCACTGACACTCACACTGACACTCTCAATGATGCTGACACTCTCACTGACACTCTCACTGACACTCTCACTGATGCTGACACTGATGCTGTCACTGACACTGACTCTCTCACTGACACTCTCACTGACACTCTCACTGACACTGACACTCTCACTGACACTCACTTACATTCTCACTGACACTCTCACTGACACTCTCACTGACACTCTCACTGACACTCTCACTAACACTCTCACTGACACTCTCGCTGACACTCAAGGACACTCACTGACACTCTCACTGACACTCTCACTGACACTGTGACTCTCACTGACACTTTCACTGACACACTCACTGACACACTCACTGACACTCTCACTGACACTCTCACTGACACTCTCACTGACACTGACACTCTCACTGACTCTGACACTCTCACTGACTCTGACACTCTCACTGACACTCTCACTGACACTCTCACTAACACTGACACTCTCACTGAAACTCACACTGACACTCTCACTGACAATCTCACTGACAATCTCACTGACACTCACTGACACTCTCACTGACACTCACTGACACTCACTGACACTCTCACTGACAGTCCCACTGACACTCTCACTGACACTCTCACTGACACTCTCACTGACACTCTCACAGACACTGACACTCTCACTGACACTGACACTTTCACTGACACTCACCGACACTCTGACACTCTCACTGACACTCTCACTGATACTCACTGACACTCTCACTGACACTCACTGACACTCTCACTGACACTGACACTCTCACTGACAATCTCATCTACACTCTCACTGACACACTCACTGACACTCTTCACTGACACTCACTGACACTCTCACTGACACTCTCACTGACACTCTCACTCTCACTGACACTCTCACTGACACTCACTGACACTCTCACTGACACTCTCACTGACACTCAAGGACACTATCACTGACACTCACTGACACTCTCACTAACACTCTCACTGACACTCTCACTGAGACTCTCACTGGCACTCTCACTCACTGACACTAACATTCTCACTGACACTCACTGGCACTCTGACACTCTCACTGACACTCTCACTGACACTCACTGACACTCTCACTGACACTCACTGACACTCTCACTGACACTGACACTCTCACTGACACTGACACTCTCACGAACACTCTCACTGACACTCTCACTGACACTCAAGGACACTCACTGACACTCTCACTGACACTCTCACTGACACTCACTGACACTCTCGCTGACACTCTCGCTGACACTCACTGACACTCTCACTGACACTCACTGACACACTCACTGACACTCTCACTGACACTCTCACTGACACTGACACTCTCACTGACACTCTCACTGACACTCTCACTGACACTCTCACTGACACTCTCACTCTCACTGACACTCACTGACACTCTCACTGACACTCTCACTGACACTCTCACTGACACTGACACTCTCACTGACACTCTCACTGACATTCACTGACACTCTCACTGCCACACTCACTGACACTCACTGACACTCAATGACACTCTCACTGACACTCTCTCTGACACTCTCACTAACACTCTTACTGACACACTCACTGACACTCTCACTGACACTGACACTCTCACTGACACTCTCACTGACACGCTCACTGACACTCTCACTGATGCTGACACTCTCACTGACACTGACACTCTCACTTACACTTTCACTGACACTAACACTCTCACTGACACTCTCACTGACACCCAATGACACTCTCACTGACACCCAATGACACTCTCACTGACACCCAATGACACTCTCACTGACACTCTGACACTCACTGACACTCTCACTGACACTCTCACTGACACAGACACTCTCACTGACACTCTCACTGACACTCTCACTGACACTCTTACTGACATTGACTCGCTCACTGAAACTCTCACTGACACTCTCACTGACACTCTCACTCTCACTGACACTCTCACTGAAACTCTCACTGACACTCTCACTGACACTCTCTCTGAAACAATCACTGACACTCTCACTGACACTCTCACTGATACGCTCACTGACATGCTCACTGACACGCTCACTGACACTCTCACTGACACTCTCACTGACACTCTCACTGACACTCTCACTGACACTCTCACTGACTCTGACACTCTCACTCTCACTCACTGACACGCTCACTGACACTGACACTCTCACTGACACTCTCACAGACACTGACACTCTCACTGACACTCACTGACACTGACACTTTCACTGACACTCACTGACACTCTGACACTCTCACTGACACTCTAACTGATACTCACTGACACTCTCACTGACACTCACTGACACTCTCACTGACACTGACACTGTCACTGACAATCTCATCTACACTCTCACTGACACTCTCACTGACACTCTCACTGACACTCTCACTGACACTCTCACTGACACTGACACTCACTGACACTCTCACTGACACTCTCACTGACACTCAAGGACACTCAAGGACACTCACTGACACTCTCACTGACACTCCCACTGACACTCTTGCTGACACTCTCGCTGACACTATCACTGACACTCTCACTGACACTCACTGACACTCTCACTGACACTCTCACTGACACTCTCACTGACACTCTCACTCACTGACACTAACACTCTCACTGACACTCACTGACACTCTGACACTCTCACTGACACTCTCACTGATACTCACTGACACTCCCACTGACACTCACTGACACTCCCACTGACACTCTCACTGACACTCTCACTGACACTCTCACTGACACTCAAGGACACTCACTGACACTCTCACTGACACTGTCACTGACACTCTCGCTGACACTCTCGCTGACACTCTCGCTGACACTCTCACTGACACTCTCACTGACACACTCTCACTGACACTCACTGACATACTCACTGACACTCTTACTGACACTGACACTCACTGACACTCTCACTGACACTCTCACTGACACTTTCTCTGACACTTTCTCTGACACACTCACTGACACTCTCACTGACACTCTCACTCTCACTGACACTCTCACTGACACTCTCACTGACACTCTAACTGACACTCTCACTGACACAGACACTCTCACTGACACTCACTGACACTCTCACTGCCACACTCACTGACACTCAATGACACTCTCACTGACACTCTCTCTGACACTGACACTCTCACTGACACTCACTGACACTCACTGACAATCTCACTGACACTCTCACTGACACTCACGTACACTCACTGACACTCTCACTGACACTCTCACTGACACTGACACTCTCACTGACACTCTCACTGACACTCTCACTAACACTGACACTCTCACTGACACTCTCACTGACACTCTCACTGACACTCTCACTGACACTCTCACTGACACTTTCTCTGACACACTCTCACTGACACTGACACTCTCACTGACACTGACACTCTCACTGACACTCTCACTGACACTCTCACTAACACTGACACTCTCACTGAAACTCTCACTGACACTCTCACTGACACTCACACTCTCACTGACACTCACTTACACTCTCACTGACACTCTCACTGACACTCTCACTGACACTCTCACTGACACTCTCGCTGACACTCAAGGACACTCACTGACACTCTCACTGACACTCTCACTGACACTGTCACTCTCACTGACACTTTCACTGACACACTCACTGACCCTCTCACTGACACTGACACACTCACTGACACACTCACTGACACACTCACTGACACTCTCACTGACACTGACTCTGACACTGACTCTGACACTGACTCTGACACTCTCACTCACACTCACTGACACTCTCACCGACACTGACTCTGACACTCTCACTCACATTCTCGCTCACACTCACTGACACTCACTGACACTCTCACTCACACTCTCACTGACACTCACACTGACACTCTCACTGATGCTGGCACTCTCACTGACACTCTCACTGACACTCTCACTGATGCTGACACTGATGCTGTCACTGACACTGACTCTCTCACTGACACTCTCACTGACACTCTCACTGACACTGACACTCTCACTGACACTCACTTACATTCTCACTGACACTCTCACTGACACTCTCACTGACACTCTCACTGACACTCTCACTAACACTCTCACTGACACTCTCACTGACACTCTCGCTGACACTCAAGGACACTCACTGACACTCTCACTGACACTCACTGACACTGTGACTCTCACTGACACTTTCACTGACACACTCACTGACACACTCACTGACACTCTCACTGACACTCTCACTGACACTCTCACTGACACTGACACTCTCACTGACTCTGACACTCTCACTGACTCTGACACTCTCACTGACACTCTCACTGACACTCTCACTAACACTGACACTCTCACTGAAACTCACACTGACACTCTCACTGACAATCTCACTGACAATCTCACTGACACTCACTGACACTCTCACTGAGACTCACTGACACTCTCACTGACAGTCCCACTGACACTCTCACTGACACTCTCACTGACACTCTCACTGACACTCTCACAGACACTGACACTCTCACTGACACTGACACTTTCACTGACACTCACCGACACTCTGACACTCTCACTGACACTCTCACTGATACTCACTGACACTCTCGCTGACACTCTCACTGACACTCACTGACACTCTCACTGACACTCACTGACACTCTCACTGACACTCTCACTGACACTCTCACTGACACTCTCACTGACACTGACACTCTCACTGACACTCTCACTGACACTCTCACTGACACTCTCACTGACACTCTCACTCTCACTGACACTCACTGACACTCTCACTGACACTCTCACTGACACTGACACTCTCACTGACACTGACACTCTCACTGACACTCTCACTGACATTCACTGACACTCTCACTGCCACACTCACTGACACTCACTGACACTCAATGACACTCTCACTGACACTCTCTCTGACACTGACACTCTCACTAACACTCTTACTGACACACTCACTGACACTCTCACTGACACTGACACTCTCACTGACACTCTCACTGACACGCTCACTGACACTCTCACTGATGCTGACACTCTCACTGACACTGACACTCTCACTTACACTTTCACTGACACTAACACTCTCACTGACACTCTCACTGACACCCAATGACACTCTCACTGACACCCAATGACACTCTCACTGACACCCAATGACACTCTCACTGACACTCAATGACACTCTCACTGACACTCTGACACTCACTGACACTCTCACTGACACTCTCACTGACACAGACACTCTCACTGACACTCTCACTGACACTCTCACTGACACTCTTACTGACATTGACACGCTCACTGACACTCTCACTGACACTCTCACTGACACTCTCACTCTCACTGACACTCTCACTGAAACTCTCACTGACACTCTCACTGACACTCTCTCTGAAACAATCACTGACACTCTCACTGACACTCTCACTGATACGCTCACTGACATGCTCACTGACACGCTCACTGACACTCTCACTGACACTCTCACTGACACTCTCACTGACACTCTCACTGACACTCTCACTGACTCTGACACTCTCACTCTCACTCACTGACACGCTCACTGACACTGACACTCTCACTGACACTCTCACAGACACTGACACTCTCACTGACACTCACTGACACTGACACTTTCACTGACACTCACTGACACTCTGACACTCTCACTGACACTCTAACTGATACTCACTGACACTCTCACTGACACTCACTGACACTCTCACTGACACTGACACTGTCACTGACAATCTCATCTACACTCTCACTGACACTCTCACTGACACTCTCACTGACACTCTCACTGACACTCTCACTCTCACTGACACTCACTGACACTCTCACTGACACTCTCACTGACACTCAAGGACACTCAAGGACACTCACTGACACTCTCACTGACACTCCCACTGACACTCTCACTGACACTCTTGCTGACACTCTCGCTGACACTATCACTGACACTCTCACTGACACTCACTGACACTCACTGACACTCTCACTGACACTCTCACTGACACTCTCACTGACACTCTCACTCACTGACACTAACACTCTCACTGACACTCACTGACACTCTGACACTCTCACTGACACTCTCACTGATACTCACTGACACTCCCACTGACACTCACTGACACTCTCACTGACACTCTCACTGACACTCTCACTGACACTCAAGGACACTCACTGACACTCTCACAGACACTCTCACTGACACTCTCACTGACACTCTCACTGACACTGACACTCTCACTGACACTCTCACTGACACTCTCACTAACACTGATACTCTCACTGACACTCTCACTGACACTCTCACTGACACTCAGTTACACTCTCACTGACACTCTCACTGACACTCACGTACACTCACTGACACTCTCACTGACACTCTCACTGACACTGACACTCTCACTGACACTCTCACTGACACTCACTGACACTCACTGACACTCTCTCTGACACACTCTCACTGACACTGACACTCTCACTGACACTCTCACTGACACTGACACTCTCACTGACACTGACACTCTCACTGACACTCTCACTGACACTCTCACTAACACTGACACTCTCACTGAAACTCTCACTGACACTCTCACTGACACTCACACTCTCACTGACACTCTCACTGACACTGACACTCTCACTGACACTGACACTCTCACTGACACTCTCACTGACACTCTCACTAACACTGACACTCTCACTGAAACTCTCACTGACACTCTCACTGACACTCACACTCTCACTGACACTCACTTACACTCTCACTGACACTCTCACTGACACTCTCACTGACACTCTCACTGACACTCTCGCTGACACTCAAGGACACTCACTGACACTCTCTCTGACACACTCTCACTGACACTGACACTCTCACTGACACTCTCACTGACACTGACACTCTCACTGACACTGACACTCTCACTGACACTCTCACTGACACTCACGTACACTCACTGACACTCTCACTGACACTCTCACTGACACTGACACTCTCACTGACACTCTCACTGACACTCTCACTGACACTCACTGACACTCACTGACACTCTCTCTGACACACTCTCACTGACACTGACACTCTCACTGACACTCTCACTGACACTGACACTCTCACTGACACTGACACTCTCACTGACACTCTCACTGACACTCTCACTAACACTGACACTCTCACTGAAACTCTCACTGACACTCTCACTGACACTCACACTCTCACTGACACTCTCACTGACACTGACACTCTCACTGACACTGACACTCTCACTGACACTCTCACTGACACTCTCACTAACACTGACACTCTCACTGAAACTCTCACTGACACTCTCACTGACACTCACACTCTCACTGACACTCACTTACACTCTCACTGACACTCTCACTGACACTCTCACTGACACTCTCGCTGACACTCAAGGACACTCACTGACACTCTCACTGACACTCTCACTGACACTCTCACTGACACTCAGTTACACTCTCACTGACACTCTCACTGACACTCACGTACACTCACTGACACTCTCACTGACACTCTCACTGACACTGACACTCTCACTGACACTCTCACTGACACTCTCACTGACACTCACTGACACTCACTGACACTCTCTCTGACACACTCTCACTGACACTGACACTCTCACTGACACTCTCACTGACACTGACACTCTCACTGACACTGACACTCTCACTGACACTCTCACTGACACTCTCACTAACACTGACACTCTCACTGAAACTCTCACTGACACTCTCACTGACACTCACACTCTCACTGACACTCTCACTGACACTGACACTCTCACTGACACTCTCACTGACACTCTCACTGACACTCTCACTAACACTGACACTCTCACTGAAACTCTCACTGACACTCTCACTGACACTCACACTCTAACTGACACTCACTTACACTCTCACTGACACTCTCACTGACACTCTCACTGACACTCTCGCTGACACTCAAGGACACTCACTGACACTCTCACTGACACTCTCACTGACACTCTCACTCTCACTGACACTTTCACTGACACACTCACTGACCCTCTCACTGACACTGACACACTCACTGACACACTCACTGACACACTCACTGACACTCTCACTGACACTGACTCTGACACTGACTCTGACACTGACTCTGACACTGACTCTGACACTCTCACTCACACTCTCACTCACACTCACTGACACTCTCACCGACACTGACTCTGACACTCTCACTCACACTCTCGCTCACACTCACTGACACTCACTGACACTCTCACTCACACTCTCACTGACACTCACACTGACACTCTCACTGATGCTGACACTCTCACTGACACTCTCACTGACACTCTCACTGATGCTGACACTGATGCTGTCACTGACACTGACTCTCTCACTGACACTCTCACTGACACTCTCACTGACACTGACACTCTCACTGACACTCTCACTGACACTCTCACTGACACTCTCACTAACACTCTCACTGACACTCTCGCTGACACTCAAGGACACTCACTGACACTCTCACTGACACTCTCACTGACACTGTGACTCTCACTGACACTTTCACTGACACACTCACTGACACACTCACTGACACTCTCACTGACACTCTCACTGACACTCTCACTGACACTGACACTCTCACTGACTCTGACACTCTCACTGACTCTGACACTCTCACTGACACTCTCACTGACACTCTCACTAACACTGACACTCTCACTGAAACTCACACTGACACTCTCACTGACAATCTCACTGACACTCACTGACACTCTCACTGACACTCACTGACACTCTCACTGACAGTCCCACTGACACTCTCACTGACACTCTCACTGACACTCTCACTGACACTCTCACAGACACTGACACTCTCACTGACACTGACACTTTCACTGACACTCACCGACACTCTGACACTCTCACTGACACTCTCACTGATACTCACTGACACTCTCACTGACACTCACTGACACTCTCACTGACACTGACACTCTCACTGACAATCTCATCTACACTCTCACTGACACACTCACTGACACTCTTCACTGACACTCACTGACACTCTCACTGACACTCTCACTGACACTCTCACTCTCACTGACACTCTCACTGACACTTACTGACACTCTCACTGACACTCTCACTGACACTCAAGGACACTATCACTGACACTCACTGACACTCTCACTGACACTCTCACTGAGACTCTCACTGAGACTCTCACTGGCACTCTCACTCACTGACACTAACATTCTCACTGACACTCACTGGCACTCTGACACTCTCACTGACACTCTCACTGATACTCACTGACACTCTCACTGACACTCACTGACACTCTCACTGACACTGACACTCTTACTGACACTGACACTCTCACGAACACTCTCACTGACACTCTCACTGACACTCAAGGACACTCACTGACACTCTCACTGACACTCTCACTGACACTCGCTGACACTCTCGCTGACACTCTCGCTGACACTCACTGACACTCTCACTGACACTCACTGACACACTCACTGACACTCTCACTGACACTCTCACTGACACTGACACTCTCACTGACACTCTCACTGACACTCTCACTGACACTCTCACTGACACTCTCACTCTCACTGACACTCACTGACACTCTCACTGACACTCTCACTGACACTCTCACTGACACTGACACTCTCACTGACACTCTCACTGACATTCACTGACACTCTCACTGCCACACTCACTGACACTCACTGACACTCAATGGCACTCTCACTGACACTCTCTCTGACACTGACACTCTCACTAACACTCTTACTGACACACTCACTGACACTCTCACTGACACTGACACTCTCACTGACACTCTCACTGACACACTCACTGACACTCTCACTGATGCTGACACTCTCACTGACACTGACACTCTCACTTACACTTTCACTGACACTAACACTCTCACTGACACTCTCACTGACACCCAATGACACTCTCACTGACACCCAATGACACTCTCACTGACACCCAATGACACTCTCACTGACACTCAATGACACTCTCACTGACACTCTGACACTCACTGACACTCTCACTGACACTCTCACTGACACAGACACTCTCACTGACACTCTCACTGACACTCTCACTGACACTCTTACTGACATTGACTCGCTCACTGAAACTCTCACTGACACTCTCACTGACACTCTCACTCTCACTGACACTCTCACTGAAACTCTCACTGACACTCTCACTGACACTCTCTCTGAAACAATCACTGACACTCTCACTGACACTCTCACTGATACGCTCACTGACATGCTCACTGACACGCTCACTGACACTCTCACTGACACTCTCACTGACACTCTCACTGACACTCTCACTGACTCTGACACTCTCACTCTCACTCACTGACATGCTCACTGACACTGACACTCTCACTGACACTCACTGACACTGACACTTTCACTGACACTCACTGACACTCTGACACTCTCACTGACACTCTAACTGATACTCACTGACACTCTCACTGACACTCACTGACACTCTCACTGACACTGACACTGTCACTGACAATCTCATCTACACTCTCACTGACACTCTCACTCTCACTGACACTCACTGACACTCTCACTGACACTCTCACTGACACTCAAGGACACTCAAGGACACTCACTGACACTCTCACTGACACTCCCACTGACACTCTCACTGACACTCTTGCTGACACTCTCGCTGACACTATCACTGACACTCTCACTGACACTCACTGACACTCACTGACACTCTTGTGGAAAAGTAAATTTTGCCATGTTCTGTGTCCCTACGCGTCCTCCATCATATGTTATGTGTGCATGATTAATATGCATATGTATTCCCCATGTTTGATTAATGACGCAATTACAGTTGTGTCCATCTCTAGTATGTCTATTTCTAGTTCTCGTGAATACTACGAATATCAGGCCTATGTAAAGTTACGTTGCCACGTTTCTCAGTGTGCACGTTATTCCATTGTAAAGTCCCCGTTTCTAGGCCTCAAAAGGGCCCGGACACCAGATTCAGCTCCTGTCTCCTGAAGCCCTCGCTGAGGAGCGATACAGCCCCCACCTGTATCCCTGACCCTTCACTTACTTCCTGCCTCACAGTGCCCGGTTCAGCCTGGCTCTACCTCTGATTCTGCCAAGAGTATGTTATGATTCTAGTTATCAGTTCAGCCCTCCTTCTCTGCATTCCTAAAGCTACTGAACCGCATCAATAGTTTCCGTCATTGTCTAGCCTTTACGTCTCCATGTAAGAGAAATACTGTATTTAATGGTCATTTAATATTCTTCATCACGCACTACATGTAGAATAATGCATGCTCCAGTCTTAGAGTCTGTTAGCCTTTACCCCGATAACTTTTGGATTCTATCAACATGTTCTCTAAACATCAGATACTAGATACTGTTTAGGTACATGTCGCCCTGACTCTCCAGACTTCAGTCTCTGCTCCTAACACAGAGTTCGTAGCCCCCAGCTTCTCCTAGTAATACGTCATTGCCAGTTTGCGCGCACCATCAGGTTAGAGGTCCCGGCTCCTTAGGTAGCCCCCTCCATGTTTCCGCCCCATTCATGACATATTCTGTTACGTTTGCATCACATATCTATGTATACGCCCTGTTACACCCACTTTCACCCTTATCTTTCGCGACTGCTACGCGTCACACCCTTTGCTCCACCGACTGCTCCGCCTGTCATATGTACTGTAATGCAACTGTTTTACTATATATACTTGTGTATTGTTATTAAAAGCTAGCGCGCTCATCCCAGATCCAGCCCCGGCAGCTGCCGGGCCCTGCCATCCTATTCCTATGCAGGTTGTCCTGTTCCTGTCCTTTATGCTGTAATAAACCTGCAAACTCCTACTACCTCGAATCTTGACTCTTATTTATTGAGCTATCTGTTATTGCTATGCCTAGTCAAACCTAGATCCGGTATTATTTATTTATATACCACATAATGGCGCCCGAATAGGGACTTGCCCTTTCCCCACACGCCGGTGAAGCCACGCCGGCCCCCTGACCCTCTGCAGCCGTGACGGAACCATACCGTGCACGTGCAGATATTTCTGCTTCAAGTATCCCTCAGGCCCACGGAGGAGACGGAGGTGGCGGTCCAGCATCCAGACGAGGCGGTGGAGGAACGCGGCGAGTCCCGACCAGAGCCCAAGCCGAGAGTCCAAGGTCCGAGGTATCCGGAGGCCCACCCGTAACAGAAGCCCGAAGTTCGTCCGTCCGGCGTCGAAGCAGTCCAGTCCGGTCCGAGGCCTTCCGTTCTTGCTGCCCGGTGAGTACCGTTGCTGGGGTAGTATCTAGACAGGGTCAATCTAAATTGTCTCTGGTCCGATGGGTCTGGGTACGCAGATCTGAAACGAAGTGTTCACCTAGGTGGATACGGGTCTTGATGCGTCCCTTTATGGGACCGGTATGTTCCGTGCTGTTTCAGCAGCGCATCCAGTAATTCTAGCCTGTTCCGTTCTCGAGAAATTCATGTGTTTCTGTTCTCAGTGTTCCAGGTAGTATTCTGTCCGAACTGTTGCTTCATAATGTTATTCAATGTATTTTCAATGTCGTGGTATGCCTGAATTGTTTTCTCAATTGTTATTGTTCCTCGTGTATTGTATTGTGTTCAGATTCAAGTTTGCAATGTCCCTCTTTTCGAGATTACGTCAGTTAAAAACTAGAAAGGGTCTGCTAAAAGAAGCAGTTCCTGTCCCGCCTAGGGACAGTCCAGGTCATTTTATGTATCAGAAGCATGGCATAAGTGCCATATTATATCTAGATTTATGGGTAGAGTATACCAAAGAGTTAGAGGAAAAGTATAGATGGCCCGTATCAGGTACGTGGGATGCCGAGTGCATCATGAGAGTAGAAGAGGCATTATGGAAAAAGAAAGCCAGACAGTCACAGAAAGATGCCATTGAGTTATGGCGCAAAGAATCTCATAAAAGAACCGAAAAAGAAATCAGAAAGTCTGAATTAAGTAGAGAATCCTTAGAGCGAGCACAAGAAAAAGAATTAATCGAGATAGGTGAACGAGTTAAAGCCGAACAGTCAGACAGACAGAGGCATGCTCTTATTAAGGGTATGTATCCTCTTCTTGCCGAGGGCTTGCCAAAAGCGACCCCGGAGGCATTCAGTAATTTTCCGCCACCCTTAGTTCCGACCAAGCTACGTCACAAACCGACCGCAGCTGATATTTTCATTTCGTCCTATTTGGACGACACAGTCCCAGAATATGCAAATCCCGCTCCGCCAGTCCCTGTAAATCAGGCACTTCCCGCTCCTCCAGACACCGGAGTACCTGTTACGGTACCCCCGGTCCAGCCCGCCATACAAGTCCAGCCTGCATTTCCATTTCCCACTCTGCCAGGACGAAGAGCATCAGTAGACGACTCTAGTTTAGGGGCCGCAGGGGGAGGTCCTCCAGGAACCCCGCCGCCACACAAGCGTTTAACGTTAGCCGAATTACATGCACAAGCGTCACAGCGTACGCCCAGGTATCAGTCTGTTGCAGAAATAAGAAAAGCCCTTAACGAATGTGGCTATGATCCAGTCCCAGGCGAGGATAATATGGTTCTATATTCATTACGCGTGAGAAAGGTGACCGAGTATCTAGTCACCCTACCAGATATGAAAGGAGATCTAGACAGAATATATCGTTTCATCCGTACAGGGAATGATCCAGAAAGTATTAGTGACGTTATGTGCCAAAGAAAAGTTGAAGTCCAGCTCATGCTAATAAAGTTTCTGATTAATTGTCTAATAGGAGAACAAGATTATCCGACCAAAGATCAAGCCGAAATGAAAATCCTGACAAGGTGGAGTGATAATATAGCCGAGGGTAAACACAAGACTATCAGTAGTATAGAGAGTATGTACAAGAAAATCCGTAAAGAAATAATAAAGTTACACGAACAACGTAAAGCAGCACAAGTAAGCGAGAAAGAAAGTAACTCAGATACTGAAGAGGTAGAGGACGAGAATCCCGACAGAATAGCGTATGTAGGAAAATCTAGATTTCCAGATCGCCATTTGCGCCTAGAACACAAGTCAGTTTTACATCATCCAGCACCAGAACAAGGTTCTCTGGAACAAGTATTTCAAGCTACCGATCACATTCTGAAATCACGAATCGGTTACAGTGAATTAAGTACTATGCATGAACAAGAACTAGCCCGATCAGCAGTCCGATGGATTACTGATTCTACCACTTTTCCAGACGAAATAGTGGCACAAATGTTTCTGAAACTGCCCCCAGCCGAACAGCGACTGGTGGGTAAGTATATGATCCAGCACCTCATTACATTGTATGAGGGTCAACATTCTGATCCAGGTCCGTTACACGATGTCCTGAACGAGTTGCTCCAGTATAGATGGAAAGGTTTAGGTACCGATTTGATTAGTGTCATTCTAGAACAGCGCCACAAATATAGTATGTTTCTGAACCCGCATTTTGTTCATGTTTCACCCCCAGAAAGTAAACCGTTTTACATAGACAGACAGAATCCGTTACGAGAAGTGCATCCAGTTAAGACAGACGATGGTGAAATGCAACGAGTGTTTGTTTACACCCCGATCACAAAGATGGAACTCTTAGAGATGAAAAAGTTAATTCCCTGTCATGATAAAGATCCAGCAGGGTTCCACCGAGAATTAAAGGACATGCTCCGTATGGGAGAATACACGTATCCAGATATCATTAAAATGTTAAAAGTCTTGTTGCCCGCAGGGGTATATGAGAAACTCAAGGAAAAGGAATGGGAGGTGGGAGAGAAAAAGATCGATTGGGCAGTTCTAGAAGCTGAAGATAAGGCACGAGTACCAGGTACCGGTCTTGGAGATAAATGTAAAGAATTACCTGAACTGTTAATACAAGTTTTGCCCAGACTATTAGCAACTAAAAAGGAAGACTGGGATGCAATCTCAGCATGTAAACAGAAACAAGACGAAGACACTAGTGATTTTTACTCTAGATTTGAAAAATGTTTTATTATAAACAGTGGCCTCAAGACAAGTAGCGAGTCATACCCTCATCTTTTTGTTACTAAACTAGTCGAGAATTCAAGTCCACAAGTTAAGAATCGAGTTTTGAAAGTCGAAAGTACCTGGCAAGCTAATACCCCGTCCCAGATGTTACAGATGCTTCAATATCACCAGAATAGAATCAGAGAAGAGCAAGAACACGAGAGAAAGCGTATGAAAGACACGAAAATGAAAGTACTAGTTGCACAATCTGTTCCTCAAGACAGTCAGAAGAGGGGTCCGAATCAAGCCAGTCACCCTGCAGCTCCCGTTAAAGGGAACTGCAATTATTGTAAACAGCCAGGTCATTTTATAAACGAGTGTGCAGTTCTGAAACACAACATAGCTACCGGTAAGACTAAAGAAAGACCACGTCCGCCTAGACAAGAGCAAGTTTCACAGACTTCTCAGCCACAGAATGCACCACAGACAGTTACTGTACCGCAGCCCATCGCTGCAACACAGCATGTTACACAGCAGATGTATCAGTATGCGCAGTCAGAGTATCCAGAGTATCAGCCATATTCATGAAACAGCCTAGAGAGGGAGGTAGGCTTGCCTCTCATCGAGATACCTGTAGATCAAGAGGGTCCCTATGTTCACAGTCAAGTACTAGGGAAAGACAGAAAGTTTCTGATTGATACAGGGGCAAGTAGGACCACCATCAGTCACGCCGAAGTTCCAGGGGCTCCGCTCTCAGGCTCTAGAAATGTTTCCCTTGGATTTTCAGGAAAGCCTATTGTAAATGAAATATCAAAGCCAGTTACCCTAGAAGTAGGTCCACTGTCCCGCACTACTGATCTGTTACTTACTAAGTCATGTCCAGAAAATCTATTAGGCATTAAAACACTGAAAGAGTTAGGTGCAGTTATATGCTGTTCCCCAGAGGGAATACGATTGTTCCTACGTGACTTCAAGGGTCACTATGTATTACGAGATTTTGATCCGAGATTGTCTAATGTCCCGCAGCATCTATGGGCGCAAGGTCCAACTGATGTTGGCTATATGCAAATCACACCCCATCGTGTGACTCTCAAGCCAGGTGTAGTCCTGCCACGAATCAGACAGTACAGATTGCCACCTGAGGCTCTAGCAGCCTTATCCAAAATTATTGACGAGCTCATCGCTCAAGGAGTAGTGGTAGAAACTGACTCCAATGTATGTAATTCTCCGATCATTCCTGTCATGAAACGTACTGATCCAAATGCACCCCTGGTATATCGATTAGTGATTGACCTTCGAGAACTTAATAAATGTATTATTCCCCAGTACCCAGTTGTCCCAGATATCTCTTCCCTATTGACAGCCATTGATTCCGAAGCCTCATTTTTCACTGTCATAGACCTCAAGAACGCATTTTTTAGTGTCCCCATTCATCCGGACAGCCAGTTTCTTTTCGGATTTTGTTTAAATGGAAGGAGCTATATGTTCACACGCGCTCCTCAAGGTTTCACAGAAAGTCCTAGTATTTACAGTCAAGCACTCAAGAGACAACTAGACAATATTCACATGCCAACTGGCACTGCCCTGCTCCAGTATGTCGATGATCTACTGATCACAGCCCGTTCTGAACGTGCTTGCGAGCGAGCCTCACTTACAGTATTGTATTTCCTAGCCGAGATGGGGCACAAGGTGTCCCCTTCTAAGCTTCAATTCTGTGTCCAGCAAGTGATCTACTTAGGCCACTTACTGTCCAAGTGGGGTAGGCAGTTGACACCTGACCGTATCCAGTTAATAGCGAGTCTTCCTCAGCCAAAGACCCAGAAGGAGGTACGTGCTTTTATCGGCCTTACTTCTTATTGCAGACAATGGATTCCTCAGTATGCATTTCTAGCCAAACCACTGATACAGTTAACGACACAGGAGGCAGCCGTATCGACTGTCCTCCCTTGGACATCTGAACATACACTTAGTTTTAATGAATTAAAGAAAGCCCTATGCCAAGCTCCAGTTCTAGCTACACCAAACTACAGTAAGCCTTTTACACTTTTCATCACTGAACGCGAAGGTACAGCATTATCTGTTCTCACACAAGATCAAGCAGGACAATACAAGCCTTGTGCTTATTTTTCGAGCACATTAGATCCTGTAGCCCAGGCTCTGCCGGCGTGTCTCAAGTCAGTTGCAGCCACAGCACTAGCTATCAGACAAAGTGATTCCATAGTCTTAGGACACTCCCTGACCGTACAAGTTCCACACTCCGTGGAAGTTCTTTTAAACCGAACACAAACTCAGCACTTGACAATTGCACGTTTAACAGGTTATGAATTGACACTGTTTCAGCCACACATAGAAATCAGACGCTGCAACGTTCTGAATCCTGCTACACTGTTACCATCAGTTAATCCAAATCCTGCCACACACGATTGTGTGGAAGTAGTTAACATCATGACCAAGCCAAGACAAGATCTGACAGATATTCCATTACCAGATCCCGACCTGACACTTTATGTGGATGGTTCATGCATGAGAACCAGTACAGGAGAACTAGTAGCCGCGTATGCAGTGACTACCGACACTGAAGTTATTGAAACACACCGTATTGACACCCTGTCTGCTCAAGCAGCAGAGCTAGTTGCTCTGACTCAAGCCTGCATACACGCCAAGAACCTGAAAGTTAATATTTACACAGATTCACGTTACGCATTTGGAGTCGTACACGACTTTGGAGTGCTCTGGCAGGAGAGAGGTTTCATGACTTCTCATGGAACCAAGATTCAGCATGGTCTCCTTATTCAAGCTCTGTTAGATGCAATACACTTACCGACATCCATTGCCATCATGAAATGCAAAGCACATACGAAAGTTACTGACACTATTTCCCAAGGTAATGATCTAGCAGATCGCACAGCCAAGCTTACAGCACAGGCTCCAGACATTTCAGTTAAGCTAACACAGACACTCACTTCAGATCCGACTACATGTATGACAGTTAAAAACCCTACTCAAGATGTCATAGATATCCAGTTACATGCTACTCCCGATGAAATCAAGAAATGGTCCGAACAAGGAGGGGTCCAGACAGATCAGGGATGGGTAACGAAGGGAAGAGCCACATGGTTTCTCCCCGACTCTATGGTTCAAGTCATTATTAATACCGCACATAGTCCAGCACATCTAGGAGAGAAAGCAATGTTAGACAGTATCCAGAACATTTGGTTCAACAAGCATTTACGAGCTGCAGCCAAGCAGAAAGTCCGTACCTGTATGATATGTTGTCAGTTTAATCCAGGTAAAAGTGTCCCGGTGGAACAAGGTGGATTCCAGCCCCCTGACCACCCTTTTGAAGTCCTCCAGATGGATTACATTCAGATGGAGCGATGTCGAGGTTTCAAGTATGTCCTTGTAGTTGTATGCGCTTTGTCCAGGTGGACAGAAGCATATCCAGTCCCAGATTACACAGCCGCGACCACTGCTAAGCAGTTGGTTCGTGAGTTCTTCCCCCGTTATGGACTCCCTAGAGTCGTATATTCTGATAACGGCCAGCCATTCTCATCTGAGTTGATGAAACATGTTTCCCTGTTGTTAGGGTACCAGTGGAAGTTCCATTGTGTACGCCATCCTGAAGCAGCCGGTCTCGTAGAGAGACATAATCAGACCCTGAAAATTCGCATCGCCAAAGTATGTAAAGAGAAAGGTGTAGACTGGCTAGTAGCTCTGCCAGTCGCTTTGTTTTATATGCGCATGGTCGCACATTCCAGATCAGGTCTGTCCCCGTATGAGGTCGTTTTCGGCCGCCCCCCTAACATGTGGGGTACACCTAGACCCCGAAGTATTACCGATGTTTCAAGTAATATGCTGACAGATTACCTAGCTTCCTTGATGTCTGCCCTCAACTCTTGTCGTTCACAGGTTGCCGCCGCTTTTCCAGACAATACCGAGGTGGCACCGCATGAAATCGTTCCCGGATCCATGGTCCTAGTGCGAAATTTTGACCGTTCAAGTCCGCTGGAGCCTCGCTGGAAGGAGCCCCGACAGGTCCTCCTGGCCACCCGTACAGCCGTGAAGTTGGAGGGACGCAAAGGCTGGGTGCATCTTTCGCATATCAAAAAGTTTTATGGATTGAAACCAGTTTCAAAGAACATTTCCGAGGATTTAAAGGACTGCCAAAGTACTATTCTTAAGGACTGTCCCGCAAAAGACAATGTTACTACACCCTCCCTGTTAGAGACAACTCCGCAACAGGAGTATAAGAAAAAGTTACGGTCTAGTAAAATAAGTCAGCCAGTTTGATTGTCTAAGTCCTCCCCTAGGTGAAACGGTTAGACCGGTTTCTGACATGTATAAAATAGACCCCCATAGTGAGAGAGTTAGTCAAAACTCAATCCGATGTATCGTTTTTCTAAGTTTCATAATATTTCTCAGCATTATGATTTCCTGCACCAGTTATGCATTTTACTTGTATTTTCCAGTTTCTCATGTAAATAAGTCTTCTAATGTTACAGTAGAGCACACGTTTAGTGATCTGCCTCCTCATGAACTCTCTTACCGCCTCGCTATGCGTAACAATTCCTTTATCCGCATGTTACATTACTCACACCAGACCAGCAATGCCACTAATTGTTGGGTGTGTGGTCGACTCCCCCCTTTCCAGACACCGAAGGGAGTTCTGCCACTCTTTCCTTATCCATTTTCACATAATGGTTCGTGTGGAGCATGGTCCACGTTAACGTCATCCTCAACAGATATGTCTTTCCTTAACAGTACATGTTTTCCAGACAAGCAAGGTCTTCCCCACAGAACCGGGTTAGATCTAGAAAACGAAGTTTACAATTTAGGAAATTATTCTTCGAATTTCATGGTCCTGAATGTTCAGTCTGATTCTACTCCAGACTTACCTGCTATTTCAGTACTACCAGTCAAAGGTGAATTATGTGTCCGAAATAATGGTTCCGTACATGTAGGACATAGTGATTGTACTACTATTGTCAAGTATAGTGACAGTGGGAAATCTATTTTCAAAGCTTCACGTCATTCTTATTTTATTTGTGGTCAAACCGCATATGTTCGTCTGCCCCTCGATTGGGAGGGAACCTGTTACATTGCCTTCCTACTGCCACCAGTTTTCCTAGCCCCATCTGATTATCACAGAAATACACATCTAGTACACATTAGACATAGAAGGGAGATCGAATCCCCGATTGTCGATTATACTGAAACTGCTCTAGAACAGTATACAGATTTCAATAGAGGTTTCTTCTTTTTTATAGGCCCTATCCAGAATAGCAAGCTAATTCGTAGGTTAACCAGAACCCTTGAAGCAGTAGTTAATGAGACTGCCTCTGCCCTAGGTAATTTGACTGAAGAGCAATCTGCTATGAGATTTGTCGTTTTACAGAATCGTCTCGTCCTTGACGTCATATTGGCCGATAGGGGCGGGGCCTGTAGAGTCATCGGATCTAGTTGCTGCATTTTCATTCCAAATAACGCGCCGTCCGTTTATTCAGCTATAACTAGACTCCATAAAATTGCCCATCTGTTACACCAAGATCCAGGCACCTGGACATGGTCCGGTTGGTTCTGGAATATAATTTCCGCCTGGGGATGGAAAGTATTGTCCTTTCTAGGTATTGCAGTAGCGATCATATTCAGTTGCTGCCTCTGTATACAATGTGGCCCTGCGATTTGCGGCATTTGTGCTACATCATGTGTTCCTAGTCCCAAGCCCCGTTCTAAATCCCGTTCCAAGAAAATTCGAGACGAGCAAATGATACTGTATGAAATGATAGATGGTATCATGAATATTGATGTTTCCTGATGGAAACGTAGTGACAAGGAGGGAATGTGGAAAAGTAAATTTTGCCATGTTCTGTGTCCCTACGCGTCCTCCATCATATGTTATGTGTGCATGATTAATATGCATATGTATTCCCCATGTTCGATTAATGACGCAATTACAGTTGTGTCCATCTCTAGTATGTCTATTTCTAGTTCTCGTGAATACTACGAATATCAGGCCTATGTAAAGTTACGTTGCCACGTTTCTCAGTGTGCACGTTATTCCATTGTAAAGTCCCCGTTTCTAGGCCTCAAAAGGGCCCGGACACCAGATTCAGCTCCTGTCTCCTGAAGCCCTCGCTGAGGAGCGATACAGCCCCCACCTGTATCCCTGACCCTTCACTTACTTCCTGCCTCACAGTGCCCGGTTCAGCCTGGCTCTACCTCTGAGTCTGCCAAGAGTATGTTATGATTCTAGTTATCAGTTCAGCCCTCCTTCTCTGCATTCCTAAAGCTACTGAACCGCATCAATAGTTTCCGTCATTGTCTAGCCTTTACGTCTCCATGTAAGAGAAATACTGTATTTAATGGTCATTTAATATTCTTCATCACGCACTACATGTAGAATAATGCATGCTCCAGTCTTAGAGTCTGTTAGCCTTTAGCCCGATAACTTTTGGATTCTATCAACATGTTCTCTAAACATCAGATACTAGATACTGTTTAGGTACATGTCGCCCTGACTCTCCAGACTTCAGTCTCTGCTCCTAACACAGAGTTCGTAGCCCCCAGCTTCTCCTAGTAATACGTCATTGCCAGTTTGCGCGCACCATCAGGTTAGAGGTCCCGGCTCCTTAGGTAGCCCCCTCCATGTTTCCGCCCCATTCATGACATATTCTGTTACGTTTGCATCACATATCTATGTATACGCCCTGTTACACCCACTTTCACCCTTATCTTTCGCGACTGCTACGCGTCACACCCTTTGCTCCACCCACTGCTCCGCCTGTCATATGTACTGTAATGCAACTGTTTTACTATATATACTTGTGTATTGTTATTAAAAGCTAGCGCGCTCATCCCAGATCCAGCCCCGGCAGCTGCCGGGCCCTGCCATCCTATTCCTATGCAGGTTGTCCTGTTCCTGTCCTTTATGCTGTAATAAACCTGCAAACTCCTACTACCTCGAATCTTGACTCTTATTTATTGAGCTATCTGTTATTGCTATGCCTAGTCAAACCTAGATCCGGTATTATTTATTTATATACCACACTCTCACTGACACTCTCACTGACACTCTCACTGACACTCTCACTCACTGACACTAACACTCTCACTGACACTCACTGACACTCTGACACTCTCACTGACACTCTCACTGATACTCACTGACACTCCCACTGACACTCACTGACACTCTCACTGACACTGACACTCTCACTGACACTCTCACTGACACTCTCACTGACACTCAAGGACACTCACTGACACTCTCACAGACACTCTCACTGACACTCTCACTGACACTCTCACTGACACTGACACTCACACTGACACTCTCACTGACACTCTCACTAACACCGATACTCTCACTGACACTCTCACTGACACTCTCACTGACACTCAGTTACACTCTCACTGACACTCTCACTGACACTCACGTACACTCACTGACACTCTCACTGACACTCTCACTGACACTGACACTCTCACTGACACTCTCACTGACACTCTCACTGACACTCACTGACACTCACTGACACTCTCTCTGACACACTCTCACTGACACTGACACTCTCACTGACACTCTCACTGACACTAACACTCTCACTGACACTGACACTCTCACTGACACTCTCACTGACACTCTCACTAACACTGACACTCTCACTGAAACTCTCACTGACACTCTCACTGACACTCACACTCTCACTGACACTCACTTACACTCTCACTGACACTCTCACTGACACTCTCACTGACACTCTCACTGACACTCTCGCTGACACTTAAGGACACTCACTGACACTCTCACTGACACTCTCACTGACACTTTCACTGACACACTCACTGACCCTCTCACTGACACTGACACACTCACTGACACACTCACTGACACACTCACTGACACTCTCACTGACACTGACTCTGACACTGACTCTGACACTGACTCTGACACTGACTCTGACACTCTCACTCACACTCACTGACACTCTCACCGACACTGACTCTGACACTCTCACTCACATTCTCGCTCACACTCACTGACACTCACTGACACTCTCACTCACACTCTCACTGACACTCACACTGACACTCTCACTGATGCTGACACTCTCACTGACACTCTCACTGACACTCTCACTGATGCTGACACTGATGCTGTCACTGACACTGACTCTCTCACTGACACTCTCACTGACACTCTCACTGACACTGACACTCTCACTGACACTCACTTACATTCTCACTGACACTCTCACTGACACTCTCACTGACACTCTCACTGACACTCTCACTGACACTCTCACTAACACTCTCACTGACACTCTCGCTGACACTCAAGGACACTCACTGACACTCTCACTGACACTCTCACTGACACTGTGACTCTCACTGACACTTTCACTGACACACTCACTGACACACTCACTGACACTCTCACTGACACTCTCACTGACACTGACACTCTCACTGACTCTGACACTCTCACTGACTCTGACACTCTCACTGACACTCTCACTGACACTCTCACTAACACTGACACTCTCACTGAAACTCACACTGACACTCTCACTGACAATCTCACTGACAATCTCACTGACACTCACTGACACTCTCACTGACACTCACTGACACTCACTGACACTCTCACTGACAGTCCCACTGACACTCTCACTGACACTCTCACTGACACTCTCACTGACACTCTCACAGACACTGACACTCTCACTGACACTGACACTTTCACTGACACTCACCGACACTCTAACACTCTCACTGACACTCTCACTGATACTCACTGACACTCTCGCTGACACTCTCGCTGACACTCACTGACACTCTCACTGACACTCACTGACACACTCACTGACACTCTCACTGACACTCTCACTGACACTCTCACTGACACTGACACTCTCACTGACACTCTCACTGACACTCTCACTCTCACTGACACTCACTGACACTCTCACTGACACTCTCACTGACACTGACACTCTCACTGACACTGACACTCTCACTGACACTCTCACTGACATTCACTGACACTCTCACTGCCACACTCACTGACACTCACTGACACTCAATGACACTCTCATTGACACTCTCTCTGACACTGACACTCTCACTAACACTCTTACTGACACACTCACTGACACTCTCACTGACACTGACACTCTCACTGACACTCTCACTGACACGCTCACTGACACTCTCACTGATGCTGACACTCTCACTGACACTGACACTGACACTGACACTCTCACTTACACTTTCACTGACACTAACACTCTCACTGACACTCTCACTGACACCCAATGACACTCTCACTGACACCCAATGACACTCTCACTGACACCCAATGACACTCTCACTGACACTCAATGACACTCTCACTGACACTCTGACACTCACTGACACTCTCACTGACACTCTCACTGACACAGACACTCTCACTGACACTCTCACTGACACTCTCACTGACACTCTTACTGACATTGACACGCTCACTGACACTCTCACTGACACTCTCACTGACACTCTCACTCTCACTGACACTCTCACTGAAACTCTCACTGACACTCTCACTGACACTCTCTCTGAAACAATCACTGACACTCTCACTGACACTCTCACTGATACGCTCACTGACATGCTCACTGACACGCTCACTGACACTCTCACTGACACTCTCACTGACACTCTCACTGACACTCTCACTGACACTCTCACTGACTCTGACACTCTCACTCTCACTCACTGACACGCTCACTGACACTGACACTCTCACTGACACTCTCACAGACACTGACACTCTCACTGACACTCACTGACACTCAAGGACACTCAAGGACACTCACTGACACTCTCACTGACACTCCCACTGACACTCTCACTGACACTCTTGCTGACACTCTCGCTGACACTATCACTGACACTCTCACTGACACTCACTGACACTCACTGACACTCTCACTGACACTCTCACTGACACTCTCACTGACACTCTCACTCACTGACACTAACACTCTCACTGACACTCACTGACACTCTGACACTCTCACTGACACTCTAACTGATACTCACTGACACTCTCACTGACACTCACTGACACTCTCACTGACACTGACACTGTCACTGACAATCTCATCTACACTCTCACTGACACTCTCACTGACACTCTCACTGACACTCTCACTCTCACTGACACTCACTGACACTCTCACTGACACTCTCACTGACACTCAAGGACACTCAAGGACACTCACTGACACTCTCACTGACACTCCCACTGACACTCTCACTGACACTCTTGCTGACACTCTCGCTGACACTATCACTGACACTCTCACTGACACTCACTGACACTCACTGACACTCTCACTGACACTCTCACTGACACTCTCACTGACACTCTCACTCACTGACACTAACACTCTCACTGACACTCACTGACACTCTGACACTCTCACTGACACTCTCACTGATACTCACTGACACTCCCACTGACACTCACTGACACTCTCACTGACACTCTCACTGACACTCTCACTGACACTCAAGGACACTCACAGACACTCTCACAGACACTCTCACTGACACTCTCACTGACACTCTCACTGACACTGACACTCTCACTGACACTCTCACTGACACTCTCACTAACACTGATACTCTCACTGACACTCTCACTGACACTCTCACTGACACTCAGTTACACTCTCACTGACACTCTCACTGACACTCACGTACACTCACTGACACTCTCACTGACACTCTCACTGACACTGACACTCTCACTGACACTCTCACTGACACTCTCACTGACACTCACTGACACTCACTGACACCCTCTCTGACACACTCTCACTGACACTGACACTCTCACTGACACTGACACTCTCACTGACACTCTCACTGACACTCTCACTAACACTGACACTCTCACTGAAACTCTCACTGACACTCTCACTGACACTCACACTCTCACTGACACTCACTTACACTCTCACTGACACTCTCACTGACACTCTCACTGACACTCTCGCTGACACTCAAGGACACTCACTGACACTCTCACTGACACTCTCACTGACACTCTCACTCTCACTGACACTTTCACTGACACACTCACTGACCCTCTCACTGACACTGACACACTCACTGACACACTCACTGACACACTCACTGACACTCTCACTGACACTGACTCTGACACTGACTCTGACACTGACTCTGACACTGACTCTGACACTCTCACTCACACTCTCACTCACACTCACTGACACTCTCACCGACACTGACTCTGACACTCTCACTCACACTCTCGCTCACACTCACTGACACTCACTGACACTCTCACTCACACTCTCACTGACACTCACACTGACACTCTCACTGATGCTGACACTCTCACTGACACTCTCACTGACACTCTCACTGATGCTGACACTGATGCTGTCACTGACACTGACTCTCTCACTGACACTCTCACTGACACTCTCACTGACACTGACACTCTCACTGACACTCACTTACATTCTCACTGACACTCTCACTGACACTCTCACTGACACTCTCACTGACACTCTCACTAACACTCTCACTGACACTCTCGCTGACACTCAAGGACACTCACTGACACTCTCACTGACACTCCCACTGACACTCTCACTGACACTCTTGCTGACACTCTCGCTGACACTATCACTGACACTCTCACTGACACTCACTGACACTCTCACTGACACTCTCACTGACACTCTCACTGACACTCTCACTGACACTCTCACTCACTGACACTAACACTCTCACTGACACTCACTGACACTCTGACACTCTCACTGACACTCTCACTGATACTCACTGACACTCCCACTGACACTCACTGACACTCTCACTGACACTCTCACTGACACTCTCACTGACACTCTCACTGACACTCAAGGACACTCACTGACACTCTCACTGACACTGTCACTGACACTCTCGCTGACACTCTCGCTGACACTCTCGCTGACACTCTCACTGACACTCTCACTGACACACTCTCACTGACACTCACTGACATACTCACTGACACTCTTACTGACACTGACACTCACTGACACTCTCACTGACACTCTCACTGACACTTTCTCTGACACTTTCTCTGACACACTCACTGACACTCTCACTGACACTCTCACTCTCACTGACACTCTCACTGACACTCTCACTGACACTCTAACTGACACTCTCACTGACACAGACACTCTCACTGACACTCACTGACACTCTCACTGCCACACTCACTGACACTCAATGACACTCTCACTGACACTCTCTCTGACACTGACACTCTCACTGACACTCACTGACACTCACTGACAATCTCACTGACACTCTCACTGACACTCACGTACACTCACTGACACTCTCACTGACACTCTCACTGACACTGACACTCTCACTGACACTCTCACTGACACTCTCACTAACACTGACACTCTCACTGACACTCTCACTGACACTCTCACTGACACTCTCACTGACACTTTCTCTGACACACTCTCACTGACACTGACACTCTCACTGACACTGACACTCTCACTGACACTCTCACTGACACTCTCACTAACACTGACACTCTCACTGAAACTCTCACTGACACTCTCACTGACACTCACACTCTCACTGACACTCACTTACACTCTCACTGACACTCTCACTGACACTCTCACTGACACTCTCACTGACACTCTCGCTGACACTCAAGGACACTCACTGACACTCTCACTGACACTCTCACTGACACTGTCACTCTCACTGACACTTTCACTGACACACTCACTGACCCTCTCACTGACACTGACACACTCACTGACACACTCACTGACACACTCACTGACACTCTCACTGACACTGACTCTGACACTGACTCTGACACTGACTCTGACACTAACTCTGACACTCTCACTCACACTCACTGACACTCTCACCGACACTGACTCTGACACTCTCACTCACATTCTCGCTCACACTCACTGACACTCACTGACACTCTCACTCACACTCTCACTGACACTCACACTGACACTCTCACTGATGCTGACACTCTCACTGACACTCTCACTGACACTCTCACTGATGCTGACACTGATGCTGTCACTGACACTGACTCTCTCACTGACACTCTCACTGACACTCTCACTGACACTGACACTCTCACTGACACTCACTTACATTCTCACTGACACTCTCACTGACACTCTCACTGACACTCTCAGTGACACTCTCACTAACACTCTCACTAACACTCTCGCTGACACTCAAGGACACTCACTGACACTCTCACTGACACTCTCACTGACACTGTGACTCTCACTGACACTTTCACTGACACACTCACTGACACACTCACTGACACTCTCACTGACACTCTCACTGACACTCTCACTGACACTGACACTCTCACTGACTCTGACACTCTCACTGACTCTGACACTCTCACTGACACTCTCACTGACACTCTCACTAACACTGACACTCACTGAAACTCACACTGACACTCTCACTGACAATCTCACTGACAATCTCACTGACACTCACTGACACTCTCACTGACACTCACTGACACTCACTGACACTCTCACTGACAGTCCCACTGACACTCTCACTGACACTCTCACTGACACTCTCACTGACACTCTCACAGACACTGACACTCTCACTGACACTCTCACTGACACTCTCACTAACACTGACACTCACTGAAACTCACTCTGACACTCTCACTGACACTCTCACTGATACTCACTGACACTCTCGCTGACACTCTCGCTGACACTCAGTTACACTCTCATTGACACTCTCACTGACACTCCCACTGACACTCTCACTGACACTCTTGCTGACACTCTCGCTGACACTATCACTGACACTCTCACTGACACTCACTGACACTCACTGACACTCTCACTGACACTCTCACTGACACTCTCACTGACACTCTCACTCACTGACACTAACACTCTCACTGACACTCACTGACACTCTGACACTCTCACTGACACTCTCACTGATACTCACTGACACTCCCACTGACACTCACTGACACTCTCACTGACACTCTCACTGACACTCAAGGACACTCACTGACACTCTCACAGACACTCTCACTGACACTCTCACTGACACTCTCACTGACACTGACACTCTCACTGACACTCTCACTGACACTCTCACTAACACTGATACTCTCACTGACACTCTCACTGACACTCTCACTGACACTCTCACTGACACTCACGTACACTCACTGACACTCTCACTGACACTCTCACTGACACTGACACTCTCACTGACACTCTCACTGACACTCACTGACACTCACTGACACTCTCTCTGACACACTCTCACTGACACTGACACTCTCACTGACACTCTCACTGACACTGACACTCTCACTGACACTGACACTCTCACTGACACTCTCACTGACACTCTCACTAACACTGACACTCTCACTGAAACTCTCACTGACACTCTCACTGACACTCACACTCTCACTGACACTCACTTACACTCTCACTGACACTCTCACTGACACTCTCACTGACACTCTCGCTGACACTCAAGGACACTCACTGACACTCTCACTGACACTCTCACTGACACTCTCACTCTCACTGACACTTTCACTGACACACTCACTGACCCTCTCACTGACACTGACACACTCACTGACACACTCACTGACACACTCACTGACACTCTCACTGACACTGACTCTGACACTGACTCTGACACTGACTCTGACACTGACTCTGACACTCTCACTCACACTCTCACTCACACTCACTGACACTCTCACCGACACTGACTCTGACACTCTCACTCACACTCTCGCTCACACTCACTGACACTCACTGACACTCTCACTCACACTCTCACTGACACTCACACTGACACTCTCACTGATGCTGACACTCTCACTGACACTCTCACTGACACTCTCACTGATGCTGACACTGATGCTGTCACTGACACTGACTCTCTCACTGACACTCTCACTGACACTCTCACTGACACTGACACTCTCACTGACACTCACTTACATTCTCACTGACACTCTCACTGACACTCTCACTGACACTCTCGCTGACACTCAAGGACACTCACTGACACTCTCACTGACACTCTCACTGACACTGTGACTCTCACTGACACTTTCACTGACACTTTCACTGACACACTCACTGACACTCTCACTGACACTCTCACTGACACTCTCACTGACACTCTCACTGACACTGACACTCTCACTGACTCTGACACTCTCACTGACTCTGACACTCTCACTGACACTCTCACTGACACTCTCACTAACACTGACACTCTCACTGAAACTCACACTGACACTCTCACTGACAATCTCACTGACAATCTCACTGACACTCACTGACACTCTCACTGACACTCACTGACACTCACTGACACTCTCACTGACAGTCCCACTGACACTCTCACTGACACTCTCACTGACACTCTCACTGACACTCTCACAGACACTGACACTCTCACTGACACTGACACTTTCACTGACACTCACCGACACTCTGACACTCTCACTGACACTCTCACTGATACTCACTGACACTCTCACTGACACTCACTGACACTCTCACTGACACTGACACTCTCACTGACAATCTCATCTACACTCTCACTGACACACTCACTGACACTCTTCACTGACACTCACTGACACTCTCACTGACACTCTCACTGACACTCTCACTCTCACTGACACTCTCACTGACACTCACTGACACTCTCACTGACACTCTCACTGACACTCAAGGACACTATCACTGACACTCACTGACACTCTCACTCACACTCTCACTGACACTCTCACTGAGACTCTCACTGGCACTCTCACTCACTGACACTAACATTCTCACTGACACTCACTGGCACTCTGACACTCTCACTGACACTCTCACTGATACTCACTGACACTCTCACTGACACTCACTGACACTCTCACTGACACTCTCACTCTCACTGACACTTTCACTGACACTCTCACTGACACTCTCACTGACACTCTCACTAACACTCTCACTGACACTCTCACTGACACTCACTGACACTCTCACTGACACTCTCACTGACACTCAAGGACACTCACTGACACTCTCACTGACACTCTCACTGACACTCACTGACACTCTCGCTGACACTCACTGACACTCTCACTGACACTCACTGACACACTCACCGACACTCTCACTGACACTCTCACTGACACTGACACTCTCACTGACACTCTCACTGACACTCTCACTGACACTCTCACTCTCACTGACACTCACTAACACTCTCACTGACACTCTCACTGACACTCTCACTGACACTGACACTCTCACTGACACTGACATACACTGACACTCTCACTGCCACACTCACTGACACTCACTGACACTCAATGACACTCTCACTGACACTCTCTCTGACACTGACACTCTCAGTAACACTCTTACTGACACACTCACTGACACTCTCACTGACACTGACACTCTCACTGACACTCTCACTGACACGCTCACTGACACTCTCACTGATGCTGACACTCTCACTGACACTGACACTCTCACTTACACTTTCACTGACACTAACACTCTCACTGACACTCTCACTGACACCCAATGACACTCTCACTGACACCCAATGACACTCTCACTGACACCCAATGACACTCTCACTGACACTCAATGACACTCTCACTGACACTCTGACACTCACTGACACTCTCACTGACACTCTCACTGACACAGACACTCTCACTGACACTCTCACTGACACTCTCACTGACACTCTTACTGACATTGACTCGCTCACTGAAACTCTCACTGACACTCTCACTGACACTCTCACTCTCACTGACACTCTCACTGAAACTCTCACTGACACTCTCACTGACACTCTCTCTGAAACAATCACTGACACTCTCACTGACACTCTCACTGATACGCTCACTGACATGCTCACTGACACTCTCACTGACACTCTCACTGACACTCTCACTGACACTCTCACTGACACTCTCACTGACACTCTCACTGACTCTGACACTCTCACTCTCACTCACTGACACGCTCACTGACACTGACACTCTCACTGACACTCTCACAGACACTGACACTCTCACTGACACTCACTGACACTGACACTTTCACTGACACTCACTGACACTCTGACACTCTCACTGACACTCTAACTGATACTCACTGACACTCTCACTGACACTCACTGACACTCTCACTGACACTGACACTGTCACTGACAATCTCATCTACACTCTCACTGACACTCTCACTGACACTCTCACTGACACTCTCACTGACACTCTCACTGACACTGACACTCACTGACACTCTCACTGACACTCTCACTGACACTCAAGGACACTCAAGGACACTCACTGACACTCTCACTGACACTCCCACTGACACTCTCACTGACACTCTTGCTGACACTCTCGCTGACACTATCACTGACACTCTCACTGACACTCACTGACACTCTCACTGACACTCTCACTGACACTCTCACTGACACTCTCACTGACACTTTCACTCACTGACACTAACACTCTCACTGACACTCACTGACACTCTGACACTCTCACTGACACTCTCACTGATACTCACTGACACTCCCACTGACACTCACTGACACTCTCACTGACACTCTCACTGACACTCTCACTGACACTCTCACTGACACTCAAGGACACTCACTGACACTCTCACTGACACTGTCACTGACACTCTCGCTGACACACTCGCTGACACTCTCGCTGACACTCTCACTGACACTCTCACTGACACACTCTCACTGACACTCACTGACATACTCACTGACACTCTTACTGACACTGACACTCACTGACACTCTCACTGACACTCTCACTGACACTTTCTCTGACACTTTCTCTGACACACTCACTGACACTCTCACTGACACTCTCACTCTCACTGACACTCTCACTGACACTCTCACTGACACTCTAACTGACACTCTCACTGACACAGACACTCTCACTGACACTCACTGACACTCTCACTGCCACACTCACTGACACTCAATGACACTCTCACTGACACTCTCTCTGACACTGACACTCTCACTGACACTCACTGACACTCACTGACAATCTCACTGACACTCTCACTGACACTCACGTACACTCACTGACACTCTCACTGACACTCTCACTGACACTGACACTCTCACTGACACTCTCACTGACACTCTCACTAACACTGACACTCTCACTGACACTCTCACTGACACTCTCACTGACACTCTCACTGACACTTTCTCTGACACACTCTCACTGACACTGACACTCTCACTGACACTGACACTCTCACTGACACTCTCACTGACACTCTCACTAACACTGACACTCTCACTGAAACTCTCACTGACACTCTCACTGACACTCACACTCTCACTGACACTCACTTACACTCTCACTGACACTCTCACTGACACTCTCACTGACACTCTCACTCACTGACACTAACACTCTCACTGACACTCACTGACACTCTGACACTCTCACTGACACTCTCACTGATACTCACTGACACTCCCACTGACACTCACTGACACTCTCACTGACACTGACACTCTCACTGACACTCTCACTGACACTCTCACTGACACTCAAGGACACTCACTGACACTCTCACAGACACTCTCACTGACACTCTCACTGACACTCTCACTGACACTGACACTCTCACTGACACTCTCACTAACACCGATACTCTCACTGACACTCTCACTGACACTCTCACTGACACTCAGTTACACTCTCACTGACACTCTCACTGACACTCACGTACACTCACTGACACTCTCACTGACACTCTCACTGACACTGACACTCTCACTGACACTCTCACTGACACTCTCACTGACACTCACTGACACTCACTGACACTCTCTCTGACACACTCTCACTGACACTGACACTCTCACTGACACTCTCACTGACACTAACACTCTCACTGACACTGACACTCTCACTGACACTCTCACTGACACTCTCACTAACACTGACACTCTCACTGAAACTCTCACTGACACTCTCACTGACACTCACACTCTCACTGACACTCACTTACACTCTCACTGACACTCTCACTGACACTCTCACTGACACTCTCACTGACACTCTCGCTGACACTTAAGGACACTCACTGACACTCTCACTGACACTCTCACTGACACTGTCACTCTCACTGACACTTTCACTGACACACTCACTGACCCTCTCACTGACACTGACACACTCACTGACACACTCACTGACACACTCACTGACATTCTCACTGACACTGACTCTGACACTGACTCTGACACTGACTCTGACACTCTCACTCACACTCACTGACACTCTCACCGACACTGACTCTGACACTCTCACTCACATTCTCGCTCACACTCACTGACACTCACTGACACTCTCACTCACACTCTCACTGACACTCACACTGACACTCTCACTGATGCTGACACTCTCACTGACACTCTCACTGACACTCACTGATGCTGACACTGATGCTGTCACTGACACTGACTCTCTCACTGACACTCTCACTGACACTCTCACTGACACTGACACTCTCACTGACACTCACTTACATTCTCACTGACACTCTCACTGACACTCTCACTGACACTCTCACTGACACTCTCACTGACACTCTCACTAACACTCTCACTGACACTCTCGCTGACACTCAAGGACACTCACTGACACTCTCACTGACACTCTCACTGACACTGTGACTCTCACTGACACTTTCACTGACACACTCACTGACACACTCACTGACACTCTCACTGACACTCTCACTGACACTGACACTCTCACTGACTCTGACACTCTCACTGACTCTGACACTCTCACTGACACTCTCACTGACACTCTCACTAACACTGACACTCTCACTGAAACTCACACTGACACTCTCACTGACAATCTCACTGACAATCTCACTGACACTCACTGACACTCTCACTGACACTCACTGACACTCACTGACACTCTCACTGACAGTCCCACTGACACTCTCACTGACACTCTCACTGACACTCTCACTGACACTCTCACAGACACTGACACTCTCACTGACACTGACACTTTCACTGACACTCACCGACACTCTAACACTCTCACTGACACTCTCACTGATACTCACTGACACTCTCGCTGACACTCTCGCTGACACTCACTGACACTCTCACTGACACTCACTGACACACTCACTGACACTCTCACTGACACTCTCACTGACACTCTCACTGACACTGACACTCTCACTGACACTCTCACTGACACTCTCACTCTCACTGACACTCACTGACACTCTCACTGACACTCTCACTGACACTGACACTCTCACTGACACTCTCACTGACATTCACTGACACTCTCACTGCCACACTCACTGACACTCACTGACACTCAATGACACTCTCATTGACACTCTCTCTGACACTGACACTCTCACTAACACTCTTACTGACACACTCACTGACACTCTCACTGACACTGACACTCTCACTGACACTCTCACTGACACGCTCACTGACACTCTCACTGATGCTGACACTCTCACTGACACTGACACTGACACTGACACTCTCACTTACACTTTCACTGACACTAACACTCTCACTGACACTCTCACTGACACCCAATGACACTCTCACTGACACCCAATGACACTCTCACTGACACCCAATGACACTCTCACTGACACTCAATGACACTCTCACTGACACTCTGACACTCACTGACACTCTCACTGACACTCTCACTGACACAGACACTCTCACTGACACTCTCACTGACACTCTCACTGACACTCTTACTGACATTGACACGCTCACTGACACTCTCACTGACACTCTCACTGACACTCTCACTCTCACTGACACTCTCACTGAAACTCTCACTGACACTCTCACTGACACTCTCTCTGAAACAATCACTGACACTCTCACTGACACTCTCACTGATACGCTCACTGACATGCTCACTGACACGCTCACTGACACTCTCACTGACACTCTCACTGACACTCTCACTGACACTCTCACTGACACTCTCACTGACTCTGACACTCTCACTCTCACTCACTGACACGCTCACTGACACTGACACTCTCACTGACACTCTCACAGACACTGACACTCTCACTGACACTCACTGACACTGACACTTTCACTGACACTCACTGACACTCTGACACTCTCACTGACACTCTAACTGATACTCACTGACACTCTCACTGACACTCACTGACACTCTCACTGACACTGACACTGTCACTGACAATCTCATCTACACTCTCACTGACACTCTCACTGACACTCTCACTGACACTCTCACTCTCACTGACACTCACTGACACTCTCACTGACACTCTCACTGACACTCAAGGACACTCAAGGACACTCACTGACACTCTCACTGACACTCCCACTGACACTCTCACTGACACTCTTGCTGACACTCTCGCTGACACTATCACTGACACTCTCACTGACACTCACTGACACTCACTGACACTCTCACTGACACTCTCACTGACACTCTCACTGACACTCTCACTCACTGACACTAACACTCTCACTGACACTCACTGACACTCTGACACTCTCACTGACACTCTCACTGATACTCACTGACACTCCCACTGACACTCACTGACACTCTCACTGACACTCTCACTGACACTCTCACTGACACTCAAGGACACTCACAGACACTCACAGACACTCTCACTGACACTCTCACTGACACTCTCACTGACACTGACACTCTCACTGACACTCTCACTGACACTCTCACTAACACTGATACTCTCACTGACACTCTCACTGACACTCTCACTGACACTCAGTTACACTCTCACTGACACTCTCACTGACACTCACGTACACTCACTGACACTCTCACTGACACTCTCACTGACACTGACACTCTCACTGACACTCTCACTGACACTCTCACTGACACTCACTGACACTCACTGACACCCTCTCTGACACACTCTCACTGACACTGACACTCTCACTGACACTGACACTCTCACTGACACTCTCACTGACACTCTCACTAACACTGACACTCTCACTGAAACTCTCACTGACACTCTCACTGACACTCACACTCTCACTGACACTCACTTACACTCTCACTGACACTCTCACTGACACTCTCACTGACACTCTCGCTGACACTCAAGGACACTCACTGACACTCTCACTGACACTCTCACTGACACTCTCACTCTCACTGACACTTTCACTGACACACTCACTGACCCTCTCACTGACACTGACACACTCACTGACACACTCACTGACACACTCACTGACACTCTCACTGACACTGACTCTGACACTGACTCTGACACTGACTCTGACACTGACTCTGACACTCTCACTCACACTCTCACTCACACTCACTGACACTCTCACCGACACTGACTCTGACACTCTCACTCACACTCTCGCTCACACTCACTGACACTCACTGACACTCTCACTCACACTCTCACTGACACTCACACTGACACTCTCACTGATGCTGACACTCTCACTGACACTCTCACTGACACTCTCACTGATGCTGACACTGATGCTGTCACTGACACTGACTCTCTCACTGACACTCTCACTGACACTCTCACTGACACTGACACTCTCACTGACACTCACTTACATTCTCACTGACACTCTCACTGACACTCTCACTGACACTCTCACTGACACTCTCACTAACACTCTCACTGACACTCTCGCTGACACTCAAGGACACTCACTGACACTCTCACTGACACTCCCACTGACACTCTCACTGACACTCTTGCTGACACTCTCGCTGACACTATCACTGACACTCTCACTGACACTCACTGACACTCTCACTGACACTCTCACTGACACTCTCACTCACTGACACTAACACTCTCACTGACACTCACTGACACTCTGACACTCTCACTGACACTCTCACTGATACTCACTGACACTCCCACTGACACTCACTGACACTCTCACTGACACTCTCACTGACACTCTCACTGACACTCTCACTGACACTCAAGGACACTCACTGACACTCTCACTGACACTGTCACTGACACTCTCGCTGACACTCTCGCTGACACTCTCGCTGACACTCTCACTGACACTCTCACTGACACACTCTCACTGACACTCACTGACATACTCACTGACACTCTTACTGACACTGACACTCACTGACACTCTCACTGACACTCTCACTGACACTTTCTCTGACACTTTCTCTGACACACTCACTGACACTCTCACTGACACTCTCACTCTCACTGACACTCTCACTGACACTCTCACTGACACTCTAACTGACACTCTCACTGACACAGACACTCTCACTGACACTCACTGACACTCTCACTGCCACACTCACTGACACTCAATGACACTCTCACTGACACTCTCTCTGACACTGACACTCTCACTGACACTCACTGACACTCACTGACAATCTCACTGACACTCTCACTGACACTCACGTACACTCACTGACACTCTCACTGACACTCTCACTGACACTGACACTCTCACTGACACTCTCACTGACACTCTCACTAACACTGACACTCTCACTGACACTCTCACTGACACTCTCACTGACACTTTCTCTGACACACTCTCACTGACACTGACACTCTCACTGACACTGACACTCTCACTGACACTCTCACTGACACTCTCACTAACACTGACACTCTCACTGAAACTCTCACTGACACTCTCACTGACACTCACACTCTCACTGACACTCACTTACACTCTCACTGACACTCTCACTGACACTCTCACTGACACTCTCACTGACACTCTCGCTGACACTCAAGGACACTCACTGACACTCTCACTGACACTCTCACTGACACTGTCACTCTCACTGACACTTTCACTGACACACTCACTGACCCTCTCACTGACACTGACACACTCACTGACACACTCACTGACACACTCACTGACACTCTCACTGACACTGACTCTGACACTGACTCTGACACTGACTCTGACACTAACTCTGACACTCTCACTCACACTCACTGACACTCTCACCGACACTGACTCTGACACTCTCACTCACATTCTCGCTCACACTCACTGACACTCACTGACACTCTCACTCACACTCTCACTGACACTCACACTGACACTCTCACTGATGCTGACACTCTCACTGACACTCTCACTGACACTCTCACTGATGCTGACACTGATGCTGTCACTGACACTGACTCTCTCACTGACACTCTCACTGACACTCTCACTGACACTGACACTCTCACTGACACTCACTTACATTCTCACTGACACTCTCACTGACACTCTCACTGACACTCTCACTGACACTCTCACTAACACTCTCACTAACACTCTCGCTGACACTCAAGGACACTCACTGACACTCTCACTGACACTCTCACTGACACTGTGACTCTCACTGACACTTTCACTGACACACTCACTGACACACTCACTGACACTCTCACTGACACTCTCACTGACACTCTCACTGACACTGACACTCTCACTGACTCTGACACTCTCACTGACTCTGACACTCTCACTGACACTCTCACTGACACTCTCACTAACACTGACACTCACTGAAACTCACACTGACACTCTCACTGACAATCTCACTGACAATCTCACTGACACTCACTGACACTCTCACTGACACTCACTGACACTCACTGACACTCTCACTGACAGTCCCACTGACACTCTCACTGACACTCTCACTGACACTCTCACTGACACTCTCACAGACACTGACACTCTCACTGACACTGACACTCTCACTGACACTCTCACTGACACTCTCACTAACACTGACACTCACTGAAACTCACTCTGACACTCTCACTGACACTCTCACTGATACTCACTGACACTCTCGCTGACACTCTCGCTGACACTCAGTTACACTCTCATTGACACTCTCACTGACACTCCCACTGACACTCTCACTGACACTCTTGCTGACACTCTCGCTGACACTATCACTGACACTCTCACTGACACTCACTGACACTCACTGACACTCTCACTGACACTCTCACTGACACTCTCACTGACACTCTCACTCACTGACACTAACACTCTCACTGACACTCACTGACACTCTGACACTCTCACTGACACTCTCACTGATACTCACTGACACTCCCACTGACACTCACTGACACTCTCACTGACACTCTCACTGACACTCAAGGACACTCACTGACACTCTCACAGACACTCTCACTGACACTCTCACTGACACTCTCACTGACACTGACACTCTCACTGACACTCTCACTGACACTCTCACTAACACTGATACTCTCACTGACACTCTCACTGACACTCTCACTGACACTCTCACTGACACTCACGTACACTCACTGACACTCTCACTGACACTCTCACTGACACTGACACTCTCACTGACACTCTCACTGACACTCACTGACACTCACTGACACTCTCTCTGACATACTCTCACTGACACTGACACTCTCACTGACACTCTCACTGACACTGACACTCTCACTGACACTGACACTCTCACTGACACTCTCACTGACACTCTCACTAACACTGACACTCTCACTGAAACTCTCACTGACACTCTCACTGACACTCACACTCTCACTGACACTCACTTACACTCTCACTGACACTCTCACTGACACTCTCACTGACACTCTCGCTGACACTCAAGGACACTCACTGACACTCTCACTGACACTCTCACTGACACTCTCACTCTCACTGACACTTTCACTGACACACTCACTGACCCTCTCACTGACACTGACACACTCACTGACACACTCACTGACACACTCACTGACACTCTCACTGACACTGACTCTGACACTGACTCTGACACTGACTCTGACACTGACTCTGACACTGACTCTGACACTCTCACTCACACTCTCACTCACACTCACTGACACTCTCACCGACACTGACTCTGACACTCTCACTCACACTCTCGCTCACACTCACTGACACTCACTGACACTCTCACTCACACTCTCACTGACACTCACACTGACACTCTCACTGATGCTGACACTCTCACTGACACTCTCACTGACACTCTCACTGATGCTGACACTGATGCTGTCACTGACACTGACTCTCTCACTGACACTCTCACTGACACTCTCACTGACACTGACACTCTCACTGACACTCACTTACATTCTCACTGACACTCTCACTGACACTCTCACTGACACTCTCACTGACACTCTCACTGACACTCTCGCTGACACTCAAGGACACTCACTGACACTCTCACTGACACTCTCACTGACACTGTGACTCTCACTGACACTTTCACTGACACTTTCACTGACACACTCACTGACACTCTCACTGACACTCTCACTGACACTCTCACTGACACTGACACTCTCACTGACTCTGACACTCTCACTGACTCTGACACTCTCACTGACACTCTCACTGACACTCTCACTAACACTGACACTCTCACTGAAACTCACACTGACACTCTCACTGACAATCTCACTGACAATCTCACTGACACTCACTGACACTCTCACTGACACTCACTGACACTCACTGACACTCTCACTGACAGTCCCACTGACACTCTCACTGACACTCTCACTGACACTCTCACTGACACTCTCACAGACACTGACACTCTCACTGACACTGACACTTTCACTGACACTCACCGACACTCTGACACTCTCACTGACACTCTCACTGATACTCACTGACACTCTCACTAACACTCACTGACACTCTCACTGACACTGACACTCTCACTGACAATCTCATCTACACTCTCACTGACACACTCACTGACACTCTTCACTGACACTCACTGACACTCTCACTGACACTCTCACTGACACTCTCACTCTCACTGACACTCTCACTGACACTCACTGACACTCTCACTGACACTCTCACTGACACTCAAGGACACTATCACTGACACTCACTGACACTCTCACTCACACTCTCACTGACACTCTCACTGAGACTCTCACTGGCACTCTCACTCACTGACACTAACATTCTCACTGACACTCACTGGCACTCTGACACTCTCACTGACACTCTCACTGATACTCACTGACACTCTCACTGACACTCACTGACACTCTCACTGACACTCTCACTCTCACTGACACTTTCACTGACACTCTCACTGACACTCTCACTGACACTCTCACTAACACTCTCACTGACACTCTCACTGACACTGACACTCACTGACACTCTCACTGACACTCTCACTGACACTCAAGGACACTCACTGACACTCTCACTGACACTCTCACTGACACTCACTGACACTCTCGCTGACACTCACTGACACTCTCACTGACACTCACTGACACACTCACTGACACTCTCACTGACACTCTCACTGACACTGACACTCTCACTGACACTCTCACTGACACTCTCACTGACACTCTCACTCTCACTGACACTCACTAACACTCTCACTGACACTCTCACTGACACTCTCACTGACACTGACACTCTCACTGACACTGACATACACTGACACTCTCACTGCCACACTCACTGACACTCACTGACACTCAATGACACTCTCACTGACACTCTCTCTGACACTGACACTCTCAGTAACACTCTTACTGACACACTCACTGACACTCTCACTGACACTGACACTCTCACTGACACTCTCACTGACACGCTCACTGACACTCTCACTGATGCTGACACTCTCACTGACACTGACACTCTCACTTACACTTTCACTGACACTAACACTCTCACTGACACTCTCACTGACACCCAATGACACTCTCACTGACACCCAATGACACTCTCACTGACACCCAATGACACTCTCACTGACACTCAATGACACTCTCACTGACACTCTGACACTCACTGACACTCTCACTGACACTCTCACTGACACAGACACTCTCACTGACACTCTCACTGACACTCTTACTGACATTGACTCGCTCACTGAAACTCTCACTGACACTCTCACTGACACTCTCACTCTCACTGACACTCTCACTGAAACTCTCACTGACACTCTCACTGACACTCTCTCTGAAACAATCACTGACACTCTCACTGACACTCTCACTGATACGCTCACTGACATGCTCACTGACACTCTCACTGACACTCTCACTGACACTCTCACTGACACTCTCACTGACACTCTCACTGACACTCTCACTGACACTCTCACTGACTCTGACACTCTCACTCTCACTCACTGACACGCTCACTGACACTGACACTCTCACTGACACTCTCACAGACACTGACACTCTCACTGACACTCACTGACACTGACACTTTCACTGACACTCACTGACACTCTGACACTCTCACTGACACTCTAACTGATACTCACTGACACTCTCACTGACACTCACTGACACTCTCACTGACACTGACACTGTCACTGACAATCTCATCTACACTCTCACTGACACTCTCACTGACACTCTCACTGACACTCTCACTGACACTCTCACTGACACTGACACTCACTGACACTCTCACTGACACTCTCACTGACACTCAAGGACACTCAAGGACACTCACTGACACTCTCACTGACACTCCCACTGACACTCCCACTGACACTATCACTGACACTCTCGCTGACACTATCACTGACACTCTCACTGACACTCACTGACACTCTCACTGACACTCTCACTGACACTCTCACTGACACTCTCACTGACACTCTCACTCACTGACACTAACACTCTCACTGACACTCACTGACACTCTGACACTCTCACTGACACTCTCACTGATACTCACTGACACTCCCACTGACACTCACTGACACTCTCACTGACACTCTCACTGACACTCTCACTGACACTCTCACTGACACTCAAGGACACTCACTGACACTCTCACTGACACTGTCACTGACACTCTCGCTGACACACTCGCTGACACTCTCGCTGACACTCTCACTGACACTCTCACTGACACACTCTCACTGACACTCACTGACATACTCACTGACACTCTTACTGACACTGACACTCACTGACACTCTCACTGACACTCTCACTGACACTTTCTCTGACACTTTCTCTGACACACTCACTGACACTCTCACTGACACTCTCACTCTCACTGACACTCTCACTGACACTCTCACTGACACTCTAACTGACACTCTCACTGACACAGACACTCTCACTGACACTCACTGACACTCTCACTGCCACACTCACTGACACTCAATGACACTCTCACTGACACTCTCTCTGACACTGACACTCTCACTGACACTCACTGACACTCACTGACAATCTCACTGACACTCTCACTGACACTCACGTACACTCACTGACACTCTCACTGACACTCTCACTGACACTGACACTCTCACTGACACTCTCACTGACACTCTCACTAACACTGACACTCTCACTGACACTCTCACTGACACTCTCACTGACACTCTCACTGACACTTTCTCTGACACACTCTCACTGACACTGACACTCTCACTGACACTGACACTCTCACTGACACTCTCACTGACACTCTCACTAACACTGACACTCTCACTGAAACTCTCACTGACACTCTCACTGACACTCACACTCTCACTGACACTCACTTACACTCTCACTGACACTCTCACTGACACTCTCACTGACACTCTCGCTGACACTCAAGGACACTCACTGACACTCTCACTGACACTCTCACTGACACTGTAACTCTCACTGACACTTTCACTGACACACTCACTGACCCTCTCACTGACACTGACACACTCACTGACACACTCACTGACACTCTCACTGACACTGACTCTGACACTGACTCTGACACTGACTCTGACACTGACTCTGACACTCTCACTCACACTCACTGACACTCTCACCGACACTGACTCTGACACTCTCACTCACATTCTCGCTCACACTCACTGACACTCACTGACACTCTCACTCACACTCTCACTGACACTCACACTGACACTCTCACTGATGCTGACACTCTCACTGACACTCTCACTGACACTCTCACTGATGCTGACACTGATGCTGTCACTGACACTGACTCTCTCACTGACACTCTCACTGACACTCTCACTGACACTGACACTCTCACTGACACTCACTTACATTCTCACTGACACTCTCACTGACACTCTCACTGACACTCTCACTGACACTCTCACTAACACTCTCACTGACACTCTCGCTGACACTCAAGGACACTCACTGACACTCTCACTGACACTCTCACTGACACTGTGACTCTCACTGACACTTTCACTGACACACTCACTGACACACTCACTGACACTCTCACTGACACTCTCACTGACACTCTCACTGACACTGACACTCTCACTGACTCTGACACTCTCACTGACTCTGACACTCTCACTGACACTCTCACTGACACTCTCACTAACACTGACACTCTCACTGAAACTCACACTGACACTCTCACTGACAATCTCACTGACAATCTCACTGACACTCACTGACACTCTCACTGACACTCACTGACACTCTCACTGACAGTCCCACTGACACTCTCACTGACACTCCCACTGACACTCTCACTGACACTCTCACAGACACTGACACTCTCACTGACACTGACACTTTCACTGACACTCACCGACACTCTGACACTCTCACTGACACTCTCACTGATACTCACTGACACTCTCGCTGACACTCTCGCTGACACTCAGTTACACTCTCACTGACACTCTCACTGACACGCACGTACACTCACTGACACTCTCACTGACACTCTCACTGACACTGACACTCTCACTGACACTCTCACTGACACTCTCACTGACACTAACTGACACTCACTGACACTCTCTCTGACACACTCTCACTGACACTGACACTCTCACTGACACTCTCACTGACACTGACACTCTCACTGACACTGACACTCTCACTGACACTCTCACTGACACTCTCACTAACACTGACACTCTCACTGAAACTCTCACTGACACTCTCACTGACACTCACACTCTCACTGACACTCTCACTGACACTGACACTCTCACTGACACTGACACTCTCACTGACACTCTCACTGACACTCTTACTAACACTGACACTCTCACTGAAACTCTCACTGACACTCTCACTGACACTCACACTCTCACTGACACTCACTTACACTCTCACTGACACTCTCACTGACACTCTCACTGACACTCTCGCTGACACTCAAGGACACTCACTGACACTCTCACTGACACTCTCACTGACACTCTCACTCTCACTGACACTTTCACTGACACACTCACTGACCCTCTCACTGACACTGACACACTCACTGACACACTCACTGACACACTCACTGACACTCTCACTGACACTGACTCTGACACTGACTCTGACACTGACTCTGACACTCTCACTCACACTCTCACTCACACTCACTGACACTCTCACCGACACTGACTCTGACACTCTCACTCACACTCTCGCTCACACTCACTGACACTCACTGACACTCTCACTCACACTCTCACTGACACTCACACTGACACTCTCACTGATGCTGACACTCTCACTGACACTCTCACTGACACTCTCACTGATGCTGACACTGATGCTGTCACTGACACTGACTCTCTCACTGACACTCTCACTGACACTCTCACTGACACTGACACTCTCACTGACACTCACTTACATTCTCACTGACACTCTCACTGACACTCTCACTGACACTCTCACTGACACTCTCACTAACACTCTCACTGACACTCTCGCTGACACTCAAGGACACTCACTGACACTCTCACTGACACTCTCACTGACACTGTGACTCTCACTGACACTTTCACTGACACACTCACTGACACTCTCACTGACACTCTCACTGACACTCTCACTGACACTGACACTCTCACTGACTCTGACACTCTCACTGACTCTGACACTCTCACTGACTCTGACACTCTCACTGACACTCTCACTGACACTCTCACTAACACTGACACTCTCACTGAAACTCACACTGACACTCTCACTGACAATCTCACTGACAATCTCACTGACACTCACTGACACTCTCACTGACACTCACTGACACTCACTGACACTCTCACTGACAGTCCCACTGACACTCTCACTGACACTCTCACTGACACTCTCACTGACACTCTCACAGACACTGACACTCTCACTGACACTGACACTTTCACTGACACTCACCGACACTCTGACACTCTCACTGACACTCTCACTGATACTCACTGACACTCTCACTGACACTCACTGACACTCTCACTGACACTGACACTCTCACTGACAATCTCATCTACACTCTCACTGACACACTCACTGACACTCTTCACTGACACTCACTGACACTCTCACTGACACTCTCACTGACACTCTCACTCTCACTGACACTCTCACTGACACTTACTGACACTCTCACTGACACTCTCACTGACACTCAAGGACACTATCACTGACACTCACTGACACTCTCACTGACACTCTTGTGGAAAAGTAAATTTTGCCATGTTCTGTGTCCCTACGCCTCATCCATCATATGTTATGTGTGCATGACCAATATGCATATGTTATTCCCCATGTCCGATTAATGACGCAATTCCAGTTGTGTCCACCTCTAGTATGTTAGTTTCCAGTCCTCGTGAATACTACGAATATCAGGCCTATGTAAAGTAATGTTGCCACGTTTCTCAGTGTGCACGTTATTCCATTATAAAGTCCCCGTTTCTAGGCCTCAAAAGGGCCCGGACATCAGATTCAGCTCCTGTCTCCTGAAAGCCTCGCTGAGGAGCGATACAGCCCCCACCTGTATCCTCGACCCTTCACTTACTTCCTGCCTCGCAGTGCCCGGTGCAGCTTGGCTCTGCCTCTGAGTCTGCCAAGAGTATGTTATAGTTCCAGCTATCAGTTCAGTCCTCCTTCTTTGCATTCCTAAGCTACTGAACTGCATCAATAGTTTCCGTCATTGTCTAGCCTTCTCGTCTCCATGTTAGAGAAATACTGTATTTAATGGTCATTTAATATTTTTCATCAAGCATTACATGAAGAATAATGCATGGTCCAGTCTTAGAATCAAGTTAGCCTTTCCCTTCATGACTTCTAGTTTATATCAACATGTTCCCTAAACATTAGATACCAGATAGGGTTTAGGTACATGTCGCTCCGACCCTCCAGACTCTAGTCTCTGCTCCTAGCACAGAGTTCGTAGCCCCCAGCTTCTCCTAGTGATACGTTATTGCCAGTTTACGCGCACCATTAGGTTAGAGGTTCCGGCTCCTTAGGTAGCCCCCTCCAAAGTTTCCGCCCATTCATGACATATTCTGTTACGTTTGCATCACATGTCTATGTATACTCCCAGTTACACCTACTTTTACTGTTATCTCTCGCGACTGCTACGTGTCACGCCTTCTGCTCCACCCACTGTTACGCCTACTGCAATGTAATGCTATGTGTTTGCGCTATGTATATAAGTCCATGTATTGTTATTAAAAGTTAGCGCGCTCATCCCAGACCCAGCCCCGGCAGCTGCCGGGCCACTCTAGTCTTGCCATTCTGTTCCTATGCAGGTTGTCCTGATCCTGTCCTTTATGCTGTAATAAACCTGCAGAAACTCCTACTACCTCGAATCTTGACTCTTATTTATTGAGCTATCTGTTATGCTATATGCCTAGTCAAAAATAGGGTATTATTTATTTATTTACCACATAATGGCGCCCGAACAGGGACTTGCCCTTTCCCCACGCGTCGGTGAAGCCACGCCGACCCCCTGACCCTCTGCAGCCGTGACGGAACCATACCGGCCACGTGCAGATATTTCTGCTTCAAGTATCCCTCAGGCCCACGGAGGAGACGGAGGAGGCGGTCCAGCATCCGAACGAGACGGTGGAGGAACGCGGCGAGTCCCGACCAGAGCCCAAGCCAAGAGTCCAAGGTCCGAGGTATCCGGAGGCCCACCCGTAACTGAAGTCCGAAGTTCGTCGTCCGTCGCCGTAGCAGTCCAGTCCAGTCCGAGGCCTTCCGTTCTTGCTGCCCGGTGAGTACCGTTGCTGGGGTAGTATCTAGACAGGGTCACTTTAATTGACTCTGGTCTGTGGGTTGGTGGTACACAGTCCCACAAACGAAGTGTCCACTTCGGTGGATGCGGGTTCTGACGTGTCTCTTTATGAGACCGGTAAATGTCGTACTGTTACAGCAGTGCATCCAGTAATTCTAGTCTGTTCCGTTCTCGAGAAATTCTGTTCTGTTTCTGTTCTCAGTATTCCAGGTAATATTCTGTTCGAACTGTTATTTCATAATGTTCTGCATGTATTTTAATGTTGTGGTATGAGTGCGATGTGATTTCGTGTTTTTATTGTATATTGTATTGTGTCTAGATTACAGTTCAGTCATGCCCATATTTTCCAAGTTACGTCAGTTAAAAACTAGAAAGGGTTTATTAGAAGAAGCAGTTCCTGTCCCGCCCAGGGACAGTCCAGGTCATTTTATGTATCAGAAACATGGCATAAGCGCCATATTATATCTAGATTTATGGGTAGAGTATACCAAACAGTTAGAAGAAAAGTATAGATGGCCCGTATCGGGTACATGGGATGCCGAATGTATCATGCGAGTAGAAGAAGCATTATGGAAAAAGAAAGCCAGACAGTCACAGAAAGATGCCATCGAGTTATGGCGTAAGGAAGCTCATAAAAGAACGGAAAAGGAAGTCAGAAAGTCAGAGTTAAGTAGAGAATCCCAAGAACGAGTCCAAGAAAGAGAATTAATCGAGATAGGTGAACGAGTCAAAGCCGAACAGTCAGACAGACAGAGGCATGCCCTTATTAAGGGTATGTATCCTCTGCTTGCCGAAGGCTTGCCAAAAGCAACCCCAGAGGCATCCAGTAATTTCCCGCCACCATTAGTTCCGACCAAGCTACGTCACAAACCGACCGCAGCTGATATTTTTATTTCGTCCTATCTGGACGACACAGTCCCCGAATATGCAAATCCTGTTCGCGCTCCGCCAGTCCCTGTAAATCAGGTAATTCATGCTCCTCCAGACACCGGGGTGCCCTTAACAGTCCCCCCGGGTCAGCCCGCCATACAAGTCCAGCCCACGTTACAATTACCGACCCTGCCAGCACGAAAAGCATCAGTTGATGATTCTGGTTTAGGGGCCGCGGGAGGAGGTCTTCCTCAAACCCCGCCGCCACACAAGCGTTTAACATTACTCGAATTACATGCTCAAGCGTTACAGCGTACGCCCAAACATCAGTCTGTCACAGAGATCAGGCAAACCCTTAACGAATGTGTCTATGATCCAGTTCCAGGCGAATATAATATGGTTTTATATTCCTTACGTGTAAGGAGAGTGACCGAGTATCTAGTCGCCTTACCGAATATGAAAGAAGATCTAGACAGAATATATCGTTTCATCCGTACAGGGGATGATCCAGAAAGTATTGGCGAGATTATGTCTCAAAGGAAAGCCGAGATCCAGCTCATGATATTAAAGTTCCTGATCAATTGTCTAATAAGAGAACAAGATTACCCGTCTAAAGATTCCGCCGAAATGAGAATCCTGACAAGGTGGAGTGATAATATAGCCGAGGGTAAGCACAAGACCGTCGGTGCTATGGAGAGTATGTACAAGAAAATCCGTAAGGAGATAATAAAGATACACGAACAACGTAAAGCAGCACAAGTAAGCGAGAAAGAAAGTATCTCTGATCCTGAAGAGGAAGACGAGAATTCCGCCAGAATAGCGTATGTAGGAAAATCTAGATTTCCAGATCGCCATTTACGTCTAGAACACAAGTCTATTTTTCATCATCCAGCACCAGAACAAGGTTCTCTAGAACAAGTATTTCAAGCTACCGATCACATTCTGAAATCATGAATCGGTTACAGTGAGTAAGTACCATGCATGAACAAGAACTAGCTCGATCAGCAGTCCGATGGATTACTGATTCTACCACTTTTCCAGACGAAATAGTGGCACAAATGTTTCTGAAACTGCCCCCAGCCGAGCAGCGACTGGTGGGTATGTATATGATCCAGCACCTCATTACTTTGTATGAGGGTCAACATTCTGATCCAGGTCCGTTGCATGATATCCTGAACGAGTTACTCCAGTATAGATGGAGAGGTCTAGGTACCGATTTAATTAGTGTCATTCTAGAACAGCGCCACAAATATAGAACGTTTTTGAACCCGCATTTTGTTCATGTCTCACCCCCAGAAAGTAAATCATTCTACATAGACAGACAGAATCCGTTACGAGAAGTCCACCCAGTCCAAGGGGCGGGTGGCGAAATGCAACGAGTGTTTGTATACACTCCAATATCAAAGATGGAACTTCTTGAAATGAAAAAATTAATTCCCTGTCATGACAAAGATCCAGCGGGGTTCCATCGAGAATTAAAAGACATGCTCCGTATGGGAGAATACACTTACCCAGATATCATTAAAATGTTAAAGGTCCTGTTACCCGCAGGGGTGTATGAAAAGTTAAAGGAAAAAGAATGGGAGGTGGGAGAGAAAAAGATCGATTGGGCAGCTCTAGAAGCTGAAGACAAGGCACGAGTACCAGGTACCGGTCTTGGAGATAAATGTAAAGAATTACCAGAATTATTGATTCAAGTTTTACCCAGATTATTGACAACGAGGAAGGAAGACTGGGATGCAATCTCAGCCTGTAAACAGAAACAAGATGAAGATATTAGTGATTTTTATTCTAGATTTGAAAAATGTTTCAGTATCAATAGTGGTCTCAAGACAAGTAGTGAGTCATACCCTCATCTTTTCGTTACTAAACTAGTCGAGAATTCAAGTCCACAAATTAAAAACCGAGTTTTGAAAGTCGAAAGCACCTGGCAAGCTAATACTCCGTCCCAGATGCTCCAGATGCTCCAGTATCACCAGAATAGAATCAGGGAAGAGCAAGAACACGAAAGAAAACGTATGAAAGACACGAAAATGAAAGTGCTAGTTGCACAATCTGTTCCTCAAGACAGTCAGAAGAGGGGTCCGAATCAAGCCAGTCATCCTGCAGCTCCCGTTAAAGGGAACTGCAATTATTGTAAACAACCAGGTCATTTTATAAACGAGTGTGCAGTTCTGAAACATAACATAGCTACTGGTAAGACTAAAGAAAGACCACGTCCGCTTAGACAAGAACAAGTTTCACAGATTCCTCAGTCACAGAATGCACAGCAGACAGTTACAGTACCGCAGCCTATTGCTGCAACACAGCATGTCACATCACAGATGTACCAGTATGCACAGTCTGAGTATCCAGAGTACCAGCCATATTCATGAAACAGCCTAGAGAGGGAGGTAGGCTTGCCTCTCATCGAGATACCTGTAGATCAAGAAGGTCCCTATGTTCACAGTCAAGTATTAGGGAAAGACAGAAAGTTTTTGATCGATACAGGGGCAAGTAGGACCACAATTAGTCACGCCGAAGTTCCAGGGGCTCCGCTCTCAGGCTCAAGAAATGTTTCCCTTGGATTTTCAGGAAAGCCAATAGTTAACGAGATATCAAAGCCAGTCACTCTAGAAGTAGGTCCATTGTCCCGCACTACTGATCTGTTACTTACTAAGTCATGTCCAGAAAATCTATTAGGCATTAAGACACTGAAAGAATTAGGTGCAGTTATTTGCTGTTCCCCAGAGGGAATACGTCTGTTCCTACGTGACTTTAAGGGTCACTATGTATTACGAGATTTTGATTCGAGATTGTCTAATGTTCCGCAGCATTTATGGGCGCAAGGTCCAACTGATGTAGGTTACATGCAAATCACACCCTATCGTGTGACTCTCAAGCCAGGTGTAGTGTTACCACGAATCAGACAGTACAGATTGCCACCTGAGGCTGTAGCAGCCTTATCCAAAATTATTGACGAGCTCATGGCTCAAGGAGTAGTTGTAGAAACTGACTCCAATGTATGTAATTCTCCGATCATTCCAGTCATGAAACGTACTGATCCAAATGCACCCCCAGTATATCGATTAGTGATTGATTTACGAGAGCTTAACAAATGTATTATTCCGCAGTACCCAGTTGTCCCAGACATCTCTTCCCTATTAACGGCCATCGATTCCGAAGCCACGTTCTTCACTGTTATTGACCTCAAGAATGCATTTTTTAGTGTCCCAATTCATCCAGACAGCCAGTTTCTTTTCGGATTTTGTTTAAATGGAAGGAGCTATATGTTTACACGCGCTCCTCAAGGTTTCACAGAAAGCCCTAGTATTTACAGTCAAGCACTTAAGAGACAACTAGACAACATTCACATGCCAACTGACACTGCCCTGCTCCAGTATGTCGATGATCTACTGATCACAGCCCGTTCTGAACGTGACTGCGAACGAGCGTCACTTACAGTTTTGTATTTCCTTGCCGAGATGGGGCACAAAGTGTCCCCTTCGAAGCTTCAATTCTGTGTCCAGCAAGTGGTATACTTAGGACACTTGCTGTCCAAGAGGGGTAGGCAGTTGACACCAGACCGTATCCAGTTAATAGCGAGTCTTCCCCAGCCCAGAACCCAGAAGGAGGTACGTGCCTTTATCGGCCTTACTTCTTATTGTAGACAATGGATTCCCCAGTATGCATTTCTAGCCAAGCCACTGATACAGTTAACGACACAGGAGGCAGCCGTATCGACTGTCCTCCCTTGGACATCTGAACACACACTTAGTTTCAACGAGTTAAAGAAAGCCCTATGTCAAGCTCCAGTTCTAGCTACACCGAACTACAGTAAGCCTTTTACACTTTTCGTTACTGAACGCGAAGGTACAGCATTATCTGTTCTCACACAAGATCAAGCAGGACAATACAAGCCCTGCGCTTATTTTTCGAGCACATTAGATCCAGTCGCCCAGGCGTTGCCTGCGTGCCTCAAGTCAGTTGCAGCTACAGCACTAGCTATCAGACAAAGTGATTCCATAGTTTTAGGACATTCCCTGACAGTACAAGTTCCACATTCAGTAGAAGTTCTTTTAAACCGAACACAAACACAGCACTTGACAATTGCACGTTTAACAGGTTATGAATTGACACTGTTCCAGCCACACATAGAAATTAGACGCTGCAACGTTCTGAATCCTGCTACACTGTTACCATCAGTTAATTCAAATCCAGACCCACATGATTGTGTGGAAGTAGTTAACATTACGACAAAGCCAAGACAAGACCTGACAGATATTCCGTTACCAGATCCCGACCTGACACTTTATGTGGATGGTTCATCTATGAGAACTAGTACAGGAGAACTAGTCGCCGCGTATGCAGTGACTACTGACACCGAAGTTATTGAAACACACCGTATTGACACCCTGTCCGCTCAAGCAGCAGAGCTAGTCGCTCTGACACAAGCCTGTATACATGCCAAGAACCTGAAAGTTAATGTTTACACAGATTCACGTTACGCATTCGGAGTTGTACACGACTTCGGAGTGCTCTGGCAGGAGAGAGGTTTCATGACTTCTCATGGAACCAAGATTCAGCATGGTCTCCTTATTCAAGCCCTGTTAGATGCCATACATTTACCGACATCCATTGCTATCATGAAATGCAAAGCACATACGAAAGTCACTGACATTATTTCCCAAGGTAACGATCTAGCAGACCGCACAGCCAAACTTACAGCACAGACTCCAGACATCCCAGTTAATCAGACACATACTCCAGATCCGACTACATGCATGACAGTTAAGGACCCTACACAAGATGTCATAGATATCCAGTTACATGCTACTCCCGATGAAATCAAGAAATGGTCTGAACAAGGAGGGGTCCAGACAGATCAAGGATGGTTAACGAAGGGTAGAGCCACATGGTTTCTCCCCGATTCTATGGTTCAAGTCATTATCAATACCGCACATAGTCCAGCACATTTAGGAGAAAAAGCTATGTTAGACAGTATCCAGAACATTTGGTTCAACAAGCATTTACGAGCTGCAGCCAAGCAGAAAGTCCGCACCTGTATGATATGTTGTCAGTTTAACCCAGGTAAAAGTGTCCCGGTGGAACAAGGTGGTTTCCAGCCCCCTGACCACCCTTTTGAGGTCCTCCAGATGGATTATATTCAGATGGAGCGATGTCGAGGTTTCAAGTATGTCCTTGTAGTCGTATGCGCTTTGTCCAGGTGGACAGAAGCATATCCAGTCCCAGATTACACAGCCGCGACCACTGCCAAGCAGTTGGTTCGTGAATTTTTCCCTAGATATGGACTCCCTAGAGTCGTATATTCTGATAACGGTCAGCCATTCTCATCTGAACTGATGAAGCACGTTTCCCTGTTGTTAGGGTACCAGTGGAAGTTCCATTGTGTACGCCATCCTGAAGCAGCCGGTCTAGTCGAGAGACATAATCAGACCCTGAAAATCCGTATTGCAAAAGTCTGTAGAGAAAAAGGTGTGGACTGGCTAGTAGCTCTGCCAGTTGCTCTATTTTATATGCGCATGGTCGCACATTCCAGATCAGGTCTGTCCCCGTATGAGGTCGTATTCGGCCGCCCCCCTAACATGTGGGGTACTCCTAGACCCCGAAGTATTACCGATGTTTCATGTAATATGCTGACAGATTACCTAGCTTCCTTGATGTCTGCCCTCAACTCATGTTGTTCACAGGTTGCTGCCGCATTTCCAGACAATACCGAGGTGGCACCGCATGAAATCGTTCCAGGTTCCCTAGTGATGGTCCGAAATTTTGACAGATCAAGTCCGTTGGAGCCTCGTTGGAAGGAGCCACGTCAGGTCCTCCTCACCACCCGTACAGCCGTGAAGTTGGAAGGCAGAAAAGGATGGATCCACCTGTCTCATGTTAAACTTTTTAAAGGATTGAAACCGGTTTCTAAAAACATTTCCAAGGATTCCCAAGATTCTAAAGACTGCCAAAACATTGTTTTAAAGGACTGTCCCGCAAAAGACATTATTACAACCCCTCCCTTGTTAGAGAAAACTCCGCAGCAGGAGTATAAGTTAAAGCTCAGGTCTAGTAAAATAAGTCAGTCAGTTTGATTGTATAAGTCCTCCCCTAGGTGAAACGGTTAGACTGTTTCTGACATGTATAAAATAGACCCCCATAGTGAGAGAGTCAGTAATAACTCAATTCAATGTATCGTTTTTCTGAGTTTCGTATTATTCATCAGCATTTTGATTTCCTGCAACAGCTATGCATTCTATTTGTATTTTCCAGTTCCTCATGTAAATATGTCTGCTAATGCTACAGTAGAGCACACGTTTAGTGATCTGCCTCCTCACGAATATTCTTACCGCCTTGCTATGCGCAACAACACATTTGTCCGCATGTTACATTATTCACACCAGACCAGCAATGCCACTAATTGTTGGGTGTGTGGTCGACTCCCCCCTTTCCAGACACCGAAGGGAGTTCTGCCACTCTTTCCTTATCCATTCTCACACAACGGTTCGTGTGGAGCATGGTCCACGTTAACGTCATCCTCAACAGATATGTCTTTTCTTAACAGTACATGTTTCTCAGACAAGCAAGGTTTCCCCCACAGAACAGGTTTAGATCTAGAAAATGAAGTATATAATTTAGGTAATTATTCGTCGAATTTTATGGTCCTGAATGTTCAGTCTGATACTACTCCAGACTTACCTGCTATTTCAGTATTACCTGTCAAAGGCGAATTATGTGTCCGTAGTTATGGTTCCATACATGTAGGTCATAGTGACTGTACTACTGTTATCCAGTATAGTGACAGTGGGAAATCTGTTTTCAAAGCTTCACGTCATTCTTATTTTATTTGTGGTCAAACTGCATATGTCCGTCTGCCCCTCGATTGGGAGGGAACCTGTTACATTGCTTTCCTACTGCCACCTGTTTTCCTAGCCCCATCTGATTATCACAGAAACACACATCTAGTACACATTAGACATAGAAGGGAGTCCCCAATTGTCGATTATACTGAAACTACTCTAGAACAGTATACAGATTTCAATAAAGGTTTCTTCTTCTTTGTAGGACCTGTCCAGAATAGTAAACTGATCCGTAGGTTAACAAGAACCCTTGAAGCTGTAGTAAATGAGACTGCCTCTGCTCTAGGTAACTTAACCGAAGAACAATCTGCTATGAGATTTGTCGTTTTGCAAAATCGTCTCGTCCTTGACGTCATACTGGCCGATAGGGGCGGGGCCTGTAGAGTCATCGGATCTAGTTGCTGCATTTTCATTCCAAATAACGCGCCGTCTGTTTATTCAGCTATAACCAGACTCCATAAAATTGCCCATCTGTTACACCAAGATCCAGGCACCTGGACATGGTCCGGTTGGTTCTGGAATATAATTTCCGCTTGGGGATGGAAAGTCCTGTCCTTTTTAGGTATTGCAGTAGCGATCATATTTAGCTGCTGCCTCTGTATACAATGTGGCCCTGCGATTTGCAGCATGTGTGCTACCTCTTGTATTCCTAGTCCCAAGCCCCGTTCTAAATCCCGTTCCAAGATAATTCGAGACGAACAAATGGTACTGTATGAAATGATAGACGGTATCATGAAAATTGATGTTTCCTGATGGAAACGTAGTGACAAGGAGGGAATGTGGAAAAGTAAATTTTGCCATGTTCTGTGTCCCTACGCCTCATCCATCATATGTTATGTGTGCATGACCAATATGCATATGTTATTCCCCATGTCCGATTAATGACGCAATTCCAGTTGTGTCCACCTCTAGTATGTTAGTTTCCAGTCCTCGTGAATACTACGAATATCAGGCCTATGTAAAGTAATGTTGCCACGTTTCTCAGTGTGCACGTTATTCCATTATAAAGTCCCCGTTTCTAGGCCTCAAAAGGGCCCGGACATCAGATTCAGCTCCTGTCTCCTGAAAGCCTCGCTGAGGAGCGATACAGCCCCCACCTGTATCCTCGACCCTTCACTTACTTCCTGCCTCGCAGTGCCCGGTGCAGCTTGGCTCTGCCTCTGAGTCTGCCAAGAGTATGTTATAGTTCCAGCTATCAGTTCAGTCCTCCTTCTTTGCATTCCTAAGCTACTGAACTGCATCAATAGTTTCCGTCATTGTCTAGCCTTCTCGTCTCCATGTTAGAGAAATACTGTATTTAATGGTCATTTAATATTTTTCATCACGCATTACATGAAGAATAATGCATGGTCCAGTCTTAGAATCAAGTTAGCCTTTCCCTTCATGACTTCTAGTTTATATCAACATGTTCCCTAAACATTAGATACCAGATAGGGTTTAGGTACATGTCGCTCCGACCCTCCAGACTCTAGTCTCTGCTCCTAGCACAGAGTTCGTAGCCCCCAGCTTCTCCTAGTGATACGTTATTGCCAGTTTACGCGCACCATTAGGTTAGAGGTTCCGGCTCCTTAGGTAGCCCCCTCCAAAGTTTCCGCCCATTCATGACATATTCTGTTACGTTTGCATCACATGTCTATGTATACTCCCAGTTACACCTACTTTTACTGTTATCTCTCGCGACTGCTACGTGTCACGCCTTCTGCTCCACCCACTGTTACGCCTACTGCAATGTAATGCTATGTGTTTGCGCTATGTATATAAGTCCATGTATTGTTATTAAAAGTTAGCGCGCTCATCCCAGACCCAGCCCCGGCAGCTGCCGGGCCACTCTAGTCTTGCCATTCTGTTCCTATGCAGGTTGTCCTGATCCTGTCCTTTATGCTGTAATAAACCTGCAGAAACTCCTACTACCTCGAATCTTGACTCTTATTTATTGAGCTATCTGTTATGCTATATGCCTAGTCAAAAATAGGGTATTATTTATTTATTTACCACACTCTCACTGAGACTCTCACTGAGACTCTCACTGGCACTCTCACTCACTGACACTAACATTCTCACTGACACTCACTGGCACTCTGACACTCTCACTGACACTCTCACTGATACTCACTGACACTCTCACTGACACTCACTGACACTCTCACTGACACTGACACTCTCACTGACACTGACACTCTCACGAACACTCTCACTGACACTCTCACTGACACTCAAGGACACTCACTGACACTCTCACTGACACTCTCACTGACACTCACTGACACTCTCGCTGACACTCTCGCTGACACTCACTGACACTCTCACTGACACTCACTGACACACTCACTGACACTCTCACTGACACTGACACTCTCACTGACACTCTCACTGACACTCTCACTGACACTCTCACTCTCACTGACACTCACTGACACTCTCACTGACACTCTCACTGACACTCTCACTGACACTGACACTCTCACTGACACTCTCACTGACATTCACTGACACTCTCACTGCCACACTCACTGACACTCTCACTGACACTCTTGCTGACACTCTCGCTGACACTATCACTGACACTCTCACTGACACTCACTGACACTCTCACTGACACTCTCACTGACACTCTCACTGACACTCTCACTCACTGACACTAACACTCTCACTGACACTCACTGACACTCTGACACTCTCACTGACACTCTCACTGATACTCACTGACACTCCCACTGACACTCACTGACACTCTCACTGACACTCTCACTGACACTCTCACTGACACTCTCACTGACACTCAAGGACACTCACTGACACTCTCACTGACACTGTCACTGACACTCTCGCTGACACACTCGCTGACACTCTCGCTGACACTCTCACTGACACTCTCACTGACACACTCTCACTGACACTCACTGACATACTCACTGACACTCTTACTGACACTGACACTCACTGACACTCTCACTGACACTCTCACTGACACTTTCTCTGACACTTTCTCTGACACACTCACTGACACTCTCACTGACACTCTCACTCTCACTGACACTCTCACTGACACTCTCACTGACACTCTAACTGACACTCTCACTGACACAGACACTCTCACTGACACTCACTGACACTCTCACTGCCACACTCACTGACACTCAATGACACTCTCACTGACACTCTCTCTGACACTGACACTCTCACTGACACTCACTGACACTCTCACTGACACTCACGTACACTCACTGACACTCTCACTGACACTCTCACTGACACTGACACTCTCACTGACACTCTCACTAACACTGACACTCTCACTGACACTCTCACTGACACTCTCACTGACACTCTCACTGACACTTTCTCTGACACACTCTCACTGACACTGACACTCTCACTGACACTGACACTCTCACTGACACTCTCACTGACACTCTCACTAACACTGACACTCTCACTGAAACTCTCACTGACACTCTCACTGACACTCACACTCTCACTGACACTCACTTACACTCTCACTGACACTCTCACTGACACTCTCACTGACACTCTCGCTGACACTCAAGGACACTCACTGACACTCTCACTGACACTCTCACTGACACTGTAACTCTCACTGACACTTTCACTGACACACTCACTGACCCTCTCACTGACACTGACACACTCACTGACACACTCACTGACACTCTCACTGACACTGACTCTGACACTGACTCTGACACTGACTCTGACACTGACTCTGACACTCTCACTCACACTCACTGACACTCTCACCGACACTGACTCTGACACTCTCACTCACATTCTCGCTCACACTCACTGACACTCACTGACACTCTCACTCACACTCTCACTGACACTCACACTGACACTCTCACTGATGCTGACACTCTCACTGACACTCTCACTGACACTCTCACTGATGCTGACACTGATGCTGTCACTGACACTGACTCTCTCACTGACACTCTCACTGACACTCTCACTGACACTGACACTCTCACTGACACTCACTTACATTCTCACTGACACTCTCACTGACACTCTCACTGACACTCTCACTGACACTCTCACTAACACTCTCACTGACACTCTCGCTGACACTCAAGGACACTCACTGACACTCTCACTGACACTCTCACTGACACTGTGACTCTCACTGACACTTTCACTGACACACTCACTGACACACTCACTGACACTCTCACTGACACTCTCACTGACACTCTCACTGACACTGACACTCTCACTGACTCTGACACTCTCACTGACTCTGACACTCTCACTGACACTCTCACTGACACTCTCACTAACACTGACACTCTCACTGAAACTCACACTGACACTCTCACTGACAATCTCACTGACAATCTCACTGACACTCACTGACACTCTCACTGACACTCACTGACACTCACTGACACTCTCACTGACAGTCCCACTGACACTCTCACTGACACTCCCACTGACACTCTCACTGACACTCTCACAGACACTGACACTCTCACTGACACTGACACTTTCACTGACACTCACCGACACTCTGACACTCTCACTGACACTCTCACTGATACTCACTGACACTCTCGCTGACACTCTCGCTGACACTCAGTTACACTCTCACTGACACTCTCACTGACACTCACGTACACTCACTGACACTCTCACTGACACTCTCACTGACACTGACTCTCTCACTGACACTCTCACTGACACTCTCACTGACACTCACTGACACTCACTGACACTCTCTCTGACACACTCTCACTGACACTGACACTCTCACTGACACTCTCACTGACACTGACACTCTCACTGACACTGACACTCTCACTGACACTCTCACTGACACTCTCACTAACACTGACACTCTCACTGAAACTCTCACTGACACTCTCACTGACACTCACACTCTCACTGACACTCTCACTGACACTGACACTCTCACTGACACTGACACTCTCACTGACACTCTCACTGACACTCTTACTAACACTGACACTCTCACTGAAACTCTCACTGACACTCTCACTGACACTCACACTCTCACTGACACTCACTTACACTCTCACTGACACTCTCACTGACACTCTCACTGACACTCTCGCTGACACTCAAGGACACTCACTGACACTCTCACTGACACTCTCACTGACACTCTCACTCTCACTGACACTTTCACTGACACACTCACTGACCCTCTCACTGACACTGACACACTCACTGACACACTCACTGACACACTCACTGACACTCTCACTGACACTGACTCTGACACTGACTCTGACACTGACTCTGACACTCTCACTCACACTCTCACTCACACTCACTGACACTCTCACCGACACTGACTCTGACACTCTCACTCACACTCTCGCTCACACTCACTGACACTCACTGACACTCTCACTCACACTCTCACTGACACTCACACTGACACTCTCACTGATGCTGACACTCTCACTGACACTCTCACTGACACTCTCACTGATGCTGACACTGAGGCTGTCACTGACACTGACTCTCTCACTGACACTCTCACTGACACTCTCACTGACACTGACACTCTCACTGACACTCACTTACATTCTCACTGACACTCTCACTGACACTCTCACTGACACTCTCACTAACACTCTCACTGACACTCTCGCTGACACTCAAGGACACTCACTGACACTCTCACTGACACTCTCACTGACACTGTGACTCTCACTGACACTTTCACTGACACACTCACTGACACACTCACTGACACTCTCACTGACACTCTCACTGACACTCTCACTGACACTGACACTCTCACTGACTCTGACACTCTCACTGACTCTGACACTCTCACTGACACTCTCACTGACACTCTCACTATCACTGACACTCTCACTGAAACTCACACTGACACTCTCACTGACAATCTCACTGACAATCTCACTGACACTCACTGACACTCTCACTGACACTCACTGACACTCACTGACACTCTCACTGACAGTCCCACTGACACTCTCACTGACACTCTCACTGACACTCTCACTGACACTCTCACAGACACTGACACTCTCACTGACACTGACACTTTCACTGACACTCACCGACACTCTGACACTCTCACTGACACTCTCACTGATACTCACTGACACTCTCACTGACACTCACTGACACTCTCACTGACACTGACACTCTCACTGACAATCTCATCTACACTCTCACTGACACACTCACTGACACTCTTCACTGACACTCACTGACACTCTCACTGACACTCTCACTGACACTCTCACTCTCACTGACACTCTCACTAACACTTACTGACACTCTCACTGACACTCTCACTGACACTCAAGGACACTATCACTGACACTCACTGACACTCTCACTGACACTCTCACTGAGACTCTCACTGAGACTCTCACTGGCACTCTCACTCACTGACACTAACATTCTCACTGACACTCACTGGCACTCTGACACTCTCACTGACACTCTCACTGATACTCACTGACACTCTCACTGACACTCACTGACACTCTCACTGACACTGACACTCTCACTGACACTGACACTCTCACGAACACTCTCACTGACACTCTCACTGACACTCAAGGACACTCACTGACACTCTCACTGACACTCTCACTGACACTCACTGACACTCTCGCTGACACTCTCGCTGACACTCACTGACACTCTCACTGACACTCACTGACACACTCACTGACACTCTCACTGACACTCTCACTGACACTGACACTCTCACTGACACTCTCACTGACACTCTCACTGACACTCTCACTCTCACTGACACTCACTGACACTCTCACTGACACTCTCACTGACACTCTCACTGACACTGACACTCTCACTGACACTCTCACTGACATTCACTGACACTCTCACTGCCACACTCACTGACACTCACTGACACTCAATGACACTCTCACTGACACTCTCTCTGACACTGACACTCTCACTAACACTCTTACTGACACACTCACTGACACTCTCACTGACACTGACACTCTCACTGACACTCTCACTGACACGCTCACTGACACTCTCACTGATGCTGACACTCTCACTGACACTGACACTCTCACTTACACTTTCACTGACACTAACACTCTCACTGACACTCTCACTGACACCCAATGACACTCTCACTGACACCCAATGACACTCTCACTGACACCCAATGACACTCTCACTGACACTCAATGACACTCTCACTGACACTCTGACACTCACTGACACTCTCACTGACACTCTCACTGACACAGACACTCTCACTGACACTCTCACTGACACTCTCACTGACACTCTTACTGACATTGACTCGCTCACTGAAACTCTCACTGACACTCTCACTGACACTCTCACTCTCACTGACACTCTCACTGAAACTCTCACTGACACTCTCACTGACACTCTCTCTGAAACAATCACTGACACTGTGGTATATAAATAAATAATACCGGATCTATTTTTGAATGAATGAATGAATAACAGATAGCTCAATAAATAAGAGTCAAAATTCGAGGTAGTAGGAGTTTTGCAGGTTTATTACAGCATAAGGACAGGAACAGGACAACCTGCACGGAATAGGATGGCAAGCCTGGCAGCGCTGCCGTGGTCAGGGTCTAGAATGGCTCACCAACAGGATCGGGACTGGGAACACTTTTTAATAACAATACATGAGCATATATACATAACGCCAACACATAGCATTACATTGCAATGGGCGTAGCAGTGGGTGGAGCAAGAGGCATGACGCGAAACAGTCGCGAAAGATAAGGGCTTAAAGAGGGTGTAACTGGGTGTGCACATAGACATATGATGCAAATGTAACAGAATATGTCATGAATGGGCGGAAACATTGGAGGGGGCTACCTAAGGAGCCGGGACCTCTAACCTGATGGTGCGCGCAAACTGGCAATGACGTGTTACTAGGAGAAGCTGGGGGCTATGAACTCTGTGCTAGGAGCAGAGACTAAAGTCTGGAGGGTCGGAGCGACATGTACCTAAACCCTATCTGGTATCTAATGTTTAGGGAACATGTTGATATAAACTAGAAGTCATGAGGGGAAAAGCTAACAGACTCTAAGGCTAGAGCATGCATTTATTCTACATGTAGTGCGTGATGAAGAATATTAAATGACCATTAAATACAGTATTTCTCTTAACATGGGGCCGAATAGGCTAGACAATGACGGAAACTATTGATGCAGTTCAGTAGCTTGGGAATGCAGAGAAGGAGGACTAAACTGATAGCTGGAATCATAACATAGTCTTGGCAGACTCAGAGGCAGGGCCAAGCTGCACCGGGCACTGCGAGGCAGGAAGTAAGCGAAAGGTCGAGGATACAGGTGGGGGCTGGATCGCTCCTCAGCGAGGGTTCAGGAGACAGGAGCTGAATCTGATGTCCGGGCCCTGTTGAGGCCTAGAAACGGGGACTTTATAATGAAATAACGTGCACACTGAGAAACGTGGCAACATAACTTTACATAGGCCTGATACTCATATTACTCATGAGGACTGGGAAATGACATACCAGAAGTGGACACAACTATAATTGCGTCTTGAATCGGACATGGGGAATAACATATGCATATTGATCATGCACACATAACATATGATGGATGACACGTAGGGACACAGAACATGGCAAAATTTACTTTTCCACAACACTCTCACTGACACTCTCACTGATACGCTCACTGACATGCTCACTGACACGCTCACTGACACTCTCACTGACACTCTCACTGACACTCTCACTGACACTCTCACTGACACTCTCACTGACTCTGACACTCTCACTCTCACTCACTGACACGCTCACTGACACTGACACTCTCACTGACACTCACTGACACTGACACTTTCACTGACACTCACTGACACTCTGACACTCTCACTGACACTCTAACTGATACTCACTGACACTCTCACTGACACTCACTGACACTCTCACTGACACTGACACTGTCACTGACAATCTCATCTACACTCTCACTGACACTCTCACTCTCACTGACACTCACTGACACTCTCACTGACACTCTCACTGACACTCAAGGGCACTCAAGGACACTCACTGACACTCTCACTGACAATCCCACTGACACTCTCACTGACACTCTTGCTGACACTCTCGCTGACACTATCACTGACACTCTCACTGACACTCACTGACACTCACTGACACTCTCACTGACACTCTCACTGACACTCTCACTGACACTCTCACTCACTGACACTAACACTCTCACTGACACTCACTGACACTCTGACACTCTCACAGACACTCTCACTGATACTCACTGACACTCCCACTGACACTCACTGACACTCTCACTGACACTGACACTCTCACTGACACTCTCACTGACACTCAAGGACACTCACTGACACTCTCACAGACACTCTCACTGACACTCTCACTGACACTCTCACTGACACTCTCACTGACACTCTCACTGACACTCTCACTAACACTGATACTCTCACTGACACTCTCACTGACACTCTCACTGACACTCAGTTACACTCTCACTGACACTCACGTACACTCACTGACACTCTCACTGACACTCTCACTGACACTGACACTCTCACTGACACTCTCACTGACACTCTCACTGACACTCACTGACACTCACTGACACTCTCTCTGACACACTCTCACTGACACTGACACTCTCACTGACACTCTCACTGACACTAACACTCTCACTGACACTGACACTCTCACTGACACTCTCACTGACACTCTCACTAACACTGACACTCTCACTGAAACTCTCACTGACACTCTCACTGACACTCACACTCTCACTGACACTCACTTACACTCTCACTGACACTCTCACGACACTCTCACTGACACTCTCACTGACACTCTCGCTGACACTTAAGGACACTCACTGACACTCTCACTGACACTCTCACTGACACTGTCACTCTCACTGACACTTTCACTGACACACTCACTGACCCTCTCACTGACACTGACACACTCACTGACACACTCACTGACACACTCACTGACACTCTCACTGACACTGACTCTGACACTGACTCTGACACTCTCACTCACACTCACTGACACTCTCACCGACACTGACTCTGACACTCTCACTCACATTCTCGCTCACACTCACTGACACTCACTGACACTCTCACTCACACTCTCACTGACACTCACACTGACACTCTCACTGATGCTGACACTCTCACTGACACTCTCACTGACACTCTCACTGATGCTGACACTGATGCTGTCACTGACACTGACTCTCTCACTGACACTCTCACTGACACTCTCACTGACACTGACACTCTCACTGACACTCACTTACATTCTCACTGACACTCTCACTGACACTCTCACTGACACTCTCACTGACACTCTCACTGACACTCTCACTAACACTCTCACTGACACTCTCGCTGACACTCAAGGACACTCACTGACACTCTCACTGACACTCTCACTGACACTGTGACTCTCACTGACACTTTCACTGACACACTCACTGACACACTCACTGACACTCTCACTGACACTCTCACTGACACTCTCACTGACACTGACACTCTCACTGACTCTGACACTCTCACTGACTCTGACACTCTCACTGACACTCTCACTGACACTCTCACTAACACTGACACTCTCACTGAAACTCACACTGACACTCTCACTGACAATCTCACTGACAATCTCACTGACACTCACTGACACTCTCACTGACACTCACTGACACTCACTGACACTCTCACTGACAGTCCCACTGACACTCTCACTGACACTCTCACTGACACTCTCACTGACACTCTCACAGACACTGACACTCTCACTGACACTGACACTTTCACTGACACTCACCGACACTCTGACACTCTCACTGACACTCTCACTGATACTCACTGACACTCTCGCTGACACTCTCGCTGACACTCACTGACACTCTCACTGACACTCACTGACACACTCACTGACACTCTCACTGACACTCTCACTGACACTGACACTCTCACTGACACTCTCACTGACACTCTCACTCTCACTGACACTCACTGACACTCTCACTGACACTCTCACTGACACTGACACTCTCACTGACACTGACACTCTCACTGACACTCTCACTGACATTCACTGACACTCTCACTGCCACACTCACTGACACTCACTGACACTCAATGACACTCTCACTGACACTCTCTCTGACACTGACACTCTCACTAACACTCTTACTGACACACTCACTGACACTCTCACTGACACTGACACTCTCACTGACACTCTCACTGACACGCTCACTGACACTCTCACTGATGCTGACACTCTCACTGACACTGACACTCTCACTTACACTTTCACTGACACTAACACTCTCACTGACACTCTCACTGACACCCAATGACACTCTCACTGACACCCAATGACACTCTCACTGACACCCAATGACACTCTCACTGACACTCAATGACACTCTCACTGACACTCTGACACTCACTGACACTCTCACTGACACTCTCACTGACACAGACACTCTCACTGACACTCTCACTGACAGTCTCACTGACACTCTTACTGACATTGACACGCTCACTGACACTCTCACTGACACTCTCACTGACACTCTCACTCTCACTGACACTCTCACTGAAACTCTCACTGACACTCTCACTGACACTCTCTCTGAAACAATCACTGACACTCTCACTGACACTCTCACTTATACGCTCACTGACATGCTCACTGACACGCTCACTGACACTCTCACTGACACTCTCACTGACACTCTCACTGACACTCTCACTGACTCTGACACTCTCACTCTCACTCACTGACACGCTCACTGACACTGACACTCTCACTGACACTCTCACAGACACTGACACTCTCACTGACACTCACTGACACTGACACTTTCACTGACACTCACTGACACTCTGACACTCTCACTGACACTCTAACTGATACTCACTGACACTCTCACTGACACTCACTGACACTCTCACTGACACTGACACTGTCACTGACAATCTCATCTACACTCTCACTGACACTCTCACTGACACTCTCACTGACACTCTCACTGACACTCTCACTCTCACTGACACTCACTGACACTCTCACTGACACTCTCACTGACACTCAAGGACACTCAAGGACACTCACTGACACTCTCACTGACACTCCCACTGACACTCTCACTGACACTCTTGCTGACACTCTCGCTGACACTATCACTGACACTCTCACTGACACTCACTGACACTCACTGACACTCTCACTGACACTCTCACTGACACTCTCACTGACACTCTCACTCACTGACACTAACACTCTCACTGACACTCACTGACACTCTGACACTCTCACTGACACTCTCACTGATACTCACTGACACTCCCACTGACACTCACTGACACTCTCACTGACACTCTCACTGACACTCTCACTGATACTCACTGACACTCTCACTGACACTCACTGACACTCTCACTGACACTCTCACTGATACTCACTGACACTCTCACTGACACTCACTGACACTCTCACTGACACTCTCACTGACACAGACACTCTCACTGACACTCTCACTGACACTCTCACTGACACTCTTACTGACATTGACACGCTCACTGACACTCTCACTGACACTCTCACAGACACTCTCACTGACACTCTCACTGACACTCTCACTGACACTGACACTCTCACTGACACTCTCACTGACACTCTCACTAACACTGATACTCTCACTGACACTCTCACTGACACTCTCACTGACACTCAGTTACACTCTCACTGACACTCTCACTGACACTCACGTACACTCACTGACACTCTCACTGACACTCTCACTGACACTGACACTCTCACTGACACTCTCACTGACACTCTCACTGACACTCACTGACACTCTCTCTGACACACTCTCACTGACACTGACACTCTCACTGACACTCTCACTGACACTGACACTCTCACTGACACTGACACTCTCACTGACACTCTCACTGACACTCTCACTAACACTGACACTCTCACTGAAACTCTCACTGACACTCTCACTGACACTCACACTCTCACTGACACTCACTTACACTCTCACTGACACTCTCACTGACACTCTCACTGACACTCTCACTGACACTCAAGGACACTCACTGACACTCTCACTGACACTCTCACTGACACTCTCACTCTCACTGACACTTTCACTGACACACTCACTGACCCTCTCACTGACACTGACACACTCACTGACACACTCACTGACACACTCACTGACACTCTCACTGACACTGACTCTGACACTGACTCTGACACTGACTCTGACACTCTCACTCACACTCACTGACACTCTCACCGGTACTGACTCTGACACTCTCACTCACACTCTCGCTCACACTCACTGACACTCACTGACACTCTCACTCACACTCTCACTGACACTCACACTGACACTCTCACTGATGCTGACACTCTCACTGACACTCTCACTGACACTCTCACTGATGCTGACACTGATGCTGTCACTGACACTGACTCTCTCACTGACACTCTCACTGACACTCTCACTGACACTGACACTCTCACTGACACTCACTTACATTCTCACTGACACTCTCACTGACACTCTCACTGACACTCTCACTGACACTCTCACTAACACTCTCACTGACACTCTCGCTGACACTCAAGGACACTCACTGACACTCTCACTGACACTCTCACTGACACTGTGACTCTCACTGACACTTTCACTGACACACTCACTGACACACTCACTGACACTCTCACTGACACTCTCACTGACACTCTCACTGACACTGACACTCTCACTGACTCTGACACTCTCACTGACTCTGACACTCTCACTGACACTCTCACTGACACTCTCACTAACACTGACACTCTCACTGAAACTCACACTGACACTCTCACTGACAATCTCACTGACAATCTCACTGACACTCACTGACACTCTCACTGACACTCACTGACACTCACTGACACTCTCACTGACAGTCCCACTGACACTCTCACTGACACTCTCACTGACACTCTCACTGACACTCTCACAGACACTGACACTCTCACTGACACTGACACTTTCACTGACACTCACCGACACTCTGACACTCTCACTGACACTCTCACTGATACTCACTGACACTCTCACTGACACTCACTGACACTCTCACTGACACTCTCACTGACACAGACACTCTCACTGACACTCTCACTGACACTCTCACTGACACTCTTACTGACATTGACACGCTCACTGACACTCTCACTGACACTCTCACTGACACTCTCACTCTCACTGACACTCTCACTGAAACTCTCACTGACACTCTCACTGACACTCTCTCTGAAACAATCACTGACACTCTCACTAACACTCTCACTGATACGCTCACTGACATGCTCACTGACACGCTCACTGACACTCTCACTGACACTCTCACTGACACTCTCACTGACACTCTCACTGACTCTGACACTCTCACTCTCACTCACTGACACGCTCACTGACACTGACACTCTCACTGACACTCTCACAGACACTGACACTCTCACTGACACTCACTGACACTGACACTTTCACTGACACTCACTGACACTCTGACACTCTCACTGACACTCTAACTGATACTCACTGACACTCTCACTGACACTCACTGACACTCTCACTGACACTGACACTGTCACTGACAATCTCATCTACACTCTCACTGACACTCTCACTGACACTCTCACTGACACTCTCACTGACACTCTCACTCTCACTGACACTCACTGACACTCTCACTGACACTCTCACTGACACTCAAGGACACTCAAGGACACTCACTGACACTCTCACTGACACTCCCACTGACACTCTCACTGACACTCTTGCTGACACTCTCGCTGACACTATCACTGACACTCTCACTGACACTGACTGACACTCACTGACACTCTCACTGACACTCTCACTGACACTCTCACTGACACTCTCACTCACTGACACTAACACTCTCACTGACACTCACTGACACTCTGACACTCTCACTGACACTCTCACTGATACTCACTGACACTCCCACTGACACTCACTGACACTCTCACTGACACTCTCACTGACACTCTCACTGACACTCAAGGACACTCACTGACACTCTCACAGACACTCTCACTGACACTCTCACTGACACTCTCACTGACACTGACACTCTCACTGACACTCTCACTGACACTCTCACTAACACTGATACTCTCACTGACACTCTCACTGACACTCTCACTGACACTCAGTTACACTCTCACTGACACTCTCACTGACACTCACGTACACTCACTGACACTCTCACTGACACTCTCACTGACACTGACACTCTCACTGACACTCTCACTGACACTCTCACTGACACTCACTGACACTCACTGACACTCTCTCTGACACACTCTCACTGACACTGACACTCTCACTGACACTCTCACTGACACTGACACTCTCACTGACACTGACACTCTCACTGACACTCTCACTGACACTCTCACTAACACTGACACTCTCACTGAAACTCTCACTGACACTCTCACTGACACTCACACTCTCACTGACACTCACTTACACTCTCACTGACACTCTCACTGACACTCTCACTGACACTCTCGCTGACACTCAAGGACACTCACTGACACTCTCACTGACACTCTCACTGACACTCTCACTCTCACTGACACTTTCACTGACACACTCACTGACCCTCTCACTGACACTGACACACTCACTGACACACTCACTGACACACTCACTGACACTCTCACTGACACTGACTCTGACACTGACTCTGACACTGACTCTGACACTCTCACTCACACTCTCACTCACACTCACTGACACTCTCACCGACACTGACTCTGACACTCTCACTCACACTCTCGCTCACACTCACTGACACTCACTGACACTCTCACTCACACTCTCACTGACACTCACACTGACACTCTCACTGATGCTGACACTCTCACTGACACTCTCACTGATGCTGACACTGATGCTGTCACTGACACTGACTCTCTCACTGACACTCTCACTGACACTCTCACTGACACTGACACTCTCACTGACACTCACTTACATTCTCACTGACACTCTCACTGACACTCTCACTGACACTCTCACTGACACTCTCACTAACACTCTCACTGACACTCTCGCTGACACTCAAGGACACTCACTGACACTCTCACTGACACTCTCACTGACACTGTGACTCTCACTGACACTTTCACTGACACACTCACTGACACACTCACTGACACTCTCACTGACACTCTCACTGACACTCTCACTGACACTGACACTCTCACTGACTCTGTCACTCTCACTGACACTCTCACTAACACTGACACTCTCACTGAAACTCACACTGACACTCTCACTGACAATCTCACTGACAATCTCACTGACACTCACTGACACTCTCACTGACACTCACTGACACTCACTGACACTCTCACTGACAGTCCCACTGACACTCTCACTGACACTCTCACTGACACTCTCACTGACACTCTCACAGACACTGACACTCTCACTGACACTGACACTTTCACTGACACTCACCGACACTCTGACACTCTCACTGACACTCTCACTGATACTCACTGACACTCTCACTGACACTCACTGACACTCTCACTGACACTGACACTCTCACTGACAATCTCATCTACACTCTCACTGACACACTCACTGACACTCTTCACTGACACTCACTGACACTCTCACTGACACTCTCACTGACACTCTCACTCTCACTGACACTCTCACTGACACTCACTGACACTCTCACTGACACTCTCACTGACACTCAAGGACACTATCACTGACACTCACTGACACTCTCACTGACACTCTCACTGACACTCTCACTGAGACTCTCACTGGCACTCACTCACTGACACTAACATTCTCACTGACACTCACTGGCACTCTGACACTCTCACTGACACTCTCACTGATACTCACTGACACTCTCACTGACACTCACTGACACTCTCACTGACACTGACACTCTCACTGACACTGACACTCTCACGAACACTCTCACTGACACTCTCACTGACACTCAAGGACACTCACTGACACTCTCACTGACACTCTCACTGACACTCACTGACACTCTCGCTGACACTCTCGCTGACACTCTCACTGACACTCACTGACACACTCACTGACACTCTCACTGACACTCTCACTGACACTGACACTCTCACTGACACTCTCACTGACACTCTCACTGACACTCTCACTGACACTCTCACTCTCACTGACACTCACTGACACTCTCACTGACACTCTCACTGACACTCTCACTGACACTGACACTCTCACTGACACTCTCACTGACATTCACTGACACTCTCACTGCCACACTCACTGACACTCACTGACACTCAATGACACTCTCACTGACACTCTCTCTGACACTGACACTCTCACTAACACTCTTACTGACACACTCACTGACACTCTCACTGACACTCTCACTGACACTCTCACTGACACGCTCACTGACACTCTCACTGATGCTGACACTCTCACTGACACTGACACTCTCACTTACACTTTCACTGACACTAACACTCTCACTGACACTCTCACTGACACCCAATGACACTCTCACTGACACCCAATGACACTCTCACTGACACCCAATGACACTCTCACTGACACTCAATGACACTCTCACTGACACTCTGACACTCACTGACACTCTCACTGACACTCTCACTGACACAGACACTCTCACTGACACTCTCACTGACACTCTCACTGACACTCTTACTGACATTGACTCGCTCACTGAAACTCTCACTGACACTCTCACTGACACTCTCACTCTCACTGACACTCTCACTGAAACTCTCACTGACACTCTCACTGACACTCTCTCTGAAACAATCACTGACACTCTCACTGACACTCTCACTGATACGCTCACTGACATGCTCACTGACACGCTCACTAACACTCTCACTGACACTCTCACTGACACTCTCACTGACACTCTCACTGACACTCTCACTGACTCTGACACTCTCACTCTCACTCACTGACACGCTCACTGACACTGACACTCTCACTGACACTCTCACAGACACTGACACTCTCACTGACACTCACTGACACTTTCACTGACACTCACTGACACTCTGACACTCTCACTGACACTCTAACTGATACTCACTGACACTCTCACTGACACTCACTGACACTCTCACTGACACTGACACTGTCACTGACAATCTCATCTACACTCTCACTGACACTCTCACTGACACTCTCACTGACACTCTCACTGACACTCTCACTGACACTGACACTCACTGACACTCTCACTGACACTCTCACTGACACTCAAGGACACTCAAGGACACTCACTGACACTCTCACTGACACTCCCACTGACACTCTCACTGACACTCTTGCTGACACTCTCGCTGACACTATCACTGACACTCTCACTGACAGTCACTGACACTCTCACTGACACTCTCACTGACACTCTCACTGACACTCTCACTGACACTCTCACTCACTGACACTAACACTCTCACTGACACTCACTGACACTCTGACACTCTCACTGACACTCTCACTGATACTCACTGACACTCCCACTGACACTCACTGACACTCTCACTGACACTCTCACTGACACTCTCACTGACACTCTCACTGACACTCAAGGACACTCACTGACACTCTCACTGACACTGTCAATGACACTCTCGCTGACACTCTCGCTGACACTCTCGCTGACACTCTCACTGACACTCTCACTGACACACTCTCACTGACACTCACTGACATACTCACTGACACTCTTACTGACACTGACACTCACTGACACTCTCACTGACACTCTCACTGACACTTTCTCTGACACTTTCTCTGACACACTCACTGACACTCTCACTGACACTCTCACTCTCACTGACACTCTCACTGACACTCTCACTGACACTCTAACTGACACTCTCACTGACACAGACACTCTCACTGACACTCACTGACAGTCTCACTGCCACACTCACTGACACTCAATGACACTCTCACTGACACTCTCTCTGACACTGACACTCTCACTGACACTCACTGACACTCACTGACAATCTCACTGACACTCTCACTGACACTCACGTACACTCACTGACACTCTCACTGACACTCTCACTGACACTGACACTCTCACTGACACTCTCACTGACACTCTCACTAACACTGACACTCTCACTGACACTCTCACTGACACTCTCACTGACACTCTCACTGACACTCTCACTGACACTTTCTCTGACACACTCTCACTGACACTGACACTCTCACTGACACTGACACTCTCACTGACACTCTCACTGACACTCTCACTAACACTGACACTCTCACTGAAACTCTCACTGACACTCTCACTGACACTCACACTCTCACTGACACTCACTTACACTCTCACTGACACTCTCACTGACACTCTCACTGACACTCTCACTGACACTCTCACTGACACTCTCACTGACACTCTCGCTGACACTCAAGGACACTCACTGACACTCTCACTGACACTCTCACTGACACTGTCACTCTCACTGACACTTTCACTGACACACTCACTGACCCTCTCACTGACACTGACACACTCACTGACACACTCACTGACACACTCACTGACACTCTCACTGACACTGACTCTGACACTGACTCTGACACTGACTCTGACACTGACTCTGACACTCTCACTCACACTCACTGACACTCTCACCGACACTGACTCTGACACTCTCACTCACATTCTCGCTCACACTCACTGACACTCACTGACACTCTCACTCACACTCTCACTGACACTCACACTGACACTCTCACTGATGCTGACACTCTCACTGACACTCTCACTGACACTCTCACTGATGCTGACACTGATGCTGTCACTGACACTGACTCTCTCACTGACACTCTCACTGACACTCTCACTGACACTGACACTCTCACTGACACTCACTTACATTCTCACTGACACTCTCACTGACACTCTCACTGACACTCTCACTGACACTCTCACTGACACTCTCACTAACACTCTCACTGACACTCTCGCTGACACTCAAGGACACTCACTGACACTCTCACTGACACTCTCACTGACACTGTGACTCTCACTGACACTTTCACTGACACACTCACTGACACACTCACTGACACTCTCACTGACACTCTCACTGACACTCTCACTGACACTGACACTCTCACTGACTCTGACACTCTCACTGACTCTGACACTCTCACTGACACTCTCACTGACACTCTCACTAACACTGACACTCTCACTGAAACTCACACTGACACTCTCACTGACAATCTCACTGACAATCTCACTGACACTCACTGACACTCTCACTGACACTCACTGACACTCACTGACACTCACTGACAGTCCCACTGACACTCTCACTGACACTCTCACTGACACTCTCACTGACACTCTCACAGACACTGACACTCTCACTGACACTGACACTTTCACTGACACTCACCGACACTCTGACACTCTCACTGACACTCTCACTGATACTCACTGACACTCTCGCTGACACTCTCGCTGACACTCACTGACACTCTCACTGACACTCACTGACACACTCACTGACACTCTCACTGACACTCTCACTGACACTCTCACTGACACTGACACTCTCACTGACACTCTCACTGACACTCTCACTGACACTCTCACTGACACTCTCACTCTCACTGACACTCACTGACACTCTCACTGACACTCTCACTGACACTGACACTCTCACTGACACTGACACTCTCACTGACACTCTCACTGACATTCACTGACACTCTCACTGCCACACTCACTGACACTCACTGACACTCAATGACACTCTCACTGACACTCTCTCTGACACTGACACTCTCACTAACACTCTTACTGACACACTCACTGACACTCTCACTGACACTCTCACTCTCACTGACACTCACTGACACTCTCACTGACACTCTCACTGACACTCTCACTGACACTGACACTCTCACTGACACTCTCACTGACACTCTCACTGACACTCTCACTGACACTCTCACTCTCACTGACACTCACTGACACTCTCACTGACACTCTCACTGACACTGACACTCTCACTGACACTGACACTCTCACTGACACTCTCACTGACATTCACTGACACTCTCACTGCCACACTCACTGACACTCACTGACACTCAATGACACTCTCACTGACACTCTCTCTGACACTGACACTCTCACTGACACTCTCACTGACACTCTCACTGACACTCTCACTGACACTCTCACTCTCACTGACACTCACTGACACTCTCACTGACACTCTCACTGACACTGACACTCTCACTGACACTGACACTCTCACTGACACTCTCACTGACACACTCACTGACACTCACTGACACTCAATGACACTCTCACTGACACTCTCTCTGACACTGACACTCTCACTAACACTCTTACTGACACACTCACTGACACTCTCACTGACACTGACACTCTCACTGACACTCTCACTGACACGCTCACTGACACTCTCACTGATGCTGACACTCTCACTGACACTGACACTCTCACTTACACTTTCACTGACACTAACACTCTCACTGACACTCTCACTGACACCCAATGACACTCTCACTGACACCCAATGACACTCTCACTGACACCCAATGACACTCTCACTGACACTCAATGACGCTCTCACTGACACTCTGACACTCACTGACACTCTCACTGACACTCTCACTGACACAGACACTCTCACTGACACTCTCACTGACACTCTCACTGACACTCTTACTGACATTGACACGCTCACTGTTGGACTTGGCCCGTCTGGCAGGTCCACCCCTGATGTTTTGTGCTTATTATATGTGTCCGGGGGATGGTGATTCCCCTCCTGAGTGTGTGTGTGGTGAGAGAGACCTGCCTCCCATAGGAATGCATGGGGGATGTATGTGGCTCTGGCAGTTCCTGATGCGTGGGGCGTGCCGGGCCGTGGTTGGTATGTGTGCGCTCGTGAGGTTGAATGCTACAAGATGACATATGCGGCATGCGTGTGGCTAGAAGGGAAGGGCCCCTTCTAGACCTTGGTGTGTGTGTGCAGTAGGTGTGCTGGCGCGTGATTGGCTGAAGCCGGCTGGGCCTTCCCCCACCAGGCTGGCCCCACCCCCCGGGGGTGCGTCCAGTGTCCCTGGCCTGGCCAGCACCAAGAAATTCCTTATAACCAGTTCCAGCTGGTTCTCTCCCTGCCTGCCCCTTTTGGAGACAAAGGGAGCTCCTGTATAAAAGGAGGGTGGGCCCTTTTCTCTCTCTCTTCTCCTTCCTGCTTGGGACCCTGCCTGGGTCGTGCTGCTGCTTGGGCTCAGGGAAGGGCGTGCCCCCCCTGGGCCCTGCTCTGCTCCTGGACTACGGACTCCCTGAACTTCCTATGGCTTCTGCTTTCCATGCCCTGGCCCGTGGGAGCGCTTCCCTGCGGTCCTAGCGCCCTGGGGCGCTTCATCTATGCTCCTAGCGCTCGGGAGCCCTCTCTTGCGCCTTGGGGCGCTTCGTTCATGCCCTCGCGCTGGGAGCGCTATACCCAACAAGACCGGTGCCCCCCCCCCGGCGGCTGCCTCGTGCTACCGAGGCTCTACAACCCCAGCGAGTGCCTACCTCGCGTTATCCCCTCCCTGGCTGCCTTATCGAGGGAGCCGGGCCCTCGTCAATTTCCCCTGTATTCACCGCCGCAGCCCGGGACCCCGCGTGAAGCCCGCCCCCGGGCCGCGCTCTAATAGGCGGCTGGCCCGATGACGGTTCCCCCGGGCCGCGCTCTGATTGGCCGGCGGCCCGGGGAGCTGCACACACAGAAGAGAGAGCCGAGCCATGCAGGGGGCAGCGGGAGCCAACTCCGCGCCGCTGCGTCCCCCCAACAGAAGTGCCGTTCCCCCCCCCGGGGCCCCCAGGAGCGAACGGGAGCCCCGGAGAGCGAGGAGAGACCAGCGCGTCTGGCCGCCGACCGGTGAGTGCTGCAGGAGGGGAGGCGGGGCGTCGGAGCACATTGCCGGTGCTCGCCCCTCCCCTCCAGCGCGAGCACGCGTGTGCACAGAGGCCCGCGGGGGGCCCCCAGTGATGCCGGGTCCCCCGAGGGGGACCCCACCTGCCCTCAACTTCCTTCCTGAGCCCGCGAGGCTCCATCACGGCCCCTATTGATGCTGGGTCCCCCGAGGGGGATCCCGCCTGGCCATCCCTCGTCCCCTGAGCCCCGAGAGGCTCCACCTGCCCTATCTTCCCAGGAGCCCCGAGAGGCTCCATCTAAATTCCCTGGGCCCCGAGAGGCCCCACCACGTGTCCCTGGCCCTGCCTGGGCCCTGAGAGGCCCCACCATGTTTCCCTGAGCCCCGAGAGGCTCCATCATCGCCCTCCTGTCCCCCTGAGCTTGCAAGGCTCCACCCAAGTCCCTCAGCGGCCCAGCACTTCGTGGGCCGCTGCCACGTTTAGGTCTGCCCGGGCCCTTTCAGGCCACTTTGGACACCGAGACTCTAAGGCGCCCCTTCCCCAGGACGGTCATTTGGCCTAGGGGGTGCTACTGCCTAATATCCATGTGATGCTGAGAATTATTATGTGTTGCCCTGCTGATGGGGGCCTCTGTTGTGTTATGTACCTTGCCTCATGTATGTCCATGCTGGTTAGAGTGAGTTCTAGTGCTAGTCCTATGAGACCCCGGGGCGTGACGTATTCTAATGCTAAGCTCCTGGTAATTATGTGTTCTAGTCCTAGTCCGAGGAAGCTCCCAGTGTTATATGTTCTAAATGCCAGTTCCATCAGATGTGTACCACTGGCAGTGGTCCCTTGGCCCTGCCCTGTACCTTTTCCCTGGTAACCCCTGCCGTGCCTTGAGCACCTTGTAAAGTGTATGTTCCTATGTGTCCTGTCTAATACAAAGACTATTTTCATATATACTTCGTGTGGAGTTCCTTTTGTGGGAGGCCTGGGATGTTGCTGTTGGTGGGTGCGTGCGCAAATGCTTCACACATGTCCTCCGAGATAGGCCTGACTGCCCGCGCCGCGTTACCTAGAGGGCGAGCAGGGGTCGACTTTAAATAGGAGTGGCAGTCTCTGACTGGCTGTGGCGCAAGCCCTGGCCGGCCGGGGGTCCCATTTCCTACACTGGTGGCAGCGGTGGGATCCGGACTTGTGTTTGCGCAGTACCACAACGATAACTGGCCTCCCTACAAAAACTCTGTATTGTAACTGGTCGCAAAGAAAGGAGATTATTGTTTTAGGAGGTTACTTAAATGTCCGTTCTGTGAAAAATGTGTTCTGGTTAGGTGACCCTAGCCCGGGAGGGTAGATCAACCCCCTAGTGCAATGTGTTTTCTGGATTCACCAGAAGGGTGGGATCCAGTGGTGGCGGCGTAATTGTGTTCAATGTGTATTGTCCCTGTTCCTTCCCTGGAGTAATGATACCTGCGCCACATGGGGTCAGGTCAGGTTGCTAAAAATGTCTGCTCTATGGAAATGTGTTATGATCAATGGAAATGTCTGTTCTGTGGAAAAAGTGTGCGTGTACCCTGTTAGTTAGTTGCCCCTAGCTTGGGAGGGTAAATCATCTCCCTAGTACAAGATGGTTTTCTGGATTCACCAGAAGGGGGGGATCCAGTGGTGTCTGCGTAGTTGTGTTCAAATGTGTATGGTCCTTGTCCCTCCCCTAGAGTAATGGTACCTGTGCCACAAGGGTCAGGTTGAGGAATCTGGGCGGTAGGAAACTGTCTTACCAGTCTAAGGGACAATGGGTGGATGAATGTTGAGGTGTGCTGAGTAAGGGGGTGTAAGTTCTCTGGGATGGGGAGCTTGCTGAATCAACGATAATCCTGTCCTTCCTTACCCCGCTGAATGTGTTGGATGCATCCGGTTCCCTTACCCCGCTGGCTGAATTTAGGTTGAGTTGTACTGAGACCTGCTGGCGCTGCCGCGGCTCATCTTGTAGTGTTCTAGGTGTCAGGTGTCGCCCTGGCTGAATTTAGGTTGCGTTGTACTGAGACCTGCTGGCGCTGCCGCGGCTCATCTTGTAGTGTTCTAGGTGTCAGGTGTCGCCCTGGCTGAATTTATGTTGCGTTGTACTGAGACCTGCTGGCGCTGCCGCGGCTCATCTTGTTGTGTTCTAGGTGTCAGGTGTCGCCCTGGCTGAATTTATGTTGCGTTGTACTGAGACCTGCTGGCACTGCCGCGGCTCATCTTGTTGTGTTCTAGGTGTCAGGTGTCGCCCTGGCTGAATTTATGTTGAGTTGTATCCCGGACAAGGAAGACCTGCTGGCGCTGCCGCGGCTTGCCTTGGGGAGAGCTGAACACTGAGACCTGCTGGCGCTGCCGCGGCTCATCCTAGTACAAGAGGGAACTCCTGCCTGCGGAGGGAGGAGAGGAAGTGTTAGATTCCATTTTTTTTTTCTTGTAAAAAGTCCTGGTGCGCCAGGCATCTGGCCGGTAGGGTACTGCCCGCGGTTGGGGAGCCAGTAGTCGGTGTTTCCGGATCTGGACGTCGGGGCGACTGTAGCCAGTGTCCTGGCCGGTTTTGTCTTCAAGATGATCCGGTGAAGTTAGTTCCCAGGTGGAAGACCAGTGGAGGGAGGAAGTTCCAAGACTGGTAGGAAAGTGTGTTCTGAGGGTGTTTCTCCTGGGAGAACGCGGAACCTCAGAAGTAGAGGTAGGGTGGGGCACTCTTACCCGTGACCTCTGGCAAGCCTGAGGTGCGGACCCTAGGCGGAAGGAACAGTGGTAGTCGTGACTACACTGAGAAAGGGAGTGGAGAATGGCTATTGTGGGCCAGGGGTACCGCCCCCCACTTCGGATTAGCAGGGACCAGTGGTATCTGGATGGCTTAGGGCCTGGTCCTAGTCATGGGCAACTAAGGAGTACCAGGCGGGTAGCCTGGTTGGGCCTATGTCTTCATTTCTTTATTTTTTTGTTGTTTTTGTTTTTTTTGTTTTAACTTTTATTATTTTTAATCTGGGTATGTCTATTGGTCCGGCAGTGCGGGCCGCGTCCACGCCCTATCGCCCTGCCGCAGGGAAGTCCATCACGGTAGTGATTGGTCTGCCCTGCGTTTGGGCTGGGAGGGGCATGTGTTGGACTTGGCCCGTCTGGCAGGTCCACCCCTGAAGTTTTGTGCTTATTATATGTGTCCGGGGGATGGTGATTCCCCTCCTGAGTGTGTGTGTGGTGAGAGAGACCTGCCTCCCATAGGAATGCATGGGGGATGTATGTGGCTCTGGCAGTTCCTGATGCGTGGGGCGTGCCGGGCCGTGGTTGGTATGTGTGCGCTTGTGAGGTTGAATGCTACAAGATGACATATGCGGCATGCGTGTGGCTAGAAGGGAAGGGCCCCTTCTAGACCTTGGTGTGTGTGTGCAGTAGGTGTGCTGGCGCGTGATTGGCTGAAGCCGGCTGGGCCTTCCCCCACCAGGCTGGCCCCACCCCCCGGGGGTGCGTCCAGTGTCCCTGGCCTGGCCAGCACCAAGAAATTCCTTATAACCAGTTCCAGCTGGTTCTCTCCCTGCCTGCCCCTTTTGGAGACAAAGGGAGCTCCTGTATAAAAGGAGGGTGGGCCCTTTTCTCTCTCTCTTCTCCTTCCTGCTTGGGACCCTGCCTGGGTCGTGCTGCTGCTTGGGCTCAGGGAAGGGCGTGCCCCCCCTGGGCCCTGCTCTGCTCCTGGACTACGGACTCCCTGAACTTCCTATGGCTTCTGCTTTCCATGCCCTGACCCGTGGGAGCGCTTCCCTGCGGTCCTAGCGCCCTGGGGCGCTTCATCTATGCTCCTAGCGCTCGGGAGCCCTCTCTTGCGCCTTGGGGCGCTTCGTTCATGCCCTCGCGCTGGGAGCGCTATACCCAACAAGACCGGTGCCCCCCCCCCGGCGGCTGCCTCGTGCTACCGAGGCTCTACAACCCCAGCGAGTGCCTACCTCGCTTTATCCCCTCCCTGGCTGCCTTATCGAGGGAGCCGGGCCCTCGTCAATTTCCCCTGTATTCACCGCCGCAGCCCGGGACCCCTTGTGAAGCCCGCCCCCGGGCCGCGCTCTAATAGGCGGCTGGCCCGATGACGGTTCCCCCGGGCCGCGCTCTGATTGGCCGGCGGCCCGGGGAGCTGCACACACAGAAGAGAGAGCCGAGCCATGCAGGGGGCAGCGGGAGCCAACTCCGCGCCCCTGCGTCCCCCCAACAGAAGTGCCGTTCCCCCCCCCGGGGCCCCCAGGAGCGAACGGGAGCCCCGGAGAGCGAGGAGAGACCAGCGCGTCTGGCCGCCGACCGGTGAGTGCTGCAGGAGGGGAGGCGGGGCGTCGGAGCACATTGCCGGTGCTCGCCCCTCCCCTCCAGCGCGAGCACGCGTGTGCACAGAGGCCCGCGGGGGGCCCCCAGTGATGCCGGGTCCCCCGAGGGGGACCCCACCTGCCCTCAACTTCCTTCCTGAGCCCGCGAGGCTCCATCACGGCCCCTATTGATGCTGGGTCCCCCGAGGGGGATCCCGCCTGGCCATCCTTCGTCCCCTGAGCCCCGAGAGGCTCCACCTGCCCTATCTTCCCAGGAGCCCCGAGAGGCTCCATATAAATTCCCTGGGCCCCGAGAGGCCCCACCACGTGTCCCTGGCCCTGCCTGGGCCCTGAGAGGCCCCACCATGTTTCCCTGAGCCCCGAGAGGCTCCATCATCGCCCTCCTGTCCCCCTGAGCTTGCAAGGCTCCACCCAAGTCCCTCAGCGGCCCAGCACTTCGTGGGCCGCTGCCACGTTTAGGTCTGCCCGGGCCCTTTCAGGCCACTTTGGACACCGAGACTCTAAGGCGCCCTTCCCCAGGACGGTCATCTGGCCTAGGGGGTGCTACTGCCTAATATCCATGTGATGCTGAGAATTATTATGTGTTGCCCTGCTGATGGGGGCCTCTGTTGTGTTATGTACCTTGCCTCATGTATGTCCATGCTGGTTAGAGTGAGTTCTAGTGCTAGTCCTATGAGACCCCGGATTGTGACGTATTCTAATGCTAAGCTCCTGGTAATTATGTGTTCTAGTCCTAGTCCGAGGAAGCTCCCAGTGTTATATGTTCTAAATGCCAGTTCCATCAGATGTGTACCACTGGCAGTGGTCCCTTGGCCCTGCCCTGTACCTTTTCCCTGGTAACCCCTGCCGTGCCTTGAGCACCTTGTAAAGTGTATGTTCCTATGTGTCCTGTCTAATACAAAGACTATTTTCATATATACTTCGTGTGGAGTTCCTTTTGTGGGAGGCCTGGGATGTTGCTGTTGGTGGGTGCGTGCGCAAATGCTTCACACATGTCCTCCGAGATAGGCCTGACTGCCCGCGCCGCGTTACCTAGAGGGCGAGCAGGGGTCGACTTTAAATAGGAGTGGCGGTCTCTGACTGGCTGTGGCGCAAGCCCTGGCCGGCCGGGGGTCCCATTTCCTACACTCACTGACACTCTCACTGACACTCTCACTGACACTCTCACTCTCACTGACACTCTCACTGAAACTCTCACTGACACTCTCACTGACACTCTCTCTGAAACAATCACTGACACTCTCACTGACACTCTCACTGATACGCTCACTGACATGCTCACTGACACGCTCACTGACACTCTCACTGACACTCTCACTGACACTCTCACTGACACTCTCACTGACACTCTCACTGACTCTGACACTCTCACTCTCACTCACTGACACGCTCACTGACACTGACACCATCACTGACACTCTCACAGACACTGACACTCTCACTGACACTCACTGACACTGACACTCTCACTGACACTCACTGACACTCTCACTGACACTGACACTGTCACTGACAATCTCATCTACACTCTCACTGACACTCTCACTGACACTCTCACTGACACTCTCACTGACACTCTCACTCTCACTGACACTCACTGACACTCTCACTGACACTCTCACTGACACTCAAGGACACTCAAGGACACTCACTGACACTCTCACTGACACTCCCACTGACACTCTCACTGACACTCTTGCTGACACTCTCGCTGACAATATCACTGACACTCTCACTGACACTCACTGACACTCTCACTGACACTCTCACTGACACTCTCACTGACACTCTCACTGACACTCTCACTCACTGACACTAACACTCTCACTGACACTCACTGACACTCTGACACTCTCACTGACACTCTCACTGATACTCACTGACACTCTCACTGACACTCTCACTGACACTCTCACTGACACTCTCACTGACACTCTCACTGACACTCAAGGACACTCACTGACACTCTCACAGACACTCTCACTGACACTCTCACTGACACTCTCACTGACACTGACACTCTCACTGACACTCTCACTGACACTCTCACTAACACTGATACTCTCACTGACACTCTCACTGACACTCTCACTGACACTCAGTTACACTCTCACTGACACTCTCACTGACACTCACGTACACTCACTGACACTCTCACTGACACTCTCACTGACACTGACACTCTCACTGACACTCTCACTGACACTCTCACTGACACTCACTGACACTCACTGACACTCTCTCTGACACACTCTCACTGACACTGACACTCTCACTGACACTCACACTGACACTCTCACTGACACTCTCACTAACACTGACACTCTCACTGAAACTCTCACTGACACTCTCACTGACACTCACACTCTCACTGACACTCACTTACACTCTCACTGACACTCTCACTGACACTCTCACTGACACTCTCGCTGACACTCAAGGACACTCACTGACACTCTCACTGACACTCTCACTGACACTCTCACTCTCACTGACACTTTCACTGACACACTCACTGACCCTCTCACTGACACTGACACACTCACTGACAAACTCACTGACACACTCACTGACACTCTCACTGACACTGACTCTGACACTGACTCTGACACTGACTCTGACACTCTCACTCACACTCTCACTCACACTCACTGACACTCTCACCGACACTCACTTACACTCTCACTGACACTCTCACTGACACTCTCACTGACACTCTCGCTGACACTCAAGGACACTCACTGACACTCTCACTGACACTCTCACTGACACTCTCACTCTCACTGACACTTTCACTGACACACTCACTGACCCTCTCACTGACACTGACACACTCACTGACACACTCACTGACACACTCACTGACACTCTCACTGACACTGACTCTGACACTGACTCTGACACTGACTCTGACACTCTCACTCACACTCTCACTCACACTCACTGACACTCTCACCGACACTGACTCTGACACTCTCACTCACACTCTCGCTCACACTCACTGACACTCACTGACACTCTCACTCACACTCTCACTGACACTCACACTGACACTCTCACTGATGCTGACACTCTCACTGACACTCTCACTGACACTCTCACTGATGCTGACACTGATGCTGTCACTGACACTGACTCTCTCACTGACACTCTCACTGACACTCTCACTGACACTGACACTCTCACTGACACTCACTTACATTCTCACTGACACTCTCACTGACACTCTCACTGACACTCTCACTGACACTCTCACTAACACTCTCACTGACACTCTCGCTGACACTCAAGGACACTCACTGACACTCTCACTGACACTCTCACTGACACTGTGACTCTCACTGACACTTTCACTGACACACTCACTGACACACTCACTGACACTCTCACTGACACTCTCACTGACACTCTCACTGACACTGACACTCTCACTGACTCTGACACTCTCACTGACTCTGACACTCTCACTGACACTCTCACTGACACTCTCACTAACACTGACACTCTCACTGAAACTCACACTGACACTCTCACTGACAATCTCACTGACAATCTCACTGACACTCACTGACACTCTCACTGACACTCACTGACACTCACTGACACTCTCACTGACAGTCCCACTGACACTCTCACTGACACTCTCACTGACACTCTCACTGACACTCTCACAGACACTGACACTCTCACTGACACTGACACTTTCACTGACACTCACCGACACTCTGACACTCTCACTGACACTCTCACTGATACTCACTGACACTCTCACTGACACTCACTGACACTCTCACTGACACTGACACTCTCACTGACAATCTCATCTACACTCTCACTGACACACTCACTGACACTCTTCACTGACACTCACTGACACTCTCACTGACACTCTCACTGACACTCTCACTGACACTCTCACTGACACTCACTGACACTCTCACTGACACTCTCACTGACACTCAAGGACACTATCACTGACACTCACTGACACTCTCACTGACACTCTCACTGACACTCTCACTGAGACTCTCACTGGCACTCTCACTCACTGACACTAACATTCTCACTGACACTCACTGGCACTCTGACACTCTCACTGACACTCTCACTGATACTCACTGACACTCTCACTGACACTCACTGACACTCTCACTGACACTGACACTCTCACTGACACTGACACTCTCACGAACACTCTCACTGACACTCTCACTGACACTCTCACTGACACTCAAGGACACTCACTGACACTCTCACTGACACTCTCACTGACACTCACTGACACTCTCGCTGACACTCTCGCTGACACTCACTGACACTCTCACTGACACTCACTGACACACTCACTGACACTCTCACTGACACTCTCACTGACACTGACACTCTCACTGACACTCTCACTGACACTCTCACTGACACTCTCACTGACACTCTCACTCTCACTGACACTCACTGACACTCTCACTGACACTCTCACTGACACTCTCACTGACACTGACACTCTCACTGACACTCTCACTGACATTCACTGACACTCTCACTGCCACACTCACTGACACTCACTGACACTCAATGACACTCTCACTGACACTCTCTCTGACACTGACACTCTCACTAACACTCTTACTGACACACTCACTGACACTCTCACTGACACTGACACTCTCACTGACACTCTCACTGACACGCTCACTGACACTCTCACTGATGCTGACACTCTCACTGACACTGACACTCTCACTTACACTTTCACTGACACTAACACTCTCACTGACACTCTCACTGACACCCAATGACACTCTCACTGACACCCAATGACACTCTCACTGACACTCATTGACACTCTCACTGACACTCTCACTGACACTCTCACAGACACTGACACTCTCACTGACACTGACACTTTCACTGACACTCACCGACACTCTGACACTCTCACTGACACTCTCACTGATACTCACTGACACTCTCACTGACACTCACTGACACTCTCACTGACACTGACACTCTCACTGACAATCTCATCTACACTCTCACTGACACACTCACTGACACTCTTCACTGACACTCACTGACACTCTCACTGACACTCTCACTGACACTCTCACTCTCACTGACACTCTCACTGACACTCACTGACACTCTCACTGACACTCTCACTGACACTCAAGGACACTATCACTGACACTCACTGACACTCTCACTGACACTCTCACTGACACTCTCACTGAGACTCTCACTGGCACTCTCACTCACTGACACTAACATTCTCACTGACACTCACTGGCACTCTGACACTCTCACTGACACTCTCACTGATACTCACTGACACTCTCACTGACACTCACTGACACTCTCACTGACACTGACACTCTCACTGACACTGACACTCTCACGAACACTCTCACTGACACTCTCACTGACACTCAAGGACACTCACTGACACTCTCACTGACACTCTCACTGACACTCACTGACACTCTCGCTGACACTCTCGCTGACACTCACTGACACTCTCACTGACACTCACTGACACACTCACTGACACTCTCACTGACACTCTCACTGACACTGACACTCTCACTGACACTCTCACTGACACTCTCACTGACACTCTCACTGACACTCTCACTCTCACTGACACTCACTGACACTCTCACTGACACTCTCACTGACACTCTCACTGACACTGACACTCTCACTGACACTCTCACTGACATTCACTGACACTCTCACTGCCACACTCACTGACACTCACTGACACTCAATGACACTCTCACTGACACTCTCTCTGACACTGACACTCTCACTAACACTCTTACTGACACACTCACTGACACTCTCACTGACACTGACACTCTCACTGACACTCTCACTGACACGCTCACTGACACGCTCACTGACACTCTCACTGATGCTGACACTCTCACTGACACTGACACTCTCACTTACACTTTCACTGACACTAACACTCTCACTGACACTCTCACTGACACCCAATGACACTCTCACTGACACCCAATGACACTCTCACTGACACCCAATGACACTCTCACTGACACTCATTGACACTCTCACTGACACTCTGACACTCACTGACACTCTCACTGACACTCTCACTGACACAGACACTCTCACTGACACTCTCACTGACACTCTCACTGACACTCTTACTGACATTGACTCGCTCACTGAAACTCTCACTGACACTCTCACTGACACTCTCACTCTCACTGACACTCTCTCTGACACACTCTCACTGACACTGACACTCTCACTGACACTCACTGACACTCTCACTGACACTCTCACTGACACTCTCACTAACACTGATACTCTCACTGACACTCTCACTGACACTCTCACTGACACTCAGTTACACTCTCACTGACACTCTCACTGACACTCATGTACACTCACTGACACTCTCACTGACACTCTCACTGACACTGACACTCTCACTGACACTCTCACTGACACTCTCACTGACACTCACTGACACTCTCTCTGACACACTCTCACTGACACTGACACTCTCACTGACACTCTCACTGACACTGACACTCTCACTGACACTGACACTCTCACTGACACTCTCACTGACACTCTCACTAACACTGACACTCTCACTGAAACTCTCACTGACACTCTCACTGACACTCACACTCTCACTGACACTCACTGACACTCACTTACACTCTCACTGACACTCTCACTGACACTCTCACTGACACTCTCGCTGACACTCAAGGACACTCACTGACACTCTCACTGACACTCTCACTGACACTCTCACTCTCACTGACACTTTCACTGACACACTCACTGACCCTCTCACTGACACTGACACACTCACTGACACACTCACTGACACACTCACTGACACTCTCACTGACTCTGACACTGACTCTGACACTGACTCTGACACTGACTCTGACACTCTCACTCACACTCTCACTCACACTCACTGACACTCTCACCGACACTGACTCTGACACTCTCACTCACACTCTCGCTCACACTCACTGACACTCACTGACACTCTCACTCACACTCTCACTGACACTCACACTGACACTCTCACTGATGCTGACACTCTCACTGACACTCTCACTGACACTCTCACTGATGCTGACACTGATGCTGTCACTGACACTGACTCTCTCACTGACACTCTCACTGACACTCTCACTGACACTGACACTCTCACTGACACTCACTTACATTCTCACTGACACTCTCACTGACACTCTCACTGACACTCTCACTGACACTCTCACTAACACTCTCACTGACACTCTCGAGGACACTCACTGACACTCTCACTGACACTCTCACTGACACTCTCACTGACACTGTGACTCTCACTGACACTTTCACTGACACACTCACTGACACACTCACTGACACTCTCACTGACACTCTCACTGACACTCTCACTGACACTGACACTCTCACTGACTCTGACACTCTCACTGACTCTGACACTAACACTGACACTCTCACTGAAACTCACACTGACACTCTCACTGACAATCTCACTGACAATCTCACTGACACTCACTGACACTCTCACTGACACTCACTGACACTCACTGACACTCTCACTGACAGTCCCACTGACACTCTCACTGACACTCTCACTGACACTCTCACTGACACTCTCACAGACACTGACACTCTCACTGACACTGACACTTTCACTGACACTCACCGACACTCTGACACTCTCACTGACACTCTCACTGATACTCACTGACACTCTCACTGACACTCACTGACACTCTCACTGACACTGACACTCTCACTGACAATCTCATCTACACTCTCACTGACACACTCACTGACACTCTTCACTGACACTCACTGACACTCTCACTGACACTCTCACTCTCACTGACACTCTCACTGACACTCACTGACACTCTCACTGACACTCTCACTGACACTCAAGGACACTATCACTGACACTCTCACTGACACTCTCACTGACACTCTCACTGACACTCTCACTGAGACTCTCACTGGCACTCTCACTCACTGACACTAACATTCTCACTGACACTCACTGGCACTCTGACACTCTCACTGACACTCTCACTGATACTCACTGACACTCTCACTGACACTCACTGACACTCTCACTGACACTGACACTCTCACTGACACTGACACTCTCACGAACACTCTCACTGACACTCTCACTGACACTCAAGGACACTCACTGACACTCTCACTGACACTCTCACTGACACTCACTGACACTCTCGCTGACACTCTCGATGACACTCACTGACACTCTCACTGACCCTCACTGACACACTCACTGACACTCTCACTGACACTCTCACTGACACTGACACTCTCACTGACACTCTCACTGACACTCTCACTGACATTCTCACTGACACTCTCACTCTCACTGACACTCACTGACACTCTCACTGACACTCTCACTGACACTCTCACTGACACTGACACTCTCACTGACACTCTCACTGACATTCACTGACACTCTCACTGCCACACTCACTGACACTCACTGACACTCAATGACACTCTCACTGACACTCTCTCTGACACTGACACTCTCACTAACACTCTTACTGACACACTCACTGACACTCTCACTGACACTGACACTCTCACTGACACTCTCACTGACACACTCACTGACACTCTCACTGATGCTGACACTCTCACTGACACTGACACTCTCACTGACACCCAATGACACTCTCACTGACACCCAATGACACTCTCACTGACACCCAATGACACTCTCACTGACACTCAATGACACTCTCACTGACACTCTGACACTCACTGACACTCTCACTGACACTCTCACTGACACAGACACTCTCACTGACACTCTCACTGACACTCTCACTGACACTCCTACTGACATTGACTCGCTCACTGAAACTCTCACTGACACTCTCACTGACACTCTCACTCTCACTGACACTCTCACTGAAACTCTCACTGACACTCTCACTGACACTCTCTCTGAAACAATCACTGACACTCTCACTGACACTCTCACTGATACGCTCACTGACATGCTCACTGACACGCTCACTGACACTCTCACTGACACTCTCACTGACACTCTCACTGACACTCTCACTGACACTCTCACTGACTCTGACACTCTCACTCTCACTCACTGACACGCTCACTGACACTGACACTCTCACTGACACTCTCACAGACACTGACACTCTCACTGACACTCACTGACACTGACACTTTCACTGACACTCACTGACACTCTGACACTCTCACTGACACTCTAACTGATACTCACTGACACTCTCACTGACACTCACTGACACTCTCACTGACACTGACACTGTCACTGACAATCTCATCTACACTCTCACTGACACTCTCACTGACACTCTCACTGACACTCTCACTGACACTCTCACTGACACTCACTGACACTCTCACTGACACTCTCACTGACACTCAAGGACACTCAAGGACACTCACTGACACTCTCACTGACACTCCCACTGACACTCTCACTGACACTCTTGCTGACACTCTCGCTGACACTATCACTGACACTCTCACTGACACTCACTGACACTCTCACTGACACTCTCACTGACACTCTCACTGACACTCTCACTGACACTCTCACTCACTGACACTAACACTCTCACTGACACTCACTGACACTCTGACACTCTCACTGACACTCTCACTGATACTCACTGACACTCCCACTGACACTCACTGACACTCTCACTGACACTCTCACTGACACTCTCACTGACACTCTCACTGACACTCAAGGACACTCACTGACACTCTCACTGACACTGTCGCTGACACTCTCGCTGACACTCTCGCTGACACTCTCGCTGACACTCTCACTGACACACTCTCACTGACACTCACTGACACACTCACTGACACTCTTACTGACACTGACACTCACTGACACTCTCACTGACACTCTCACTGACACTTTCTCTGACACTTTCTCTGACACACTCACTGACACTCTCACTGACACTCTCACTCTCACTGACACTCTCACTGACACTCTCACTGACACTCTAACTGACACTCTCACTGACACAGACACTCTCACTGACACTCACTGACACTCTCACTGCCACACTCACTGACACTCAATGACAATCTCACTGACACTCTCTCTGACACAGACACTCTCACTGACACTCACTGACACTCTCACTGCCACACTCACTGACACTCAATGACACTATCACTGACACTCACTGACACTCTCACTGACACTCTCACTGACACTCTCACTGAGACTCTCACTGGCACTCTCACTCACTGACACTAACATTCTCACTGACACTCACTGGCACTCTGACACTCTCACTGACACTCTCACTGATACTCACTGACACTCTCACTGACACTCACTGACACTCTCACTGACACTGACACTCTCACTGACACTGACACTCTCACGAACACTCTCACTGACACTCTCACTGACACTCAAGGACACTCACTGACACTCTCACTGACACTCTCACTGACACTCACTGACACTCTCGCTGACACTCTCGATGACACTCACTGACACTCTCACTGACCCTCACTGACACACTCACTGACACTCTCACTGACACTCTCACTGACACTGACACTCTCACTGACACTCTCACTGACACTCTCACTGACACTCTCACTGACACTCTCACTCTCACTGACACTCACTGACACTCTCACTGACACTCTCACTGACACTCTCACTGACACTGACACTCCCACTGACACTCTCACTGACATTCACTGACACTCTCACTGCCACACTCACTGACACTCACTGACACTCAATGACACTCTCACTGACACTCTCTCTGACACTGACACTCTCACTAACACTCTTACTGACACACTCACTGACACTCTCACTGACACTGACACTCTCACTGACACTCTCACTGACACGCTCACTGACACTCTCACTGATGCTGACACTCTCACTGACACTGACACTCTCACTTACACTTTCACTGACACTAACACTCTCACTGACACTCTCACTGACACCCAATGACACTCTCACTGACACCCAATGACACTCTCACTGACACCCAATGACACTCTCACTGACACTCAATGACACTCTCACTGACACTCTGACACTCACTGACACTCTCACTGACACTCTCACTGACACAGACACTCTCACTGACACTCTCACTGACACTCTCACTGACACTCCTACTGACATTGACTCGCTCACTGAAACTCTCACTGACACTCTCACTGACACTCTCACTCTCACTGACACTCTCACTGAAACTCTCACTGACACTCTCACTGACACTCTCTCTGAAACAATCACTGACACTCTCACTGACACTCTCACTGATACGCTCACTGACATGCTCACTGACACGCTCACTGACACTCTCACTGACACTCTCACTGACACTCTCACTGACACTCTCACTGACACTCTCACTGACTCTGACACTCTCACTCTCACTCACTGACACGCTCACTGACACTGACACTCTCACTGACACTCTCACAGACACTGACACTCTCACTGACACTCACTGACACTGACACTTTCACTGACACTCACTGACACTCTGACACTCTCACTGACACTCTAACTGATACTCACTGACACTCTCACTGACACTCACTGACACTCTCACTGACACTGACACTGTCACTGACAATCTCATCTACACTCTCACTGACACTCTCACTGACACTCTCACTGACACTCTCACTGACACTCTCACTGACACTCTCACTGACACTCTCACTGACACTCTCACTGACACTCAAGGACACTCAAGGACACTCACTGACACTCTCACTGACACTCCCACTGACACTCTCACTGACACTCTTGCTGACACTCTCGCTGACACTCTCACTGACACTCTCACTGACACTCACTGACACTCTCACTGACACTCTCACTGACACTCTCACTGACACTCTCACTGACACTCTCACTCACTGACACTAACACTCTCACTGACACTCACTGACACTCTGACACTCTCACTGACACTCTCACTGATACTCACTGACACTCCCACTGACACTCACTGACACTCTCACTGACACTCTCACTGACACTCTCACTGACACTCTCACTGACACTCAAGGACACTCACTGACACTCTCACTGACACTGTCGCTGACACTCTCGCTGACACTCTCGCTGACACTCTCGCTGACACTCTCACTGACACTCTCACTGACACACTCTCACTGACACTCACTGACACACTCACTGACACTCTTACTGACACTGACACTCACTGACACTCTCACTGACACTCTCACTGACACTTTCTCTGACACTTTCTCTGACACACTCACTGCCACTCTCACTGACACTCTCACTCTCACTGACACTCTCACTGACACTCTCACTGACACTCTAACTGACACTCTCACTGACACAGACACTCTCACTGACACTCACTGACACTCTCACTGCCACACTCACTGACACTCAATGACACTCTCACTGACACTCTCTCTGACACTGACACTCTCACTGACACTCACTGACACTCACTGACAATCTCACTGACACTCTCACTGACACTCACGTACACTCACTGACACTCTCACTGACACTCTCACTGACACTGACACTCTCACTGACACTCTCACTGACACTCTCACTAACACTGACACTCTCACTGACACTCTCACTGACACTCTCACTGACACTCTCACTGACACTCTCACTGACACTTTCTCTGACACACTCTCACTGACACTGACACTCTCACTGACACTCACTGACACACTCACTGACACTCTCACTGACACTCTCACTGACACTGACACTCTCACTGACACTCTCACTGACACTCTCACTGACACTCTCACTGACACTCTCACTGACACACTCACTGACACTCTCACTGACACTCTCACTGACACTCTCACTCTCACTGACACTCACTGACACACTCACTGACACTCTCACTGACACTCTCACTGACACTCTCACTGACACTGACACTCTCACTGACACTCTCACTGATATTCACTGACACTCTCACTGCCACACTCACTGACACTCACTGACACTCAATGACACTCTCACTGACACTCTTACTGACACACTCACTGACACTCTCACGGACACTGACACTCTCACTGACACTCACTGACACACTCACTGACACGCTCACTGACACTCTCACTGATGCTGACACTCTCACTGATACTGACACTCTCACTTACACTCTCACTGACAATAACACTCTCACTGACACTCTCACTGACACCCAATGACACTCTCACTGACACCCAATGACACTCTCACTGACACTCAATGACACTCACTGACACTCTCACTGACACTCTCACTGACACTCTCACTGACACCCTCACTCTCACTGACACTTTCACTGACACACTCACTGACCCTCTCACTGACACTGACACTCTCACTGACACTCACTGACACACTCACTGACACACTCACTGACAATCTCACTGACACTCTCACTGACACTCTCATTGACACTCACACTGACACTCTCACTGACACTCTCACTGACACTCTCACTGACACTCTCACTGACACTCTCACTGACACTCTCACTGACACTCATGTACAATCACTGACATTCTCACTGACACTCTCACTGACACTGACACTCTCACTGACACTCTCACTGACACACTCACTGACACTCAAGGACACTCAAGGACACTCACTGACACTCTCACTGACACTCCCACTGACACTCTCACTGACACTCTTGCTGACACTCTCGCTGACACTCTCACTGACACTCTCACTGACACTCACTGACACTCTCACTGACACTCTCACTGACACTCTCACTGACACTCTCACTGACACTCTCACTCACTGACACTAACACTCTCACTGACACTCACTGACACTCTGACACTCTCACTGACACTCTCACTGATACTCACTGACACTCCCACTGACACTCACTGACACTCTCACTGACACTCTCACTGACACTCTCACTGACACTCTCACTGACACTCAAGGACACTCACTGACACTCTCACTGACACTGTCGCTGACACTCTCGCTGACACTCTCGCTGACACTCTCGCTGACACTCTCACTGACACTCTCACTGACACACTCTCACTGACACTCACTGACACACTCACTGACACTCTTACTGACACTGACACTCACTGACACTCTCACTGACACTCTCACTGACACTTTCTCTGACACTTTCTCTGACACACTCACTGCCACTCTCACTGACACTCTCACTCTCACTGACACTCTCACTGACACTCTCACTGACACTCTAACTGACACTCTCACTGACACAGACACTCTCACTGACACTCACTGACACTCTCACTGCCACACTCACTGACACTCAATGACACTCTCACTGACACTCTCTCTGACACTGACACTCTCACTGACACTCACTGACACTCACTGACAATCTCACTGACACTCTCACTGACACTCACGTACACTCACTGACACTCTCACTGACACTCTCACTGACACTGACACTCTCACTGACACTCTCACTGACACTCTCACTAACACTGACACTCTCACTGACACTCTCACTGACACTCTCACTGACTCTCACTGACACTCTCACTGACACTTTCTCTGACACACTCTCACTGACACTGACACTCTCACTGACACTCACTGACACACTCACTGACACTCTCACTGACACTCTCACTGACACTGACACTCTCACTGACACTCTCACTGACACTCTCACTGACACTCTCACTGACACTCTCACTGACACACTCACTGACACTCTCACTGACACTCTCACTGACACTCTCACTCTCACTGACACTCACTGACACACTCACTGACACTCTCACTGACACTCTCACTGACACTCTCACTGACACTGACACTCTCACTGACACTCTCACTGATATTCACTGACACTCTCACTGCCACACTCACTGACACTCACTGACACTCAATGACACTCTCACTGACACTCTCTCTGACACTGACACTCTCACTGACACTCTTACTGACACACTCACTGACACTCTCACGGACACTGACACTCTCACTGACACTCACTGACACACTCACTGACACGCTCACTGACACTCTCACTGATGCTGACACTCTCACTGATACTGACACTCTCACTTACACTCTCACTGACAATAACACTCTCACTGACACTCTCACTGACACCCAATGACACTCTCACTGACACCCAATGACACTCTCACTGACACTCAATGACACTCACTGACACTCTCACTGACACTCTCACTGACACTCTCACTGACACCCTCACTCTCACTGACACTTTCACTGACACACTCACTGACCCTCTCACTGACACTGACACTCTCACTGACACTCACTGACACACTCACTGACACACTCACTGACAATCTCACTGACACTCTCACTGACACTCTCATTGACACTCACACTGACACTCTCACTGACACTCTCACTGACACTCTCACTGACACTCTCACTGACACTCTCACTGACACTCTCACTGACACTCATGTACAATCACTGACATTCTCACTGACACTCTCACTGACACTGACACTCTCACTGACACTCTCACTGACACACTCACTGACACTGACACTCTCACTGACACTCTCAATGACACTCTCAATGACACTCACTGACACTCTCACTGACACTCATGTACACTCACTGACACTCTCACTGACACTCTCACTGACACTGACACTCTCACTGACACTCTCACTGACACTCACTGACACTCACTGACACTCTCACTGACACTTTCTCTGACACACTCTCACTGACACTGACACTCTCACTGACACTCACTGACACACTCACTGACACTCTCACTGACACTCTCACTGACACTGACACTCCCACTTACTCTGACACTCTCACTGACACTCTCACTGACACTCTCACTAACACTGACACTCTCACTGAAACTCTCACTGACACTCTCACTGACAATCTCACTGAAACTCTCACTGACACTCACTGACATTCTCACTGACACTCACTGACACTCTCACTGACAGTCCCACTGACACTCTCACTGACACTCTCACTGACACTCCCACTGACACTGACACTCTCAGTGACACTCTCACTGACACTCTCACTGACACTGACACTCTCACTGACACTTTCACTGACACTCACTGACACTCTGACACTCTCACTGACACTCTCACTGATACTCACTGACACTCTCACTGACACTCACTGACACTCTCACTGACACTGACACTCTCACTGACAATCTCATCTACACTCTCACTGACACACTCACTGACACTCTCACTGACACTCACTGACACTCTCACTGACACTCTCACTGACACTCTCACTCTCACTGACACTCTCACTGACACTCACTGACACTCTCACTGACACTCTCACTGACACTCAAGGACACTCACTGACACTATCACTGACACTCACTGACACTCTCACTGACACTCACTGACACTCTCACTGACACTCTCACTGACACTCTCACTCACTGACACTAACATTCTCACTGGCACTCACTGGCACTCTGACACTCTCACTGACACTCTCACTGATACTCACTGACACTCTCACTGACACTCACTGACACTCTCACTGACACTGACACTGACACTCTCACGGACACTCTCACTGACACTCTCACTGACACTCAAGGACACTCACTGACACTCTCACTGACACTCTCACTGACACTCACTGACACTCTCGCTGACACTCTCGCTGACACTCACTGACACTCTCACTGACACTTTCTCTGACACACTCTCGCTGACACTGACACTCTCACTGACACTCACTGACACACTCACTGACACTCTCACTGACACTCTCACTGACACTCTCACTGACACTCTCACTGACACTCTCACTGACACTCACTGACACTCTCGCTGACACTCTCGCTGACACTCACTGACACTTTTACTGACACTTTCTCTGACACACTCGCTGACACTGACACTCTCACTGACACTCACTGACACACTCACTGACACTCTCACTGACACTCTCACTGACACTCTCACTGACACTCTCACTCTCACTGACACTCACTGACACACTCACTGACACTCTCACTGACACTCTCACTGACACTCTCACTGACACTCTCACTCTCACTGACACTCACTGACACACTCACTGACACTCTCACTGACACTCTCGCTGACACTCACTGACACTCTCACTGACACTTTCTCTGACACACTCTCACTGACACTGACACTCTCACTGACACTCACTGACACACTCACTGACACTCTCACTGACACTCTCACTGACACTCTCACTGACACACTCACTGACACTCTCACTGACACTCTCACTGACACTCTCACTCTCACAGACAATCACTGACACTCTCACTGATACCCACTGACACTCTCACTGACACTCACTGACACTCTCACTGACACTGACACTCTCACTGACACTGACACTCTCACGGACACTCTCACTGACACTCTCACTGACACTCAAGGACACTCACTGACACTCTCACTGACACTCTCACTGACACTCACTGACACTCTCGCTGACACTCTCGCTGACACTCACTGACACTCTCACTGACACTTTCTCTGACACACTCTCACTGACACTGACACTCTCACTGACACTCACTGACACACTCACTGACACTCTCACTGACACTCTCACTGACACACTCACTGACACTCTCACTGACACTCTCACTCTCACTGACACTCACTGACACACTCACTGACACTCTCACTGACACTCTCACTGACACTCTCACTGACACTCTCACTGACATTCACTGACACTCTCACTGCCACACTCACTGACACTCACTGACACTCAATGACACTCTCACTGACACTCTCACTGACACTCTCTCTGACACTGACACTCTCACTAACACTCTTACTGACACACTCACTGACACTCTCACTGACACTGACACTCTCACTGACACTCACTGACACACTCACTGACACGCTCACTGACACTCTCACTGATGCTGACACTCTCACTGACACTGACACTCTCACTTACACTTTCACTGACACTGACACTCTCACTGACACCCAATGACACTCTCACTGACACCCAATGACACTCTCACTGACACCCAATGACACTCTCACTGACACTCAATGACACTCTCACTGACAATCTGACACTCACTGACACTCTCACTGACACTCTCACTGACACTCTCACTGACACAGACACTCTCACTGACACTCTCACTGACACTCTCACTGACACTCTCACTGACATTGACACACTCACTGAAACTCTCACTGACACTCTCACTGACACTCTCACTCTCACTGACACTCTCACTGAAACTCTCACTGACACTCTCACTGACACTCTCTCTGAAACAATCACTGACACTCTCACTGACACTCTCACTGACACTCTCACTGACACTCTCACTGACACGCTCACTGACATGCTCACTGACACTCTCACTGACACTCTCACTGACACTCTCACTGACTCTTATTTATTTATTTATTTATTTATTTTCTGACATTTATAGAGCGCGAACAATTACCCTTGGGTGTCTCTGACACTCACTGACACTCTCACTGACACTCTCACTGACACTCTCACTGACACAGACACTCTCACTGACACCCAATGACACTCTCACTGACACTCAATGACACTCTCACTGACACTCTCACTCTCACTGACACTCTCACTGACACTCTCACTGACACTCTCACTGACACGGACACTCTCACTGACACTCACTGACACTCTCACTGCCACACTCACTGACACTCAATGACACTCTCACTGACACTCTCTCTGACACTGACACTCTCACTGACACTCACTGACACTCACTGACAATCTCACTGACACTCTCACTGACACTCGCGTACACTCACTGACACTCTCACTAACACTCTCACTGACACTGACACTCTCACTGACACTCTCACTGACACTCTCACTAACACTGACACTCTCACTGACACTCTCACTGACACTCACTGACACTCTCACTGACACTCACTGACACTCTCATTGACACTTTCTCTGACACACTCTCACTGACACTGACACTCTCACTGACACTCACTGACACACTCACTGACACTCTCACTGACACTCTCACTGACACTGACACTCTCACTGACACTCTCACTGACACTCTCACTGACACTCTCACTGACACACTCACTGACACTCTCACTGACACTCACTGACACACTCACTGACACTCTCACTGACACTCTCACTGACACTCTCACTGACACTGACACTCTCACTGACACTCTCACTGACATTCATTGACACTCTCACTGCCACACTTACTGATTCTCACTGACACTCTCTCTGACACTGACACTCTCACTGACACTCTTACTGACACACTCACTGACACTCTCACTGACACTGACACTCTCACTGACACTCACTGACACACTCACTGACACGCTCACTGACACTCTCACTGATGCTGACACTCTCACTGACACTGACACTCTCATTTACACTCTCACTGACACTGACACTCTCACTGACACTCTCACTGACACCCAATGACACTCTCACTGACACCCAATGACACTCTCACTGACACTCAATGACACTCTCACTGACACTCTGACACTCACTGACACTCTCACTGACACTCTCACTGACACTCTCACTGACACTCTCACTGACACTGACATGCTTACTTAAACTCTCACTGACACTCTCACTCTCACTGACACTCTCACTGAAACTCTCACTGACACTCTCACTGACACTCTCACTGAAACAATCACTGACACTCTCACTGACACTCTCACTGACACTCTCACTGACACGCTCACTGACACTCTCACTGACACTCTCATTGACACTCTCACTGACACTCTCACTGACTCTGACACTCTCACTCTCACTCACTGACACTCTCACTGACACTGACACTCTCACTGACACTCTCACTGACACTCACTGACACTGACACTTTCACTGTCACTCACTGACACTCTGACACTCTCACTGACACTCTCACTGATACTCACTGACACTCTCACTGACACTCACTGACACTCTCACTGACACTCTCACTGATACTCACTGACACTCTCACTGACACTCACTGACACTCTCACTGACAATCTCATCTACACTCTCACTGACACTCTCACTGACACTCTCACTGACACTCAAGGACACTCAAGGACACTCACTGACACTCCCACTGACACTCTCGCTGACACTCTCGCTGACACTATCACTGCCACTCTCACTGACACTCACTGACACTCTCACTGACACTCTCACTGACACTCTCACTGACACTCTCACTGACACTCTCACTGACACTCACTGACACTGACACTCTCACTGACACTCTCACTGATACTCACTGACACTCTCACTGACACTCACTGACACTCTCACTGACACTGACACTCTCACTGACACTGACACTCTCACTGACACTCTCACTGACACTTTCACTGACACTCTCACTGACACTCTCACTGACACTCTCACTGACACTCTCACTGACACTCTTGCTGACACTCTTGCTGACACTCTTGCTGACACTCCTGCTGACACTCCTGCTGACACTCTCACTGACACTTTCTCTGACACACTCTCACTGACACTGACACTCTCACTGACACTCACTGACACACTCCTGACACTCTCACTGACACTCTCACTGACACTCTCACTGACACTGACACTCTCACTGTTACTCACTGACACTCACTGACACTCTCACTGACACTCTCACTGACACTCTCACTGACACTCACTGACACTCTCGCTGACACTCTCGCTGACACTCACTGACACTTTTACTGACACTTTCTCTGACACACTCGCTGACACTGACACTCTCACTGACACTCACTGACACACTCACTGACACTCTCACTGACACTCTCACTGACACTCTCACTGACACTCTCACTCTCACTGACACTCACTGACACACTCACTGACACTCTCACTGACACTCTCACTGACACTCTCACTGACACTCTCACTCTCACTGACACTCACTGACACACTCACTGACACTCTCACTGACACTCTCGCTGACACTCACTGACACTCTCACTGACACTTTCTCTGACACACTCTCACTGACACTGACACTCTCACTGACACTCACTGACACACTCACTGACACTCTCACTGACACTCTCACTGACACTCTCACTGACACACTCACTGACACTCTCACTGACACTCTCACTGACACTCTCACTCTCACAGACAATCACTGACACTCTCACTGATACCCACTGACACTCTCACTGACACTCACTGACACTCTCACTGACACTGACACTCTCACTGACACTGACACTCTCACGGACACTCTCACTGACACTCTCACTGACACTCAAGGACACTCACTGACACTCTCACTGACACTCTCACTGACACTCACTGACACTCTCGCTGACACTCTCGCTGACACTCACTGACACTCTCACTGACACTTTCTCTGACACACTCTCACTGACACTGACACTCTCACTGACACTCACTGACACACTCACTGACACTCTCACTGACACTCTCACTGACACACTCACTGACACTCTCACTGACACTCTCACTCTCACTGACACTCACTGACACACTCACTGACACTCTCACTGACACTCTCACTGACACTCTCACTGACACTCTCACTGACATTCACTGACACTCTCACTGCCACACTCACTGACACTCACTGACACTCAATGACACTCTCACTGACACTCTCACTGACACTCTCTCTGACACTGACACTCTCACTAACACTCTTACTGACACACTCACTGACACTCTCACTGACACTGACACTCTCACTGACACTCACTGACACACTCACTGACACGCTCACTGACACTCTCACTGATGCTGACACTCTCACTGACACTGACACTCTCACTTACACTTTCACTGACACTGACACTCTCACTGACACCCAATGACACTCTCACTGACACCCAATGACACTCTCACTGACACCCAATGACACTCTCACTGACACTCAATGACACTCTCACTGACAATCTGACACTCACTGACACTCTCACTGACACTCTCACTGACACTCTCACTGACACAGACACTCTCACTGACACTCTCACTGACACTCTCACTGACACTCTCACTGACATTGACACACTCACTGAAACTCTCACTGACACTCTCACTGACACTCTCACTCTCACTGACACTCTCACTGAAACTCTCACTGACACTCTCACTGACACTCTCTCTGAAACAATCACTGACACTCTCACTGACACTCTCACTGACACTCTCACTGACACTCTCACTGACACGCTCACTGACATGCTCACTGACACTCTCACTGACACTCTCACTGACACTCTCACTGACTCTTATTTATTTATTTATTTATTTATTTTCTGACATTTATAGAGCGCGAACAATTACCCTTGGGTGTCTCTGACACTCACTGACACTCTCACTGACACTCTCACTGACACTCTCACTGACACAGACACTCTCACTGACACCCAATGACACTCTCACTGACACTCAATGACACTCTCACTGACACTCTCACTCTCACTGACACTCTCACTGACACTCTCACTGACACTCTCACTGACACGGACACTCTCACTGACACTCACTGACACTCTCACTGCCACACTCACTGACACTCAATGACACTCTCACTGACACTCTCTCTGACACTGACACTCTCACTGACACTCACTGACACTCACTGACAATCTCACTGACACTCTCACTGACACTCGCGTACACTCACTGACACTCTCACTAACACTCTCACTGACACTGACACTCTCACTGACACTCTCACTGACACTCTCACTAACACTGACACTCTCACTGACACTCTCACTGACACTCACTGACACTCTCACTGACACTCACTGACACTCTCATTGACACTTTCTCTGACACACTCTCACTGACACTGACACTCTCACTGACACTCACTGACACACTCACTGACACTCTCACTGACACTCTCACTGACACTGACACTCTCACTGACACTCTCACTGACACTCTCACTGACACTCTCACTGACACACTCACTGACACTCTCACTGACACTCACTGACACACTCACTGACACTCTCACTGACACTCTCACTGACACTCTCACTGACACTGACACTCTCACTGACACTCTCACTGACATTCATTGACACTCTCACTGCCACACTTACTGATTCTCACTGACACTCTCTCTGACACTGACACTCTCACTGACACTCTTACTGACACACTCACTGACACTCTCACTGACACTGACACTCTCACTGACACTCACTGACACACTCACTGACACGCTCACTGACACTCTCACTGATGCTGACACTCTCACTGACACTGACACTCTCATTTACACTCTCACTGACACTGACACTCTCACTGACACTCTCACTGACACCCAATGACACTCTCACTGACACCCAATGACACTCTCACTGACACTCAATGACACTCTCACTGACACTCTGACACTCACTGACACTCTCACTGACACTCTCACTGACACTCTCACTGACACTCTCACTGACACTGACATGCTTACTTAAACTCTCACTGACACTCTCACTCTCACTGACACTCTCACTGAAACTCTCACTGACACTCTCACTGACACTCTCACTGAAACAATCACTGACACTCTCACTGACACTCTCACTGACACTCTCACTGACACGCTCACTGACACTCTCACTGACACTCTCATTGACACTCTCACTGACACTCTCACTGACTCTGACACTCTCACTCTCACTCACTGACACTCTCACTGACACTGACACTCTCACTGACACTCTCACTGACACTCACTGACACTGACACTTTCACTGTCACTCACTGACACTCTGACACTCTCACTGACACTCTCACTGATACTCACTGACACTCTCACTGACACTCACTGACACTCTCACTGACACTCTCACTGATACTCACTGACACTCTCACTGACACTCACTGACACTCTCACTGACAATCTCATCTACACTCTCACTGACACTCTCACTGACACTCTCACTGACACTCAAGGACACTCAAGGACACTCACTGACACTCCCACTGACACTCTCGCTGACACTCTCGCTGACACTATCACTGCCACTCTCACTGACACTCACTGACACTCTCACTGACACTCTCACTGACACTCTCACTGACACTCTCACTGACACTCTCACTGACACTCACTGACACTGACACTCTCACTGACACTCTCACTGATACTCACTGACACTCTCACTGACACTCACTGACACTCTCACTGACACTGACACTCTCACTGACACTGACACTCTCACTGACACTCTCACTGACACTTTCACTGACACTCTCACTGACACTCTCACTGACACTCTCACTGACACTCTCACTGACACTCTTGCTGACACTCTTGCTGACACTCTTGCTGACACTCCTGCTGACACTCCTGCTGACACTCTCACTGACACTTTCTCTGACACACTCTCACTGACACTGACACTCTCACTGACACTCACTGACACACTCCTGACACTCTCACTGACACTCTCACTGACACTCTCACTGACACTGACACTCTCACTGTTACTCACTGACACTCACTGACACTCTCACTGACACTCTCACTGACACTCTCACTGACACTTTCTCTGACACACTCACTGACACTCTCACTGACACTCTCACTCTCACTCACTGACACACTCACTGACACTCTCACTGACACTCTCACTGACACTCTCACTGACACTCTAACTGACACTCTCACTGACACAGACACTCTCACTGACACTCTCACTGACACTCTCACTGACACTCACCGACACTCTCACTGCCACACTCACTGACACTCAATGACACTCTCACTGACACTCTCTGACACTGACACTCTCACTGATACTCTTACTGACACTCTCACTGACACTCTCACTGACACTCTCACTGACACTCACTGACACACTCACTGACACGCTCACTGACACTCTCACTGATGCTGACACTCTCACTGACACTGACACTCTCACACTCTCACTGACACTGACACTCTCACTGACACTCTCACGGACACTCTCACTGACACCCAATGACACTCTCACTGACACCCAATGACACTCTCACTGACACTCAATGACACTCTCACTGACACTCTGACACTCACTGACACTGTCACTGACACTCTCACTGACACTCTCACTGACACTCTCACTGACACTCTTACTGGCACCGACACTCTCACTGAAACTCTCATTGACACTCTCACTCACACTCTCACTGACACTCTCACTGACACTCTCACTGAAACTCTCACTGAAACTCTCACTGACACTCACTGACACTCACTGACTATCACTGACACTCTCACTGACACGCTCATTGACACTCTCACTGACACTCTCACTGACACTCTCACTGACGCTGACACTCTTACTCACACTCTCAGTCACACTCACTGACACTCTCACTGACGCTCTTACTGACACTGACTCTCTCACTGACACTGACACTCTCACTGACACTCTCACTGACACTCACTGACACTCTCACTGACACTCACTGACACTGTCACTGACACACTCGCTGACACTCACTGACACTCTCACTGACACTCTCACTGACACTTTCAATGACACTCTCACTGACACTGACACTCTCACTGACACACTCGCTGACACACTCACTGGCACTCTCTCTCACTGACACTCTCACTGACACTCTCACTGACACTCTCACTGACACTCACTGACACTCTCACTGACACTCTCACTGACACTCACACTGACACTCACACTGAAACGGACACTCTCACTAACACTCTCATTGACACTGACACTCTCACTGACACTGACACTCTCACTGACACTCACTGACACTCTCACTTACACTCACTGACACTTACTGACTCTCACTGACATTCACTGACACACTGACACTCTCACTGACTCTGACTCTCTCACTGACACACTCACTGACACTGACACTCTCACTGACACGCTCACTGACACTCACTCACACTCTAACTCACACTCTCACTCTCACTGACAATCTCACTGACACTGACACTCACACTGAAACTGACACTCTCACTGACACTCGCACTGACACTCTCACTGATACACTCACTGACACTCACTGACACTCTCACTGACACTCACTGACACTCTCACTGACACTGACACTCTCACTGACACTGACACTCTCACTGACACTCTCACTGACACTCTCACTGACACTCACGTACAATCACTGACACTCTCACTGACACTCTCACTGACACTCTCACTGACACTCTCACTGACATTGACACACTCACTGAAACTCTCACTGACACTCTCACTGACACTCTCACTGACACTCTCACTGAAACTCTCACTGACACTCTCACTGACACTCTCTCTGAAACAATCACTGACACTCTCACTGACACTCTCACTGACACTCTCACTGACACTCTCACTGACACGCTCACTGACATGCTCACTGACACTCTCACTGACACTCTCACTGACACTCTCACTGACACTCTCACTGACACTCTCACTGACTCTGACACTCTCACTCTCACTCACTGACACGCTCACTGACACTGACACTCTCACTGACACTCTCACAGACACTGACACTCTCACTGACACTCACTGACACTGACACTTTCACTGACACTCACTGACACTCTGACACTCTCACTGACACTCTAACTGATACTCACTGACACTCTCACTGACACTCACTGACACTCTCACTGACACTGACACTCTCACTGACAATCTCATCTACACTCTCACTGACACTCTCACTGACACTCTCACTGACACTCTCACTGACACTCTCACTCTCACTGACACTCTCACTGACACTCTCACTGACACTCAAGGACACTCAAGGACACTCAAGGACACTCACTGACACTCTCACTGACACTCCCACTGACACTCTCACTGACACTCTTGCTGACACTCTCGCTGACACTATCACTGACACTCTCACTGACACTCTCACTGACACTCTCACTCACTGACACTAACACTCTCACTGACACTCACTGACACTCTGACACTGATACTCACTGACACTCACTGACACTCACTGACACTCTCACTGACACTCACTGACACTCTCACTGACACTGACACTCTCACTAACACTCTCACTGACACTCTCACTGACACTCAAGGACACTCACTGACACTCCCACTGACACTCTCACTGACACTCTCACTGACACTCTCGCTGACACTCTCGCTGACACTCTCACTGACACTCTCACTGACACTCTCACTGACACTTTCTCTGACACACTCTCACTGACACTGACACTCTCACTGACACTCACTGACACACTCACTGACACTCTCACTGACACTGACACTCTCACTGACACTCTCACTGACACTCTCACTGACACTTTCTCTGACACTTTCTCTGACACACTCACTGACACTCTCACTGACACTCACTCTCACTGACACTCTCGCTGACACTCTCGCTGACACTATCACTGCCACTCTCACTGACACTCACTGACACTCTCACTGACACTCTCACTGACACTCTCACTGACACTCTCACTGACACTCACTGACACTGACACTCTCACTGACACTCTCACTGATACTCACTGACACTCTCACTGACACTCACTGACACTCTCACTGACACTGACACTCTCACTGACACTGACACTCTCACTGACACTCTCACTGACACTCTCACTGACACTCTCACTGACACTCTCACTGACACTCTCACTGACACTCTCGCTGACACTCTTGCTGACACTCCTGCTGACACTCCTGCTGACACTCTCACTGACACTTTCTCTGACACACTCTCACTGACACTGACACTCTCACTGACACTCACTGACACACTCCTGACACTCTCACTGACACTCTCACTGACACTCTCACTGACACTGACACTCTCACTGTTACTCACTGACACTCACTGACACTCTCACTGACACTCTCACTGACACTCTCACTGACACTTTCTCTGACACACTCACTGACACTCTCACTGACACTCTCACTCTCACTCACTGACACACTCACTGACACTCTCACTGACACTCTCACTGACACTCTAACTGACACTCTCACTGACACAGACACTCTCACTGACACTCTCACTGACACTCACCGACACTCTCACTGCCACACTCACTGACACTCAATGACACTCTCACTGACACTCTCTGACACTGACACTCTCACTGATACTCTTACTGACACTCTCACTGACACTCTCACTGACACTCTCACTGACACTCACTGACACACTCACTGACACTCTCACTGACACTCTCACTGATGCTGACACTCTCACTGACACTGACACTCTCACACTCTCACTGACACTGACACTCTCACTGACACTCTCACGGACACTCTCACTGACACCCAATGACACTCTCACTGACACCCAATGACACTCTCACTGACACTCAATGACACTCTCACTGACACTCTGACACTCACTGACACTCTCACTGACACTCTCACTGACACTCTCACTGACACTCTTACTGGCACCGACACTCTCACTGAAACTCTCATTGACACTCTCACTCACACTCTCACTGACACTCTCACTGACACTCTCACTGAAACTCTCACTGAAACTCTCACTGACACTCACTGACACTCTCACTGACACTCACTGACTATCACTGACACTCTCACTGACATGCTCATTGACACTCTCACTGACACTCTCACTGACACTCTCACTGACGCTGACACTCTTACTCACACTCTCAGTCACACTCACTGACACTCTCACTGACGCTCTTACTGACACTGACTCTCTCACTGACACTGACACTCTCACTGACACTCACTGACACTCTCACTGACACTCACTGACACTGTCACTGACACACTCGCTGACACTCACTGACACTCTCACTGACACTCTCACTGACACTTTCAATGACACTCTCACTGACACTGACACTCTCACTGACACACTCGCTGACACACTCACTGGCACTCTCTCTCACTGACACTCTCACTGACACTCTCACTGACACTCTCACTGACACTCACTGACACTCTCACTGACACTCTCACTGACACTCACACTGACACTCACACTGAAACGGACACTCTCACTAACACTCTCATTGACACTGACACTCTCACTGACACTGACACTCTCACTGACACTCACTGACACTCTCACTGACACTCACTGACACTTACTGACTCTCACTGACATTCACTGACACACTGACACTCTCACTGACTCTGACTCTCTCACTGACACACTCACTGACACTGACACTCTCATTGACACTCTCACTGACACTCACTGACACGCTCACTGACACGCTCACTGACACTCACTCACACTCTAACTCACACTCTCACTCTCACTGACAATCTCACTGACACTGACACTCACACTGAAACTGACACTCTCACTGACACTCGCACTGACACTCTCACTGATACACTCACTGACACTCACTGACACTCTCACTGACACTCACTGACACTCTCACTGACACTGACACTCTCACTGACACTGACACTCTCACTGACACTCTCACTGACACTCTCACTGACACTCACGTACAATCACTGACACTCTCACTGACACTCTCACTGACACTCTCACTGACACTCTCACTGACATTGACACACTCACTGAAACTCTCACTGACACTCTCACTGACACTCTCACTCTCACTGACACTCTCACTGAAACTCTCACTGACACTCTCACTGACACTCTCTCTGAAACAATCACTGACACTCTCACTGACACTCTCACTGACACTCTCACTGACACGCTCACTGACACGCTCACTGACACTCTCACTGACACTCTCACTGACACTCTCACTGACACTCTCACTGACACTCTCACTGACACTCTCACTGACTCTGACACTCTCACTCTCACTCACTGACACGCTCACTGACACTGACACTCTCACTGACACTCTCACAGACACTGACACTCTCACTGACACTCACTGACACTGACACTTTCACTGACACTCACTGACACTCTGACACTCTCACTGACACTCTAACTGATACTCACTGACACTCTCACTGACACTCACTGACACTCTCACTGACACTGACACTCTCACTGACAATCTCATCTACACTCTCACTGACACTCTCACTGACACTCTCACTGACACTCTCACTGATACTCTCACTGACACTCACACTCTCACTGACACTCACTGACACTCACTTACACTCTCACTGACACTCTCACTGACACTCTCACTGACACTCTCGCTGACACTCAAGGACACTCACTGACACTCTCACTGACACTCTCACTGACACTCTCACTCTCACTGACACTTTCACTGACACACTCACTGACCCTCTCACTGACACTGACACACTCACTGACACACTCACTGACACACTCACTGACACTCTCACTGACACTGACTCTGACACTGACTCTGACACTGACTCTGACACTGACTCTGACACTCTCACTCACACTCTCACTCACACTCACTGACACTCTCACCGACACTGACTCTGACACTCTCACTCACACTCTCGCTCACACTCACTGACACTCACTGACACTCTCACTCACACTCTCACTGACACTCACACTGACACTCTCACTGATGCTGACACTCTCACTGACACTCTCACTGACACTCTCACTGATGCTGACACTGATGCTGTCACTGACACTGACTCTCTCACTGACACTCTCACTGACACTCTCACTGACACTGACACTCTCACTGACACTCACTTACATTCTCACTGACACTCTCACTGACACTCTCACTGACACTCTCACTGACACTCTCACTGACACTCTCACTGACACTCTCACTCTCACTGACACTCTCACTGACACTCAAGGACACTCAAGGACACTCACTGACACTCTCACTGACACTCCCACTGACACTCTCACTGACACTCTTGCTGACACTCTCGCTGACACTATCACTGACACTCACTGACACTCTCACTGACACTCTCACTGACACTCTCACTGACACTCTCACTCACTGACACTAACACTCTCACTGACACTCGCTGACACTCTGACACTCTCACTGACACTCTCACTGATACTCACTGACACTCACTGACACTCACTGACACTCTCACTGACACTCACTGACACTCTCACTGACACTGACACTCTCACTAACACTCTCACTGACACTCTCACTGACACTCAAGGACACTCACTGACACTCCCACTGACACTCTCACTGACACTCTCGCTGACACTCTCGCTGACACTCTCGCTGACACTCTCACTGACACTCTCACTGACACTCTCACTGACACTTTCTCTGACACACTCTCACTGACACTGACACTCTCACTGACACTCACTGACACACTCACTGACACTCTCACTGACACTGACACTCTCACTGACACTCTCACTGACACTCTCACTGACACTTTCTCTGACACTTTCTCTGACACACTCACTGACACTCTCACTGACACTCTCACTCTCACTGACACTCTCACTGACACTCTCACTGACACTAACTGACACTCTCACTGACACGGACACTCTCACTGACACTCACTGACACTCTCACTGCCACACTCACTGACACTCAATGACACTCTCACTGACACTCTCTCTGACACTGACACTCTCACTGACACTCACTGACACTCACTGACAATCTCACTGACACTCTCACTGACACTCGCGTACACTCACTGACACTCTCACTAACACTCTCACTGACACTGACACTCTCACTGACACTCTCACTGACACTCTAACTAACACTGACACTCTCACTGACACTCACTGACACTCTCACTGACACTCACTGACACTCTCACTGACACTTTCTCTGACACACTCTCACTGACACTGACACTCTCACTGACACTCACTGACACACTCACTGACACTCTCACTGACACTCTCACTGACACTGACACTCTCACTGACACTCTCACTGACACTCTCACTGACACTCTCACTGACACTCTCACTGACACACTCACTGACACTCTCACTGACACTCTCACTCTCACTGACACTCACTGACACACTCACTGACACTCTCACTGACACTCTCACTGACACTGACACTCTCACTGAAACTCTCACTGACACTCTCACTGACACTCTCTCTGAAACAATCACTGACACTCTCACTGACACTCTCACTGACACTCTCACTGACACTCTCACTGACACGCTCACTGACATGCTCACTGACACTCTCACTGACACTCTCACTGACACTCTCACTGACACTCTCACTGACACTCTCACTGACACTCTCACTGACTCTGACACTCTCACTCTCACTCACTGACACGCTCACTGACACTGACACTCTCACTGACACTCTCACAGACACTGACACTCTCACTGACACTCACTGACACTGACACTTTCACTGACACTCACTGACACTCTGACACTCTCACTGACACTCTAACTGATACTCACTGACACTCTCACTGACACTCACTGACACTCTCACTGACACTGACACTCTCACTGACAATCTCATCTACACTCTCACTGACACTCTCACTGACACTCTCACTGACACTCTCACTGACACTCTCACTCTCACTGACACTCTCACTGACACTCTCACTGACACTCAAGGACACTCAAGGACACTCACTGACACTCTCACTGACACTCCCACTGACACTCTCACTGACACTCTTGCTGACACTCTTGCTGACACTATCACTGACACTCACTGACACTCTCACTGACACTCTCACTGACACTCTCACTCACTGACACTCTGACACTCTCACTGACACTCTCACTGATACTCACTGACACTCTCACTGACACTCACTGACACTCTCACTGACACACACTGACACTCTCACTGACACTGACACTCTCACTAACACTCTCACTGACACTCTCACTGACACTCAAGGACACTCACTGACACTCCCACTGACACTCTCACTGACACTCTCACTGAGACTCTCGCTGACACTCTCGCTGACACTCTCACTGACACTCTCACTGACACTCTCACTGACACTTTCTCTGACACACTCTCACTGACACTCTCACTGACACTCACTGACACACTCACTGACACTCTCACTGACACTGACACTCTCACTGACACTCTCACTGACACTCTCACTGACACTTTCTCTGACACTTTCTCTGACACACTCACTGACACTCTCACTGACACTCTCACTCTCACTGACACTCTCACTGACACTCTCACTGACACTAACTGACACTCTCACTGACACGGACACTCTCACTGACACTCACTGACACTCTCACTGCCACACTCACTGACACTCAATGACACTCTCACTGACACTCTCTCTGACACTGACACTCTCACTGACACTCACTGACACTCACTGACAATCTCACTGACACTCTCACTAATACTCGCGTACACTCACTGACACTCTCACTAACACTCTCACTGACATTGACACTCTCACTGACACTCTCACTGACACTCTAACTAACACTGACACTCTCACTGACACTCACTGACACACTCACTGACACTCTCACTGACACTTTCTCTGACACACTCTCACTGACACTGACACTCTCACTGACACTCACTGACACACTCACTGACACTCTCACTGACACTGACACTCTCACTGACACTCTCACTGACACTCTCACTGACACTCTCACTGACAAACTCACTGACAAACTCACTGACACTCTCACTGACACTCTCACTCTCACTGACACTCACTGACACACTCACTGACACTCTCACTGACACTGACACTCTCACTGACACTCTCACTGACATTCATTGACACTCTCACTGCCACACTTACTGACACTCACTGACACTCAATGACACTCTCACTGACACTCTCTCTGACACTGACACTCTCACTGACACTCTTACTGACACACTCACTGACACTCTCACTGACACTGACACTCTCACTGACACTCACTGACACACTCACTGACACGCTCACTGACACTCTCACTGATGCTGACACTCTCACTGACACTGACACTCTCATTTACACTCTCACTGACACTGACACTCTCACTGACACTCTCACTGACACCCAATGACACTCTCACTGACACCCAATGACACTCTCACTGACACTCAATGACACTCTCACTGACACTCTGACACTCACTGACACTCTCACTGACACTCTCACTGACACTCTCACTGACACTCTCACTGACACTGACACGCTTACTTAAACTCTCACTGACACTCTCACTGACACTCTCACTCTCACTGACACTCTCACTGAAACTCTCACTGACACTCTCACTGACACTCTCACTGACACTCTCACTGACACTCTCACTGACACGCTCACTGACACTCTCACTGACACTCTCACTGACACTCTCACTGACTCTGACACTCTCACTCTCACTCACTCTCACTGACACTGACACTCTCACTGACACTCTCACTGACACTCACTGACACTGACACTTTCACTGACACTCACTGACACTCTGACACTCTCACTGACACTCTCACTGATACTCACTGACACTCTCACTGACACTCACTGACACTCTCACTGACAATCTCATCTACACTCTCACTGACACTCTCACTGACACTCTCACTGACACTCAAGGACACTCAAGGACACTCACTGACACTCCCACTGACACTCTCGCTGACACTCTCGCTGACACTATCACTGCCACTCTCACTGACACTCTCACTGACACTCACTGACACTGACACTCTCACTGACACTCTCACTGATACTCACTGACACTCTCACTGACACTCACTGACACTCTCACTGACACTGACACTCTCACTGACACTGACACTCTCACTGACACTGACACTCTCACTGACACTCTCACTGACACTCTCACTGACACTCAAGGACACTCACTGACACTCTCACTGACACTCTCACTGACACTCTCACTGACACTCTTGCTGACACTCCTGCTGACACTCCTGCTGACACTCTCACTGACACTTTCTCTGACACACTCTCACTGACACTGACACTCTCACTGACACTCACTGACACACTCCTGACACTATCACTGCCACTCTCACTGCCACTCTCACTGACACTCACTGACACTGACACTCTCACTGACACTCTCACTGATACTCACTGACACTCTCACTGACACTCACTGACACTCTCACTGACACTGACACTCTCACTGACACTGACACTCTCACTGACACTGACACTCTCACTGACACTCTCACTGACACTCTCACTGACACTCAAGGACACTCACTGACACTCTCACTGACACTCTCACTGACACTCTCACTGACACTCTTGCTGACACTCCTGCTGACACTCCTGCTGACACTCTCACTGACACTTTCTCTGACACACTCTCACTGACACTGACACTCTCACTGACACTCACTGACACACTCCTGACACTCTCACTGACACTCTCACTGACACTCTCACTGACACTGACACTCTCACTGTTACTCACTGACACTCACTGACACTCTCACTGACACTCTCACTGACACTCTCACTGACACTTTCTCTGACACACTCACTGACACTCACTGACACTCTCACTCTCACTCACTGACACACTCACTGACACTCTCACTGACACTCTCACTGACACTCTCACTGACACTCTAACTGACACTCTCACTGACACAGACACTCTCATTGACACTCTCACTGACACTCACCGACACTCTCACTGCCACACTCACTGACACTCAATGACACTCTCACTGACACTCTCTGACACTGACACTCTCACTGATACTCTTACTGACACTCTCACTGACACTCTCACTGACACTCTCACTTACACTCACTGACACACTCACTGACACTCTCACTGACACTCTCACTGATGCTGACACTCTCACTGACACTGACACTCTCACACTCTCACTGACACTGACACTCTCACTGACACTCTCACGGACACTCTCACTGACACCCAATGACACTCTCACTGACACCCAATGACACTCTCACTGACACTCAATGACACTCTCACTGACACTCTGACACTCACTGACACTCTCACTGACACTCTCACTGACACTCTCACTGACACTCTTACTGGCACCGACACTCTCACTGAAACTCTCACTGACACTCTCACTCACACTCTCACTGACACTCTCACTGACACTCTCACTGAAACTCTCACTGAAACTCTCACTGACACTCACTGATACTCTCACTGACACTCACTGACTATCACTGACACTCTCACTGACACGCTCATTGACACTCTCACTGACACTCTCACTGACACTCTCACTGACGCTGACACTCTTACTCACACTCTCAGTCACACTCACTGACACTCTCACTGACGCTCTTACTGACACTGACTCTCACTGACACTGACACTCTCACTGACACTCTCACTGACACTCACTGACACTCTCACTGACACTCACTGACACTGTCACTGACACACTCGCTGACTCTCACTGACACTCTCACTGACACTTTCAATGACACTCTCACTGACACTGACACTCTCACGGACACACTCGCTGACACACTCACTGGCACTCTCTCTCACTGACACTCTCACTGACACTCTCACTGACACTCACGGACACTCTCACTGACACTCTCACTGACACTCACATTGACACTCACACTGAAACGGACACTCTCACTAACACTCTCATTGACACTGACACTCTCACTGACACTGACACTCTCACTGACACTCACTGACACTCTCACTGACACTCACTGACACTTACTGACTCTCACTGACATTCACTGACACACTGACACTCTCACTGACTCTGACTCTCTCACTGACACACTCACTGACACTGACACTCTCATTGACACTCTCACTGACACTCACTCACACTCTAACTCACACTCTCACTGACAATCTCACTGACACTGACACTCGCACTGAAACTGACACTCTCACTGACACTCGCACTGACACTCTCACTGATACACTCACTGACACTCACTGACACTCTCACTGACACTCACTGACACTCTCACTGACACTCTCACTGACACTTTCACTGACACTCACTGATACTCTCACTGACACTGACACTCTCACTGACACTGACACTCTCACTGAAACTCACTGACACTCTCACTGACACTCTCACTGACACTGACACTCTCACTGACACTCTCACTGACACTGACACTCTTACTGACACTCTCACTGACACTGACACTGACACTCTCACTGACACTGACACTCTCACTGACACGGACACTCTCACTGACATTCACGGACACTCACTGACACTCTCACGGACACTGTCACTGGCACTCACTGACACTCTCACTGACACTGACACTCTCACTGACAATCTCATCAACACTCTCACTGACACTCACTGACACTCTCACTGACACTCTTACTGACACTGACACTCTCACTGACAATCTCATCAACACTCTGACACTCACTGACACTCTCACTGACACTCTCACTGACTCTCACTGACTCTCTCACTGTGGGGGGGTGGTGTGTGTGGGGTTGTGTGTGGAGTTGTGTGGGGTTGTATGTGTATGGGGTTGTGTGTTTGTGGGGGGGTTGTGTGTGGGGGGTTGTGTGTTTGGGGTTGTGCATGTGGGGTTGTGTGTGTGTGGTGTGGGGTTGCATGTGTGAAGGTTTGTGTGTGGAGGGTTGTGTGTGGGGTTCTGTGCATATGAGGGTTGTGTGTGTTAGGGGTCTTCTGTGGGTGGGGTTGTGTGTGTGTGTGGGGTTGTGTGTGGGGGGGGGTTGGTTGTGTGTGTGTGTGGTTGTGTGTAGGGGGGATTTGTGTGTGTGTGGTTACGTGTGTGGGGGGATTGTGTGTGTGGGGTTGTGTGTGTGGGAGGTTGTGTTTGGGGCTGTGTATGTTAGGGGTTGTGTGTTTGTGTGTGAGGGGGAGGTTGTGTGTGGGGGTTGTGTGTGGTGGGTTGTGTGTGTAGGGTGGTGTGTGTGGTTGTGTGTGGTGTGTGTGGTTGTGTGTAATGTGTGGGGTGTGTGTGGTGTGTGGGGTGTGGTGGAGTTGTATGTGTCTGTGAGGTTGTGTGTGGGGATAGCATGTGTGTGGGGTTGTGTGTGGCTGTGTGTGTGTGGTTGTGTTGGTTTCTGTGTGGTTGTTTGGGGTTGTGGTGTTGTGTGTGGGGTTGTGGAGTGTGTGTGGGGTTGTGTGTGTGTGGGATTGTGTGTGTGGGGGGAGGTTTTGTGGTTGTGTGGACTTGTTTTTGTGGGGTTGTGTGTGTGGGTGTTTGTGAGGGGTGTGTTTGTGGGGTGTTGTGTGTCGGGGGATTGTGTGTGTGGGGGGTTGTGGTAGTATGTGTCTGGGGGTTGTGGTTGTGTGTGTGGGGGTTGTGTGTGTGGGGGGTTGTGTGTTTGTGTGTGGGGTTGTGGGGTTGTGTGTGTTTGTGTGGGTGTGTGGTTGTGTGTGGTGTGTGGGGTTGTGTGCGGTGTGTGGGGTTGTGTGTGGGGGTAGTGTGGTTGTGTGTGGTTGTGTGTGGTTGTGGGGTTTTGTGTGAGGGGTTGTGTTGTGTATGTGTGGGGGGTTTGTTTGTGGGGGGGGTGTGGGGGGTTGTGTGTGTTGTGGTTGTGTGTGTGGGGTTGTATGTGTGGGTGTGTGTGGGGGATTGTGTTTGTGGGGTTGTGTGTGTGGGGGTTGTGGTTGTGTGTGTGGGGTTATGGTTGTGTGTGGGGGGTTGTGTGTATGTGGGGTTGTGTGTATGGGGTTGTGTGTGAGGTTGTGTGTGGGGGGTTGTGTGTGTGTGGAAGGGGTTGTGTGTGGGGGGTTGTGTGTGGGGTTTGTGTGTGGGGTTGTGTGTGGGGGTTTGTGTGTGGGAGTTGTGTGTGTGGGGTAACAGAATGGGATGGGAGGGGAGGGAAGGTAAGGCAGTGAATGGGATGGAAGGGAAGGGGGAGTGACAGAAGGGTAGAGGATTAAAGAGGTAAAGAAAGTAATGGAAATAAAGGGGGGACATGGACGGAGAGGGGTAGTTGGAGAGTGGGGTAATGGGAAAGAAGGGATGGGTTGGGGAATGGAATGGAAAGGAATGAGAGGAAGAAGGCGGAGAAGAGAAAGGAGGAGAAAGGCAGGGTGAATGGAGGGGAGAGGGCAAATGATAGAGAGGGAGGTGAGGGGAAGGGTAATGAGGGGAAGGGATGGGTGAGGGGAAAGGGGAGGGAATGGTGAAGAGGAAGGGAGGTGAAGGAAGGAAAAAATAAGGAAAAAAGGATGGGTAAGTGGAAGGGGAGCAGAAAAGGAGCAGATGTGATGGTTACAGATTGGAAGGGAAAGAGGTTGTGAATGGGAGGGAATGGAGGGGAAGAGAAGGGAAGTGGAGGAGTGGAGATGGAAAAGGAGATAAGAGAGTGCAGGATGGGACCGGAATGAATTGAATGGGATGGGAAGGGGAGGGGAGTGACAGAAGGGGTGAGGATTAAAGAGTGATGGAGAAAAAGGGAACTTAAAAGAAAGGGGGAGAAGGGGATAGGAGAGGAGAGATAGGAATGTAAAGCAGAGAAGGGAAAACGGGAAAGAGAAAGGAAGAGGGAAGGGAAGTTTCAAGTCAGTATCAAGTCAGTATCGAGTCAGTATCAAGCCAGTATCAAGCCAGTATCAAGTCAGTATCAAATCAGTATCAAGCCAGTATCAAGCCAGTATCAAGGCAGTATCAAGTCAGTATCAAGCCAGTATCAAGCCAGTATCAAGCCAGTATCAAGCCAGTATCAAGGCAGTATCAAGTCAGTATCAAGCCAGTATCAAGTCAGTATCAAGCCAGTATCAAGCCAGTTTAAAGTTTGGATTCAAGTTCGGTTTCAGTTTGGTTTCAAGTTCGGTTTTCATTTAGTTTCTATACTCACCTTGCCCCTTTCACCCAGCCCCGTCCAGTTCTTTTTGCAGCCTGTGAGGCCCCGGCCCCCTCGGCCTCTCGGGGGCCTCGGCTCCGGCCGCCAGCAGTGGTCCTCTCCGTCCGGTGCTCATGAGTGCAATGCCGCGGCTGCCTGGTTACCAGCCTTGTATACCACGGACACGTCACAATAGACATTCAACCTGTCATCATGCATCACAGGCTTATGGGCGATGACAAGTGTTGCAGTGTAAGGGGGAGGGGGAGCAGCCGAGACACGGATATTAATTCAATTACCTAAAAAAAAGAAAAAATCTATTTAGTTACAAAAGGATCCTGCGATGAACCTCAAAGACGATCTAATCCTGCCCGACCTTCTCCCCCCTCAGGGGCCTCTCCTTGTCTCTGCTCCGGAGGAGGCCTCCCCTCTGCACTTAGCCTCGACCTCTTGACATCACAGGGGAGGGAGGGCCTGGAACGTCACAGGTGTTCCATCCTCAGGATTCCTCTGCTGGTGCTAGCCTCGACTTCGTGACGTCACAGTGGAGGGCCTGGCCCGTCACAGGTGTTCCATCCACAGGATTCCCCTGCTGGTGCTAGTGTGGATCTCGTGACATCACAGTGCAGGGCCTGGCACGTCACAGGTGTTCCATCCACAGGATTCCCCTGCTGGTGCTAGCCTGGACCTCGTGACATCACAGTGCAGGGCCTGGCACGTCACAGGTGTTCCATCCACAGGATTCTGCTGCTGAGAAGGCGGGGCCCTAAGGCTGTCACAACTTGCACACACACACATCCATACTAGCACGTGCGAAGACACTCACACAGGGGGGTCATACGCTACAATTTATTATGAACTTTAACAAGAGAGCCCAATTAGGGCCACTCTTCATTGGTCACGGTGAGATAACTTCAAACCAATCACACCCGGGAGCAGTTGTTGCGTCCCTGCTGATAGATGGGTCACCGCTCGTGGACGGTATATCATTCACAGCAGGAGCTCTCATTCTTCCCCAGGCTCGTGACGGGGTCTCACTTGTGTGAATTTCTAGAACAATCTTTACCGTGTGTTGCTCCGGGGTGCTTCTACTTGTGAGTCTTATCATAGCTGCCACGTTTCTGCGGCCATTGTGTGAAGTGCGGCTCCAGTCCAGGTTTTTCCCTCTGAATTATGGGACATGTAGTCCTGTTTTATAATGAAATAAACAAGACTACAAGTCCCAGAATTCAAGGAAAAAACGTGGACTGGAGCAGCACACCACGGATGGACCTGAAAAACTTGGTAGCTCTGCAAAAAGCCTGTGCTCAGGAGAGCAACTAGACCCAATCTTTTTTTGGGAGGGGGGTAGGGGAGGGGGGGCTAACACTTCCAGCAAGTGGTGCGGGCCAAGAATTTCAGGCAATGCGTGCAGAGCCACCTTGATAGCCAATATGAGGGAAAGAAGTGACACATTTAGCAGTTTAGACACATTGGACAAACCCAATCTGATTATGATTGAAAGATTGGAGTCCATGTTTAACCCTATATTCCTCCCTAGGGTTGAGTTATGTGGGGGGCTAGCTACTGAGGCCAAATTGTTCATAGCAGTGTTTGATCCTTTTGCTGCACATACATATTTTGATTTGTGACATGTTAATTTATTGTTAGAAATGGGGTTCTCTACTTGGCAGAGGTAGGTTCCTTTGTCCAAATTGGGACCGTTGCTTCTAGTCAGGGTAAGGGGGATACACACTAAAGATAACCCCTGCTCACCCCCTGGGTAGCTAGGCACGACAGACATCCCAAAGGCAAGCGTTTTCAGCATTGATGAATTCTTCTATGGTTAGGAAGGTTAAAGGTGATTAATTGTAGTTGCTTTCATGTTTTGTTTTCTGTTGAACTGGGCTGTGCTGCTAGAATTGTGGTTGAGCAGTGGGAAGGCAAGGAGGAAGACTGACACAGGTGAGTGGGAATTATTTCAGGTGTGTCCTGCAGACCGCCAGGGTCAGGGGTGTGAAGGCCTTTTTAGTGTGTTGCGAAGGAACCAAGATGTCTTTAGATACTACCACTTCAGGTATTGCGGTTGAAGGAACCTTTCTGCTCTGAACTCTTCTAGAGGGGCTGTTGCTTGTGGCTTACAGGCCCCTTGTCAGGTTTACAGGCCACTCAGCAGCTCTCTCTATTCAGATTTCCTTTCTTGTGTTCTGGGCTCTTGGCTGCTGTCCACTCTCCAAGCTGCAGCTCACCTCCCCAGGTCAAAGGGCAGGTCTCCTTGAAGCAAGGAAGTCCTCAGGTATCGCTTCAGCCAGCTTTCTTCACGACCTTCAGAAGAAAATAACATAAAACATCCTCATTGTTTACCATTTACAGGCTGAAGAGCAGCTATTACCGCATCTGTGCATGGAAATAATGTATGTTTATGCCAGTGACTATACATTGAGCCACACATGTGCACTTGTTTAGTATCCACAAAACATCAGATTTACACCTGCAGAGTGGAAAGACCATAAGGGAAGCCATATTAATTTAGGAAAACATAATATTGCCTGAACATGCTATTGGGATGGGAATATTCCCTGTGAGGTACAAGTCATGATGCCCTATCCTGAAAACTTGACTGTGAGTAGCTGGTAATCCAGAGATTATTTAATTTTGGCCCTAGCCTTGTGGTAATGTAGTGCATAGAGGCCTATGCTGTCCCTTGACGTGATGAGGTCATGGACCTATCCTGTCACCTTGAGGGACATGTCAAGTATGCCCTCATTTTCCTGATATTGGACTACCAGCCGGACACAGGTTTAGCATGTAGATCGATGGCGCAGCATACCATGTTTTGTGTATACATAGTCATGATCAGGCCTTTTTATATGTCACTGGAGTAACCCTTGTGCTAACATTCCAAATATATGCTGTGTGTGTTTATGTTGTGTCTTGTATGGAACATGCAATATGTACACAAGGGTGCCCGTGTAATGGATGCCCCTGGATTCCATTTTGGAAGCCCCAAAACTGCTCCTGTGCACAAGAAGGAGGTGAGATTGTTTGCCCAGACAGTGGAAGTGTTTTGCTGACATTCCTAAAGCTGGAGGGAAGAGACGAAGACAACAAAGTGGGGACAGAGGAGACAAGACACCTTCAGAAAGTCACTGAAGCCCGGTTGCTGAGAGGAGCTGCTGATTAGTCTTCCTGTAGCACTGCCACTTGGAAGGTAGTGGCGGTGAAGGGTGGGGCTGAAGTCTCCTTTTCAGTGTGGAAAGGATCTTTTAGGTGAGCCAGCCTTGTGTATTTCCCCTGATCACTGCATGGTGTGTTTTATTTTTATGTTTTTTATTTCAATTCTTTTTTATTGAAGATTGAAAAACGAAAAGCAAAGACAATACAGTAAGTCTTCCAATACATAAATTAATACAGTTGTGGTAATAATTGACGCTTACAGAAAATCAAAGGAAGAAAAAAATTAAAGAAGGATAATAAGAATAAGAAAAAGAAATAAGGACAAGTGCATCAATGTATCAATGATACTCGGTCGGTGGAAGCATGAGCCATATTACAAGCAATAGTAAAATATACAGTAAAATATACAATCGCTGGAGCATATAGAGACATACAGAGTCAATGAAGCATATATGGATAGACCACATTTAGAAGGTATATCATGGGGGTTCAAAGTGAGAGGATGACGCATCCAGTGAGGACCACAATTTTTTGTTGGAAGGTTTCCATGTAGCTGACTGCAGCGCCGGATTGTCCGCCCCTCTCAAAAAGGAGAGCCATTCTAGCCAGATTTTAAAGTTGACCTCAGCAAAATTCTTCCATTTACAAAGGATGACCTTGCATGCCAGCGTTAGCATGATATCTAATAGTTGTCGGTCATGCATGTCAGGTAATTGTGTGTCTAATGGGCCCAATATGATGTACATGAATTCCTGGACAGGTGTAATTCCAAATATCTGGTGAATATAAGCAAAGACTTTCCCCCAAAATGTTCTTAATAGGGAACAATCGAAAAGCATATGCGCCAGATCCCCAGGTGCTGCCTGGCAATTCCAGCAATTGGGCGTATCTTTTAGGTGGCATTGGAACAACTTCTGAGGAGTCCAGAACGCTCTGTTCAGCAGCATATACTTTGCGTGACAGAGGATCGGGGAGACCTTATTTGATAGTGCAGTGCTGTGTATTACTTCCCAGTCTATCGCTATTCCTGTCGAGTTAGGTTCCGATTCCCACTTGCCTTCCGTTAGCTTATGGGGTTTCTTGGGCATGGGGAGGAGTAATTTATAGACTCTGGATACGAAATGGTCAGCATGGGACAGGATCGGCAAACGCGTCATAAGCCAGGGTAAGTCAGTAGTGAGGGTACGTTTAGAGATGACGGATTTCAATTTCAGGAATTGATAAAATTCTATGGGTGGTAAGTTAAATGTCCTTTGCAGTGTCGAGAAAGGGATGGGCAGAGCACCTTCATAAAGGTCTTTTACCATATTGATACCGCTTCTAGCCCACAGGTCCCAATTAAGAGTTTTGCCATCCAACCGGAACATAGGGTTTCTCCACAGTGATACTAGGGTGGATTTCTTGATTACTGATTTAGTTTTATGGGATTGGTCAAGTCTGAGGAGGGCTCGCCTGGTGTTCAGTAGGATATATTTGGAGTGAGGTAAATGTGCTAAGTCCATGCTAAGGAGGGCCGGAAGGGGTGCATGTGCAATTATCGATTGCTCAATAGACAGCCAAACTGGGGTATATGATGGAGAATCAACCAGCCAAAGAGCCCCCTGTTTGCAGAGGAAAGCCGTCTGGTAGTTCCGGAACGAGGGAAGGCCCAGGCCGCCTTTTTCTTTTGCTAGCTGCAGCTTCTTTAGTGATATCCTGGCTTTTTTCCCTCGCCACAAGAACTCCCCAAACAACCTATCCACTTTCTTGATGAATTCGTCTGTAAAAGTCATTGGGAGCATGCTGGCTAGGTAATTAACCAGAGGCGTGCACATCATTTTAACCTCTTGGATGCTATGGGAATTCCCCTGCTGTGCTGGGATTTCGCGATCCTCGCACATTCATGACGAGCTGGGCTCGTCATGAGCGTAGCAGGAGGCTACTGCATGACGAGCCCAGCTCGTCATGAGCGTCGAAGGGGTTAAGGGTCTCAGCCCTAACCCACCAGGACAAGAACTTTGGTGACCAGCCATTCAATAATGTGGATATCTTTTTTAAAGTTAGGTCCTCATTCACCTTCAGGGTTGTTATTAAATCTTTCTCGAAATCTAGTCCCAGATATTTAAAGGCTTGTGGTTGCCAAGTGAGGCCAGATGTACCAAGTATTTCTTTATTTCCGACATTATTTAGAAGCTTGACCTCTGTTTTGTCCTTATTCAGTTTGTAACCTGAAACCTTAGAGTACTCATCAATCGTGGTCATTAGTGCCAGAATAGCCTCGTCAGCCCTTTCCGTCATAATGAGTACGTCATCTGCGTACGCAGTTAATTTTACAGTACAATCATTAAACGGTACCCCGGCAATGGCTTCATTATTCCGTATATGATATAGAAAAGGTTCAATTGCTAGAAGAAACAAGGATGGAGATAATGGACACCCTTGTCTCGTTCCTTGTTTCAAGCAGAAAGATGAGGAAAAGGAGTCACCTGCTCTAACCCTAGCCGAGGGCCCGGCATACAGGGCCATTACGAGTTTAGTGAATGTTGTTCCTAAATTGAATATGTGTAAAACTGCCTCCAGAAAGGCCCAATCTACCTTATCAAAGGCATTCTCAGCGTCCAACGTGATTGCCACTGTGGGGGTATGCAGAAGCTTTGCCTTTTCTAATGCGTGAGCCAATACTCTGGTATTATCGCTTGATAATCTGTGTTTTAAAAAACCCGCTTGAGATGGGTGTATGAGGGTAGGGAGGACTCGCTGTAGCCGGGCTGATAGAATCATAGCTAGTAACTTACAGTCTAGATTAATCAGGGAAATCGGCCTATAATTTTTTGGCAGTGATGGATCTTTGCCTTCCTTAGGGAGTACCGCGATAATCGCCTCCGCTAAAGTACCTTTTACCTCACCTGTATCTGTGATTTCCTGGAAAAGGTGCAGAAGAGGTTCTATTAGATCCGTTGTAAAACTTTAATAAAATGTAGCCGTAAAGCCGTCAGGGCCAGGCGCTTTTCCACATTTCAGACCTTTGATTGCCTTTTCTATCTCACTAGTCGTGATCGGGTCATTTAGGCTACGTTGTTCCTCTGATGTTAATTTTGGTAAGTCGTATTCTTGTAAGTAACCCTGAATCTTACTCTCATCAACCAATTTGTTTTTAGCATACAGGCCCTCATAAAAGTCTTTAAAGACTTCAGTTATTTCGTGGGGGTCAGAGTGGCTTACTCCTGCAGAATCTTTTATAACATTAATAGAGTTTTTCTGAACCTTGAATTTGAGATAGGCGGCCAGGCTTTTGCCTGCCTTGTTAGATTCGCAAAGTTTAAACTTCCTCCTTCTATCCAACCATACTCCCGCTCTTTCGCTCACCAACTTGTTTTATTCGTATTTTCTGTTAGTCATAGTGTTAAGTGTCTCCCGGTCCCTAGTTAATTGGTGTCTGTTTTCTAGGTCGGCTATCTCTTTTTATAGTGTTTCTAATTTTGCATTGTAATCTTTGTTCATTGCAGAACGAATCTTGATGCATACTCCCCTTAAGGTGCTTTTCAAGGCTTCCCAGCGAACAAGGTCTGAAGTGTCCCCTCTCATATTTACTTCCAGATATGACCGGATGGCTGTTTGAATGGCAATCCTATGCTGTTCTTTGTTTAAGATTTCTTCATTGAGTCTCCATGACGTTTGTTTAGGGGAGAGTTTAATGTTGCTGATGGAAAGGGAAATGCATGAGTGGTCTGATAGGACTCTTGGCACTATGGACGTGTCCTCTATCCTTGGCACCCCATTTTGTGTAACAAAGATGTAATCAATACGGGAATACGAATCATGTGGGGAAGAGTAAAATGTATAGTCTCTATCAGTGGGGTTTTGTATTCTCCACGTGTCAACCAAATTAAAGCGCTGACACAATTTAATGAATGCGCCATGTGATTTGTTCGGCTTGAAAGTGCACTTCGAGTCTCTGTCTAGGGCAGGATCTGATAATAATAATAATCTTTATTTAGATATTACACAGATATCTTTAAAAGAAACTTACAAAGTACACATTATATACAAGCTTTTAAAATTGGGAGAAAGCAAGCAAACGCTTCAGTGGCTATTAGAAAAAAAAAAAAATTGAAGTCTTCCTCATCATGGACCTCCTAATTCTGTGACATTTTAAAAAGGAACAAGCAAGAACTTAAAAAAGTTATGTAAAAAAGCTGTTCACCCCTTTTTACTTACACTGACTGTCAGAATACCGCATGCATATCAAAGACAACTGGAATTCCTAAGGAGCAATTCGATGTATTAGACTGTCAGGTTGCACAACATAATATCATTTCGTGTCTCTTCCCTTAAGTTTTATTAGCGGGCCTCTTTTGAGTTAAGGGAACGGTATGCTTGTAGGATAAAAGTTGTTAATCCTAGATTTAAAACCGTATTTTCAGGGTTCAGAGCCACGATAATGGCTTGCCTACATGTCCGCACACCCAACCTATTCCATTCTGCTTTGAGTTTAAGCTTACGCTGGGAATTAAAGGCTGGGCAGAGGCAAACCACATGTAACAAAGTTTCAGATGCCTTACTACACCCTCTACAGGTTAGGTCATCCGCCGTTCGTCGCCAAGAAGGCAAATCTTGCAGGAAGCGCCAGTCACCCATTCTAATTGCCATTAAACTTCGTTTTATGTACAATGAATATGTGCAAGGCAGATAGGTGGCCGGTGCTACCCGCTCGTAAGAATTGACAAGGGCCCAAGCATGCCTACGTTTGGAAAAGAGTGCTTTGTCTATTGCGAGGGAACTAATTCTCACACATTTTTTAATGACTGTTTTGAATGCAGTCGGACTGGGGTTGAGAGCCCAAAGGTCGCTCGCCGACAATTGATTAATATAGTCCTTGAAAAGTCGACCAAACGTACCTCCTGGATTTTTCTGGGTAATTTCTAGCCAGACTAAGGATTCCAGTGTGCCAATGTCCGCCTGTCTCAGTTTGTGGCAAAGGTTTAAGTATGAGCCGATGTTAGAGGCCTCATAATTTAATAGCCCAAGCTCTAGTCTTACCTGAGCTGCAGATGCAGAGTTTGGGAGATGGAGTACTTTTTTATAGATTTTTGTTGTGTGTCGATTTAAGGCAGTGTTTAATTTGCCCCTGAATAACTCAATTCCATATGATAGAGTAGGGCCAATTTTTGCTCTCAAGACTTCTAAGAGTGGCAGGAGAGTTGGGCCAGAAAGATTTTTGGAGATCTTGGCTAGGGCAGGATCGAATGGGAGGTTAAAGTCCCCCCCCCAGTATGTGGACTGCCATGTCGGGGATAGTTTCGATCTGTTTCACTAGCTCCCGCCAGAAGTTTAGATCATTATTATTAGGTGCGTAAATGTTTGTGACATAAAATTCTGTATTGTCCATTGCGAGTTTAGCTGTGACCCAGCGTCCCTTCTCGTCCGCCGATGAGGACAATAACTCTATCTTGGATTTTTTCGCTAACAATATCAACACCCCATTCTTCTTACCTAAGGCACTTGAACCCACTACCTCTGAATAGAACTTATTATGCAGAGTATAGAATTGTTTCGTGTCTAGTTTGGTCTCCTGTAGCAGGACAATGTCGCCTTTCTGCCTACGCACATAATCCAATATCTTCTGGTTTTTTATGGGTTGGTTCAAACCTTTAACATTCAAAGACAGGATTTTTAATCTGTCTAAGGAGGCCGCTCCGATCGGCGTGTTAAGTGTAGGATGTACCATTTAAGCTACTGCATACATCATGAGTGCATTATGAACCCCAAGGAGTTGCGTGCCATGCGGCACATCATGTAAGGAATCCCCTTTCTTGATGAATATGGCACCAAGTTGACAGGAACCTAGAGCAGATGTATGGGCACATAAACATGGCATGCAAGTGATCCAACTTGTCCAGACAAGAAATAGGGGCAGATTAAAGGTGAAAATGAAAACGAGGATGAAAAAATCAAAAATAAAAAGGAAAACCACAGCGCACAACACACACTCCCCCCTGACCCCCCAACCCCCCCACCCCACCCACCCCTACTGCAATATGTAAGCATGGCGACGTGAGGAAAACCGCAGTGACCCTCCCGTCAATACCAACATTGTATAAACATTGGAACAACATTTTGAAGTGTATAAACCGTACAATAAAGCAATGAGAACTTCTAAGTGCTGTGATTCAACTATGAGACTATACTCTGGATAACCTGGCATACTCTAATAGACTCCATCAGTAGAGCATCAAATGGAATTGGTTTAAAGCATAGTAAAGGCCATTGTAGAATATTGTGACATCATATTCTCCTTTTGCGGTACCCTAAGAGCCAGCAGACTCGATACACAAACTAGAGCGATAAACTAACAGTCAATGGACCCCCTGTCAGTAGTCTCAACAGGGCCGCAGTGATGCCGAAGTAATGTGTTAATGTCACACATTTTACCTATCTCAGAAACTAGTTACAATTTAGGCATGGTGTGGTTTTTGATACCCCAGGTATAGAAAGCTCACACCTCTTTGTGCCTCTGATGTGGTTACTCCTGGATGGAGACTACCGTACTACAGGGAGCATCACTCTGCTCTGCAGCATACGCTGATGACTGCTGTGCACCCAGAGCTACAAAAACTGGGGGGAAGGGGGGGATAGGCCCAAAGGACAAGAACCAGGTCGGGGTTTACTACATTTAATACAAAAAGTGGAACCTGGCTCTGTTTGACATTATGCTCTTATTATTTTTGAGCAACAAACAGACCACTATCTTTTCTGTTTGAATTGAATTTTTATTAAACCACTCCTTTCTTTGCAATTGTTTATATTTACCTCAGAGCTGGCATCTGTCTTACAGTCAATTCCCAGATGACAGGGGTTATTCCCTGGAATCTGGCCTTGCTGGAAGAGCTGTATCTCTGACCTTAAGTGCCTGGAAGCCAGCCGGCCTTCTGAGAGAGGGAAATCTCCTGCCAACCCTGCAGGAGAAGTTGGAGTAACAGCCAGACCGAGTGCTGAGGGTCTAGCCAGGTGAATGGAGACGGCAAAGACTGATTGGTGAGCCAAATAGTATGGGCACAGTCTCTCCAGAAGTGAGGTGGCAAATGTAAATTGTGGATTGGCCGCTAACCTCGCAGCTGTGCAATAAGAACGATTGGGGGTGTCCTTGCTGGTAAAGTGAAACAACTGTGACCATGGATATCTTTGCCATCAAAGCTAAGACTTGTGCCTGTGACTGCCACCACTGCTGCGTTTACAAAGTGCTCACTGTGGCTGCTAGCATGCCGCTGTGCCCCTGTCTAAATGGCTACCCATCTCGTGCTCAAGTGATCCAGAAGTGGGCCCAGTGCCTGCCCTGTGACCCCCCCCCCCCACCAGTATCTGCATTTGTCAAAGAACTCCAGGCTACCAATTGAGCTATCCATCCTGTTAACAGCTTACCAAGATCAACTGCCTCTTCTGCAACCCCCACGTCTCATCCCAGAAGTGGGAGAGATTGGAGACACTTGTGTCGAAAGGACATGGAGGCTGTGTTGTGGTGAGACTGTGTCCAAGGAGACTGGATTGAACTGAGCTCAAACATTACCGAACTAGGGTGTCTGCGTCTGAGCCTTGAATCGTGTTACACAAAACTCTCTAAGCTAAGGGGGACATGTTGGGCTTAGTTTGTAGAGTTTTGCTATGTGGACCTCCTTGAAGTTACAAAAAAACTCAGTGAAGTTCTGCTAGTGGCGGAGTGCAGTGCGATCTGCAGTTTGTGCTGGTATTTCTGCTGCTCGGGTAAAAATTGTTCTCAAGCGGCAGCTCACGCTCGCAAACTTAATGTTCGCGATCGCGAACTTACTGTTCGCAATCGCAAGCGGGGAAAAAAACTCCACTGCACATCGAAAGCGGAGTTTTCTGCACTCTGCGAGCTCCGCGGAGTGCAGAAAACCCAGCAAACTCCACGAACGGAGTGAAGTTCAATGCCCAGGCCTAGTCCAGATACGCAAGAGGAGGGAGCATTGCTGTTCACTTAGAGACCATTTGTGCTTGTTGGGGGTGGTGCACAGACCTTCCTGAAGCCCTGCTAAGTGGGGGCTTCATAACTGAACCCACACTGTCGACTCATCTGCCTAACGGGGGAGCCGCCGCAGCTGATTGCCACCACCACTGGGGACTCCAAGTCCCACATCCCAATGCTGGACCCTCACCTAATGTCTATTTTCCCCCCAAAATGTACTGTTGTTTGGTATATCTTCAACCCCTTGTTAAATCCAAGCATCTTAAGCTGTATGACTGGGTCAGTTTGCATTGATCTGATAAGTAAGCTTGTTGCCCTGATTGTTCTAGTCTACCTCACTGAAAATGTTGTAATCCACCATTTCATAGCTCTGTTTGCAGCTCTGGTATACGCCCATGTCATTTACAAATGGGGAAAAGGAATGCCACTGAAGGGGATGGGTAAGTTTCTTGGTAAAAAAAAAATGTGTAAAAACATGCCGGAGGCAATTGTGTGCTCGACCGCCATAACAATCTGTTGGTTGAATGTGGGAGATACTCGCTCCAGCCCCCGCTGCCTTGCTTCCTCACCCCATTCATTCATCCCCCCCCCCCATGCAGCACAAACAAGCAAAAGCAAATCCAGGGGATGTTTAAGGAACATACTCTTCAGGCCGAGGAGCAACATACTGTGGGTAAAGCACACTCACTGTTAACAACCGCACTAGTACACCCCGATTCTGGTCAGCGACTACAATCAACACTTGAGGATGCTTTACCTTGCAGTAAACAATTGGCCCCATTGGCCAAGATGACAATCGACCAGGATGTTGCTATTAATTTGGTGCGTTCTTCCACGGCACCTGATGTTTCTGTTCCCATCTCCCCTGACCAGACCTCTTACACAGCTTCTAGCTTAGATTTGTTTTTTTTGGGTGGCCAATGCTTGTTTCAAAAATAAATATAATTTATTAACTTTTCTGACAACAATTTCCATCCATATCTGTGAATTATATAATTTTGCTAACATTTACGTTTGTCACAACATTATATATATCTATTATCAATAAATGTGTTAAAAACTGTTAAAGGTTATTCACCATCCCCCTCCTTGCTTTTATCTTAGATTTGAAAACTGAGGTGGGGGTCTAAAATCCATGATTACATCACTGACCAATTCTTTGAAACAGCTTCTAGCTCTTAGCAACAAGCATGCATTTATTGGGTAAATTGATCTACCCGGAACCATCTCCAGACCATCTGCTGCTGCAACCAGACGGTGACTCCTGCGAATAAGGGTGCGATCCCATATTCTATGATGTTCCCACTGCTAATCACGATCAGCAAATTCCCAGTCATGTGCCTTTGTGGCCGCTTAACTACAACGGGGTAACTTCCAATACCTCGAGTACTCAAAGCTTAGGCGCTCATACTGGGCACTTGATTCTGGATAGTTTTCCCTCTTCTTCTTCCTTTGAGGCCTATCTCGGTCATAAACCTAACAACTCCCTGTGCCCCACTAAAAGTAGACCTGCCAGTGCTGATTCCATCATGATGATCGGTGTTCCTAAGCCCGGTTTCTCCAATGAGTAGCTCGTGAGCTACTGGCTGCTCTCCAACCACCTGTAAGTAGCTCTCCTGTGTGCAGCCCAACCTACTAAATTAGACACTTTTGGTTAGTTGAATAAGTCGTGTTGACCAAAATTTTAAAGTCTCTATTCAACACAAAAATACTTGTATTTTTAAACCTCATAATTTCGCAAACATATTTAAACCTGATATTTGAGTGATAAATCAGGCGGCATTGGGGAGACGTAGTACTACTATTAATACCTTGGTGCCAGCTGCATTGCATCTACGGCTGTTATGTTTTATCCATGTAGAGCAGAGGTCTTCAAACATTTTCACTCTGAGCCCCATGTAAGCAAAATGTTTTGAGGTCAGGCCCCCCTTTAAAACATTGTGGCAAGGATTGGGGGAGCGGGAGGGACATGGTTCGTGCAAGGAGCGGGGCTTATGAGACGATTTCAAGAATACTTTTTCTATAGCTTATGAACCGCACTAAATATGAGACTTATAAGACAGCAAATGCATCATACAAAAACAGACATTATCCCAAACAAACTGCTCCCCATAGTTGGGGTGTTGTGAGCCTCTCATACTCTTTGACCCCAATGCAACTACACCTGCTGCACTAATGATAACCGCAGTCCTGAGTAGCAGGCCATCTCCTCTGCATCTTTTACCTCTTCCCCCCCATGATGGATCATCACCTCGGTCCTAATGATTGAAAGGAAAATAAACTCCAATGCCCCTTTTTTAAAGGTAGTCAGTCATACCCTCAAATTCCTGGGCCGCAGTCCTGATGCATCTGCTTCCTTAATGATAACCATCATTGTCTACTTACACACTAGGCAGCAGTACCAGCTTCACTAATGAATGTCCCTAAAAAACAAAACTCATCTTGTCCCCTTCTTTGGGTTATATCTCTGAAGAAGCTGTCTCTGGCCCTTTGCAACATAAAAATAAGTCCCCATACAGTGCTCCCTATTCTGGGCCTTCTCTGTGACAAAATCTATGAATCTCGCTCCTTTCCTCTGTCTCCTAGACCATTACTGTGAGGCCCCAGGGATCGAGAGGATTAGAGCTCTGCATTTGAATGCAACCCTGCTTGCCTTCTACCTGCCACCCAATTGACTCAGCTTTCACAAAAAAAACTGCCCTGAATGGTTAATACTGACTTTGAGGTGCCTGTGCCTGAAAGCGAAGGGTGTGGTGGTAGTTCAGATAGTTTGAAAAAACAGCCTTCTTACCAGCTATTAATTGATTGAGTCACTTAAAGCCAGGGCCACTGGAATTACGAGTTTCTGCATCAGCAGTGTTTTCCACATAATTATAGTTTTACTGCATTTGCTCCCTAATCTGCAGATTTGAACTAAAGAAACATGATTCTAGCTCAAACGGAACAAAAGTTACTTAAAGCGTGACAAAGTGTTCCGGAGAATTGGAAGGCCCTTTGCAAAGGTTCACTGGTAGTCTTGTAGTTGCTTACTGCTGTATTTGGGTGTTAAACTGGTAATAATGATGTGAAATATTTCCCCCGACAGCGTTACCTTGAGTTAAAATGACAAAATAATGAAGTAATGCTAACCACAAAATGTGGCGCATTGTGCCGCATAATTTACCTTTTCATGCTGCATAATTTAGTCAAACATGCTGCAAAATGAGGTCCTCTTCTGCTGAATAATTCCAGTGGCTCTGCTTAAGGCTTCATGGTGGCAAAGATGTATTCTTTTTGAGATGTAATGTAAGGGTGTTATCAGCCGAGATCTGGAATAGGGGAGACACTTACAAAAATGTCTGTATTGGATACATATGCAGCAACCTAGCTTAGAGTATGTAAATATTGTTTTAAAATAATGATTTACATATTCACAGTGCTTTCTGCCACACGCTGAGACCTCATAGCACTATAAACCGGGGGCCACTAGAATTATTCTGCAGGAGAAGGCCAAATTATGCAGCAGGGTTGACTAAATTCTGCAGCAAGTAAAGGCGAATTATGCTGCATAATGCTGCATATTTCGTCATTAGCATTACTGCATTATTTTGCAATTTGCACACTTGTTAACACTGCCCTGGGTTTTATTGGCCCTCATAAGTACCACATTAATACCCACATATAGTAATAAGCAACAGAAAGGAGATCAGTCAACCTTTAGAAAGGGCCTTCCACTGTGAGGTAATGTGTTGCTGCATTTTTAGTAACTTTTGAACCATTTGAGCTAGAAACAAGGTTTTTTTTAAAATCTGCAATTTATGTGAAATGAAATGAAAAGAATTTATAATGCGAAAAAAACAATAACCCGCAGGTATCAAGGCGCCTAATAATATAATCAGAATTTGAAACAGACGTCCTTACATATAGGCTTGTTGAAAAAGGCGAGTTTTTAGGGCCATGCGGAATTTCTGTAAGGATGGAAGAGATCGCAGGTCAAGGGGGAGATCGTTCCACCATTTGGGGGCTAACGTAGAGAAAGCCCTGCCACCCCATTTAGCTCTTCGTACACGGGGGGTTTTAAGAAGCAATTTCCCAGAGGAACGCAAGCTCCTGCCAGGGATATAATAGGAGATGATAGATCCAATACCAGTGTCGCTATTTTTAGTGATGGCTCTGTAGGTCATGCAGAGGACCTTAAACCGGATTCGGAGTTCGACCGGTAGCCAGTGCAGTGATTTCCTGGCTGCAGTGGCTGAGGAGCGTTTGGGGATATCCAAAACAAATCTGGCTATGGCGTTTTGGACCACCTGTAAGCGCTGTAGGTGGCTCCGGTTTAGCCCAGCATACAGCGCATTACAGTAGTCCAAACGAGAGCCAATTAATGCAACAGCTATTTGTTTTCTTGCCTGCAAGGAAAGATATTTCCTGATCCTTCGCAGGGTATGGATCAAACCCCAGCAGGTCGAGACAGTTCTGTTCACCTGACCGCCCAGATCAAGGGCTGGATCTAGCATCACCCCAAGATTCTTAGCAGATGTTGTGGGGGAGGGACATATTCCTAATGAGTCAGGCCACCAATTGGCTGACCAGATGTTTTCTTTCCCCCCAAACACCAACACCTCAGTCTTCTCCCCATTCAATTTGAGAGAGTTCTGAATCATCCAGTGACCAACCGCCTCCATACAAGATCTAAACTTGGAGGCGGTGGGCACATCAGAATGGGGAAGAGAGACGAGTATTTGAGTGTCGTCTGCATAAGAAACTACCTCCATCCCGAAAGATCTTATTAGCCTGGCCAGTGGGGTCACATAGATGTTGAAAAGGGTCGGACTAAGCGCCGACACTTGAGGGACCCCACATAGCACTGGTCGGGATGGAGATAGGAACTCTCCCAGCTTGACTCTTTGTTCTCTCCCAATAAGGAAGGAGGTCAACAGATCCAGGGCTGCACTTCTCACCCCCACCTCCCTCAGGCGAGATGTAAGCACTGAGGGGGAGAGGGTATCGAAGGCTGCTGTTAGATCTAACAGGATCAGGAGGGTGGTCTGGCCCTCATCTACTGTCATGCGGATCTTATCAAGCACGATGGTGAGGGCTGACTCGGTGCTATGTTCCCTCCTGAATCCATGCTGGGAGGAATCCAGACATCCCGAGCTTTCCACGAAAGTAGCGAGATGCTTGTTAAGATGTGCCTCAAGCATCTTCGCAGGGGCAGGAAGCAACGAGATGGGGCGAAAGTTTTTTAGGGTCTCCGGATCCAGGGATGCCTTTTTTAACAGGGGTTTGACTACTGCCTTCTTCCACTCTGTAGGGAAGATACCATCTCTAATAGCTAGATTCATTATGTCTTGCAATGGCGGTAGGAGGGTCTCCCTACATAGCTTAATAATTTTCAATGGACAGGAATCCAGAGGAGATCCCGACTTGATCTTGTTAAGCAGGATCTCCAGATCTTGTAAGGTCAAAGGAGGAAAGGAATCCAGGGTGCACAGTGGGGAGATGCCAGTAGTATTCATGTTCATCTCAACCCGTGTGATAGGTGCACTAACAGAGAGTCTTTGTTCCTCGAGAGCCAGATGGATATCCTGTATCTTGGTGTGGAAGAAGGAGGCGATCCTGTCACATAAGTCCTGCGAGGGGATAACTGGGTCAGGGGCTTGCAGGTTGACTAAGGAGTCAACCGTTTTAAAAAGCTCCTTTGGCGAGGAAAGCGAGGTGGTCAGGGTAACAAAGTAATCTTGTTTGGCCTGTGTAATCTCGGCTTTATATTTCCTAACAAGGATTTTGTGATCCTCCTTATTCTTAAAATCCGTAGCAGACAATGGATTATGTGGCAAATGCGGGAAATCCATAACTATGCACAAAATGCCCAAACCGCACAATTGCATAATACCAGTGGCCCTGACTATAAGTACAAAGGTCACTATTCCTCTGCACCAACTAGGGTTCAATTATGTGTTGCTTAGCTTTAACACACACAGACATCTGCAGTGATGGTAGTCACTAACTGAGGTTTCATATCCTAAAAGAGTGCAGTTATCACCAGTTAGTTTAACTTGCATTTATTATCCAATTAATTTGTTATTGCATTATTTTATACACACCTGCAAGACTGTGAAAACACATAACTCGTAGCCTTTTCATTTTATTTTTAGCAACCTCTTTGACCCTGCCAGCACACCAGGGTCGCAACTAGACCCGAACTTCGGGGGGCTAACACTCCCAGCCAGGGCTGGCCCTAGCACTGGCTGCACACGGTGTAACAGTCTTTTTTGGCGATCCTCCCCCATTATCCCCTCCATGAATTCCCTCACTACTACTCCCCAGCAATGCACCTCATCTCTTTATAGCCCCTTTCAGACAAACATTTCATTTTTTAATAGCGCTACTCATAGTTTACTCACACTCAGTTCTGTGATCCACATGGCACCCGTTCTTTGTAGCAGGCACATTAACCCTCTGCGCTGTGTGGGTGTTAGGAGTGCCTATGTGAGTGCACGGTGAGCGATGCGACAGTGAGAGAGTAGGGTAAAAGGAGTGACTGCAGGGTGAGTGAGGTGATCATATGATTTTGGGTGTGGATGTAAGTGCAGAGTGGGACGAATGAATGCATGGTTAGTTATGGGCTTGTTTGAGTGAGATTGCAGATTGAGCAGTGAGGGGGACAGGTGAGTGAAGTATCACATGAGTGAAAGGTGAGTAGTGTGCTCGTGTGACTGCAGGGTGAAATACAGGCTGAACAGAGCAAGTGCATTGTGAGTGCAGGGTTTTCACTGTGAGTGCAGGGGGAGCGGGTAAATGATGTGAGTGCATGGTGATCACTGTGAGTGCATTGTGATCGCTGTGAGTGCAGGGTGAAAGTGAAAGTAAAGGGCAAGAATGAGGAGTGAGTTGTCTGAATGCAGGGTGCATTCCCAGACACTTGAAGTAACGCAGCATGTTATTGATGGCGGCATAGGGTTTCAGATATAAGTTAAACTATTGCTTTTATGGCATTATTCAGGGATCGAGGGTGGAGGAAATAAATGATGTGCTGATTCTGCAGCAAACTTCCAGTCTTATGATTAGGGTTGCCAGCTCATTATTTTGATGTCGAAGACAGTAGAAAAATAAACAGGTGCACACTTTGAATAGCACATATAAATAGAAAGCACTTTTAATTGTGTTCCTGGCGTGGCCTGAATGATTCCCGATTGATAATTAAAGGGAATAAAGACAGAAAAGTCACTGTTAAGAAGTTGGCCTGGTGTATGATGTTCACTATTCTAGTGAGCACCTTGTACCAGTCCAAACAACCCTTATGGTGGTGGTTGTAAAGTCAACCTTATAGATAAGCTATCCTAGGGGTAGCATGGACCTAAGCAGTCTTAGGCTTAACTCAAGAGGGCATGTGAAGCCAGCTGTTTTAACATATGCAATCCCTTTTAATACCAAATGAAAGGACACCACACAAGTTATATATTATAAAATATATGTATTTATTACTAGAATAATCCCCTGTACTCTTTATGAGCACAGAAGCGTTAAACAAAGAACTTCATATAACATACAAAAGTTGCACAATTATGGATAGGCCCGGTGGCCACTAAAACCATACACTAAAATAGTGGTATAAGTACAACGTCACGAACAATGGTAAGGCCTAGGGCCTTGAGAATCGCTGGGGCTACACTGGACTAACTGAAGTTAGGACGGGATCGGCCCACAGGATGCGGGTGCAGTGTCTAAAGCACACACGTGCACCAATGCAAGTCAATCGTGCTTAAAAGTTACAAAGTTGCAGATTTAGGAGTCTTCCGACTGGACTAGAACTTAGCCACTTAAAACTAGAACACTAGAGGTGTAAACCACTACAGGAGCATCGGAGTACTCGCGTTACCTCACCCACAGGAAGCGGGTGCATAGGTTTCAAAGTGCGTCGGGTTTCTTTGTGGAGTTCTATGGAGCCTGGAGATGAAGATGCTGCAGGCGGCCAGGAGAGAAGAGTCTGGTTGGATCCAAGGGTGGATTGAAGATGTAGAGTACCTGAAAGCAGAGGGGACAGAGTCTGGGTCACTAGCCAGTGACTAGGATGGAACCAGGAAGGAACCAGGCGATGACGGGCGCAATAAGGTTGTTGTTGAGAAGTTTGTCTCCGCTGCCACGTAGACCCAGGGGCATCGACGATGACCAGGAGTTGAACACGAGCTGTCCCACAAAGGCTCTCACTGTCGGTGGTGTCGGCTTCCGGATTAGAGTCAACAGGCTTTGGCAAATGCAACCCACGCAGGAATCAAAAATGGCTTCTGGTTCAGATCGGCAAGATCTGATGGGCTGCTCCTTTTCAGGGGAGCAAGGGCCATTCTGGGGAAACCAGACCAGTGGTGTAAATTTGAAGGTTCGTCGTCACAGAGGCCACTAGCCAACGGGCAATGACCGGACAGACACGTCAAGCAGGAAAATGCAAAAGGGCCCCACGCAGCACTTGGTGAGTGTGGAGAGGTGATCTTCGGTGCAATAGCTGCTCGGGGGTGGGGCTTCTCAGTCTCCAATGCACAGCTGCGAGGGTGCCTCGGGAGCTGCACGGGAAGCACTTCGCAGGCTTTCCAAGATGGCCGGTCCCACGTCTCACGTCGCCTCCACGGGTCTCAGCTTTGTTGTGGCTGTGAATCGAGCTGTTGGATGTTTGGGAATCCAGTTCTTGTTGATCTCTGTCGCTCGAGCTCCGGCGGGAGCTGCAACAAAAGCAAACTGTAGAGAGCTTGATGGTGCCTGCTTGCACAGGGTGGTCACTCCTTGACCACAAGGGAGATTCTTCAGTCTTCTACGTCGAGTAAGATATCGAAGGGTCCAAAGTTATGTATCAAAGTTTCAGTCAGGATTATCTAAAGTCTATGGACACACACAGCTCCTACCTTTATGCCAAATCAAGGGGCTGGAATACCTGCTAGGTCCCTCCTATGGGTGGGACCCAGGAAGGGGGTGGTTACACTCCTTTCCCTTTGTCCAGTTTTGCGCAAGAGCTGGGGCTGGAGTGCCCCAAGACTGGTTTGAACATGGCTATGCATGGGACACCTTGTGTGCCCCAGGCAGTGTCTAGTTTCACTCGCCCTGCCTGCCTCAATCCACTATCTCCTGTCTGGGGTGGTGTAACACCTCCCTGTGACAGGAAACCTTTTGTCCAGGCATCCCCTACCGGAGTTTCGGTCAGCAGCAGGAGGCCAGACTCGTGTCTGTGGCAGCAGCATACAATTTGTGATGCTGAGGCTCTGGTTAGTTTTGACCGCGTTTAAGTAAAGTAACATGTCTTCTCCCTCTAGAAGGGTGGAATGCTACCCCTGTCGCCAGAACTGGTGAGGGGGTAGTATTCCAAAGTGTATGACACCTTACACTACATGTTTTGATAAAGCCAAAACAAAGTTAGCAATAACCGCAAGGATTATAATGCACTTAAGAGTATATGGTATGGCAATACCCGGGAACAGCTATAAGAACATGGTTCCGAAAGCTGCAGACAGGCTCAGCTCATGCTAGAGCACCATCTCACATAAAACCAAGCACTCTGCCTCCAGGATTGTTAAGGCCTGCCATAGGAGTGACTTATAGGTGTATATGTGTCCAGATATAGGTTTAGACATAGGTATACTATATCTAAGCAAGGGGCGATTACACAACCTTGCCCCAGCTGAGTGATCAGCCAGTTGTGTCAGTTTGGATGGCCAGCCAGGAGTGGCAAAAGATATGCTGCAGCCCCTGGTAGGCCTTGGATGCACCTATGCCCTGGGTACCTATAGTACACTGTACAGGGGCTCATAAGGTGACCCAATCCCAATTGGTGATGTACCTAAAGTACATGGATGTGAATTTAGAGAGAGAACAGCAGACTGTTGGTCTGATTAGCAGGCCCAAAGCCACATTAAGTCACAAACCAGTGAAGCAAAAAGCAAAAAATGGGGTGACCATAGGAAAGCAGACCCTACTCTCCTACATAACCCCCCCCCCAAACGCAGGGACATTAAACTTAACCTTGACCAGATAAGTCTTCATGTTCTAAGTGGAAATACTTGGAGAGACCATCTGCATTGCCATGGTCAGTCCCTGGTCTGTGCTCCACTGTAAAGTCCATCCACTGTAGGGAAATGGACCACCTGAGCAGTTTGGGATTTTCACCCTTCATCTGATTTAGCCACAAGAGGGGCTTTTGGTCTGTCTGACTATTGAAGTGAGTGCCAAACAAGTATGGTCTCAACTTCTTCAGGGCCCAAACCACAGCAAAGGCTTCACTCTCAATAGCTGACCAACGTTTCTCTCTAGGGGTCAGCCTTCTGCTAATAAAAGCAATGGGCTGGTCTTGACCATCTACTTTAAGTTGTGAAAGCACAGCTCCCACCCCCAACTCAGAAGCATCTGTTTGGACAATTAACTCTTTGGAGTAGTCAGGACTCTTTAAGATAGGTGCAGAGCACATGGCCTTCTTCAGGTCCTCAAATGCCTTTTGACAGCTAACTGTCCACTGAACCTTTTTTGGCATCTTCTTGGATGTCAGATCATTTAGTGGTGTAACAATGGACCCATAATTCTTTACACATTTTCTGTAGTACCCAGACAGGCCCAGAAAGATCTGACCTGTGTCTGGGTGGTTGGAGGAGCCCAGTCCTGTATGGCCTGGATCTTGCTCTCCAATGGTTGAACCTGACCCCCACCTACAAGGTGGCCCAGGTACACAACCTTACTCCGCCCTATCTGGCACTTTGTGGCCTTGATAGTCAGGCCTGCCTTTTGCAGGGCCTCTAAAACCTTCTTCAGGTGGATCAGGTGATCCTCCCAGGTGGAGCTGAAGACGGCAATATCATCCAGATAAGCTGCACAAAAGTCATCTAACCCTGCAAGGACTTGGTTCACCAACCGTTGGAAAGTCGCAGATGCATTCTTCAAACCAAAGGGCATCACCACAAACTGATAATGACCTCCAGGGGTTGAGAAAGCTGTTTTGGCCTTGGACTCCTCAGCTAACCTGATTTGCCAATAGCCAGCTGTCAAATCAAATGTGCTCAGAAATTTGGCAGAAGCCAATCTATCAATGACCTCATGTGCTCGTGGAATGGGGTGAGCATCTGTCCTAGTGACAGCATTGAGACCTCTATAGTCTACACAGAACCTAATTTCTCTCTTTCCATCTTGGGTGTGTGAGGTTTTGGCACAAGGACTACTGGGCCCACCCAGGGGCTCTCTGATGGCTCAATTACTCCAAGTTCAAGCATTTTCTGCACCTCAGTTTTTATACAATCCCTGACATTGTCAGGTTGCCTGTAGATTTTATTCTTCACAGGCAGACTGTCACCAGTGTCCACCTCACGGGTACACCAGTTAGTTTGACTGGGTGTTAATAAAAATATATGTCTGTGAGCTTGCAGAACTTGTCTGCCTTCCCATTGCTGCTGGTCAGAGAGGCTGCCTGACAAGGCTACTCCATCCACTGAACCATCATTAGGGTTTTGGGATAACAGGTCTGGGAGAGGGTCACTCTCTTCCTCCTGGTCCCCATCTGTAGCCATGAGCAAGCCCATGTCTGCCCTGTCCACATATGCCTTCAATCTATTGACATGGAGCAGCCTGTGGGGGCTCGTAGGGGTGCCAAGGTCCACCAAGTAGGTGACCTCTCCCTTTTTCTCAAGTATGATGTGGGGTCCAGACCATTTGTCTTGGAGAGCTGCTGGGGCCACTGGCTCCAACACCCACACCTTCTGTCCTGGCTGGTACTCAGTCAGCACAGCCTTTTGGTCATGCCAAGCTTTTTGTAATTCTTTGCTGGCCTCAAGGCTTTTGGTAGCCTTCTCCATGTATTCAGCCATCCTGGAGCGGAGACCAAGTACATAGTCCACTATGACAAGTTTAGGCGTTTTGAGAGGTAACTCCCATCCTTCCTTCACAAGACATAGGGGTCCCCTTACAGGGTGCCCAAACAAAATTTCAAAAGGGCTGTAGCCAACCCCCTTTTGTGGGACCTCTCTGTAAGCAAACAGAAGGTAGGGTAAAAGGATGTGCCACCTTCGCCTAAGCTTTTCAGGTAACCCTTTTATCATCCCTTTTAGGGTCTTGTTGAACCTTTCAACAAGCCCATTGCACTGTGGATGGTAGGGTGTGGTGAACTTATAGTTTACACCACACTCTTTCCACATTGCTTTCAAATATCCAGACATGAAGTTGGTACCTCTGTCTGAAAGTACCTACTTTGGAAAGCCCACTCTGGAGAAAACTCCAAGTAGGGCCCTTGCCACGACAGGAGCTGTTGTGGTCCTCAGGGGAATTGCCTCTGGATACCTGGTGGCATGATCCACTACCACCAGTATAAATCTGTGCCCAGATGCTGTTTGGGGATCCATTGGCCCAATAATGTCTATCCCAACTCTCTCAAAGGGTACCCCCACCACAGGTAGTGGTATAAGGGGGGCCTTTGTGGTTCCACCTGACTTGCCACTGGCTTGACAGGTGTCACAGGAGCGACAAAACTCCTTGGTATCTTCTGACATGTGAGGCCAGTGAAAGTGAGGGACAAGCCTGTCCCAAGTCTTGTTCTGGCCTAAGTTTCCTGCTAGAAGAATTTCATGGGCCAAGGTTAGAAGGAAGCCCTTAAATTGCAGAGGTATGACCAGGCGTGGGGTCTCTAGCCTCTGAATAAAGGAGCCCATCATCCCAATATACTTTATGGGTACCTTGAGCATTACCAGCAGCCTCAGCAGCAGCCTGCTGTCTGAGGGGTTCAAGAGAAGGACAAGTTAACTGAGCCTGCTCCAGGTCTGCACTTGAGGGTCCCACTGTCCCCAGAAACTCAACCTGATCAGGTTTAAGCTCTTCCAGGACAGTCACCTCTTGGATCACAGAATCATCCTCCTGAGAGGGCTGATCCACAACCTGGGGCAAGGTGGAAGGCACTTCCCTAACCCTCTTGCTCTTTCTCTTGGGTTGTGTCTGGTCTATAGTTTCAAGATCCAGCACAGGTTCAGGTAGGCACTTCTTGGCCTGGGACCTGGTTACAGCAAGGACATGTGCTGAAATACTTAACATCTCTGCATGAGTCCTATACTCCACTTCTGACCATACTGAATCCTCTAGATCATTGCCCAAAAGAAATTCAACTGGGAGGTCTGCACTCACCACAACTATTTGGAGGCCAGTTACCCCTCCCCAGGAGAAGTTAACAATTGCCACACTATGTGTAGTAGTGACATTGCTAGCATTGGTCACTAGGTAATTATCACCCAGTACAATTTGTCCAGGGTCCACAAAGTTAGGTATCACCATAGTGACACTGGCACAAGTGCCCATGTAGGCCTGAGCCACTTTATCATTTATCAAAGGCGTCTGCCTGTACTTGCCCAAAGTATTGGGACTCATAGTAGTGGACATGGCCATGTCCACATCACAGATCAGAACAGCCTGAGTAGGAATCCTGACTAGGCCAGAATCCATCTCAGTACCCATGGTTAACCCCACTATGTTAAATGTTATGTTATGTTAAATGAGTCTTGTTAAGCGCTCTAACACCCGGAGGTTTCATGGCGCTGGCTGAAGGGACATGTAAATGAGCAGAAAAAACAATTTATTCAGAGAGGGAAAATAAAAAAGTCTTGAGAAGTTTCCTGAACTGAAGAAGAGATTTACTGGATTTGATAATCAGAGGAAGGGAATTCCAAAATTTGGGGGCGAGGAAAGCAAAGCGACGGCCGCCAAGTTTATGAAGTTTGAACTTGGGGGTTACAACCAAATGTTGGGAAGCTGAGCGGAGAGAGCGAGCAGGTTGGTACAGGGTGATAAAAGATTTCAGAAAGGCAGGACAGGAGCAGTGAAGGGATTTGAATACCAAGCAGCCCATCTTAAAGGCTGCTCTCTCCTTCACTGGTAGCCAATGAAGCCTGCGAAGCAGAGGCCTAGCCGATTGCCACTTAGGGATCTTGAATATGAGGCGGGCTGCCTGGTTTTGTACAACCTGGAGGCGGTGTGAAAGAAATCGGGGGAGTGCATAATAGAGAGAGTTAGAAAAATCAAGGCGCGATATGACCAGGGACATGACGACCTGACACAAGGCCGCATGTGGAAGTAGGTGCCTGATCTTCCGGATTTTTCGAAGTTGGAACATGCACGAAGAAATCGTGGCACCCACTTGTGCCTTAAGTGACAATTCAGCGTCGATCGTCACCCCCAGACTCCTAACGGCCTTGAGTGGTGTTGGAGGGGAACCCAAATCGGGAGGCCAGAACTGCGGACCCCAAGAAGCAGCACTGGAACCAGGAAGAAGTAGCTTGGTCTTTCCAGGATTAAGTTTTAATTGATTCTGATTCATCCATTGATGGATGTGGGTCAGAACGGCGTGAAAGTTGTTAGTCGCCTGAGGAGAATCAAGCGGAAAGACGAGCTGCAAATCGTCAGCATAGTTGAAGACGCTGACGTCCCAGTTGTGGAGGGAAAGAATTAAAGGGCGCAAGTAAAGATTAAATAATAACGGGGAAAGTGAAGAGCCCTGGGGAACACCACAGGTGATAGGGGATTTAGATGCAGTGAAGGGGCCAAGGCGCACGGCTTGTGATCTTCCCGTCAGGAATGACTCCACCCACTTGAGGGCTGTGCCCCGGATGCCGGCTTGTTCGACACGGTGGAGCAGGATGTCGTGATCCACCGTGTCGAACGCGGCGGACAGATCCAAAAGAACCAGAGCCTGTGGTCTCCTGGCATCTGCGTTCTTTCTCAGGGTGTCCATAACTGCCTAGATGACTGCCTCCGTAGAGTGGGCCGGCCTAAAGCCGGCCTGGTTGGACTCAAGGAAGCACGAGCTCTCGATGAAGTTAGAGAGGCACCAGGTGACATGGGCTTCAAGGAGTTTTGACAAGTAAGGCAGCAGAGATATTGGGCGATAGTTGGAAAGTTCAGCCGCATCAGCCCCTGGCTTCTTCAGGAGAGGCAAAAGAATGGCCTCCTTGAAGGTTCCAGGGACTGTGCCAGAAATGAGGGAAGCGTTCAGGAAGGGAAGTATACACTCCGGTAGTTTAAGACAGACCTCCCGCAGTACCGCGGGAGGGCAGTGGTCCTCCGGTGAGCCTGATTTTACGCGATTGGCTAACTTCGCCAGGGAAGGAGGATCTAGAATGGGAAATGAAGTAAAAGAAGATAGATTGCCAGGAAGAGTGTCCAAAGATAATGACGGCAGAGGAATAGGGGTGATGGAATTTTTTATTTTGCTGATTTTTTCAATAAAAAAGAGGTTGAAAGCATCACAGGTCTCTTTAGACGGGGTTTGAGCTGGGAGAGTCCTGTCATCCGTGGTAAGTTCATTCATAATCCTGAACACCTCACGAGATTTGTTAGGGGCAGAGGAAATTCTATCAGAGATGTGCTCCGATTTGGCTGATAGAATAGCCAATTTGTATTCCCTCCGAGCGGTAACATATTTCTGTCTGGATGACAGGGAGTAGTCCCGCCTCCAGATGCGTTCTGATTGACGTACCTCAAGTTTTATTTTCTTGAGGTTGTCAGAGAACCACCGGTTGGCATTCGGGTGTCTGGTACAGGGGAACTCAACTACTGGGGCAAATTGGTCGCTAGCCTCTTTCAACCAGCTGCAGATGTTAAAATCGATCCTATTAACATCCTCATAAGAAAGGGTGTTCGGACAGGTAGAAGCCAGGGTGTCCATGAAACCCTTGGAGTCATAGTTCTTCCATTTGCGTGCAGAGCCACCTGCCATTAGCGGGGCCTTAGTTCGCCCGCTAAGTGTGATGGTCGTATCGACTAAGAAATGGTCTGACCATACGCAAGGAAGTGTAGAAGGGGTTAAGAGGGTTACATTCGAGGTCCAAATCTGATCTAATATATGGCCTTTTTCATGCGTTGGGTTGTGCACTACCACTGCTAACTGTACTAGGGGGTGCAGGTGCCTTAGGGGCTGCAGTGGTAGGGGCTGTACCTGTCTTAGTGCATTCACTACCCCAGTGAGAAACTGATTTACAGGTATTGCTCCAAGGTTTCTTTGGCCCATCATTCTTCTTCTTTTTCTTTTCAGTTTGAGACCCCCCATCATTAGTAGTATTTTGGGGGCCTGAGAAGACTTCTGGTCTTTTTGTTTTTGATCTCCACCCTTCTGGTCTGCCTTTTTCTGATCACCTCCATGGTTCTGGGGTTTCTGCTTAACCCTGGTTCTGACCCATTTGTCCGCCTTCTTTCCCAATTCTTGGGGAGAGGTCAGATCTGAGTCAATCAGGTGTTGATGCAACAACTGGTTCTGGCAATTATTAAGGATCTGTTCTCTCATTATTAGATTGTATAATCCTGTATATTCTGTAACTTTACTTCCCTGCGACCAACCTTCCAGAACCTTAGTGGCACAATCAACAAAATCAGTCCAGTCCTGAGTCTGAGCTTTTTGGGTATCTCTGAACAACAACCTGTATTGCTCAGTGGTTAGGCCAAACCCATCAATAAGAGCACTCTTCAGGACAGTGTAGTTTTTAGCATCCCCAGGACTAACTGTGAGGAGCTTATCTCTCCCTTTCTCAGAAAAGGAGAGACACAAAATTGCTGCCCACTGATCTTGGGGAACCTGCTGTACCATATCATCCCCATCTTTGTTGGGGGGGGCATAATCTTACTCAGAGTTTTATGTTCATAAGACCTGTCTTTATCCTTAGGGATATTACTGCCACCAGTGGAATCTGATCCACTCAATGTTCGTTCCCTTGCTAAAGCAAGTTTAGCTTGGGCCAGGGCTATCTCTTCTCTCTCTATCTGGAGCTAGACAGCTCTCATCCTAGCCCTATGCTCTTTTCTCTGAGGGGAAGTCATCCCCCTTTGAGAAGCCCTTGAGGCATTAGAAAGGTTAGATTCCCTGGAAGGGGATCTCTCTCTTCTATTACCAGGGAGTAGTCTACTATTAGGTCTGGAAAGGTGGTTCACCTCTCCATTCCCATGTAAGCTTAGGTTAGCCTGGCTAAGCCTTCTGACCTGGACCTGGCTATCCCCCTGATCATCTGAATCAAGATCCTCATCTACCTCCTCCTCCTCTACTTCTGGGGTGATGGTTTCATCATCTATGGGGGTTACTCCTTCTCCTGTAGCATCTGAGGGGTCTATAGCAGACTTCTCTAGATCAGCTGTCTCTAGGACATGTATCAGGATTGGGATGGTAGGGTTGTGACCCTTTTTCAGCCCCCTTGAGGTGCACAAGGCACTCACGTCTCTGAAGCTGAGTTTTTCATAGCTGGAAGGTGCCTTGGGAAGGTCACCTGTCACAGGTAAAGAACTGGACTGTTCACCTGTGCCAGACATGACTAGTGAGGTGTGGATGTGTGCACCTACCTTCACTATGTGTTTTCCTAATAGAACCTTACTAGTGAGTTGTAGTCAGGGTGTGCTAAGCCCTTTGGTCTACAACTACTAAGCTCAGTAGAACTTAAGTATTTAAGGCTTTGTTTATATGTACATAAGGTACTTGATGTGATCTTTCAAATGATATTGTCAAAGATTACAATGGTAAAACAACAGCAAGCTCAAATCCCAACCGCTGCACACCAATGTGAGAAGTTGGCCTGGTGTATGATGTTCACTATTCTAGTGAGCACCTTGTACCAGTCCAAACAACCCTTTTGGTGGTGGTTGTAAAGTCAACCTTATAGACACGCTATCCTAGGGGTAGCATGGACCTAAGCAGTCTTAGGCTTAACTCAAGAGGGCATGTGAAGCCAGCTGTTTTACCATATGCAATCCCTTTTAATACCAAATGAAAGGACACCACACAAATTATATATTATAAAATATATGTATTTATTACTAGAATAATCACCTGTACTCTTTATGAGCACAGAAGCACAAGAGTTAAACAAAGAACTTCACATAACATACAAAAGTTGCACAATTATGGATAGGCCCGGTGGCCACTAAAACCATATAATAAAATAGTGGTATAAGTACCACATCACTAACAATGGTAAGGCCTAGGGCCTTGAGAATCGCTGGGGCTACACTGGACGAACTGAAGTTAGGACGGGAGCGGCCCACAGGATGCGGGTGCCGTGTCTAAAGCACACGTGTGCACCAATGCAAGTCAATGGTGCGTAAAAGTTACAAAGTTTCAGATTTAGGAGTCTTCTAACTGGACTAGAACTTAGCCACTTAAAACTAGGACACTAAAGGTGTAAACCACTACAGGAGCACCGGAGAACTCGCGTTACCTCACCCACGGGAAGCGAGTTCATAGGTGTCAAAGTGCGTCGGGTTTCTTCGTGGAGTTCTATGGAGCCTGGAGATGAAGATGCTGCAGGCGGCCAGGAGAGAAGAGTCCGGTTGAATTCATGGGTGGATCGAAGATGTAGAGTGTTAGACCTGGCATCTTTGGCGTGGTTTCCCCTATCTTTTTGCCTCTACCTCCTGTATTTTTGATGCTGTGCTGGATTTCGTTTTTGCTGGTTTAGATGCTTTGGACACTCTGCCACTGCTGACCAGTGCCAGAGTGTAAGTGCTCCCTGTGTAAATTGTTATTCTGATTGAATATACATGTTTGGCATATTTGTATCACCATGAAGTCCCTAGTAAAGTGCACTGGGTGTGCCAGGGCTGGTGATGACAAATGCTACTAGTGGGCCTGCAGCACTGATTGTGCCACCTACATGAGTAGCTCTAAAATGGTGTCTCAGGCCTGCCACTGCAGTGCCTATGGGCAGTTTAGAACTGCCATGTCCTCCTGGTCAGTGTCCCCACTGACCAGGCCTAACCCTTCCCTTTTTGTGCACATCAGTCACCCCTATGGAAGGCCCAAGGTACCCCCCTGGGCAGGGTGCAGTGTATGTAAAAGGTAGAGCATGTACTGGTGCAGGTAACATGTTCTGGTAGTGAATTACAGCCATTTTCGTTTTTCACTATTGTAAGGCTATCTTGCTCCATAGATTAACATGGGGGATGCTGGCTACAGTGGTTAACAGCATTTCTTCCCATAGGAACAAGATAGGACATAAGTATCTAGTATCCCTGAACTCAGAATTTAATAACACATCTTTTAGGAAAGGTTGTTTTTAAATCCTGTGTTTGAGAACAGCACTTTTAGAAAGTTGCTGTTCTCTTGTCTGAACCTTCTGTGTGCCTGGGCCTGTTTGTGTATTGACTGTCTGGTTTGTGAGTGACAGGGGCTGGGGAACTCCCCGGCAGGATGGATGAGTCAGCACTAGGCTGAATGACTTGAGTGGTGAGAGGAGTTAGCACCTGGGCTGAATAGGGCTGTGCCTGCCTTCCACAATGCTGGCTCCACCCCCCTGCTGGGCGGCTGAGGACCCTGCCCCTCACTCTGAAAGGAAAGATGCAGCCACCAAAACAAAGTGCTCAGGATCCACCCAGAACTGGTTCAGACCGGGCACAGGGCCCACATGCACCAAGAGAACAAAGACTTTAGGGGTATAAGTACAGGACCCCTGACAACAGAAAATTAGATCATCCTGGAAATCAAGAAGGAACCTCTGCCAAGGAGAAAGCTGACTCTGAAGAAGGAAGATTGTCCTGCTGTTGCTCTGCTGGACTGACCTGCTGTTGCTTTGCTGCCAAGGAGAGGGGAAGGACTTTGCTGTGTGCTGTGTCCCCTGTCTTGAAGGAATCTCCAAGGGCCTGAGAAGAGCTGGCTCCCTGTTTTTGAAGTCCCAGGAACAAAAGGACTTCACCCCCAGCTTCCCTGAACTCTGCTGAGTGAGTTCTGTCCCTCCTAGAGTGCTTGATCCAGTTGTGGGGCCTCTGGAGGTTGGACCTGTGCTGGGAAGCTTGAGACTGAAGCTTGAGAGACTTTTGAAAGTGAAAAGTGTCGCATCGCTCGCTTGCGGAGCGCATCCCCGACAGTGCGAGAAGTTTCCCGCCGCTACGGAGGTCGAGATCGTCGCAGCGCCTGACGCCGCTGCCAGAGACGTCGCATCCTCCGTTTGCGGGACGCACCAGACCGGTGCGGGAGAATCGAACATCGCTGCGAGTATCGTCGCAGAGCCTGTCGTCGCTGGGTGAGAACGCCGCACCGCTTGCTTGCGGACCGCATCACGTCGCTGCGAGTGTCGTCGCAGAATCATCGCATCGAGGAGCTGCGAGAGAAAGGATCACCGCTGGACCGCGCATCGTCGCCCCGGAGATCGTCGCAGCACCTACGAGATCGTCGCATCGTGCCTTTGCGAGAACAGACTTCCTACGGAACCTACGCACCGGAATCCATACAAGTGGCCTTCCTCCCCATACAGACCGGATTCGTCGCAACACGCCCGCTGCTGCAGCGGGGCTGTCGCATCGCCTCCCCAGGGTCTCAGGAGCAACGCATCGCTTGTTTTCCACCGCACCAGCTTCTGCTTTTGGAACTTTGTTGCAACTAAAGGTACTGTGAGTAAACGTGACGCAACTGTGAACTTTTCACGCAACTGTGGTTTATTTTTACCGCAACTTGAAGAACTTTAACGCAACCTTAAGAACTCTTTGAAACCATATTCTTGAACCGTGTATGTTGGATTTTTATCGTTTTGGTCTTGTGTAGTTTTAGAATAAATACCTTTATTTTTCTAAACGGTTGTGGAATCAGTTTGTGGTGTTTTCACTGTGTTACTGTGAGTGTTGGTACAAATACTTTACGCATTGCCTCTGATTAGCCTAGACTGCTCAGGCCAAGCTACCTAGAGGGCGAGCAGGGGTTATCTCAGAGAGTTATCTCCTTGTCCTGACTAGAAGCAAGGGTCCCTATTTGGACAGTGGTACCTACCTCTGCCAACTAGAGACCCCCAGATCTAACATAGAGTACCTGAAAGCAGAGGGGACAGAGTCTGGGTCACTAGCCAGTGACCAGGATGGAACCAGGAAGGAACAAGGCTATGTCGGGCGCAATCAGGTGGTTGTTGAGAAGCTTATCTCCGCTGCCATGTAGACCCGGGGGCATCGACGATGACCAGAAGTTGAACACGAGCTGTTCCACAAAGTCTCTCGCTGTTGGCGGTGTTGGCTTCCGGATTGGAGTCAACAGACCTTGGCAAATGCAACCCATGCAGGAATCAAAGATGGCTTCTGGTTCAGATCGGCAAGATCTGATGGGCTGCTCCTTTTCAGGGGAGCAAGGACTAGTCTGGAGCAACCAGACCAGCAGTGTATATTTGAAGGTTCATCATCACAGAGGCCACTAGCCCACGGGCAAGTGACCAGACAGACACGTCAAGCAGGAAAATGCAAAAGGGCCCCACGCAGCACTCGGTGAGTGTGGAGAGGTGATCTTTGGTTCAAAAGCTGCTCGGGGCTTGGGGCTTCTCAGTCCCCAATGCACAGCTGCGAGGGTGCCTCGGGAGCTGCACGGGAAGCACTTCGCAGGCTTTCCAAGATGGCCGGTCCCACGTCTCACGTCGCCTCCACGGGTCTCAGCTTTGCTGTGACTGTGGATCGGGCTGTTGGATGTCTGGGAATCTGGTTCTTGTTGATCTCTGTTGCTCGAGCCCCCGGCGGGAGCTGCAACAAAGCAAACGGTAGAGCACTTGATGGTGCCTGTTTGCACAGGGTGGTCACTCCTTGACCACAAGGGAGATTCTTCAGTCTTCTACGTCGAGTAGGATGTCGAAGGGTCCAGAGTTATGTATCAAAGTTTCAGTCAGGATTATCTAAAGTCTATGGACACAGCTCCTACCTTTATTCCAAATCTTGGGGCTGGATTACCTGCTAGGTCCCTCTTATGGGTGGGACCCAGGTAGGGGGTGGTTACACCCCTTTTCCTTTGTCCAGTTTTGCGCCAAGGCTGGGGCTGGAGTGCCCCAGGACCGTTTTGAACTGGGCTATGCATGGGACACCTTGTTTGCCCCAGGCAGTGTCTAGTTTCACTCGCCCTGCCTGCCTCAATCCACTCTCTCCTGTCTGGGGTGGTGTAACACCTCCCTGTGACAGGAAACCTTTTGTCCAGGCCTCCCCTGCCGGAGTTTCGGTCAGCAGCAGGAGGCCAGACTCGTGTCTGTGGCAGCAGCATCCATTTTGTGATGCTGAGGCTCTGGTTAGTTTTAATCGCGTTTAAGTAAAGTAACATGTCTTCTCCCTCTAGAAGGGTGGAATGCTACCCCCGTCGCCAGAACTGGCGAGGGGGTAGTATTCCAAAGTGTATGACATCTTACACGAAATGTTTTGATAAAGCCAAACCAAAGTTAGCAATAACCGCGAGGATTATAATGCACTTAAGAGTATATGGTATGGCAATACCCGGGAACAGCTATAAGGACATGGTTCCGAAAGCTGCAGACAGGCTCAGCTCATGCTAGAGCACCATCTTACATAAAACCAAGCACTCTGCCTCCAGGATTGTTAAAGCCTGCCATAGGAGTAACTTATAGGTGTATATGTGTCCAGATATAGGTTTAGACATAGGTATACTATATCTAAGCAAGGGGAGATTACATGACCTTGCCCCAGCTGAGTGATCAGCCAGTTGTGTCAGTTTGGATGGCCAGCCAGGGGTGGCAAAAGATATGCTGCAGCCCATGGTAGGCCTTGGATGCACCTATGCCCTGGGTACCTATAGTACACTGTACAGGGGCTCATAAGGTGACCCAATCCCAATTGGTGATGTACCTAAAGTACATGGATGTGAATTTAGAGAGAGAACAGCAGGCTGTGGGTCTGATTAGCAGGCCCACAGCCACATTAAGTCGAAAACCAGTGAAGCAAAAAGTAAACAAGCATTTGCAATGCAATAGGTCTCGCATTATGAAAGTTTGAGCTATTGGTCTTGTAAATGACAATTTTTTTATTTATGTGTTGATTTTGAAAATAGCTAAATTAATAGCTTTGTCATTTTCAATGCCAATAGTTATAACTTTCGCACATGTGACGACTATAGCATTTGTAAAGCAACATGTTTTGTATTTACGTGACTTAGATGTATTGATATTACAAATAGCAACGGCTTTTAATTTTTTAAAATAATTAATACTTAAATAAAAGTGATTGTAATTTATATTGGCAATAGCTTAAACTTTTGTAAATAACGTTTGTGAAGATTATGATCAGTGTATTTTATTGTAATGAAAATCCAAGAACAGAAGTGAAATAACATCTTTTTGTGACATTTGTAATAAAGCTTGAAACATTGAGAGAACATAATTGAACCAGTTGTTGTTGAATGGTTGCACAGATTGATGCTGTGGTGGTGCTGAGTGATGCTGTGGTGGTGCTGAGTGATGCTGGGGTGGTGCTGAGTGATGCTGTGGTGGTGCTGTGGTGGTGCTGAGTGATGCTGTAGTGGTGCTGAGTGATGCTGTGGTGGTGCTGAGTGATGCTGTGGTGGTGCTGAGTGATGCTGTGGTGGTGCTGAGTGATGCTGTGGTGGTGCTGAGTGATGCTGTGGTGGTGCTGAGTGATGCTGTGGTGGTGCTGAGTGATGCTGTGGTGCTGCTGAGTGATGCTGTGGTGCTGCTGAGTGATGCTGTGGTGCTGCTGAGTGATGCTGTGGTGGTGCTGCTGAGTTCTCTCTGCAACTGCACTCTGCAACTGCACTCTGCAACTGCACTCTGCAACTGCACTCTGAATCTGCACTCTGAATCTGCACTCTGAATCTGCACTCTGAATCTGCACTCTGGATCTGCACTCTGAATCTGCACCCACAATCTGCACTCTGAATCTGCACTCTGAATCTGCACCCACAATCTGCACCCACAATCTGCACTCTGAATCTGCACCCACAATCTGCACTCTGAATCTGCACCCACAATCTGCACTCTGAATCTGCACCCACAATCTGCACTCTTAATCTGCACCCACAATCTGCACTCTGAATCTGCACCCACAATCTGCACTCTGAATCTGCACCCACAATCTGCACTCTGAATCTGCACTCTGAATCTGCACTCTGAATCTGCACCCACAATCTGCACCCACAATCTGCACTCTGAATCTGCACTCTGAATCTGCACCCACAATCTGCACTCTGAATCTGCACCCACAATCTGCACTCTGAATCTGCACCCACAGTCTGCACTCTGAATCTGCACTCTGCACCCACAATCTGCACTCTGAATCTGCACCCACAATCTGCACTCTGAATCTGCACCCACAATCTGCACTCTGAATCTGCACCCACAATCTGCACTCTGAATCTGCACTCTGCACCCACAATCTGCACCCACAATCTGCACTCTGAATCTGCACCCACAATCTGCACTCTGAATCTGCACTCTGAATCTGCACTCGGAATCTGCACTCGGAATCTGCACTCGGAATCTGCACTCGGAATCTGCACCCACAATCTGCACTCTGAATCTGCACTCTGAATCTGCACTCTGCACTCTGAATCTGCACTCTGAATCTGCACTCTGCACTCTGAATCTGCACTCTGCACTCTGAATCTGCACTCTGAATCTGCACTCTGCACTCTGAATCTGCACTCTGCACTCTGCACTCTGAATCTGCACTCTGAATCTGCACTCTGAATCTGCACTCTGAATCTGCACTCTGAATCTGCACTCTGCACTCTGAATCTGCACTCTGAATCTGCACTCTGAATCTGCACTCTGAATCTGCACTCTGCACTCTGAATCTGCACTCTGAATCTGCACTCTGCACTCTGAATCTGCACTCTGAATCTGCACTCTGCACTCTGAATCTGCACTCTGAATCTGCACTCTGCACTCTGAATCTGCACTCTGCACTCTGAATCTGCACTCTGAATCTGCACTCTGCACTCTGAATCTGCACTCTGCACTCGGAATCTACACTCGGAATCTGCACTCGGAATCTGCACTCACAATCTGCACTCACAATCTGCATTCACAATCTGCACTCACAATCTGCACTCACAATCTGCACTCTGCACACTGCACTCTGAATTGCGATTCTCCTATTAACATGACCAGAGAATCTGGATTTCATTAAAGACACGGAGGCTAACATTATGCATACAACTTTTAATGCAGTCCAAGCATAGCCACATATGTCACAAAGCAAAAGTTCCAACTTAGAATACATATGCATCAACAATAGCATGAATCACTAGGCAATCAGCCTCTTTTAAATGTGGTGACAATGAAAAAGGAAAAGTCCAAACAAATCCAATGAAACATCAAACTTGAAGAAGGATGACGGAAGAATACACCATCCACGATTGATCCACAGGTGTGAAATCAAGAAGACAAGTTATCTGCAAGGCAAAGAAAGGTTGTTAATAAATCCCAATAAAAGTATTAAGGACAAGAATAATAAACAATCATCTAAATAACAATTCCTGACAAAGGAAAGGATGTAAGTAATCCTGCAAAGGAAAAGAATGTTTGTTTGTAAGTAAAAAATTCAAATAAGCATATCATAACATATATTATATATATATTATATCATTTAATTAACCACCCAGGGAAGGGTGGGAGGGATAATGTTAGCCTCCGTGTCTTTAATGAAATCCAGATTCTCTGGTCATGTTAATAGGAGAATCGCAATTTCATTACAAGACCGGAGGCTACCATTATGCATGTTGGTAGCCATGTAAAACAACATCAGACATGTGAGAAACAGGTTTGCAATAATGATAAGCAAATGTTCTAGAATTAGACCAATCAGCAGCCTTTAGAATATCATCTAACTTACCACCTGACCAGACTGACTTACTGGCCATTGCGCCTCTAATAGAATGTGGTTTAAAAATATTTAGATTGATTCCAGCAAGTTTCATGACTGTTTTAACCCATCCATCTAGAGGTAGAAGAAATTCCTTTATGGGGTTTAACAAAAGAGATGAGTAACTGAGATACATTCAAAGGACGAAGAGAGTTCATTCTCACATCATATTCTTTCATACATTGAACAACACAGAGTGTAGTGCAAGTATCAAAACGAGGATAGAAAATAGAATCTGACATGGTTTTAGTTCTTCTATGTATTTCAAATTTGACTCCAAACATAACGTAAGATCTAAAAGAAATATCTAGAGCTTTAACATCAGAGACTCTTCTGCATGAAATTAAGCAAAGAAGAGTAGCAAATTTGATAGAACGATTCTTCCTGCTGAGAAGAGAATTAACTGGCCAAGAACAAAAAAGGTCAAGAATTAAATTAACATCCCAAAGAGATTGATATCTAGGTTGAGGAGGTCTTCTAAATCTGATACTTTTAAGTATTCTACAAATAATAGGATTTTTACCTACCGATTTATTGTTAATTAGAGAATGTCCTGCAGAAATAGCAGATCTAAAACAATTGAGAGGTCTGTAACTTGAACCTCTATCGAATTGTTCTCCAAGAAAATTAACTATATCAACAATAGGTGCCTCCACGGGATCCAAGTCCCTTTCCAAGCACCAAAGTGACCAGACTTTCCAAACGTTGTTGTACCGGTAGTGTGTTCCAGGGGCCCATGACTCTCCAAGGAGAGTTGAAGCTGTTGACGAAAGTCTAGCGAGATCGTTAGATCTCCTGACACCTTCCAAGCAAGAAGGTTCAAATTCCCTGTCTGAACAAGAGGGTGAATTTGTCCGTCTGCGTCTGTAAGAAGATCTTTCAGAGGAGGAATTAGGAAGGGAAAATTGTAGGTTAGTTCTAGAACTGTTGGGAACCATGCTTGGGATGGCCAAAAAGGAGTTACTAGGACAATTGAGGATCGTTCTTGTCTCACTTTCTGAAGCAGTCTCTGGATCATTGCAAATGGAGGGAAGGCATAAGCGTTGATCCCTACCCAAGGTTGGAGAAAGGCATTCACTGCTAGAGCACCAGGATCGGGCATCCAGCTGAAATAAGATATCAATTGGGTAGTCAATCTGCTCGCAAATAAATCTATTTGGAATGGGCCCCAGAAATGATTGAGGGAGTTGAAAACAGAAGTGTTGAGCTCCCAGTTGCTGTAATCCAAGATGAATCTTAAATTCCAATCTGCGCAAAGATTGGATTTCCCTGGAAGGTATTCTGCTCTCAGGGAGATTTGGTGTTCTAGGCAGAAAAACCACAGCTTCTTTGCTAGATTGGAGAGGTCTTCTGACTTGGTCCCTCCTAGACGGTTTATGTAAGCAACGGCAGCCATATTGTCCATTTTCAATATGACTGATCTTCCTTGAAGAAAGCGTTTGAAGCTCATTAGAGCATAAAGTCCTGCCGTTAATTCTAGATAATTGATGTGGTGCAGGGACTCTCGTTGGGACCAAATTCCTCCAGTGTTCTGGTTCTGTAGACAAGCACCCCAGCCATGAAGGCTGGCATCCGATTCTAGAATAAAATCTGGTGCTGAACCAAAGATCGCTCTCCCATTCCATGCATCTAGATTGTCCAACCACCATGTTAGTTCTAAGATTGCATCTGGGTTTAAGGAAATTCGATCTCCGTACCAAAGACCTGACCTGAGAGCTCTTGCTTTTATTATCTGAAGGGCTCGATAATTCAGTGGTCCCGGAAAAATGGCCTGAATGGAGGAAGATAGAAGGTCTAGAAGTCTTGCTAGTTCTCTTAGGGAGAGATTTTCTTGTTTCAATACATGTCTTATCTCCTTTCTTATTTTGGCAATCTTCTTGGGAGGGAGAAGGAGAAGACATTCTGTTGTGTCTACTGTGAAGCCCAGGAACTCCATCTTCTTTGAGGGGACTAGAATGGATTTTTCCCCGTTTATGATAAAACCCAGACTTTCTAAGAGGTCTATAACTGTCTTCAGATCTTTGATGATTTGAGCATAGTCTTGAGAAAGAATCAGGATGTCGTCTAAGTAAATGATGAGACAAATCCCTTTTTCTCTTAGACATGAGGCAACTGCTCTAATTATCTTGGTGAAACACCATGGGGCATAAGAGAGGCCGAAGGGAAGAGCCTGAAATTGAAAGAGATGGTTTTTCCAAATGAACTGAAGAAAGGGTTGGTGTTCCTTTGTCATGGGAATTGTAAAGTAGGTGTTCTTCAGATCTAATTTGACTAGCCAGTCTCCTTCTAGTAAGAGGTCTCTGAGAAGATGGATGCCCTCCATCTTGGAATGACGGTAGACAAGGAATTTGTTGAGTTCCATGAGATTTATAACCGGTCTCCAACCCTTGTCTTTCTTTTCCACAAGGAAGAGAGTACTTATGAATGTCATACATTCCATGGGTACCTCTAGAATTGCTCCTTTTTTTAGCATTGAGGAAATGTCTTCTATGATTTTTTCTTGATCTAGTGTAAGGGGTGTCAGTCTTGGAAGAGTGCACTGTATTGGAGTTTGGGTGAAATCTATACAAAAACCTTGAACGGTGTTCAGAACCCAGGGATCTTGTGTGATAATTTTCCAATTGTGGTAAAAGAATCTTAGTCTGCCACACACTTTTGGATTCCTTGAAAAGGAAGGGGAAGGAGTACTAACTTTGAGGGGTGGAGTCAGCAGGTGCTCCTCATGCTCGGAATTCTCTGGAGCAGAAACCTCTTCCTCTGGGTGGATAAAACTATGGTTAGTTGGGTGGTTGGTACCCTCTACCAAAATTTCCTCTGTTTCTTGGGAAGGGGCGTCGATTAAAGCGGCCGGAAGATTGCCCCCTTCTTCCAGCCCTTCCAAAAAGGTTGCTGTTGTAGTTAAAAACTTTTTTCATGTTTTGATGCGCTCTATCTAAAGCGGTAAAGGTTGATACGTATTAAATCTTCTCCAAAAAGTAAACCTTTTAGATTAATGGAGGTTTCTTTCTCAGCCATATCGATTAATTTTTGACTAATTTTATTGAGGACTACTCTTCTTCTTTCACAACTAAGTCCTGCGTTGGCATTTCCTAAGAGGACAAGTGCTCTTTGGCTCTATCCTCGAAGGGAGTGTGTGTCTAGAGGGGAACCATTAAGGTAACTCTCCTCAGCTGCGTCGATTATTTTAGTAAGTGGACCTAGGATGTCGAGAACTTTATCTTGGTAGAGCTTAAGCGACCTTTCCAGGCCTTTGCGTGGGTCTCTTCCTAATTTAAAAAGATAAGTAATTAGTTCCGGATCAAGGTTAGGAGTTTGACAGACTTTACCTTCAATTGAAGGTCTGGTGCATTCTGCCCTCAAAAGATTGCGAGTTCCCCTTTCTAAAGGGTTCCTAATCCATTTAGATATGAATTTAGAAACGTGCTCATGTGGAGTCCACTCTGAGCTTCTAGGATGTTTAATGTTAAAAGGGGAGAACATTTCTTCCCCTAAACGGTTCAAAATACTATCTTTAGAAGATGAAGGACCATTGTCGTTATTCAAGAGAAAGGAATCAATATCTTGATCGTCCTCATATAGGTCAAGAATATATTCGTCAGGAAATTCTGAGCCATCAATATCACTTGGATCATTATCTAGAGCACTTTGGTGAATTGTGCCGCGAGGGACACCCATCAAATTTGTGCCGCTAAGGACACCCATCAAATTTGTGCCGCTAAGGACACCTTTCAGATTTGTGCCGCGAGGGACACCTGAGGCAAATGAGGTGCGAGGACCTCCTGTAGAATTTGAGGTGCTAGGACCTCCCGTGCTCTCTGGAGTATAATCAATATTATTACTTTTTTTATGCCTCTTACCCCTTTTTTCGGTGAGATCATTAATCTCTGCTATGTCCAAGTCAGATAGGTCATCATTATCATGGATCAAGGATCTCTTAGATGACATAACTTGGGAGAGAGTAGAAAACATACATGATCTCATCTCCTTGTGAATAAGTTTTTTGATGGCATCATTATTAAAATCAGATTCAACAGTAATACTTTGAATTGAATCAGAATCTGACTCAGACATATTTTGAATTGAAAAAATAAATATATAAGAATGTCTGAAGCTTATATAGAATTCTTAACCTTTCTCTATAAACTTTCTATATATGCACAATCTGCACTCACAATCTGCACTCACAATCTGCACTCTGCACACTGCACTCTGAATCTGCACTCTGCACTCTACATATGTCGCTGTGTTTGCAGACGGTGGGCACAGCCATGCATTATTGTGAAAGAGAAAGGGCATCGTCCATTTCGGGAGCGCAGTGGCTTAAATCTAGCGATTAAATAGTGAAATGAAATGAAATGAAAATGGGTTTTATAGAGCGCAAATCTACCCGAAGGCCTCGTAGCGCTAAGGTTGCTTACTTCTGGGGAAGATGACTGAATTATGTGGAAAAAAGAAAAGTTTTAAGGGATGTTCGGAATTTTAAAAGATTGGGCTCATTCCGGAGCGCAGGAGGTAAGGAATTCCAGGTAGTGGCAGCATTAAGGGAGAAGGAGCATCCGCCCCACCTGGCTCGTTTAATTTTACGTGCTGTTGCCAGAAAAGCTGTGCTTGACCGCAATGATCTTTGGGGGTAGTAGGGGGTGGCTAGGGAACAGATCATGGCGGGAGCATTTTTCCACATGGCTTTATGCATGATGCACATCGCTTTAAACTTAACTCTGGCTTGGATGGGCAGCCAGTGTAAATTTCTCAAGGCCATGGTGCCTGAGTGCCTACGGGAAAGGCCCAGCAGCAGACGTGCTGCTGCGTTCTGGGTGACCTGTAGTGTTTTAAGTGTGCTACTCGGTGCGCCCAGATAAAGGGCATTCCCGTAGTCCAGGCGAGACAGGATAATGGCCTGGACCAGTATCCTGCGAGCCTGGAAAGGGAGAAGAGGTAGAACTTTCCGCAACATGCGCATCAGCCCGAAGCAGGTGGCGGACAGTATCGTGGCTTGCTGATTGAAAGTGAGGGTGTTGTCTAGCCACATGCCCAAGCTTTTAATTTGTTTTTTTGGTTCAGGGGGGGAACCCATGCAAGGTGTATAATATATATAATAGTATAACGCTGGACGGCCCACACTGAAGTAGCATAGCGCATGCAGGAGTGCTGCGCAGTGCTGAAGTAAAGAAAGACGTGGTTGCTTCAAGAACAACAAGCAATAGACTAAAATATGTGTATCATCACAAGCCGACGCAGACTCTGGTCTGCTGTTTTCCACATGAAACCGAGTTTGGAAGGCTTGTGGATGATGTTTAGCCTTGCCAGGACAAAGCAATGGAAAGAAGACGGAGGGAAGGCAGAGAAGGGGAGGGGGAGGAGAAATGCGACAGCAGGGGCCTTTGAAGTGAAGCTAAGCTTCACTTCAAAGGTGTGGGAGGAGTGCTGATACGGCCTGGGGGAAGCTGGCTGGGGAGGGGGAGGAGAAATGCTAGTTTATGGGCAAAAAGCGCGTGCCTGTGACCACGTGAACTTCATGAAAACGCCAGCAAAAAGCTAGTGGGTTCATGAGGATTTTGAGCACTTGAATTCTCGATCCCTCAATGCGCTTGCGCGCATTGTAGGTCACGAGACCTAAAAATGGGGTGACCATTGGAAAGCAGACCCTACTCTCCTACAGTCACATTACAAATGAATACATACTTTTTATTTATAACCCTATTTAGTGTCAAGTCGAGATCTTTGCAGGTTCTTTAAACAACATATGGCTGGCATTTATCTTTTGGTAACCCTACTTTATATTCCTTTTCATGAAATGCATGCTCACACTAGTAAATGTAAAATACAAATGTAAGGAATAGGGGGTTCTGGAACCAGAAAAATAACAGAGGCATACAACGGTATGTAAATATACAAATGTTCTTTAAAGACCTGTGAAAAACTCGGGTGTGCCAGAGATAAGACTCCAGACACTGCCCAGCCAAGCCGGCAGCACCACACTCACTGACATACGGCCCCACAGCACTCTGATCTCACTTCAAGGGTTTCAGAGTAAATGAAGACAGCCTGGAAATGCAGCAAATAAACATCGCTGCACTTCCAGGCCATCTTCATTTACATGTACTTGCAGAGGTATTTGCGCCCCTCTGGGAAGCGCACCCCACAGTTTGAAGACCTCTGATGTAAAAGCATTCCGAACTGATAAAGGCTTACTAACATTATTGCCGGCAACCCTGACTGATGCACTGATGAGATCACTGATGTAACCTTGTCTGATATGGTCACTATTATAACATTCGTACTATTATTAGCTCAGGATGACCTTCATTGAACATAAGTAGCTATTATTACTGAAAAGTTTGGAGGCCCCTGTCCTAAGCTGACCCATTAAATTGGCCATGAAGAGGAAAAATATATAAAGAACAATGACACACTGGATATGTTACGTCAGGGGTTGTCATTCACTTATCCGAGATGACATTATCAGTGCCAAAACGATAGTCATCCCTGATTCCAACTTTGGCGCGATAGAACTAATTCTCATTTACAAAGCTATGGTTGAGAATTTGGAGGTCCTTTATGTTAGGACAAGCCCCCCTAGTCATTCCAGTATTCAATTTAAGTATCCCAGGAAAGTACAGTTTCTTGGCGAGAGATCCCAGAGGGTGTCTTTCAATTCCATCTCACATCTTAGTGATAATGACTGACTCAGGGGGTGGCTGTTCCACCTTCTAACCCATCAATATTGCTTATATTCAATTATGCTCTGCCTGGATGTCCAATGGATGCTAGGGCGTCTGACCATCCAACTCATTCCTGTTCCTCCGAGGTGTTGATCATGTCTAATACTAACTTTAATCCTTCGCTTGCTTGTGAATATTCCTCTAGTGGTCCTAACAATTACGTCCCTTTTGTGTCCAATAGTGTCATCTCAGTTGAGTTGTCTGAGAATGGTGCTCAGTGCCAGACTGGCCAGAGTAGTCACCGGGCATTTACCCAGTGGGCCGCCAGGGTGGGGACCCATTTTGGACCCCAGGGAGGCCGTTTTTGTTACCGGGGGTGGTTTTGCAACATAGCTGCAATATCGGCCCATTGTAAACTGCAGCAGTGAGATGGGAGTGGTGCTCTAAACTAGCACGGCCAGGGGCCGGCCGAGGTGCTTGCCAGGGCCGGTTTCGGTTCCCAGTCCAGCCGTGATGGTATTATACACAAGGGACCTCCATCTCCTAAGCCCAGCGAGCTGCTCTTTGTCTCCTGGAATGTGACAGAGCATAGATCCAAAGTAACCCTTCTAGACTGGAACCAATTTATGGACAATTTTGATAAATGTCTAGTACAAGACACCTGGCCTCTAGATTCAATCCACAGGTAGGATTATCTTATTTTTTTCAGTCTTGCAATTCCTAACCAGAGGGGGTCTAGTCATCTGGGTTAGAGCCTCACTAAACTGTTGAATATGTCAACTTAACATGAATTCTCCAGACATCTTGGGTATCTAGTTGAACACTAGAAATAACCACGGAATAACCATCTCTAATGTCTATGTAGGAGGGGTCAGGGACAGTATGGTTTCGCAAATGCTACTGGTTCTTGAAAACTTTCTTGAACACCGCTCTTACCAACACTGTCTTATTGTAGCGAGTGACTTTAACATAACATTCGAGCCACTCGACAATGATGACGTTTATTTAACCAGGTATGAAGATTATGCTTGGGCTATTCCTTTGTTAGATATTCCACCAATAAACAGATGGACAAAAGCCGCTCTCCAATTAAAGGCATTTACAGTGGAACATGGCCTCAGGGCCCTTAATGGTAGAAATAAATCTGATTTAAAAGGTGTCCACACTTATAACAAGTCACATCACACAAGCCGAATTGATTATATATTAGTCGACTTAAGGCTGTAGTCATCTGTAATCGATATGATTGTTTTAGAAAGATCAGAAAGCAATCACGACCCCCTCTCTTTGACCACCCATGCCTTTTGTGAGAGCATCCCTCAGATCTTGATCTGCCCTCTTACACCAGGGATATTACCTTGACTGCTGACAAGCGTTACCTGAAATGACATCAGGTAGCTGCTCTTCCTGATATATTATCTGTCATAGATATGGACCTTAAAACAGTCCTGCTCAAATTTAGATTGACCAGTTAGACACACCAGGCCAATTGATGAATATTCATAAGGCCCCCTTTGAGCGCATTTTAGGTAATTTCACCATCCCTGTTTCACGCAACGGGAAACTTACTGATATGAATCGATCCTGGTTTAATAAAGAATGCCGCAAACTCAATCATTCCCTAGTTACAGCCATCACATCTAAGGATCTGTCCACATTCCCTTGTAGAGGAAGACCTACAAGATGGCCACTGCTAATGCTAAATTGGACTGGGATGAACAGATGTGGAGGGCCCTTTTGGATGTATGTTCAGCCACAGATTCTACCAAATTCTAGAAATTAGTCGCATGTGGTGGCTCTTCAGCCACATTGGAACCATAAAATAAAGTTGCTCCATCTGAATGGGTTGATTACTTTCACACTTTATATTCTCGTGACTCTAACACTCCAACACAGGCTACAACCAAAGTCCTTCCGCCTCCCTCACGTGTTATGCCCATGTTTGCTATCACTGATATCATCGAGCCCCTCAACGCTGTCTCGGGGGGCCAAGCCGCAGTAGCAGATGGTGTTCCAGCTGACACATTCTTATTTGATATGGAGGATTGTCCAGCTATATTTTAGCCATTGCTAATGCCATCAGTCAAAGGGGGCACCCATTCCTGATTCTTGGAAGGGCGCAATGGTTTATCCCATCCATAAAAATGGTGACCGATCTCAACTGAGCGATTGCAGACCAATACACTCAATAGACTGCCTCCAAAAAGTGGTTTTGCCTCTGGCTGCTGCCAAAAATCCATATTCGGATTGTGGAACAAGATGTCCTCAGTCCAAGTTCGGAGTAAGGTCTCAACCAGCGACCAGGTCTTCCATTTTTAAAAATCTATTGGAAGAACCATTGTGATTGGCCAGTCCAACCTTTACATTGCCTTTGTCAATCTAAAATTGGCTTTTGACCTGATCCCCCGTCTGCCCTTTGGAAATCCCTTGCTGATCTGGCTATACCTCCTCACATTCTATCATTCCTAATCTGTTTACATGAGGGCCATTATGCGCATATTAGGTGGGGGGGCGCAAAGTCAATTTACTGAAAGGTTAGCAGATCGCAAAGGGGTTTGCCAGAGTTGTGTTCTGGCCCCCACATTATTCTTGTTATTTATAATTGATATTGTTCACTTCCTGTCCCACTTTGATACAGATGCTCCCTCCTTGGCACAAATCATATCTCAGATTCTCCTCTTTGCAGACAACACTTTGTTGGGCTCAGACACTTTTGACTTGCTTCAACTAGTTTGCCTTGCTCTTGGCTTGGAGTTCAGCACCTCAAAAACCAAAGTGATGTTGTTTGATCCACATAAATCGTACAAGGGGAGTATAGTCCTGGGGGGGACTGTCCCCCTGCAGAGGGTTGGATCTTTTACCTATCTTGGGGTAACAATTTCTGGGGGTATGACTCCCACATCAATAAGGCAGCCTTGAAACTTAAGCAGACCACTGGTGTGTACCTCAAGGAGTATTCAACTTCATACACTCAACCCATTACGCCGGCTTTACAAGGCCAAAACACTGGGTTCCAACCTATACAGGGCGGAACTATGGGGATTTTCCAACCATGTAGAATTAACCATGACTGAAAATAAATTCTTTAGAAATCTTGACTATCTTCCTCCTAGCACTCCACTCTGTTCTCTTTTAATGGACCTGGGAGTAAATTGGGTTGTGGGTAAACTCCTTCTAAGCCCCCTATTTTATTGGAGATGCCTATGGACCACCCCTAAACTTGTCCACTATGTGATTTGTCTTAAGGATGTTATGAAGGCTGACCACTTCAGTAAGGTCCCCTGGCTCACGAGAATCAAGGAGGCGTTACACTGACTTGGGATGCCTGAGTTGTGGGATCAGCCAGATTCCACTAATTTCCTGTCCAAAGATTTTCTGTAAAAGCATTACTGGGCAACACTAATGGGCAATAAATCCAGAAAAGCTGCCTCCTTTAAACTTACTAATGATTAGATTGATTTCAAGCCCACTTGTGGGTTTGAGCTCTTCTGGGATCAGGTGTCTGTTGTGCTGGACAGGAAGCTTTACTTCCAGGTCCGAGGGGGTACCCTCCCACTGAGAGTGTTCACTTCCAATTGGGCAGCTGGGGGAGCTTTGGCGTGCCCCACTTAGATCTCTACAGCCAAGAGCATTCCGCATGTTTCCTTGTGTGTCCAGTAACCCTGGGCGGAGCTGGCGGAGCGGGACTACGTGGAGGTCCACGGAGTTAGGAACAAACTCTGTGGAACTCCACTCCGTCACCCGCCTCCACTCCCCTAATAAGAATTAATTAAAAATTCATTAAAGGTAAAAGAAAAAAGACTTACCTTGACTGTGGCGACCCCGGGCTGCTGTCCTCCTCTTCCTCGCCGTCTCAGGGTGATCTGCGCATGCGTGCACACCCGCTCATGTGCCTTTCTCGCAAGGATGCCCCTGAGCGCTGCAGTTAAGGTACGCTTTTTTTCTTTCACCTTTAATGTATTTTTAATTAATTCTTAATAGGCGGGGTGGAGACGGGGGCTGGTCACCTCCGCTCCGCTGTGGAGTGTGCGGAGATGTGCCTTCTCCACATTCTCCGTGGAATAGGCAAATCTCTGCACACTCCGCGGGCGGAGCAGAGCGATCCGCTAGCACTTGTGTCCAGCTTAAGCCTCCCCTGCCGCACCTGGCTAGCTACTATATTTATGCTGCTAGACATATGTAATTATTCCGCCGCCCTTGACATATTCAGGGTTGATAGCCGCCCAGTTGTTGCCATATCTGTTGCCAAATCCTTGGCTGCTATAAGGGGCCGTAGAAGGAAGGTACCCCTGTATTTGCCTGATATCACTTGGACTATTTATCCTTGGGAAATCCTGTTGTCGTATCTATGTGCACTTCTTATTTCAAATCCGTGATTAACATTGCACTTAGCTTTTATTTTTTAGGTCTCGCCTGTCCATCCCAAAGGAATGATAGGTGAAATTTATAGTAAGCAGACCTAAAAGGTCTACCCACTGCGGATCGCGTACAGATCATGTGAGCCAGGCGCGTGCACAGCAGTTCGCTCCCCTACCCCTCCCACAAAGCAAGACAAGACAAGAACATCAAAGCGACCGCGGCAGCTCTGATTCCATTTGCCAACACTTTACCCCATGGGGTGGCTACACACCCTCACCTCCACTTCCTCACTTCCACCCTCCCAAATTTCAGAGGCAGCCTGCCAGGCTTGCGACGAGTGATTGCGCTCTTGCGCTTCTCTGGTACCAGCTCTGCACTGACAAGTGGGGTTGTCGTCGGCCGAGCGCTTTACGTCTCACAATGAGTTTTGTAAGCAACCAAGCGCTATATGAATTCAAGAAAAGTACAAAACACATGCTCGGGCAATTGGATCTCTTTTGCTGCCTCACTGAAAGCTACCTCACAATCCATTATGAAGGTGACAATGAACACACTGAGAGGACTTTGCATGTAACCTGCACGCTGTGACAAATCTTGTTACACTTCCGGTGTTTGGTCCTATATTTCAAGTTTGTTTTCCACTTAATGTCACCTTTCTTTTGCTCTCTTGATGAACGGGTGCGCGCATGTGCTTGCTTAGGGCAGGTCACGGGAGTTTGCCCTGGCTCGACATTCGCCAGCATCTTTCATCACTGCAGTCATCTGCCTCCTGAGTTATGCCTTTGTAACTTGCACACATGTCACTTTTCCTCCTGTAATGCACCGTTTGCTACTTCTTGCATTTTGTTTGCTCACAATTGTCACTTTTACCTCATGTAACCCGCCCCCGCCACAGCAATGCCGAGAGCTTGGGTTTCTTTGAATCCATTTCAAGAGGCGGTGCATGTTGCCTTCCTCTTCCCCAGGATAAAACTAGTGCTGCAGGCCACTTTCGTCTCACTCCTGCGGATTCGGCAGAAATCAACATAACACTACACGGGGTGACAACGCGCAACTTTTCCGCCAAATAAACAGAATTTACATTTCAGAATGTTATCTCCCTACTTGTTTTAACGCACTATCATCGTGATGCATTTGTGACCCGCCAGTGCCCCTCCCCCTGTCATATATCACGTGCAAGAAACAAACTACAGAAACCGTATCTTTTTCCAGTACAAACTGGGCGCAACCACTTTACCCCATGGGGTGGTTACACATCCCGCCTCCACTTCCTCACTTCCACCCTCCAAAGTTTCAGAAGCAGCCTGCAAGGCTTGCGACGAGTGATGGCGCTCTTGCGCTTCTCTGGTATCAGCTCTGCACTGACAAGCGTGGTTGTCGTCGGCCGGGCGCATTACGTCTCACAATGAGTTTGGTAAGCAACCAAGCGCTATATGAATTCAAGCAAAGTACAAAACACGTGCTCGGGCAATCGGATCTGTGTTGCTGCCTCACTGAAAGCTATCTCACAATCCATTATAAAGGTGACAATGAACACACTGACAGGACTGTGCATGTAACCTGCACGCTGTGACAAATCTTGTTACACTTCAGTGTTTGATCCTATATTTCAGGTTCATTTTCCATTTAATTGCACCTTTCTTTGGCTCTCTTGATGAATGGGTGCGCGCATGTGCTTGCTTAGGGCAGGTTACAGGAACGCAGGACAGCTCTCCAACAAATGTCTGTCCAGGCCCAGCACCACTCACGGTGAATCAGCAAATGACATGCCTCTGCCCTGGAAGAGTGGACTTGGTTTTTACAAAAACATAACTTTTTGTGTTTTATATCTTGAAGCACCAGAACATTTGTCTATTCCGATGTACTTTTAAGCAAAATATGGGCAGCTGAGCAGTCGCAGTTCACAGCTGTACTATTTGAAACTAACTGTAGACGTGCTCTCCGTCGCTCCCTCTTCTAATATTTCGCTCCTCTCTCCCTATTCAACTATTTTTACTGTCTATTCTGCATTTCTCATCTCTTTTATTACCTCCTTTTCTCCTCCACTATCTTCACTTCTGTCTTTTTCTGCTCTCAACTCTCGTTTCTTCCTTTCAGTTTATTCTCTCCTGTCTTCCATCCTCAATCTATGTATAGACCAGTCGCCTGCTTCACCTCTCTGCTATTTTCTTTTCTCTCTCACGCTCTTTCCTACACCTCTGTTTCGCTACCTCCAAAATGTGCCCACTTTATTTTCTTTCTCTAATCTTCTCTTTTATTTAATCGCTCATTACATTTTCACCTGCCTTTCTCCCTGTTTCAACCCTGCCTTTGCTTCTCTGTCTGCCTTTAACAATTTATTTTTCCTTTGAATATCTACATTTAATGGTCTCTATCTTTGTAACTCTCTCCAGACTGCCAGCCACTAGTTCTTTCTGTCTCACTCCCCACACAACCACACACACAACCACAACCACACACACACAAACACACACACAACCACACACACACACACAACCACACACACAACCACACACAACAACTACACACACAACCACATATACAACCATACATACAACCATACATACAACCACACACACAACCACACACACAACCTCACACACAACCTCACACACACAACCACACACCCAACCACACACTCAACCACACACTCAACCACACCTTCAGTGCACACTTTCACCAGGCACAGACACCATCAGTCGTCAGTGCAGACTTTCAACGGGCACAAACACCACTAGCCGTCAGTGCACGCTTTCACTGGGCACAAACACCACCAGCCGTCAGTGCACGCTTCCACCAGGCACACACCACCAGACGTCCGTGCACGCTTTCGGGCACACACACAACACCAGCCGTCCGTGCACGCTTTCACCAGGCACACACACACACCACCAGACATCAGTGCACACTTTCACCAGGGACACACACACCGCCAGCTGTAAGTGCACACTTTCACCAGGCACACACCACCAGCCAGCAGTGCACACTTCCAACAGGCACACACACCACTAGCCATCAGTGCACAATTTCTACAGGCACACACACCACCAGCCATCAGTGCACACATCAATTGTTTACGCATCCACAATTAACTATTGTAGCAATCGCAGTATGTCACACTTTACTAAACATATTCATCTAAAGCGCAGCATGCCGCCATTGCTAAAAAAATAGATACACATTTTTTTGGCCTACAATTTATAGACTTTTGCAATTGGTGTTGCAATATTTAGCAATGCCAATAGCTCAAACTTAATTATTGCGAGACCTATTGCATTGCAAATGCTTGTTTAATGTAGCTCTGGTCTGTAACTATGTTTTTATGAATTGTGTTATCTATTTATTGTTGCTTTAACTTGTTTGTACTTTTATGGCCATGGTGGCCAAAAAATAAAGTGATTTGAGTGGCTGACTGACACAAGAGGAGTGACTTTGGGGAAACGGGGAAAAAAGGGCATTATCCCAAAGCACAGTAGTTCATGCTGCAATGTATATTATTGCACCTGCCATGTCTGAACTGGGGTGGCAGAGTGGGCTAAAGAACGGTGATGGATTAAACCCAGATCTTTTGACTGGGTGTGAGTGTTTGATTGATTAAAATGCTCCGTCCATCACCACCCCCTTTTGTACCGCTATTATTGCACCTGCTACTAATACCTATGTAACATCCCATTTATAGTGAGTTCTCAATGTATCCAATTTAAGCCCTGTACTGGGCAAACAAATTGCTCTGCTGGGTGGTTAAGTTCTGAGTTTGTACACCCCACACTACCTCCCTGAGAAGCCTGTGACTGTTTCCCATGGATACCACTGAAGTGCGGCAGAGGATGTATTTGACCCAGTTTTTACAGCCTTAATAGGATGGCTTTCTGGACATCAGAGGCAAACAACTCCAGCCCAAAAAGTGAGGTCTAAGTAGCCCATGCTTACACCACTCCCCCTGAAATGGTCTGACACATGTCCTCTAATAGAAAGAGTATGTACTCAAACTGACCAACTATGCACTGTGTGACTCCTAACTCTATATAGTCACTACGATTCACTCAATACTACATTGCCAATAGTAGTCAAGGGCACAATGGATGCAGAAAGAAATGGTGCAAATTTCTTGGCACTAAAGACTTAAATCAAAGGAGTGAGAACAGGGGGATTTTAAATTAAACTAATACTGTTATTTGAAATACTTTACTGATGTTTACCAGTACTACCCGCCACATGATATAACTCCATGCTTAATTGTCGAAGAGTTAATGCACTTGAATAGTGCTTTAGATTGTTTTTCAGCACCTTCATGGGTGTATTTCAGTACTTCAGAGACTTATCTTTTTTAGATTTGGCTTGATAGTGCAGCTGCCGCCAGTACTTGTGTGATCAACAGAAAAGGACCTAGGAAGGGCACAACTAAGAGAAAGTGTTGGCTCAACCCATGTTGGTTACCTTGAGTAAAGCACGTGATTGGGCAAGTATTATATGCTGCTGCAGAGAAAGAGGCCCCAATTCACAATGGCAAAGAAGTCTAAGTTTAGTCCAGAAGTCTAAAGGCCCAGTGCACAAAGGTAAAGTTAGACCTGAAGTCTAAGTTTAGACCTGAAGTCTAAGGGCCCAGTTCACAAAGGTAAAGTTAGACCTCAAGTCTAAGTCTATCTTTGTGAATTTGGCCCTTACACTTCAGGTCTGAATTTACCTTTGAGAATTGGGCCCTTACACTTCAGGTCTAAATGTACCCTTGAGAATTGGGCCTTTAGACCTCAAGTCTAAACTTAGACTCCAAGACTACGTTTACCTTTGTGAATTAGCTGCAGAGTGTTTTCTGCACTCCTATTGCTCATTAGGGTTATTACCTTACCTAACATGACTGCCCCATAAAAATGTAATGACATGGTAGTGTGCAAGAGGAACACCACAAAATCATGGTGTGATAGTACTGGCTAACAGTATTGCTCTGTGAGCCGTTAGCAATATGACTGGTAGAAGTATTGGTGAATGGCGGATAAAATGAAGCTGGAGGGAACTAGGCTCGCATGTGGGCTATTGAATGCTAGATCAATGCGTAAACATAAGATGGATATTTTCGACTTGCTCACTGACAGGAAACTTGACCTCTTATTCCTCACGGAAACGTGGCTGGACGCTGACTCTGAGCCAGACGTGGTTGAGGCACTTCCTGGGGGGTATATGATGGTCAGGCTAGATAGGGCCTCTGGTAGAGGAGGGGGAATAGCAATTATATTTAAACAACCGTTAGGCTGTCAATTGGAACAGCAAACTGTAGCTGATAGCGAGGCGGGCGCCTTTACTATTAAGGTGAACCCGCACACTACGGTAAAAGGACTCCTGATTTATAGACCTCCGGGCCCCTGTACTAGATTCATCGATAGTCTGATGGAAGGCATGACGGAATCATCTCTACGAAGGGACCGATTCCTTCTGTTAGGAGATCTCAATATACATTTAGAGAACTCACTTGATAAGGGGGCGGTAGATCTATGTCAGGAACTGCATGCACTACAATTCAACCTAAAAGTAAAGGTCCCCACCCATCAGCAGGGTCATCTATTGGACCCTATATTTGCCAATTGGCGGGAAGTTGAAGTAAAGTCACCTATCCCCATCCCATAGTCGAACCATTTCTTTGTGGCCTTTGTGGTAAATATTCCTGAAACTAGAGGTCAGGAACAGCTCACTCTAAACTATCCGAGTCGTAAATGGGCTGATTTCTCCCAGTCCAAGTTTAATACAGCTCTGGCTAAAGGAGGGCGGCCGGGAGGTATGGATGCAGAATCTGCGTGCCGTAATCTGGATAGATGCATAAGAGATGTCCTGGATAGCACGGCCCCGTTATATTTGAAAAACTCACGGAGGAGGTCCCAGAAATCGGCTCCATGGTATAATGATGACCTGCATCGAGCAAAGGCAGAGTGTAAACATCTTGAGAGGCAATGGAGGATAGCCTTTCCGAACCAGGCTAAGCTGGAATACAAAGCTAAGCGGAGGGCCTACCATGGGCTAATTAGAAGGGCCAAGGCAACCTACTATGCAGGGAGAATTGGCGAAGCAGAAAATTCCATGAAAGAATTATTTAAGATCTATAGGGAAATTTCCTCGCTTAAACCGTCTGCTATGCCCACGGAAGACTCAGAAGACTCCTGCAATCGTATTGCGGGCTTTTTCTGAGAAAGTGGCCACAATATATTCCTCCTTTTCGGGAGAAAAAAAATGGGGTCAGAATTTGTGGAGGCTAAGCGGGAGGATGGGGGAGCTCATAGGCTGGAGAACTTTATCACCCCTCCCCCCGAGGTAATACGGCAGATCTGTTGCTCTATAAAATCGGGGTCCCCTAGGGATCCCGCCTCACCGAAATTGCTCACAGAAAGCCTGGATATGCTGGAGCCCTATATTAGTCACATGCTAGACATATCTTTTAGAACGCATACTGTGCCTGAAGGGTGGAAGCAGGTGGTGGTACTTCCCCTTCAGAAAAAGCCAAATATTAATTGGGAGAAATTGGAGAACCTCCGCCCCATTTCATTGTTACCTTATCTGGCCAAAGTGGCAGAGAAGGCCGCTAACTCCCAACTTATGACCTATGTGGAGGAAGCCAATCTGCTCCACTCTACTCAGTTTGGGTTCAGATCAGGCCACTCAACAGAGTCAGCTCTGCTAATGGCCGTCGAGACTATTAGACAGGGGGTGGATGAGGGACAGACCATGGCTCTTATCCTCCTAGACTTGAGCGCAGCCTTCGACACTGTAGCGCATTTCACCTTGCTGCAGTGTCTGAATAAGGGAGGGGTCTCAGGCGCGGCGCTGAAGTGGATTCAGTCCTTTCTGACTGATCGTGAATTCCAGGTTAGGCAGGGCGATCACTATTCTAGAGTGATGATCAATCTGGATCAGGGCGTGCCCCAGGGCTCAGCCCTGAGCCCGACTCTATTTAATCTCTATGTCTCCCCTGTGGCAACTATAGTTGAGAGTCACGGCATGCAAATTGTGTCGTATGCCGATGACACGCAGCTGGCCATCTCTCTGTCACGGGCACCTGATCTGGCGGCACCTATCTTCAGAGCATGCATGCAGGAGCTTGCCTCCTGGATGTCTAACAACTGCCTGAAGCTGAACGGTAGCAAGACAGAGGTGCTCGTGGTGGGGGGGGGGGGCATCTGTGTTGTCCTCAGCATGGTGGCCTTCCTGTTTAGGACCGGTTCCTATGCCGTGCCAGCAGGTTAAGAACCTAGGTGTACTGATTGACTCGGACCTCACATTTGCACCACAGATCAGTCGTGTGGTGGGGGTGTGCTTTGGTGTCCTGAAAGGTCTACGAAAAATCCTAGACCTCCTTCCAATGGATGCTAGACGGACGCTGGTGCACGCCCTTGTCACATCACGACTGAACTATGGCAACCTCCTGTATCTGGGTGCTACGGTGAGGAGCCTAGACCGTCTGCAGGTGTTGCAAAATGCGGCTGCTCGGCTGGTCTTGAGGCTTTCTAGAAGATCTGCCTCGAAGGCCGCGCTGGAGGCATTGCACTGGCTTCCGGTCAGGAGAAGAATCGAGTTTAAGGCCTTGTGTACCTGTCACCGTATTATCGGGGGCAAAGCACCTAGGCCTTTACAGAGTCTTATTACTTCGTACAGACCGGCTCGGCCTCTTAGGTCTACCGGCACTGGTCTGTTAGTGATCCCTAAAATCAAAAAGGCCCGCATGGGGGGGGAGATCTTTCTGCCTCATTGTAGCGAGGAGCTGGAATAAGCTCCCGCTGGAGCTCCGTCTGCAACCATCGGAGGCCAGGTTTAGAGGAAAGCTCAAAACCCATCTATTTTTGCAATAACTTGGCAGAGTGAGCACAGTTGGGGGCATTTTGTTCTACTCATCACAGCACGAGGATACGCCGGTGTGCGTAACCAGGCGCTTTATAAGACTCCCTATTATTATTATTATTATTAGAGCTTTCCGATAAGGTTTTGTCCCACATTAAAATGGTTGCTGCACAAATTGTGATGAAGTCTGAGCTTCTTTATGTTTTTTCTTCCCCATCTGCATTTATGAAGTCCAGAAAACACACCTACCCACCCTTTCCGGCAATCCAATTAATCTGCTGTTTGCTGCAGCCATAGCCTATGGGTGGCCATCCCAAAAAGCCTCCTACCAACACTCACTCCTCCCACACCAACTCACAGCCTCAGTTAACTCTCTCCAAATACACCAGCTCCTCAGTGCTTAATTTGAGCCAGTGGTTTCTGGTCCTCAGCACTGAAATGTAATCATCAACACCGACTCAGTAGTTTCATGAGCTCCAGTAAAGGACACACTCATTTTTGGTAGGCACAGGAAGATTACGTGATTTGCCCTGAATCCAGGATGTTGAGCTGATGTCGAAACCCGAACCTGGCTCCCCAGCTCCGAGGTCCGCAACTCTGGTCACTATGCCACGCCCTTTCCCCACTGCCTAGTTAGTAGTTGGCTCTGTTTCAGGCAGTGTTACAGAAGAAATGGTCTGGTGCAGGCTGCCACCTGACGAGAGCCCCCGCACGTATTTTTTTTTACAAACTAACCACTGCAGCTCCTCCATAACCATCTCCCCTGTCTCATGCTAATCCCTATAGCCTCAGCTCAATCTTCCCTCCAGTAGCAGCCCCTGCAGTGCACTACCCCTATGCCGGGCAATGGGTACAGATGCTGGTCTACATTGTGGCTTCAGAAGCAGTGACAACAATTTTGGCCACTGGTACCCCTAACTCTTTCCTTCACAGCAGAAAGCATGAAGGGGGAGAGAATGTGGCCTAACGGCTAGGGCGGTCGACCTCGGAGCTGGGGACCCGGGTTCGAGTCTCAGCAGGGACGCTCAACATTCTGTGATTCTGGGCAAATCGCTTAATCTCCCCGTGCCTAACAAAAATGTATATGTCCTTCTGTAACCTAACTAGTGCTCATGTAAAGCGCTCTGATACCTTCGGGTCTAGTTTGCGCTATATAAAACTTCCCAAAAATATATATATATATATTGTTGGAGTTGGCCCTTCTGGCAGGTTCAACCCTAAACTTTTTGCTTTTAATTGTGACCTGGTGATGGTGATTTTTGGGTTCTGCGCACTTTCACTGTGTCCTAGTGGAAAGTGCGTGTGCACTCTGAGTGCGTGGAGTAAGGTTGGCCTGCCCTCCCATAGGAATGCATGGGAAATGTCTGTGTCCCTGGTAGTTCCTGATGCGTGGGGTGTACAGGCTCGAGTCTGGTATGTGCGGACTCGTGTGATTGAATGCTGCAAAATGATGTATGCGGCGTGTATGTGTCTAGTGTGGAAGTGCCACTTCTAGACATGGCTGTGCGTGTGCTGTAAAGGTGCTGGCGTGTGATTGGCTGGGGCTGGCTGGTGAGCCTGGCTCCAGGAGTCTGGATGGGTCTGCCCGGTGGTGAGTGTGGAGATTAGCATGCTGATGGCTGGGGAGGAGTGCACCTGGGTCCTGAATAGGTCTGGGCTTTCCCCACACAATGCTGGCTCCGCCCCCTGTGGTGCGTCTAATGAACCTAACCCTGCCAGTGAATAGAATGGGGGGCTGAGCACATCAAGGGTGCTCCCAGACCAGCTGCAACTGGTTCTTCCCCACCCTACCCACAGACAAAGGATTTTCCAGTATAAGAAGGGGCTGTGTCCCCTTACAATGTGTTCTCTTCCAGGATCCTTTTGCTGAGGGGGGCTGTTGCTGTTGCGCACCAGGAGGACCGCCCCTTAGACTGCCTCCCTGCCTGGAGGCCCAGTGAGCTGGCTCTGGTCCCAGCCTTGCCCCCCTACCTGCTTCCAAATCTTTGCTGGACTTGTGGGCCTCTAAGCGCCTGTGAGCGCTTTATTTGTACCCTGGCGCTGGGGAGCACTTTATCCTGCTGCTAGCGCTTGGGAGCGCTTTAATTGCCTTCTGAGCGCCTGGGGGCGCTTTATTCACTTTGGCCGGGGCCCACCCGGCATTGGACCCGTTTTTGCAGATTTCGTACCCCTGACAGGTGCCCACCCCGCCAGGGACCTGGTGCCGTTTTTGGGGCCCAAATCGAGTGCCCACCTCGATTTAATATTTATGTAAAAGGAGCTGGTGCCAACCTGGCATTTGCCCCGGATCGTGCCACCAGCTGCTGTCCTCCCCGCCGGGCCGCCCCGCTGCCTACAACAACCCGGAAGCCGAAGGGGCGACCCGGAAGTTCCGCCCACGCAGCACGAGGAGAGGAGCAGGGCGGTGGAGAGAGCAGGCGGGGCTCCGTTGTCGCAGGAGAGCACCGCCGCACCGCCACAAAGAAGCAACAGGTGTTCTCCCCCCATCGGGGCTCCCGTGAAAGGAGGGAGAGCCCCGCAGCCCAGGAGCCGAGAGGAGACACCGCCGAGGGGAGACGCCGCCTACTACCGGTGAGTGCGGGCGTCCCCGCGGGTCCCTCCTCAGCCCTGTGAAAGGCTCTTGGGCCTTATGGTATACAGAGCCCTTGTCAGAGTCCCCAGGAGGGGGACTCCAACGACGGCACATTGGTGCTGAGAGCCACGAGAGGCTCACGGCGCCACATTTGTATTTATGAGCCTGCGAGGCTGGAGGCGGCATTTCTCTTGTCTTATAGTCCCCAGGAGGGGGGACTCCAACGACGGCCCATTTGTTTAGTTAGAGCTTGAAGGGCTCTGGGGGCATTTGTTAAGAAGCCCACGAGGGCTCCGGGGGCCATTGTCGTTTTTGAGTCCCCAGGAGGGGGACTCCAGCCAAACAGGCAGCAGTTGTTTTCAGAGCCCAGAGAGGCTCGGGGGCATTGCTTGTTTTTGAGCCCAGCAAGACTCCAACAACGGCCGCAGTTTGTGTTCGAGCCTGAAAGGCTCTTGGCGGCATTTCTTTACTTGGAGCCCAGAGAGGCTCCAGGCATTCCTTAAGTTGTGAGCCCAGAGAGGCTCATGGGGGCATTTCCTTCTTCAGAGCCTGAGAGGCTCAGGGGGCATTGCATTTGTTTAGGGCCACAAGGCTCCAGCGTTGGCCCCAGTGTCTCCACAGATGCCCAGCACTTCGTGGGCAGCTGCTACGTTTAGGCTCCCCCTGACTTTGGGACACAGGGCGTCCTAGCCCCCACAAGGCCAGTTGGCCTATGGACAGTCACAGGTGGTGACTTATGTGAGTTTGGCGCAATTGTTCTTTCCCTGCACCTCTGAATGTGTTTTAATGCGTCATGTGCCATGTTCTTACACCGCTGAATGTATGTTATGCATCATGTGTTTTCCTTCCCTACACCTCTGGATGTGTTGTGATGCATCATGCGTAATGTGCCTATGCCCCTACAGGTATTGTGATACTTAGGTGGTTGTTTTTCTCCTAGTGCAGGTGTTGCTAGTGAGGTCCTGGTTCCCTGTGCAATATTCTCCTAAGGTGGTTAGGGTTGCGTAGGTGGTACTTACCTGTTACCAGTAGTTACTGGTTGAGTGCTACATTTTCTAATTTGTGCTACAGTGATTTTACATTCTATGTGCTATGTTATAAGTGATATTCTAAGTGCTAGTTCTAAAAGTGCTGATTCCTGACAGTGGTCCAGGTGGCCCTGTCTTGTACATATCCCCTGTAAATTCTGCCCGTGCCTGTTGGCACATTGTAAAGTGTGTGTTTTTATCTAATGTGTTTTGGTGTAATACAAAGGCTATTTTTATATATAACCTTGTGTGGAGTTTCCTTTGTGGTGGGCCTTGGTTGTTGGTGCTGGGGTGCGTGCGCAAACACTTAACTCACATTGCCTCCAAGTTTAGCCTTACTGCTCGTGCTACGTTACCAAGGGGGTGAGCAGGGGTTATCTTGGCGTGTAACTCCCTTGCCCTGACGTGGAAGTGGTGGTCTCTGACTGACTTTGGCGCAAGCCCTGGCCAGCCAGGGATCCCATTTCTAACATTTATGAAGGCCAACAAGGCTCAAGTTCACTACCAACTAGTACATCTACAACCTGTGTCCACCCTTATCATATCTTAGCCTGCTACTCCCACTCAGCTCTCACACCAGCCCACAGCCTCAGCTGCAGTCCTTCACCCTTAGCCTGTGCTGCTTGCTCCCCATCCAGTAGCTTTCGCCTGCTTTCCCCTGCCAGACTACAGGACCACTCCATGCTGGCTCACCCCCTCAGACTAAGACTGATCTCGCCTCACACCAGCCCCCACAGCCTCAGCCCAATCACTCTTCCCATTCCACCCCACAGTCTCTGTACCCTCTTCTCTCTGGCACCACCCTGTGGTTACAGATGGAACTGAAAGGCAACGAGTACTATGGGAAGAGCAGATACTCTGTGGGTGCATTTGTGGATATATGTGCATGCTTACAAGTGTTGAGTAATTTAATGTGTGCTGTGTGAAAGGTGTGCCCATGGGGTGACAGTGAGTGGTGTGAATGCATGGTTAGCGTTGTGAGTGCGTTGTGGAAGGTGTGCCTAAATGAGTGCAAGGTAAGTGTGGTGCCCATGTGGCAGCAGGGTGTCCAATATGTTCATGGAAAGGGAGGGTGAGCTGTGTGAGTGATGGGTGAACGGTGTGCCCTGTGAGTTAGATGAGTGGTGAACCTGTGTAAGGTGAGAAGTGGGATTTGTGTGAATTCAGGACAGTGTATCCCTGGACCCTCTAAATAACTCACCATGTCATTGACAATTGGCAAGTGAAGTGTCAGGTGTAATTTAAACTAGGATTATTGTGACATCAATAAGTAACTTGAGTGTAAAAAATAAATCATCAGTTGATAATGCAACAAAATTCCACCAAACATGAGACACCACCCCAACAAACATAGGGTATCATCCCACTAAACATGGGGCATCATCCCACCAAACATGGGGCATCATACCACCAAAGAAGAGACGTCATCCCACCAAACATGAGGCATCATTCCACCAAAGAAGAGACGTCATCCCACCAAACATGGGACATCATCCCACCACATCTTGAAGGGGCCGTGGAAAGATAGATGGTGGCTGTGTGCCCCTCTACTCCCAAAGTTCTGCCCAGATCACTTGGAAGCCTCCAAAAGAGAAAAAAATCAATCGAGTTTCAGATTGGAAAAGTGGTTGGATGTCAGAATATCAAAAATATTGTTTGCCATATTGTTGCTTAAACATCTTTAACAAAAATATATTGCTGCACTGGGTGGTGATTTATTATTAACTCTAAAGGGGCAATAGTATTTAAACAATATTTAGAGCATAATATTTTTATCAGTCGATATTTAGGCCATGTAATCCTGGCACTATACTTTGTAAGGTCAGAAGAAAAAAAACGAACATAAATTGACAACCTTGAAGCATTTGACTGTAGATGGTTTCCCTGATAGAACAGGGAAACTAGTTTATGCCATAGCATTACTGGCACACAGACAAAATAAAACAATATATGTTTCTTTTCCTGGATTCTTGATGGATTGAATAAGGAATTACAGATGCTAACAGTGTGGACCAAAACCTTTTGTTGTAACAAGTTTATGTTTCCGTGTCAGAACAAAGGGTACATTGTGCTATAAACAGGGTCTCTGGAATTATGCGATTGTGCTACTGCAGTGAATTTCGCATGATTATAGATTTGCCGCATTTGCCACACAATCCATCATCTGCTGCATAATTTGCAGATTCTAACAACAACAACAAAATATGTTTCTAGCTCAAACCATTTGCGGCCCATGCAGATAAGCACGTTGCAGCGGTAATTGGTTTTATTTATTTATTTATTTTATTTTCCCCACTCTGTCGTTTGTCACTTTCACTACCGCCCACCCTGCCCCACCCCACCATGCGTACCTGCATGGGCCGCGACTGGCTCAAATGGTTTAAAAGTTCATAAAAACGCAGCGACATGTTTTGCAGTGCAGTCGAAGGCTCATTTGAAATGTTGACTCGTCACGTTTCTGTAGCTTATTTTTTTTGGGGGGGGTGTTAAACTGGGGATGTACGTTGTTACAACGCATGCTTTTACCACGCATGCTTTTACAACGCAGGTTTTTCAACGCAAGTCGTTACAACGACTTGTGTTGGGGGGTGCTGGATAGTGAATAGTTTAATTTACTATTCCAACTCCAGTCCCCGTGGATAGTAGGGAAGGTGTTGGATAGTAAATTAAACTATTACCTATCCTAGAGCGCCCCCCCAGCGCAATTCGTTGTAATGACTTGCATTGAAAAACCTGCGTTGTAAAGGCGCTGCGTGGTAAAAGTTGCGTCGTAAAGGATGTTTCCCTTAAACTGGTAGTAATGACTTGCAATTAATGCACGGAGAGTGATAATAAGTTTAAAAATGACAAAATAATGAAGTATTACTCTCCCAAAATGTGCCGCATAATGCCTCATAATTTGTCTTTTCTCACCCAATTTACTCATCCCTGCTGCATAATTCGGCCCTCCCCTGCCTCATAATTCCAGTGGTTCTGGCTATAAGGGGACGCTTCTTCAGTGGGCTGAATCTGATACTGACATGCTCTGTAGTTAAAATGCACCGTACATCACTAGCATGTTGAGACCACAAAGAGTAAGGGGCTTGTACTAATGCGCCAGGAGTATTTAGTAGTGATATTGATACATCATTATTGAGAAATTTGAAGACTGATCGTTTTCGCCCAGGGTAGTCACTTTAATTTTCAATTGGCACATCCAGACAGGCACTGTTACTACTACATTATGCATGATAGTTCAGTTTATGCCAAAGGTCTCTCCCCAGAAGATTTGTGGAGAAAGCGGGATTCAAAAGGAAAGCCGCAGGTGTGTAATTGAAACCAGAGAAAGATACATGGGATAAGTAAGAGGGTGAGGAACAAGCGCATTTGAAATGCCTACTCTATCACTAACTTTGCCTGAGAGTGGAATAGAGGAAGACTCGGGAGTTTCTGTGTGTGTATATATATATATTGTCCCCTTGGAAGAAGTCACACAGCAGGTGAGTAAGGTTTTGGCTTTTAATGTGAAAGCTGCAACATCACATCAAATTAAACAGCATTCAGGATAAGTAGTCTAATTGCCGACGCGTTTCGTGCGCTGAGCGCACTTCTTCATGGGCGGACTGATGAGGTTGCACTGAGCAGTCTGCGGTGCTTGAAATACTTATGACACTCATCCAAAGGCGGGGTTCCCGCACTGCATTCTGGTCATTCAAGTTCCGAAAATAAAATTCAAGTGAATCTGCTCGTGCTCCTTCAGGTACACCAAATTTTAACCACAGTGGGTCATGCTCGCTTAACTGATGGGAGGCTACACCATCCGACTTCCACTAAGCTCTCACTTGCCCCTTAACAGCTGGCGTCGGTTGGCGCCCTCCAGGGCCGTGTAAACACAGCGGGACTCCTTCCGCGGCAGGACTGGCCGCACAACATCGAACAAAGTGAGAGTTGCCCCTCGGTTGTCCCCTTGGAAGAAGTCGCACAGCAGGTGAGTAAGGTTTTGGCTTTTAATGTGAAAGCTGCAACATCACATCAAATTAAACAGCATTCAGGATAAGTAGTCCAATTGCCGACGCGTTCCGTGCGCTGAGCGCACTTCTTCATGGGCGGACTGATGAGGTTGCACTGAGCAGTCTGCGGTGCTTGAAATACTTATGACACTCATCCAAAGGCGGGGTTCCCGCACTGCATTCTGGTCATTCAAGTTCCGAAAATAAACTTCAAGTGAATCTGCTCGTGCTCCTTCAGGTACACCAAATTGTAACCACAGTGGGTCATGCTCGCTTAACTGATGGGAGGCTACACCATCCGACTTCCACTAAGCTCTCACTTGCCCCTTAACAGCTGGCGTCGGTTGGCGCCCTCCAGGGCCGTGTAAACACAGCGGGACTCCTTCCGCGGCAGGACTGGCCGCACAACATCGAACAAAGTGAGAGTTGCCCCTCGGTTGTCCCCTTGGAAGAAGTCGCACAGCAGGTGAGTAAGGTTTTGGCTTTTAATGTGAAAGCTGCAACATCACATCAAATTAAACAGCATTCAGGATAAGTAGTCCAATTGCCGACGCGTTTCGTGCGCTGAGCGCACTTCTTCATGGGCGGACTGATGAGTCAGTTACTTCCTTTATTAAAGCGCTCCTCACAGACGCTTTTCGGGTCAAGCCCTTCATCAATGTGTCAACACGAGTGCTGCACAGGAGCCATTTTTCCTGTAACGAAAGCCAACCGCTGGAAACAGCATTTTGCACGCTGACAGCGGGCATCCGGTAAACCTGAAACTAAGTATTCCCTACGGGGAGCTATTGCGCCTCAAGCGTAACTGCTCGCGTGAGGAGGACTTCCAAAATGCAGCAAAAGATAGCATTGCAAGGTTTAAAGTCAGAGGCTATAGTCCAACCCTCCTGAGCCAGACACTAAATAGAGTAACCAGGATTCCAAGGAATGAGTTGTTAAAATAGAACACCAAAAAGAATGAAGATGGAAAGTTCCGTCTAATAACAACTTACTCTAAAGATGCCAATTTTCTGAAGGGAACGTTACGTAGAAATTGGCACATTCTGAAAACCGACCCCATTATCTGGATGGATATCCCGAGTGGTCCCCAAGTGACTTTTAAGAGAACAAAATCCCTAAAGGACCTCTTAGTACATAGCCATCTAGACGCTCCAAGAACGAGAACCAATACTGTGGCAGATATGAAAGGCTTCTTTCCTTGCGGGAAGTGCAAGGCCTGCGCATATAGCAAAAGGGTTCTAGGCTATGAAATACCAGGCCTAAAAGATCGAAAACCCATTAGCTCATTCATTACCTGCCAAACACCATATGTAGTGTATTGTCTGATGTGCCCCTGCAAGTTAAGATATATAGGGAGCACTATCAAAAGCGTGAAACTGAGAATCCTTGAGCACATGCGTGCTATAGCAAATAAGGACATGACATCACCTGTAGCTAAACATTTTGCGATTAAACATCGTAGCGATAGGGATGCTCTACAATACTTTGGGGTTGACCAGGTACCAGAACATGAAAGGGGCGGTAACAGATTAATCAAACTCAGACGCTTGGAATCCCGGTACATTATTGACCTGCAAACCAAAATTCCAAAAGGTCTGAATAGCGGGGAAGAACTGGCTATCCACCTAGGGAAATAAATCTATAGATATATTACCAGGGCCACCTAAATAATCCATGACGGGATTGCATTGCCTTTGGCATTGTTTAGGGGTAATTTGGCGGTTTCTAGCGATAGGAGCCGCCGTAGCCGATCCACGGCAAGATTCAAGAGGAATGTGCTGCATATTAGGCGATTGTACACCATTCCCTAATGCCAACACTTTGAGAAAACTACATGTGTCATATGTGTAAGACGATATTGTCTAAGGTTTTAAATTTGAATAATTGAAACATGAATGTTATTCATTTAACGCGTGTAATCGCTTATTCAAAGCTTGATGATGAATGTGGCATTTTTGATGTATTTGGTTGGCCGATTCACGGCATTATGTACAATTTTCAATAAGTTCAGAATTATGGTCTGAAAGTACTTTAATCATTGATTAAGTATTAATTCTTGCTTATTTTGCACATTCCAATATGGCGCTCATGTAATGTGAACGAGTAGTCCTACCTCACTTTCCTCATGGGATCGCACACTGCACTTTAAAAATGGCTCCTGTGCAACACTCGTGTTGACACATTGATAAAGGGCTTGACCCGAAATGCGTCTGTGAGGAGCGCTTTAATAAAGGAAGTAACTGACTAAAAACACCCCGCGAGTGCCGTTTCTTCTTTCCCGGCCGGGGGAGGAGACTTGGAGCAGTATTGATACACGGTGTACCAACCGTGTTTGCGGCACCCACCGCTAGTGCCCCGTCATTTTGGTACAGACTGGAGCTTGAATATATATATATATATATATATTCCCCAAAAAAGCATCAGATGCGTTCCCCTGTTACCGGAGCTTCTGGCCCTTCAGGGTGGCCTCATAAACATGAGCACAGGGCAGCCCACCATCACCTTCCTGGCAAAACAAACAAGGTGAGGCCCAATACAGTAGAAACTGGCTTTAATTCCAAAGTCTCAAAAGTGCCTGCTTCCATGCGTCAAACATTTCGGCGTCATGCCTTGCTCACAGACTGGATCAGAAGGACCCAGGTGCGCTCGAGCCTGATTTAACATGGTGCACCACATGACTGTAATGATGAACTACTGCTCCCAAAGTGCATGGTGCGTGATATATGTATTCGGAGCAGTGTAGGCAAGAAGTGACGCTGCACTCGCAGCGTGATTATAAACGTTCTGCCAAAGTGGGCGTGTCATGTAGTGCATTCTGGTATTTAAAGTTCCGTTATTTCAATACCCTTCGTGGGTTACCTCCCACTGTGCTTCTGATACTTTCATCCTTTAGTAGGTTCACATAAACACTGGGTAAGTAAACTGCCTTCTGTTTCGCAACCAATAGTCCCACGTTGCTCTCCTGGCACTTACTTGGCTTGTCAGTTGTGGTAAATAAATAATTAATTACCAGTACTATTTTTTAATATAATCAATAAAACAGGTAGCTCAATAAATAAGAGTCAGGATTCGAGGTATCTTGAGTCGACAGGCTTTAATCAGGCATAAAGGACAGGAACAGGACAGCCTGTACGGGAATAGAATGAAGGCAGCTGCCGGGGACAGGATCTGGGAATAAGGTGTAACTTTTAATATGGGTGCACAGTATATATACTTAAACAAATACATTACATTCAATACAGTAGGCGTAGCAGTAGGCGTGACTCGTAGCAGTCGCGAAAGATAAGGGCAAAATGATGTGACAAGAAGGCGTGTACAGGGCGTATACATAGACATGTGATGTAAACGTAACAGAATATGTCATAAACGGGGCGGAAACATGGAGGGGGCTACCTGGGCAGCTGGGACCTCTAACCTAGTGGTGCGCGCAAATGGGCAATGACGTGTTACCAGGGAGAACTAGGGGCTATGACTTCTGCGCTAGAAGAGGAGACTAAAGTCTGGAGTGTCAGAGCGACATGTACCCAAGGCATATCTAGTATCTGGTGTTTAGAGTACATGTTGATAGAATCCAAAAGTTATCAGGGCAAAGGCTAATAGACACTAAGACTGATGCATGCATAATTCTACATGTATTGCGTGTGCGAGGAATATTCTATGAATATTAATACAGTATTTCTCTTACATGGAGACATAAAGGCTAGACCATGACGGAAACTATTGATGCGATTCAGTAGCTTAGGAATGCAGAGAAGGAGGGCTGGACTGATAACTAGAAACATAACATACTCTTGGCAGACTGGGAGGCAGAGCCAGGCCGGGCCGGGCACTGCGAGGCATGAAGTAAGCGAAGGGTCAGGGATGCAGGTGGGGGCTGTATCGCTCCTCGGAGAGGGTTCAGGAGACAGGAGCTGAATCTGAGTCCGGGCCCTTTTGAGGCCTAGAAACGGGGACAATTCAATGAATTAACGTGCACACTGTGAAATGTGGCAACGTAGGTTTACATAGGCCTAATATTCGTTGCTTTCACGAAGACTGGAAACTGGCATACTAGAGATGGACACAACTATAAGTGCGTCTTTAATCGATCAGAGGGGAATACATGCATATCGATCATGCACATATAACATAAGATGGGGAACACGTAGGCACATACAACATGGCAAAATTTACTTTTCCACATTCCCTCCTTGTGCCCTACGTTTCCATCAGGAAACATCAATATTCATGATACCATCTATCATTTCATATAGCATCATTTGCTTGTCTCGAATTGTCTTGGAACGGGATTTAGGACTAGGAATACAAGAGGTAGCACACATGCCGCAAATCGCAGGGCCACATTGTATACAGAGGCAGCAACTGAATATGATCATTACTGCAATACCTAGGAATGACAATACTTTCCATCCCCAGGCAGATATAATACTCCAGAGCCAACCGGACCATGTCCAGGTGCCTGGATTCTGGTGTAACTGATGGGCAATTTTATGAAGTCTGGTTATAGCTGAATAAACAGACGGCGCGTTATTAGGAATGAAAATGCAGCAACTAGATCCGATGACTCTACATGCTCCTCCTCTATCGGCCAGTATGACGTCAAGAACGAGACGATTTTGGAGCACGACAAATCTCATAGCAGATTGCTCTTCAGTTAAGTTACCTAGAGCAGAAGTAGTCTCATTCACTACTGCTTCAAGGGTTCTGGTTAACCTACGTATTAACTTACTATTCTGGACAGGTCCTATAAAGAAGAAGAAACCTTTATTAAAGTCTTGATACTGTTCTAGAGTAGTTTCAGTTTGATCGACAATTGGGGACTCGATCTCCCTTCTAGGTCTGACGTGTACTAGATGTGTGTTTCTGTGATAATCAGATGGGGCTAGAAAAACTGGTGGCAGTAGGAAGGCAATGTAACATGTTCCATCCCAATCGAGGGGCAGACGAACATATGCGGTCTGACCACAAACAAAATAAGAATGACGTGAGGCTTTGAAAATAGATTTCCCACTGTCACTATACTCGACAGTAGTAGTACAATCACTATGTCCTACATGTGCGGAACCATTCTTTCTGACACATAATTCGCCTTTGACTGGTAGTACTGAAATAGCAGGCAAATCTGGAGTAGTATCAGACTGAACATTCAGGACCATGAAATTCGAAGAATAATTACCCAAATCATATACTTCATTTTCTAGATCTAACCCTGTTCTATGGCAGAGACCTTGCTTGTCTGGAAAACATGTTCTATTCAGAAGGGACATATCATTGGAGGATGACGTTAACGTGGACCATGCTCCACACGAACCATTATGTGAAAACGGATAAGGAAAGAGTGGCAGAACTCCCTTCGGTGTCTGGAAAGGGGGGAGTCGACCACACACCCAACAATTAGTGGCATTGCTGGTCTGGTGTGAATAGTGTAACATTCTAATGAATGTGTTATTTCGCATAGCAAGACGATAGGATAGCTCGTGAGGAGGCAGATCACTAAATGTGTGCTCTACTGTAGCATTAGAAAACATATGTACATGTGAAATTGGAAAACATAAATGTAAAGCATAACTTGTGCAGGTAACCATAAGACTCAAAAATAACAAGAAACTTAGAACAATAATACATCTTTTAGAGTTTTGACTAACTCTCTCACTATGGGGGTCTATCTCATACATGTCAGGGACCTGTCTAACCGTTTCACCCGAGAGGGACTTAGACAATTAAACTGGCTGACTTATTTTACTAGACCTGAGTTTCTCTTTATACTCCTGTTGCGGAGTTTTCTCTAACAGGGGAACTTTGAGTTCAGAGTCTGTTTTTAGGCAGTCTTTAGGAATAAGGCAGTCCTTAGCAAAAGTCTTTTCTCGTAATCCATGGAATTTTTTTATGTGGCTCAGGTGGACCCACCCCTTCCTGCCCTCGAGCTTTACGGCGGTCCTTGTTGTTAGCAAGATCATGCGAGGCTCCTTCCAACGGGGCTCCAGCGGACTTGAACGATCAAAATTGCGGACAAACACGAGGTCACCGGGAACGACTTCATGCAGTTTCACCTCGGTGTTGTCTGGAAATGCGGCGGCAACCTGTGAACGACAAGAGTGTAGGGCAGACATCAAGGAAGCTAGGTAATCTGTCAGCATATTACTGGAAACATCTGTAATACTGCGGGGTCTAGGTGTACCCCACATGTTTGGGGGGCGGCCGAATACGACCTCATACGGGGACAGACCTGATCTGGAATGTGCAACCATCCTCATATAAAATAAAGCAACTGGCAGGGCAACTAGCCAGTCTACACCTTTCTCTCTACATATTTTTGCAATGCGTATTTTCAGAGTCTGATTATGTCTCTCTACGAGACCGGCTGCTTCAGGGTGGCGCACACAATGGAACTTCCACTGGTACCCTAACAGAAGGGAAACATGTTTCATAAGCTCAGATGAGAATGGCTGGCCGTTATCAGAATACACGACCCTAGGGAGTCCATAGCGGGGAAAGAACTCACGAACCAACTGCCTGGCAGTGGTCGCGGCTGTGTAATCTGGAACTGGATATGCTTCTGTCCACCTGGACAAAGCGCATACAACTACGAGGACATACTTGAAACCTCGACATCGCTCCATCTGAATATAATCCATCTGGAGGACTTCAAAAGGGTGGTCAGGAGGTTGGAATCCACCTTGTTCCACCGGGACACTTTTACCTGGATTGAACTGACAACATATCATACAGGTACGGACTTTCTGCTTGGCTGCAGCTCGTAAGTGCTTGTTGAACCAAAGGTTCTGAATACTGTCTAACATAGCTTTTTCTCCTAGATGTGCTGGACTATGTGCGGTATTAATAATGACTTGAACCATAGAGTCGGGGAGAAACCATGTGGCTTTTCCCTTCGTCAACCATCCTTGATCTGTCTGGACCCCTCCTTGTTCGGACCATTTCTTCATTTCTTCGGGAGTAGCATGTAACTGTATGTCTATGACATCTTGTGTAGGGTCCTTGACTGTCATACAAGTAGTCGGATCTGGAGTGAGTGTCTGTGTCGTGTTAACTGGAATGTCTGGGGTCTGAGCTGTAAGCTTGGCTGTTCGATCTGCTAGATCGTTACCTTGGGAAATGATGTCAGTAACTTTCGTATGTGCCTTGCACTTCATGATAGCGACAGCTGTCGGTAAATGTATTGCATCTGACAGAGCTTGGATGAGGAGACCATGCTGAATCTTGGTTCCATGAGAAGTCATGAAACCTCTCTCCTGCCAGAGCACTCCAAAGTCGTGTACGACTCCGAATGCGTAACGTGAATCTGTATATATGTTAACTTTCAGGTTCTTAGCACGTATGCAGGCTTGGGTCAGAGCAACTAGCTCTGCGGCTTGAGCAGACAGGGTGTCAATACGATGTGTTTCTATAACTTCAGTTTCAGTAGTCACTGCATACGCGGCTACTAGCTCTCCTGTATTTGTTCTCATACATGAACCATCCACATAAAGTGTCAGGTCCGGATTAGGTAATGCAATGTCTGTCAGGTCTTGTCTTGGCTTTGTCATAGTGTTAACAATTTCCACACAGTCATGTGTGGCAGGATTTGAAGTAACTGACGGTAACAGTGTAGCAGGATTTAGAATGTTGCAGCGTCTGATTTCTATGTGTGGCTGGAACAGTGTCAGTTCATAACCTGTTAAACGTGCAATGGTCAAGTGCTGAGTCTGTGTTCGGTTTAAAAGAACTTCCACGGAGTGTGGAACTTGTACTGTCAGGGAATGTCCTAACACTATGGAATCACTCTGTCTGATAGCTAGAGCTGTGGCTGCAACTGACTTGAGGCACGCAGGCAGAGCCTGGGCTACTGGATCTAATGTGCTCGAGAAATAAGCACAGGGCTTGTACTGTCCTGCTTGATCTTGTGTGAGAACAGATAATGCAGTACCATCACGTTCTGTGACAAAAAGTGTAAAAGGTTTACTGTAGTTCGGTGTCGCTAGAACAGGTGCTTGACATAAGGCTTTCTTTAACTCATTAAAAACAAGTGTATGTTCCTGGGTCCAAGGGAGGACAGTCGATACGGCTGCCTCCTGTGTCGTTAACTGTATCAGTGGCTTGGCTAGAAATGCATACTGAGGAATCCATTGTCTGCAATAAGAAGTGAGGCCAATAAAAGCTCGTACCTCCTTCTGTGTCTTGGGCTGTGGAAGACTCGCTATTAACTGGATACGGTCTGGTGTCAACTGCCTACCCCACTTGGACAGTAAGTGTCCTAAGTATACCACTTGCTGGACACAGAATTGTAATTTGGAAGGGGACACCTTGTGCCCCTGCTCGGCCAGAAAATACAGAACCGTGAGTGACGCACGTTCGCAGTCACGTTCAGAACGGGCTGTGATCAATAGATCATCGACATACTGGAGCAGGGCAGTGTCAGTCGGCATGTGAATATTGTCTAGTTGTCTCTTAAGTGCTTGACTGTAAATACTAGGGCTTTCTGTGAAACCTTGAGGAGCTCGTGTGAATTTATAGCTCCTTCCATTTAAACAAAAACCGAAAAGGTACTGGCTGTCTGGATGAATGGGGACACTGAAAAATGCGTTCTTGAGATCTATAACTGTGAAGAATGTAGCTTCAGAATCAATGGCTGTCAATAGGGAAGAAATATCTGGGACTACTGGGTACTGGGGTATGATACATTTATTAAGCTCTCGAAGGTCAATCACTAATCGATATACTGGAGGTGCATTTGGATCAGTACGTTTCAGAACTGGAATGATAGGAGAATTACATAGATTGGAGTCAGTTTCTACAACCACTCCTTGAGCAATAAGCTCGTCAATAATTTTGGATAAGGCTGCTACAGCCTCAGGTGGCAATCTGTACTGTCTGATTCGTGGCAAAACTATACCTTGTTTGAGAGTCACACGATGGGGTGTGATATGCATACAACCTACATCAGTTGGACCTTGCGCCCATAAATGCTGTGGTACATTCAATAATCTTGGATCAAAATCACGTAATACATAATGACCTTTAAAATCACGGAGAAACAGTCGGACCCCTTCTGGGGAGCAGCAAATTACTGCACCTAATTCTTTTAATGTTTTAATGCCTAACAAATTTTCTGGACATGATTTCGTAAGTAACAAATCAGTAGTTCGGGACAATGGGCCAACTTCTAGAGTAACTGGTTTCGAAATTTCATTAACAATCGGCTTTCCTGAAAATCCAAGGGAAACATTTTTAGAGCCTGAGAGCGGAGCCCCTGGAACCTCGTCATGACTGATAGTAGTCCTACTTGCCCCTGTATCAATCAAAAACTTTCTGTCTTTCCCTAATACTTGACTGTGTACATAGGGACCCTCTTGATCTACAGGTATCTCGATGAGAGGCAAGCCTACCTCCCTCTCTAGGCTGTTTCATGAATACTGTTGATACTCTGGATACTCTGACTGGGCATACTGGTACATTTGCTGTGTAACATGCTGTGTTGCAGCTATAGGCTGCGGTGCTGTAACTGTCTGTTGTGCATTCTGGGGTGGCTGAGAAGTCTGTGAAACTTGTTCTTGTCTAGGCGGACGTGGTCTTTCTTTAGTTTTACCAGTAGCTATGTTGTGTTTCAGAACTGCACACTCGTTTATAAAAATGACCTGGCTGTTTACAGTAATTGCAAGTCCCTTTAACGGGAGCTGCAGGATGACTGGCTTGATTCGGACCCCTCTTCTGACTGTCTTGTGGAACAGATTGTGCAACTAATACTTTCATTTTCGTGTCTTTCATACGTCTCCTTTCGTGTTCTTGCTCTTCCCTGATTCTGTTCTGATGATACTGGAGCATTTGTAACATTTGTGACGGAGTATTAGCTTGCCAACTACTTTCGACTTTCAATACTCGATTTTTAACTTGTGGACTTGAATTCTCGACTAGTTTGGTAACAAAAAGATGAGGGTATGATTCACTACTCGTTTTCAGACCACTGTTAATAATAAAACATTTTTCAAATCTAGAATAAAAATCACTAGTATCTTCATCCTGTTTCTGTTTACAAGCTGATATTGCATCCCAATCTTCCTTTTTCGTGGCTAGTAACCTTGGCAAAACCTGTATCAATAACTCGGGCAATTCTTTAACTTTACCCCCAAGACCGGTACCTGGTACTCGTGAAGTATCTTCAGCTTCTAGAGCTGTCCAATCTATCTTTTTCTCTCCCACCTCCCATTCTTTTTCCTTGAGTTTTTCATATACCCCTGCGGGCAACAGGACCTTTAACATTTTAATGATATCAGGATACGTGTATTCTCCCATACGGAGCATGTCTTTTAATTCTCGATGGAACCCTGCTGGATCTTTGTCATGACAGGGAATTAACTTTTTCATCTCTAAGAGTTCCATCTTTGTGATAGGGGTGTAAACAAATACTCGTTCTAGATCACCACCCGCTGTCCTAACTGGGTGTACTTCTCGTAGCGGATGCTGTCTATCTATGTAAAATGATTTATTTTCTGGAGGTGGGACACGAACAAAATGCGGATTCAGAAACGTTCGATATTTGTGGCGCTGTTCTAGAATGATACTAATTAAATCAGTACCTAGACCTCTCCATCTATACTGGAGTAACTCGTTCAGAACATCATGTAACTGACCCGGATCAGAATGCTGTCCCTCATACAGTGTAATGAGGTGCTGGATTATATACATACCCACCAGTCGCTGCTCGGCTGGGGGCAGTTTCAGAAACATTTGTGCCACTATTTCGTCTGGAAAAGTGGTAGAATCAGTAGTCCATCGGACTGCTGATCGGGCTAGTTCTTGTTCATGCATGGTACTAAGTTCACTATAACCGATCCGTGATTTCAGAATGTGATCGGTAGCTTGAAATACTTGCTCAAGAGAACCTTGTTCTGGTGCTGGAGAAGGGAAAACTTTCTTGTGTTCTAGGCGTGAATGTCGGTCGGGAAGTCTAGTTCTACCTACATACGCTATTCTGGAGGGATTCTCGTCGTCTACCTCTTCATTATCAGAGTTGTCTTCTTTCTCGGTTACTTGTGCTGCTTCTCGTTTCTCGTGTAACTTTATTATTTCCCTACGGATCTTCTTGTACATACTCTCTATACAGTTCTGTGTCTTGTGTCTTCCCTCGGCTATATGGTCACTCCACCTGGTCAGGACTTTCATTTCTTCCGGATCTTTATCCGGATAATCTTGTTCCCTTATTAAACAATTAATTAGAAACTTTAAAAGCATGAGCTGAATCTCGACTTTTCTTTGAGCCATGGCCTCGCCAATACTTCCTGGATCTACTCCTGTACGGATGAAACGATATATTCTGTCTAGATAACCTTTCATATTCGGTAGGGTGTCCAAATATTCGGTCACCCGTCTTACACGCAATGAATACAGGACCATATCATCATCGCCTGGGACTGGATCATAACGGCATTCGGTAAGGGCTCGCTTGATATCGGCAACTGACTGAAGTTTGGGCGAACGCTGTAACGCTCGTGCATGTAGCTCGAGTAACGTTATACGTCTGGGTTGAGGCGGGGTTCCAGGAGGACTTCCCCCCACGGCTCCCAGACTAGAATCGTCGACGGGTATCGTACGTGCTGGGAGAGTGACTGATGTAGCGGGTACATGTACTGTAGGCTGGACTGGGGGTACCGTAACAGGTGCTGTAACGGGTGCCCCGGTGGCTGGAGGAACAGGAATTACATTATTTACGGGAGCTGGCGGAGCAGGATTTGCATATTCCGGGACTGTGTCGTCCAAATAGGACGAGAGAAAAATATCAGCTGCGGTCGGTTTGTGACGTAGCTTAATCGGAACTAATGGCGGCGGAAAATTACATGGTGCTTCCGGGGTTGCTTTCGGCAAGCCCTCGGCAAGAAGAGGATACATACCCTTAATACGGGCATTTCTCTGTCGGTCTGACTGTTCGGCTTTAACTCGTTCACCTACTTCGATTAATTCCCTTTCTTGGGCTTTTTCTGAGGATTCCCTACTTAATTCTGTTTTTCTGATTTCTTTTTCGGTTCTTCTATGAGATTCTTTGCGCCATAACTCAATGGCATCTTTCTGGGACTGTCTGGATTTCTTTTTCCATAATGCTTCTTCTACTCGCATGATGCACTCGGCATCCCACGTACCTGATACGGGCCATCTATATTTCTCTTCTAATTCCTTGGTGTACTCCACCCATAAGTCTAGATATAATATGGCACTTAAGCCATGCTTATGATACATAAAATGACCTGGACTGTCCCTAGGCGGGACAGGAACTGCTTCCTCGAGCAATCCTTTTCTTGTTTTTAACTGACGTAACTTCGAGAATAGAGGCATAGTTTAGGCTGGAGTCTGGACACAATACAATACACGATAAACACAATAATAACTGGAAAAACAAATCACTCATACCACAACATTGAAAACACATGAACTAAAATTTAAAATAACAGTTCGGACGGAACACATGAATTCCTTGAGAACAGAACTTACTGGAATGACTAGATGCACTGCTAAAACAGCACGAAACTTACCGGTCCCATAAAGAGACACGTCAGGACCCGCGTCCACCTAGGTGAACACTTCGTGTTGGATCTGCGTACCCAAACCCACGGACCAGAATAATTGACCCTGTCTAGATACTACCCCAGCAACGGTACTCACCGAGCAGCAAGAACGGAAGGCCTCGGACTGGACTGGACTGCTACGACGACGGACTACGAACTTCGGACTTCAGTTACAGGTGGGCCTCAGGATACCTCGGACCTTGGACTCTCGGCTTGGGCTCTGGTCGGGACTCGCCGCGTTCCTCACCGCCTCGTCTGGATGCTGGACCGCAACCTCCGTCTCCTCCGTGGGCCTGAGGGATACTTGAAGCAGAAATATCTGCACGTGCACGGTATGGTTCCGTCACGGCTGCAGAGGATCAGGGGGCCTGCGTGGCTTCTCCGGCGCGTGGGGAAAGGGGAAGTCCCTATTTGGGCGCCATTATGTGGTAAATGAATAATTAATTACCGGTACTATTTTTTAATATAATCAATAAAACAGGTAGCTCAATAAATAAGAGTCAGGATTCGAGGTATCTTGAGTCGACAGGCTTTAATCAGGCATAAAGGACAGGAACAGGACAGCCTGTACGGGAATAGAATGAAGGCAGCTGCCGGGGACAGGATCTGGGAATAAGGCGTAACTTTTAATATGGGTGCACAGTATATATACTTAAACAAATACATTACATTCAATACAGTAGGCGTAGCAGTAGGCGTGACTCGTAGCAGTCGCGAAAGATAAGGGCAAAATGATGTAACAAGAAGGCGTGTACAGGGCGTATACATAGACATGTGATGTAAACGTAACAGAATATGTCATAAACGGGGCGGAAACATGGAGGGGGCTACCTGGGCAGCTGGGACCTCTAACCTAGTGGTGCGCGCAAACGGGCAATGACGTGTTACCAGGGAGAACTGGGGGCTATGACTTCTGCGCTAGAAGAGGAGACTAAAGTCTGGAGTGTCAGAGCGACATGTACCCAAGGCATATCTAGTATCTGGTGTTTAGAGTACATGTTGATAGAATCCAAAAGTTATCAGGGCAAAGGCTAATAGACACTAAGACTGATGCACGCATAATTCTACATGTATTGCGTGTGCGAGGAATATTCTATGAATATTAATACAGTATTTCTCTTACATGGAGACATAAAGGCTAGACCATGACGGAAACTATTGATGCGATTCAGTAGCTTAGGAATGCAGAGAAGGAGGGCTGGACTGATAACTAGAAACATAACATACTCTTGGCAGACTGGGAGGCAGAGCCAGGCCGGGCCGGGCACTGCGAGGCATGAAGTAAGCGAAGGGTCAGGGATGCAGGTGGGGGCTGTATCGCTCCTCGGAGAGGGTTCAGGAGACAGGAGCTGAATCTGAGTCCGGGCCCTTTTGAGGCCTAGAAACAGGGACAATTCAATGAATTAACGTGCACACTGTGAAATGTGGCAACGTAGGTTTACATAGGCCTAATATTCGTTGCTTTCACGAAGACTGGAAACTGGCATACTAGAGATGGACACAACTATAATTGCGTCTTTAATCGATCAGAGGGGAATACATGCATATCGATCATGCACATATAACATAAGATGGGGAACACGTAGGCACATACAACATGGCAAAATTTACTTTTCCACACAGTGCCTGAGACTCACAGTTATCGGCTAGGGGGCTTTCCGTGACCCAGGCAGGCCACAATATATTTCAAATGCGAACACCCAAACAATTGGAAAGCCTCACGCAGAGTGCTGTCTCAAACTTTATTGGCAGCTTGCAGGATTCAAACACAGGATTCAGGCGCAGTGTGTCCCATTTGCCATACGCGTTTCAAGACATCCGTCCATTTCTCACTGGCTGGGCAATTCGGAGCAGTGTAGGCAAGAAGTGACGCTGCACTCGCAGCGTGATTAAAAACGTTCTGCCAAAGTGGGCGTGCCATGTAGTGCATTCTGGTATTTAAAGTTCCTTTATTTCAATACCCTTCGTGGGTTACCTCCCATTGTGCTTCTGATACTTTCATCCTTTAGTAGGTTCACATAAACACTGGGTAAGTAAACTGCCTTCTGTTTCGCAATCAATAGTCCCACGTTGCTCTCCTGGCACTTACTTAGCTTGTCAGTGCCTGAGACTCACAGTTATTGGCGAGGGGGCTGTAGTGTTGCTGATTGCGGAGCAGTCCACTACAGCACACGCCCCCTCCCACTGTTCTTCCCAGTTTACCCCTCGAGCGTGAGGGGACTTTGGTTCAGCCCCACGTACACGTGGGGCACGTAATGCCGCCAATAAAAGGCCCAGGGCCCTGGGCGTGGTTAGGTCACTTGCCAGCCACCAACTACAGAGCGTGTGTCCCTAGCTGCATTATTCCTAGGCCTATACCAGTATATTACACTGGCGACGAAGGTGTTTGTGTGCCCGGCCCCCCTGCGTGCCGCCCCGCCACCATCTGCATCGCCGATCCGGCAGCGCTGGAAAGGTCGACCGAAACCGGCCCAATCCACCAAAGATCAAGCATGCATGTGGTGTGGAGGGGCCACCCCCCATAAAGGCGCCTGCCCCGCCCAAGGCAAAGTCTGCAGCGCGTGTGGCAAAGCCAACCATTTTGCGAGCGTCTGCCTCTCGTCGCAAAGGAGGAAGCCCGGTGCTCCACCCAGAAGAGTGCGGCAAATGGCACCATTAGCGAGCACGCCGACCAGCAGCGACATGGACGACGATGACGAAGACGCTGCGTCCGTCCATGTAGTGCGCATGCTCAACACCCTGGCAGCCACGTCTTTGACCGAACCAATGTGCACCTTTCAGGTGCATAGCCAAGCAGTCAGAGCCCTCATCGACACAGGGGCGACGATAAATCTCATGGCCGCCAGTGTCTACCAAAACCTCGAAAATGCTCCACCACTTCTCCCCACAAGAGTGCAAGTATTTGCCTACGGAACGCGGCGCCCGCTGCGCCTGTGCGGAGTATTCCGGACTACGGTGTCCCACGACTCAACGCAGCTACAAGCAAAAATCTACGTCTCCCGAGAAGGGTCAGGTTTCCTTCTCGGTTGCAGAACAGCACGAGAACTTGGACTCATACACTTTGCCCTGACCGTACAAGCCCAAGGTTTGGACCATCTGGTTTCGGAACATTCCTCGCTGTTCGAGGGCATGGGATGTTTGAGAGGACCTCCCGTCCGGCTCCACATCGATCATTCGGTGGCCCCCGTAGCCCTTCGACACAGACGGATCGCTTTTCACCTCCGACCCAAAGTCGAAGCCGAGTTGAGGATGCTGGAACAAGCCGGCATTATTGAACGCGTGACCGGACCCACCCCGTGGGTTCCCCCATTGTGGTTGCCAAAAAACCAAAGCAGCCCGAGGCAGTCAGGATATGTGTGGACATGCGCCTCCCCAACCTAGCAATCAAGAGGGAGCGTCACCTGACGCCGACCATCGACGACATCATCGGGGAGCTCGCGGGGTCCAAGTGGTTCTCTAAGATGGACCTGAGGTCGGGGTACCATCAGATTCCCCTTCACCCGGACTCCCGTCCGATCACAACCTTCTCCACTCACGCAGGCCTGTGGAGATACACGAGACTGAACTTTGGCATATCAAGCGCAGCCGAGGTGTTTCAAAATATCATTCACAACGTCCTACACGGTCTCGACGGAGTGCTCAACGTGAGCGATGATATTCTGGTACACGCTCCGACTTTGGAGGAACACATCAGACGTCTCCAAGCAGTATTCAATCGGCTGAAAGAGCGAGGTCTGACTCTTCACAGAGACAAATGTGAATTCCTACGCAAAGACATCAGCTTCTTTGGCTACAAGTTCTCCAATCAAGGAGTGGGGCCTGATCCAGAGAAAGTGAAGGACATACACGACGCGCCTGCCCCCACATCGGTAACTGCTGTCCGCAGTTTCCTAGGTATGGTGACATATTGCGGGCGGTTCATCAAGGACCTGTCCGACCTGACAGGGCCCCTCCGCGACCTCACGAACTCAAATGCAACCTGGACGTGGGGCCCGGAGCAACAAGAGTCGTTCACAAAGACTAAGACAGCCCTATCAGCGGACACCACCCTGGTCTATTTCAACCCGCAACACGAGTCACAGCTGCTGGTGGATGCCAGTCCCACAGGTCTTGGAGCCGTCCTGTCACAACAACAGGCATGCGGAGAGTGGGCCCCAGTGGCGTATGCCAGCCGTACACTGACGCCCACCGAACAACGCTACTCACAGATCGAAAGGGAAGCCATCGCTATCCTATGGGGGTGCCGGCACTTCCATATATATCTTTATGGACATCCTTTCTCAGTGATCACCGATCACAAGCCCCTCGTACCACTATTCCAAGGATCTTCCTCTCGTCCACCTCCGAGGATTGAAAAGTGGATTCTCCAGCTGCAGGAGTTCCAGTTCACAGTGGAGTACCGGCCTGGAACACGAAACCCTGCAGATTATCTATCGAGGCATGCCCGTCCAGTCACCGATGCGGAAGCAGCCGAAGCAGCAGCCACGGAAGAATACGTCCGGTTGATCGTCGAACGGTCAAGACCAAGGCCGATGTCATTAGAGGAAGTGGCGAGAGCCACCAAGGATGACGACTGCATCCAGATAGCAATCCACGCTATAGACTCTGGCGACTGGAAGGCGCTACAAAGCCCGGCATCTTTCCGCACTCCACATGCGCAAGCTGTCCTAAAAGCCCTGTATCAAGTCAGACACGAGCTATCCATCTCAGCCGAAGGATGCCTCCTGAGAGGCCCTCGCCTGGTACTACCCGACAGCCTCACCCAACAAGCTGCGGTGCTAGCCCATGGGTCACACCAGGGGATTGTCAAGTCCAAAAATAGACTCAGGAGCAAGTTATGGTTCCCAGGACTTGACAAAGCCGTCGAGGACGTAGTCCAAAGCTGCCCAGTGTGCCTAGCGACGAGTCTACCAAACCCTCCGGCACCTGTGATCACCGAAGAAGGGCCATCGTCCCCGTGGGTACGGGTAAGCGCAGACTTCGGCAGTCTCCCCGGAGGCAAGCACATGCTCGTCGTGGTAGATGACTTTTCTTGCTACCCCGAAGTGGAAATTGTAACGTCAACAGCGGCATCCAAAGTGATCCCGAAGTTCGAGAAAATCATCGCCACCCATGGGCTCATGAAGGAAGTCCGCACCGACAATGGACCCCCGTTCAATGGCAGCGAGTTCACAGAGTATCTACAGAGCCACAGTATCAAGCACAGACGGATAACCCCGAGGTGGCCCCAAGCCAACGGTGAAGTCGAAAGGCTGATGAGGACTTTGAACAAAACAATCCAAATCGCAATAGCTGACGGCCACTGCTTGGAGTTGGCTATCTACCAGTTTCTCCGAGAGTATCGCCTGACCCCACATTGCACCACAGGAATCTCCCCAAGCCGACTCTCTTTCAACCGAGCTATGGCTGACACCCTACCGCACCACCCCTCGTGGGAGCTAGCCCCAACCCCCAGGAACCGGTCCATGGAACAACGCGCCAAGAACAATCAGGAAGCGTCCCGAAGACGTAAAGCATCCGACAGCCAGATCCAAGTCGGAGACAGGGTTCTGGTGAAAGACCGCCATCCTGGCGGAAAGTTACGTCTGCCTTTCGAGCTTGACCCCTGGAGAGTAACGGAGGTAAATGGAACAATGGTCACTGCTGTCAGGAATGGAGAAATAGTGACAAGGAACATTTCATTCTTCAAAAAGACACCCGGAGCGGGTGATGACCTGGACCCAGACGACTGGCAGCTGACCCCCCAGTCCAGTCAGCCGCCGGAGCTGACTGGAACCGACACCCTGACAAGCCAAGCCTATAACACCGCCCCGAGCGAGGAAGAGCCAGAGAGACCAACAGAAGACTCCAGTGCTCTCGAGGGGGAGTCTGAAGACCCTTCACCAACTACGGCGGAAGGGCGGAGCCAAACAAGATACAGTCTTCGGCCGTGCCCAAGACCTTCCCAGAGATATCGAGATTTTGTGGCCCAGTGTTGGCGCTGAAGTAACCGAGATGGCTGACCCCGCCGAGATTAAAGTAAGACTGTTTTGATTAGTACATCACCTGTCATGTTCCTATTAGAGACTGCACCAGAGACATTTGGCGAACTTTGTTATATGATGCCTGCATTGGTTATCGCAAAAACATTATTGACTGTAAAAGACTTTTGTGCATCTTTTCTTCCCAGTTTGTTTTATCCCTAGGTAAAGGAGGAATGTAGTGTTGCTCATTGCGGAGCAGTCCACTACAGCACACGCCCCCTCCCACTGTTCTTCCCAGTTTACCCCTCGCACGTGAGGGGACTTTGGTTCAGCCCCACGTACACGTGGGGCACGTTATGCAGCCAATAAAAGGCCCAGGGCCCTGGGCGTGGTTAGGTCACTTGCCAGCCACCAACTACAGAGCGTGTGTCCCTAGCTGCATTATTCCTAGGCCTATACCAGTATATTACAGGGGCTTTCCGTGACCCAGGAAGCCACTGGGCCAGAGGATATTTCATGCGCTGCGAGTGCGGCGTAAGACTATTGCAGCTGTGCCTCATTTGATGCCAGAGATCAAGGGCATGATGGCCCGACACATGTTTGGAGAACCTGGGGTGTGGAGGCAACGTCTGGTTCCCTGCTACTTACAGAATAAAGAAAGTGACAAACACGGCTGTGTGCGGCTTCTAATTTCAGGGTTCTTTGCGTTTGGATATTGTTGCGGCCCGGCCCGAATCGCGAGAAGCCCCGCTGCGGAAGAGCGGCTCCATTAGTGCAATGAACTTTGAAGTGCTTAACGGAACAGCGTGAACCAGTTTTGGTGAGCGACACAAGCAAGGACCCAGCCGTGCTTTCTACATGCACAAACTACTTGAGTTTTCACACAAGGAGAGACATTGCTGCATTTCATTATGGCTGAGGAATTTTTAGAACTACAGAGACCAGAATGCAAATGTGACACGCCCACTGGGCCGGAGGACATTTCATGTGCTGCGAGTGAGGGTAAGACTATTGCAGCGGTGCCTCATTTGATGCCAGAGATCAAGGGCATGATGGCCCGAAACATGTTTGGTGAACCTGGGGTGTGGAGGCAACGTCTGGTTCCCTGCTACTTACCAAATAAAGAAGGTGACAAACACGGCTGTGTGCGGCTGCTCAATTCAGGGTTCTTTGCGTTTGGATATATATATATATATATAGATATATATACACATACATATATAACACAGTGACGGTAGCCACTCTGCAGTTATAGTTAGGATTCCCAGAGGTAGGAATTCGTCAGATTTTTGCTTGCTAATAACTGTCACGGTTTGATGAATCTCCACGAAACTTAGCAGACCTATTCTTTTTTCTACATTGGCAGCCAACACAAAGTTTTGTGATGATTAGTTAAGACGGTGCAAATAAAAAATGATGGGTCCCAAAACAGGTTTATCCACCTATGTTTTTTCCATAGACTTTTTAGACAGGGGTAGCGACAAAATGACTGAACAGATGTACATGAAATCTGGCATGAATATAGATTATGGGGTGTGAAGGGTCTTTTTTGTCATGTGATCTAAATTTTTTCACTTCTTTTTCAGTAATAAGGCACAATAACGTAGTGATATATTGGGCCGCGGTATACTGTGGTACCTTGGCGGTATACCACGGTACATGTGAATGAAGACACCCAGTATTTCTGGTTAATCTAACCCCTTGAAAAATAAAAAGGCAGCTATATTGGTTAGACCACACTGTGTTTGTACTGTGTTTCAATGGGAAATCTACTTCATTATTATTTTTGGAATGTATAGGAAAAAAAAGATGAGTCAGTTTCAGGGGTGTGGACGTCTTTTAAAAATCTACTTGCCTAAAGGGCAAAATTATTCAGAAATCCGCTTGCCCTTCTAGAGAAATCCACTTGTCCTACTTAATACCTAAATCTTACATGAACCACAACAGACAAGTTCAAAACTTTTTATAGTAGCAAAAACATGTCAGTTCGGACAGATTGAGGTGATCTTGGGCGTGAAATGGTGCAATTTAGTATGTTTTAATATATTTGTTCAAGTTCTCTCATTTTAATCCCTATACCCTGATACAAAGCTCCTACTGCCAGTAAACTGCTGGAATGGAGGTACGTTTTTAGAATTGGAATTTTTGATACAAAGGTAGCACAGATATGTGCAGAATCTGAGATTACCCACTTTCATAAAGGAGGAGGATCAGAACCTGGGACCCATAAATTACAAATAATCTCTGCATATGGTGTATTTACCCCCCCCGTCCCCCCTTAAAAATCGCCACTCAACAGCAAATTACACCTATGACTCTTGAAAGGTCACAATCACGAGGCACCTAAATCACATTTATAACACACACTTTTTGCAATTGATAAATAATGTTCCTTCTTTTCCCTTTCCTGCCCATATTCTCGAGTTCTGGCTCCCTCGCTTACATACTAATTTTTTTCATATTTTTGCTTATATCTTCTGTCTACTTCATCTACCTCTTCATTTTTATCTCAGTTTTTTCCCTCCTCTGGTCTCTTCTTGCTTTTCCAGCTCTCTCAGTTTGTTCTCTCCTTCCTGTTGAAGTGAGCAGTGTGAGAAGTTGGCCTGGTATATGATGCTCACTAGTTCTAGTGATCACCTTGTACCATGCCAAGCAACCCTTATGGTGGAGGTTGTAAAGTCAACCTTATAGACAAGCTATCCTAGGGGTAGCATAGACTAAGCAGGCTTAGGCTAAACGCTGTAAAGGCATGTGAAGCAAGCTGTTTTACCATACACAATCCCCTTGAATACCAAATGAAAGGACACCACACAGATATATACTGAAAATATATATAGATTTATTTCTACAAATATCCCCTATACTCTTTATGAGCACAGAAGCATAAGCGTTAAAACAAAACACAGTTTAAATATACAAAAGTTGCACGAATATGGATGAGCCCTAGGGGCCACCTAACCCATATACTAAAATAGTGGTATAAGAACCACTATGGGGAAAGTGAGGAGCCCTTGGGCCTGGGGAATCGCTGGAGCTGTTCGGGACTAGCAGTGATGAAGTCGGGAAAGGCCCGCGGGACTCTGGTGCAGTGCGGAAAGCGCACGCATGCACCAATGCAATGTCAATGGTGCGTAAAAGTTACAAAGTTAGTGTTTTAGGAACCTTCCGATGGACCTACAAGGGTAAAACTTTAGACACAGGCACTAGAGGTGTATACCAGTGTGGGAACACCGGTGCTGCTGAGTTACCTCACCCACAGAAAGCGGGTGCACAGGTGCGAAGTAGTGTCGGGTTTCGTCACGCAGGTCGATAGTGCTTGGAGCTGAAGATGCTGCAGGCGGGTCGTCGAGGAGAGTTCCAGTGGATCCAAGGGTGGATCTGAAGAGGTGAAGACCTGAAAGCAGAGGGGACAATGTTCAAAGTCACTAGCCAGTGACTACCGTGGAACCAAGAAGGAACTAGGCAATGTTGGGTGCAAACAGGCGATGAGGTGAAGATTGTTTCTGCAGCCACGTGGACACGAAGAGGTCAAGGACGTCCAGGAGTCGATCACGAGCTGTCCCACAAAGGTTCTCGCTGATGGCGGTGTCGGCAACTTGATTGGAGCAAACAGGCCTTGGCTAAAGCAAGCCACCCAGGAATCGATTCAAGCCTCTCACTCGGACCAGCAAGGTCAGAGCGGGTGCTCCTTTTCAGGGGAGCAGGGGCCAGTCTGGAGCAACCAGACCAGTGGTGTAGTTTGTAGTTGTCGTCGCCAAGATGGCCGCTAGCCACGTGGCAAGTGGCCGGGATGGCGCGTCGAGTGGCAAAGTGCAAAAGGGCCTCACGCAGATCGTGGAGATGCGGGGGGCTGATCTTCAGTGCAAATGCTGCTCGAGGTTGGGGCTTCTCAAACCCCAAAGCACAGCATCGAGGGTGCCTCGGGTGCTGCGCAGTCAGCTTCTCGGGGGTCTTCCAAGATGTCCGGTCCCACGTCTCTCGGTGCCTCCACGGGTCTCTTCTTTTCAGGGACTGTGGATCGGCCTCTGAGATGTCTGGGAGTCTGGGTCTTGTCAGGCTCTGGGCTCGGGCTCCGGTGGGAGGCGGCGGCAAAGCAGACGTCGAGTTGCTGGTTGTTGCCTGTATTCACAGGGTGGTCACTCCTTGGCCACAAGGGAGATTCTCTTCAGTCTTCTGTGCAGCAGAATGTCGAAGTCCAGTTTTCTTCTTATTTCAAGTCGAGTTCAGGATGATCTGAAGTCTCAGGACACAACTCCTACTCTTATTCAAAATCTGGGGGCCGGATCACCTGCTAGGTCACTCCTCTGGGTGGGACCAGGAAGGGGGGTGGTTACACCCCCTTTCCTTTGTCCAGCTTCGCGCCAGGACTGGGGCTAGAAAGCCCCAGCACCGGTTTGAACTGGCAAATGCCCGGGGACACCTTGTGTGCCCCGGGCATGTCTGATTCTATTCAGCCCTGTCCTACCCAATACTCAAAATCCTGTCTGGGGTGGTGCTAGCACCTCCCAAGGCAGGAAACCCTTTGTCCAAGCTGCCCTCGCTGGAAGGACTCCAGCAGCAAAAGGTCAGACTTGTGTTTGTGGTGGCAGCATCCATTTTGTGATGCTAAGGCTCAGTTTAACTTTAACCGGGGTTCAGGTTAGGTACATGTCGTGTCCATCTAGAAGGGTGGAATGCTACCCCCGTCGCCAGAACTGGCAAGGGGGTAGTATTCCAATTCGTATGACACCTTACTTGACATGTTTTGATAAAGCCAAACCAAAGATAGCATTTAACCGCGAGGATTATAATGCACTTAAGAGTATATGGTATGGCAGTATCATGAAACAGCTAAAGGACATGGTTCCGAAAGCTGCAGACAGGCTCAGCTCATGCCAGAGCACCATCTCACATATTTCCAAGCACTCTGCCTCCAGGATTGATGAGGCCTTCCATAGGAGTGGCTGATAGGAACATATGTGTCCATTTTAGGTTAGGTATAGGCATACTACACCTAAGTAAGGGGTGGTTACACCGACTTACCCCAGCTGAGTGATCAGCCAGTTGTGTCAAATATGGAGGCCAGGCCAGGGGTGGCACAATACGTGCTGCAGCCCCTGGTAGGCCTTGGAAGCACCTATGCCCTGGGTACCTGGGGTACACTGTTACAGGGGCCAATAAGGTGAACCAATTCCAATTGTGTATGTACCTAAGGTACATGGAGTCCATTTTAAGGAGAGAGCAATTAGCCTGGGGCCCTGAATAGCAGGATCCCAGGCCAACTAAAGTCAAAAACCAGCTAAACACCAGGCAAAAAGTTTGGGGGTAACCATAGTCAGATATCCACCTTCCTACAAGCAGAATTTCTTCAAGAGCTGCTAATTTTGAGCTACTGATCCTAAATATCTCTCCAGAGAGGAGAGTCCCAGAAGAGCGTCTGACAACCCCTGGAACATCTGCTAAGACAGGCACTCTGCAAAGCGGTAGGCCCACAAAACACTGCAAACACGCCTCATACAGACACACACACTGGATTAATGTTGGTCACTCCCTCTCTCCTGCTTTGCTTCTCTGATCCTACCTCCCATCACACAAGAACTTGATTTTTTGCAACTATACCCACTACACTACACCTTGCCAACTAGATTAATTATCTTTATTTTCTCAAACACAAAAGATAGCTTCACTGACTGCACATGAGAACACCAAAGTCATATTCATCAATCAATCAGACGGTATTTGCATAGCGCTGCTTATCACCCTGGGGGTAGCCTGGCGCTGTATACAGTTGGCAAAGTGCTGCCAGCTCTACAGCTCTACCCAAGTAACACATCAACATACGCCTTGTAGGCATTCAGATAATCTTAACCTAAATCTACTACACACATTGCATCAGTAACTTTTACCAGACTAGTGATGCTGCCAGAAAACAATCTCCCGTGGCCGGGCCAATGGACAACTGACCACCCAGCTCAATAAAAAACAAAAAAGTGCTTCAGCACACCACAAACTCCGACCACTAAAAAGGCCTTTACTAGAATCAGCTCATGCTAGTTTCATGTTAAGTAACAATAAACTTTACTAAACAAGACCTTTAAGGAATTACTACTAACCATCACAATCAAACACAACCAAACAATTAACAATTGATTGAAGGAAATCTGCTAATGTATGAAAGGGCACAAATGTGAAAGCACTAGAATACCACAGCGGCGGCTCCTTTGCTATGGCCGAGAAGTGTCGACCCCCCACCCCCCACACACACACAGACCCCCTCACCCTGCCGGCTGTCTCAAAATGGCAGGAAAGGAATTGTAAAACGATAATAAATACTTTTTTATTATTGTTTTATTTTTCCTTTACTGACCAGTCTTTGGGGGCGGGCAGGGGGGGTTACAGGCACTGAGCGGTAGTGGTGGGCCCTGCCTTCAGTGAGCAAGACGGTTTGGCCGGCCAAACCCACATGCGCACTGAAGCTGTCTCTATCCCGAGCTGCATTGCCGGGCTGGAGAAAGCAGGCAAAGGCTCCCAGTCTCACAGGGAGCGTAAATTCATGGCGCTCAGGACAATCCTGACACTGCTTTCATGCTGCAATCAGCAGCATGAGAGCAGCGTCTGGATTGGCCGCAGTGGAGTCTGGGAGCCTGTGCTTGGAGGAGAGGAGAGGAGCAAAAGAGTGTGAAGCGGCAGGTCGAAGGTACATTTTTTTTTCATTCTCACCACCCGCCATTTTTGGTCAACACCAACCGCTATTGCAATACCATACTAATGGTACAAGCCTAGCAGAACAGATAACATGACAACATAACATTATAAAACCAGATACCTACACATTACAAACATTAACCCTTTGCTGCCAAGTCTAATGCCCCTTGACATACACTACTAACTCAGCATGGCACATATTCGCCCATTTTTCAAAACCCAATAGAAATGTACTCACTTGCCCCATTTCCACAATGTCACAACAATGCACATATTACCACAACATAGCACAATTCATTGACACATGGGCGGAGGAGTGCACCCCATAACGAGAGGCTGGGGAATCAGCAGAAGGGTAGATAGATGTGGTAGACAGGCAGAGGTTGGCAGGAAAAAGTTTGGGAAAATCAGCTTTCTGCTATGCAACACACATTGTGAATGGGCATGCCCAATCCATGTGCTGGTACTTGTATGTGGGGGGGGGCTTGAACCCGGTTCCTCCCCGTGCTACTCCTTCATTTACCACCAGACCCAACGACGAAAACCAACAGTGGACAATGCAGTCAGTTAGAACTGGCCCATACTGGCTGTCAGTCTAGCACTGAGGGACAGCCAGCCTGTGCCTTGCCTTGCCCCTGCCGGTCCACAATCCACTTCCCGTCTACTCCAGCCTCCAATTATTCTGCCCTTGCACCACAGCCTCCATTTATTTTCACACTCATCAAACTGATGACATCTTCTAACTTCACTACCTCTCTAATCCCCCCAAAGCTAATCCTCAACCCCAGTCAAACCCATGACCACATCGTCATCGTAGCAGCTCGGCCTTTGCTTGATAAACATGCCACAACTCTCTCTCCCTAAACCCACAACTTCTTCCTCAGACTCACCAAGCTCTACCCATCCCTTAACTCTCCCCCGAGGTCTCCCTTTATCAGATTCCCCAGCCTCTACCGACCCCTTGACTCTCCCCCGAGGTCTCCCTTCATCTTACTCCCCAGCCTCTATCCATCCCTTGACTCTCCCCGAGGTATCCCTTCATCTCACTCCCCAGCCTCTACCCATCCCTCGACTCTCCTCTGAGGTCTCCCTTCATCTCACTCCTCAGCCTCTACCCTTCCCTTGACTCTCCTCTGAGGTCTCCCTTCATCTCACTCCTCAGCCTCTACCCAGCCCTGGACTCCCCCCGAGGTCTCCCTTCATCTCACTCCTCAGCCTCTACCCATCCCTTGACTCTCCCCGAGGTCTCCCTTCATCTCACTCCTCAGCCTCTACCCACCCCTCGACTCTCCTCTGAGGTCTCCCTTCATCTCACTCCCCAGCCTCTACCCACCCCTTGACTCTCCCTGACGTCTCCCTTCATCTCACTCCCCAGCCTCTACCCTTCCCTTGACTCTCCCCGAGGTCTCCCTTCTTCTCACTCCCCAGCCTCTACCCATCCCTCGACTCTCCTCTGAGGTCTCCCTTCATCTCACTCCTCAGCCTCTACCCTTCCCTTGACTCTCCCCGAGGTCTCCTTTCATCTCACTCCTCAGCCTCTACCCATCCCTTGACTCTCCCCGAGGTCTCCCTTCATCTCACTCCCCAGCCTCTACCCATCCCTCGACTCTCCTCTGAGGTCTCCCTTCATCTCACTCCCCAGCCTCTACCCATCCCTTGACTCTCCCCGAGGTCTCCCTTCATCTCACTCCCCAGCCTCTACCCATCCCTTGAGTCTCCTCCGAGGTCTCCCTTTATCAGATTCCCCAGCCTCTACCCAACCCTTGACTCTCCCCCGAGGTCTCCCTTCATCTCACTCCCCAGCCTCGACCCATCCCTTGACTCTCCCCGAGGTCTCCCTTCATCTCACTCCCCAGCCTCTACCCATCCCGTGACTCCCCCCGAGGTCTCCCTTCATCTTACTCCTCAGCCTCTACCCATCCCTCGACTCTCCTCTGAGGTCTCCCTTCATCTCACTCCCCAGCCTCTACCCTTCCCTTGATTCTCCCCGAGGTCTCCCTTCATCTCACTCCTCAGCCTCTACCCATCCCTTGACGCTCCCCAAGGTCTCCCTTCATCTCACTCCCCAGCCTCTACCCATCCCTTGACTGTCCCCGAGGTCTCACTTCATCTCACTCCTCAGCCTCTACCCACCCCTTGACTCTCCCCGAGGTCTCCCTTCATCTCACTCCCCAGCCTCTACCCATCCCTTGACTCTCCCCGAGGTCTCCCTTCATCTCACTCCTCAGCCTCTACCCATCCCTTGACTCTCCCCGAGGTCTCCCTTCATCTCACTCCTCAGCCTCTACCCATCCCTTGACTCTCCCCGAGGTCTCCCTTCATCTCACTCCCCAGCCTCTACCCATCCCTCGATTCCCCCCGAGGTCTCCCTTCATCTCACTCCTCAGCCTCTACCCATCCCTTGACTCTCCCCTAGGTCTCCCTTCATCTCACTCCCCAGCCTCTACCCATCCCTCGACTCCCCCCGAGGTCTCCCTTCATCTCACTCCTCAGCCTCTACCCACCCCTTGACTCTCCCCCGAGGTCTCCCTTCATCTCACTCCCCAGCCTCTACCCATCCCTTGACTCTCCCCGAGGTCTCCCTTCATCTCACTCCTCAGCCTCTACCCATCCCTTGACTTTCCCCGAGGTCTCCCTTCATCTCACTCCCCAGCCTCTACCCATCCCTCGACTCCCCCCGAGGTCTCCCTTCATCTCACTCCTCAGCCTCTACCCATCGCTTGACTCTCCCCGACGTCTCCCTTAATCTCACTCCCCAGCCTCTACCCATCCCTTGACTCTCCCCGAGGTCTCCCTTCATCTCACTCCCCAGCCTCTACCCATCCCTTGACTCCCCCCGAGGTCTCCCTTCATCTCACTCCCCCGCCTCTACCCATCCCTTGACTCTCCCCGAGGTCTCCCTTCATCTCACTCCCCAGCCTCTACCCATCCCTCGACTCCCCCCGAGGTCTCCCTTCATCTCACTCCTCAGCCTCTACCCATCCCTTGACTCCCCCGAGGTCTCCCTTCATCTCACTCCCCCGCCTCTACCCATCCCTCGACTCCCCCCGAGGTCTCCCTTCATCTCACTCCTCAGCCTCTACCCATCCCTTGACTCTCCCCGAGGTCTCCCTTCATCTCACTCCCCAGCCTCTACCCATCCCTCGACTCCCCCCGAGGTCTCCCTTCATCTCACTCCTCAGCCTCTACCCATCCCTTGACCCTCCCCGAGGTCTCCCTTCATCTCACTCCCCAGCCTCTACCCATCCCTCGACTCCCCCCGAGGTCTCCCTTCATCTCACTCCTCAGCCTCTACCCACCCCTCGACTCTCCCCCGAGGTCTCCCTTCATCTCACTACCCAGCCTCTACCCATCCCTTGACTCTCCCCGAGGTCTTCCTTCATCTCACTCCTCAGCCTATACCCATCCCTTGACTCTCTCTGAGGTCTCCCTTCATCTCACTCCCCAGCCTCTACCCATCCCTCGACTCCCCCCGAGGTCTCCCTTCATCTCACTCCTCAGCCTCTACCCACCCCTTGACTCTCCCTGAGGTCTCCCTTCATCTCACTCCCCAGCCACTACCCACCTCTTGACTCTCCTCCAAGGTCTCCCTTCATCTCACTCCCCAGACTCTACCCATCCCTTGACTCCCCCCGAGGTCTCCGTTGATCTCACTCCTCAGCCTCTACCCACCCCTTGACTTTCCCGAGGTCTCCCTTCATCTCACTCCTCAGCCTCTACCCATCCCTTGACTCTCCCCGAGGTCTCCCTTCACCTCACTCCCCCGCCTCTACCCATCCCTTGACTCTCTCTGAGGTCTCCCTTCATCTCACTCCCCAGCCTCTACCCACCCCTTGACTCTCCCCGAGGTCTCCCTTCATCTCACTCCCCCGCCTCTACCCACCCCCTGACTCTCCCCCGAGGTCTCCCTTCATCTCACTCCCCAGCCTCTACCCATCCCTTGACTCTCCCCGAGGTCTCCCTTCATCTCACTCCTCAGCCTCTACCCACCCCTTGATTCACCCCCAGGTCTCCCTTCATCTCACTCCCCCGCCTCTACCCATCCCTCGACTCCCCCCGAGGTCACCCTTCATCTCACTCCTCAGCCTCTACCCATCCCTTGACTCTCCTCCGAGGTCTCCCTTCATCTCACTCCTCAGCCTCTACCCATCCCTTGACTCTCCTCCGAGGTCTCCCTTCATCTCACTCCTCAGCCTCTACCCATCCCTTGACTCTCCTCCGAGGTCTCCCTTCATCTCACTCCTCAGCCTCTACCCATCCCTTGACTCTCCCCCGAGGTCTCCCTTCATCTCACTCCTCAGCCTCTACCCATCCCTTGACTCTCCTCCGAGGTCTCCCTTCATCTCACTCCTCAGCCTCTACCTGTGATGTATTCCTATAGGTTCTGTATCGATCCCCCTATTCCTGACCCTGGTCTGGTTAATAATTAACTAGCAGCCATCCCACGGTGCAAAAACCGTTATCTGATTAAGCCACACCACGGCACAGGAACGCGTTATCTGATTAGGTCATAACACTTGCCATCTAATTAGGCAAGCACTATTCCTCCAGCCCCTGATAAGGCATACGGAGTTCTCAAAACAAATCAAACCTATGACAACCTGGGAAAATCCCTACAGCCATTGTTTTGATTTCACCGAGAACTTCAGTAAAGAATGTGCTAACGACCAGTTCGTATGACATCCTTATTGACGTATATATGTCCATCCTTACGTCAATCTCGGCACCTTACAGGTATAAATATTACCGACATTGCCTTAAGCAAACACACATGGTGGTGACGAGATCGGAGCAGCGAGACTTGCCGAAGAGCCCAGCACAGAGCGAAGCCCACTGGCGCTGCCCCGCCTTCCTGACGCGCTGAGAAGGAAACGCTGCCTTTCTCCTACCGAGAAATCCAGCTCCGGCGCTTCCAAGCAGCCCTTGCAGGCAGCTGGAATATCAAGACCAAAGACGAGAGATACCAGCCCTCAACCATTCTAGATCTCAGGTACAGAACTGAATAACCCCTGGCAGAGAATTCTTGAGTCAGTCACTTGGCAAAACAAACTTAACTTAAACTGCTACTTATCTACTCCCGCCCACGTATTAGGCTTAGGTCAGGTACACCGGGGTAGGCGTAGTTAGAAGCACCAGTTGAGTACGATTAGTCAAATGTATATATGTATGTACCTATTTTATCCATTTTAAATATCTTATGGCTTAGAAACCATATCAATGCTTTTACAGTATTATTTTATAATTCTGCTTTTATTGTATGCACTTTACTTAACCATAAGTATTACAATAATATTGATTCATTTCTCTTGTACGAGAAAAGAGACTGATCAATAAATAACATCTTTTATTGAACACGCCCGTCTCTTCCTTTTCTCTACAATCTGGTGAAACTAAGAATGCACTGAACTGACTGAGTAAAATAAGTTGTCTTTTGTTTTCACACGACTCTAGAGATGCACTCTTGATTAGGGGAGAGCAAAGTTGTCATGTTCTATGGTTGTCAGAAACTAAATCCCTTCTTGTCTATCCAGGGACGTTAAACTCCTCCTTGCCTATTCGAGAAAGTTTCTAGTGAACTCTGAGCTAGCTGGCAAACCCAAAACTTTAAGTCTAATATCGTCAGTAGAAGACCTAGTTAACCTCGGCCCTAGGTCTATACTATTGAAGGTATTATTCCAATGCGCAGAGCCTATTGGGATAATAGGAACTACACTACATGGCGCCCAACATTTGGATAGGCGATAAAACTAACGCAAGACATTAGAGTAACTCAGTCGTGCTTTTTCACACAGAACCCCTTTTTCCCCATAATACTCCAAAGACGTCTGGAGTGGGTGAAAGGTCATATCCGCCAAACCTCGCAGGAGGAGACTCCTATGTATGGTTCTTGGTTTAGTCAACGTTGAAGGATACACTGTTCCAAAATATTGTGCATCTAATCTTTGTTTCCATAAGAAACCTGATCTGCAAACAAACGGAATAACCTTCCTGTCGGTAAAATGGTAGACAGTGAAGAGGAAAGAGAGACAGCTAGAATAACAGCTGAACTCATAGCAGCTGATACTGCTCTGCAGGAAAATGACCCGGATATAATACTCATCCCGGTCAACATAAGAAAATCTATAACTTTAAAACTTATAGAAAATGGACTGACATCGAGAGGTGGTACAGTCATATTCGTAATTGAGGCACACGAATATCGGCAGACAGAGGTATTCTATTCATGGATAAACTTTCCAGCAGCAAACGCTGTAACAAAGGACTTCCACTATTACAAAACAGAGGAACCTCCTAATGAGTACACTCCTTTCGAGGAGGTGGAAGTACCACTCAAATTCCAAGAGCACCTGCTCTTGTTTAATGGTGCCCTAAAACATAATGATCACATCTCCAGGCTCGGTCCACTAGGTAGACCAGGAGCAACGTGGCCGGTCCTAGCCGGATACACACCACATCCAGACATTGAAGAAATACCTGCACCAGAACTTTTAATACAGCTAAAACAACTAATCAAAATACATAGACAATTAGTCCAATATGTAATGCGGACTTCAACAGTCCAACCAGCAATTAAAATTCCACAGCTGACCCCTCATCAGGGGAACACAAATAAAATTACACCACAGAACATACAGTCCTGCCTAGGTAAAGTACCAGCTAAACGGGAACAAATTCCATTCTGGTTAGCACAAAAAATCACTCAAATAGAGGCGGTATTTCCAGAAACCACTCCTCTTGAGAAACACAGGATTCTGACTATCTGTCTTCTAATGGGAATCGTACCACACGTGGAGGACTGTGACACTTAGGGTACAGTCTTTGCTTCCATTTACACAAAAACACATGGTGTACCATCCATGTCAGTAATACCAGATGTGCTAAAACAAATTCAAGATGAATACGGTCCAGAACCCGCTTTGACTCTTGGTATGAAATTACTGAAAGACTTCAAGCAGGTCTCGGCAATATTACTAGCCAACATAAAGGGAGAAGCAGCGAATGTGGCGATCCGCCAGAGGTTAAAAGAGACAAATATAGCAGACCAACCAGCTGAAATTGCCAGAATTATAGAAAAATCCTATGAAGAACTAGGTAGAGATAGTTTGGGTGGAATACCGGTAAAACCCCAACTAATTGAAAGTCCAGAAAAATTATTTATTAAAAATAATGTAAACACTCAAAAAAAGAGCTAGGATGGAAACAAACAATCCAATCCTAAAGAAAAAAGATTCCAGTCCAGAGGAAGGTCTCCTCGGCGGAGAGAAAGATCTCCTGACCAAGGACGCAAGTCTCCCCAAAGGGAGCCCTCTGTGAAAAAATACAACCTTAGAAATAGGGATAATATAAAGAAACCTGATAGATATCAAGATAATGATACACGTCCCTCTCAATCTTTTCAGACTTCCTCGCAGAAATCGGAAAGAAGAGGACGATCAGAACACAGGGAAGAGCACGTCAAGTCCAAAGACAAGGAACCTGCTCATCCAAATAAAAAGTTACAATTTCCAAAAAAGAAGGTAGCCAGTATTAAAGTAATCAAAGATGCCGAGAATACTGAGGACACAGCTGAAAAACGGAGAATGGGCTCAGACAATGCTAGACAGCGCAGCAGAAGTGAGCATAAGTCCTTATGAATCATCTGGAGATAGTGGACACGAATGAATACATTCAGGTGGAAACTGCAGATACCAGAGTTAGCAAACCTCACAAAATATATGAAATACCATTACGTATAGAGGGGGATAAGACTAGAAAAATAAGGGGTCTATTTTGGGATAATCTCTCCGAGGGCTATGACATCCTTCTAGCTGAACGACACTGGCCACCCGAGTTTGTCAGGGAGTGCCCACATGGCGAAGAAATAATTATGCCTGCCTACTCAAATCATATTCCAATTCATAAAAAATATACACTTGCAAGAAAGTGGGCAGTAGCCCAAGCTCCTGCTTTATATAAAAATCATGTAGGATGGGATGAGGACTCTCCTCCTCACAAAATCCAGTTAAAATCACAACCTACTGCACAGAGGCAGTATCCAATTAAGCAAGAAGCTAAAAAACAGGTAAAAGAGATCCTAGATCAACTTGAATACCAGGGGGTGATTGAAACTTGCACCTCACAAATGAACAACCCTTTGTTTCCTGTCTCCAAATCAGACAATTCATATCGTCTTGTTTTGGATTACAGACACCTTAACTCATGTTGCAAAACTTTTGCAGTGCAAAACTCGCATAGTGCTGCGCTAATGAATAACATAGTGCGCAAAAAATATAAAACAACATTAGACATCTCTAATGGATTCTTTTGTCAGAACATAGCACCAGAGAGCAGATATTTGACTGCGTTCTCGGTAAATGGCTCGCAAAAAAAGTTTCTGCCGTTTACCCCAGGGGCACAAGAACAGCCCAGGATTATTCTCAGCGAGAGTAACAGAGTTACTACAAACCTATGATGACGAAGCATTATCCTATGTCGACGACATTTACCTAACAGATGATGACTTGGATACTCACTTGAAGAGAGTGAACACCATAATACTTGGGTTCGCAGCAGAGGGTTACAAATTCAACTTTAATAAGTCTAGAATTGCCCATCTAACAGTCCTGTTTTTAGGATATGAATTATCAAGTGAAGGCAAAAGCCTGGCTGACAATTTCCTAGAGAAATGTGCTGTACTCCAAGCACCTAGCACACTAAAAAACCTACAATCAATTCTAGGCTTCCTAAATTTCGGAAGAACTTACATTATAAATTACGCAGAAAGGGTCAAACCCCTTTATGATCTAATAAAACCAGATTTTAAAAGAATCAATTGGACTCAAAAACACACAGAAATTTTGAGATCTTTACAAACAGACATGTTAATTAAAACAAAATTACAAACACGTGATAACACACGCAACCTTGTGATTCGAGTCATCCCAGGGAGATGCGGATTCACATACCTGACCTCTAATGAGGGAGAAAAGGTACCAATTGCATACAAATCACACTTGTACACAGAAACTGAAAAGAAGTTCAGTATTAAAGAAAACATTGTTCATGCAGTTCAAACGGCTATAGCAAGAAAAAAAGACAAAGCTGACGGTAGACGTATCACAGTCAGACCAGCAGAATCAGCCTTTGAGGCATTAACAACCCCATGTAATTTACCAACAACAGCGTTGAATCCAGAATGGATACAATGGGTGAATTCAATTACAACGGACAGAGCAAAATACTACTTTGATCCAGAATTAAAGGAATTAAAATATCTAGAATATGAAATGACATACCCTCTGCCAATCGACATTCTGCCCTTACGACAGTACGCCTGTGTAATCTATACAGACGGCCATGCTCAACCACCAGGGTGGGGAGAACAAGCGTACAACCCCACATGTGAAATTACAAAAGAAGTGTGGCACGGAGGGAAACTGAGACCTCTGCTAATAAAAATACACTCAGTAGAAACTAATTCAGAAGAACAAACTGAAATAATAGCATTGAAAATGGCGCTAGATAATGCAGATCGCGAATTCCCGACACTTATAGTGTCCGATTCATATTACTGCGTCAAATCATATAACAACGATTTGCAGAAATGGATTCAAAACGGTTACAAAGATGACACAGGTGCAACAATAAATCAAAAAGTGCTTTGGAAACAAATAGTTCTTTTGCAGAAAGAACTACCAAAGACTCACGTGATACACTCGCTGAGTCATCAGCGTGATGGCGTTCACGTTGCAGGGAATTCATTGGCTGAGAAAGCCACAACGGTAGCAACTGAATCGGCTTCCGTAGTTAGAAAAAAGCGTGCAGTAAAATACATTGACGGTGAAACAGTGCTGGCGGTGAAAACGTCATCAAAAGGCGACTGCTCAGCACTACCGATCAACTATCCACTCAATTATACGTACATAATCGATGCAAACTCCGTCCCTTTTGCTCGAATCCCTGGAGTGGGGGATAGAGTAATTCCAAACACGGACAGGAGAGGCTTGTTAATAGCAGACGCACATATGGGTGAGGGTCTCAGACACCTCAAACTAAAAGATTCCCTGGAAGAATTACAATCAGTGTACTGATGGCCAGGCATGAGCCTGCATCATCACATCTTTGTAAAGAACTGCCCAGACTGCAATAGAGATCGCAGTGGCGAGAGAAACTGTATATTACCATGGCGTTTCACTCCAGAATGGATCAACAATAGAAAATGATGCGTCCAATTAACATATAAAGACTAGTTTCCACTTGTAATGTGGCCCCAGCGATCGGCTGACGCCAGAACTGTTATAAAAAGATTTGCGAGTCTATAATGGCATATACGCTAGAAGCATGCTACGTTTGGCTAATGTTTTTTCCTCTTGCCCTAAAGCGTGTGGAAAAACATGGCCAAATGAGCATAGCATAGCGGGACTCTTCTCACTTCCTACCTGAGGGAACGGGATGGTGTAAAGAAAAAACCAAAGGCATAGAGCAATCTATAACAGCGAAGGTATTAGGTTCGGGAGCTGTGTGGGTCAAACATCTAATAAGTGTCCAACGTAGTCTAAACAACCTGCCAAGAAATTCTCTGAGGGGATTCAGTCCGTACGAATTATTGTTTGGGACTAGAATGATGATCTTAGATCTTGACAGTCAGACTTCAGTGGTTAAAGAAAAAAGCTTTGATATCAAAGATCGTTTGGCTATTTTGCAGGACTTAAACGAAACAAGGAAAGACCTGAGCAACATAAAGTTGAAACAACAGCCAACAACCACTGAAGAAAAACCACCTGTCCCAGCAAGACCTGTCTGGATTCCAAAAGTCGGGGATCTAGTCAGAGAAAAGATCGCGGTAAAGAAGGAATTTGGGCCTTCTTACAGAAAAGCAGTTCCTGTCTTGTCTATCAACGGGACAAGATCAGTAGTACTACCGCCTCTTGCTGGTAAAAAGGAGAACAGAGTTGTATCCATCGACCTGGTAAAACCACAATCATGTGGCCGATAACGAACAGTAGGCCAAGTGGACTCCCGATAAGTAGTAGAACACCAAGGTTTGCTACAAATACAGAGGTTCAAACTAAGAGGCTAATCACATTTGAAATGCCTACAGAACATCAACAAGGACTATGCAACAAAGCAATTGAACTTAAACCTCTAAAAACCCAAATAAAAACATTTAGTCGAGACACACCAACCTACAATGAAGTACCATATGACTATGCTGATGAAACAAAGGAAACTTCTAGAACAAAAACTAATCCAGAAGCAATTGGAACAATAGACAGAACAGCATCCGGCTACTTCATCAACTTCAATGATTCATCTGAAGATCTGAGTGAATCAAAGAAACAGACATCAACAAAAACTTTTAAAGATAGAGCTAAGGAACTTTTTCAACATCTGAAAGAAACCTATCTAATTTCTCCATGGATTGAATTTTGGGTGGCCTTAGGTGCATTTATCCTTATACTTTGGCTCATCATGGTACTATGTTTGGGACATTTCATTGAGGGAAAATATGCTAAAATGGACACAGCAAGCCAGAAAATCAACTTGGTCCTCAAACCACACACATCTTCACACGTCGAGAAAAGAGAACTTTCTTCAGTCAACTTCACAGCCAATCCTATACCCGGTGGGGTAGCATGGGACAATACTGATTATGAAAGCTATGGTCCGGTTGAAATCCTGAAGTATCCACATCAAATTAAGATCTCATTGAGTGACTTTGTAAAACCAAGCTCATTTGCTGATGATTGGGACTTTGAAAGTATTAATGATATGATGTCTGATCTAGTGATGTCTGCTAAATTTACAAAACATGATTATTTGCAGGGTTCGTCTAATTATGAGAAGATGTTCTGCTATAATCACTTTGGTAACCATTATCTGCATAAATCTGCACAACCTAGAAATGTTTTAAATTATAATCAATGGGAACACTGTGCAACCCCTCCAAAAGGTAGCTCAAGAACTTTTTATGACAAATATTCATATTTTTCAGGGTTCAACACAAGTAATGCAGAAACATTTTATTTCAAATTGTCAAACAGGACAGGTACGAAGACCATGCTTACAAACACTAAATTGATATATTCAGACTCATTTTTTGAACAAATGAATACATTTGGTTTTGATTACTGGGACAAAAATGTTGAAGTAAAAAGTGTTTGGGGTACAAAAGAATGGCAAGTACAAGGTATGGAATCATTGTTTAGAGCCTGCATGATCCCAGAACAAATTATATTTTTTGAATGACACTATTCAACAAACTACCTGTCTTGGGCTAGCCAAAATCAAAGATTTAAACAAACCGTCTATTCCAAAGCCAACAATGAACAGTAATAGCTCTATAGATGAGGAGATAGACGTAAACCATGTATTAAGCCAAAACAGAACACATCCTGATTGGAAACAATGGTTGATCTGGCCCACAGATACTAATAACTGTCAAGACAGATTCCTGAACAAAATACAGGGGTTCACATTGACCAGGCCAGACCCTAGATATTCCCAAAGACAACACCCAGGGATAATTACCACGTACAGTGTGGGCAAGCTCTGCCTTCAATGGCTACAAACATCCACACTGGCAGAAATTAAGCAACACCTAACTTTACATACTGATGGTGCTGACTTGCGTGATTTCATTATGGGACCGCGCAAACAGCGTCAAAAACGCTTCATAGCAGCCTCTGTATATGCAGCTTATAATGAAGCCTGGAAAATAACTCAAATTGAGACAGCAGATAGAATACGGGAAATTGACCGTATTAATTTGGAAAAATCACTTTCTGTAGTGGACAATGGGTTAATGACTCTGTCCTCCAGAATATACTCTTTGGACAGCATTGTGTCTTCAGCAATCGACATAATATCGCAAGACTTACTGTTGTTACAACACGGTCAGTCCCAATTGCGTTCTATTGTACAGCTTGGCTGGACGGTACAAAATCTGCGTTCAGGCTATGTGCCTTGGCGTTTAATCAACACAACGTCACTATTCAATATCTTTAACCTTACTGATAAACAAATCAGTATGGCACAGAAGGGTGCTGATTATACAATCCTGAGCATTGAGAAACTCGAGAGATTACCATTGACAATGTCAGAACGACCTGTCATTGAATGGATAATACATGGGATAATTAATATTCCAATATCTACTTTCAGGTTTCAATACTGCCAAAAATATATACAGGCTGGCATGTACGAAAAATTGGGAAAAGGGTACATTAAGTCAACATGGAACCTGCCCTATTCACATGCATGTGTCAGTAATAAAGGCCAGAAAGTGTTTCTTAGTGGCAATAATTGTGCGATGTCACTAAGCGGTACACTTCTGTGTAATGGTATTAGTTTACATGGAGCCTGTGAAGGGTCCTCAAATAACCTTTCATGTCACCAGCTAGGCACACCTGCAACACAAATAGAACCATTCTTTAGGAGACTATCGAACGGGAGTTACATTATGATTGTAGACCGCAGATGTTGTAGTTTGCTGCCCGGAATACCTTATCTCATAACTACGACTGCGAAGGTCATGTGCTGTGAACGGGTATTGTTCCCCAGCGCTTCACCAGACAGGGAGGCAAGGTTATGGCCCAAATTGAAAATTACTTCTATTCGAATTGATACTTTAAGCAGAATGAAGACAGTGCTCCTTCAGACGCCGACCAGGCTAACGTCATCAAAAGAAACGTATGATCTCCAAGTTGCAAGGACAACGGCAGAGATTCATTCATTGTTATCAACTAATTCCCCCATACATTTCGCAGAAATCCTGAACTAAATCTTAAATATTTCTGATACCAGTGGAGTCTCAAATGTATTTAAGACAGTGTTTTCGGGGGCTTTAACACCATTCAAAGCCATTCTGGGTATTTTTCCAGACTTCGTCCATTCCATCTTCGGCGGACTTCCTCTCCTTTTGGGACTAGTGGCAGGAATCCTATTTTTGATCCTGTTATTTCACTATGGCAAACCGTGTCACAGACAAAACACCTGCGACAAGGGAAGAAACAATCCTAGCCATTGGATACCGGGACCGGATATCTAAAATCCTTGGACTATCCCGGCTTAGAGTCCTAAACATGACTTGGTTTCTTTCATTTAGACCGATGTGGCAACGTTGTGTTATGCCCGTATTAAGGTGCTTGCTATGTGGCGAAGAATGCGTGTTGGACACCTGTCTGACACTACAATCGGATGTGCCAATGGACGCAGAAACATTGTTGGGTCCGGTAACGGCTCATGCATTGTGCTGTCCCCAGCGGCTACCAATCCTGATGACGGCATTCGTGGAGACTTCACCACTACGATTGAGGGGTAGTGAAGTTCAAGATGAAAGCAGCATCGATCAGGTACGACCTTCTGTCAGCTATGCTGATCAAAACATCAATGAAGGCAATCATGCTCATGAATGCATGGTAACCACTTTTTCCGAGTTAGTGGAACTTTCACAGGAAGCTGTTGACAGCTTTTTCGACAGTCTAAATGATATGATGTTCTCACCAGAGCAGAAATAATGACTTTTGAGCAAGCTAGCACACGGCGTTCCCAACACCCTGAATTTGGCCTTCAACTTTGATAATAAAGTATCATGAACAATTTTTCTCCAGTTTACGGACAGCGAAACATAATTTTTTCAGCGGCCCCAACATTTTTTGCAATTTTTCGGGACACTTATCTTCTGCTTAAAGTAGAAACTATTCTTAGAGAACTGAAATTCTATTTTAGATACTTTAGAGACATTAGCTGCCCTCTGGCATGTTCATAAATATTTTATTTTTGTGATGAAATGGACTCGCACCTTTTCTTCTGTATTAAGAGCCATTTCATGTGTTATTTTCATATCTTATTAATAATGATGTATGAATATGCGTAATTGATTTAGCATTACTATACTGCTTGAGTGCATATGGTGCATATAATTATCTTTTCGTATATTTCATGGTTTCAAAATGCATATGAATGTATTTTGGGGTGGTACGGTATACACGTGCTCTACTAGTATATTTACTATGCCTAGATTTGTAATTATGGACATAGTCTGCGTGGAGTGGGTGTGATGTATTCCTATAGGTTCTGTATCGATCCCCCTATTCCTGACCCTGGTCTGGTTAATAATTAACTAGCAGCCATCCCACGGTGCAAAAACCGTTATCTGATTAAGCCACACCACGGCACAGGAACGCGTTATCTGATTAGGTCATAACGCTTGCCATCTAATTAGGCAAGCACTATTCCTCCAGCCCCTGATAAGGCATACGGAGTTCTCAAAACAAATCAAACCTATGACAACCTGGGAAAATCCCTACAGCCATTGTTTTGATTTCACCGAGAACTTCAGTAAAGAATGTGCTAACGAACAGTTCGTATGACATCCTTATTGACGTATATATGTCCATCCTTACGTCAATCTCGGCACCTTACAGGTATAAATATTACCGACATTGCCTTAAGCAAACACACGCGGTGGTGACGAGATCGGAGCAGCGAGACTTGCCGAAGAGCCCAGCACAGAGCGAAGCCCACTGGCGCTGCCCCGCCTTCCTGACGCGCTGAGAAGGAAACGCTGCCTTTCTCCTACCAAGAAATCCAGCTCCGGCGCTTCCAAGCAGCCCTTGCAGGCAGCTGGAATATCAAGACCAAAGACGAGAGATACCAGCCCTCAACCATTCTAGATCTCAGGTACAGAACTGAATAACCCCTGGCAGAGAATTCTTGAGTCAGTCACTTGGCAAAACAAACTTAACTTAAACTGCTACTTATCTACTCCCGCCCACGTATTAGGCTTAGGTCAGGTACACCGGGGTAGGCGTAGTTAGAAGCACCAGTTGAGTACGATTAGTCAAATGTATATATGTATGTATCTATTTTATCCATTTTAAATATCTTATGGCTTAGAAACCATATCAATGCTTTTACAGTATTATTTTATAATTCTGCTTTTATTGTATGCACTTTACTTAACCATAAGTATTACAATAATATCGATTCATTTCTCTTGTACGAGAAAAGAGACTGATCAATAAATAACATCTTTTATTGAACACGCCCGTCTCTTCCTTTTCTCTACAATCTGGTGAAACTAAGAATGCACTGAACTGACTGAGTACAATAAGTTGTCTTTTGTTTTCACACGACTCTAGAGATACACTCTTGATTAGGGGAGAGCAAAGTTGTCATGTTCTATGGTTGTCAGAAACTTGGGGGTATATTATCAAGGGGTTTATCTCCGCTTTTTTGGCTTTAAAAGCCAAGAAAGCGGAGATAAAATTATCTCCCTATTACCAAGCTGTCGCTAACACCAGTTAGTGACAGCTAATAGGAGATAGCGACCATCTTGGGCCCCGCTTTGCATGTCAGTGATATTTATCACTAATGACATGCAAAGTGGGCGTGCCAAGATGTTAGCGACTGGAAACAGTCGCTAACATCGCTATCTCCTATTACCAACTTTTGGAGATATTCGCGCTAAGCGCGAATATCTCCAAAAGCTAACACCTGCCCCTGAGCAGTTCTTCACCATGTTATCCAATGGGAGGTGGATAACATGGCTAAGAGCATTTGCTCGATAATGCATGAATATCGCTGACTTTTCAGCGATATTCATGCATTGCGGCCGTTTTTTATCGCATTTGCGATAAACCTTGCTAATAGCAAGGTTTATCTGCGATAAAAATCGCCGATGTGCGGCGATAATTTTTGTCTCTAAACAAGTTAGAGACAAAAATTATCGCTAGTTGTTGGTAATATACCCCTAAATCCCTTCTTGTCTATCCAGGGAGGTTAAACTCCTCCTTGCCTATTCGAGAAAGTTTCTAGTGAACTCTGAGCTAGCTGGCAAACCCAAAACTTTAAGTCTAATATCGTCAGTAGAAGACCTAGTTAACCTCGGCCCTAGGTCTATACTATTGAAGGTATTATTCCAATGCACAGAGCCTATTGGGATAATAGGAACTACACTACATACCCATCCCTTGACTCTCCCCCGAGGTCTCCCTTCATCTCACTCCTCAGCCTCTACCTATCCCTTTGACTCTCCCCCGAGGTCTCCCTTCATCTCACTCCCCAGCCTCTACCCATCCCTGGACTCTCCCCGAGGTCTCCCTTCATTGCGCACCTGGTGCAGAACAATGCAGCTAATGTCGAAAATATTTATTTTAAACGAAGAATACGAAAACTTCACATTTAAAATTCATATAAAAGGCCCGTGCAATCCCAGCAGCGGAATCCTGTGAATGGAACACCTGTGACGTGCCAGGCCCTGCACTGTGACGTCACGATGTCGAGGCTAGCACCTGCAGAGGAATGCTGTGGATGGAACACCTGTGACGTGCCAGGCCCTGCAGTGTGATGCCACGAGGTCCAGGCTAGCATCAGGAGCAGAATCCTGTGGATGGAACACCTGTGACATGCCAGGCCCTGCACTGTGATGTCACGAGGTTCAGGCTAGCACCAGCAGGGGAATCCTGTGGATGGAACACCTGTGAAGTGCCAGGCCCTGCACTGTGATGTCACGAGGTCCAGGCTAGCATCAGGAGCAGAATCCTGTGGATGGAACACCTGTGACGTGCCAGGCCCTGCACTGTAATGTGATGGAGCGAGATAGAAAACAAAATTTTGTTTAAACTCGCAAAGTCATATTTCCATAACATGAATAAAATTATTAATGATTTGTGATATGTCGTGCTAATACAACTTAGATTAAACTTTACACGTGGGGGGACTAACATGTGTGCTCATAAACGTGCATAAATGTTGCATCTTTCTGTTTGTGCAAATTAATAAAATAATTTATTGTTTTCGTTTTTGTCATTACTAACTGCTGCAAACTTAAAATAAGCATGTGCTTGTTTTGCTTTTCCTTGTCTGTGTGATGTCATTTCTACTATTCTAGGTGCATATGGGTCTCATAGAAAAACGGAGACTGGTAAATATAAACGCTGCTTTATTTGTTTGCAATGGCTAGGTAACATTTTGATTAATCGGGTGGGTTAATTAATTAGTAAACCATGGGGTGGATACAGAATCTACATTATTTCTTACATTAATACTTTTCTTGTGTTTGTTTTATACTAGAAAACATAAGTTGCCTGCTTTTGGGCCTAGTTATTTGAGCAGCAGAAAAAGAGCTGATCTATAATTCTGCAGAGAGTCACGAGACGCCCATTCTGAATTAAAACGTTTATTGAAGCTGCATTCACAAAGCAAAAACTGATGAGTTGACATCATTCTGTCGGACATGGCCAAGGTCGAAAGTGAACTTTTTGTCAGTCCTTAACTTGGCATCCGCGGAAGTTCTACTGAAAGGCTATGGAAGCTGCGAGGATGACTTAATACAAAGTTGCAATCGCAGGAAGCTTCTGGCTTCACGTGGAAGAGACAATGGTCTTTGTAAGACATGATTTTGTGGAACTTTTTAAGAATCGGGTGACATGTCACTTGTCACTCTCAGCCAATGGGACGTCGTGGATTTCTGAAAACTTTCCTTTGCTAGTTTAGTTAGCGTAGAAAGGTATAAAAAGTCATGCCCTTAGGGTTGGGCTGGCTGCTGCTTTCTGACTTTCCGATGAGGGTGATGTGCTGCTGGACTTTGCGTGGAGCACGTAAGAATCCTCAAAGATCTTTACTTTAATTTCTGTCTATTTAGCTCAGTTAGGGAAATAGGTTTTAGAAATGCTAAACTTTATATAATTTCTTTAAATTTGATTCAATTGCTTAAATTGTGTTTTTCCATATTTCTTACCATCATGCTTGCTTTATTGCAAATAAATTTCATTTATAAAACTTACAACATATATATCATAATTTAGAAAATAAAATCTTACTTTTGACAAACAAGCTGGTCTTGGTTATTTAGAAGTATAGGTTACCATTAGCTAGATCACGTCACCTATGGTGGTCGTTTAAATGGTTGAGTTTTATTCTAATGAAAATATTCTTTCTGCAAATGTATAAATATGTATATAGTGTGTAGATAATGTGTATATAGATTTATTCTGACCACCTGATTCAGTAGGCCCAAAATATATCAGGTTCATAAATGGGTCCATATTTAGTATAGAATTTTGTTTATAGGTTATGAAGTTGGGTAGCGTAGTTTATGATATATTTTCTATAGCCCGCTGGATCAATTCTCTGGTAGCAGAGGATGGTTGCTAAGAGGTAACCAAGGTAATATGTTGGTTGCTAAGGGTTACGTCATGGTATGGAAATAGGATCGATGTTTTAACACATGTTGAGTTCGTTTTTCGTGCCTATCTGTAAGCTATACCGGTATAGATTGTGTGGCGAGAAATTAGTCACGCAAGCCATCTGTTCAGTTTGTAGTGATATCGCCGAGTATCACAAGAGGTATAGCCGTGTACCATAGTGTTGTCGCCGAGCAGCACAGTTTTAGGGCTAGGTCCGAATCTTGTATAGTGAGGGTTTTCTAAGAAATCAAAGCAGCATGAGAATAGGGACAAAGCGCCTTCCATAAAACTCACTGTGATGAGAGTATTAGTTATTTCCGAGCTTGAATGAAGGGTAAAATTAACGTCGGTGCATGATTATCTATAAACAGGTTAGAGTCCTGTACGGGTACATGTTTCATATCTATAAACAGGTGAGAGCCCTGTACGGATAACGTCGTTGTTTTGCTAACGGTGCATGAATTCTATAAACAGGTGAGAGTCCTGTACGGATTTCATGTGTGTTTGAATTTAGGGAATTTTCCGTGTAAAAAGTGTGAGTTTGAATTGTATTTTATGTTCAAGTGGAACTCTTAGAACTTTCACTTCGCGGTGGGTTCAGAGCAAAGCGAGTTCATAATTATACGTGTTAGAAGGGTGGGGTAAGGTTACTCTACTGACAATTGAATATTATCCTTAGTGTGAATAGCGCCGTCTATTCCGAAGTGTGGATACTTGAATGTATGTAAACTATCCTAAATAGTGAAACGAACAGATGTTGTCTTTATAGTCATTGTTAAGAATTAATTTACACTGAAAAGTATCCTTAAAATGGCGCTGTGAAAAGATTTTGTGAAGGAGGGGTAAGCGCCAGGAGTGAGAAGCGAGAAACCGCAGCTGCTGTGTACGTCACAGAGCCGCGCTGGGATTGGGTGACCTACGTCACAAGCTGTATTCTGATTGGCTCCTGAGTCTCTGACGGCCTGTGAGCTGATTGGTCCTTCAGAAAATCTCCAAATTTATTGGTTGAGCAGAAAAGTGACGTAGCTCAACTGCCATTGGCTTGTTGGTGTGTTTCGCGCACGGATTGGTTGTTTTGCGGAACATCCCGGAAATATTTTACGAACGATTTTGTGAATTAAATTTAACTTTTAAAAATGAGTTATCATTTTAAACATGTTGAGAAAAAGACAACATTATTTCAGAAATTTAAGAATTTATTTTCACCTGACAAGAAAATCGAAACGCGAGGTGGTAAACTACTTCATAAGTATAAAACACCTGCAGCGTATATGGAAGGTGAATACGGATATCATACTGTCTTATGGTTCGACAGTTGGAAACGCTATACTAAAAACGATGGTGTTTTAGCTTGGCCTGATGATGGTTCATTTAATGTAAGAGTTTTAAGAAATTTACGAGAGAAAATGAATGCTCTTGTTCCAAAACCGAGACCAACTCAATTTGAAGCTTTAGTTGAGTGGGAAGACGAGATGTATCAGTTACAAAGAGAAGCTAGTGGAATTAAAAGACCTTCTAAAAATCCATCATGGAAAAGAGAAACTCATGAAGATAGATTGCGAATGTGGAGACAGGGAAACATGAGTGAAGGATTATATTTAATTCATGAAATGGTAATGGGTTCTCCTACAGGAAAATCTATGGAAAGTGAATCTGAGGATGCAATTATGGAAGAAATATATACAACTGCTAGAAATAAACAGCCTAATCAGCCTTTGAGACCTCCTAGATCATGGTCTACTCCGGTGGTTTCTACTGAAACTTCACCGAGTGCACCTCCAATTAGTGAAGCTCCTAAACTTTATCCAAATAATTGTGAAATCACTGAAACTCCTAGAAGATCAGAATTTGAGAATGCTCGAAATGAGGGTAGACATTTTTCAATGACTCCAAGAGCAAGGGAACCTCCAAAAGATTATGCAAGAGAGACAAGAAATGTTGAGGATGTTGATTATAATGAATATTTAAGGTCTAAAGAAGAATTAATTAAAAGAATGACAAAAGGCATGGAAGCTGTCACAGTTCCAGTAACAATAGGTCCTGTTCAGCCTGTATTTGATCAAAGAAATACAAACAAAACTGGATTAACTATTCCTTTGAATACAGAAATTCAAAAGCCTGCTGAAAAATTTTATTCAGACTTGACTGAATTAAACACTTCTAGATCGAGAATGCCTGATTTAACGTTTAATGAGGATTTATCTCCAAAAACACCAATGGGTGCTATGTCAGATGTAGGAAGTCCTGAAGTTAGGGTAACCACACCAAAACTTGATGTGGCCAAATTAAAAGCGAATATAGAAGAATTAATAATTGGAACAATTGGCCCAGATAGTTTAAATTACTATCGAGATGATGAACTACTATTCATTTGCAAAAGCATTCAGTGGAAAACGAAAAATAAATATGATCAATTAGAGGATCTAGCAGCAGAACTTGAAATCGATGTGAGTAAACAAAAGAATTTTGCAAAGCATTACAGATTAGACTTTTCAGAAAGTGACATTGAGAGTTTGAACTCAATGGGAAGAATAGTTCACATTAAAGATTTGATTGTCTATATCAAAAAGCTAGGAGAACTGAATAAATGGAGAGTAAAATGGACGAAAAAGAAGGAAGATGAAAGATTGGATAAATTGTCAAAACAATTTCCAATGAGAGAAGTAGCAGGAGGAGGATATGTTCATGTCCCATGGTCAAGACAAGACATTCTGTTATTCACAAATGACTTTCCAAAATTGAGGGAGAAACCAGTTGAGTGGTACAGGCAAGTCGATAGATTTATCAAAGTGTCAAAAGTTCTGTGGATTGATTTAGATGGATTTTTTGACATTGTTGTTCCATCTGATCTTTGGACAGAATGCAAAATATCTATTAGTTGGCCAAAAGCAGAACCTGAGCGAATTAAAGAAACAGGTGCCCCAAATCCACTTGTAATGGATTTTTATGAGAAAGTAATTGTTTGGATGAAAAACAAAATTCCACCCAAAGAAGTTGATTGGGTTAAAATAGAAAGAACAGAGCAGGAAACAAAAGAATCAGTTCATTCTTTTTATGAAAGACTACTGTTAATCTTTAAACAATACAGTGGTTATGAAAAATTAGATGAAAAAGACATGAGTCATTTTATCTATAGATTTGTTTATGGATTAAAACCTGAAATTGGAGAAATGATCAGAACTAGTATTGTCGGATGGCAAGCACTATCTATAGATGATATTCTGAGAAAAGCAAAATATTGTAGCGATGAATTAGAAGTAAGACAGAAGAAGCTGAAGGAGAAAGCCATGTGGGCTCAGGTAAAGGTGGCTGAGCAACAGATTGCCAGCATGGGAAATAAGAACACTAATTTTGTTCAAACTGGAAATACAAACCAGATACAAGGAAAGTTTAAAGGTAATAATTTCCCAAAGAAATTTAGCCCAAAGATAGAAGAATTGAAACAAAGATTACCTTGTTTTAATTGTGGCGAAATTGGACATTGGAGGGACGAGTGTCCTCATCCTCCTAGAAACTCAAAGAATCCCTTATTGAATCCACAGATGCAGAATGGTGTTAACCTGCAGCAACAGCTACAGATGCAACAGGGGTTAAATGAATTTAATATTCAGCGACAGTTACAACAACAGCAACAACAACAGGTGAATAATCGTCAAGACCAGTTGCCACAACCACCTTTTCCGAATTGTGGAGGAGTTCAAAAATATAATCCAAACGTGGGATTTCAGGGATGTGAACAGGTAATAAAACCACAAAAACAGCAAAAGCAGCAAAAGGTTCAAATGCAAAATGCTTCACAACAATTTTTATTAACAGAAAGCCAAGACAGTGATTCTGATGATTATTGCTGACGGTGCCCGAGAGAGGAGGAAGAGTGTGTTGTTGGAGCCACTCTTGAGGTTGACCAGTCCGGTCCTTATGTAAACGGGAAAGTTAATGATGTAGACATCACTTTTCTAGTGGACACTGGTGCTACCCGTTCTACTGTTAGATCAGTGGAAATTGAAAACCTACCTCTCTCTGGGGATACCATCCAAGTTGTCGGAGTAAGTAATCAGCAAATTAAAACAGACTTAACTGATCCAGTACCAGTTGAAATTGGAAATTACAGAGACAAACACAGATTTGTGGTTTGTAATAGTAGTCCAGTAAATCTATTAGGTAGAGACATCCTATGTAAAATGAATTGCAGAATATATTGTTCTCCTGAAGGAGTTGAGTTACAAACAATGGAGGAAGATGGTTTGTATAGAATGACAATGATGATGATGGAAGCAGAAGAAACAAAATTGTTTCCTGCATTTGAAGAAAAGGATTTACCTGAAGAGCTAAAAGAAACAGTGAAATCTGAAATATGGGATTTTACTGGGAATGAGATGGGTCTAATGAAAAATGTAGATCCTGTAAAAATTGCATTGAAGCAGGGAATAGAATTTCCAAATACTCCACAGTATAAAATGAAAACAGAAACAATTGAAGGTATTACACCTGTAATTGAAAAATTAATCAAGCAAGGTGTATTAGAGGAAATGAAGAGTAGCTCTTGTAATTCACCAATTATGGGAGTTAAAAAGTCTAACGGAACATTTAGGATCGTACAAGATTTGAGAAAGGTTAATCAAATTGTTATTCCATGTTGTCCTGTGGTTCCAAATCCAGCAGTAATTCTATTTCAGATTCCATATGATGCTGAATGGTACACAGTCATTGACCTTTGCAATGCATTCTTTACTGTTCCCTTACACCCAGACAGTTATGAAATCTTTGCTTTCAGATTCCAAGGTAAGACCCTTGGATGGACAAGAATCCCTCAGGGCTATACAGAAAGTCCTTCAATCTTTAACGAACTGTTAAAAAGATCATTAGAAGATTTAGACTTACCAGGTAGGTCTACACTGGTGCAGTATATTGATGATTTGTTAATAGCTGCAAAGACAAGAGAAAATTGTGTAACAGACACAATAATTCTGTTAAATCGCCTTGCAGAAGAAGGACATAAAGTGTCCCCAGCAAAACTACAGTTTTGCAAACAAGAAGTGAAATATCTTGGTCACAGAATTGCAAAAGGAAAAAGACAAGTAACTATAGAGAGAATAAAAATGATTCAAGCAATGTTACCGCCAAGAACACAAAGACAGGTCAGAATGTTCCTAGGAATGGTAGGTTACTGTCGACAATGGATAAGTGGATTTTCAGTAATTGCGAAACCACTACAAAGACTGACCAAATCAGATGTAAAGGATCCAATTATTCTTAATGATGTTGAGATGGAATCTTTTGAGAACCTGAAAAAGAGCTTATGCCAAGCTCCTGCTTTGGGTATGCCAAATTATGAGAAAGATTTTGAACTGTATTGCAGTGAGAGAGAAGGATGTGCATTATCTGTGTTAATTCAGAGACATGGAAATTTAAAGAAACCTATTGCATACTTCTCTGCAGTTCTTGATCCAATTGCAAAAGCATTACCAGGTTGTTTGAAAGCAGTTGCAGCTACAAGTATTAGCCTAGAACAAAGTGAAGGAATCATTATGGGATTTCCTGTGAAAGTTTTTGTGCCTCATTCAGTTGAAATATTACTGACAAGAGGTAAGACTCAACATTTAACAAGTAGCAGATTGACAAAGTATGAGAAAATCATACTGGGAGCAGATAATGTTTCGATTTCAAGATGTTTGAATCTGAATCCTTCTACATTACTGCCTGATTCTGAAATTGTTGATGACATTGAAACTGAACACGAATGCTTAGATGTCATGGAATTCTGCACTAAACCCAGAAAAGACATCAAAGACAGACCTTTGCCTGAATCGGATTTTGTCTACTTTGTAGATGGCTCATGCTTAAGATCCGAAGGTGGTGTCTTGAAAGCTTCATACTCAGTTTGTACAGTCGAAGATGTTGAAGAAGCATCATGTCTTGAAGGAGTTCGTTCAGCACAAGTGGCTGAATTGATTGCTTTAATTCGTGCATGTGAAATATCAAAAGATATAAGAGTTACCATCATTACTGATAGTCAGTATGGATACGGAGTTGTGCATGATTATGGACAACTCTGGTCACAGAGAGGATACATGACATCAACAGGATCACCAATTAAAAATGCAGTTTTCATTAGAAGATTAATTGAAGCAATACAATTGCCAAAAGAAATTGCTATAGTCAAGTGTGCAGCGCACACTAGAGGAACTGATTATATTTCCAAAGGAAATGCCTTCGCAGACGAAACAGCAAAGTACTGCGCAAGGAAAAATTATTCTTACAATCGGAATAGAAGTACAGAAACTGATTCAAATTCATTAATGCTAACAACTGTTGTAGAAACATGGAATGAGATTAGAGATTTACAAAACGAAGCAGATGATGAAGAAAAAGACCTATGGTTAAGATCAGATTGTAGACCACGTGATGAAGATGGAGTGTGGGTTTACAAAGATGGCAGAGTAGTTTTACCAAATTGTTTGATTTCTGATATGGCCAGATTATATCATGGTCCTGCACATTTAGGGAGAGATTCAATGGTCAGACTTTTTAGAGAAACATGGTTCAATACCAAATTTAGAACCATTGCAGAATCTTTTTGTCAAAGGTGTTTGTCATGCCAACAAATGAATCCAAACAGAAAATCAGTGGTGGGGACAGGAATAATTGGTCGAGAGGGTGGTCCCTTTACCAGGTTACAAATAGATTTCATTGAAATGCCCTTACACAACTGTTTGAAATATGTACTTGTAATTGTATGCTTATTCTCAAGATGGGTAGAGGCTTTCCCTACACGACATTGTGATTCAATTACAGTAGCAAAACTAATGCTCAGAGAAATCATCCCAAGGTACGGTTTTCCAGTTACTATTGAGAGTGATGGAGGAAGCCATTTTGATAACAAACTGTTGAAATTAATTTGTGAAGCTATGAGCATTGAGCAGAAAATACACTGTGCATACAGACCAGAGGCATCAGGTGTAGTTGAACAAATAAATGGAACTATCAAAAACAGAATTGGAAAAATGTGTCTTGAGACAGGTGTTAAGTGGACTGATGCTCTTCCACTTGTTTTGATGTCAATAAGAAGTACACCAGATAAAAAGACAGGTTTGAGTCCTCATGAAATTTTAATGGGAAGAGTTATGAGGCAAGCTTTTGTACCTGTAGGTAAATTGTTGAGCATAAATGACAGTGCGATTTTGGATTACTGTAAAAGGTTATCTGATATGGTAACTTCTGTGTCTAATCAGGTGGGAACTGAAGCTCAATCAAATGACAAAGTTTTGACACATGATCTGAGACCTGGAGACTGGGTCAGAACGAAAGTACATCGGAGGAGGAATTGTCTATCTCCTAGATGGCAGAAACCTAGGCAGGTAATCTTAATCACTACTAATGCTGTGAAGTGCAGAGGATTGAAGCGCTGGATTCATCCAAGTCATACTATTCCAATACCAACTCCTGAGAATTCTGATGTTGAAAGTGATACCACAGATGACTCTGATTCTGAAGCAGAAGACAGAACAGAAGGTGAAGTAATTCCAGATTCTGAAGATCGACAAGAAAGTCGACATCTGGAAACTGTGCCAGTGAATGGAAATTTGACAAGAAAAGACTTAGAAATAATTGAAATAGATTCTGAAGGTGAAGAGAATCTGTTAAAAGGAAAGATAACTGAGGATTCGGTTGTCTATATTGAAGACAAAGAAGCTGAACCGAAGGAAGTTTCAGACCAGGAGAGTATCGAAAGGCAGAGAACAAGCTCTGAAGTAAGGAACAAAAATCCGAAATCTGGGAAGCTAAAGGTAATTGAGGAAGAGGAGGAGAATGAATTACCGAGTACCAGTGATGGAAGACAAAGTGAAGTTCCTGAAGGAGTGAAATTGCCGAATAGAGAAGTTCCTGAGTCAATTGAAATTTCAGACTACGAAACTGAAGAAAGTGACGTGGAAGGTGGAAGTGAAAACGGAAAGAAAAGGACTTGGAAGTCAGAATCAAATAATTCTGAACCAAAGAAGAAGTACGTGAGAAAAGCAGACTACTGGCCTGGTGGAAGATTGAGAGTCAGATTGATTAAAAAGCCAATAGAACAAGTTGAAGAAATCAGTAGTCAAAAGAGTCGAGGAAAAGAAATTGGAGTTGGAAGAAAGATTGAAGTAATATCGAGAAAAGGGAAGAGAATAATTAGACCAAACCAGAAATACAAGTCTCCTGAGTGGACTTACTTAGTAATTCCACCCGTTATTGACATATATGATAGTAGTGAAGAAGAAAACGAAATCCAAGAAATTAGTGACAATGATTAAAGTACAGAATTATTAATTTGGCAAAAGGCTGAAGAAATCTTGTTAGTTGACACTAGGTCGAAGAAAAACTGATTAGTTGAAGAAAACTTATGTATGACATAAGGTCGAAGAAATCTTGTTTAGGGTTATAAAAGAAAAATATATTTTAAAAGGGGGGTGTATATAAATTTTAAAATTTATTTTTATTTTTGAGGCTGAAACTAACCTAAAAATGCCTTACGTTAAGGAGAGCACTTCAAAATGTTCTGTTTTTAAAAGATGCTGTAAGATGACTCTGGTGTGTCTGCTCATTTTAGTTCTGCTCTGGTTGGTACTAGCTGTGATTATACCTTTAGAAATGAATAGAGAATTACACAAAGTTAACATAACAAGCAAAGCTCTGGTTAGCCAAACTAAACATAGTACATCTGCAAAAGTAATTGATCATCAGCCTAACATTCATCAAGATAAATCAATAGGTGATTTTTCAAGCAATACATTCACAAAGCTTTTGAGTGAATATGTAAAGGTAATGGATGCAAAGGACTGTTATGTATGTGTTAAGTTACCCGCTTCTGTTTCTGAGGGAGTAACATATAATATGCTTCCTCTCACTTATGCTGTTACATGTAGTGTATTAACTAGTTTATTTTATCAAACTGGTCGTTTAGAATATTACTATTCAAATTATGATGAAATTTTTGCTAATATTAAGATTGATAATGCTTTAAATAAGCATAAGAAAGCAAAACAAATGAGAGAATATTTCCTTGTTACTAACGAACTCACTTATGAGTATGCTTATAAGAATAATCTAACATGTAAATTAAGTGCTGAAGGAAAGAAATTTCTGAATATGGTTGAGGAGAGAAGAGCAATTTATAAGAGAAATGAATTAGTCAAGCAGACTAAGTCATCCTTCTGGCAAAAAGAGGATGAGAAATTAAATGGCAAAATGCTTGAAAATATTGCAATTCACATAGACAAGCCTGTTAGTGGAAAGCTTTGCATTAGAAGAGATAACACACTTTTTGATAATTATTTTGTAGGTGCAAGCAACTGTGAAGATACTTATCTGATAATGGGAGGTTGGGGATTTAAAGGTGGAAAAGATCCTATCTTTCCTGGAATTTATTTTGTTTGTGGTGACAAAGCCTACTACAACCTTCCAGACCATTGGTATGGAACTTGTTATGTGGGAATTGTTTTTCCTAAAGTGTTTCATGTTGACAGAGATTCAGAAGGATTATTTAAAATTCATAATTATGTAAATAGAGCTAAAAGAGAAACTTTTACTGAAGTTCTGGGAGATATTTTTCAAGCTGTAATACCTTTTGTTGGTATAACCCTAAATGCAGGGAGAATTAGAAAATTGTCCACTATAGTTGATAGATTATCAACTGACACTGCTGATGGGTTTCAATTAGTGAATGTTGAAGTTATTGCAATTAGATCCATGGTAATTCAAGATCGTCTTGCTTTAGACATACTCCTAGCAAAAGAGGGAGGAGTCTGTGGCATTTTACATGTCCAACATTGTTGTACATATATACCAGATGAAAGTAAGAATATTGAAATGTATATTAAGAATATTACACAAATGCATTCAGAGATAATTCCTTTAGAAGAAGAAGATTTTACAGGGAAACTTTCAAAAAGGTTTCAAGCAATTAAAAACTGGTTTCATAATATCGGAAGTTCAATTCTTGGCAAGATTCTGGCACCTTTGATTGTAATAGTATTCATTTTTATTTTGACTAAAATAGGTTGTTTGTTACATAAAAGAAAGAAACATTTAAGAGAAAAGAAAAGAATCTATAAACTCAGAAAAGAAGAGGAAAGGGAGATCGAGTTACAGGAGTTACATAGAGAGCGTCATGTTAATTGCAAAGATTATGCTGAAACAGACTTTTAGGTTTACTGATACAAATGAATTTGAATCGATTTCTAATAAATTTAGTTTATCAAAATTTTGAGTGCTGGTATGGTGATTTGTTAATCACCAGATGAGGGAGTTGATGGAGCGAGATAGAAAACAAAATTTTGTTTAAACTCGCAAAGTCATATTTCCATAACATGAATAAAATTATTAATGATTTGTGATATGTCGTGCTAATACAACTTAGATTAAACTTTACACGTGGGGGGACTAACATGTGTGCTCATAAACGTGCATAAATGTTGCATCTTTCTGTTTGTGCAAATTAATAAAATAATTTATTGTTTTCGTTTTTGTCATTACTAACTGCTGCAAACTTAAAATAAGCATGTGCTTGTTTTGCTTTTCCTTGTCTGTGTGATGTCATTTCTACTATTCTAGGTGCATATGGGTCTCATAGAAAAACGGAGACTGGTAAATATAAACGCTGCTTTATTTGTTTGCAATGGCTAGGTAACATTTTGATTAATCGGTGGGTTAATTAATTAGTAAACCATGGGGTGGATACAGAATCTACATTATTTCTTACATTAATACTTTTCTTGTGTTTGTTTTATACTAGAAAACATAAGTTGCCTGCTTTTGGGCCTAGTTATTTGAGCAGCAGAAAAAGAGCTGATCTATAATTCTGCAGAGAGTCACGAGACGCCCATTCTGAATTAAAACGTTTATTGAAGCTGCATTCACAAAGCAAAAACTGATGAGTTGACATCATTCTGTCGGACATGGCCAAGGTCGAAAGTGAACTTTTTGTCAGTCCTTAACTTGGCATCCGCGGAAGTTCTACTGAAAGGCTATGGAAGCTGCGAGGATGACTTAATACAAAGTTGCAATCGCAGGAAGCTTCTGGCTTCACGTGGAAGAGACAATGGTCTTTGTAAGACATGATTTTGTGGAACTTTTTAAGAATCGGGTGACATGTCACTTGTCACTCTCAGCCAATGGGACGTCGTGGATTTCTGAAAACTTTCCTTTGCTAGTTTAGTTAGCGTAGAAAGGTATAAAAAGTCATGCCCTTAGGGTTGGGCTGGCTGCTGCTTTCTGACTTTCCGATGAGGGTGATGTGCTGCTGGACTTTGCGTGGAGCACGTAAGAATCCTCAAAGATCTTTACTTTAATTTCTGTCTATTTAGCTCAGTTAGGGAAATAGGTTTTAGAAATGCTAAACTTTATATAATTTCTTTAAATTTGATTCAATTGCTTAAATTGTGTTTTTCCATATTTCTTACCATCATGCTTGCTTTATTGCAAATAAATTTCATTTATAAAACTTACAACATATATATCATAATTTAGAAAATAAAATCTTACTTTTGACAAACAAGCTGGTCTTGGTTATTTAGAAGTATAGGTTACCATTAGCTAGATCACGTCACCTATGGTGGTCGTTTAAATGGTTGAGTTTTATTCTAATGAAAATATTCTTTCTGCAAATGTATAAATATGTATATAGTGTGTAGATAATGTGTATATAGATTTATTCTGACCACCTGATTCAGTAGGCCCAAAATATATCAGGTTCATAAATGGGTCCATATTTAGTATAGAATTTTGTTTATAGGTTATGAAGTTGGGTAGCGTAGTTTATGATATATTTTCTATAGCCCGCTGGATCAAATGTCAAGAGATCCACACTAGCACCAGCAGGGGAATCCTGTGGATGGAACACCTGTGACGCGCTAGGCCCTCCACTGTGACGTCACGAGGTCGAGGCTAGCAGCAGCAGGGGAATCCTGTGGATGGAACTTATGTGACGTGCCAGGCCCTCCCTCCCCTTTGATGTCATGAGGTCGAGGCTAAGTGCAGAGGGGAGTGCAGAGGGGAGGCCTCGGCCGGAGCAGAGACAAGGAGAGGCCCCTGAGGGGGCAGAAGGTCGGGCAGGATTAGATCGTCTTTGAGGTTCATCGCAGGATCCTTTTGTGACTAAATAGATGTTTGCTTTTTTTTTTAGGTAATTGAATTAATATCCGTGTCTCAGCTGCTCCCCCCCTCCCCCTTACACTGCAACACTTGTCATCGCCCATAAGCCTGTGATGCATGATGACAGGTTAAATGTCTATTGTGACGTGTCCGTGGTATACAAGGCTGGTAACCAGGCACACCAGGCATTGCACTCATGAGCACCGGACGGAGAGGACCACTGCTGGCGGCCGGAGCTGAGGCCCCCGAGAGGCCGAGGGGGCCGGGGCCTCACAGGCTCCAAAAAGAACTTGACGGGGCTGGGTGAAAGGGACAAGGTGAGTATAGAAACCAAATGAAACCGAACTTGAAACCAAACTGAAACCGAACTTGAATCCAAACTTTAAACTGACTTGATACTGGCTTGATACTGACTTGATACTGGCTTGATACGGACTTGATACGGACTTGATACTGGCTTGATACTGGCTTGATACTGGCTTGATACTGACTTGATACTGACTTGATACTGACTTGAAACATCCCTTCCCTCTTCCTTTCTCTTTCCCGTTTTTCCTTCTCTGTCTTACATTCCTATCTCTCCTCTCCTATCCCCTTCTCCCCCTTTCTTTCAAGTTCCCCTTTTCTCCTTCACTCTTTAATCCTCTCCCCTTCTGTCAATCCCCTCCCCTTCCCATTCAATCCATTCCGGTCCCATCCTGCACTCTCTTATCTCCTTTTCCATCTCCACCTCACCCCTTCCCTTTTCTTCCCCTCCATTCCCTCCCATTCACAGCCTCTTTCCCTTCCAATTTGTTCCCATCGCCTCTGCTCCTTTTCTGCTCCCCTTTCCCCTCACCCATCCCTTCTTCCATACCCTACCCCTCATTACCCTTCCCCTCACCTCCCGCTCTCTCATTTACCCACTCCCCCTCCATTCTCAATTCCTTTCCCTGCCTTTCTCCTTTCTCTTCTCTGCCTTCTTCCCCTCATTCTTCCTTTCATTTCCTTTCCTTTCCATTCCATTTCATTCCCCAACCCATCCCTTCTTTCCCTTTACCCCACCCTCCAACTACCCCTCTCCCTCCATGTCCCCCTCCCCCTTTATTTCCATTACTTTCTTATTTACCTCTTTAATCCACTCCCCTTCTGTCACTCCCCCTTCCCTTCCATCCCATTCACTGCCTCACCTCCCCTCCCATCCCATTCTGTTACCCCACACACACAAACCCCCCCACACACAACCCCACACAAACACCCCACACACACAACCCCACACACACAACCCCCACACCCACAACCCCACACAAAAACCCCCCACACAACCCCCCACACACAACCCCCCCACACACAACCTCATACACACAACCCCACAAGCACAACCACACATACACACAACCCCCCACACACAACCACAACCCCCCACACACAACCCCACAAACACACTCCCCCACACACACCCACACATACAACCCCACACACACAACCACATCACACACAACCACACCACACACAACCCCCACACAACATCCCACGCACACACAGAACCCCCACACATACATGAGACACACACACAACCACAACCCCCACACACACAACCCCACAAACACACACACCCACACATACAACCCCACACACAACCCCACCACACACAACCCCCACACACAATCCCCCACACAACATCCCACGCACACACACAAAACCCCCACACATACATGACACAACCCCCCCACACACCCCCACACACACACAACCACACACAACCACACTACCCCCCACACACACAACCCTACACACTGCACACAACCCCACACACCACCACACACACACCCACAAACACACACAACCCCACATACACAACCCCACACACACACAACCCCACACACACAACCCCCACACACACACTCACTGTCACTCACACTCACGTCACTCACAATCACTGACACACTCACTGACACACTCACTGACACTCTCACTGACACTCTCACTGAAACTGACATTCTCACTGACACTCACACTGACACTCTCACTCTCTCTCACTGACACTCTCACTGACACTCGCACTCTCACTGACAATCTCATCGACACTCTCACTGACACCTTCACTGACACTGACACTCTCACTGACACTCACTGACACACTGACACACTCACTGACACACTCACTGACACTCACTCACACACTGACACTCTCACTAACACTGACACACTCACTGACACTCTCACTGACACTCACACTGAAACTGACACTGACACTCTCACTGACACTCACCGACACTCTCACTGACACACACACTGACACACTCACTGACACTGACACTCTCACTCACACTCACACTCTCACTCACACTCTCACTGACACTGACACTCTCACTGACACAACCACACCACACACAACCCCCCCACACACAACCCCCCACACAACATCCCACGCACACAAACAAACCCCCCCACACATACATGACACAACCCCCCACACACCCCCACACACACAACCACACACAACCAAACTACCCCCACACACAAAACCCCACACACTGCACACAACCCCACACACCACACACCACACACACACCCACAAACACACACACCCCACATAATCACAACCCCACACACACACACAACCCCACACACACAACCCCCACACACACACACTCACTGTCACTCACACTCACTGTCACTCACAATCGCTGACACACTCACTGACACTCTCACTGAAACTGACACTCTCACTGACACTCTCACTGACACTCTCACTGACACTCACTCACACGGACACTCACTGACAATCTCATCGACACTCTCACTGACATTCTCACTGACACTGACACTCTCACTGACACTGACACTCTCACTGACACTGACACTGACACTGACAATCTCACTGACACTCTTACTGCCACTCTTACTGACACTCTCACTGACACTCTCAATGACACTCTCACTGACACTCACTAACACTTTTGCTGACACTCTCACTGACACTCACTGACACACTCACTGACACACTCACTGACACTCTCACTGACACTCTCACTGACACTCTCACTGACACTCTCACTGACACTCTCACTGACACTCACTCACACGGACACTCACTGACAATCTCATCGACACTCTCACTGACATTCTCACTGACACTTTCACTGACACTGACACTCTCACTGACACTGACACTCTCACTGGCACTGACACTGACAATCTCACTGACACTCTTACTGCCACTCTTACTGACACTCTCACTGACACTCTCAATGACACTCTCACTCACTGACACATTTGCTGACACTCTCACTGACACTCACTGACACACTCACTGACACACTCACTGACACTCTCACTGACACTCTCACTGACACTCTCACTGACACTTACACTCTCACTCACACTCACTGACACTGACACTCTCACTGACACTCTCACTGACACTCTCACTGACACTCACACTCTCACTGACACTCACTGATACTCTCACTGACACACACTGACACTCTCACTGACACTCACTGACACTCTCACTGACACTCTCACTGACACTGACACACTCACTGACACTCTCACTGACACTCTCACTGACACTCTCACTGGCACTCTCACTGGCACTCTCACTGACACTCTCACTGGCACTGACTCTGACACTCTCACTCACACTCTCACTCACACTCACTGACACACTCACTGACACTAACACTCTCACTGACACTCTCACTGACACTTTCAATGACACTCACAGTGAAACTGACACTCTCACGGACACTCTCCCTGACACTGACACTCTCACTGACACTCTCACTGACACTCACTGACACTCTCACTGACACACACGGACACTCTCACTGACACTCACTGACACTCTCACTGGCACTCTCACTGACACTCTCACAGACACTCTCACAGACACTCTCACTGACACTCTCCCTGACACTCTCCCTGACACCCTCACTGACACCCTCACTGACACTCTCACTGACACTCTCACTGACACTCTCACTGACACTCTCACTGACACTGACAATCTCACTCACACTCACACTCACTGACACTCTCACTGACACTGACACTCTCACTGAAATTCTCACTGAAACTGACACTCTCACTGACACTGACACTCTCACTGAAACTCTCACTGACACTCTCACTGACACTCTCACTGACACTCTCACTGACACTCTCACTGACACTTTCACTCTCACTGACACTCTCACTGACACTCTCACTGACACTCTCACTGACACTTTCACTGACACCCTCACTGACACTCTCACTGACACTCTCACTGACACTCTCACTGACACTGTCAATCTCACTCACACTCACACTCACTGACACTCTCACTCACACTCACACTCACTGACACTCTCACTGACACTGACACTCTCACTGACACTCTCACTGAAACTGACACTCTCACTGACACTGACACTCTCACTGACACTCTCACTGAAACTCTCACTGACACTCACTGACACTCTCACTGACACTCTCACTGACACTCTCACTGACACTCTCACTGACACCCTCACTGACACTCTCACTGACACTCTCACTCTCACTGACACTGTCAATCTCACTCACACTCACACTCACTGACACTCTCACTGACACTCTCACTGACACTTTCACTCTCACTGACACTTTCACTCTCACTGACACTCTCACTGACACTCTCACTGACACTCTCACTGACACCCTCACTGACACTCTCACTGACACTCTCACTGACACTCTCACTGACACTCTCACTGACACTGTCAATCTCACTCACACTCACACTCACTGACACTCTCACACTCACACTCACTGACACTCTCACTGACACTGACACTCTCACTGTGGTAAATAAATAATTAATTACCGGTTCTATTTTTCAGGATACTCAATAAACAGGTAGCTCAATAAATAAGAGTCAGGATTCGAGGTAGCTGGAGTCTACAGGCTCTAATAGGCATAAAGGACAGGAACAGGACAGCCTGTATGGGAAGGGAATGAAGACAGCTGTCGGGGGCAGGATCTGGACAAAGGAATAGGCATCACTTTTAATATGCGAGTACAGTATATATACTTAAACAAATACATTACATTCAATACAGTAGGCGTAGCAGTAGGCGTGACTTCGTGGCAGTCGCGAAAGATAAGAGTAAAAATGATGTAACAAGAAGGCGTGTACAGGGCATATACATAGACATGTGATGTAAACGTAACAGAATATGTCATAAACGGGGCGGAAACATGGAGGGGGCTACCTGAGCAGCTGGGACCTCTAACCTAGTGGTGCGCGCAAACTGGCAATGACGTGTTACCAGGGAAAACTGGGGCTATGACTTCTGCGCTAGAAGAGGAGACTAAAGTCTGGAGTGTCAGAGCGACATGTACCCAGGCATATCTAGTATCTGGTGTTTAGAGTACATGTTGATAGAATCCAAAAGTTATCAGGGTATAGGCTAACAGACACTAAGACTGGTGCATGCATTATTCTACATGTAGTGCGTGTGCGGGGAATATTCTATGAATATTAATACAGTATTTCTCTTACATGGAGACATAGAGGCTAGACCGTGACGGAAACTATTGATGCGATTCAGTAGCTTAGGAATGCAGAGAAGGAGGGCTGAACTGATAACTAGAAACATAACATATTCTTGGCAGACTGGGAGGCAGAGCCAGGCCGGGCCGGGCACTGCGAGGCATGAAGTAAGCGAAGGGTCAGGGATGCAGGTGGGGGCTGTATCGCTCCTCGGAGAGGGTTCAGGAGACAGGAGCTGAATCTGAGTCCGGGCCCTTTTGAGGCCTAGAAACGGGGACAATTCAATGAATTAACGTGCACACTGTGAAAATGTGACAACGTAGGTTTACATAGGCCTGATATTCGTTGCTTTCACGAAGACTGGAAACTGGCATACTAGAGATGGACACAACTGTAATTGCGTCTTTAATCGATCAGAGGGGAATACATGCATATTGATCATGCACATATAACATAAGATGGGGAACACGTAGGCACATATAACATGGCAAAATTTACTTTTCCACATTCCCTCCTTGTGCCCTACGTTTCCATCAGGAAACATCAATATTCATGATACCATCTATCATTTCATATAGCATCATTTGCTCATCTCGAATTGTCTTGGAACGGGATTTAGGACTAGGAATACAAGAGGTAGCACAAATGCCGCAAATCGCAGGGCCACATTGTATACAGAGGCAGCAACTGAATATGATCATTACTGCAATACCTAGGAATGACAATACTTTCCATCCCCAGGCAGATATAATACTCCAGAGCCAACCGGACCATGTCCAGGTGCCTGGATTCTGGTGTAACTGATGGGCAATTTTGTGAAGTCTGGTTATAGCTGAATAAACAGACGGCGCGTTATTAGGAATGAAAATGCAGCAACTAGATCCGATGACTCTACATGCTCCTCCTCTATCGGCCAGTATGACGTCAAGAACGAGACGATTTTGGAGCACAACAAATCTCATAGCAGATTGCTCTTCAGTTAAGTTACCTAGAGCAGAAGTAGTCTCATTCACTACTGCTTCGAGGGTTCTGGTTAGTCTACGTATTAACTTACTATTCTGGACAGGTCCTATAAAGAAGAAGAAACCTTTATTGAAGTCTTGATACTGTTCTAGACTAGTTTCAGTTTGATCGACAATTGGGGACTCGATCTCCCTTCTAGGTCTGACGTGTACTAGATGTGTGTTTCTGTGATAATCAGGTGGGGCTAGAAAAACTGGTGGCAGTAGGAAGGCAATGTAACATGTTCCATCCCAATCGAGGGGCAGACGAACATATGCGGTCTGACCACAAACAAAATAAGAATGACGTGAGGCTTTGAAAATAGATTTCCCACTGTCACTATACTCGACAATAGTAGTACAATCACTATGTCCTACATGTGCGGAACCATTCTTTCTGACACATAATTCGCCTTTGACTGGTAGTACTGAAATAGCAGGCAAATCTGGAGTAGTATCGGACTGAACATTCAGGACCATAAAATTCGAAGAATAATTACCCAAATCATATACTTCATTTTCTAGATCTAACCCTGTTCTATGGGAGAGACCTTGCTTGTCTGGAAAACATGTTCTATTCAGAAGGGACATATCATTGGAGGAGGACGTTAAAGTGGACCATGCTCCACACGAACCATTATGTGAAAATGGATAAGGAAAGAGTGGTAGAACTCCCTTCGGCGTCTGGAAAGGGGGAGTCGACCACACACCCAACAATTAGTAGCATTGCTGGTCTGGTGTGAATAGTGTAACATTCTGATAAATGTATTATTTCGCATAGCAAGACGATAGGATAGCTCGTGAGGAGGCAGATCACTAAATGTGTGCTCTACTGTAGCATTAGAAAACTTATTTACATGTGAACTTGGAAAACATAAATGTAAAGCATAACTTGTGCAGGTAACCATAAGACTCAAATATAATAAAAAGCTTAGAATAATGATACATCGTATAGAGTTTTGACTAACTCTCTCACTATGGGGGTCTATCTCATACATGTCAGGGACCTGTCTAACCGTTTCACCCGAGAGGGACTTAGACAATTAAACTGGCTGACTTATTTTACTAGACCTGAGTTTCAGTTTATACTCCTGTTGCGGAGTTTTCTCTAACAGAGGAACTTTAAGTTCAGAGTCTGTTTTTAGGCAGTCTGTAGGAATGAGGCAGTCCTTAGCAAAAGTCTTTACTGGTAATCCATGGAACTTCCTGATGTGGGACAGATGGACCCATCCTTTCCGGCCCTCGAGCTTGACTGCTGTCCTTGTTGCTAACAAGACAAGACGAGGCTCCTTCCAACGGGGCTCCAGCGGAGTTGAACGATCAAAATTCCGCACCAACACAAGGTCCCCTGGAATGACTTCATGCGGTTTCACCTCGGTATTGTCTGGAAATGCGGCGGCAACCTGTGAACGACAAGAGTGTAGGGCAGACATCAAGGAAGCTAGGTAATCTGTCAGCATATTACTGGAAACATCTGTAATACTGCGGGGTCTAGGTGTACCCCACATGTTTGGGGGGCGGCCGAATACGACCTCATACGGGGACAGACCTGATCTGGAATGTGCAACCATCCTCATGTAGAATAGAGCAACTGGCAAGGCAACTAGCCAGTCTACACCTTTTTCTTTACATGTCTTGGCAATACGGATTTTCAGGGTCTGATTATGTCTCTCTACGAGACCGGCTGCTTCAGGATGGCGCACACAATGGAACTTCCACTGGTACCCTAACAGAAGGGAAACATGTTTCATAAGCTCAGATGAGAATGGCTGGCCGTTATCAGAATACACAACCCTAGGGAGTCCATAGCGGGGAAAGAATTCACGAACCAACTGCCTGGCAGTGGTCGCGGCTGTGTAATCTGGAACTGGATATGCTTCTGTCCACCTGGACAAAGCGCATACAACTACGAGGACATACTTGAAACCTCGACATCGCTCCAACTCAATATAATCCATCTGGAGGACTTCAAAAGGGTGGTCAGGAGGTTGGAATCCACCTTGTTCCACCGGGACACTTTTACCTGGATTGAATTGACAACATATCATACAGGTACGGACTTTCTGCTTGGCTGCAGCTCGTAAGTGCTTGTTGAACCAAAGGTTCTGAATACTGTCTAACATAGCTTTTTCTCCTAGATGTGCTGGACTATGTGCGGTATTAATAATGACTTGAACCATAGAGTCGGGGAGAAACCATGTGGCTTTTCCCTTCGTCAACCATCCCTGATCTGTCTGGACCCCTCCTTGTTCAGACCATTTCTTGATTTCTTCGGGAGTAGCATGTAATTGTATGTCTATGACATCTTGTGTAGGGTCCTTAACTGTCATACAAGTAGTCTGATCTAGAGTGAATGTCTGTGTTGTGTTAACTGGAATGTCTGGAGTCTGAGCTGTAAGCTTGGCTGTTCGATCTGCTAGATCGTTACCTTGGGAAATGATGTCAGTAACTTTCGTATGTGCCTTGCACTTCATGATAGCAATAGCTGTCGGTAAATGTATTGCATCTAACAGAGCTTGAATGAGGAGACCATGCTGAATCTTGGTTCCATGGGAAGTCATGAAACCTCTCTCCTGCCAGAGCACTCCAAAGTCGTGTACAACTCCGAATGCGTAACGTGAATCTGTGTATATGTTTACTTTCAGGTCCTTAGCACGTATGCAGGCTTGGGTCAGAGCCACTAGCTCTGCTGCTTGAGCAGACAGGGTGTCAATACGATGTGTTTCTATAACTTCGGTTTCAGTAGTCACTGCATACGCGGCTACTAGATCTCCTGTACTAGTTCTCATACATGAACCATCCACATAAAGTGTCAGGTCGGGATTAGGTAATGCAATGTCTGTCAGGTCTTGTCTTGGCTTGGTCATAGTGTTAACAACTTCCACACAGTCATGTGTGGCAGGATTTGAAGTAACTGACGGTAACAGTGTAGCAGGATTTAGAATGTTGCAGCGTCTGATTTCTATGTGTGGCTGGAACAGTGTCAGTTCATAACCTGTTAAACGTGCAATTGTCAAGTGCTGAGTCTGTGTTCGGTTTAAAAGAACTTCCACGGAATGTGGAACTTGTACTGTCAAGGAGTGTCCTAACACTATGGAATCACTTTGTCTGATAGCTAGAGCTGTGGCTGCAACTGACTTGAGGCACGCAGGCAGAGCCTGAGCTACTGGATCTAATGTGCTCGAAAAATAAGCACAGGGCTTGTACTGTCCTGCTTGATCTTGTGTGAGAACAGATAATGCAGTACCATCACGTTCTGTGACAAAAAGTGTAAAAGGCTTACTGTAGTTCGGTGTAGCTAGAACAGGTGCTTGGCATAAGGCTTTCTTTAATTCATTGAAAACAAGTGTATGTTCCTGGGTCCAAGGGAGGACAGTCGATACGGCTGCCTCCTGTGTTGTTAACTGTATCAGTGGTTTGGCTAGAAATGCATACTGAGGAATCCATTGTCTGCAGTAAGAAGTGAGGCCAATAAACGCTCGCACCTCCTTCTGTGTCTTGGGCTGTGGAAGACTCGCTATTAACTGGATACGGTCTGGTGTCAACTGCCTACCCCACTTGGACAGTAAGTGGCCTAAGTAGATCACTTGCTGGACACAGAATTGTAACTTGCTCGGCCAGAAAATACAGAACTGTAAGTGACGCACGCTCGCAATCACGCTCAGAACGGGCTGTGATCAGTACATCATCGACATACTGGAGCAGGGCAGTGTCAGTTGGCATGTGAATATTGTCTAGTTGTCTCTTAAGTGCTTGACTGTAAATACTAGGACTTTCTGTGAAACCTTGAGGAGCTCGTGTAAATTTATAGCTCCTTCCATTTAAACAAAAACCGAAAAGGTACTGGCTGTCTGGATGAATGGGGACACTGAAAAATGCGTTCTTGAGGTCGATAACAGTGAAAAATGTAGCTTCAGAATCAATGGCTGTCAATAGGGAAGAAATATCTGGGACTACTGGATACTGGGGTATAATACATTTATTAAGCTCTCGAAGGTCAATCACTAATCGATATACTGGAGGTGCATTTGGATCAGTACGTTTCAAGACTGGAATGATAGGAGAATTACATACATTGGAGTCAGTTTCTACAACCACTCCCTGAGCAATGAGCTCGTCAATAATTTTGGACAAGGTTGCTACAGCCTCAGGTGGCAATCTGTACTGTCTGATTCGTGGCAAAACTATACCTTGTTTGAGGGTCACACGATGGGGTGTGATATCCATACATCCTACATCAGTTGGACCTTGCGCCCATAAATGCTGCGGTACATTCAATAGTCTTGGATCAAAATCACGTAATACATAGTGACCTTTAAAGTCACGTAAAAACAATCGGACTCCTCTCCGCTCCATCTCACTTCCAGATGCCTGTCAGTTAGCGGCTTCAACTCTGACTCACACATCATTTTGAGGCTGTATTTGTGACTAACGTAGCGGCGCTAAGCTTTTGCCCTCGAGAAGTTTTAACCAACCGAGCAGTATCTTTGCTCCTACCTCGATGTGCCAAGTTACTAACGCCGGTCTCAGCGCCCAGGAGGGAAGACGTAGCGGGCGTAGCGGATCTGCGTGTTCGGTCAGCTGCAGCGGAGGCGAGCGAGGAGGTGAACGCCCTTCTCGAGCCGTGCTCTCACCTGCGTGGCTACGGTGGGAACAAGCCGCCCTGGAGCTCCGCAGAGCTAGGCGGATTCAAAGTCTTCTCAGGGTTTCCAGTACTAACGGAGCCAGTTACATAACCAAGCCGACATCTGGGGTTCTAGCTTTACCGGTTTCAGAATCAGACGGCGGTTTTGTTCCCACGTGTACGAGTGCCTTATACAAGGGAGCTACTAACGAATTTGCCACAGTCACAGTAAGCAAGAACCACGTTAATGAAGAGATAAACAGCAGAAACAGCAGTAATAATTGCAAATCTACAAGCCCATCGTTGGCACATATGAGCGCTGCAGAATCTGCTAGGAAGTTAAGAGGTAAGAGCGCAGCAAAGAGCTTGGTGGGGGCCAGTATATCCCGCAAAAAGAAAGCGAAAAGCGCGGTGCAAGCTATTGAGGAAGAGGCTGGCAGGGAGGTTTTTGAGCTAGGAAGAAGCCCCCAATCTGGCGCAGAATTAAACCAGGAAACATCCTCTTATCTTTCGACTGAGGTTAAAGCAAAAAGGGGTAGGAAACGCTGTAAAGCGAAACCCCCTACAGCTCCCATAACTAAAATCACCCCATCTCTGCGCTCTTATTTTAAGGTGGTTCCTCTGTGGAAAAGTAAATTTTGCCATGTTCTGTGTCCCTACGTGTCCTCCATCATATGTTATGTGTGCATGATTAATATGCATATGTATTCCCCATGTTCGATTAAAGACGCAATTACAGTTGTGTCCATCTCTAGTATGCCAGTTTCCAGTTCTCGTGAATACTACGAATATCAGGCCTATGTAAAGTTACGTTGCCACGTTTCTCAGTGTGCACGTTATTTCATTGTAAAGTCCCCGTTTCTAGGCCTCAAAAGGGCCTGGACACCAGATTCAGCTCCTGTCTCCTGAGCCTCGCTGAGGAGCGATACAGCCCCCACCTGTATTCCTGACCCTTAACTTACTTCCTGCCTCACAGTGCCCGGTTCAGCCTGGCTCTGCCTACGAGTCTGCCAAGAGTATGTTATGATTCTAGTTATCAGTCCAGCCCTCCTTCTCTGCATTCCTAAGCTACTGAATCGCATCAATAGTTTCCGTCATCGTCTAGCCTTTACGTCTCCATGTAAGAGAAATACTGTATTTATGGTCATTTAATATTCTTCATCACGCACTACATGTAGAATAATGCATGCACCAGTCTTAGAGTCTGTTAGCCTTTACCCCGATAACTTTTGGATTCTATCAACATGTTCTCCAAACATCAGATACTAGATAGTGGTAGGTACATGTTGCCCTGACTCTCCAGACTTCAGTCTCTGCTCCTAGCACAGAGTTCATAGCCCCCAGCTTCTCCTAGTAACATGTCATTGTCAGTTTGCGCGCACCATTAGGTTAGAGGTCCCGGCTCCTTAGGTAGCCCCCTCCATGTTTCCGCCCCATTTATGACATATTCTGTTACGTTTACATCACATGTCTATGTACACGCCTCTTGTTACACCCACTTTCACCCTTATCTTTCGCGACTGCTATTGACCACACCCACTGCTCCGCCTATTGTATTCACTGTAATGCAATTGTTTTAGTATATATATGTTGTTCATTGTTATTAAAGTTAGCGCGCTCATCCCATATCGAGCCCCGGCAGCTGCCGGGCCCTGCCATCCTATTCCCGTGCAGGTTGTCCTGTTCCTGTCCTTTATGCTGTATTAAAACCTGCAAACTCCTACTACCTCGAATCTTGACTCTTATTTATTGAGCTATCTGTTATTACTATGTCCAGTAAAACCTAGATCCGGTATTATTTATTTATATACCACATAATGGCGCCCGAACAGGGACTTGCCCTTTCCCCACGCGCCGGTGAAGCCACGTATGCCCCCTGACCCTCTGCAGCCGTGACGGAACTCTTCTGCGCACCGGCAGATATTTCTGCTTCAAGTATCCCTCAGGCCCACGGAGGAGACGGAGGTTGCGGTCCAGCATCCAGACGAGGCGGTGGAGGAACGCGGCGAGTCCCGACCAGAGCCCAAGCCGAGAGTCCAAGGTCCGAGGTATCCGGAGGCCCACCCGTAACAGAAGTCCGAAGTTCGTCCGTCCGGCGTCGAAGCAGTCCCGTCCAGTCCGAGGCCTTCCGTTCTTGCTGCCCGGTGAGTACCGTTGCTGGGGTAGTATCTAGACATGGTCAATCTAATTGTCTCTGGTCCGTGGGGTTTGGTGGTACACAGATCCCAAAACGAAGTGTCCACTTCGGTGGATGCGGGTCCTGACGTGTCTCTTTATGAGACCGGTGAGTTTCGTACTGTTTTAGCAGTGCATCTAGTTTCTGTTCTAGTCAGTTCTGTTCACGAGAAAATTCATGTATTCTGTTTTCCGTATTCCAGGTAGTGTTCTGTTCGAACTGTTATTTTAAATGTTCTTCATGTATTTTAATGTCGTGGTATGAATGTGGTGTAATTATCGTGTTCATTGTGTATTGTAATTACGTATTGTGTCTAGGTTACAGTTCAGTCATGCCCTTATTTTCTAAACTACGTCAGTTAAAAACCAGAAAAGGTCTGCTAGAAGCAGCAGTTCCTGTCCCGCCTAGGGACAGTCCAGGTCATTTTATGTATCAGAAGCATGGCATAAGTGCCATATTATATCTAGATTTATGGGTAGAGTATACCAAACAGTTAGAAGAAAAGTATAGATGGCCCGTATCAGGTACGTGGGATGCCGAGTGCATCATGCGAGTAGAAGAAGCATTATGGAAAAAGAAAGCCAGACAGTCACAGAAAGATGCCATCGAGTTATGGCGCAAAGAATCTCATAAAAGAACCGAAAAAGAAACCAGAAAGTCAGAACTAAGTAGAGAATCTTTAGAAAGAGCCCAAGAAAGGGAATTAATCGAGATAGGTGAACGAGTCAAAACCGAACAGTCAGATAGACGGAGGCATGCCCTCATTAAGGGTATGTATCCTCTTCTTGCCGAGGGCTTGCCAAAAGCGACCTCGGAGGCATCCAGTAATTTTCCGCCACCCTTAGTTCCGACCAAGCTACGTCACAAACCGACCGCAGCTGATATTTTCATCTCGTCCTATTTGGACGACACAGTCCCGGAATATGCGAATCCTGTTCCGCCAGTCCCTGTAAATCAGGCAATTCCTGCTCCTCCAAACACCGGGGCACCCTTTGCAGTACCTGCTACGGTACCCCCGGTCCAGCCTACATTACAATTCCCCGCCGCGCCAGTACGAAGAGTATCAGTCGACGATTCCAGTATAGGGGCCGCAGGAGGAGGTCCTCCTGGTACCCCGCCACCACACCAACGTAGAACGTTAGCCGAGTTACATGAATGTGCGTTACAGCGTACGCCCAAATATAAGTCCGTCGCAGATATCCGACGAGCTCTTACTGAATGCCGCTATGATCCAGTCGCAGGTGATGATAGTACAGTTATATATTCCATCCGTGTAAGACGGGTGACCGGGTATTTGGACACCCTACCAGATATGAAAGAAGATCTAGACAGAATATATCGTTTCATCCGTACAGGGAATGATCCAGAAAGTATTGGTGAAGCCATGTCTCAAAGGAAAGCTGAAATCCAGCTCATGATATTAAAGTTTCTGATTAATTGTTTAATAAGGGAACAAGATTATCCGACCAAAGATCCAGCTGAAATGAGAATCCTGACAAGGTGGAGTGATAATATAGCCGAGGGTAAGCACAGAACTATCAGCAGTATAGAGAGTATGTACAAGAAAATTCGTAAGGAAATAATAAGGTTACACGAACAACGTAAAGCAGCACAAGTAAGCGAGAAAGAGAATGACTCTCCTACGGAAGAGGTAGAGGACGAGAATCCCGCCAGAATAGCGTATGTAGGAAAATCTAGATTTCCAGACCGCCATTTACGCCTAGAACACAAGTCAGTTTTTCATCATCCAGCACTAGAACAAGGCTCTCTAGAACAAGTATTTCAAGCTACCGATCATATTCTGAAATCACGAGTCGGTTATAGTGAGTTAAGTACTATGCATGAACAAGAACTAGTCCGATCAGCAGTCCGATGGATTACTGATTCTACCACTTTTCCAGATGAAATAGTGGCACAAATATTTCTGAAATTGCCCCCAGCCGAGCAGCGACTGGTGGGTATGTACATGATCCAGCACCTCATCACATTGTATGAGGGTCAACATTCTGATCCAGGTCCGTTACACGATGTCCTGAACGAGCTACTCCAGTATAGATGGAAAGGTTTAGGTACCGATTTAATTAGTGTCATTTTAGAACAGCGCCACAAATATAGAACGTTTTTGAACCCGCATTTTGTTCATGTCTCACCCCCAGAAAGTAAACCCTTTTACATAGATAGACAGAACCCGTTACGAGAAGTACACCCAGTCAGGACAACAGATGGTGAAATGCAAAGAGTGTTTGTTTACACCCCGATTACAAAGATGGAACTCTTAGAGATGAAGAAATTAATTCCTTGTCATGACAAAGATCCAGCAGGGTTCCACCGAGAGTTAAAAGACATGCTCCGTATGGGAGAATACACGTATCCAGATATTATTAAAATGTTAAAGGTCCTGTTGCCCGCAGGGGTATACGAGAAACTCAAGGAAAAAGATTGGGAGGTGGGAGAGAAAAAGATCGATTGGGCAGTTCTAGAAGCTGAAGATAAGATACGAGTACCAGGTACCGGTCTTGGAGAGAAATGTAAAGAATTACCAGAACTGTTAATACAAGTTTTGCCCAGATTATTAGCCACTAAAAAGGAAGACTGGGATGCAATCTCAGCATGTAAACAGAAACAAGACGAAGACACTAGTGATTTTTATTCTAGATTTGAGAAATGCTTTATTGTAAACAGTGGCTTGAAGACGAGTAGCGAGTCATACCCTCATCTTTTTGTTACCAAACTAGTCGAGAATTCTAGTCCACAAGTTAAGAATCGAGTTTTGAAAGTCGAAAGTACGTGGCAAGCTAGTACGCCGTCCCAGATGTTACAGATGCTCCAGTACCACCAGAATAGAATCAGAGAAGAGCAAGAACACGAGAGAAAGCGTATGAAAGACACGAAAATGAAAGTACTAGTTGCACAATCTGTTCCACAAGACAGTCAGAAGAGGGGTCCGAATCAAGCCAGTCATCCTGCAGCTCCCGTTAAAGGGACATGCAATTATTGTAAACAGCCAGGTCATTTCATAAACGAGTGTGCAGTTCTGAAACATAATATAGCTACTGGTAAGACTAAAGAAAGACCACGTCCGCCTAGACAAGAACAAGTTTCACAGACTCCTCAGCCACAGAATGCACAACAGACAGTTACAGCACCGCAGCCTATTGCCGCAACACAGCAGGTTACACAGCAGATGTACCAGTATGCACAGTCCGAGTATCCAGAGTATCAGCCATATTCATGAAACAGCCTAGAGAGGGAGGTAGGCTTGCCTCTCATCGAGATTCCTGTAGATCAAGAAGGTCCCTATGTTCATAGTCAAGTACTAGGGAAAGACAGAAAGTTTCTGATTGATACAGGGGCAAGTAGGACCACCATCAGTCACGCCGAAGTTCCAGGGGCTCCGCTCTCAGGCTCTAGAAATGTTTCCCTTGGATTTTCAGGAAAGCCTATTGTAAACGAGATTTCAAAGCCAGTTACTCTAGAAGTAGGTCCATTGTCCCGCACCACTGATCTGTTACTTACAAAGTCATGTCCAGAAAATTTGTTAGGTATTAAGACACTGAAAGAATTAGGTGCAGTTATTTGCTGTTCCCCAGAGGGAATACGATTGTTCCTACGTGACTTCAAGGGTCACTATGTGTTACGAGATTTTGATCCGAGATTGTCTAATGTTCCGCAGCATCTATGGGCGCAAGGTCCAACTGATGTTGGTTATATGCAAATCACACCCCATCGTGTGACTCTCAAACCAGGTGTAGTCCTGCCACGAATCAGACAGTACAGATTGCCACCTGAGGCTGTAGCAGCCTTATCCAAAATTATTGACGAGCTCATGGCTCAAGGAGTAGTTGTAGAAACTGACTCCAATGTATGTAATTCTCCGATCATTCCCGTCATGAAACGTACTGATCCAAATGCACCCCCAGTATATCGATTAGTGATTGACCTTCGAGAACTCAATAAATGTATTATTCCCCAGTACCCAGTTGTCCCAGATATTTCTTCCCTATTGACAGCCATTGATTCCGAAGCGTCATTTTTTACAGTCATAGACCTCAAGAACGCGTTTTTCAGTGTCCCCATTCATCCAGACAGCCAGTTTCTTTTCGGATTTTGTTTAAATGGAAGAAGCTATATGTTCACACGAGCTCCTCAAGGTTTCACAGAAAGTCCTAGTATTTATAGTCAAGCACTTAAGAGACAACTAGACAATATTCACATGCCAACTGACACTGCCCTGCTCCAGTATGTCGATGATCTACTGATCACAGCCCGTTCTGAACGTGCTTGCGAGCGAGCATCACTTACAGTCTTGTATTTCCTTGCCGAGATGGGGCACAAGGTGTCCCCTTCGAAGCTTCAATTCTGTGTACAGCAAGTGATCTACTTAGGCCACTTACTGTCCAAGTGGGGTAGGCAGTTGACACCAGACCGTATCCAGTTAATAGCGAGTCTTCCTCAGCCCAAGACACAGAAGGAGGTACGTGCTTTTATCGGCCTTACTTCTTATTGTAGACAATGGATTCCTCAGTATGCATTTCTAGCTAAGCCACTGATACAGTTAACAACACAGGAGGCAGCCGTATCGACTGTCCTCCCTTGGACATCTGAACATACACTTAGTTTCAATGAGTTAAAGAAAGCTTTATGTCAAGCTCCAGTTCTAGCTACACCGAACTACAGTAAGCCTTTTACACTTTTCGTCACAGAACGTGAAGGTACAGCATTATCTGTTCTCACACAAGATCAAGCAGGACAGTACAAGCCCTGTGCTTATTTTTCGAGCACATTAGATCCTGTAGCCCAGGCTCTGCCTGCGTGCCTCAAGTCAGTTGCAGCCACAGCACTAGCTATCAGACAAAGTGATTCTATAGTATTAGGACATTCCTTGACAGTACAAGTTCCACACTCCGTGGAAGTTCTTTTAAACCGAACGCAAACTCAGCACTTGACAATTGCACGTTTAACAGGTTATGAATTGACACTGTTCCAGCCACACATAGAAATCAGACGCTGCAACGTTCTAAATCCTGCTACCCTGTTACCATCAGTTAATTCAAATCCTGCCACACACGACTGTGTGGAAGTAGTTAATATTATGACTAAGCCAAGACAAGATCTGACAGATATTCCATTACTAGATCCCGACCTGACACTTTATGTGGATGGTTCATGTATGAGAACGAGTACAGGAGAACTAGTAGCCGCGTATGCAGTGACTACTGACACTGAAGTTATTGAAACACACCGTATTGACACCCTGTCTGCTCAAGCAGCAGAGCTAGTTGCTCTGACACAAGCCTGCATACACGCTAAGAACCTGAAAGTTAATGTTTACACAGATTCACGCTACGCATTTGGAGTTGTACACGACTTCGGAGTGCTCTGGCAGGAGAGAGGTTTCATGACTTCTCATGGAACCAAGATTCAGCATGGTCTCCTTATTCAGGCTCTGTTAGATGCCATACATTTACCGACATCTATTGCCATCATGAAGTGCAAAGCACATACGAAAGTTACTGACATTATTTCTCAAGGTAATGATCTAGCAGATCGCACAGCCAAGCTTACAGCACAGACTCCAGACATGCCAGTTAACAAGACACCGACACATACTCCAGATCCGACTACATGTATGACAGTTAAGGACCCTACTCAAGATGTCATAGATATCCAGTTACATGCTACTCCCGATGAAATCAAGAAATGGTCCGAACAAGGAGGGGTCCAGACAGATCAGGGATGGGTAACGAAGGGAAAAGCCATATGGTTTCTCCCCGACTCTATGGTTCAAGTCATTATTAATACCGCCCATAGTCCAGCACATTTAGGAGAAAAAGCTATGTTAGACAGTATCCAGAACATTTGGTTCAACAAGCACTTACGAGCTGCAGCCAAGCAGAAAGTCCGTACCTGTATGATATGTTGTCAGTTTAATCCAGGTAAAAGTGTCCCGGTGGAACAAGGTGGATTCCAGCCCCCTGACCACCCTTTTGAAGTCCTCCAGATGGATTATATTCAGATGGAGCGATGTCGAGGTTTCAAGTATGTCCTTGTAGTTGTATGCGCTTTGTCCAGGTGGACGGAGGCATATCCAGTCCCAGATTACACAGCCGCGACCACTGCCAAGCAGTTGGTTCGTGAATTCTTCCCCCGTTATGGACTCCCTAGAGTCGTATATTCTGATAACGGCCAGCCATTCTCATCTGAGCTTATGAAACACATTTCCCTTTTGTTAGGGTACCAGTGGAAGTTCCATTGTGTACGCCATCCAGAAGCAGCTGGTCTCGTAGAGAGACATAATCAGACCCTGAAAATCCGTATTGCTAAAGTCTGTAAAGAGAAAGGTGTAGACTGGTTGGTAGCTCTGCCAGTCGCTTTATTTTATATGCGCATGGTCGCGCATTCCAGATCAGGTCTGTCCCCGTACGAGGTCGTATTCGGCCGCCCCCCTAACATGTGGGGTACACCTAGACCCCGAAGTATTACCGATGTTTCAAGTAATATGCTGACAGATTACCTAGCTTCCTTGATGTCTGCCCTCAACTCTTGTCGTTCACAGGTTGCTGCCGCATTTCCAGACAATACCGAGGTGGCACCGCATGAAATCGTTCCCGGATGCATGGTCCTTGTGAGGAACTTTGATCGTTCAAGTCTGCTGGAGCCTCGCTGGAAAGAACCCAGACAGGTCCTCCTGGCCACCCGTACTGCCGTCAAGCTGGAAGGCAGGAAGGGCTGGGTCCATTTGTCTCATGTGAAGAAATTTTACGGACTAAAGCCTGTTTCTAAGAACATTTCCGAGGATTTGAAAGACTGCCAAAGTACTATTCTTAAGGACTGTCCCGCAAAAGACTATGATACAGATCCCTCCCTGTTAGAGAAAACTCCGCAACAGGAGTATAAGCTAAAACTAAGGTCTAGTAAAATAAGTCAGCCAGTTTGATTGTCTAAGTCCTCCCCTAGGTGAAACGGTTAGACCGGTTTCTGACATGTATAAAATAGACCCCCATAGTGAGAGAGTTAGTCAAAACTCAATCCGATGTATCGTTTTTCTAAGTTTCATATTGTTTCTCAGCCTTATGACTACCTGCACAAGTTATGCTTTTTATTTGTGTTTTCCAGTTCCTCATGTAAATAAGTCTTCTATTGTTACAGTAGAGCACACGTTTAGTGATCTGCCTCCTCATGAACTATCTTATCGTCTTGCTATGCGTAATAATTCCTTTATCCGCATGTTACATTATTCACACCAGACCAGCAATGCCACTAATTGTTGGGTGTGTGGTCGACTCCCCCCTTTCCAGACACCGAAGGGAGTTCTGCCACTCTTTCCTTATCCATTTTCACATAATGGTTCGTGTGGAGCATGGTCCACGTTAACGTCATCCTCAACAGATATGTCTTTTCTTAACAGTACATGTTTTCCAGACAAGCAAGGTCTTCCCCACAGAACAGGGTCAGATCTAGAGAATGAAGTTTATAACTTAGGTAATTATTCTTCGAATTTTATGGTCCTGAATGTTCAGTCTGATACTACTCCAGACTTACCTGCTATTTCAGTACTACCAGTTAAAGGCGAATTATGTGTCCGAAATAATGGTTCCATACACGTAGGACATAGTGATTGTACTACTATTGTCAAGTATAGTGACAGTGGGAAATCTATTTTCAAAGCTTCACGTCATTCCTATTTTGTTTGTGGTCAGACCGCATATGTTCGTCTGCCCCTCGATTGGGAGGGAACCTGTTACATTGCCTTCCTACTGCCACCTGTTTTCCTAGCCCCGTCCGATTATCATAGAAACACACATCTAGTACACATTAGACATAGAAGGGAGATCGAGTCCCCAATTGTCGATTATACTGAAACTGCTCTAGAACAGTATACAGATTTCAATAAAGGTTTCTTCTTCTTTATAGGACCTGTCCAGAATAGTAAATTAATCCGTAGGTTGACAAGAACCCTCGAAGCAGTAGTGAATGAGACTGCCTCTGCCCTAGGTAACTTAACCGAAGAACAATCTGCTATGAGATTTGTCGTGCTCCAGAATCGTCTCGTCCTTGACGTCATACTGGCCGATAGGGGCGGGGCTTGTAGAGTCATCGGATCTAGTTGCTGCATTTTCATTCCTAATAATGCGCCATCTGTTTATTCAGCTATAACCAGACTCCATAAAATTGCCCATATGTTACACCAAGATCCAGGCACCTGGACATGGTCCGGTTGGTTCTGGAATATAATTTCCGCCTGGGGATGGAAAGTATTGTCCTTTCTAGGTATTGCAGTAGCGATCATATTCAGTTGCTGCCTCTGTATACAATGTGGCCCTGCGATTTGTGGCATTTGTGCTACCTCTTGTATTCCTAGTCCCAAGTCCCGTTCTAAATCCCATTCCAAGAAAATTCGAGACGAGCAAATGATACTGTATGAAATGATAGATGGTATCATGAATATTGATGTTTCCTGATGGAAACGTAGTGACAAGGAGGGAATGTGGAAAAGTAAATTTTGCCATGTTCTGTGTCCCTACGTGTCCTCCATCATATGTTATGTGTGCATGATTAATATGCATATGTATTCCCCATGTTCGATTAAAGACGCAATTACAGTTGTGTCCATCTCTAGTATGCCAGTTTCCAGTTCTCGTGAATACTACGAATATCAGGCCTATGTAAAGTTACGTTGCCACGTTTCTCAGTGTGCACGTTATTTCATTGTAAAGTCCCCGTTTCTAGGCCTCAAAAGGGCCTGGACACCAGATTCAGCTCCTGTCTCCTGAGCCTCGCTGAGGAGCAATACAGCCCCCACCTGTATTCCTGACCCTTCACTTACTTCCTGCCTCACAGTGCCCGGTTCAGCCTGGCTCTGCCTACGAGTCTGCCAAGAGTATGTTATGATTCTAGTTATCAGTCCAGCCCTCCTTCTCTGCATTCCTAAGCTACTGAATCGCATCAATAGTTTCCGTCATCGTCTAGCCTTTACGTCTCCATGTAAGAGAAATACTGTATTTATGGTCATTTAATATTCTTCATCACGCACTACATGTAGAATAATGCATGCACCAGTCTTAGAGTCTGTTAGCCTTTACCCCGATAACTTTTGGATTCTATCAACATGTTCTCCAAACATCAGATACTAGATAGTGGTAGGTACATGTTGCCCTGACTCTCCAGACTTCAGTCTCTGCTCCTAGCACAGAGTTCATAGCCCCCAGCTTCTCCTAGTAACATGTCATTGTCAGTTTGCGCGCACCATTAGGTTAGAGGTCCCGGCTCCTTAGGTAGCCCCCTCCATGTTTCCGCCCCATTTATGACATATTCTGTTACGTTTACATCACATGTCTATGTACACGCCTCTTGTTACACCCACTTTCACCCTTATCTTTCGCGACTGCTATTGACCACACCCACTGCTCCGCCTACTGTATTCACTGTAATGCAATTGTTTTAGTATATATATGTTGTTCATTGTTATTAAAGTTAGCGCGCTCATCCCATATCGAGCCCCGGCAGCTGCCAGGCCCTGCCATCCTATTCCCGTGCAGGTTGTCCTGTTCCTGTCCTTTATGCTGTATTAAAACCTGCAAACTCCTACTACCTCGAATCTTGACTCTTATTTATTGAGCTATCTGTTATTACTATGTCCAGTAAAACCTAGATCCGGTATTATTTATTTATATACCACACCTCAAATCCTGAATATTGGAGAAGAACATTCCCAATTAAGCAATAATACTTTCAAACCTGGTTCAGAGATCATGGAACCCAGTGGGCAAGCTCTATCCCCTGTGCCTGAGACCTCAGTCAACTCCTTAGACAGTCAGCTTCAAACAGCTAGTACTGATTTCTCTCATACATTACAACCAGATGAGAGACCGTCCGATGAGGTCGAGGTAGAGAGTTTATTGCTTAAAAATATAGCAGACCAAGCTACAATAAACTCTGATATGTTAAAGGCAGTGGATGAAACGGCATTACCTTCTGTACCAGTCCATGGCTGTAGCAATTCCATCAATGTTCTTACAGTTAACATTGAAGATAACTTTGAGGCTGGAATATTTACTGAACCCTCTTTGGAAACACCTCAAGATTTAAACGATGCTGTAGGGTCATGTTCAGAAACTCTCTCTGTAGCCTCAATACAAACTATGTTTGCAGCATTATCTGCGGAGATTAAGCAAGGCTTTGCTGAGTCAGCCTCTAATCAGAGAGAGATAAGAAGTTTTTGCGAGTCTCTTGATGAGAGATTAGGCACCTTGACGTTGAGGACCCAAGCATTGGAGGAAACAGTGGGCCAAATATCGATGAGGGCTGAGGGCACCACGGAAGATATCGCAAGACTAAAAAAAGAAGATTTAGCCCTCTCGGAGAGAATGGAGATTTTAGAAAACAATGCAAGGCGTAGTAACATACGCATCTTGAATGTTCCTGAGGGAAGTGAAGGCTCGGATATTAAGAGTTACATAATCACTCTACTAAAAGAAACTTTAAATCTTTCCCAATCTGTTGAAGAGTTAGCAGCGGACATTCAGCGTATACATCGAGATCCCTTTAGACGTAACCCCCAGCGGACCAAGCCTAGGAAAATTCTCGTAAATTTTCATACCTATTCCTTGAAGGAACATATCTTAAATCAAGCTCTTAAGCTTAAGTCACAAACATTCAAAGGATTTAATTTTCAGATTCGCTCAGATTTGTCCCGCTTCACCTTAGATAAACAATGGGAGCTGGGCCAAAGGATGGAGGCTTTTCGTAAACTGGGCGCTACAGTACAGATGGGTTTCCCTGCATCTCTTAAGATCATGCTAGACAACAAAATGTATAACATTAGATCAGTGCAGGCAGCGGATGATCTCTTATTATCCTTTGGCAGTAGGAGACAAAGAGAGTAACACTGAAATGTGTTTGCAACAACCAAAAAACGAGCTAAAAGAGATCGCCTTTAACTCTTAATTTTTGAATGCTTAAATGATTTAAAAAAAAAAAAAAATTATATAAGGAGAAAAGGTCAGGAGAGAGAATGGCTAAATAAAAAAAAAAAAAAAGGGGAAACTATAAAGTGAAAAAAAAAAAAAATTAAATATAAAGGGGAAAAAAAAAAGGGAATAAAATAAGCACGCACATACATAACAATACTTGCCCATAAGTTAAACATAAAGTCCAAAGGCGAGTCACACTATAAACACTAGTGGCACATGGGGTTGAGATGGGGAAGAGCTAGGGGCACTTACTTCCGGAAATTTTCCGGTTAGTGAGCACAGGGTTTTCCCAGGGTAGGGTGGGGGGAAGGGGAGGGCAGGGGGGGGTTCAGGGGCACAACCACATTTCTAAGAATAAGCTCCAATCTTTATGTATAAATAAGTTTTTGAATATAATGTTCCTCACTCATCTGAAGTCAAACAGCAATAAGTGTCACATAATTTTTTCTTTTTATTTTTTTCTTTTGTCAGCCCCACCAAATAACTTAAACTTTCTCCATAATGAGTAAACTCAAAATATTATCCTGGAACGTTAATGGTCTCCGCACCAAGCCTCGTGCTAATAAAATCATGCAATACCTTAGAGATACTGATGCGGGAATCATTATCCTCCAGGAGACACACTTAATTGAAAGTGAGATACTTGATTTGGTTAGAAGAAATAGATGGATAGAATCCTCGATTTCAACAACACAAGGTTCTAATACGCGGGGGGTCTCAATTCTTTTCAAAAAATCCGTTACGTTTAAGATAAAACAGCAGAAAGTAGACTCTGGAGGGAGATGGGCTATCGTAGCTATAGAATTAGGAGACACCAAGTTAACTCTGGTGGGATACTATGGTCCAAATATCGATGATCCCTCAGCAATGAAAACCCTCTTTAACCACTTGCTTAGTTTCCCGGACCCGATGATTATTGCAGGGGATTTTAATATCACATTGAACCCACTTCTAGACAAATCCCCCAACAGTAGACAGAAAACCGTTTCTAAATCCAGAAATTGTCTTCTGGGTTTAATGAATCAATATGACTACATTGACATCTGGAGGTTTAGAGAGGGTCGAAGGCAAGTTTTTTCATTCAGGAACTCAAAGTATAGACATAGATCTAGAATTGACTTCATTCTCACTAGTAGAGCTCTAGCTGAAGACACTACCTCAATACATTACACTCCAATGCACCTCTCTGACCATTCTGGAGTTGAGTTAAGAACTAAAACTGGCTACGATTCCTCTTAAAAGAATATGGTCTTTTGACAGGTCGCTACTTTCATCAATAGAGGATATCGAATTTTTACAATCAGAAACACGCCATTTCTTCATTACTAATGAAGGTACAGCATCAATAGGCATGATATGGGATGCATTTAAGTGTACATTAAGAGGTCTCATTAAAAATAAGATAGCCTATCGAAGAAAACAATATACAGACGAAGTAACTTCCATTGAAAGTAATATTTTGGCAGTTCAGAATGATATTGATAATACCGCTCTAACAGGCAATCATAACCTTGTTGCAAAACATGCAGAGTTAGACAGGCTAAAGTTTTCACTATCAGCAATTCTTGAGAAACGTGTTATGCAGAGATGGGAGGCGAGTAAACTCTCGCATTTCCAATATGGGGAGGGGGCAGGGAAATTACTAGCCTGGAAAACAAAATCTGACCGGGTTCGTAACAATATATCCTCTGTCACAACAGCGGGAGGCACTTTTTTTAGGGACGATGATATTAGGGTAGCTTTCAGAATTTTTTTTCAATCCATATATCAGGACGACCTTAATCTTACTCAGAATGACATAATTAGTTGGCTTGAAGGTATCTCTCTCCCATCTTTAACAACGGAACAGTCCTGCTTTTTGGATGGGGAAATAACTATTGCAGAGGTAGAGGAGGCCATAAGGAAAGCAAAGAGTGGAAAGGCTGCAGGCACGGATGGTTTGCCAAGTGAAATTTACAAAAAACTCACTACAGTAGTCTCTCCAGTCCTTGTTACTCTTTTTAACCAAATTTTAAGAGAAGGCGAGTTGCCACCCGAATCATGGAATAATGCCTCCATAACCCTCATCCTGAAGCCTGGCAAACCCCCCTCAGACTGTGGTTCATACCGGCCTATCTCTATATTGAACGCCGATTATAAAATCTTTACATCTATATTGGCTACTCGGTTGGGCCGGGTTGCTCCTGATATTATAGCTCCGAACCAAAAAGGGTTTATAAAAGGGAGACAGCTTTGTGAGCTTACGTATGAATTACTAGGCTCGATAGATATTGCTATAAAGGAGGCAATCCCTCTGGTTGTCCTCACGTTGGATGCCACCAAGGCTTTTGACAGGGTGAATTGGCTGTACCTGTCGGAGGCCTTGGGGAGGTTCAACGTGGGGGTCAGATTTCGGAGAACGATAAATCTTTTATATCGAAGCCCATCCGCTTCACTGTTGATAAATGGAGGCTTGACGGAGCCTTTCATGGTCACGAGAGGAACTAGACAGGGTTGTCCCCTGTCCCCCCTCCTCTTTGATATATATATCGAACCCTTCGCTCAAATACTAAGAGACAGTATACTCATTAAACCTTTTATTTATGGTGGTTGGGATAAAAAGGTGGCACTATATGCGGACGATATTATGATTTTCTCTACGAGTTATGATGAAGCATACCCAGAGATAATCGAACAGGCCCTCAAATTTGGCAAAGTGTCTGGGTATGAAATTAACGCCCTAAAGACAGAGTCAATGTCCTGGAATATCAATACAATAGATAATAACGCGACATCCAAAACCCAAATCCGTTATTTGGGGGTGAACATAGTTAAGGATATCAATTCGGTGGCTTCTCTTAACTTCAACAAAGTAGCTGCAGAGTGTAGGAAACTTATGAGAGATTGGTCTCATCTTCCGCTCTCTGTCTTAGGTAAAGTAAATTTGGTGAAGATGAGTATTCTACCGAAAGTTTCTTTTTTGTTTAACTCAATTCCACTTTATTTTGAACCAAAATTAATCTCAAAACTACAGAGCGCGATTACTAGCTTTATTTGGAACAGTAAAAGTCCTAGAATTTCGTGGAAAAAAATTAGACGTCGCAGGGAGAAGGGAGGGCTGGCTGGACCAGACCTGCAAATATACGCATGGGCGTTTCAGTTATCACATACGCGTATGTTGCTTAAAATCCCTACATTAACAGGGATGGGCCCTCTTTTTTCTACATTGTTGGAATGTGAAGGAGTAAATCAAGCTGGTTTTCTGTTTAAATTTGGGGACCCCAAATTCTTTAAGAAGATAAAGTTGAAAGTTTTACTAGGGATTGTATCTACTTGGTACAAAGTTAGGCAAGCGATAAAGCTTGGATACTATTCTGCTAAGGCTCCTATATGGAACTTACCCGTTCCCCCCATGTGGACAACAGATGCCCTTAATAATCCGCTAAAAGAAGCTGGTATCAATAGTTCGGATGACTTGTTTGTGGACGGGTCTTTGCTTTCATGGGACTATCTAATTAATAAAGTAGGCCCAAGTCTGTCGAGATTTAAATATATCCAGATCTCCAGCTGGTCACAGTCATATAAAGAGCAGCCAGCATTAAGCAACAAGCAGCCTATAGGCGGCTACAGTGATTTGGTAACTTGCCTCTTAGACAGCCCAGCGGCAAAGAAAGAAATCTCGCGCTGGTACAATAAAATAATAGATGAAATAGATGTCAACTTTCAGCTACCAACAACACTGTGGGCTGAGCTAATGCCAGGCTTGGATGTGGAAGAGCTCTGGACTGCTTCTTGTTCAACGCTTTGGGACTTAGTTAAACCCTCGTGGCTTCGTAGGAACCACCTCTTCACTATACATAGGGCATATTATTGCCCACATAGGTTAACTAAGTTCTCGTTAACAGGACCAGTTTTATGCCCTAGATGTGGGTTGGTCGCAGCCTCGGATGTCCACATGTTTTTAGAATGTCCAAATCTATCGGATTATTGGGAAGCCATCAGGAACACGTTATCACAATCTTTGGGTGAATATGTCTCTATTGATCTCGCTCTGGTTATTTTTGGTCTTAAAAGTAAAACCCGCAATGCAGCATCCAACTTGATATTTTATTCCATTCTAGCTGCACGTAGGGAGATATGTAGACACTGGAAAGATGCTCAACCGCCCACAGTATACGAATGGCAAACGTCACTCCTTCAAATCTCTAAACTTGATTTAGCCAGAGTAGGAAATCCCAACAGGAGGGCTTTTTGGGCCATGATTGGATAGCAGTGACAATACCTGGGGTTTTTTTTTTTTTTTTTTTCCCAGGTCCTATGATTATTGTGTGCATTGCCTATCCTAGTTACCATGACTAACAATCTTGGTGCGAAAGGGGGTCTCGATAATTCGGGCACTATCCACTAAGGCTTCGCCTAAGCGAGTCCATGTTTGGTTTGTGTGTATGGTGCTTACGGGAATTGGTCTTCCTCCTTATCGTATGAATTCCCATACCAGTTATATGCTGAGTTGCACAGAACACGACCATTCTTCTCTTTGCTCTGTGGTGGTCTTTTCATTGGTTTTGATAGATTGGAGCTATGCACGCAAATGAGGATAACAAAAAAAAAAAAAAAGAAGAAAAAAAAAGAAAAAGAAAAAAAAAAAACCAATCGGACTCCTTCTGGAGAACAACAAATTACTGCACCTAATTCTTTTAATGTTTTAATGCCTAACACATTTTCTGGACATGATTTCGTAAGTAACAAATCAGTAGTTCGGGACAATGGACCAACTTCTAGAGAAACTGGTTTTGAAATTTCGCTCACAATAGGCTTTCCTGAAAATCCAAGGGAAACATTTTTAGAGCCTGAGAGCGGAGCCCCTGGAACCTCGTCATGACTGATAGTAGTCCTACTTGCCCCTGTATCAATCAAAAACTTTCTGTCTTTCCCTAATACTTGACTGTGTACATAGGGACCCTCTTGATCTACAGGTATCTCGATGAGAGGCAAGCCTACCTCCCTCTCTAGGCTGTTTCATGAATACTGTTGATACTCTGGATACTATGTCTGGGCATACTGGTACATCTGCTGTGTAACATGCTGTGTTGCAGCGATAGGCTGCGGTACTGGAACTGTCTGTTGTGCATTCTGTGGTGACTGTGAAGTCTGTGAAACTTGTTCTTGTCTAGGCGGACGTGGTCTTTCTTTAGTCTTACCAGTAGCTATGTTGTGTTTCAGAACTGCACACTCGTTTATAAAATGACCTGGCTGTTTACAGTAATTGCAAGTCCCTTTAACGGGAGCTGCAGGATGACTGGCTTGATTCGGACCCCTCTTCTGACTGTCTTGTGGAACAGATTGTGCAACTAATACTTTCATTTTCGTATCTTTCATACGTCTCCTTTCGTGTTCTTGCTCTTCCCTGATTCTGTTCTGGTGATATTGGAGCATCTGTAGCATTTGTGACGGAGTATTAGCTTGCCAGGTACTTTCGACTTTCAATACTCGATTTTTAACTTGTGGACTTGAATTCTCGACTAGTTTAGTAACAAAAAGATGAGGGTACGATTCACTACTCGTCTTCAGACCACTGTTGATAATAAAACATTTTTCAAATCTAGAATAAAAATCACTAGTATCTTCATCCTGTTTCTGTTTACATGCTGAGATTGCATCCCAATCTTCCTTTTTCGTGGCTAGTAACCTTGGCAAAACCTGTATCAATAACTCGGGCAATTCTTTACATTTGTCCCCAAGACCGGTACCTGGTACTCGTATATTATCTTCAGCTTCTAGAGCTGTACAATCAATCTTTTTCTCTCCCACCTCCCATTCTTTTTCCTTGAGTTTTTCATATACCCCTGCGGGCAACAGGACTTTTAGCATTTTAATGATATCTGGATACGTGTATTCTCCCATACGGAGCATGTCTTTTAATTCTCGATGGAACCCTGCTGGATCTTTGTCGTGACAGGGAATTAACTTTTTCATCTCTAAGAGTTCCATCTTTGTGATAGGGGTGTAAACAAATACTCGTTCTAGTCCACCACCCGTTCCTCTAACTGGATGTACTTCTCGTAACGGATGCTGTCTATCTATGTAAAATGATTTACTTTCTGGGGGTGAGACGTGAACAAAATGCGGATTCAGAAACGTTCGGTATTTGTGGCGCTGTTCTAGAACGACACTAATTAAATCGGTACCTAAACCTCTCCATCTATATTGGAGTAACTCGTTCAGAACATCATGTAACGGACCTGGATCAGAATGTTGTCCCTCATACAGTGTAATGAGGTGCTGGATCATATACATACCCACCAGTCGCTGCTCGGCTGGGGGCAGTTTCAGAAACATTTGTGCCACTATTTCGTCTGGAAAAGTGGTAGAATCAGTAGTCCATCGGACTGCTGATCGGGCTAGTTCTTGTTCATGCATGGTACTAAGTTCACTATAACCGATTCGTGATTTCAGAATGCGATCGGTAGCTTGAAATACTTGTTCAAGAGAACCTTGTTCTGGTGCTGGAAGAGGAAAAACTTTCTTGTGTCCTAGACGTGAATGTCGGTCGGGAAGTCTAGTTTTACCTACATACGCTATTCTGGTGGGATTCTCGTCGTCTACCTCTTCAGTATCAGAGTCGTCTTCTTTCTCGGACACTTGTGCTGCTTTGCGTTTCTCGTGCAACCTTATTTCCTTACGAATTTTCTTGTACATACTCTCTATACAACCTAGTGTCCTGTGTCTTCCCTCGGCTATATGATCACTCCACCTTGTCAGGACTTTCATTTCGGTCGGATCTTTATCTGGATAATCTTGTTCCCTTATTAAACAATTAATTAGAAACTTTAAAAGCATGAGCTGAGTCTCAGCTTTCCTTTGAGACATGGCTTCGCCAATACTTTCTGGATCCACTCCTGTACGGATGAAACGATATATTCTGTCTAGATCTTCTTTCATATTCGGTAGGGTGTCCAAATACTCAGTTACCCGTCTTACACGCAATGAATATATGACCATATCATTGTCGCCTGGGACTGGGTCATAACGGCATTCGGTGAGAGCTCGCTTGATATCTGCAACGGACTGGGGTTTGGGCGTACGCTGTAACGCACGTTCATGTAGCTCAAGTAACGTTACACGTTTGTGTTGGGGCGGGGTACGAGGAGGATCTCCCCCCGCAGCTCTTAAACTAGAATCGTCGACGGGTATCGTACGGGCTGGCAGAGTGACTGATGTAGCGGGTACTTGTACTGTGGGCTGGACCGGGGGTACTGTAACAGGTGCTGTAACATTAACTGGACCCACGGGGCCAGCGACTGGAGGAACAGGAATCACATTATTTACAGGAGCTGGCGGAACTGTATTTGCATATTCTGGGACTGTGTCGTCCAAATAGGACGAGAGAAAAATATCAGCTGCGGTCGGTTTGTGACGTAGCTTAATCGGAACTAATGGCGGCGGAAAATTACATGGTGCTTCCGGGGTTGCTTTCGGCAAGCCCTCGGCAATAAGAGGATACATACCCTTAATAAGGGCATTTCTCTGTCTGTCTGACTGTTCGGCTTTAACTCGTTCACCTACTTCGATTAATTCCCTTTCTTGGGCTCTTTCTGAGGATTCCCTACTTAATTCTGATTTTCTGATTTCTTTTTCGGTTCTTTTATGAGATTCTTTGCGCCATAACTCGATGGCATCTTTCTGGGACTGTCTGGCTTTCTTTTTCCATAATGCTTCTTCTACTCGCATGATGCACTCGGCATCCCACGTACCTGATACGGGCCATCTATATTTCTCTTCTAATTCCTTGGTGTACTCCACCCATAAGTCTAGATATAATATGGCACTTATGCCATGCTTATGATACATAAAATGACCTGGACTGTCCCTAGGCGGGACAGGAACTGCTTCCTCGAGCAGACCTTTTCTAGTTTTTAACTGACGTAATTTCGAGAACAGAGGCATAATTTGGGTTGGAGTCTGGACACAATACAATACACGATAAACACAATAATAACTAAGAAAACAAATCACTCATACCACGACATTGAAAACACATGAAATAACATTTATAATAACAGTTCGGACAGAATACATGAATTTTCTCGAGAACAGAAACTTACTAGAATGACTATATGTACTGCTAAAACAGCACGAAACTTACCGGTCCCATAAAGAGACACGTCAGGACCCGCGTCCACCTAGGTGAACACTTCGTGTTGGATCTGTGTACCCAAACCCACGGACCAGAGACAAATTAATTGACCCTGTCTAGATACTACCCCAGCAACGGTACTCACCGGGCAGCAAGAACGGAAGGCCTCGGACTGGACTGGACTGCTACGATGACGGACGGACGAACTTCGGACTTCAGTTACAGATGGGCCTCTGGATACCTCGGACCTTGGACTCTCGGCTTGGGCTCTGGTCGGGACTCGCCGCGTTCCTCACCGCCTCGTCTGGACGCTGGACCGCAACCTCCGTCTCCTCCGTGGGCCTGAGGGATACTTGAAGCAGAAATATCTGCACGTGCACGGTATGGTTCCGTCACGGCTGCAGAGGATCAGGGGGCCTGCGTGGCTTCTCCGGCGCGTGGGGAAAGGGCAAGTTCCTATTCGGGCGCCATTATGTGGTAAATAAATAATTAATTACCGGTTCTATTTTTCAGGATACTCAATAAACAGGTAGCTCAATAAATAAGAGTCAGGATTCGAGGTGGCTGGAGTCTACAGGCTTTAATAGGCATAAAGGACAGGAACAGGACAGCCTGTATGGGAAGGGAATGAAGACAGCTGTCGGGGGCAGGATCTGGACAAAGGAATAGGCATCACTTTTAATATGCGAGCACAGTATATATACTTAAACAAATACATTACATTCAATACAGTAGGCGTAGCAGTAGGCGTGACTTCGTGGCAGTCGCGAAAGATAAGAGTAAAAATGATGTAACAAGAAGGCGTGTACAGGGCGTATACATAGACATGTGATGTAAACGTAACAGAATATGTCATAAACGGGGCGGAAACATGGAGGGGGCTACCTGAGCAGCTGGGACCTCTAACCTAGTGGTGCGCGCAAACTGGCAATGACGTGTTACCAGGGAAAACTGGGGCTATGACTTCTGCGCTAGAAGAGGAGACTAAAGTCTGGAGTGTCAGAGCGACATGTACCCAGGCATATCTAGTATCTGGTGTTTAGAGTACATGTTGATAGAATCCAAAAGTTATCAGGGTATAGGCTAACAGACACTAAGACTGGTGCATGCATTATTCTACATGTAGTGCGTGTGCGGGGAATATTCTATGAATATTAATACAGTATTTCTCTTACATGGAGTCATAGAGGCTAGACCGTGACGGAAACTATTGATGTGATTCAGTAGCTTAGGAATGCAGAGAAGGAGGGCTGAACTGATAACTAGAAACATAACATATTCTTGGCAGACTGGGAGGCAGAGCCAGGCCGGGCCGGGCACTGCGAGGCATGAAGTAAGCGAAGGGTCAGGGATGCAGGTGGGGGCTGTATCGCTCCTCGGAGAGGGTTCAGGAGACAGGAGCTGAATCTGAGTCCGGGCCCTTTTGAGGCCTAGAAACGGGGACAATTCAATGAATTAACGTGCACACTGTGAAAATGTGACAACGTAGGTTTACATAGGCCTGATATTCGTTGCTTTCACGAAGACTGGAAACTGGCATACTAGAGATGGACACAACTGTAATTGCGTCTTTAATCGATCAGAGGGGAATACATGCATATTGATCATGCACATATAACATAAGATGGGGAACACGTAGGCACATATAACATGGCAAAATTTACTTTTCCACATCACTGACACTCTCACTGAAACTGACACTCTCACTGACACTGACACTCTCACTGACACTCTCACTGAAACTCTCACTGACACTCACTGACACTCTCACTGACACTCTCACTGACACTCTCACTGACACTCTCACTGACACTCTCACTGACACTCTCACTGACACCCTCACTGACACTCTCACTGACACTCTCACTGACACTCTCACTGACACTGTCAATCTCACTCACACTCACACTCACTGACACTCTCACTGACACTGACACTCTCACTGAAACTGACACTCTCACTGACACTCTCACTGACACTCTCACTGAAACTCTCACTGACACTCACTGACACTCTCACTGACACTCTCACTGACACTCTCACTGACACTCTCACTGACACTCTCACTCTCACTGACTCTCTCACTGACACTCTCACTGACACACTCCCTGACACACTCCCTGACACCCTAACTGACACTCTCACTGACACTCTCACTGACACTGACAATCTCACTCACACTCTCACTCACACTCACTGACACTCTCACTGACACTGACACTCTCACTGAAACTGACACTCTCACTGACACTCTCACGGACACTCTCACTGACACTCTCACTGACACTCTCACTGACACTCTCACTGACACTCTCACTGACACTCTCACTGACACTCTCACTGACACTCTCACTCTCACTGACTCTCTCACTGACACTCTCACTGACACACTCCCTGACACACTCCCTGACACCCTCACTGACACTCTCACTGACACTCTCACTGGCACTGACAATCTCACTCACACTCTTACTCACACTCACTGACACTCTCACTGACACTGACACTCTCACTGACACTCTCACTGAAACTGACACTCTCACTGACACTGACACTCTCACTGAAACTCTCACTGACACTCACTGACACTCCCACTGACACTCTCACTGACACTCACTGACACTCTCACTGACACTCTCACTGACACTCACTGAAACTCTCACTGACACTCACTGACACTCACTGACACTCTCACTGACACTCACTGACACTCTCACTGACACTCACTGACACTCTCACTGACACTCACTGACACTCATTTCATGAAGCTTTATTCGGTGCATAAAACATGACCATAAAAGCACAAGCAATACAATACAAAGCAGCAAATTCAGATTAAAAATACAAGTTAAAACAGAAGGTTAAAATAGATGAGTTGTTAAAATATCATACTTTTTCTAAATTCGATTGATTTATATATAAAAGTGGCAATATAAAAACATTTGTCCAGGGAGTTCATATTATAGATCAACTTCATTGCATCATCCACATTGTAGGTACCATACTTTACAAACAGTGGTTTCAGGTAAGTAACCCCAACATTCAGGAAAAGGGTGCAAATTAGCATAAAGTGCAGGGTGCTTTGTTTCGAGTTCCCGTCACATGGGCAAGGGCCAACAGGGTGCTTTTTTAGTTGAGGAAAGGCCACCAGAACGTGGGCCATTCCAAATCTGAGTCTTGTTAAGACAAATCTATGGCTTGGTCTGGTTACCATACTCAAGTACAGCTGGTAGCCTTCGCTTTCAATATATTTATTGTAAAGCTGGACTGTTGTAAAGCAACCATTCACTGGTAAATGTTTTTGGGTTCTATGTAACATAAAAGTTTCTTTCATTTCTTGTTTAGAAATAATTCCGACGGAACATGAATCTGACAATGGAAGGAAAAGCCTTTGACTGGATCATCTCCTTCCTCGCCGGGAGAACTCAAAGAGTCCGACTCCCCCCTTTCAACTCAGAGGCCACTGAAGTCATCTGTGGTGTACCACAAGGATCATCACTCAGTCCCACCCTCTTCAACGTTTACATGAGCCCACTCGCATCCATCGTGCGCCAACACAACCTCAACATCATCTCCTACGCCGACGACACCCAGTTAATCCTTTCCCTCACCAAAGACCCTAACACCGCCAAAACCAATCTTCACGAAGGCATGAAAGAAGTAGCCGAATGGATGCAAAACAGCCGCCTAAAACTCAACTCAGACAAAACGGAGGTGCTCATCCTAGGATCTTCCCCCTCTGCCTGGGACGACTCTTGGTGGCCTTCCGCTTTGGGCACAGCACCCATACCCACAGACCACGCACGTAACCTTGGCTTCATCCTAGACTCCTCTCTCTCGATGTCCAGACAAGTCAACGCAGTCTCATCCTCCTGCTTCAACGTACTTCGTATTCTCAAAAAGATCTTCCGCTGGATCCCCCCGAGACAAGAAAGACTGTCACCCACGCACTGGTCACGAGTCGACTGGATTATGGTAACACACTATACGCCGGAATCACAGCAAAATCACAGAAAAAACTCCAACGCATCCAAAACGCATCAGCGAGACTCATACTGGACATCCCTCGTCAAGACCACATTACCGGACACCTTAAAAACCTCCACTGGCTTCCCGTCAACAAGAGAATCACGTTCTGTCTCCTCACCCACGCACACAAAGCCCTCTACAAACTAGGACCCGAATGCCTCAACACTCGACTGTCCTTCTACACACCCACCCGCCAACTAAGATCCTCCAATCACGCCCTCGCCGCAGTCCCGCGCATCCGAAAATCCACCATGGGTGGCAGATCCTTCTCCTTCCTGGCAGCCAAGACCTGGAACTCACTCCCCACTCACCTCCGCCTTACTCAGAACCACATCTCCTTCAGAAAAGAACTTAAAACCTGGCTATTTGACAAAAAATGAACCCCCCTCCCCAAGCGCCTTGAGACCCTCTGGGTGAGTAGTGCGCTATATAAATCCCTGAACTTGAACTTGAACAATATGTTGATCCCATAGATAGTTTGGAAACTGTCCACAACATATTTAAGCCAGGGTATCTTAGTACAATTTTCCAGGTTGAGCCAATCCCTGATAACAAGTTGATTAAACACTGTCTCTTCCTTATGCCAAATCGATTGGAAAAGCATCAAAGGCTCTAAGGGATGAGGTCACCTAAATATGCTGCCCCTACCTCCCTATGAATCAAATCTATCGCAGCTGAGGTAGGTAGGCACAAAAGTTTTTGAGGAAGGTATTTTCTTCCCTTTGCAACAAGTCTGTATTAGTGTAACCCCACAACCCCGCCCCGTATAATGCAATAGAGACACTCCTTGCCTTGTAGTCCTGCATCATATCTCTAATTCGCCTATCCCCTAGCTTAGAGGCGAATTTGAAAATGCCATAGGAGCTTTTTACCATCTTCGTTCTAACGTTTAATAAGTCCTCGGACCAACTTCCGTCGCAAGAAAAAGTAACACCCAAATAACAACATTTTGTCACCTGCTGTACTTTCACCCCTTCAATGTAGAAGGCCTGATTTCTACTTGTTCTGGCCCCACAGATCATGGTATGAGTTTTACTCTTATTGATCAATAGCTTCCTCTCCCTGATAAAAACGGAAAACCGATCCATCAGGCGCTGTAGGCCAATAGGTGTCCGTGATAGAAGTACGGCATCGTCTGCATAGAGCAGTACTGGCACGCTGGACGCAGCTACCTGAGGGGCGTCGGCCTTAACAGTTTTCAAGACGGAGTCTATGCCGTTAATGAACAGAGTAAACAACAGGGGGGCAAGCACACAACCCTGTCTTATCCCACGCTTTACACTAAAATTAGGGGTGCACTCCCCGCTAGCCCCATACCGCACACAGGCTTTCATCTTATTGTATAGTCTTGCTAAAAAATAGATGATTTCCTCTGGTGCGCCTCGCTCTAACAGAACTTGCCAAAGTAGCGAGTGGTCAACCAGATCAAATGCACTGCTTAAATCGCCAAAGCAGAGATATAGATTACCTGGCTTAGCCTTGGTGTACTTGCCGATTAATAGTTCTCAATTCAGGCATTGATCTAGGGTCCCACGACCCTTTCTAAAGCCATATTGGGAGGTAGCAAGAATCCCCTTCTCCTCTGCCCAATCTTCTAGCCTCGACAGCAACACCCGGCTCATGATTTTCACCGATGAGTCAAGTAGGCTAATGGGACGGTAATTACATGCAGCTGTCTTGTCCCCCTTCTTGTAGATAGGGACAATAATCGAGTCTCCCCAAGTAGATGGAATCAAGGCTGTAACAGCTGCATTGAGAAGCAAAGTAAGTATCGGTCCCCACAGTAAAGGAAGAGCCCTATAAACATCAATTGGGACTCCATCGGGCCCTGTGCCTTACCCCCCTTACTGGCTTTAGTGCTGCATTCGACCTCTCCCAAGGTTATGTCCAAAGGGACTATTGGCCAATGCACTATTTCTTTTGTACCGTTGGCTTGAAATATGGCTGAAAAATGGGAGACCCATGCCTCACTACTGACATTGGATGAAAGTTGGGGAATTTTGTCATCTTTAAGGAAGGGGGAATTAACTGTGGACCAAAACAGGCAGCTGTCAGAGGTTTCTGCCGCCTGCGTTAAACTATCCCAAGCTTGTTGTTGTAATTCCCTTTTCCTTTTAGTGAGTGCCATTTTATAATCATGTCTCAAAAGTAAAACTTGATTCCTATCCCTTGATCTAAGGGCAAGAGCCTGCTTCAATTGGGTTAAAAGGGCTGTACAAGCATGATCGAACCAACCCTTACCATGGCCGGTCGAACCTGGCCTTTTTCCCGTAAATATATTATTGATAACCTTGTTAATATTAACAAAATTATTTACAATTGAAACAGACCCACTTCCTATTGTCAAAATGACATTAATATCTGCCAAAGTTATGGATATGATAATAGGCACAACTGTGGCAGATTGTTTCCCTTTCCACCTTATCCTGGTCCCATTTGGTCTGTGGGGCTCAATATTATCTAGGGTTCTCAATGTCCGCTGATTCCTACAGTTCCAATTTTCTATTTTCATAGCTAGGCAGTTATGATCACTTAGATTAGGTACCTCAATAACCGCTGCCAAACAGTAAGGAGCTATGCTAGCTGAGACCATAATATGATCAATGTAGGAATTAGTGTTTCTCCCAATGTAGGTGGGGATAGTTTGGCCACTAGCATCTTTATCAGGCTGTACTAACTCTAAATCATAAGCTGACATAATACCATTAATTGCCTCCCCGTAGACATTATGTGGGAAGTGGGGTGTATTTTCGCCACTATTGTTTGCACCCCACAAGCCCTAGAAAAAGATAGGGGGCAAATTGAAGAATTAAAATCGCCTAACCAAATGTAAGTAAAAATACATTTTGCTTCACCTACTAGCTTCATGAGGGCACTTTCCAATTCATCTATAAAATTGTGCCGTGAATTATTAAAAATATTGTTATAGAAATTAATTAAAAGCACCTGTGTACCTTCTTTCAATTGTACCCATAAGATTTGGGAATGATTTCCAACTGTTACATGTTTTTCTACTGTCAGTGTCAGGTCCACAGATAGGAGGAAAATTAAACCTCCTTTAGCTCTCCCATATCTTGATTCTGCAGCTTCTAAACTGTAACATGCATACCCTTCAAAACTAGGTTTTGTAACACACCACCTTTCTTGAAGACATACAATATCATAAGACCTGATCATATTCTCCCATCCCAAATTATTCTTTTTCGAAGCCCAGCCAGCTATGTTCCAACTCACAATAGAGGTTCCCCCAATAGTACGATTATTGGGTTCATCTTGGTCAACAATGAGGTTAACATCAACCTCGATGGGACCAACATTAGAGACCTCAGCATTTCCTATTTGTAGATTAATCGTTCCCCTCTCAATAACCGGGTCAGATACCAGACCACTATCAAGCACTTAAAAGTGGGATCCTTAGTTTGCCCCAGATCTATACCAGGCCCACCTAGGTGAATTACTTGGACGTTAAGGGGGAAGCTAAGCTGGGGTGAAATGACCTTTGGATGTCAATCATTTTGGTCCAGAAAGCTCAAGGCTTGGTATCTATTCTGTAATGGTACCTCAAATATTGCACCTTGGTTGGGAGTAAAAGGTGTACCTCTATTGGTGACATGGGGCATCTTACTGAGATGATTATAAAAGTATCCCAAAGGGCGTACTAGTACATCGTTCTAATTCGGGGTTAGGGAGGCTGCTCTGAGCAGGACAGTTGCGGCGTGCTGAGGGTATTTAAAATTAACAAGAACACATTCCCCCCTACAGGACTTTCTTGAGTTCCCAATCCAATTAACTCTTCTTGTTGTTAATATTTGGTCCAAGTAGTTGGTTGGGAACCCACATTGCCTGTGCAACCATGAAACCGTTTTGTTCTTAAGCGAATCATGTGACTCCTGGGGGGTTTGTGAGATGAAAGACTGACTGCTTTCAAGAGGCGGGACATTGGTAAGAACAACTACATAAGGAGCACAGTCTGGTGGAAGATTGATAAAACTACTTTTCTTAGGCACAGATCCCCCAAACGTACTTGCTGGTGCTGATGTTATCTGTGCAGACCTACTGCCCCCTGGCAGACCAGCTGTAACTACTTTATTTAAGTTCAACCTCTCATCGGGTGGCTGCGGGGCAATATCACGCACAATCTTACAATCCGCTGGTGGACCAGCTGTAGCTACTTTATTTAAGCTTGACCTCTCATCAAGTGGCTTCGGGGCATTGTCATTAGATATTACCCCCTTCTCTCTGACCCTGGAGCTATCATTCTTGCCGATGTGCGCATCCAGTAGTCTGCCCAATCTGCACACCTCAGCTGATAAAAAGTCAAGTTTGTCTGCGAGAGGTTTAACAATTGTTTCAAACTTCCCCTCTAGAATGCTAACCAATAACTCAAGTTGTTCAGAATTAGAATTAGCCGTGCAGTTCTTAATCATAGTCTCTTTGTCGCTGGTGTTGCCAATGGGTGTAGGTTCAGCTTTCCTTTTGTTATAAATTCCCCAGCGCTTGGTTTGTACTTTTCTACAAGCCCTCACAGTTCGCAAGGCCGGGGAACGCCGCGGCGTAGTGGCATCAGGTGTTTCAGATGGTTCAGGAGGATCCTGGTTTGGAACTGGATCAGCTGGTATTTCCATTGGAATAACATCAGGATCTCCATTAACGACCACGGATAGATCATTACTGACTACATGTAATGCAGAAGGTAAGTCTGGAGGGTTTTCCCGGCCTAACGACTTTCTGCGGTCAGTGTTAATTTTGTTCACAACCTTTACTAAATAATTATCCATGGTTGATTTATGTTTGGACATTTCTAAAACAAGCATGTAGGGGACAGGCAATTGGACTCGAGGAGCAAAAGATATGTTTGGGTACTACGTGGCACCAGAGGCGTATGAACACTATATTTACAATGAATAAAAGTCAAATATTAAAATCACTTTCGACTTACTGAACTGTCTTTGTCCCAACAGCCAAGGGGGGTTGCCCAGCCCTGCCTCGTTCTGCCCCGGACTGCCACAGACTGCCCGATGTTCTGTGCTGTTATAGCGCCTGCAGGCGCAGCAGGAGCGTCACGGGAGCGCAGGTGTGCCTGGGCTGCTGGGGGATGTGGTCCCTCGGGTGCGGTGTTGTCCCGCTGAAGCCGTTCCCCTCATGGCGGGAAAGTCACCGAAGGCTGGCAGTTCTCCTCACGGCAGGTAAGGCTGATGAAAGTGCCTCAGAGTGCCCCCTCGCCCCGCTCGACGCTCTGCGCTGTTATAGCGCCTGCAGGCGCAGCAGGAGCGTCATGGGAGCGCCGGTGTGCCGGGGCTGCAGGGGGATGTGGTCCCTCAGGTGCGGTGTTGTCCCGCTGAAGCCGTTCCCCTCACGGCGGGAAAGTCACCGAAGGCTGGCCGTTCCCCTCATGGCAGGTAAGGCTGAAGAAAGTGCCTCAGAGTGCCCCACTGACACTCTCACTGACACTCTTACTGACACTTTCACTGACACTGACACTCTCACTGAAACTGACACTCTCACTGACACACTCACTGACACACTCACTGACACACTCACTGACACACTCACTGACACACTCACTGACACTCTCACTGACACTCTCACTGACACTCTCACTCTCACTGACACTCACTGACACTCACTGACACTATCACTGACACTCACTGACACTCTCACTGACACTGACACTCTCACTGACACTTTCTCTGACACACTCATTGACACTCTCACTGACACTGACACTCTCAATGACACTCACTGCAACACTCACTGATGCTGACACTGATGCGGACACTCTCACTGACACTGACACTCTCACTAACACTCCCACTGACACTGACACTCTCACTGACACTCTCACTGACACTGACACTCTCACTGACAATCTCATCGACACTCACTGACACTGACACTCTCACTGACACTCACTTACACTCTCACTGACACTCACTGACACTGACACTCTCACTGACACTCTCACTGACACTCAAGGACACTCACTGACACTCTCACGGACACTCTTACTGAAACTGACACTCTCACTGACACTTTCACTGACACACTCACTGACCCTCTCACTGACACTGACACTCTCACTGACACTCTCACAGACACTCTCACAGACACTCACACTGACACTCACACTGACACTCACACTGACACTCACACTGACACTCTCACTGACACTCTCACTGACACTCTCACTGACACTCACTGACACTCACTGACACTCTCACTGACACTCTCACTGACACTCTCACTGACACTCACGTACACTCACTGACACTCTCACTGACACTGTCACTGATACTCACTGACACTCTCACTGACACTCACTGACACTCTCACTGACACTGACAATCTCACGGACACTCTCACGGACACTCTCACTGACACTCTCACTGACACTCTCACTGACACTCTCACTGACACTCAAGGACACTCACTGACACTCACTGACACTCTCACTGACACTCACTGACACTCTCACTGACACTGACAATCTCACGGACACTCTCACTGACACTCTCACTGACACTCTCACTGACACTCTCACTGACACTCAAGGACACTCACTTACACTCTCACTGACACTCTCACTGACACTCTCACTGACACTCACTGACACTCTCGCTGACACTCTCGCTGACACTTTCTCTGGCACACTCTCACTGACACTGACACTCTCACTGACACTCACTGACACACTCACTGACACTCTCACTGACACTGACACTCTCACTGACACTCTCACTGACACTCTCACTGACACTCTCACTGACACTCTCACTGACACTCTCACTGACACTCTCACTCTCACTGACACTCACTGACACACTCACTGGCACTCTCACTGACACTGACACTCTCACTGACACTGACACTCTCACTGACACTCTCACTGGCACTCACTGACACTCTCACTGACACTCACTGACACTCTCACTGCCACACTCACTGACACTCACTGACACTCAATGACACTCAATGACACTCTCACTGACACTCTCTCTGACACTGACACTCACTGACACTCTTACTGACACACTCACTGACACTCTCACTGACACTGACACTCTCACTGACACTCACTGACACACTCACTGACACTCTCACTGACACTCTAACTGATGCTGACACTCTCACTGACACTGACACTCTCAATTACACTCTCACTGACACTGACACTCTCACTGACACTCTCACTGACACCCAATGACACTCTCACTGACACCCAATGACACTCTCACTGACACTCTGACACTCAATGACACTCTCACTGACACTCTGACACTCACTGACACTCTCACTGACACTCTCACTGACACTGACACTCTCAATGAAATTCTTACTGACACTGACACTCTCACTAAAACTCTCACTGACACTCTCACTGACACTCTCACTCTCACTGACACTCTCACTGACACTCTCACTGACACTCTCACTGACACTCACTGACACTCTCACTGACACTCTCACTGACACTCTCACTGACACTCTCACTGACACTCTCACTGACACTCTCACTGACACGCTCACTGACACGCTCACTGACACGCTCACTGACAATCTCACTGACAATCTCACTGACAATCTCACTGACACTCTCACTGACACTCTCACTGACTGACACTCTTACTCTCACTCACTGACACTCTCACTGACACTCTTACTGACACTGACACTCTCAGTGACACTCACTGACACTCTCACTGACACTCTCACATACACTGACACTCTCACTGACACTCACTGACACTGACACTTTCACTGACACTCACTGACACTCTGACACTCTCACTGACACTCTCACTGATACTCACTGACACTCACTGACACTCTCACTGACACTGACACTCTCATCTACACTCTCACTGACACTCTCACTGACACTCTCACTCTCACTGACACTCTCACTGACACTCTCACTGACACTCTCACTGACACTCACTGACACTCTCACTGACACTCTCACAGACACTGACACTCTCACTGACACTCACTGACACTGACACTCTCACTGACACTCTCACAGACACTGACACTCTCACTGACACTCACTGACACTGACACTTTCACTGACACTCACTGACACTCTGACACTCTCACTGACACTCTCACTGATACTCACTGACACTCTCACTGACACTCTCACTGACACTGACACTCTCACTGACAATCTCATCTACACTCTCACTGACACTCTCACTCTCACTGACACTCTCGCTGACACTATCACTGACACTCTCACTGACACTCACTGACATTCACTGACACTCTCACTGACACTCTCACTGACACTTTCACTGACACTCTCACTCACTGACACTAACACTCTCACTGACACTTACTGACACTCTGACACTCTCACTGACACTCTCACTGACTCTCACTGACACTCTCACTGACACTGACACTCTCACTGACACTGACACTCTCACTGACACTCAAGGACACTCACTGACACTCTCACTGACACTCAAGGACACTCACTGACACTCTCACTGACACTCTCACTGACACTCTCACTGACACTCTCACTGACACACTCACTGGCACTGACATTCTCACTGACACTCACTGACACTCTCACTGACACTCTCACTGACACTCTCACTGACACTCTCACTGACACTCTCACTGACACTTTCTCTGACACACTCACTGACAATGACACTCTCACGGACACTCTCACAGACACTCTCACAGACACTCTCACTGACACTCTCACTGACACTCTCACTGACACTCTCACTGACACTCTCACTGACACTCTCACTGACACGGACACTCTCACTGACACTCTCACTGACACTCACTGACACTCTCACCGCCACACTCACTGCCACACTCACTGACACTCACTGACACTCAATGACACTCAATGACACTCAATGACACTCTCACTGACACTCTCTCTGACACTGACACTCTCACTGACACTCTTACTGACACACTCACTGACACTCTCACTGACACACTGACACTCTCACTGACACTCTCACTGACACTCTCACTGATGCTGACACTCTCACTGACACTCTCACTGACACTGACACTCTCACTGACACCCAATGACACTCTCACTGACACCCAATGACACTCACTGACACTCTCACTGACACCTAATGACACTCTCACTGACACCCAATGACACTCTCACTGACACTCTCACTGACACTCAATGACACTCTCACTGACACTCTCACTGACACTCTCACTGACACTCTCACTGACACTCTCACTGACACGCTCACTGACACTCACTGACACTCTCACTGACACTCTCACTGACACTCTCACTGACACTCTCACTGACTCTGACACTCTCACTCACACTCTCACTCACACTCACTGACACCCTCACTGACACTCTTACTGACACTGACACTCTCACTGACACTCACACAGTCACTGAAACTCTCACTGACACTGACTCTCTCACTGACACTCTCACTGACACTGACACTCTCACTGACACTCTCACTGACACTCACTGACACTCTCACTGACACACTCGCTGACACTCACTGACACTCTCACTGACACTCTCACTGACACTTTCAATGACACTCTCACTGACACTGACACTCTCACTGTTACACTCGCTGACACACTCACTGGCACTCTCACTCTCACTGACACTCTCACTGACACTCTCACTGACACTCTCACTGACACTCACTGACACACTTACTGGCACTCTCACTGACACTCTCACTGACACTCTCACTGACACTCTCACTGACACACTCACTGACACTCTCACTGACACTGACACTGACACTGACACTCACTGACACTCTCACTGACACACTCACTGACACTCTCACTGACACTCTCACTGACACTCTCACTGACACTCTCACTGACACTGACACTCACTGACACTCTCACTGACACTCACACTGAAACGGACACTCTCACTGACACTCTCACTGACACTCACACTGACACTCTCACTGACACTCACTGACACTCTCACTGACACTCACTGACACTCACTGACTCTCACTGACATTCACTGACACACTGACACTCTCACTGACACTCTCACTGACTCTGACTCTCTCACTGACACACTCACTGACACTCACACTGAAACTGACACTCTCACTGACACTCTCACTGACACTCACTGACACTCTCACTGACACTCACTGACACTCTCACTGACACTTTCACTGACACTCTCACTGACACTCTCACTGACACTTTTACTGACACTCTCACTGACACTGACACACTCACTGACACTCTCACTGACACTGACACTCTCACTGAAACTCACTGACACTCTCACTGAAACTCTCACTGACACTCTCACTGACACTGACACTCTCACTGACACTGACACTCTCACTGACACTCTCACTGACACTCTCACTCACTCTCACTCACACTCTCACTGACACTGACACTCACACTGAAACTGACACTCTCACTGACACTCTCACTGACACTCTCACTGACACTCACTGACACTCACTGACACTCTCACTGACACTCACTGACACTCTCACTAACACTTTCACTGACACTCTCACTGACACTCTCACTGACACTTTTACTGACACTCTCACTGACACTCTCACTGACACTGACACACTCACTGACACTCTCACTGACACTGACACTCTCACTGAAACTCACTGACACTGACACTCTCACTGACACTCTCACTGACACTGACACTCTCACTGACACTGACACTCTCACTGACACTCTCACTGACACTCTCACTGACACTGACACTGACACTCTCACTGACACTCTCACTGACACGGACACTCTCACTGACACTCACGGACACTCACTGACACTCTCACGGACACTCTCACTGACACTCTCACTAACACTCCCTGACACACTCACTGACACTCTCACTGACACTGGCACTCTCACTGACACTCTCACTGACACTCTCACTGACACTGACACTCTCACTGACACTCTCACTGACACTCTCACTGACACTCACTGACACTGACACTCTCACTGACACTCTCACTGACAATCTCATCAACACACTCACTGACACTCTCACTGACACTCTCACTGACACTGACACTCTCACTGACAATGCTCATCAACACTCACTGACACTCTCACTGACACTGACACTCTCACTGACTCTCTCACTGACTCTCACTGACATTCACTGACACACTGACACTCTCACTGACTCTGACTCTCTCACTGACACACTCCCTGACACTGACACTCTCATTGACACTCTCACTGACACTCACTGACACGCTCACTGACATGCTCACTGACACTCTCACTCACACTCTCACTCACTCACTCACTCACACTCTCACTGACACTGACACTCACACTGAAACTGACACTCTCACTGACACTCTCACTGATACTCTCACTGATACTCTCACTGATACTCACTGACACTCACTGACACTCACTGACACTCTCACTGACACTTTCACTGACACTCTCACTGACACTCTCACTGACACTTTCACTGACACTCTCACTGACACTGACACTCTCACTGACACACTCACTGACACTCTCACTGACACTGACACTCTCACTGAAACTCACTGACACTGACACTCTCACTGACACTCACTGACACTCTCACTGACACTCTCACTGACACTGTCACTCTCACTGACACTGACACTCTCACTGACACTCTCACTGACACTCTCACTGACACTCTCACTGACACTCTCACTGACACTCTCACTGACACTGACACTCTCACTGACACTCACTGACACTCACACTGACACTCACTGACACTCACTGACTCTCACTGACATTCACTGACACACTGACACTCACTGACACTCTCACTGACTCTGACTCTCTCACCGACACACTCACTGACACTGACACTCTCACTGACACTCTCACTCACACTCTCACTCACTCTCACTCACACTCTCACTGACACTGACACTCACACTGAAACTGACACTCTCACTGACACTCTCACTGACACTCTCACTGATACTCACTGACACTCACTGACACTCTCACTGACACTCTCACTGACACTCTCACTGACACTCTCACTGACACTTTCACTGACACTCTCACTGACACTCTCACTGACACTGACACACTCACTGACACTCTCACTGACACTGACACTCTCACTGAAACTCACTGACACTGACACTCTCACTGAAACTCTCACTGACACTCTCACTGACACTGACACTCTCACTGACACTGACACTCTCACTGACACTCTCACTGACACTCTCACTGACACTGACACTCTCACTGACACGGACACTCTCACTGACACGGACACTCTCACTGACACTCACGGACACTCACTGACACTCTCACGGACACTCTCACTGACACTCTCACTAACACTCACTGACACACTCACTGACACTCTCACTGACACTGGCACTCTCACTGACACTGACACTCTCACTGACACTCTCACTGACACTGACACTCTCACTGACACTCTCACTGACACTCTCACTGACACTCACTGACACTGACACTCTCACTGACACTCTCACTGACAATCTCATCAACACACTCACTGACACTCTCACTGACACTCTCACTGACACTGACACTCTCACTGACAATGCTCATCAACACTCACTGACACTCTCACTGACACTGACACTCTCACTGACTCTCTCACTGACTCTCACTGACATTCACTGACACACTGACACTCTCACTGACACTCTCACTGACTCTGACTCTCTCACTGACACACTCACTGACACTGACACTCTCATTGACACTCTCACTGACACTCACTGACACGCTCACTGACACGTTCACTGACACTCTCACTCACACTCACTCACTCACTCACACTGACACTGACACTCACACTGAAACTGACACTCTCACTGACACTCTCACTGATACTCTCACTGATACTCTCACTGACACTCACTGACACTCACTGACACTCTCACTGACACTTTCACTGACACTCTCACTGACACTCTCACTGACACTTTCACTGACACTCTCACTGACACTGACACTCTCACTGACACACTCACTGACACTCTCACTGACACTGACACTCTCACTGAAACTCACTGACACTGACACTCTCACTGACACTCTCACTGACACTGACACTCTCACTGACACTCTCACTGACACTCTCACTGACACTCTCACTGACACTGACACTGACACTCTCACTGACACGGACACTCTCACTGACACTCACGGACACTCACGGACACTCACTGACACTCTCACGGACACTCTCACTAACACTCACTGACACACTCACTGACACTCTCACGGACACTCTCACTGACACTGACACTCTCACTGACACTCTCACTGACACTGACACTCTCACTGACACTCTCACTGACACTCTCACTGACACTCACTGACACTGACACTCCCACTGACACTCTCACTGACACTCTCACTGACAATCTCATCAACACACTCACTGACACTCTCACTGACACTCTCACTGACAATGCTCATCAACACTCACGGACACTCTCACTGACACTGACACTCTCACTGACTCTCTCACTGACTCTCTCACTGACACTGACACTCTCACTGTGGGGGGGGGTGGTGTGTGTGTGGGGTTGTGTGTGGAGTTGTGTGGGGTTGTATGTGTATGGGATCGTGTGTTTGTGGGGGGTTGTGTGTGGGGGGTTTTGTGTTTGGGGTTGTGCATGTGGGGTTGTGTGTGTGTGGTGTTGCATGTGTGAAGGTTTGTGTGTGGAGGGTTGTGTTTGGGGTTCTGTTCATATGAGGGTTGTGTGTGTTAGGGGTCTTCTGTGTGTGGGGTTGTGTGTGTGTGTGGGGTTGTGTGTGTGGGGGGGTTGGTTGTGTGTGTGGGGTTGTGTGTGTGGGGGGTTTGTGTGTGTGTGGTTGTGTGTGTGGGGGGATTGTGTGTGTGTGGTTGTGTGTGTGGGAGGTTGTGTGTGTGGGGCTGTGTGTGTTAGGGGTTGTGTGTGTGGGGTTGTGTGTTTGTGTGTGAGGGGGAGGTTGTGTGTGGGGGTTGTGTGTGGTGTGTTGTGTGTGTAGCGTGGTGTGTGTGGTGTGTGTGGTTGTGTGTAATGTGTGGGGTGTGTGTGGTGTGTGGGGTGTGGTGGAGTTGTATGTGTGTGTGAGGTTGTGTGTGGGGATAGCATGTGTGTGGGGTTGGTTTCTGTGTGGTTGTGTGGGGTTGTGGTGTGTGTGGGGTTGTGGAGTGTGTGTGGGGTTGTGTGTGTGTGGGATTGTGTGTGTGTGTTGGGAGGTTTTGTGGTTGTGTGGAGTTGTTTGTGTGGGGTTGTGTGGATGGGTGTTTGTGAGAGGTGTGTTTGTGGGGTGTTGTGTGTCGGGGGATTGTGTGTGTGGGGGGTTATGGTAGTATGTGTCTGGGGGTTGTGGTTGTGTGTGTGGGGATTGTGTGTGGGGGGTTGTGTGTTTGTGTGTGGGGTTGTGTGTATGTGGGGTTGTGTGTGTTTGTGTGGGTGTGTGGTTGTGTGTGGTGTGTGGGGTTGTGTGCGGTGTGTGGGGTTGTGTGTGGGGGGTAGTGTGGTTGTGTGTGGTTGTGGGGTTTTGTGTGGGGGGTTGTGTTGTGTATGTGTGGGGGTTTTTGTGTGTTTGTGGGGGTTTGTTTGTGGGGGTGTGTGTGTGGGGGGTTGTGTGTGTTGTGGTTGTGTGCGTGGGGTTGTATGTGTGGGTGTGTGTGGGGGATTGTGTTTGTGGGGTTGTGTGTGTGGGGGTTGTGGTTGTGTGTGTGGGGTTATGGTTGTGTGTGGGGGTTGTGTGTATGTGGGGTTGTGTGTATGGGGTTGTGTGTGTGAGGTTGTGTGTGGGGGGTTGTGTGTGTGTGGAAGGGGTTGTGTGTGGGGGGTTGTGTGTGGGGTTTGTGTGTGGGGTTGTGTGTGGGGGTTTGTGTGTGGGGTTGTGTGTGTGGGGTAACAGAATGGGATGGGAGGGGAGGGAAGGTAAGGCAGTGAATGGGATGGAAGGGAAGGGGGAGTGACAGAAGGGTAGAGGATTAAAGAGGTAAAGAAAGTAATGGAAATAAAGGGGGGACATGGACGGAGAGGGGTAGTTGGAGAGTGGGGTAAAGGGAAAGAAGGGATGGGTTGGGGAATGGAATGGAAAGGAATGAGAGGAAGAAGGCGGGGAAGAGAAAGGAGGAGAAAGGCAGGGAAAGGAAGGGTGAATGGAGGGGAGAGGGCAAATGAGAGAGAGGGAGGTGAGGGGAAGGGTAATGAGGGGAAGGGATGGGTGAGGGGAAAGGGGAGGGAATGGTGAAGAGGAAGGGAGGTGAAGGAAGGAAAAAATAAGGAAAAAAGGATGTGTAAGTGGAAGGGGAGCAGAAAAGGAGCAGAGGCGATGGGAACAAATTGGAAGGGAAAGAGGCTGTGAATGGGAGGGAATGGAGGGGAAGAGAAGGGAAGTGGAGGAGTGGAGATGGAAAAGGAGGTAAGAGAGTGCAGGATGGGACCGGAATGGATTGAATGGGATGGGAAGGGGAGGGGAGTGACAGAAGGGGAGAGGATTAAAGAGTGATGGAGAAAAAGGGAACTTAAAAGAAAGGGGGAGAAGGGGATAGGAGAGGAGAGATAGGAATGTAAAGCAGAGAAGGGAAAACGGGAAAGAGAAAGGAAGAGGGAAGGGATGTTTCAAGCCAGTATCAAGTCAGTATCGAGTCAGTATCAAGCCAGTATCAAGTCAGTATCAAGCCAGTATCAAGCCAGTATCAAGCCAGTATCAAGTCAGTATCAAGCCAGTATCAAGCCAGTTTAAAGTTTGGATTCAAGTTCAGTTTCAGTTTGGTTTCAAGTTCGGTTTCATTTGGTTTCTATACTCACCTTGTCCCTTTCACCCAGCCCCGTCCAGTTCTTTTTGGTGCCTGTGAGGCCCCGGCCCCCTCGGCCCCTCGGGGGCCTCGGCTCCGGCCGCCAGCAGTGGTCCTCTCCGTCCGGTGCTCATGAGTGCAATGCCGCGGCTGCCTGGTTACCAGCCTTGTATACCACGGACACGTCACAATAGACATTCAACCTGTCATCATGCATCACAGGCTTATGGGCAATGACAAGTGTTGCAGTGTAAGGGGGGGGGAGAGCAGCCGAGACACGGATATTAATTCAATTACCTAAAAAAAAGAAAAAATCTATTTAGTCACAAAAGGATCCTGCGATGAACCTCAAAGACGATCTAATCCTGCCCGACCTTCTCCCCCCTCAGGGGCCTCTCCTTGTCTCTGCTCCGGCGGAGGCCTCCCCTCTGCACTTAGCCTCGACCTCGTGACATCACAGGGGAGGGAGGGCCTGGAACGTCACAGGTGTTCCATCCTTAGGATTCCCCTGCTGGTGCTAGCCTCGACCTCGTGACGTCACAGTGGAGGGCCTAGCGCGTCACAGGTGTTCCATCCACAGGATTCCCCTGCTGGTGCTAGTGTGGATCTCGTGACATTACAGTGCAGGTCCTGGCACGTCACAGGTGTTCCATCCACAGGATTCTGCTCCTGATGCTAGCCTGGACCTCGTGACATCACAGTGCAGGTCCTGGCACGTCACAGGTGTTCCATCCAGAGGATTCCCCTCCTGGTGCTAGCCTCGACCTCGTGACGTCACAGTGGAGGGCCTGGCCCGTCACAGGTGTTCCATCCACAGGATTCCCCTGCTGGCGCTAGTGTGGATCTCGTGACATCACAGTGCAGGGCCTGGCACGTCACAGGTGTTCCATCCACAGGATTCCCCTGCTGGTGCTAGCCTGGACCTCGTGACATCACAGTGCAGGGCCTGGCACGTCACAGGTGTCCCATCCACAGGATTCTGCTGCTGGGAAGGCGGGCGGGGCCCTAAGGCTGTCACAACTTGCACACACACACCCATACAAGCACGTGCGAAGACACTCACACAGGGGGGTCATTCATACGCTACAATTTCTTATGAACTTTAACAAGAGAGCCCAATTAGGGCCACTCTTCATTGGTCACAGTGAGATAACTTCGAACCAATCACACCCGGGAGCAGTTGTTGCGTCCCTACTGATAGATGGGTCACCCCTCGTGGACGGTATATCATTCACAGCAGGAGCTCTCATTCTTCACCAGGCTCGTGACGGGGTCTCACTTGTGTGAATTTTTAGAACAATCTTTACTGTGTGTTGCTCCGGGGTGCTTCTACTTTCCCTGTGAGTCTTATCATAGCTGCCAAGTTTCTGCGGCCGTTGTGTGAAGTGCGGCTCCAGTCCAGGTTTTTCCCTCTGAATTATGGGACATGTAGTCCTGTTTTATAATGAAATAAACAAGACTACAAGTCCCAGAATTCAAGGAAAACACGTGGACTGGAGCAGCACACCACGGATGGACCTGAAAAACTTGTCAGCTCTGCAAAAAACCTGTGCTCAGGTCAGGAGAGCAACTAGACCCGAATTTCAGGCAAAGCGTGCAGAGCCACCTTGATAGCCAATATGAGGGAGAGAAGTGGAACATTTAGCAGTTTAGGCACATTGGACAAACCCAATCTGATTACGATTGAAAGATTGGAGTCCATGTTTACCCCTATATTCCTCCCTAGGGTTGAGTTATGTGGGGGGTTAGCTACTGAGGCCAAATTGTTCATAGCAGTGTTTGATCCTTTTGCTGCACATACATATTTTGATTTGTGACATGTTAATTTATTGTTAGAAATGGGGTTCTCTACTTGGCAGAGGTAGGTCCCTTTGTCCAAATTGAGACCGTTGCTTCTAGTCAGGGTAAGGGGGATACACACTTAAGATAACCCCTGCTCACCCCCTGGGTAGCTAGGCACGACAGACATCCCAAAGGCAAGCGTTTTCAGCATAGATGAATTCTTCTATGGTTAGGAAGATTAAAGGTGATTAATTGTAGCTGCTTTCATGGTTTGTTTTCTGGTGAACTGGGCTGTGCTGCTAGAATTATGGTTGAGCAGTGGGAAGGCAAGGAGGAAGACTGACACAGGTGAGTGGGAAGTATTTCAGGTGTGTCCTGCAGACCGCCAGGGTCAGGGGTGTGAAGGCCTTTTTAGTGTGTTACGAAGGAACCAAGATGTCTTTAGATACTACCACTTCAGGTATTGCGGTTGAAGGAACCTTTCTGCTCTGAACTCTTCTAGAGGGGCTGTTGCTTGTGGCTTACAGGCCCCTTGTCAGGTTTACAGGCCACTCAGCAGCTCTCTCTATTCAGATTTCCTTTCTTGTGTTCTGGGCTCTTGGCTGCTGTCCACTCTCCAAGCTGCAGCTCACCTCCCCAGGTCAAAGGGCAGGTCTCCTTGAAGCAAGGAAGTCCTCAGGTATCGCTTCAGCCAGCTTTCTTCACGACCTTCTTCAGAAGAAAATAACATAAAACATCCTCATTGTTTACCATTTACAGGCTGAAGAGCAGCTATTACCACATCTGTGCATGGAAATAATGTATGTTTATACCAGTGACTATACACTGAGCCACACATGTGCACTTGTTTAGTATCCACAAAACATCAGATTTACACCTGCAGAGTGGAAAGACCATAAGGGAAGCCATATTAATTTAGGAAAACATAATATTGCCTGAACATGCTATTGGGGTGGGAATATTCCCTGTGAGGTACAAGTCATGATGCCCTATCCTGAAAACTTGACTGTGAGTAGCTGGTAATCCAGAGATTATTTAATTTTGGCCCTAGCCTTCTGGTAATGTAGTGCATAGAGGCCTATGCTGTCCCTTGACGTGATGAGGTCATGGACCTATCCTGTCACCTTGAGGGACATGTCAAGTATGCCCTCATGTTCCTGATATTGCACTACCAGCCTGACACAGGTTTAGCATGTAGATCGATGGCGCAGCATACCATGTTTTGTGTATACATAGTCATGATCAGGCCTTTTTATATGTCACTGGAGTAACCCTTGTGCTAACATTCCAAAATATATGCTGTGTGTGTTTATGCTGTGTCTTGTACGGTACATGCAATATGTACACAAGTGTGCCCGTGTAATGGATGCCCCTGGATTCCATTTTGGAAGCCCCAAATCTGCTCCTGTGCACAAGATGGAGGTGAGATTGTTTGCCCAGACAGTGTAAGTGTTTTGCTGACATGCCTAAAGCTGGAGGGAGGAGACGAAGACAACAAAATGGGGACAGAGGAGACAAGACACCTTCAGAAAGTCACTGAAGCCCGTTTGCTGAGAGGAGCTGCTGATTAGTCTTCGTGCAGCACTGCCACTTGGAAGGCGATGGTGGTGAAGGGTGGGGCTGAAGTCTCCTTTTCAGTGTGGAAAGGATCTTTTAGGTGAGCCAGCCTTGTGTATTTCCCCTGATCACTGCATGGTGTGGTTTTTGATACCCCAGGTATAGAAAGCTCACACCTCTTTGTGCCTCTGATGTGGTTACTCCTGGATGGAGACTACCGTACTACAGGGAGCATCACTCTGCTCTGCAGCATACGCTGATGACTGCTGTGCACCCAGAGCTACAAAAACTGGAGGCAGGGGGGGGATAGGCCCAAAGGACAAGAAACAGGTCGGGGTTTACTAAATTTAATACAAAAAGTGGAACCTGGCTCCATTTGACATTATGCTCTTATTATTTTTGAGCAACAAACAGATCACTATCTTTTCTGTTTGAATGGATTTTTTATTAAACCATTCCTTTCTTTGCAATTGTTTATATTTACCTCAGAGCTGGCATCTGTCTTACAGTCATCTTACCAGATGACAGGGGTTATTCCCTGGACTCTTGCCTTGCTGGAAGAGCTGTATCTCTGACCTTAAGTGCCTGGAAGCCAGCCGGCCTACTGAGAGAGGGAAATCTCCTGCCAACCCTGCAGGAGGAGTTGGAGTAACAGCCAGACCGAGCGCTGAGGGTCTAGCCAGGAGAATGGAGACGGCAAAGACTGATTGGTGAGCCCAATAGTATGGGCACAGTCTCTCCAGAAGTGAGGTGGCAAATGTAAATTGTGGATTGGCCGCTAACCTCGCAGCAGTGCAATAAGAACGATTGGGGGTGTCCTTGCTGGTAAAGTGAAACAACTGTGACCATATATATCTTTGCCATCAAAGCTAAGACTTGTGCCTGTGACCGCCACCACTGCTGCGTTTACAAAGTGCTCACTGTGACTGCTAGCATGCCGCTGTGCCCCTGTCTAAATGGCTACCCATCGCGTGCTCAAGTGACCCAGAAGTGGGTCCAGTGCCTGCCCTGTGACCCCCCCACCACCAGTATCTGCATTTGTCAAAGAACTCCAGGCTACCAATTGAGCTACCCATCCTGTTAACAGCTTACCAAGATCAACTGCCTCTTCTGCAACCACCACGTCTCATCCCAGAAGTGGGAGAGATTGGAGACACTTGTGTCAAAAGGACATGGAGGCTGTGTTGTGGTGAGACTGTGTCCAAGGAGACTGGATTGAACTGAGCTCAAACATTACCGAACTAGGGTGTCTGCGTCTGAGCCTTGAATAGTGTTACACAAAACTCTCTAAGCCAAGGGGGACATGTTGGGCGTAGTTTGCAGAGTTTTGAAAAACTCAGTAAGTTCCACGAGAGGCGGAGTGCAGTCCGATCTGCAGTTTGTGCTGGTATTTCTGCTACTCGGGTAAAAATTGTTCCCGAGCGGCAGCTCACGCTCGCAAACTTACTGTTCGCGATCGCGAACTTGCTGTTCTCAATCGCAAGCGGGGAAAAAACTCCACTGCGCATCGAAAGCGGAGTTTTCTGCACTCTACGAGCTCCGCGGAGTGCAGAAAACCCCGCAAACTCCGTGAACGGAGTGAAGTTCAACGCCCAGGCCTAGTCCAGATACGCAAGAGGAGGGAGCATTGCTGTTCACTTAGGGACCATTTGTGCTTGTTGGGGGTGTTGCACAGACCTTCCTGAAGCCCTGCTAAGTGGGGGCGTCATAACTGAACCCACACTGTCAACTCATCTGCCTAACGGGGGAGCCGCCGCAGCTGATTGCCACCACCACTGGGGACTCCAAGCCCCACATCCCAATGCTGGACCCTCACCTAATGTCTATTTTCCGCCCAAAATGTACTGTTGTTTGGTATATCTTCAACCCCTTGTTAAATCTAAGCATCTTAAGCTGTATGACTGGGTCAGTTTGCATTGATCTGATAAGTAAGCTTGTTGCCCTGATTGTTCTAGTCTACCTCACTGAAAATGTTGTAATCCACCATTTCATAGCTCTGCTTGCAGCTCTGGTATACGCCCGTGTCATTTACAAATGGGGAAAAGGAATGCCACTAAAGGGGATGGGTAAGGGGGTTGGTAAAAAAAAAAAAATTTGCAAAAACATGCTGGAGGCAATTGTGTGCTTGACCGCTATGACAATCTGTTGGTTGAATGTGGGAGATACTCCCTCCAGCCCCAGCTGCCTTGCTTCCTCACCCCATTCATTCCTCCCCCCCATGCAGCACAAACAAGCAAAAGCAAATCCAGGGGATGTTTATGGAACATACTCTTCAAGCCCAGGAGCAACATACTGTGGGTAAAGCACACTTACTGTTAACAACCACACTAGTACACCCCGATTCTGGTCAGCGACTACAATCAACACTTGAGAATGCTTTACCTTGCAGTAAACGCTTTGCCCCATTGGCCAAGATGACAATCGACCAGGATGTTGCTATTAATTTGGAGCGTTCTTCCACGGCACCTGATGTTTCTGTTCCCATCTCCCCTGACCAGACCTCTTACACAGCTTCTAGCTTAGATTTGTTTTTTTTGGGTGGTCAATGCTTGTTTCAAAAATAAATATACTTTATTAACTTTTCTGACAACAATTTCCATCCTTATCTGTGAATTATATAATTTTGCTAACGTTTACGTTTGTCACAACATTATATATATCTATTATCAATAAATGTGTTAAAAACTGTTGAAGGTTATTCACCACCCCCCTCCTTGCTTTTATCTTAGATTTGAAAACTGAGGTGGGGTGTCTAAAATCTATGATTACATCACTGACCAATTCTTTGAAACAGCTTCTAGCTCTTAGCAACAAGCATGCATTTATTGGGCAAATTGATCTACCCGGAACCATCTCCAGACCATCTGCTGCTGTAACCAGACGGTGACTCCTGTGAATAAGGGTGCCGATCCCATATTCGATGATGTTCCCACTGCTAATCATGATCAGCAAATTCCCAGTCATGTGCCTTTGTGGCCGCTTAACTACAACGGAGTAACTTCCAATACCTCGAGTACTCAAAGCTTAGGCGCTCATACTGGGCGCTTGACTCTGGATAGTTTTCCCTCTTCTTCTTCCTTTGGGGCCTATCTCGGTCATAAAACTAACAACTCCCTGTGCCCACTAAAAGTAGACCTGCCAGTGCTGATTCCATCATGATGATCGGTGTCCCTAAGCCCGGCTTCTCCAATGTGTAGCTCGTGAGCTACTGGCTGCTCTCCAACCACCTGTATGTAGCTCTCCTGTGTGCAGCCCAACCTACTAAATTAGACACTTTTGGTTAGTTGAATTAGTCGTGTGGACCAAAATTTAAAAGTGTCTATTCAACACAAAAATACTTGTATTTTTAAACCTCATAATTTCGCAAACATATTTAAAGCTGATATTTCAGTGATAAATCAGGTGGCATTGGGGAGACGTAGTACTACTATTAATACCTTGGTGCTAGCTGCATTGCTTCTACGGCTGTTATGTTTTATCCATGTAAAGCAGAGGTCTTCAATATTTTCACTCTGAGCCCCACGTAAGCAAAATATATTGAGGTCAGGCCCCCCTTTAAAACATTGTGGCAAGTATTGGGGGAGCGGGAGGGACATGGCTCGTGCAAGGAGCGGGGCTTATGAGACGTTTTCAATAATGCTTTTTCTATAGCTTATGAGCCGCACTAAACATGAGACTTATAAGACAGCATATGCATCATACAAAAACAGACATTATCCCAAACAAACTGCTCCCCATACTTGGGGTGTTGTGAGCCTCTCATACTCTTTGACCCCAAAGCAACTATACCTGCTGCACTAATGATAACCGCAGTCCTGAGTAGCAGGCCATCTCCTCTGCATCTTTTACCTCTTCCCCACCATGATGGATCATCACCTCGGTCCTAATGATTGAAAGGAAAATAAGCTCCAATGCCCCTTTTTTAAAGGTAGACAGTCATACCCTCAAATTCATGGGCCGCAGTCCTGATGCATCTGCTTCCTTAATGATAACCATCATTGTCTACTTACACACTTGGCAGCAGTACCAGCTTCACTAATGAATGTCCCTAAAAACAAAACTCATATTGTCCCCTTCTTTGGAGTATATCTCCGAAGAAGCTGTCTCTGGCCCTTTGTAATATAAAAATAAGTCCCCATACAGTGCTCCCTATTCTGGGCCTTCTCTGTGACAAAATCTATGAATCTCGCTCCTTTCCTCTGTCTCCTAGACCATTACTGTGAGGCCCCAGGGATCGAGAGGATTAGAGCTCTGCATTTGAATGCAACCCTGCTTGCCTTCTACCTGCCACCCAATTGACTCAGCTTTCACAAAACAAGCATTTACAATGCAATAGGTCTCGCAGCATTCAAGTTAGAGTTTTTGGCATTGTTTATGGCATGGTATTTTTGTAATTAGTTAGCATTATTTTCAGTCGCCAAGATGAGTAGCATTTTTTGTTTTTTGGCAAAATAATTATTATTTTGTAATAGTTATATTTTGCATATTGTTATTGATAATAATATATAGTGATATTTTTTTTGATAATAGGTAGCAGCAAGGCTTTAAAACATTCTTATTATTATTATTATCTTGAGCATTTAGAGATAAGGATACATTTTTTGTGTTAAGTAAATATGTAAACATTGGTATTTGCGTTTGAAGTTGTATTTATTTTTTTCTGTAAAAACACTTCTATTTATAGTAAAATAGTAACAACTAAATTTAAAGAAAACATGTAACGTTGTAATTACATAGATGCAAACTTACATTTTTATTTGTGCAAATTATGAAATGAAAATAGTGTATAAAAGTTGAAAGTGCATATACATTGAAGGTAAATAATCAAATCTTATTTGCATACAGTAATACTATTTCAAAATATAATTGCAAACATTAATTAGCATTTGAAAGCAGCATGTTGCATACAGATAATTTTCTAGAAAAAACACTAGGAAACTTATCACATATTGGGTAAATGGCAACTAGTGGTAATGTAACAGTATGTACATTAATAGCGCTTTGTGTACATGAAAACTGTTGTTAACATTTTTTTGGTGCAGGTTCATTCTATTTTTTTAATTATGCTAGTTATGCACCCATTACAAAATGTTACATTTACAGAAATTGGTAAATGTTCCATTAATGCGTACTTGTTTGATGTATGTCTGAGTGAAGCTTGCACTGCTGCTTGTGCTGTACTTGTTTGATGTATGTATGAGTCAAGCTTGACTGCTGCTTGTGTTGTACCTGTTTGTATGTATGAGTGAAGCTTGAACAGATGCTTGTGTTGTACTTGTTTGATGTATGTATGATTGAAGCGTGCACTGCTGCTTGTGCTGTACCTGTTTGATGAATTTATGAGCGAAGCTTGCACTGCTGCTTGTTCTGTACTTGTTTGATGTATGTATGAGCAAAGCTTGAACTGCTGCTTGTGCTGTACCTGTTTGATGTATGTATGAGTGAAGCTTGACTGCTGCTTGTGTTGTATCTGTTTGATGTATGTATGAGCGAAGCTTGCACTGCTGCTTGTGCTGTACTTGTTTGATGTATGTATGAGTGAAGCTTGAAGTGCTGCTTGTGTTGTACTTGTTTAATGTATTTGTGAGTGAAGCTTGAACTGCTACTTGTGCTGTACTTGTTTGATGTATGTCTGAGTGAAGCTTGCACTGCTGTTTGTGCTGTACCTGTTTGATGTATGTATGAGTAAAACTTGCACTGCTGCTTGTGCTGTACCTGTTTGATGTATGTATGAGCGAATCTTGAAGTGCTGCTTGTGCTGTACTTGTTTGATGTATGTATGAGTGAAGCTTGACTGCTGCTTGTGTTGTACCTGTTTGATGTATGTATGAGTGAAGCTTGAACTGCTGCTTCTGCTGTACTTGTTTGATGTATGTATGAGTGAAGCTTGCACTGATGCTTGTGTTGTACCTGTTTGATGTATGTATGAGTGAAGCTTGACTGCTGCTTGTGTTGTATCTGTTTGATGTATGTATGAGTGAAGCTTGCACTGATGCTTGTGTTGTTACTGTTTGATGTATGTATGAGTGAAGCTTGCACTGATGCTTGTGCTGTACCTGTTTAATGTATGTTTGAGTGAAGCTTGCACTGATGCTTGTGTTGTACCTGTTTGATGTATGTATGAGTGAAGCTTGACTGCTGCTTGTGTTGTATCTGTTTGATGTATGTATGAGCGAAGCTTGCACTGCTGCTCGTGCTGTACTTGTTTGATGTATGTATGAGCGAAGCTTGAACTGCTGCTTGTGCTGTACCTGTTTGATGTATGTATGAGTGAAGCTTGACTGCTGCTTGTGTTGTACTTGTTTAATGTATGTGTGAGTGAAGCTTGAACTGCTACTTGTGCTGTACTTGTTTGATGTATGTATGAGTGAAGCTTGAATGCTGCTTGTGTTGCACCTGTTTGATATATGTATGAGTGAAGCTTGCATTGATGCTTGTGTTGTACTTGTTTGATGTATGTATGAGTGAAGCTTGCACTGCTGCTTGTGCTGTACCTGTTTGATGAATTTTATGAGCAAAGCTTGCACTGCTGCTTGTGCTGTACTTGTTTTATGTATGTATGAGCAAAGCTTGAACTGCTGCTTGTGCTGTACCTGTTTGATGTATGTATGAGTGAAGCTTGACTGTTGCTTTCGTTGTATCTGTTTGATGTATTTATGAGCGAAGCTTGCACTGCTGCTTGTGCTGTACCTGTTTGATGTATGTATGAGTAAAGCTTGACTGCTGCTTGTGTTGTATCTGTTTGATGTGACCGTCCTGCCTAGCTCAGAAGCGTTCGCTCCTCACGCTGCTCCCTGCTGATAGAATTGGTATCGTAGCGCTTCTGCCAGACTAATCATTGCCTTTATTCGAATTGCGCACTGCTCGCTCTGCTCACTGTAATTATTTATTGTGCCTGATGGTATCGACATCGTAACGCTATAGTGATAGAGTGCTCTGCATTAATTTTACAACTGTGCACTGCTCGCTTTGCCTGCTTCAAACTATCTGTGCCTGATTGTACCGGTGCCACTGCCCATTTAATAGCGATTCCAGGTTGTGCCCCAATCTCGTCCTGTTTCGCTTTTGGGCTTGCTGCCATTTTGTTGTTTGTTGTTTGTGCCTCCCAGCCCGGCTCTCCACCCCGCTCCCGCCTCCCAGATGCTCCTCCCTCCCACTAAAGTTAAGGCTCGACCCGATTGTTCTAACGCTGTGACCGTCCTGCCTAGCTCAGAAGCGGTCGCTCCTCACGCTGCTCCCTGCTGATAGAATTTGTATCGTAGCGCTTCTGCCAGACTAATCATTGCCTTTATTCGAATTACGCACTGCTCGCTCTGCTCACTGTAATTATTTATTGTGCCTGATGATATCGACATCGTAACGCTATAGTGATAGAGTGCTCTGCATTAATTTTACAACTGTGCACTGCTCGCTTTGCCTGCTTCAAACTATCTGTGCCTGATTGTACCGGTGCCACTGCCCATTTAATAGCGATTCCAGGTTGTGCCCCAATCTCGTCCTGTTCCGCTTTTGGGCTTGCTGCCATTTTGTTGTTTGTTGTTTGTGCCTCCCAGCCCGGCTCTCCACCCCGCTCCCGCCTCCCAGCTGCTCCTCCCTCGCCCCTCCCCCTCCACTATCCACATATGACAGATGCATCTGCGCGCAGCGTCCATGCGCAGCGGTCGGGCCCCATGCGCGCCGAAGGTGCGCCAAAGGTAAGCCCGTCTACGCCCGTCCGCGCCTGGACCTCGCCCAGCCCCAGACCCCCTGGCCCCCGCAAAATCCACTCCGCCCGCATAATGTACAACTCCACAACCCTCTCATTCCTTAACCTCGGCTGACCACCTAACTGCTACCAAGCTGCCCCAGGACACACCCATGGACCCTTAACCTGCCACTCCTGCAAGTTCGACTGCATCAGGACCCACACCAAATCCACTATCATCCGAAAGGACCACACCAACCAGACAGGAGGAGGCATCGCCATCGTCCACAAGAACACCATCCGCATCACGACCAGCTCCGACGACACCCTCACAGTCGCCGAACACCTTCACTTCCAGATCCACACCGACCCCAAGACCACACTCAGAGGCACCCTCATCTACAGGCCACCTGGACCCCGCACACAATTCAGCGAAGACATCACTGACTTCATCAGCCCACACGCCCTCCCCTCCGAGGACTACATTCTACTGGGAGACCTCAACTTCCAACTGGAAAAGAAAAACAACAGCAACACCACCACCCTTCTGGACAAACTGGCCAATCTCGGACTCGAACAACTTGTGGATACCCCCACCCACTATGCCGGGCACACGCTCAACCCAATCTTCACCTCCAGCAAGCACATCTCCTTCAACCATACCACAGCTCTCCATTGGATGGACCACAGCTGCGTTCACTTCAACTACAAAAAGACCTCGACCCACAACCTCCCACAACCAATTCCCCGAAGAAACTGGAACAAAATCACCACCGAACAACTCTTCACATCGCTCCACCAAAACCCTCCCGCCAATTCATCGGACCCAAACCAAGCAGCCACCAACCTCACACAATGGATCACCCACAGCGCCAACGAACTAGCACCCTTGAAAAACCATCAAATCATGCAAGGTAGCAAAAAAGCCCCCTGGTTCAACGATGACCTTAAGAAATCCAAGAAGTTCTGTCGCACCCTCGAGAAAGCCTGGCGAAAAAACCCAACCACTGACAACCTGACCACCTTCAAGAGCGCCACCCGCAAACACCACCAACTGATCCGATCTACCGAGAAATCAGCATTCAAGGATCGACTTGACAACAACGCCCACAACAGCAAGGAACTATTCAACATCGTCAAAGAATTTACCAACGCCACCGCCGGAACCAACGATATCACTCCCTCCCAAGACCTCTGCAACTCCCTAGCCTCATTCTTCCACAACAAAATCGCCGACATACACAACAGCTTTGAAAACCAGTCCGAAGACCAGTCCACCCCACCCACCTCCGAACCAAAACCCCCCTTTAACAACCTTTGCGCCTGGAACCCAATCACCACTGAAGATACCATCCGCCTGATGAACTCCATCCACTCAGGATCGCCAACCGACCCATGTCCCCACCACATCTTCAACAAAGCAGACTCCATCATCGCTCCCCATCTCCGAGACGTCATCAACTGCTCCCTCAACTCCGCTCCCTTCCCGGAAAGCTGGAAACATGCCAAACTCAGCGCCATTCTGAAGAAACCCACAGCAGACCCCACTGAACGTAAGAACTACCGCCCCATCTCACTCCTCCCATTCCCTGCCAAAGTCATTGAGAAAGCCGTCAACAGTCAGCTCGCCGCCTTCCTCGATTCCAACAAATCCCTCGACCCTCACAGTCCGGCTTCCGAACCAAACACAGCACCGAGACCGCCCTCATCGCAGCAACAGATGACATTCGAACACTACTGGACAACGGAGAAACAGTTGCCCTCATCCTACTTGACCTCTCCGCAGCCTTTGACACCGTCTGTCACAGCACCCTCATACAACGACTCAGCAACTTAGGAATACAAGGAAAAGCACTGGACTGGATCATGTCGTTCCTCGCCGGAAGAACCCAGAGAGTCCGCCTCCCCCCTTTTAGAACTGAGGCCACCTAAGTCATCTGCGGCGTACCACAAGGATCATCACTCAGTCCCACCCTCTTCAACGTATACATGAGTCCCCTCGCACCCATCGCGCGCCAACACAACCTCAACATCATCTCCTACGCAGACGACACTCAGCTGATCCTCTCCCTTAACAAAGACCCAAACTCCGCCAAAACCAACTTACACGAAGGAATGAAAGATGTAGCCGAGTGGATGAAGAACAGCCGTTTAAAACTGAACTCGGACAAAACGGAAGTCCTCATCTTAGGCTCATCCCCCTCTGCTTGGGATGACTCATGGTGGCCACCGGCCCTGGGAACCGCACCCATACCTACGGACCATGCGCGCAACCTGGGTTTCATCCTAGACTCCTCCCTCTCGATGACCAGACAAGTCAACGCCGTCTCTTCATCATGCTTCAACATCCTACGCATACTCAAAAAAATCTTCCGTTGGATCCCCGCCGAAACAAGAAAAATGGTCACCCATGCACTGGTCACAAGCCGACTGGATTACGGAAACACCCTTTACGCCGGAACCACAGCCAAACTACAGAAAAAACTCCAACGCATCCAAAACGCCTCAGCCAGACTCATACTAGACATCCCCCGCCAAGCTCACATTTCCGATCACCTGAAAGACCTCCACTGGCTCCCCGTCAACAAGAGAATAACGTTCCGTCTCCTCACCCACGCACACAAAGCCCTCTACGACCTAGGACCCGAATGCCTCAACACGCGCCTGTCCTTTTACACCCCCACCCGCCAACTACGATCATCCAATCAAGCCCTCGCCGCAATTCCGGGCATCCATAGATCCACCATGGGGGGAAGATCCTTCTCCTACTTAGCGGCCAAAACCTGGAACTCTCTCCCCACCCACCTCCGCCTTACACAGAACCACCTCTCCTTCAGAAAGCAACTAAAAACTTGGATATTCGATAAGTAAAGTACCCCCCTCCCTCAAGCGCCTTGAGAACCCCTGGGTGAGTAGTGCGCTATATAAATTTTAAACTTGAAATTTTAAACTTGATGTATGTATGAGCGAAGCTTGCACTGCTGCTTGTGTTGTACTTGTTTGATGTATGTATGAGTGAAGCTTGCACGGCTGCGTGTGCTGTACTTATTTAATGTATGTATGAGTGAAGCTTGCACTGCTGCTTGTGCTGTACCTGTTTGATGAATTTATGAGCGAAGCTTGCACTGCTGCTTGTGCTGTACCTGTTTGATGTATGTATGAGCGTAGCTTGCACTGCTGCTTGTGCTGTACTTGTTTGATGTATATATGAGCGAAGCTTGCACTGCTGCTTGTGCTGTACTTGTTTTATGTATGTATGAGCGAAGCTTGCACTGCTGCTTGTGCTGTACTCGTTTGATGTATGTATCAGCGAAGCTTGCACTGATGCTTGTGCAGTAGTTGTTTGATGTATGTATGAGCGAAGCTTGCACTGCTGCTTGTGCTGTACTTGTTTGATGTATGTATAAGCGAAGCTTAAACTGCTGTTTATGCTGTACTTGTTTAATGTATGTATGCGCGAAGCTTGACTGCTGCTTGTGTTGTACCTGTTTCATGTATGTATGAATAAAGCTTGACTGCTGCTTGTGTTGTACTTGTTTGATGTATGTCTGAGTGAAGCTTGCACTGCTGCTTGTGTTGTACCTGTTTGATGTATGTCTGAGTGAAGCTTGAACTGCTACTTGTGCTGTACTTGTTTGATGTATGTCTGAGTGAAGCTTGCACTGCTGCTTGTGCTGTACTTGTTTGATGTATGTATGAGCGAAGCTTGCACTGCTGCTTGTGCTGTACTTGTTTGATGTATGTATGAACGAAGCTTGCACTGCTACTTGTGCTGTACTTATTTGATGTATGTATGAGTGAAGCTTGAACTGCTGCTTGTGCAGTACCTGTTTGATGTATGTATGAGTGAAGCTTGACTGCTGCTTGTGTTGTACTTGTTTAATGTATGTGTGAGTGAAGCTTGAACTGCTACTTGTGCTGTACTTCTTTGATGTATGTATGAGTGAAGCTTGACTGCTGCTTGTGTTGTACCTGTTTGATGTATGTATGAGTGAAGCTTGCACTGATGCTTGTGCTGTACTTGTTTGATGTATGTATAAGTGAAGCTTAAACTGCTGTTTATGCTGTACTTGTTTAATGTATGTATGCGCGAAGCTTGACTGCTGCTTGTGTTGTACCTGTTTCATGTATGTATGAATAAAGCTTGACTGCTGCTTGTGTTGTACTTGTTTGATGTATGTCTGAGTGAAGCTTGCACTGCTGCTTGTGTTGTACCTGTTTGATGTATGTCTGAGTGAAGCTTGAACTGCTACTTGTGCTGTACTTGTTTGATGTATGTCTGAGTGAAGCTTGCACTGCTGCTTGTGCTGTACTTGTTTGATGTATGTATGAGCGAAGCTTGCACTGCTGCTTGTGCTGTACTTGTTTGATGTATGTATGAACGAAGCTTGCACTGCTACTTGTGCTGTACTTATTTGATGTATGTATGAGTGAAGCTTGAACTGCTGCTTGTGCAGTACCTGTTTGATGTATGTATGAGTGAAGCTTGACTGCTGCTTGTGTTGTACTTGTTTAATGTATGTGTGAGTGAAGCTTGAACTGCTACTTGTGCTGTACTTCTTTGATGTATGTATGAGTGAAGCTTGACTGCTGCTTGTGTTGTACCTGTTTGATGTATGTATGAGTGAAGCTTGCACTGATGCTTGTGTTGTACTTGTTTGATGTATGTATGAGTGAAGCTTGCACTGCTGCTTGTGCTGTACCTGTTTGATGAATTTATGAGCGAAGCTTGCACTGCTGCTTGTGCTGTACTTGTTTGATGTATGTATGAGCAAAGCTTGAACTGCTGCTTGTGCTGTACCTGTTTGATGTATGTATGAGTGAAGCTTGACTGCTGCTTTTGTTGTATCTGTTTGATGTATTTATGAGCGAAGCTTGCACTGCTGCTTGTGCTGTACTTGTTTGATGTATGTATGAGCGAAGCTTGAACTGTTGCTTGTGCTGTACCTGTTTGATGTATGTATGAGTGAAGCTTGACTGCTGCTTGTGTTGTATCTGTTTGATGTGACCGTCCTGCCTAGCTCAGAAGCGGTCGCTCCTGACGCTGCTCCCTGCTGATAGAATTGGTATCGTAGCGCTTCTGCCAGACTAATCTTGCCTTTATTCGAATTGCGCACTGCTCGCTCTGCTCACTGTAATTATTTATTGTGCCTGATGATATCGACATCGTAACGCTATAGTGATAGAGTGCTCTGCATTAATTTTACAACTGTGCACTGCTCGCTTTGCCTGCTTCAAACTATCTGTCCCTGATTGTACCGGTGCCACTGCCCATTTAATAGCGATTCCATGTTGTGCCCCAATCTCGTCCTGTTTCGCTTTTGGGCTTTCTGCCATTTTGTTGTTTGTTGTTTGTGCCTCCCAGCCCGGCTCTCCACCCCGCTCCCGCCTCACAGATGCTCCTCCCTCCCACTAAAGTTAAGGCTCGACCCGATAGTTCCAACGCTGTGACCGCCCTGCCTAGCTCAGAAGCGGTCACTCCTCACGCTGCTCCCTGCTGATAGAATTTTTATCGTAGCGCTTCTGCCAGACTAATCATTGCCTTTATTCGAATTGCGCACTGCTCGCTCTGCTCACTGTAATTATTTATTGTGCCTGATGATATTGACATCGTAACGCTATAGTGATAGAGTGCTCTGCATTCATTTTACAACTGTGCACTGCTCGCTTTGCCTGCTTCAAACTATCTGTGCCTGATTGTACCGGTGCCACTGCCCATTTAATAGCGATTCCAGATTGTGCCCCAATCTCGTCCTATTTCGCTTTTGGGCTTGCTGCCATTTTGTTGTTTGTTGTTTGTGCCTCCCAGCCAGGCTCTCCACCCCGCTCCCGCCACCCAGCTGCTCCTCCCTCGCCCCTCCCCCTCCACTATCCACATATGACAGATGCATCTGCCCGCAGCGTCCACGCGCAGCGGTCGCGCCCCATGCGCGCCGAAGGTGCGCCAAAGGTAAGCCCGTCTACGCCCGTCCACGCCTGGACCTCGTCCAGCCCCAGACCCCCTGGCCCCAGCAAAATCCACTCCGCCCGCATAACGTACAACTCCACAACCCTCTCAGCCCTTAACCCCGGCCGACCACCTAACTGCTACCAAGCTGCCCCAGGACACACCCATGGACCCTTAACCTGACACTCCTGCAAGTTCGACTGCATCAGGACCCACACCAAATCCACTAACTCCAAACAGAGCTCCAACACTAACCACCTGAAATGCATCCTGCTCAACACCCGCTCAGTCCACAGACACTCCATTGACCTTTGGAACCTACTCGACACTACATCGCCGGACGTCGCCTTCCTTACAGAAACCTGGATGAACGCCTCATCAGCGCCCGACATCGCCATAGCCATCCCGGACGGCTACAAGATCATCCGAAAGGACCGCACCAACCAGACAGGAGGAGGCATCGCCATCGTCCACAAGAACACCATCCGCATCACGACCAGCTCCGACGACACCCTCACAGTCGCCGAACACCTTCACTTCCAGATCCACACCGACCCCAAGACCACACTCAGAGGCACCCTCATCTACAGGCCACCTGGACCCCGCACACAATTCAGCGAAGACATCACTGACTTCATCAGCCCACACGCCCTCCCCTCCGAGGACTACATTCTACTGGGAGACCTCAACTTCCACCTGGAAAAGAAAAACAACAGCAACACCACCACCCTTCTGGACAACCTGGCCAATCTCGGACTCGAACAACTTGTGGATACCCCCATCCACTATGCCGGGCACACGCTCAACCCAATCTTCACCTCCAGCAAGCACATCTCCTTCAACCATACCACAGCTCTCCATTGGACGGACCACAGCTGCGTTCACTTCAACTACAAAAAGACCTCGACCCACAACCTCCCAAAACCAATTCCCCGAAGAAACTGGAACAAAATCACCACCGAACAACTCTTCACATCGCTCCACCAAAACCCTCCCGCCAATTCATCGAACCCAAACCAAGCAGCCACCAACCTCACACAATGGATCACCCACAGCGCCAACGAACTAGCACCCTTGAAAAACCATCCAATCATGCAAGGTATAAAAAAGCCCCCTGGTTCAACGATGACCTTAAGAAATCCAAGAAGTTCTGTCGCACCCTCGAGAAAGCCTGGCGAAAAAACCCAACCACTGACAACCTGACCACCTTCAAGAGCGCCACCCGCAAACACCACCAACTGATCTGATCTACCAAGAAATCAGCATTCAAGGATCGACTTGACAACAACGCCCACAACAGCAAGGAACTATTCAACATCGTCAAAGAATTTACCAACCCCACCGCCGGAACCAACAATATCACTCCCTCCCAAGACCTCTGCAACTCCCTAGCCTCATTCTTCCACAACAAAATCACCGACATACACAACAGCTTTGAAAACCAGTCCGAAGACCAGTCCACCCCACCCACCTCCGAACCAAAACCCCCCTCTAACAACCTTTGCGCCTGGAACCCAATCACCACTGAAGATACCATCCGCCTGATGAACTCCATCCACTCAGGATCGCCAACCGACCCATGTCCCACCCACATCTTCAACAAAGCAGACTCCATCATCGCTCCCCATCTCCGAGACGTCATCAACTGCTCCCTCAACTCCGCTACCTTCCCGGAAAGCTGGAAACATGCCGAACTCAGCGCCCTTCTGAAGAAACCCACAGCAGACCCCACTGAACTTAAGAACTACCGCCCCATCTCACTCCTCCCATTCCCTGCCAAAGTCATTGAGAAAGCCATCAACAGTCAGCTCGCCGCCTTCCTCGAATCCAACAAATCCCTCGTCCCCTCACAGTCCGGCTTCCGAGCCAAACACAGCACCGAGACCGCCCTCATCGCAGCAACAGACGACATTCGAACACTACTGGACAACGGAGAAACAGTTGCCCTCATCCTACTTGACCTCTCCGCAGCCTTTGACACCGTCTGTCACAGCACCCTCATACAACGACTCAGCAACATCGGAATACAAGGAAAAGCACTGGACTGGATCATCTCGTTCCTCGCCGGAAGAACCCAGAGAGTCCGCCTCCCCCCTTTTAGATCTGAGGCCACCGAAGTCATCTGCGGCGTACCACAAGGATCATCACTCAGTCCCACCCTCTTCAACGTATACATGAGTCCCCTCGCACCCATCGCGCGCCAACACAACCTCAACATCATCTCCTACGCAGACGACACCCAGCTGATCCTCTCCCTCACCAAAGACCCAAACCGTGCCAAAACCAACTTACACGAAGGAATGAAAGATGTAGCCGAGTGGATGAAGAACAGCCGTTTAAAACTGAACTCGGACAAAACGGAAGTCCTCATCTTAGGCTCATCCCCCTCTGCTTGGGACGACTCATGGTGGCCACCGGCCCTGGGAACCGCACCCATACCTACGGACCAGGCGCGCAACCTGGGTTTCATCCTAGACTCCTCCCTCTCGATGACCAGACAAGTTAACGCTGTCTCTTCATCATGCTTCAACATCCTACGCATACTCAAAAAAATCTTCCATTGGATCGCCGCCGAAACAAGAAAAACGGTCACCCACGCACTGGTCACAAGCCGACTGGATTACGGAAACACCCTTTACGCCGGAAACACAGCCAAACTACAGAAAAAACTCCAACGCATCCAAAACGCCTCAGCCAGACTCATACTAGACATCCCCCGCCAAGCTCACATTTCCGATCACCTGAAAGACCTCCACTGGCTCCCCGTCAACAAGAAAATAACGTTCCGTCTCCTCACCCACGCACACAAAGCCCTCTACGACCTAGGACCCGAATGCCTCAACACGCGCCTGTCCTTTTACACCCCCACCCGCCAACTACGATCATCCAATCAAGCCCTCGCCGCAATTCCGCGCATCCATAGATCCACCATGGGGGGAAGATCCTTCTCCTACTTAGCGGCCAAAACCTGGAACTCTCTCCCCACCCACCTCTGCCTTACACAGAACCACCTCTCCTTCAGAAAGCAACTAAAAACTTGGATATTCGATAAGTAAAGTACCGCCCTCCCTCAATCGCCTTGAGAACCCCTGGGTGAGTAGTGCGCTATATAAATTTTAAACTTGAAATGTTAAACTTGATGTATGTATGAGCGAAGCTTGCACTGCTGCTTGTGCTGTACTTGTTTGATGTATGTATGAGTGAAGCTTGCACTGCTGCGTGTGCTGTACTTATTTAATGTATGTATGAGTGAAGCTTGCACTGCTGCTTGTGCTGTACCTGTTTGATGAATTTATGAGCGAAGCTTGCACTGCTGCTTGTGCTGTACCTGTTTGATGTATGTATGAGCGAAGCTTGCACTGCTGCTTGTGCTGTACTTGTTTGATGTATATATGAGCGAAGCTTGCACTGCTGCTTGTGCTGTACTTGTTTTATGTATGTATGAGCAAAGCTTGCACTGATGCTTGTGCTGTACTTGTTTGATGTATGTATGAGCGAAGCTTGCACTGCTGCTTGTGCTGTACTTGTTTGATGTATGTATGAGCGAAGCTTAAACTGCTGTTTATGCTGTACTTGTTTAATGTATGTATGAGCGATGCTTGACTGCTGCTTTTGTTGTGCCTGTTTCATGTATGTATGAGTAAAGCTTGACTGCTGCTTGTGTTGTACTTGTTTGATGTATGTCTGAGTGAAGCTTGCACTGCTGCTTGTGTTGTACCTGTTTGATGTATGTCTGAGTGAAGCTTGAACTGCTACTTGTGCTGTACTTGTTTGATGTATGTCTGAGTGAAGCTTGCACTGCTGCTTGTGCTGTACTTGTTTGATGTATGTATGAGCGAAGCTTGCACTGCTGCTTGTGCTGTACTTGTTTGATGTATGTATGAACGAAGCTTGCACTGCTACTTGTGCTGTACTTGTTTGATATATGTATGAGCGAAGCTACTTGTTTGATGTATGTATAAGCGAAGCTTGCTCTGCTGCTTGTGCTGTACTTGTTTGATGTATGTATGAGTGAAGCTTGACTGCTGCTTGTGCTGTACCTGTTTGATGTATGTATAAGCGAAGCTTGCACTGCTGCTTGTGCTGTACTTGTTTGATGTATGTATGAGCGAAGCTTGCACTGCTGGTTGTGCTGTACTTGTTTGATGTATGTATGAGTGAAGCTTGACTGCTGCTTGTGCTGTGCCTGTTTGATGTATGTATGAGTGAAGCTTGCACTGATGCTTGTGTTGTACCTGTTTGATGTATGTGTGAGTCAAGCTTGAACTGCTACTTGTGCTGTACTTGTTTGATGTATGTCTGAATGAAGCTTGCACTGCTGCGTGTGCTGTACCTGTTTGATGTATGTATGAGTGAAGCTTGAACTGCTGCTTGTGCTGTACCTGTTTGATGTATGTATGAGTGAAGCTTGACTGCTGCTTGTGCTGTACCTGTTTGATGTATGTATGAGTGAAGCTTGACTGCTGCTTGTGTTGTACCTGTTTGATGTATGTGTGAGTGAAGCTTGAACTGCTACTTGTGCTGTACTTGTTTAATGTATGTATGAGTGAAGCTTGCACTGCTGCTTGTGCTGTGCCTGTTTGATGTATGTATGAGTGAAGCTTGCACTGCTGCTTGTGCTGTACCTGTTTGAAGAATGTATGAGCGAAGCTTTCACTGCTGCTTGTGCTGTACCTATTTGATGTATGTATGAGTGAAGCTTGAACTGCTGCTTGTGCTGTACTTGTTTGATGTATGTATGAGCGAAACTTGACTGCTGCTTGTATTGTACTTGTTTGATGTATGTATGAGTGAAGCTTGCACTGCTGCTTGTGCTGTACCTGTTTGTATGTATGAGTGAAGCTTGCACTGCTGCTTGTGCTGTACCTGTTTGATGTATGTATGAGTGAAGCTTGCACTGATGCTTGTGTTGTACCTGTTTGATGTATGTGTGAGTCAAGCTTGAACTGCTACTTGTGCTGTACTTGTTTGATGTATGTCTGAATGAAGCTTGCACTGCTGCTTGTGCTGTACCTGTTTGATGTATGTATGAGTGAAGCTTGCACTGCTGCTTGTACTGTACTTGTTTGATGAATGTATGAGTGAAGCTTGCACTGCGGCTTGTGCTGTACTTATTTGATGTATGTATGAGCGAAGCTTGCACTGCTGCTTGTGCTGTACCTGTTTGATGTATGTATGAGTGAAGCTTGCACTGCTGCTTGTGCTGTACCTGTTTGATGTATGTATGAGCGAATCTTGAACTGCTGCTTGTGCTGTACCTGTTTGATGTATGTATGAGTGAATCTTGCACTGCTGCTTGTGTTGTACCTGTTTGATGTATGTATGAGTGAAGCTTGCACTGATGCTTGTGTTGTACTTGTTTGATGTATGTATGGGTGAAGCTTGCACTGCTGCTTGCGCTGTACCTGTTTGATGAGTTTATGAGCGAAGCTTGCACTGCTGCTTGTGCTGTACTTGTTTGATGTATGTATGAGCAAAGCTTGAACTGCTGCTTGTGCTGTACTTGTTTGATGTATGTATGAGTGAAGCTTGCACTGCTGCTTGTGCTGTACCTGTTTGATGTATGTATGAGCGAAGTTTGCACTGCTGTTTGTGCTGTACTTGTTTAATGTATGTATGAACGAAGCTTGCACTGCTACTTGTGCTGTACTTGTTTGATGTATGTATGAGCGAAGCTACTTGTTTGATGTATGTATAAGTGAAGCTTGCACTGCTGCTTGTGCTGTACTTGTTTAATGTATGTATGAGTGAAGCTTGACTGCTGCTTGTGCTGTACTTGTTTGATGTATGTATGAGTGAAGCTTGCACTGCTGCTTGTGCTGTACCTGTTTGATGTATGTATGAGCGAAGTTTGCACTGCTGTTTGTGCTGTACTTGTTTAATGTATGTATGAACGAAGCTTGCACTGCTACTTGTGCTGTACTTGTTTGATGTATGTATGAGCGAAGCTACTTGTTTGATGTATGTATAAGCGAAGCTTGCACTGCTGCTTGTGCTGTACTTGTTTGTTGTATGTATGAGCGAAGCTTGCACTGCTGGTTGTGCTGTACTTGTTTGATGTATGTATGAGTGAAGCTTGACTGCTGCTTGTGCTGTTCCTATTTGATGTATGTATGAGTGAAGCTTGCACTGCTGCTTGTGCTGTACCTGTTTGATGTATGTATGAGCGAAGCTTGAACTGCTGCTTGTGCTGTACTTGTTTGATGTATGTATGAGTGAAGCTTGGCTGCTGCTTGTGCTGTACCTGTTTGATGTATGTATGAGTGAAGTTTGACTGCTGCTTGTGCTGTACCTGTTTGATGTATGTATGAGCGAAGCTTGAACTGCTGCTTGTGCTGTACTTGTTTGATGTATGTATGAGTGAAGCTTGACTGCTGCTTGTATTGTACCTGTTTGATGTATGTATGAGTGAAGCTTGCACTGATGCTTGTGTTGTACCTGTTTGATGTATGTATGAGTGAAGCTTGCACTGATGCTTGTGTTGTACTCCCTATGTGCGTGTGTTTGTCGTACTTTTGTTAGCAAAGTGACATCGTGAAACCAAAACACATAGTGCCAGGTTAGCCGCCGTAACTGAAACGTAGCTAACTGATTACAGATTAGCAGGCCATGATACCATGTTGTGCTTCCTTGTAAAGCCGCAAATTACATTGTACTACAATTGTGCACACGTCATGGCAGGTATCAAAATGCTTTACTGACAGACTACAGAATCCTCACATTATGAAGCCACTCCTATGGTGGTAAATAGAGACATCACATCACCTACAAAACGCGTCACAAAAAAGCGAATTTAAAAAGCCAAAACACATAGCGCCAACTTAGCGTGTCTAACTGAACACAGCAAAGGGGAAACAAAGTTACAAATACACGACGCGATGTGCTTGTGCCTGCTATTGTTTTGTGAGCAAACTCAGACACGCGGGGCCATGTAAACAAATGCCATCTCCTCACATGGTGTGAAAGCCTCACATGGTGCGAAACTACCACATCACACCACCCTCAAAACTCATGAATATTTACATTTACTACCGACAGCAAGGCGCCACTTCCTTTTAACTACACGCTGCATTTACAAGCCACCTACACAATGGAGCGCAAAAGACATCTGGACAGCACTAAGAACAAAACTGAAACTTAAAGTAACTAAAAGCTGGGAAAAGCTGGGAATGAAAAAAACAAAAGGTTAAAAGTTCACTGCCTCTGCCTGTAAAAGAAAGCCATCTGGTCAGCACTAAGAACAAAACTGAAACTTAAAGTAATTGAAAGCTGGGAAAACCTGGGAACGAAAAAAAAAAGGTTAAAAGTTCACTGCCTCTGCCTGTAAAAGCACGCTTTGTAAGGGAATCATAAGCTTCTTAAGAGAATGCGCGATCACGTGCGCGTGGCCCGCTCAATTCCGAGCGCGCGGCCAGCGAGGAGTCTCCTCTCCTTGAATGAAAACTCGCTGACAATAAGGTCTCTGGCGAGACCGCGCTTCACGCGGCTAACGCCTACGAGACCTAAAAAACTGCCCCTGAATGACTAATACTGACTTTGAGGTGCCTCTGCCTGAAAGCGAAGGGTGTGGTTGTTGGTGCAGATAGTTTGAAAAAACAGCCTTCTTACCAGCTATCAATTGATTGAGTCACTTAAAGCCAGGGCCACTGGAATTACGTGTTTCTGCATCAGCAGTGTTTTCCACATAATTATAGTTTTACTGCATTTGCTCCCTAATCTGCAGATTTGAACTAAAGAAACATGATTCTAGCTCAAACGGAACAAAAGTTATTAAAGCATGACCATGACAAAGTGTTCTGGAGAATTGGAAGGCCCTTTGCAAAGATTCACTGGTAGTCTTGTAGTTGCTTACTGCTGTATTTGGGTGTTAAACTGGTAATAATGAGGTGAAATATTTCCCCTGACAGCGTTACCTTGAGTTAAAATGACAAAATAAAGAAGTAATGCTAACCACAAAATGTGGCGCATTGTGCCGCATAATTTACTTTTTCTTGCTGCATAATTTAGTCAAACATGCCACATAATGAGGTCCTCTTCTGCTGAATAATTCCAGTGGCTCTGCTTAAGGCTTCATGGTGGCAAAGATTTATTCTTTTTGAGATGTAATGTACGGGTGTTATCAGCCGAGATCTGGAAGAGGGGAGACACTTACAAAAATGTCTGTATTGGATACATATGCAGCAACCTAGCTTAGAGTATGTAAATATTGTTTTAAAATAATGACTTACATATTGACAGTGCTTTCTGCCACAGGCTGAGACCTCATAGCACTATAACCAGAGGGGCACTGGAATTATTCCGCAGGAGAAGGCCAAATTATGCAGCAGGGTTGACTAAATTCTGCAGCAATTAAGGCGAATTATGCTGCATAATGTTGCATATTTCGTCATTAGCATTACTGCATTATTTTGCAATTTGTACACTTGTTAACACTGCCCTGGGTTTTATTGGCCCTCATAAGTACCACATTAATACCCACATATAGCAATAAGCAACATTAAGTAGATCAGTCAACCTTTAGAAAGGGCCTTCCACTGTGAGGTAATGTGTTGCTGCATTTTTAGTAACTTTTGAACCATTTGAGCTAGAAACAAGTTTTTTTTTTAAATCTGCAATTTATATAGCAGACAATGGATTATGTGGCAAATGCGGGAAATCCATAACTATACACAAAATGACCAAACCGCACAATTGCATAATTCCAGTGGCCCTGACTATAAGTTCAAAGGTCACTATTCCTCTGCACCAACTAGGGTTCAATTATGTGTTGCCTAGCTTTAACACACGCAGACATCTGCAGTGATGGTAGTCACGAACTGAGGTTTCATATCCTAAAAGAGTGCAGTTATCACCAGTTAGTTTAACTTGCATTTATTATCCAATTAAGTTGTCATTGCATTATTTTATACACACCTGCAAGACGGTGAAAACACATAAAGCTTAGCCTTTTCATTTTATTTTTAGCAACCACTTTGACCCTGCCAGCACACCAGGGTTGCAACTAGACCCGAACTTCGGGGGGCTAACACTCCCAGCCAGGGCTGGTCCTAGCACTGGCCGCACACGGTGTAACAGTATTTTTTGGCGCCCCTCCCCCATTATCCCCTCCATGAATTCCCTCACTACTACTCCCCAGCAATGCACCTCATCTCTTTATAGCCCCTTTCAGACAAACATTTCATTTTTTAATAGCGCTACTCACAGTTTACTCACACTCAGTTCTGTGATCCACATGGCACCCGTTCTTTGCAGCAGATACATTAACCCTCTGCGCTGTGTGGGTGTCAGGAGTGCCTATGTGAGTGCGCGGTGAGCGATGCGACAGTGAGAGAGTAGGGTAAAAGGAGTGACTGCAGGGTGAGTGAGGTGACCATATAATTTTGGGTGCGGATGTAAGTGCAGAGTGGGACGAATGAATGCATGGTTAGTGATGGGCTTGTTTGAATGAGATTGCAGATTGAGCAGTGAGGGGGACAGGTGAGTGAAGTATCACATGAGTGAAAGGTGAGTAGTGTGCTCGTGTGACTGCAGGGTGAAATACAGGCTGAACAGAGCAAGTGCATTGTGAGTGCAGGGTTTTCACTGTGAGTGCAGGGGGAGCGGGTAAATGATGTGAGTGCATGGTGATCACTGTGAGTGCATTGTGATCGCTCTGAGTGCAGGGTGAACGTGAAAGTAAAGGGCAAGAATGAGGAGTGAGTTGTCTGAATGCAGGGTGCATTCCCAGACACTTGAAGTAACGCAGCATGTTATTGATGGCGGCATAGGGTTTCAGATATAAGTAAAACTATTGCTTTTATGGCATTATTCAGGGATCGAGGGTGGAGGAAACAAATGATGTGCTGATTCTGCCGCAAACTTCCAGTATTATGATTAGGGTTGCCAGCTCATTATTTTGATATCGCAGACAGTAGAAAAATAAACAGGTGCACACTTCGAACAGCACATATAAATAGAAAGCACTTTTAATTGTTTTCCTGGCGTGGCCTGAATGATTCCCGACTGATAATTAAAGGGAAGAAAGACAGAAAAGTCACATTACAAATGAATACATACTTTTTATTTATAACCCTATTTAGTGTCAAGTCGAGATCTTTGCAGGTTCTTTAAACAACATATGGCTGGCATTTTTTTTTTGGCAATTCTACTTTATATTCCTTTTCATGAAATGCATGCTCACACTAGTAAATGTAAAATACAAATGTAAGGAATAGGGGGTTCTGGAACCAGAAAAATAACAGAGTCATACAACGGTATGTAAATATACAAATGGTCTTTAAAGACCTGTGAAAAACTCGGGTGTGCCAGAGATAAGACTCCAGACACTGCCCAGCCAAGCCGGCAGCACCACACTCACTGACATACGGCCCCACGGCACTCTGATCTCACTTCAAGGGTTTCAGAGTAAATGAAGACAGCCTGGAAATGCAGCAAATAAACATCGCTGCACTTCCAGGCCATCTTCATTTACATGTACTTGCAGAGGCATTTGCGCCCCTCTGGGAGGCACACCCCACAGTTTGAAGACCTCTGATGTAGAGGCATTCCGAACTGATAAAGGCTTATTAACATTATTGCCAGCAACCCTGACTGATGCACTGATGAGATTACTGTTAGTCATCTTGCATATGGAGACCACTAATTATATCACTATTATAACACTCGTACTATTATTAGCTCAGGATGACCTTCATTGAACATAAGTAGCTATTATTACTGAAAAGTTTGGAGGCCCCTGTCCTAAGCTGACCCATTAAATTGGCCATGAAGAGGAAAATTTTATAAAGAACAATGGCACACTGGATATGTTACGTCAGGGGTTGTCATTCACTTATCCGAGATGACATTATCAGTGCCAAAACGATAGTCATCCCTGATTCCAACTTTGGCGCGATATACCTAATTCTCATTTACAAAGCTATGGTTGAGAATTTGTTGGCCCTTGATGTTAGGACAAGCCCCCCTAGTCATTCCAGTATTCAATTTAAGTATCCCAGGACAGTACAGCTCCCTGGCGAGAGATACCAGAGGGTGTCTTTCAATTCCATCTCACATCTTAGTGATAATGACTGACTCAGGGGGTGGCTGTTCCACCTTCTGACCCATCAAAATTGCTTACATTCAATTCTGCTCTGCCTGGCTGTCCAATGGATGCTAGGGGGTCTGACCATCCAACTCATTCCTGGTCCTCCGAGGTGTTGATCATGTCTAATACTACCTTTAATCCATTGCTTGCTTGTGAATATTCCTCTAGTGGTCCTAACAATTACGTCCCTTTTGTGTCCAATGGTGTCATCTCAGTTGAGATGTCTGAGAATGGTGCTCAGTGCCAGACTGGCCGGAGTAGTCACCGGGCATTTACCCAGTGGGCCGCCAGGATGGGGACCCATTTTGGACCCCAGGGAGGCCGTTTTTGTTACCGGGGGTGGTTTTGCATCATAGCTGCAATATCGGCCCATTGTAAACTGCAGCGGTGAGATGGGAGTGGTGCTCTAAACTAGCACGCCCAGGGGCCGGCCGAGGTGTTTGCCAGGGCCGGTTTCGGTTCCCTGTCCAGCCGTGATGGTGTTATACACAAAGGACCTCCATCTTCTAAGCCCAGCGAGCTGCTCTTTGTCTCCTGGAATGTGACAGAGCATAGATCCAAAGTAACCCTTCTAGGCTGGAACCAATTTATGGACGATTTTGATAAATGTCTAGTACGAGAAACCTGGCCTCTAGATTCAATCCACAGGTAGGATTATCTTAGTTTTTTCATTCTTGCAATTCCTAACCAGAGGGGGTCTAGTCATCTGGGTTAGAGCCTCACTAAACTGTTGAATATGTCAACTTAACATGAATTCTCCTAACATCTTGGGTATCTAGTTGAACACTAGAAATAAACACGGAATAACCATCTTTAATGTCTATGTAGGAGGGATCAGGGACAGTAAGGTTTCGCAAATGCTGCAGGTTCTTGAAAACTTTCTTGAACAGCGCTCTTACCAACACTGTCTTATTGTAGCGAGTGACTTTAACATAACATTCGAGCCACTCAACAATGATGACGTTTATTTAACCAGGTATGAAGATTATGCTTGGGCTATTCCTTTGTTAGATATTCCACCAATAAACAGATGGACAAAAGCCGCTCTCCAATTAAAGGCACTTACAGCGGAACATGGCCTCAGGGCCCTTAATGGTAGAAATAAATCTGATTTAAAAGGTGTCCACACTTACAACAAGTCACATCACACAAGCCGAATTGATTATATATTAGTCGACTTAAGGCTGTAGTCATCTGTAATCGATATGATTGTTTTAGAAAGATCAGAAAGCAATCACAACCCCCTCTCTTTGACCACCCATGCCTTTTGTGAGAGCGTCCCTTCAGATCTTGATCTGCCCTCTTACACCAGGGATATTACCTTGACTGCTGACAAGCGTTATCTGAAATGACATCAGGTAGCTGCTCTTTCTGATATATTATCTGTCATAGATATGGACCTTAAAACAGACCTGCTCAAATTGAGATTGACCAGTTAGACACACCAGGCCAATTGATGGATATTCATAAGGCCCCCTTTGAGGGTATTTTAGGTAATTTCACCATCCCTGTTTCACGCAACAGGAAACTTACTGATAAGAATCGATCCTGGTTTAATAAAGAATGCAGCAAACTCAATCATTCCCTAGTCTCAGCCATCACATCTTAGGATCTGTCCACATTCCCTTGTAGAGGAAGACCTACAAGATGGCCATTGCTAATGCTAAATGGGACTGGGATGAACAGAGGTGGAGGGCCCTTTTGGATGTATGTTCAGCCACAGATTCTACCAAATTCTCGAAATTAGTCGCATGTGGTGGCTCTTCAGCCATATTGGAGCCATAAAATAAAGTTGCTCCATCTGAATGGGTTGATTACTTTCACACTTTATATTCTCGTGACTCTAACACCCCAACACAGGCTACAACCGAAGTCCTTTCGCCTCCCTCCCGTGTTATGCTAATGTTTGCTATCACTGATATCATCGAGCCCTTAAACGCTGTCTCGAGGAGCCAAGCCGCAATACCAGATGGTGTTCCAGCTGACACATTCTTATTTGATATGGAGGATTGTCCAGCTATATTTTAGCCATTGCTAATGCCATCAGTCAGAGGGGGCACCCATTCCTGATTCTAGGAAGGGCGCAATGGTTTTACCCATCCATAAAAATGGTGACCGATCTCAACTGAGCAATTGCAGACCAATAAGCTCAATAGAATGCCTCCAAAAAGTGGTTTTGCCTCTGTCTGCTGCCAAAAATCCATGATTGGATTGTGGAACAAGATGTCCTCAGTACAAATTCGCAGGAAGGTCTCAACCAGCGACCAGGTCTTCCATTTTTAAATGTCTATTGGGAGAACCGTTGTGATTGGCCAGTCCAACCTTTACATTGCCTTTGTCAATCTAAAATTGGCTTTTGACCTGATCCCCCGTCTGCCCTTTGGAAATCCCTTGCTGATATGGCTATACCTCCTCACATTCTATCATTACTAATCTGTTTACATGAGGACCATTATGCGCATATTAGGTGGGGGGGGGGCGCAAAGTCAATTTACTGAAAGGTTAGCAGTTCGCAAAGGTGTTTGCCAGAGTTGTGTTGTGGCCCCCACATTATTCTTGTTATTTATAATTGATATTGTTCACTTCCTGTCCCACTTTGATTTGATACAGATGCTCCCTCCTTGGCACAAATCATATCTCAGATTCTCCTCTTTGCAGACAACACTTTGTTGGGCTCAGACACTTTTGACTTGCTTCAACTAGTTTGCCTTGCTCTTGGCTTGGAGGTCAGCACCTCTAAAACCAAAGTGATGTTGTTTGATCCACATAAATCGTACAAGGGGAGTATAGTCCGGGGGGGGGGGGACTGTCCCCCTGGAGAGGGTTGATTCTTTTGCCTATCTTGGTGTAACAATTTCTGGGGGTATGACTCCCACATCAATAAGGCAGCCTTGAAACATAAGCAGACCACTGGTGTGTACCTCAAGGAGTCTTCAACTTCATACACCCAACCCATTACGCCGGCTTTACAAGGCCAAAGCACTGGGTTCCACCCTATACAGGGCGGAACTATGGGGATTTTCCAACCATGTAGAATTAACCATAACTGAAAATTAATTCTTTAGAAATCTTGACTATCTTCCTCCTAGAACTCCACTCTGTTTGCTTTTAATGGACTTGGGAGTAAATAGGGTTGCGGGTAAACTCCTTCTAAGCCTCCTATTTTATTGGAGATGCCTATGGACCACCCCTAAACTTGTCCACTATGTGATTTGTCTTAAGGATGTCATGAAGGCTGACCACTTCAGTAAGGTCCCCTGGCTCACAAGAATCAAGGAGGCGTTACACTGACTTGGGATGCCTGAGTTGTGGGATCAGCCAGATTCCACTAATTTCCTGTCCAAAGATTTTCTGTAAAAGCATTACTGGGCAACACTAATGGGCAATAAATCCAGAAAAGCTGCCTCCTTTAAACTTAATAATGATTAGATTGATTTCAAGCCCACTTTTGGGTTTGAGCTCTTCTGGGATCAGGTGCCTTTTGTGCTGGACAGGAAGGGTTACTTCCAGGTCCGAGTGGGTACCTTCCCAATGAGAGTGTTCACTTCCAATTGGGCAGCTGGGGGAGCTTTGGCGTGCCCCGCTTAGATCTCTACAGTCAACAGCATTCCGCATGTTTCTTTGTGTGTCCAGTAACCCTGGGCGGAGCTGGCGGAGCGGGACTACGTGGAGGTCCACGGAGTTAGGAACAAACTCTGTGGAACTCCGCTCCGTCACCCGCCTCCACTCCCCTAATAAGAATTAATTAAAAATTCATTAAAGGTAAAAGAAAAAAGACTTACCTTGATTGTGGCGTCCCCGGGCTGCTGTCCTCCTCTTCCTCGCCGTCTCAGGGTGATCTGCGCATGCGTGCGCACCCGCGCATGTGCCTTTCTCGCAAGGACGCCCCTGGGCGCTGCAGTCAAGGTACGCTTTTTTCTCTTTCACCTTTAATGTATTTTTAATTAATTCTTAATAGGCGGGGTGGAGGCGGGGGCTGGTCACCTCCGCTCCACTGTGGAGTGTGCGGAGATTTGCCTTCTCCACGTTCTCCGTGGAGTAGGCAAATCTCTGCACACTCCGCGGGCGGAGCAGAGCGATCCGCTAGCACTTGTATCCAGCTTACGCCTCCCCTGCCGCACCTGGCTAGCTACTATATGTATGCTGCTAGACATATGTAATTATTCCGCCGCCCTTGACATATCCAGGGTGGATAGCCGCCCGGTTGTTGCCATATCTGTTGCCAAATCATTGGCTGCTATAAGGGGCCTTAGAAGGAAGGTACCCCTGTATTTGCCTGATATCACGTGGACTATTTATCCTGGGCAAATCCTGTTGTCGTATCTATGTGCACTTCTTATTTCAAATCCATGATTAACATTGCACTTAGCTTTTATTTTTTAGGTCTCGCCTGTCCATCCCAAAGGAATGATAGGCGAGATTTATAGTAAGCAGACCTAAAAGATCTACCCACTGCGGATCGCGTACAGTTCATGTGAGCCAGGCACGTGCACAGCAATTCGCTCCCCCTACCCCTCCCACAAAGCAAGACAAGACAAGAACATCAAAGCGACCGCGGCCGCTCTGATTCCATTTGCCAACACTTTACCCCATGGGGTGGCTACACACCCTCACCGCCACTTCCTCACTTCCACCCTCCCAAGTTTCAGAGGCAGCCTGCCAGGCTTGCGACGAGTGATGGCGCTCTTGCGCTTCTCTGGTACCAGCTCTGCACTGACAAGTGGGGTTGTCTTCGGCCGAGCGCTTTACGTCTCACAATGAGTTTGGTAAGCAACCAAGTGCTATATGAATTCAAGCAAAGTACAAAACAAGTGCTCGGGCAATCGGATCTCTTTTGCTGCCTCACTGAAAGCTACCTCACAATCCATTATAAAGGTGACAATGAACATACTGAGAGGACTGTGCATGTAACCTGCAAGCTGTGACAAATCTTGTTACACTTCCGGTGTTTGGTCCTATATTTCAAGTTTGTTTTCCACTTAATGGCACCTTTCTTGATAAACGGCTGCACGCATGTGTTTGCTTAGGGCAGGTCACGGGAGTTTGCCCTGGCTCGACATTCGCCAGCATCTTTCATCACTGCAGTCATCTGCCTCCTGAGTTACGCCTTTGTAACTTGCACACATGTCACTTTTCCTCCTGTAATGCACCGTTTGCTACTTCTTGTATTTTGTTTGCTCACAATTGTCACTTTTACCTCATGTAAACCGCCACAGCAATGCCGAGAGCTTGGTTTTCTTTGAATCCATTTCACGAGGCGGTGCATGTTGCCTTCCTCTTCTCCAGGATAAAACTACTGCCGCAGGCCACTTTCTTCTCACTCCTGCGGATTTGGCAGAAATCAACCTAACACTACACGGGGTGACAACGCGCACATTTTCCACCGAATAAACAGAATTTACATTTCAGAAGGTTATCTCCCTACTTGTTTTAACGCACTATCATCGTGATGCATTTGTGACCCGCCAGTGCCCCTCCCCCTGTTATTTATCACGTGCAAGAAACAAAGTACAGAAACCGTATCTTTTTCCAGTCCAAACTGGGCGCAACTACTTTACCCCATGGGGTGGTTACACACCCCGCCTCCACTTCCTCACTTCCACCCTGCAAAGTTTCAGAAGCAGCCTGCAAGGCTTGCGACGAGTGATGGCGCTCTTGCGCTTCTCTGGTACCAGCTCTGCACTGACAAGCAAGGTTGTCGTCGGCCGGGCGCATTACGTCTCACAATGAGTTTGGTAAGCAACCAAGCACTATATGAATTCAAGCAAAGTACAAAACACGTGCTCGGGCAATCGGATCTGTGTTGCTGCCTCACTGAAAGCTATCTCACAATCCATTATAAAGGTGACAATGAACACACGGAGAGGACTGTGCATGTAACCTGCACGCTGTGACAAATCTTGTTACACTTCGGTGTTTGATCCTATATTTCAGGTTCATTTTCCATTTAATTGCACCTTTCTTTGGCTCTCTTGATGAATGGGGGCGCACATGTGCTTGCTTAGGGCAGGTCACAGGAAAGCAGGACAGCTCTCCTACAAATGTCTGTCCAGGCCCAGCACCACTCACGGTGAATCCGCAAATGACATGCCTCTGCCCTGGAAGAGTGGACTTGGTTCTTATAAAAACATAACTTTTTGTGTTTTATATCTTGAAACACCAGAACATTTGTCTATTCCGATGTACTTTCAAGCAAAATATGGGCAGCTGAGCAGTCACAGTTCACAGCTGTACTATTTGAAACTAACTGTAGACGTGCTCTCCGTCGCTCCCTCTTCTAATATTTTGCTCCTCTCTCCCTATTCGACCTTTTTTACTGTCTATTCTGCATTTCTCATCTCTTTTATTACCTCCTTTTCTCCTCCACTATCTTCACTTCTGTCTTTTTCTGCTCTCAACTCTCGCTTCTTCCTTTCAGTTTATTCTCTCCTGTTTTCCATCCTCAATCTATGTATAGACCAGTCGCCTGCTTCACCTCTGTGCTATTTTCTTTTCTCTCTCACGCTCTTTCCTACACCTCTGTTTCGTTACCTCCAAAATGTGACCACTTTATTTTCTTTCTCTAATCTTCTCTTTTATTTAATCGCTCATAACATTCCCACCTGCCTTTCTCCCTGTTTCAACCCTGCCTTTTCTTCACTGTCTGCCTTTAACAATTTATTTTTCCTTTGAATATCTACATTTAATGGTATCTATCTTTGTTACTCTCTCCAGACTGCCAGCCGCTAGTTCTTTCTGGCTCACTACCCACTCAACCACACACACAACCACACACACAAACACACACACACTCACCTCCACACACATACACACACACACACAACCACACACACAACCACACACACAACCACATATACAACCATACATACAACCACACATACAACCACACACACACAACCACACACACAACCACACACACAGAACAACACACACAACCACACACTCAACCACACACTCAACCACACCATCAGTGCGCACTTTCACCAGGCACAGACACCATCAGTCGTCAGTGCAGACTTTCAACTGGCACAAACACCACCAGCCGTCAGTGCACGCTTTCACTGGGCACAAACACCACCAGCCGTCAGTGCACGCTTCCACCAGGCACAGACCACCAGACATCCGTGCACGCTTTCAGGCACACACACAACACCAGCCGTCCGTGCACGCTTTTACCAGGCACACACACACCACCAGATATCAGTGCACACTTTCACCAGGGACACACACACCACCAGCTGTAAGTGCACGCTTTCACCAGGCACACACCACCAGCCAGCAGTGCACACTTCCAATAGGCACACACACCACTAGCCATCAGTGCACAATTTCTACAGGCACACACACCACCAGCCATCAGTGCACACATCAATTGTTTCACATCCACAATTAACTATTGTAGCAATCGCAGTATGTCACACTTTACTAAGCATATTCATCTAAAGCTCAGCATGCCACCATTGCTAAAAAAATGGATACAGATTTTTTTGGCCTACAATTTATAGACTTTTTTTGCAATTGGTGTTGCAATATTTAGCAATGCCAATAGCTCAAACTTAATTAATGCGAGACCTATTGCATTGCAAATGCTGGTTTAATGTAGCTCTGGTCTGTAACTATGTTTTTATGAATTATGTTATCTATTTATTGTTGCTTTAACTTGTTTGTACCTTTATGGCCATGGTGGCCAAAAAATAAAGTGATTTGAGTGGCTGACTGACACAAGAGGAGTGACTTTGGGGAAACGGGGAAAAAAGGGCATTATCCCAAAGCACAGTAGTTCATGCTGCAATGTATATTATTGCACCTGCTACTTATACCTATGTAACATCCCATTTATAGTGAGTTCTCAATGTATCCAATTTAAGCCCTGTACTGGGCAAACAAATTGTTCTGCTGGGTGGTTAAGTTCTGAGTTTGTACACCCCACACTACCTACCTGAGAAGTCTGTGACTGTTTCCCAAGGATACCACTGAAGTGCGGCAGAGGATGTATTTGACCCAGTTTTTACAGCCTTAATAGGATGGCTTTCTGGACATCAGAGTCAAACAACTCCAGCCCTAAAAGTGAGGTCTAAGTAGCCCATGCTTACACCACTCCCCCTGAAAGGGTCTGACACATGTCCTCTAATAGAAGGAGTATGTACTCAAACTGACCAACTATGCACTGTGTGACTCCTAACTCTATATAGTCACTACGATTCACTCAATACTACATGGCCAATAGTAGTTAAGCGCACAATGGATGCAGAAAGAAATGGTGCAAATTTCTTGGCTCTAAAGACTTAAATCAAAGGAGTGAGAACAGGGGGATTTTAAATTAAACTAATACTGTTATTTGAAATACTTTACTGATGTTCACCAGTACTCCCCGCCACATGATATAACTCCATGCTTAATTGTCGAAGAGTTAATGCACTTGAATAGTGCTTTAGATTGTTTTTCAGCACCTTCATGGGTGTATTTCAGTACTTCAGAGACTTACTTTTTTAGATTTGGCTTGATAGTGCAGCTGCCGCCAGTACGTGTGTGATCAACAGAAAAGGACCTATGAAGGGCACAACTAAGAGAAGGTGTTGGCTCAACCCATGTTGGTTACCTTGAGTAAAGCACGTGATTGGGCAAGTATTATATGCTGCTGCAGAGAAAGAGGCCCCAATTTACAAAGGTAAAGAAGTCTAAGTTTAGACCTGAAGTCTAAAAGCCCAATTTACAAAGGTAAAGTTAGACCTGAAGTCTAAGTTTAGACCTGAAGTCTAAGGGCCCAGTTCACAAAGGGAAAGGTAGACCTGAAGTATGAGGGCCCAGTTCACAAAGGTAAAGTTAGACCTGAAGTCTAAGGGCTGAGTTAACAAAGGTAAAGTTAGACCTGAAGTCTAAGTTTAGACCTGAAGTCTAAGTTTAGAACTGAAGTCTAAGGGCTGAGTTCACAAAGGTAAAGTTAGACCTGAAGTCTAAGTTTAGACCTGAAGTCTAAGTTTAGACCTGAAGTCTTAGGGCTGAGTTCACAAAGGTAAAGTCAGATCTGAAGTCTACGTTTAGACCTGAAGTCTAACTTTAGACCTGAAGTCTAAGGGCCAAGTTCACAAAGGTAAAGTTAGACCTCAAGTCTAAGTCTACCTTTGTGAATTTGGCCCTTACACCTCAGGTCTGAATTTACTTTTCAGAATTGGGCCCTTACACTTCAGGTCTAAATTTACCCTTGAGAATTGGGCCCTTAGACCTCAAGTCTAAACTTAGACTCCAGGACTACGTTTACCTTTGTGAATTAGCTGCAGAGTGTTTTCTGCACTCCTATTGCTCCTTAGGGTTATTACCTTACCTAACATGACTGCCCCATAAAAATGTAATGACATGGTAGTGTTCAAGAGGAACACCACAAAATCATGGTGTGATAGTACTGGCTAACAGTATTGCTCTGTGAGCCGTTAGCAGTATGACTGGTAGAAGTATTGGCGAATAGAGCGTTCCCATAAGGTTTTGTCCCACATTAAAATGGTTGCTGCACAAATTGTGATGAAGTCTCAGCTTCTTTATGTTTTTTCTTCCCCATCTGCATTTATGAAGTCCAGAAAACACACCTACCCACCCTTTCCAGCAATCCAATTAATGTGCTGTTTGCTGCAGCCATAGCCTATGGGTGGCCATCCCAAAAAGCCTCCTACCAATACTCACTCCTCCCACACCAACTCACAGCCTCAGTTCACTCTCTCCAAATACACCAGCTCCTCAGTGCTTAATTTGAGCCAGTGGTTTCTGGTCCTCAGCACTGAAATGAATTCATCAACACCGGCTCAGTAGTTTCATGAGCGCCAGTAAAGGACACACTCATTTTTGGTAGGCACAGGAAGTTTCAAGTTTCAAGTTTCAAGTTTCAAGTTTATTTTTTATTTGCTTTGGTACTCTACTGAGGACCACAAATAATTTAAACATAATATTCAGGTTTTTTACACCATTTAAAATTTCTTGTACTAGAACAAAGTTAAAAAAGGTTTTAAAAATGTATAAAAATTATAACAGACAAATTCATTTGGCCGGAATTTACATAAGGTGATCACAGGAAGATTACGTGATTTGCCCTGAATCACAGGTTGTTGAGCTGATGTTGAAACCCGAACCTGGTTCCCCAGCTCCGAGGTCCGCAGCTCTGGTCACTATGCCACACCCTTTCCTCACTGCCTAGTTAGTAGTTGGCTCTGTTTCAGGCAGTGTTACAGAAGAAATGGGCTGGTGCAGGCTGCCACCTGACGAGAGCCCCTGCACGTATTTGTTTTTACAAATTAACCACTGCGGCTCCTCCATAACCATCTCCCCTGTCTCACGCTAATCCCTACAGCCTCAGCTCAATCTTCCCTCCAGTAGCAGCCCCTGCAGTGCACTACCCCTATGCAGGGCAATGGGTACAGATGCTGGTCTACATTGTGGCTTCAAAAAAAGTTAAACCAAGTCTGGCCACTGGCACCCCTAACTCTTTCCTTCACAGCAGAAAGCATGAAGGGGGAGAGAATGTGGCCTAACGGCTAGGGCGGTCACCCTCAGAGCTGGGGACCCGGGTTCGAGTCTCAGCAGGGACGCGCAACATTCTGTGATTCTGGGCAAATCGCTTAATCTCCCCGTGCCTAACAAAAATGTATGTGTCCTTCTGTAACCTAACTAGTGCTCAGGTAAAGCGCTCTGATACCTTCGGGTCTAGTTTGCGCTATATAAAACTTCCCAAAAATATATATATATATTGTTGGACTTGGCCCTTCTGGCAGGTTCACCCCTAAACTTTTTGCTTTTAATGGTGACCTGGTGATGGTGATTTTTGGGTTCTGCGCACTTTCACTGTATCCCAGTGGAAAGTGCGTGCACACTCTGAGTGCGTGCAGTAAGGTTGGCCTGCCCTCCCATAGGAATGCATGGGGAATGTCTGTGTCCCTGGTAGTTCCTGATGCGTGGGGTGTACAGGCTCGAGTCTGGTATGTGCAGACTCGTGTGATTGAATGCTGCGAAATGATGTATGCGGCGTGTATGTGTCTAGTGTGGAAGTGCCACTTCTAGACATGGCTGTGCGTGTGCTGTAAAGGTGCTTGCGTGTGATTGGCTGGGGCTGACTGGTGAGCCTGGCTCCAGGAGTCTGGATGGGTCTGCCCGGTGGTGAGTGTGGAGATTAGCATGCTGATGGCTGGGGAGGAGTGCACCTGGGTCCTGAATAGGGCTGGGCTTTCCCAACACAATGCTGGCTCCGCCCCCTGTGGTGTGTCTAACGACTCTAACCCTGCCAGTGAATAGAGTGAGGGGCTGAGCACATCAAGGGTGCTCCCAGACCAGCTGCAACTGGTTCTTCCCCCACCCTACCCACAGACAAAGGAATTTACAGTATAAGAAGGGGCTGTGTCCCCTTACAATTTGTTCTCTTCCAGGATCCTTTTGCTGAGGGGGGCTGTTGCTGTTGGGCGCCAGGAGGACCGCCACTTGGACTGCTCCCTGCCTGGAGGCCCAGTGAGCTGGCTCTGGGCCCAGCCTAGCCCCCCTGCCTGCCTCCAAAACGTTGCTGGACTTGTGGGCCTCTAAGCGCCTGTGAGCGCTTTATTTGTACCCTAGCGCTGGGGAGCGCTTTATCCTTGCTGCTAGCGCTTGGGAGCGATTTAATTGCCTTCTGAGCGGCTGGGAGCACTTTATTCACTTTGCTCGGTGCCCACCCGGCATTGGACCCGTTTTTGCAGATTTCGTACCCCTGGCAGGTGCCCACCCCACCAGGGACCTGGTGCCGTTTTTGGGGCCCCGATCGAGTGCCCACCTCGATTTAATATTTATGTAAAAGGAGCCGGTGCCCACCTGGCATTTGACCCGGATCGGGCCACCAGCTGCTGTCCTCCCCGCCGGGCCGCCGCGCTGCCTGTGACGACCCGGAAGCCGAAGGGGTGACCCGGAAGTCCCGCCCCCGCAGCACGAGGAGAGGAGCAGGGCGGTGGAGAGAGCAGGCGGGGCTCCGGTGTCGCAGGAGAGCCCCGCGCTGCCACAAAGAAGCAATCTGTGTTTTCCCCCCATCGGGGCTCCCGTGAAAGGAGGGAGAGCCCCGCAGCCCAGGAGCCGAGAGGAGACACCGCCGAGGGGAGACGCCGCCTACTACCAGTGAGTGCGGGCGTCCCCGCGGGTCCCTCCTCAGCCCCGTGAAAGGCTCTTGGGCCTTATGGTATACAGAGCCCTTGTCAGAGTCCCCAGGAGGGGGACTCCAACGACGGCGCATTGGTGCTGAGAGCCACGAGAGGCTCACGGTGCCACAATTGTATTTACGAGCCTGCGAGGCTTGAGGCGGCCTTTCTCTTGTCTTAGAGTCCCCATGAGGGGGACTCCAACGACGGCCCATTTGTTTAGTTAGAGCTTGAAGGGCTCTGGGGGCATTTGTTCAGAAGCCCACGAGGGCTCCGGGGGCCATTGTCGTTTTTGAGTCCCCAGGAGGGGGACTCCAGCCAAACAGGCAGCAGTTGTTTTCAGAGCCCAGAGAGGCTCGGGGGCATTGCTTGTTTTTGAGCCCAGCAAGACTCCAACAACGGCCGCAGTTTGTGTTCGAGCCTGAAAGGCTCTTGGCGGCATTTCTTTACTTGGAGCCCAGAGAGGCTCCAGGCATTCCTTAAGTTGCGAGCCCAGAGAGGCTCGTGGGGGCATTTCGTTCTTCAGAGCCTGAGAGGCTCAGGGTGAAGTACCGAAATTTCACCAACCCCCAAAGGATTATACTTACAATTACCAAATATCATTCATCAATAATCAGTCGATTGGCAGTGTAGAAAGTTCAAGCGTTTATTAAACAAATAATACTCTACCAGGGAGCTCCGAACGACCTCACACCCCAAGGACCGCAGAGAGACTTCTGGCACATTGTCAGGTCAACACATATATACTATCACAATTTGCAACCGTTACCTAAGATGGAAAAGTACAAGTTGGTACAGGAGGTGGCAAGAGGTATGCCCATATATGGCACACAAAGCTTCTATCTGAGCTCAGTATAGCAAGGTCATGCTGGTTGACTCCCTTCTGCTGGTTTCGGTGAGAGTCCGCACAGCGCTTGCAAGAATGTGCTTATCTGGCCGGCCCCCTCCTACAACCTTGACGGGCCTGAAAGCAGAAGCAGCTGCTCGCTACATGTGTGAAACTATTTCTCATGAGAACGGGGAGACGTGAAAATGCAGAGCCATGGAGGTTTAGGAAACCGTATTACAGGTTGGCTAACTAAGATGGCGTCGGTCCTGCCGGGTGAAGCTAGCCTATTCACAAGGAGGGGTTAGAGTACGATTTTCATAAAAGGTGACAGAGTGTAACTAAAAGGGTGTCTGGTGCCATAGAAACGTACATAACATGTTAATTAGCTGCGTCACGCTGAATACTAACTAGGAGACTACAATCTATGTCCCCGTCTAAGGCCTAACCGAATTCCTATTCCTCAAACCCTACTTTTAGCGTGATGAAGCTAATAACAGAGGACACTAATCGTCGAAGAGATCTTCGTCGATTGCCATAAGTTCGTGGACCTCCTGCTGAAGCATCTGGACTTTGGTGGGGGTCGCAGAAGGGGTGACAGCCGCTGTTATTCTAGAGGCACAATAAGAACAGCACGCGGGACCGCACTGTAGACAGAGACAGCAGACAAAAAGGACACCTGCCGCTCCACTCAAAATCAGTAATACCTTCCAACCCCAAGTACATAGAAGACCCCAGAACCACCCCGATAGGGACCAGGACCCATTTTCTACATGCATCTCTGCTGCTATGCGATGGAGCTTCTGAATGGCCAAATGAACCGTAGGGGCGGAGTCTGGAATGTAAACACAGCAAGTGCTGCCGATCACCCGGCATGCACCACCTCGATCAGCCAAGATAACATCCAAAACCATACGGTTTTGGAGCACCAAAAGTCTGGTCGCCTGAAGCTCAACCGTAATATTGGCCAGGATATCAGTAGTGATGTTAATAACATTTTCTACTATTGTGGACAACCTTCTTATCTCTCTGCTATTAAAGATCGGTCCCCAGAATGGGACCAAGCCTTTGCTAAAGTCCGTGAACTGCTGTAAGGAGGTGTCGGTCTGATCAACTTCTGTTGCTATGAGCTGTCTACGTTGCCTATTGGGTACTGCTCTCGTTGAGTGTAGCTGGTGTGTTTTATGATAGTCGGACGGTGCTATGTATACAGGCGGGTACAGGAAGGACAGATAGCAGTGCCCAGCCCAACCACGGGGTAACCAAGTATAAGCATTTTCTCCGCATACGAAATACACATTGGGTGGCGTCAACAAAGGTGGACTGCTAAGTATCTTTATACGATAGGTATAATTACAAACACTGTCACCAACCTGTACATGCCCCATCCCCGGTACACAGAAATCGGAGGAAGTATTTAAAATAGGAATGGGTACAATGCGTTCGCTTGTAACATTTCGATCAACAAAAAGCTGAAAATATTGAGTAGAATTAAAATCATAGAGTTCATCCTGCAACTAAGTACTATTCCGAACTTCCATATACCTGTTCATACAAGCCTGAGGATCTAAGGATCCCCGTCCCCCATTACCTTGTGGGTAAAATCCCTGATGTGCCTCAATGTATGCTAAAATCATATTATAGTCTTTCTCAGTGTAAGTATTCTGCCTGAAATTTTCTATATAATGATTGTTGTTAGAATTGGGGGTCTCTGGTTGGCGCAGGTTTGTACTTGCGACAAGCAGGGACCCTCTCCTCTAAGTCAGGGCAAAGGATTACTCCCAGAAATAACCCCTACTCGCCCTTTAGGTAGTGTGGCGCAAGCAGTCTAGGCTAAACTCTGGAGTACATAGGGTTAAACATTTGCAACATCACACACAATGACCATCAACCCACCACACAATGACACTAGACTGTATTTCTGTAAAAATATCTTCTTTATATATATCTTTAGATCAGGCTTGTAAATACAGTCTTTGCGTAGTTTAAGAAAATGGTTCCAGTTACTCTCTGATTATGCCACAGGTCTTTGTATCAGCGTTAAAAGAATTGTTCTGGTGCTTAAAAAGGGTTGCGGACTCTTCCCTAGTCCTGGTACGTTCCTTCAGCAAGAATTTCAATCAGCCAGGGCCTCTCTGCGCCCACGATCGGACCCGGTCTGCCCAATCTCACGCTTCTAGCGGGATCGGCGGCCGGGGAGTCACTGGCAGCCTGACGAGCGCGCTGCACGGCTGTCAGGGGAGAGGGCGGGGGCCCGGGGAGCGCTCACTGCGCGGCTCCGGGGGCTCGGCTGAGGCAGATGGCGGTGCGAGCGAGGTGGGACAGCGGCTCGCACCGCGGGACGGGAAACAGTACCTTTGTCTTTCTGCAGGGGTCGGGTGTAGGCCGGCTCGGCGGTTCACGTCGCGGTGTCTTCCTCCCGAGGTTGGAGCGAGCGGCGGCTCGGCTCTGGCTCGGAGGTTGGCGTTGCGGCGCGGGTCGGGTAGACGGCGACACACCTCAGGTCCTGGAAAAGGGGGGCAGAGCCCCGGGTAGCAGCGTGAGGCGCACACAAGCCTCTCAGGTCACAGCAGATACTTGGCTAAGTCCGTTCTTGCGGTGCTTCGCAGTTAGGCAGGCGGTAGGGACGGTGATTAGGCCAGCGAGGCTGGGCCTTTCGATGTCACCTGGTGCCGGCCAGTTAGCAGATGCGGTGCTCGGCGGGACGGGGTGCCAAGGGCCTCGTAGGAGGGGCGCAGGGATTCTCTCACAGCGCGCTCCTCTTTCCTTCAGCAGCTGTGTCGATCAGGCTGCGGGCTCACAGCAGCTCCTTCTTCCAGGGGGACAGGGTAGCGCCCACTGTTCCTGGGGCGCTGGTCAGGGGGCAAGTTCACAGCAAGCCCTTGGAGATCTTGGTAAAAGTTTTAGCACAAGGTGGATAAAAGCAAAGTCTTTCAGTCTTTCTTCTCCTGCTCTCCTTCAGCAGCAAGGCACCCACTACAGGTCAGTCTCTTGGGGTCAGAGTCAGTACTTCTCCTCGCAGCTTCCAGGGTCCTTCTCTTCAGGCAGAGCTTCTTCTTTGCGCAAACTGGATCTAATTTACAAGGAGCAGGGCTCCTACTTTTATACACAGTTTCTTTTGTTCTCACTGGCCAGGGGGGCCTCTGCATAACTGCTCTCAGCTCCTGAGCACTTGCGGTGGGTACTTCTGCTTCTGCATTCAGTGTGAGGGCAGGCACATCAGCCGCTCCCCAGGGGGGCGGAGCCGGCATTGAGAGGGCAGGAGTGGCCTGAGTACTTTGTTGACAAGCTTCGGTCCTTCCTGGGCCAGGTGCAGGCTGAGTCATCAGTCGCTCCCCAGGAGGGCGGAGCCAGCATTGTGGAGGCAGAGCACAGCCTGATGCATCATTCAGGGGAAACTCCCACCACCCATTAAGGGGTCCTCCTGCTAATCACTACCTGTCAACTCCCAGCCCTGTCACTCACACACACCAGACAGTCAGATCCACATCCAAGCAGAGGCGGGCTGAAATGGTTAGGCAAGCAAATGCTAACTTTCTAAAAGTAGCATTTGCAAACACAGGATATTAAAATAAACTTTACTAAAAGAAGTATTTTATTATTCTGAGTTCAGGCATACTAAACATGAATTTCTACCATGTTCCCTGAGCCTGCTGGGATTATAGAGTGTAATAATTCCAGCAGCCCATCTGGCCTAGAAGGGAACAGGTAGCCTTACAATAGTGAAAAACGACTTTGGTAGTAATTCACTATTAGAACATGCCACACACATCAGGGCATGTTCTACCTTACACTACAATGCACCCTGCCCTCAGGCCTACCATAGGGGTGACTAATATGAAGTTAAGGGAAGGTTCAGGGGCTGGCAAGTGTGTGCACTTGCCCAGCTAGCATGACAGTACCAGACTGCACGCAGGTTCTGCAATGGCAGACCCTAGACACATTTTAAGGCTGCTTCTGTGGGTGGCGCAACCAGCGCTGCAGGCCCACTAGCAGTATTGGCATTCACAAGCCCTGGCACTCCTGGTGCACTTTACTAGGGACTAACAGTAAATCCAATGAACCAATCATGGACATCAATCACATGTACACTTTACAACAGGGAGAGCATATGCACTTTAGCACTGGTCAGCAGTGGCAAAGTGCCCAGAGTCATTAAACCAACAAAAACAGGTCAGAGAGAGTATTGGAGGAAGGCAAAAAGTTTAGGGATGACCCTGCCAAGAGGCCCAGGTCCAACACAACCCCCTTCCAGCCAAAACGCAGGGTAGACCAATCACCACTGTGATGGGCTTCCCTGCTTTGGGCGATAGAACCTGGACCTGGCCCGCAACAGCAGGGGCACATTCCAGTTCTACGCCAATCTGCACCTCCTTCAAATCCTCTGTTCATACTCTCAGGGTCCACCAAGCCAATCCATGGGAAACCCTTCTCTACACCTGTGGACACCACCTGTGCAGCCTTGAACCTTAATTCGCTCACAGGTGTGTCCCAACAGGCAGACAGAAAAATGTCACAGTGGCCACTGACAGTAGTCAGGAATGAGACCCAAGCCTTACGCCTCTCAGGGCTCTCAAACCTCTGTGGCCTTAAAGAGTGGGGGGCATTAGCCCCAGGTGCTTGGCACCCTTGGTCCACTCTCCCTCCTGTCAGGTCAGGTATGCCATCCTGGCACTGACCCACCAGCCTCAGGTCTGTACCTGACGGCTGTACTAAAGACTGGGGTGGCCTCTCCCACACCCGGTCCTCCTCCTGGGGGCTCTGTACCCTCCCACCTGGAGTGGTACCCCCTTCCAGAATTGTCAGGGCACCTGTGGCAGGTGACCTGCACAATTCGCCCACCAGTTCAGGGGTGCTATCCTGCAACTGGGGCACCAGGTCAGGGGGGACACCCTGCACCTGGCCCTTAAACCTAGGGTCTAAACCCTCAAACTGCACCGGGGTCAGAGGCGAGGACTCCCTCCCTCTGCACCCCCTTCCACAGTACTGCCCACTCCCAACTGGAGTGGTACCCCTAGAAGTGACATGGGCCAGGACACTGATTACAGTGGCCCTGCCCTCCAGGTCAGACAACACCTGACCCTGGCTTCTCAACTCAGGGACCCAACCCTGCAGTTGAACACTTGCCTGGCGCACCAGGACTTTCCGGGGAGCACGCCTGCCCCCCCTGAGGGTGGCACATAGCTCATGTGTCGTGCAACAGCCTGCCCGGCGCGGATCTCCCAACCCCTGTCCCTCTGACAGTGCGGGAAGATCCCCCAGGACAGAAGTGGTGTCCCCCTGGTCATTCACTGGGGACGCAGCCCTGCTGGCTGGCCCCTGACCCACTGGTTCTTCCACTGGGGACTCTTTCCCCCTCTCGCCCCTCTTTCTGGACTTCTGCACCCTCCCAACTGGAGTGGTACTGCCAGTCACCAGAACTACTGGAGCCCTGTTTACAGAGCCTCCACGTTCTCTAGCCACTGGGGGATCCCCCTCAGCGGGTGACTCATCCGGACAGCCTAGGCTCCCCACCTGGTGTTCCCTTAAAGAACCATCCAGGCTCTGAGATTGAGGTTGGGCACTACCGGGACAAAACCCATTCTCACTCCTTCCCCTTAAGGACAGGACGTGAGGCCCTACACCCATCTCACTACTACAGGACCTAGCTGGGCTACTCTGCGCCACTTCCACCACTCTGGGCTGGAAGATACCTGAGACACTCCCCACAGGATCACACCCCAATGCCTCTCCAGACCCTCGGGAATCCACCACAAGGTCTGCCTCCAATGTGAGCTCCCTGGGGCCAGAGAACTCACTCTCAAACAGGTGTTGGCATAGCTCTGGAAAACTGGGACTTAAAGTATGCTCTCCCACAATTGGATTACACAGCCCCCTAGTAGGGTTAACCAAATTATCCTTCACCTCACCACCCAGCGCCTCACACACATACTCCACACCATTCTTCTGAGACTGGCCAGACAGTAGCGAACTGTCTCTGTCACACAACCCACCCTCTTCTGGGCGGTCCTTACACTCACCCACCAGGACCTCAACCATGGGGGAATCCCTCCCACCACTAGGACCATGAACTCCTACGCCAGCTACCCTATTCCCTTCAGGGACGCTGCGCACTACTGGAGCTACCTCATGCCCTTGAACCTCCTGGTGTATGTTAACCCCCTCCAAGTCAGGTGCCATATCTCTAGGTGCGCGCGCTATGCTGTCTGCACTAGATACCTGAATGTTGCTGCCACCATCTGAGCTGGACTCCACCTCCAACTCAGCAAAGCTCAATCTCTGAGCTACACACATTTCTTGTTGCTGGGCTGAAGCCCTCCTGGCCTCAAGCGCCTCGAGCTCCAAGTCAAGTTTCCTCATTCTTAAGTCATGCGCAAGCTCCATTTTCATTACTTCCAGGGCTAACCTCCTAGATTCTAGCTCCAGTTGCCCATTTATTTCCAGCTCTGCCAACTTCAATTCATGATCTCGGGTTGCCTGTCTGTCCGCCAGCTCCTCTGGCGACAGACCTCGGCCAGAAACACTGCTACCCAATGGGGAGGTTGCACCCCTACACTCTGGAGTCAGGGGTCCCTCCAGCTGCTGTTCTGCATCCTCAAATTCAAAATCCTTTCCAGGGGCATTCCTTGCCTTGACCCAGGCCCTCAGCGCCTTTTGGAACTGCTCCCTTCTGGAGAGTCCGGTCATGGAAATGTTCAAATTTTTGCAGAAGCTCCTGAGCTGTTTCCCAGTGTAGTTTTCTAGTTTCTCCCAATCACAGTCAATAGAAGAAATGGATGCTGCCTTTTCCATTTTCACTGACACAGGCATGACTTCAAAAACACATGGAGATCTCTTCTCGCAAATCATAAATCCAAAAAAAAACAAAGTCTGTGGCTTAGTTACTGGACTGAAATCACTGTGCAATGGTCACTAGTCAATGTATGGACATTGCAAATGTAAATTCGAGATCCTCACCGCTGCGTCCAATGTTAGAATTGGGGGTCTCTGGTTGGCGCAGGTTTGTACTTGCGACAAGCAGGGACCCTCTCCTCTAAGTCAGGGCAAAGGATTACTCCCAGAAATAACCCCTACTCGCCCTTTAGGTAGTGTGGCGCAAGCAGTCTAGGCTAAACTCTGGAGTACATAGGGTTAAACATTTGCAACATCACACACAATGACCATCAACCCACCACACAATGACACTAGACTGTATTTCTGTAAAAATATCTTCTTTATATATATCTTTAGATCAGGCTTGTAAATACAGTCTTTGCGTAGTTTAAGAAAATGGTTCCAGTTACTCTCTGATTATGCCACAGGTCTTTGTATCAGCGTTAAAAGAATTGTTCTGGTGCTTAAAAAGGGTTGCGGACTCTTCCCTAGTCCTGGTACGTTCCTTCAGCAAGAATTTCAATCAGCCAGGGCCTCTCTGCGCCCACGATCGGACCCGGTCTGCCCAATCTCACGCTTCTAGCGGGATCGGCGGCCGGGGAGTCACTGGCAGCCTGACGAGCGCGCTGCACGGCTGTCAGGGGAGAGGGCGGGGGCCCGGGGAGCGCTCACTGCGCGGCTCCGGGGGCTCGGCTGAGGCAGATGGCGGTGCGAGCGAGGTGGGACAGCGGCTCGCACCGCGGGACGGGAAACAGTACCTTTGTCTTTCTGCAGGGGTCGGGTGTAGGCCGGCTCGGCGGTTCACGTCGCGGTGTCTTCCTCCCGAGGTTGGAGCGAGCGGCGGCTCGGCTCTGGCTCGGAGGTTGGCGTTGCGGCGCGGGTCGGGTAGACGGCGACACACCTCAGGTCCTGGAAAAGGGGGGCAGAGCCCCGGGTAGCAGCGTGAGGCGCACACAAGCCTCTCAGGTCACAGCAGATACTTGGCTAAGTCCGTTCTTGCGGTGCTTCGCAGTTAGGCAGGCGGTAGGGACGGTGATTAGGCCAGCGAGGCTGGGCCTTTCGATGTCACCTGGTGCCGGCCAGTTAGCAGATGCGGTGCTCGGCGGGACGGGGTGCCAAGGGCCTCGTAGGAGGGGCGCAGGGATTCTCTCACAGCGCGCTCCTCTTTCCTTCAGCAGCTGTGTCGATCAGGCTGCGGGCTCACAGCAGCTCCTTCTTCCAGGGGGACAGGGTAGCGCCCACTGTTCCTGGGGCGCTGGTCAGGGGGCAAGTTCACAGCAAGCCCTTGGAGATCTTGGTAAAAGTTTTAGCACAAGGTGGATAAAAGCAAAGTCTTTCAGTCTTTCTTCTCCTGCTCTCCTTCAGCAGCAAGGCACCCACTACAGGTCAGTCTCTTGGGGTCAGAGTCAGTACTTCTCCTCGCAGCTTCCAGGGTCCTTCTCTTCAGGCAGAGCTTCTTCTTTGCGCAAACTGGATCTAATTTACAAGGAGCAGGGCTCCTACTTTTATACACAGTTTCTTTTGTTCTCACTGGCCAGGGGGGCCTCTGCATAACTGCTCTCAGCTCCTGAGCACTTGCGGTGGGTACTTCTGCTTCTGCATTCAGTGTGAGGGCAGGCACATCAGCCGCTCCCCAGGGGGGCGGAGCCGGCATTGAGAGGGCAGGAGTGGCCTGAGTACTTTGTTGACAAGCTTCGGTCCTTCCTGGGCCAGGTGCAGGCTGAGTCATCAGTCGCTCCCCAGGAGGGCGGAGCCAGCATTGTGGAGGCAGAGCACAGCCTGATGCATCATTCAGGGGAAACTCCCACCACCCATTAAGGGGTCCTCCTGCTAATCACTACCTGTCAACTCCCAGCCCTGTCACTCACACACACCAGACAGTCAGATCCACATCCAAGCAGAGGCGGGCTGAAATGGTTAGGCAAGCAAATGCTAACTTTCTAAAAGTAGCATTTGCAAACACAGGATATTAAAATAAACTTTACTAAAAGAAGTATTTTATTATTCTGAGTTCAGGCATACTAAACATGAATTTCTACCATGTTCCCTGAGCCTGCTGGGATTATAGAGTGTAATAATTCCAGCAGCCCATCTGGCCTAGAAGGGAACAGGTAGCCTTACAATAGTGAAAAACGACTTTGGTAGTAATTCACTATTAGAACATGCCACACACATCAGGGCATGTTCTACCTTACACTACAATGCACCCTGCCCTCAGGCCTACCATAGGGGTGACTAATATGAAGTTAAGGGAAGGTTCAGGGGCTGGCAAGTGTGTGCACTTGCCCAGCTAGCATGACAGTACCAGACTGCACGCAGGTTCTGCAATGGCAGACCCTAGACACATTTTAAGGCTGCTTCTGTGGGTGGCGCAACCAGCGCTGCAGGCCCACTAGCAGTATTGGCATTCACAAGCCCTGGCACTCCTGGTGCACTTTACTAGGGACTAACAGTAAATCCAATGAACCAATCATGGACATCAATCACATGTACACTTTACAACAGGGAGAGCATATGCACTTTAGCACTGGTCAGCAGTGGCAAAGTGCCCAGAGTCATTAAACCAACAAAAACAGGTCAGAGAGAGTATTGGAGGAAGGCAAAAAGTTTAGGGATGACCCTGCCAAGAGGCCCAGGTCCAACACAACCCCCTTCCAGCCAAAACGCAGGGTAGACCAATCACCACTGTGATGGGCTTCCCTGCTTTGGGCGATAGAACCTGGACCTGGCCCGCAACAGCAGGGGCACATTCCAGTTCTACGCCAATCTGCACCTCCTTCAAATCCTCTGTTCATACTCTCAGGGTCCACCAAGCCAATCCATGGGAAACCCTTCTCTACACCTGTGGACACCACCTGTGCAGCCTTGAACCTTAATTCGCTCACAGGTGTGTCCCAACAGGCAGACAGAAAAATGTCACAGTGGCCACTGACAGTAGTCAGGAATGAGACCCAAGCCTTACGCCTCTCAGGGCTCTCAAACCTCTGTGGCCTTAAAGAGTGGGGGGCATTAGCCCCAGGTGCTTGGCACCCTTGGTCCACTCTCCCTCCTGTCAGGTCAGGTATGCCATCCTGGCACTGACCCACCAGCCTCAGGTCTGTACCTGACGGCTGTACTAAAGACTGGGGTGGCCTCTCCCACACCCGGTCCTCCTCCTGGGGGCTCTGTACCCTCCCACCTGGAGTGGTACCCCCTTCCAGAATTGTCAGGGCACCTGTGGCAGGTGACCTGCACAATTCGCCCACCAGTTCAGGGGTGCTATCCTGCAACTGGGGCACCAGGTCAGGGGGGACACCCTGCACCTGGCCCTTAAACCTAGGGTCTAAACCCTCAAACTGCACCGGGGTCAGAGGCGAGGACTCCCTCCCTCTGCACCCCCTTCCACAGTACTGCCCACTCCCAACTGGAGTGGTACCCCTAGAAGTGACATGGGCCAGGACACTGATTACAGTGGCCCTGCCCTCCAGGTCAGACAACACCTGACCCTGGCTTCTCAACTCAGGGACCCAACCCTGCAGTTGAACACTTGCCTGGCGCACCAGGACTTTCCGGGGAGCACGCCTGCCCCCCCTGAGGGTGGCACATAGCTCATGTGTCGTGCAACAGCCTGCCCGGCGCGGATCTCCCAACCCCTGTCCCTCTGACAGTGCGGGAAGATCCCCCAGGACAGAAGTGGTGTCCCCCTGGTCATTCACTGGGGACGCAGCCCTGCTGGCTGGCCCCTGACCCACTGGTTCTTCCACTGGGGACTCTTTCCCCCTCTCGCCCCTCTTTCTGGACTTCTGCACCCTCCCAACTGGAGTGGTACTGCCAGTCACCAGAACTACTGGAGCCCTGTTTACAGAGCCTCCACGTTCTCTAGCCACTGGGGGATCCCCCTCAGCGGGTGACTCATCCGGACAGCCTAGGCTCCCCACCTGGTGTTCCCTTAAAGAACCATCCAGGCTCTGAGATTGAGGTTGGGCACTACCGGGACAAAACCCATTCTCACTCCTTCCCCTTAAGGACAGGACGTGAGGCCCTACACCCATCTCACTACTACAGGACCTAGCTGGGCTACTCTGCGCCACTTCCACCACTCTGGGCTGGAAGATACCTGAGACACTCCCCACAGGATCACACCCCAATGCCTCTCCAGACCCTCGGGAATCCACCACAAGGTCTGCCTCCAATGTGAGCTCCCTGGGGCCAGAGAACTCACTCTCAAACAGGTGTTGGCATAGCTCTGGAAAACTGGGACTTAAAGTATGCTCTCCCACAATTGGATTACACAGCCCCCTAGTAGGGTTAACCAAATTATCCTTCACCTCACCACCCAGCGCCTCACACACATACTCCACACCATTCTTCTGAGACTGGCCAGACAGTAGCGAACTGTCTCTGTCACACAACCCACCCTCTTCTGGGCGGTCCTTACACTCACCCACCAGGACCTCAACCATGGGGGAATCCCTCCCACCACTAGGACCATGAACTCCTACGCCAGCTACCCTATTCCCTTCAGGGACGCTGCGCACTACTGGAGCTACCTCATGCCCTTGAACCTCCTGGTGTATGTTAACCCCCTCCAAGTCAGGTGCCATATCTCTAGGTGCGCGCGCTATGCTGTCTGCACTAGATACCTGAATGTTGCTGCCACCATCTGAGCTGGACTCCACCTCCAACTCAGCAAAGCTCAATCTCTGAGCTACACACATTTCTTGTTGCTGGGCTGAAGCCCTCCTGGCCTCAAGCGCCTCGAGCTCCAAGTCAAGTTTCCTCATTCTTAAGTCATGCGCAAGCTCCATTTTCATTACTTCCAGGGCTAACCTCCTAGATTCTAGCTCCAGTTGCCCATTTATTTCCAGCTCTGCCAACTTCAATTCATGATCTCGGGTTGCCTGTCTGTCCGCCAGCTCCTCTGGCGACAGACCTCGGCCAGAAACACTGCTACCCAATGGGGAGGTTGCACCCCTACACTCTGGAGTCAGGGGTCCCTCCAGCTGCTGTTCTGCATCCTCAAATTCAAAATCCTTTCCAGGGGCATTCCTTGCCTTGACCCAGGCCCTCAGCGCCTTTTGGAACTGCTCCCTTCTGGAGAGTCCGGTCATGGAAATGTTCAAATTTTTGCAGAAGCTCCTGAGCTGTTTCCCAGTGTAGTTTTCTAGTTTCTCCCAATCACAGTCAATAGAAGAAATGGATGCTGCCTTTTCCATTTTCACTGACACAGGCATGACTTCAAAAACACATGGAGATCTCTTCTCGCAAATCATAAATCCAAAAAAAAACAAAGTCTGTGGCTTAGTTACTGGACTGAAATCACTGTGCAATGGTCACTAGTCAATGTATGGACATTGCAAATGTAAATTCGAGATCCTCACCGCTGCGTCCAATGTTAGAATTGGGGGTCTCTGGTTGGCGCAGGTTTGTACTTGCGACAAGCAGGGACCCTCTCCTCTAAGTCAGGGCAAAGGATTACTCCCAGAAATAACCCCTACTCGCCCTTTAGGTAGTGTGGCGCAAGCAGTCTAGGCTAAACTCTGGAGTACATAGGGTTAAACATTTGCAACATCACACACAATGACCATCAACCCACCACACAATGACACTAGACTGTATTTCTGTAAAAATATCTTCTTTATATATATCTTTAGATCAGGCTTGTAAATACAGTCTTTGCGTAGTTTAAGAAAATGGTTCCAGTTACTCTCTGATTATGCCACAGGTCTTTGTATCAGCGTTAAAAGAATTGTTCTGGTGCTTAAAAAGGGTTGCGGACTCTTCCCTAGTCCTGGTACGTTCCTTCAGCAAGAATTTCAATCAGCCAGGGCCTCTCTGCGCCCACGATCGGACCCGGTCTGCCCAATCTCACGCTTCTAGCGGGATCGGCGGCCGGGGAGTCACTGGCAGCCTGACGAGCGCGCTGCACGGCTGTCAGGGGAGAGGGCGGGGGCCCGGGGAGCGCTCACTGCGCGGCTCCGGGGGCTCGGCTGAGGCAGATGGCGGTGCGAGCGAGGTGGGACAGCGGCTCGCACCGCGGGACGGGAAACAGTACCTTTGTCTTTCTGCAGGGGTCGGGTGTAGGCCGGCTCGGCGGTTCACGTCGCGGTGTCTTCCTCCCGAGGTTGGAGCGAGCGGCGGCTCGGCTCTGGCTCGGAGGTTGGCGTTGCGGCGCGGGTCGGGTAGACGGCGACACACCTCAGGTCCTGGAAAAGGGGGGCAGAGCCCCGGGTAGCAGCGTGAGGCGCACACAAGCCTCTCAGGTCACAGCAGATACTTGGCTAAGTCCGTTCTTGCGGTGCTTCGCAGTTAGGCAGGCGGTAGGGACGGTGATTAGGCCAGCGAGGCTGGGCCTTTCGATGTCACCTGGTGCCGGCCAGTTAGCAGATGCGGTGCTCGGCGGGACGGGGTGCCAAGGGCCTCGTAGGAGGGGCGCAGGGATTCTCTCACAGCGCGCTCCTCTTTCCTTCAGCAGCTGTGTCGATCAGGCTGCGGGCTCACAGCAGCTCCTTCTTCCAGGGGGACAGGGTAGCGCCCACTGTTCCTGGGGCGCTGGTCAGGGGGCAAGTTCACAGCAAGCCCTTGGAGATCTTGGTAAAAGTTTTAGCACAAGGTGGATAAAAGCAAAGTCTTTCAGTCTTTCTTCTCCTGCTCTCCTTCAGCAGCAAGGCACCCACTACAGGTCAGTCTCTTGGGGTCAGAGTCAGTACTTCTCCTCGCAGCTTCCAGGGTCCTTCTCTTCAGGCAGAGCTTCTTCTTTGCGCAAACTGGATCTAATTTACAAGGAGCAGGGCTCCTACTTTTATACACAGTTTCTTTTGTTCTCACTGGCCAGGGGGGCCTCTGCATAACTGCTCTCAGCTCCTGAGCACTTGCGGTGGGTACTTCTGCTTCTGCATTCAGTGTGAGGGCAGGCACATCAGCCGCTCCCCAGGGGGGCGGAGCCGGCATTGAGAGGGCAGGAGTGGCCTGAGTACTTTGTTGACAAGCTTCGGTCCTTCCTGGGCCAGGTGCAGGCTGAGTCATCAGTCGCTCCCCAGGAGGGCGGAGCCAGCATTGTGGAGGCAGAGCACAGCCTGATGCATCATTCAGGGGAAACTCCCACCACCCATTAAGGGGTCCTCCTGCTAATCACTACCTGTCAACTCCCAGCCCTGTCACTCACACACACCAGACAGTCAGATCCACATCCAAGCAGAGGCGGGCTGAAATGGTTAGGCAAGCAAATGCTAACTTTCTAAAAGTAGCATTTGCAAACACAGGATATTAAAATAAACTTTACTAAAAGAAGTATTTTATTATTCTGAGTTCAGGCATACTAAACATGAATTTCTACCATGTTCCCTGAGCCTGCTGGGATTATAGAGTGTAATAATTCCAGCAGCCCATCTGGCCTAGAAGGGAACAGGTAGCCTTACAATAGTGAAAAACGACTTTGGTAGTAATTCACTATTAGAACATGCCACACACATCAGGGCATGTTCTACCTTACACTACAATGCACCCTGCCCTCAGGCCTACCATAGGGGTGACTAATATGAAGTTAAGGGAAGGTTCAGGGGCTGGCAAGTGTGTGCACTTGCCCAGCTAGCATGACAGTACCAGACTGCACGCAGGTTCTGCAATGGCAGACCCTAGACACATTTTAAGGCTGCTTCTGTGGGTGGCGCAACCAGCGCTGCAGGCCCACTAGCAGTATTGGCATTCACAAGCCCTGGCACTCCTGGTGCACTTTACTAGGGACTAACAGTAAATCCAATGAACCAATCATGGACATCAATCACATGTACACTTTACAACAGGGAGAGCATATGCACTTTAGCACTGGTCAGCAGTGGCAAAGTGCCCAGAGTCATTAAACCAACAAAAACAGGTCAGAGAGAGTATTGGAGGAAGGCAAAAAGTTTAGGGATGACCCTGCCAAGAGGCCCAGGTCCAACAATTGTACATGGCGGAAAACATTTTGAACCAGGCTTCACAACTCCCTAAATAGGAGAGAGGTAGCGAAAGGAACAGATCATGATTGTGCACAACAGAAGGCCGAAATCCACAAACCCAGCAGTCAGTGGTGTTGGTAGCGCTGTGAGTTTGGTGAAGCATTTCTACAAATAAATTTTTCGCATAGTTCTGGTGATGTCGTTCTTTGTGGGGTGCTAAGGTATGCATAAAATGCTCAGGGGGAGCAACAGTCGACATCATCATTGATTGCATCGGGTGCTTATATTCCAAGTATATGAAAACCCCCATAAAGATTTCTAAAATAACTGCTATTGTAACTACAAAAGCTATTTTCACACGCATGGTCCAAGTAGAAAACATTGGTTCATAAAAAGGCAAATACCTAGGAGCAACAGGGAGTTCTTCCTCAAGTACAATACGACCAAAAGGGTACATTACTCTCTAAAAAGTCCAAAGTAACTAAACTGGGCCAGAACAACCTTCCTGCCAGAGGGTTATTCTCCCTGAGTCCTTCAAAGCCTCACAGGCAGACTTAATCAACATACACATCCAACGACGTCCCACGATGCAGATCTTCCGATTTACTCAAACAACCTGGCCAGTGACAAGAACAGAGTCTTTCTTTCTGAACAGAGCACAATATCAATGTTCCAGCTCTCAACGAGTTCAGTCCAGTGTCTCGCTCAGTACCACAGATTAGAATCTAGCAAGCCCTACTTTTATCCGAGTCTTTCCTTATCTCTTAACAGAGAACGGGGAGACGTGAAAATGCAGAGCCATGGAGGTTTAGGAAACCGTATTACAGGTTGGCTAACTAAGATGGCGTCGGTCCTGCCGGGTGAAGCTAGCCTATTCACAAGGAGGGGTTAGAGTACGATTTTCATAAAAGGTGACAGAGTGTAACTAAAAGGGTGTCTGGTGCCATAGAAACGTACATAACATGTTAATTAGCTGCGTCACGCTGAATACTAACTAGGAGACTACAATCTATGTCCCCGTCTAAGGCCTAACCGAATTCCTATTCCTCAAACCCTACTTTTAGCGTGATGAAGCTAATAACAGAGGACACTAATCGTCGAAGAGATCTTCGTCGATTGCCATAAGTTCATGGACCTCCTGCTGAAGCATCTGGACTTTGGTGGGGGTCGCAGAAGGGGTGACAGCCGCTGTTATTCTAGAGGCACAATAAGAACAGCACGCGGGACCGCACTGTAGACAGAGACAGCAGACAAAAGGGACACCTGCCGCTCCACTCAAAATCAGTAATACCTTCCAACCCCAAGTACATAGAAGACCCCAGAACCACCCCGATAGGGACCAGGACCCATTTTCTACATGCATCTCTGCTGCTATGCGATGGAGCTTCTGAATGGCCAAATGAACCGTAGGGGCGGAGTCTGGAATGTAAACACAGCAAGTGCTGCCGATCACCCGGCATGCACCACCTCGATCAGCCAAGATAACATCCAAAACCATACGGTTTTGGAGCACCAAAAGTCTGCTCGCCTGAAGCTCAACCGTAATATTGGCCAGGATATCAGTAGTGATGTTAATAACATTTTCTACTATTCTGGACAACCTTCTTATCTCTCTGCTATTAAAGATCGGTCCCCAGAATGGGACCAAGCCTTTGCTAAAGTCCGTGAACTGCTGTAAGGAGGTGTCGGTCTGATCAACTTCTGTTGCTATGAGCTGTCTACGTTGCCTATTGGGTACTGCTCTCGTTGAGTGTAGCTGGTGTGTTTTATGATAGTCGGACGGTGCTATGTATACAGGCGGGTACAGGAAGGACAGATAGCAGTGCCCAGCCCAACCACGGGGTAACCAAGTATAAGCATTTTCTCCGCATACGAAATACACATTGGGTGGCGTCAACAAAGGTGGACTGCTAAGTATCTTTATACGATAGGTATAATTACAAACACTGTCACCAACCTGTACATGCCCCATCCCCGGTACACAGAAATCGGAGGAAGTATTTAAAATAGGAATGGGTACAATGCGTTCGCTTGTAACATTTCGATCAACAAAAAGCTGAAAATATTGAGTAGAATTAAAATCATAGAGTTCATCCTGCAACTAAGTACTATTCCGAACTTCCATATACCTGTTCATACAAGCCTGAGGATCTAAGGATCCCCGTCCCCCATTACCTTGTGGGTAAAATCCCTGATGCGCCTCAATGTATGCTAAAATCATATTATAGTCTTTCTCAGTGTAAGTATTCTGCCTGAAATTTTCTATATAATGATTGTACATGGCGGAAAACATTTTGAACCAGGCTTCACAACTCCCTAAATAGGAGAGAGGTAGCGAAAGGAACAGATCATGATTGTGCACAACAGAAGGCCGAAATCCACAAACCCAGCAGTCAGTGGTGTTGGTAGCGCTGTGCGTTTGGTGAAGCATTTCTACAAATACATTTTTCGCATAGTTCTGGTGATGTCGTTCTTTGTGGGGTGCTAAGGTATGCATAAAATGCTCAGGGGGAGCAACAGTCGACATCATCATTGATTGCATCGGGTGCTTATATTCCAAGTATATGAAAACCCCCATAAAGATTGCTAAAATAACTGCTATTGTAACTACAAAAGCTATTTTCACACGCATGGTCCAAGTAGAAAACATTGGTTCATAAAAAGGCAAATACCTAGGAGCAACAGGGAGTTCTTCCTCAAGTACAATACGACCAAAAGGGTACATTACTCTCTAAAAAGTCCAAAGTAACTAAACTGGGCCAGAACAACCTTCCTGCCAGAGGGTTATTCTCCCTGAGTCCTTCAAAGCCTCACAGGCAGACTTAATCAACATACACATCCAACGACGTCCCACGATGCAGATCTTCCGATTCACTCAAACAACCTGGCCAGTGACAAGAACAGAGTCTTTCTTTCTGAACAGAGCACAATATCAATGTTCCAGCTCTCCACGAGTTCAGTCCAGTGTCTCGCTCAGTACCACAGATTAGAATCTAGCAAGCCCTACTTTTATCCGAGTCTTTCCTTATCTCCTAACAGTGTAATCTGAGGTACTGTGATGTTTTCTTGGCCGCAGGTTGTAACGGACATGACCGGGCACTTCCTGATCAGAGAATAACAAAGGGGAAGGTGCAATACCTTCATCAGAATCGCTGCCAACCAGATCAACATGGACAGGGCCAGGGGCGATTGCCGATTCTCCAGAGACTGCCCCGTCTGGCCCTATCTTTCCTTCAGCTCCGATTTCACAAGCGTCGGAGAACGGTATCAAGGCAACAGCCATCTCACCCTCTTGAGTCAGGATTCCTTCAGGGTGTCGCCGGTCATAAGGAAGTGGAAGAGGGATTCTTTTTAGGTGCGACACATGGATCCAATGTCTTTTTCCATCCACCTTCACAGCCGTCCGGGTGGCCAAGAGTACCTGATGTGGCTCAGACCATCTCGGAGCCAAGCTGGAGTCCCGGTCGTATTTCTTAACCAGCACCCGTTGGCCGGGTTCCAGGCGATGTCCGGGGCCCTCTGGCAGGGGTTTCAGTACAGACGCTACCTGCTGATGAATAGAACGAAGGTCTTTAGTCAGAGTATACAGGTAATCAATCAACATAGAATATTCAACATCAGTAAACGATCTTGGTCTAGGCACGCCCCACACATTAGCGGGTCGCCCAAACACTATCTCATAGGGAGACAAGCCAGAGCGTGAATGAGGGGTGACCCTTAGGGACATAAGAGCTAATGGGAGGGTGTCAGGCCATTTTAAGCCAGCGCTCTCTTGGATTTTTTCCATCTTTAGTTTCAGTATTCCGTTATATTTTTCAACTAATCCTGCTGACTGGGGGTGTCTAGCTGCATGAAATTTTTGTTTTATCTGGAGCCCATTGCATATACATTGAACAAGGGCCCCATAAAAATGCCCACCGTTATCAGACCAGATCAAGCTAGGCAATCCGAAGCGTGGGATAAACTCCTTTATAAGGGATTTTGCGGTGGCTAGGGCAGTATGGTACGCCTCAACCAACTTGCTGAAGGCGCATACCACCACCAGTACATATTTTAAGTTATTGACGCGCTCCATATGGATATAGTCCGTCTGGAGCACCTCAAATGGCAATGTTGGGGTGCAAAATTCCCACTCAAAACAGGTTCTCCTTTACCCGGGTTATGTTGCAAACAAATCATGCAATCTTGAACAAGACGTACAGCTGTTCTCTGTGTATTGGGATTATTCCAAACTGGATCCAACAAGGCGCAAATGCCTTTAGCTCCAACGTGAGCTGGTCCATGGGCCATAGTGTACCATAGCATTGGGCAGCAACCATCGCTGCTTGTCTGTCAAATCCACCCAACAGTTATTCTCATCCACTCTTCATACTTCCTGCTCCCATCGATCTAACTCTACTGAAGTTGCTTCTTTCTGAATTTCTCGCACACTTTCAATAGTATTATCGAACAGGTCGGACTCCCCCACCCATCTTGCAGAGGAGTTCACATACATAGAAGACACCATGGACTGGGCTGTTTGTTTAGCTACCTGGTCCGCAAAAGCATTACCCTCTCCCACTTCATCCAGCACTGTTTTATGTGCACTACATTTTATGATTGCTACTTTCTTGGGGAGAGTCAAAGCTGCAAGTAATCATAACAGCAAGGGTCCATTCTGTATCTTCTGACGATGTGAGGTGAGAAACCCTCGTTCCCTCCATAACCTCCCAAAACTATGGGCCACGCCAAAGGCGTACTGACTGTCCGTGAATATGTTAACCTCTAATCCCTCACTTAACTCACAGGCTCGTAGTAAAGCCATAAACTCAGCAGCTTGGGCTGATCGATGGGGTATTCGGAATGTTTTAACTACTGTTTTTAGAGTGGTAATTGCATAGGCAGCTGTCGTTGTGCCATCTACTAATTTGAAACAAGAACCGTCCACATACAATTCCCCTTGGGGGTCAGATAAGGGAACGTCTGTGAGATCGATTCTTCCCTTCATTTCCTCTTCTGTCCTGAAAATACAATCATGGACATCATTCGCCTGTTCCCCCGAAGGGAGGGGTAACAGTGTAGCCGGATTCAATGTGGCACAACGCTTAATGGTTACATGTGGGGCAAACAAAGTCAATTCATAACCCGTGAGGCGCGCGCTTGTCAGATGCTGTGTCTTGGTTTTATTTAATAATGCATCCACAGCATGCGGCACCATCACAGTCAAATTAGAATTTAGAACGAGCCCTTCTGATTGCCTGATGGCCGCCGCCACAGCCGCAGTGGCCCTCAGGCAACTGGGAAGTGCTCTAGCCACGTTATCTAAGGTGGCCAAAAAATAAGCACACGGTCTTTGCTTACCACCAAAACACTGTGTCAACACTGAAAGCGAGCAACCGTCGACCTCGTGCACATATAGTACAAAAGGTTTACGGTAGTCAGGAGTGCCAAGGACAGGAGCAGAACACAGAGCAGATTTCAGAGAAGCAAAGGCAGACTGACATTCATCAGTCCAAGGGAGGGGTTCATGCACATCTTTAGTGGTTAAGTGTAGCAAAGGTTTAGCAAGAAGAGAAAATTTAGGAATCCATTGACGACAATAAGAGGTAATGCCAAGAAAAGCACGGACTTCACGTTGAGTACAAGGTACAGGCATGTTAGAGATGGTAGTAATTCGTTCAGGTGATAGACGCCTACCCTCCTTCGACAGTAAGTGACCTAGGTAGGTCACTTCCTGTCGACAATATTGGAACTTGGACAAGGAAACCTTATTACCTCTGTCTGCCAGATGGTGCAACAATTTAACCGTGGCTTCTTTACAACCCTCCTCAGTGTCAGACGCTATCAATAAGTCATCAACATATTGCAAGAGCACGCTACCATCTGGCAAGGACAGGTCATCCAAGACCGCCTTAAGGGCTTGGCTATAGATGCTAGGACTTTCGGTATAACCTTGAGGAGCGTGACAGAATCTGAAGCTTCGACCAGATAATGAGAAGCCGAAGATCTGCCTGCTATCAGGATGGATAGGGATGCTAAAGAAAGCATTCTTCAAATCGATCACCGAGAAATACTTAGCTGTTGGAGGTATCATAGTAAGGATGGTAGTGATGTCAGACACCATTGGGATTGGGGCACCACTATCTTATTAACTTCCCGTAAGTCAATCACAAAACGATATACATCCACATTTTCAGATGCCCCTGTCTCAGGAGCTTTTTTCAAAATAGGCAGGATAGGGCTATTACAGATGTTTGATGCTGTTTCTTCCACCACCCCTTTATCAATCAAATCCTGTATTGTAGAAAGCTAAGCTCGCTCTCCCGCTGGGGAGATCTTGTATTGAGGTATGCGAGGCAACCTAGCACCGGGTTTTAATGTAATGCGGACAGGAGGGATATCCAGTTTACCGACATCCGCATCTCCTGACGCCCACAAACTGGGCTGTATGCCCGCAAATTCAGGCGGCAATGGGTCATTTTTAGCAAAACACTGCCTCGTGCTTACATCGGGATTTTGAATAGTCAAGTAAACACCATCTGGAGAGCAATGTATTTTAGCGTTCAATCTTTTTAGCATATCCAAACCCAAAAGATTCTCTCCACAACTGGAAGTTAAAAGGAAGGGAGAGTCCATGGTAAACGGGCCAATCGTAAAGGGGAGAGGCTGAGAGATGGGGCTGATTACAGGAACTCCTGAAAATCCCACTGAAACGTTATTCTGCCCAGACAGAGTGGCCCCTGGGACCAACGAGCGAGCAACCGAACTATTCATTGCTCCTGTGTCAATCAAGAACTTATCGGTGGTTCCCATCAACTCCCCTGTCAAATAGGGTCCTTGTTGATTGACCGGTATCGACACTTGGCCCCCACTCTGTCCTTGGCTGTCCTATACATCTACGAATTTATCCTGTTCTTCGTAGCCATAATCCTCATTGTAGTATTGCCTACCTTGGGGTTTATCGAAATGATTTTGCCCGTGGTCTCCCTGCACTGCTTCTTCTCTGTGCATATCACTACGGTCCGTGCCGCCGCGTCCTCTACCCCTTCCTCGGACGGCTCCGTTCTGTGCTAACAGCGATGGACACTGATCTTTCCAATGGCCTTCCTCTCTACAATACGCGCACTGATTGGGTCCCCATCGGGATGGCTGACCCCCTCCTTCTCCGCCTCTGGAGACCGGCCCACTGGACACGGGCCCTCTGGCGCCTCTCCCTGTCCCTCGACCCCTCATGACTTGCTGTAACAGTACTCTAGTTTTAAGGTCCTTAACTTTCTTTTCAACTTTATCCTTACTCTCGTTTTCCCTGTGTTCATAATACTGGGCCATGCTTAATATGATAGAAGGCGAGGACGTAGTCCACGTACTTTCGGCAGCTTGCAGTCGGGCTGAAATCTCAGGAATCAAATTTGTTACAAATCTATTTACGAACAATCATATTCCCCCTTCGCTAGCGAGGTCCTGACCACTGAAATCAATGAAAGTTCCCTCGAATCTAGTAAAGAAATCGGAGACACTTTCATCTTTCTTTTGCCTGCAAGCAGTCAGTTTATCCCAATCCACCTTTCGTGGAGGGATCAAGGTGTGCATATAAGCTATAATCTTTGCTGGTAAGGCAATTATTTCAGCCTTCGGCTTATCCCCCGGCTTACGGTCTTGATCCCACGCCTTAAGCTCATCCCAGGTACCCCCCAACTCGGCCGCGTGGGGAGTATCATGGACCTGCCGCCATATATCTACGGGAACCAATAATCCAAAAAACAACTCAATATCTGCTAGAGTAATGACAGCGGAAGACGCTGCCTCCGTTAATTCCTTATAGTAGGCAGTGGGATTCTTACGGGGGTCGGGAAGTTGTGCTTTTAAAGCCAACACTTCACTTCGTTTCCATGGTGTGTACACCCATTGTTCTTGAAACCTGGCTTCTACTCTGTTTCGGGTTATTGCATTCTGATCATTGCGCAGCTCAGGAATTTCGGGATGATAAATGGGGTGCACCTCCCTCATGGGGTGCTGAGAACCCAACTCAGGGAACCGCGAAAATAATCTGCCTCGATAACTCACCAGAGTGTCAACATTCTTATACACTTCTTCGGGGCTTAGTTCAAATCTATGGGCGCGATCCTTAATGTCATACAGAATCTTTGGGGCCAATCCTGTTTCCCCCAAACACTGTTCCCAGATTTCAATAAGAAATCGGGACATATGTCGCAGGGCAGTCTGTTGCATCACCGGCTCAAAATCTTTCATAGTACTCCATATATCAGTCAAGTTGTATATATCCCTGTACATCCATCTGACTGCTTGGTCAGCTATTGCTTCCTTTTCTCCATAGCCTACAGACCCTCTCGTAAATAATCGTCTAATGTGTGAGCCCTCTGGATCCCCAATCGGAGCTCGACTCCTGCATTCGGGGGTCGCGCTAGCAGACTGGGAAGTCCCTACGGGGCTGGGACTTGTTAATACCATTGGAGAGACACCCGCTGCCCCAAGGGGCTGGCGTGTGTCGGGGATCAGGGTGGCTGAATTCCTAGCAGAGGAATCAGCGGTGCCCAGCACATCTGTGGGAGCCCGGTGCGGGGCTTCCCCTTGAGCCGGCACTACAGGGGCTGCGGGTGCCAAGAGAGGCACCGCCGGATATATACGCTGTGGAGCATATGGCGGAGGGGGGTGAACGTCCAACAGATCTTCTATCTCATCTTCGGCTTCCTTACGGACAACATAACTCTTATCTACCTCCAGCCGAAATTGTCTATCCAGATACTCGATGTTCTGCTCGGTCTGGTTTATGTCATGCTCAATTGCCTTCTGAGTAATGGTCTGTCCTTGCTTCATTTTTACTAATTTCTCGGCCCTTATTCTCCTACGGGTGGCCTCTTTCTGCCATGTCCTCAGGGTATCGAACATGGACTGTCTGCTGCGTTTCGCGAACAGACGTTCCTGCAAATAATTGATCTTTTTCTTGTCGAAGGACCCTGTTAATGGCCACTGCAATTCCACATTATCCTTGGTGTATTTGTGCCATAGACGATTAAACACCAAGGGTCCAATCCCGTGCTTACAGTATAAGTCATGACTGGGAGTACCTTCCGGAGGGGCTGGCTGACTTTCATCTAATCTAGTACTATTTCGGCTGGTACAGCCAAAGCATAGTTTACTGAAGCACGGCATTGCTTTGCTACGTTCTAGTTGCAACTGTGGAAGGAATAGACAAGTTATTATTTACACTGCTCTCACACACACATGGCCATGTCCAATTATTCACTCAATCGCCCATTCATACCCCAAAAGACATATGACAATCCTGAACACGAGTAAACAAAGACCGAACACCGATAAAATACAGACAGAACAAACCAATATGAACCAATGCTAGCCCAAATCCAAAGAAAACGGAGCCCGTCGACTCTCGTCTGTGGAGAACCGGTATATTCCAAAGTCAAAGAACCAAAGGTCAAAACAGACTCACCATAAGGGCTGCCTAGAGATAGCCACACAGGTTTTTCAAAACCAGAGACCGACCTACCGACCATCCAATGGCTTTCTTGGTTCACCTCCCGTACTATGCTGGCTTAGCCCGCTTTTTCAAGCACCGCTCCAGATCTGTCCGAGTGCTACCCAGTATGACCATCAGCATTTCAGAGGGCGATTCGGCCAGGTGTGAACTCTTCACAAGTCACACTTAGGCGTCGTAGTCATATCTCTATCAAATACAAAAAATAGGGGCGTCCGCCCGTGCAGTCTCACTACTGCCCCGTCAGACGCCCTTCCAAAATACCGAGATCTCCGTGGCCTACGACCACCAAATTCCAAAACCAAACGCAGAAGGATATCCGACATAAAACAGGACAAATCACTCACCTGGTGTACTCAGGTCCGATTGCAAATTTCTCCACTGCCAATCGATCTGCTCTTCCGGGTTTCACCCGTAGGACTCCGGCGTGGGGTCACTAGCAGCCAAGGCTTCTCCCGATCGGAAAAGCGGAGCAACCCTTTCTCGTTGGTCAGTCCACCCCGCCGACCGAGAATACCCCTTGTAATGTCCCGTTATTCTCCAGATACGGAGGGACGACCCCAACGCGGAGTCCCGGCGGAGTCGCCAACTGAAGTACCGAAATTTCACCAACCCCCAAAGGATTATACTTACAATTACCAAATATCATTCATAAATAATCAGTCGATTGGCAGTGTAGAAAGTTCAAGCGTTTATTAAACAAATAATACTCTGCCAGAGGAGCTCCCAACGACCTCACACCCCGAGGACCGCAGAGAGACTGCTGGCACATTGTCAGGTCAACACATATATACTATCACAATTTGCAACTGTTACCTAAGATGGAAAAGTACAAGTTGGTACAGGAGGTGGCAAGAGGTATGCCCATATATGGCACCCAAAGCTTCTATCTGAGCTCAGTATAGCAAGGTCACGCTGGTCGACTCCCTTCTGCTGGTTTCGGTGAGAGTCCGCACAGCGCTTGCAAGGATGTGCTTATCTGGCTGGCCCCCTCCTACAACCTTGACGGGCCTGAAAGCAGAAGCAGCTGCTCGCTACCTATGTGAAACTTTTTCTCATGAGAACGGACAGACGTGAAAATGCAGAGCCATGGAGGTTCAGGAAACTGTATTACAGGTTGTCTAACTAAGATGGCGTCGGTCCTGCCGGGTGAAGCTAGCCTATTCACAAGGAGGGGTTAGAGTACGATTTTCATAAAAGGTGACAGAGTGTAACTAAAAGGGTATCTGGTGCCATAGAAACGTACATAACATGTTAATTAGCTGCGTCACGCTGAATACTAACTAGGAGACTACAATCTATGTCCCCATCTAAGGCCTAACCGAATTCCTATTCCTCAAGGGGGCATTGTATTTGTTTAGAGCCACAAGGCTCCATCATTGGCCCCAGTGTCTCCACAGATGCCCAGCACTTCGTGGGCAGCTGCTACGTTTAGGCTCCCCCTGACTTTGGGACACAGGGCGTCCTAGCCCCCACAAGGCCAGTTGGCCTATGGACATTCACAGGTGGTGACTTATGTGAGTTTGGCGCAATTGTTCTTTCCCTGCACCTCTGAATGTGTTTTAATGCGTCATGTGCCATGTTCTTACACCGCTGAATGTATGTTATGCATCATGTGTTTTCCTTCCCTACACCTCTGAATGTGTTGTGATGCATCATGCGTAATGTACCTATGCCCCTACAGGTATTGTGATACTTAGGTGGTTGTTTTTCTCCTAGTGCAGGTGTTGCTAGTGAGGTCCTGGTTCCCTGCGCAATATTCTACTAAGGTGGTTAGGGTTGCGTAGGTGGTACTTACCTGTTACCAGTAGTTACTGGTTGTGTGCTACATTTTCTAATTTGTGCTACAGTGATTTTACATTCTATGTGCTATGTTCTAAGTGGTATTCTAAGTGCTAGTTCTAAAAGTGCTGATTCCTGACAGTGGTCCAGGTGGCCCTGCCTTGTACATATCCCCTGTAAATTCTGCCCGTGCCTGTTGGCACATTGTAAAGTGTGTGTTTTTATCTAATGTGTTTTGGTGTAATACAAAGGTTATTTTTATATATAACCTTGTGTGGAGTTTCCTTTGTGGTGGGCCTTGGGTGTTGTTGCTGGGGTGCGTGCGCAAACACTTAACTCACATTGCCTCCAAGTTTAGCCTTACTGCTCGTGCTACGTTACCAAGGGGGTGAGCAGGGGTTATCTTGGCGTGTAACTTCCTTGCCCTGACGTGGAAGTGGTGGTCTCTGACTGACTTTGGCGCAAGCCCTGGCCAGCCAGGGATCGCATTTCTAACATTGGCGGCAGCGGAAAGGATAAGGATTTGTGTTTGCGTTGTACCTCAGTGGCAACTGGCCGCACTACAAAACTCTGCATTTTAGATAAATCACATTTTGGGGATTATTGTTTCTAAATTGTTCTTAATGTCATTTCTTTGGAAATGTGTTTCTTGTGCACTGTGTGTTAGGTGTCACTAGCTCTGGGTGGTTTTATATCCCCCAAGTGCAGTTTGAATTTTCTGGATTCACCAGAGGGTGGGACCCAGTGGTAGCAGAGTAATAGTGTCCAGTACATTTGTTCCCCGCCCTGCGCCCAGAGTCTGGTACCTGTGTCACGTGTGGTCAGGTTGAGAAATCAGGTGTGGTAGAAACTGCCTTACTAGTCAGAGGAGGGGGGGGTTGTGTGTGGATTAATGGTGTGTAGCACTAGATAAGTGAGTGTGAGTTCTCTGGGATAGGGAGCTCACTGAGGTTTTTTGTAAATTTTGTACTCTTGCTTCAGCTCTGACAGTTAAGTCCCCTGTGTTCCACGTGCCTGTGAGCATCCTGCCAAGATGGAGTCTGCTTTTAATGTCTGGGGTCTGTTTATGCATAAGTTGAGAGAATTTTGCGAAGAGAGAGACATTGCAGTGAATGAGTCAGACACCCAGTCCCAACTTAGGGGTAACCTAATCCAATGGCAGAAGGATGACTGGGAGCGTGAGCACAGTGAGGAGATGGCCCGGGTCTCACACCATGAGGGTGGTGGGTCTGAGGGGAGCCCTGAAGAGTCTGAAGAGGAGGAAGAAAACGAGAGTACAGGGACACCAGCAGATAGTGAGGACCCCATGGATAGGGAGTCCCTTGCTGGGTCCAGTGTAGGAGGCAGCACCTCATCCCTTTCCCTGTCCCCAGAGGAGTGGGAAGATAGGAGGAAAGAAAGGGATCACCAGCTGGCTTTAGAAAAGCTCAGGTCAGAGCATGCCCAGGCTATGGCACAGCTGGGCGTTAGAAAGCAACAGCTAGAGACTCAGAGGGTCTTAGCGCAGGACAGGATAGAGGAGGCTGAGAGGGCCTTCACCAGAGAGAACTTACCTCAGGAGGGTAGACTATCCCCTGCGCGCAGTTTTAATTTTCTGGACTCCCCATGGGGGGGGGTTGAGTCCAGTGGTGGCACCTATATAGAGCCCAGTGCGAGCAGTCCCATTCCCAGTTCCCAAAGTATGGTACCTGTTTCCCAAGAGGAGGAGTTAAGGTTGAAGTTCAGGGACAGTAAGAAACTGTCTCACCAGTCTTGGGAAGATTTTGAGGATGAATGTTGTGGGACACTGTTTGATTGGTTACAGGTTCACACTGACTCTGATTTTGACAAACTGTTTGATCTGATTGTCAAAGAGCACCTGCTCAGTTGTTGTTCACCAGGGTTGTGCCAACACCTGTTGGGGTGTGGATTGTCTGATGTCTGTGAGCTTGCAGATGAAGCAGACCGCTGGGAAAGTGCCAGAGGTTCTTTAGAGTCATTAGTGAGTGATTCCAAAAGTAGTGGTTCAGGTATTTTCCAACCCAGCGTGGTGGAGGAGGCTCAGTGTAGCCCAGCTAGGTCCCAGTATAGTGAGAGGGGTGGAGAGGCTTACTACCTGGCTCAGTGGAGCATGAGTCAGTGGATGGCTGAGAGTCCCCAGATGCCCGAAGCCCTATCTCAGAACCTGGGTGGTTTCATGAGGGAACACCAGGTTGGGGACCTAGGCTTTCCTGTTAGTCCACTTGAGGAGGATCTCCTAGTGTCCAGGGAACCTGGAGCATCTGTAACTAGAGCTCCAGGGGCTCCAGTGTCCAGCAGTGTCACTCCAGTTGGGAGGGCACAGAAGTCCGAAGTGAGGAGTGATTGGGGGATGAGTTTCCCAGTGGATGCACCAGTGGACCAGGGACTAGCCAGTTGGGCTAGATCTTCTTGGGGGGACCCGGGTGGCGCCACTTCTGTTCTGGGGGATCTTCACGCACTGTCAGGTGGACAGGGGACGGGAGATCTGCGCCAGACAGACAGTCACACGACACATGGGTCATGTGTCAGCCTCAGGGGGATGGCGTGTGAATCCCCAGAAGTCCTGTAGTGCCAGGCAGTTATTCCTCCAAAGGTTCTAGACCAGAGGTTGGAAGGCCAGGATCAGGATCCGCCTGACCTGGAGGTAAGGACGACTGTAAACAGTGTCCTGACCGGTTCTTCTTCCAGAGGTACCCCCCCCAGTTGGTAGGGAGCAGGACTCTGGAAGGGGGTGCAGAGGGTGGGAGAGCCCACCTCTGACCCCGGTGCAACCTGAGGGGTTAAACCCTGGGTTGGAATGGCGTTCTAGGTGTACCCCTCGTCGGAGGTGGAGGAACCCTAGAAGAAGAGGTAGGGGAAGGAGAGCCTTCCCTGAGACTCCTGGTCCGCCTAGGGGTGTAGACCCTAGGCTGGAGAACCAGTGACAGTCTAGTCCTGTCTTGCAGACAGGAAGAGTGGAGAATGGCTACAATGTGCCAGGGGTTACTACCCCCCGCTCTTCGAATACGCAAGGACCAGTGGATCCTGGTTGGCCCAGGGCCTGGTCCAGCCGCGGACAGCTTGGGAGTACCAGTGGGGTAGCCCAGTTGTTCCAGACAGTGGTTTTGGAAGGAATCCCATGGGTTCACCGTGGCGTAGAACAGGAGGGTGTCCCTGCAGTTGCGGGCCCACGTCCGTGTTCTATCGCCCCAAGCAGGCAAGTCCATTACGGTGGTGATTGGTCTCCCCTGCATTTTGGCTGGTAGGGGGTTGTTTTGGACTTGGCCCTTCTGGCAGGTTCACCCCTAAACTTTTTGCTTTTAATGGTGACCTGGTGATGGTGATTTTTGGGTTCTGCCCACTTTCACTGTGTCCCAGTGGAAAGTGCGTGCGCACTCTAAGTGCGTGGAGTAAGGTTGGCCTGCCCTCCCATAGGAATGCATAGGGAATGTCTGTGTCCCTGGTAGTTCCTGATGTGTGGGGTGTACAGGCTTGAGTCTGGTATGTGCAGACTCCTGTGATTGAATGCTGCGAAATGATGTATGCGGCGTGTGTGTGTCTAGTGTGGAAGTGCCACTTCTAGACATGGCTGTGCGTGTGCTGGTGTGTGATTGGCTGGGGCTGTCTGGTGAGCCTGGCTCCAGGAGTCTGGATGGGTCTGCCCGGTGGCGAGCGTGGAGATTAGCATGCTGATGGCTGGGGAGGAGTGCACCTGGGTCCTGAATAGGGCTGGGCTTTCCCCACACAATGCTGGCTCTGCCCCCTGTGGTGCGTCTAATGACCCTAACCCTGCCAGTGAATAGAGTGAGGGGCTGAGCACATCAAGGGTGCTCCCAGACCAGCTGCAACTGGTTCTTCCCCCACCCTACCCACAGACAAAGGAATTTACAGTATAAGATGGGGCTGTGTCCCCTTACAATTTGTTCTCTTCCAGGATCCTTTTGCTGAGGGGGGCTGTTGCTGTTGGGTGCCAGGAGGACCGCCACTTGGACTGCCTCCAGGCCTGGAGGCCCAGTGAACTGGCTCTGGGCCCAGCCTTGCCCACCTGCCTGCCTCCAAAACTTTGCTGGACTTGTGGGCCTCTAAGCGCCTGTGAGCGCTTTATTCGTACCCTAGCGCTGGGGAGCGCTTTATCCTTGCTGCTAGCGCTTGGGAGCGTTTTAATTGCCTTCTGAGCGCCTGGGGGCGCTTTATTCACTTTGGCCGGTGCCCACCCGGCATTGGGCCCATTTTTGAAGATTTCGTACCCCTGGCAGGTGCCCACCCCGCCAGGGACCTGGTGCCCTTTTTGGGGCCCGATCGAGTGCCCACCTCGATTTAATATTTATGTAAAAGGAGCCGGTGCCCACCCGGCATTTGCCCCGGATCGTGCCACCATCTGCTGTCCTCCCTGCCGGGACGCCGCGCTACCTGCGATGACCCGGAAGCCGAAGGGGCGACCCGGAAGTCCCGTCCCCGCAGCACGAGGAGAGGAGCAGGGCAGTGGAGAGAGCAGGCGGGGCTCCGGTGGCGCAGGAGAGCCCCGCGCCGCCACAAAGAAGCAACCGGTGTTTTCCCCCCATCGGGGCTCCCATGAAAGGAGGGAGAGCCCCGCAGCCCAGGAGCCGAGAGGAGACACCGCCGAGGGGAGACGCCGCCTACTACCGGTGAGTGCGGGCGTCCCCGCGGGTCCCTCCTCAGCCCCGTCAAATGCTCTTGGGCATTGTAGTATACAGAGCCCTTGTCAGAGTCCCCAGCAGGGGGACTCCAATGATGGCGCATTGGTGCTGAGAGCCACGAGAGGCTCACGGCGCCACATTTGTATTTACGAGCCTGCGAGGCTCGAGGCGGCATTTCTCTTGTCTTAGAGTCCCCAGGAGGGGGACTCCAACGACGATCATTTGTTTAGTTAGAGCTTGAAGGGCTCTGGGGGCATTTGTTCAGAAGCCCACAAGGGCTCCGGGGGCCATTGTCGTTTTTGAGTCCCCAGGTGGGGGACTCCAGCCAAACAGGCAGCAGTTGTTTTCAGAGCCCAGAGAGGCTCGAGGGCATTGCTTGTTTTTGAGCCCAGCAAGACTCCAACAACGGCCGCAGTTTGTGTTCGAGCCTGAAAGGCTCTTGGCTGCATTTCTTTACTTGGAGCCCAGAGAGGCTCCAGGCATTTCTTAAGTTGCGAGCCCAGAGAGGCTTGTGGGGGCATTTCGTTCTTCAGAGCCTGAGAGGCTCAGGGGGAATTGTATTTGTTTAGGGCCACAAGGCTCCAACGTTGGCCCCAGTGTCTCCACAGCTGCCCAGCACTTCGTGGGCAGCTGCTACATTTAGGCTCCCCCTGACTTTGGGACACAGGGCGTCCTAGCCCCCACAAGGCCAGTTAGCCGATGGACAGTCACAGGTGGTGACTTATGTGAATTTGGCGCAATTGTTCTTTCCCTGCACCTCTGAATGTGTTTTAATGCGTCATGTGCCATGTTCTTAGACCGCTGAATGTATGATATGCATCATGTGTTTTCCTTCCCTACACCTCTGAATGTGTTGTGATGCAACATGCGTAATGGGCCTATGCCCCTACAGGTATTGTGATACTTAGGTGGTTGTTTTTCTCCTAGTGCAGGTGTTGCTAGTGAGGTCCTGGTACCCTGCACAATATTCTCCTTAGGTGGTTAGGGTTGCGTAGTTGGTACTTACCTGTTACCAGTAGTTAATGGTTGTGTGCTACATTTTCTAATTTGTGCTACAGTGATTTTACATTCTATGTGCTATGTTCTAAGTGATATTCTAAGTGCTAGTTCTAAAAGTGCTGATTCCTGACAGTGGTCCAGGTGGCCCTGTCTTGTACATATCCCCTGTAAATTCTGCCCGTGCCTGTTGGCACATTGTAAAGTGTGTGTTTTTATCTAATGTGTTTTGGTGTAATACAAAGGCTATTTTTATATATAACCTTGTGTGGAGTTTCCTTTTTGGTGGGCCTTGGGTGTTGTTGCTGGGGTGCGTGCGCAAACACTTAACTCACATTGCCTCCAAGTTTAGCCTTACCGCTCGTGCTACGTTCTCAAGGGGGTGAGCATGGGTTATCTTGGCGTGTAACTCCCTTACCCTGACGTGGAAGTGGTGGTCTCTGACTGACTTTGGCGCAAGCCCTGGCCAGCCAGGGATCCCATTTCTAACATATATGAAGGCCAACAAGGCTCAAGTTCACTACCAACTAGTACATCTACAACCTGTGCCCACCCTCATCATATCTTAGTCTGCTACTCCCACTCAGCTCTCACACCAGCCCACAGCCTTAGATGCAGTGGTTCGCCTTTAGCCTGTGCTGCTTGCTCCCCATCCAGCAGCTTTCGCCTGCTTTCCCCTACCAGACTACAGGACCACTCCCTGCTGGCTCACCCCCTCAGATTAAGACTGATCTCGCCTCACACCAGCCCCCACAGCCTCAGCCCAATCACTCTTCCCATTCCACCCCATAGTCTCTGTACACTCTTCTCTCTGGCACCACCCTGTGGTTACAGATGGAACTGAAAGGTAACGAGTACTATGGGAAGAGCAGATACTGTTAGAAAGGCGTCCCCGGGGGAGGCAGAAGATGTCTGACTGACCACCCCTAGGTCCACCTCTCCGTCGAGGAGTAGCCGAGCGTTTGCTGAGAGGCCTCCTGAATGAGGGTCCTCTCCTAGGATCATACAGCAGAGTAATCACAACACTACAGATGGACACCACACAAGAAGTTAAGTTCTCAAGCTTTTATAGGGAATAAACGGTTGCTGGTTCTTGGCAGTATGTACAAGCAGATCGGGGGATCTGGAAAGTCTCTTAAAGGGGGGTAAGGTAGCGGGACAGTCTTACTCTGGGCGGAGGAAGGGATACCCTACGCACAGCTCTCAATCCTCGAGCTGGGGGGTTCCGAGGTGTTCGAGCCGCGGCAGCGCCAGCAGGCTTGCAAGGTGGTTCAGCGAAGTAGGCCGCGGCAGCGCCAGCAGGCTCTCGGAAGGTTCAGCAAGGTAGGCCGCGGCAGCGCCAGCAGGCTCTCAGATGGTTCGACAGGATAGGCCGCGGCAGCGCCAGCAGGCTCTCGGAAGGTTCAGCAAGGTAGGCCGCAACAGCGCCAGCAGGCTCTCGGAAGGTTTAGCAAGGTAGGCCGCGGCAGCGCCAGCAGGCTCTCGGAAGGTTCAGCAAGGTAGGCCGCGGCAGCGCCAGCAGGCTCTCAGATGGTTCAGCAAGGTAGGCCGCGTCAGCGCCAGCAGGCTCTCAGAAGGTCGTCGGGTTACGGATGAGTTCGTCTGGTGTCGGCCGTGACAGCGTCAGCAGGGCTTCCAGTCCAGGATACAACTGAAGTCTTAATCATATTATAGTCTTTCTCAGTGTAAGTATTCTGCCTGAAATTTTCTATATAATGATTGTACATGGCGGAAAACATTTTGAACCAGGCTTCACAACTCCCTAAATAGGAGAGAGGTAGCGAAAGGAACAGATCATGATTGTGCACAACAGAAGGCCGAAATCCACAAACCCAGCAGTCAGTGGTGTTGGTAGCGCTGTGAGTTTGGTGAAGCATTTCTACAAATAAATTTTTCGCATAGTTCTGGTGATGTCGTTCTTTGTGGGGTGCTAAGGTATGCATAAAATGCTCAGGGGGAGCAACAGTCGACATCATCATTGATTGCATCGGGTGCTTATATTCCAAGTATATGAAAACCCCCATAAAGATTTCTAAAATAACTGCTATTGTAACTACAAAAGCTATTTTCACACGCATGGTCCAAGTAGAAAACATTGGTTCATAAAAAGGCAAATACCTAGGAGCAACAGGGAGTTCTTCCTCAAGTACAATACGACCAAAAGGGTACATTACTCTCTAAAAAGTCCAAAGTAACTAAACTGGGCCAGAACAACCTTCCTGCCAGAGGGTTATTCTCCCTGAGTCCTTCAAAGCCTCACAGGCAGACTTAATCAACATACACATCCAACGACGTCCCACGATGCAGATCTTCCGATTTACTCAAACAACCTGGCCAGTGACAAGAACAGAGTCTTTCTTTCTGAACAGAGCACAATATCAATGTTCCAGCTCTCAACGAGTTCAGTCCAGTGTCTCGCTCAGTACCACAGATTAGAATCTAGCAAGCCCTACTTTTATCCGAGTCTTTCCTTATCTCCTAACAGAGAACGGGGAGACGTGAAAATGCAGAGCCATGGAGGTTTAGGAAACCGTATTACAGGTTGGCTAACTAAGATGGCGTCGGTCCTGCCGGGTGAAGCTAGCCTATTCACAAGGAGGGGTTAGAGTACGATTTTCATAAAAGGTGACAGAGTGTAACTAAAAGGGTGTCTGGTGCCATAGAAACGTACATAACATGTTAATTAGCTGCGTCACGCTGAATACTAACTAGGAGACTACAATCTATGTCCCCGTCTAAGGCCTAACCGAATTCCTATTCCTCAAACCCTACTTTTAGCGTGATGAAGCTAATAACAGAGGACACTAATCGTCGAAGAGATCTTCGTCGATTGCCATAAGTTCATGGACCTCCTGCTGAAGCATCTGGACTTTGGTGGGGGTCGCAGAAGGGGTGACAGCCGCTGTTATTCTAGAGGCACAATAAGAACAGCACGCGGGACCGCACTGTAGACAGAGACAGCAGACAAAAGGGACACCTGCCGCTCCACTCAAAATCAGTAATACCTTCCAACCCCAAGTACATAGAAGACCCCAGAACCACCCCGATAGGGACCAGGACCCATTTTCTACATGCATCTCTGCTGCTATGCGATGGAGCTTCTGAATGGCCAAATGAACCGTAGGGGCGGAGTCTGGAATGTAAACACAGCAAGTGCTGCCGATCACCCGGCATGCACCACCTCGATCAGCCAAGATAACATCCAAAACCATACGGTTTTGGAGCACCAAAAGTCTGCTCGCCTGAAGCTCAACCGTAATATTGGCCAGGATATCAGTAGTGATGTTAATAACATTTTCTACTATTCTGGACAACCTTCTTATCTCTCTGCTATTAAAGATCGGTCCCCAGAATGGGACCAAGCCTTTGCTAAAGTCCGTGAACTGCTGTAAGGAGGTGTCGGTCTGATCAACTTCTGTTGCTATGAGCTGTCTACGTTGCCTATTGGGTACTGCTCTCGTTGAGTGTAGCTGGTGTGTTTTATGATAGTCGGACGGTGCTATGTATACAGGCGGGTACAGGAAGGACAGATAGCAGTGCCCAGCCCAACCACGGGGTAACCAAGTATAAGCATTTTCTCCGCATACGAAATACACATTGGGTGGCGTCAACAAAGGTGGACTGCTAAGTATCTTTATACGATAGGTATAATTACAAACACTGTCACCAACCTGTACATGCCCCATCCCCGGTACACAGAAATCGGAGGAAGTATTTAAAATAGGAATGGGTACAATGCGTTCGCTTGTAACATTTCGATCAACAAAAAGCTGAAAATATTGAGTAGAATTAAAATCATAGAGTTCATCCTGCAACTAAGTACTATTCCGAACTTCCATATACCTGTTCATACAAGCCTGAGGATCTAAGGATCCCCGTCCCCCATTACCTTGTGGGTAAAATCCCTGATGCGCCTCAATGTATGCTAAAATCATATTATAGTCTTTCTCAGTGTAAGTATTCTGCCTGAAATTTTCTATATAATGATTGTACATGGCGGAAAACATTTTGAACCAGGCTTCACAACTCCCTAAATAGGAGAGAGGTAGCGAAAGGAACAGATCATGATTGTGCACAACAGAAGGCCGAAATCCACAAACCCAGCAGTCAGTGGTGTTGGTAGCGCTGTGCGTTTGGTGAAGCATTTCTACAAATACATTTTTCGCATAGTTCTGGTGATGTCGTTCTTTGTGGGGTGCTAAGGTATGCATAAAATGCTCAGGGGGAGCAACAGTCGACATCATCATTGATTGCATCGGGTGCTTATATTCCAAGTATATGAAAACCCCCATAAAGATTGCTAAAATAACTGCTATTGTAACTACAAAAGCTATTTTCACACGCATGGTCCAAGTAGAAAACATTGGTTCATAAAAAGGCAAATACCTAGGAGCAACAGGGAGTTCTTCCTCAAGTACAATACGACCAAAAGGGCACATTACTCTCTAAAAAGTCCAAAGTAACTAAACTGGGCCAGAACAACCTTCCTGCCAGAGGGTTATTCTCCCTGAGTCCTTCAAAGCCTCACAGGCAGACTTAATCAACATACACATCCAACGACGTCCCACGATGCAGATCTTCCGATTCACTCAAACAACCTGGCCAGTGACAAGAACAGAGTCTTTCTTTCTGAACAGAGCACAATATCAATGTTCCAGCTCTCCACGAGTTCAGTCCAGTGTCTCGCTCAGTACCACAGATTAGAATCTAGCAAGCCCTACTTTTATCCGAGTCTTTCCTTATCTCCTAACAGTGTAATCTGAGGTACTGTGATGTTTTCTTGGCCGCAGGTTGTAACGGACATGACCGGGCACTTCCTGATCAGAGAATAACAAAGGGGAAGGTGCAATACCTTCATCAGAATCGCTGCCAACCAGATCAACATGGACAGGGCCAGGGGCGATTGCCGATTCTCCAGAGACTGCCCCGTCTGGCCCTATCTTTCCTTCAGCTCCGATTTCACAAGCGTCGGAGAACGATATCAAGGCAACAGCCATCTCACCCTCTTGAGTCAGGATTCCTTCAGGGTGTCGCCGGTCATAAGGAAGTGGAAGAGGGATTCTTTTTAGGTGCGACACATGGATCCAATGTCTTTTTCCATCCACCTTCACAGCCGTCCGGGTGGCCAAGAGTACCTGATGTGGCTCAGACCATCTCGGAGCCAAGCTGGAGTCCCGGTCGTATTTCTTAACCAGCACCCGTTGGCCGGGTTCCAGGCGATGTCCGGGGCCCTCTGGCAGGGGTTGCAGTACAGACGCTACCTGCTGATGAATAGAACGAAGGTCTTTAGTCAGAGTATACAGGTAATCAATCAACATAGGATATTCAACATCAGTAAACGATCTTGGTCTAGGCACGCCCCACACATTAGCGGGTCGCCCAAACACTATCTCATAGGGAGACAAGCCAGAGCGTGAATGAGGGGTGACCCTTAGGGACATAAGAGCTAATGGGAGGGTGTCAGGCCATTTTAAGCCAGAGCTCTCTTGGATTTTTTCCATCTTTAGTTATAGTATTCCGTTATATTTTTCAACTAATCCTGCTGACTGGGGGTGTCTAGCTGCATGAAATTTTTGTTTTATCTGGAGCCCATTGCATATACATTGAACAAGGGCCCCATGAAAATGCCCACCGTTATCAGACCAGATCAAGCTAGGCAATCCGAAGCGTGGGATAAACTCCTTTATAAGGGCTTTTGCGGTGGCTAGGGCAGTATGGTACGCCTCAACCAACTTGCTGAAGGCGCATACCACCACCAGTACATATTTTAAGTTATTGACGCGCTCCATATGGATATAGTCCGTCTGGAGCACCTCAAATGGCAATGTTGGGGTGCAAAATTCCCACTCAAAACAGGTTCTCCTTTACCCGGGTTATGTTGCAAACAAATCATGCAATATTGAACAAGACGTACAGCTGTTCTCTGTGTATTGGGATTATTCCAAACTGGATCCAACAAGGCGCAAATGCCTTTAGCTCCAACGTGAGCTGGTCCATGGGCCATAGTGTACCATAGCATTGGGCAGCAACCATCGCTGCTTGTCTGTCAAATCCACCCAACAGTTATTCTCATCCACTCTTCATACTTCCTGCTCCCATCGATCTAACTCTACTGAAGTTGCTTCTTTCTGAATTTCTCGCACACTTTCAATAGTATTATCGAACAGGTCGGACTCCCCCACCCATCTTGCAGAGGAGTTCACATACATAGAAGACACCATGGACTGGGCTGTTTGTTTAGCTACCTGGTCCGCAAAAGCATTACCCTCTCCCACTTCATCCAGCACTGTTTTATGTGCACTACATTTTATGATTGCTACTTTCTTGGGGAGAGTCAAAGCTGCAAGTAATCATAACAGCAAGGGTCCATTCTGTATCTTCTGACGATGTGAGGTGAGAAACCCTCGTTCCCTCCATAACCTCCCAAAACTATGGGCCACGCCAAAGGCGTACTGACTGTCCGTGAATATGTTAACCTCTAATCCCTCACTTAACTCACAGGCTCGTAGTAAAGCCATAAACTCAGCAGCTTGGGCTGATCGATGGGGTATTCGGAATGTTTTAACTACTGTTTTTAGAGTGGTAATTGCATAGGCAGCTGTCGTTGTGCCATCTACTAATTTGAAACAAGAACCGTCCACATACAATTCCCCTTGGGGGTCAGATAAGGGAACGTCTGTGAGATCGATTCTTCCCTTCATTTCCTCTTCTGTCCTGAAAATACAATCATGGACATCATTCGCCTGTTCCCCCGAAGGGAGGGGTAACAGTGTAGCCGGATTCAATGTGGCACAACGCTTAATGGTTACATGTGGGGCAAACAAAGTCAATTCATAACCCGTGAGGCGCGCGCTTGTCAGATGCTGTGTCTTGGTTTTATTTAATAATGCATCCACAGCATGCGGCACCATCACAGTCAAATTAGAATTTAGAACGAGCCCTTCTGATTGCCTGATGGCCGCCGCCACAGCCGCAGTGGCCCTCAGGTCACTGGGAAGTGCTCTAGCCACGTTATCTAAGGTGGCCGAAAAATAAGCACACGGTCTTTGCTTACCACCAAAACACTGTGTCAACACTGAAAGCGAGCAACCGTCGACCTCGTGCACATATAGTACAAAAGGTTTACGGTAGTCAGGAGTGCCAAGGACAGGAGCAGAACACAAAGCAGATTTCAGAGAAGCAAAGGCAGACTGACATTCATCAGTCCAAGGGAGGGGTTCATGCACATCTTTAGTGGTTAAGTGTAGCAAAGGTTTAGCAAGAAGAGAAAAATTAGGAATCCATTGACGACAATAAGAGGTAATGCCAAGAAAAGCACGGACTTCACGTTGAGTACAAGGTACAGGCATGTTAGAGATGGTAGTAATTCGTTCAGGTGATAGACGCCTACCCTCCTTCGATAGTAAGTGACCTAGGTAGGTCACTTCCTGTCGACAATATTGGAACTTGGACAAGGAAACCTTATTACCTCTGTCTGCCAGATGGTGCAACAATTTAACCGTGGCTTCTTTACAACCCTCCTCAGTGTCAGACGCTATCAATAAGTCATCAACATATTGCAAGAGCACGCTACCATCTGGCAAGGACAGGTCATCCAAGACCGCCTTAAGGGCTTGGCTATAGATGCTAGGACTTTCGGTATAACCTTGAGGAGCGTGACAGAATCTGAAGCTTCGACCAGATAATGAGAAGCCGAAGATCTGCCTGCTATCAGGATGGATAGGGATGCTAAAGAAAGCGTTCTTCAAATCGATCACCGAGAAATACTTAGCTGTTGGAGGTATCATAGTAAGGATGGTAGTGATGTCAGACACCATTGGGATTGGGGCACCACTATCTTATTAACTTCCCGTAAGTCAATCACAAAACGATATACATCCACATTTTCAGATGCCCCTGTCTCAGGAGCTTTTTTCAAAATAGGCAGGATAGGGCTATTACAGATGTTTGATGCTGTTTCTTCCACCACCCCTTTATCAATCAAATCCTGTATTGTAGAAAGCAAAGCTCGCTCTCCCGCTGGGGAGATCTTGTATTGAGGTATGCGAGGCAACCTAGCACCGGGTTTTAATGTAATGCGGACAGGAGGGATATCCAGTTTACCGACATCCGCATCTCCTGTCGCCCACAAACTGGGCTGTATGCCCGCAAATTCAGGCGGCAATGGGTCATTTTTAGCAAAACACTGCCTCGTGCTTACATCGGGATTTTGAATAGTCAAGTAAACACCATCTGGAGAGCAATGTATTTTAGCGTTCAATCTTTTTAGCATATCCAAACCCAAAAGATTCTCTCCACAACTGGAAGTTAAAAGGAAGGGAGAGTCCATGGTAAACGGGCCAATCGTAAAGGGGAGAGGCTGAGAGATGGGGCTGATTACAGGAACTCCTGAAAATCCCACTGAAACGTTATTCTGCCCAGACAGAGTGGCCCCTGGGACCAACGAGCGAGCAACCAAACTATTCATTGCTCCTGTGTCAATCAAGAACTTATCGGTGGTTCCCATCAACTCCCCTGTCAAATAGGGTCCTTGTTGATTGACCGGTATCGACACTTGGCCCCCACTCTGTCCTTGGCTGTCCTATACATCTACGAATTTATCCTGTTCTTCGTAGCCATAATCCTCATTGTAGTATTGCCTACCTTGGGGTTTATCGAAATGATTTTGCCCGTGGTCTCCCTGCACTGCTTCTTCTCTGTGCATATCACTACGGTCCGTGCCGCCGCGTCCTCTACCCCTTCCTCGGACGGCTCCGTTCTGTGCTAACAGCGATGGACACTGATCTTTCCAATGGCCTTCCTCTCTACAATACGCGCACTGATTGGGTCCCCATCGGGAGGGCTGACCCCCTCCTTCTCCGCCTCTGGAGACCGGCCCACTGGACACGGGCCCTCTGGCGCCTCTCCCTGTCCCTCGACCCCTCATGACTTGCTGTAACAGTACTCTAGTTTTAAGGTCCTTAACTTTCTTTTCAACTTTATCCTTACTCTCGTTTTCCCTGTGTTCATAATACTGGGCCATGCTTAATATGATAGAAGGCGAGGACGTAGTCCACGTACTTTCGGCAGCTTGCAGTCGGGCTGAAATCTCAGGAATCAAATTTGTTACAAATCTATTTACGAACAATCGTATTCCCCCTTCGCTAGCGAGGTCCTGACCACTGAAATCAATGAAAGTTCCCTCGAATCTAGTAAAGAAATCGGAGACACTTTCATCTTTCTTTTGCCTGCAAGCAGTCAGTTTATCCCAATCCACCTTTCGTGGAGGGATCAAGGTGTGCATATAAGCTATAATCTTTGCTGGTAAGGCAATTATTTCAGCCTTCGGCTTTTTCCCCGGCTTACGGTCTTGATCCCACGCCTTAAGCTCATCCCAGGTACCCCCCAACTCGGCCGCGTGGGGAGTATCATGGACCTGCCGCCATATATCTACGGGAACCAATAATCCAAAAAACAACTCAATATCTGCTAGAGTAATGACAGCGGAAGACGCTGCCTCCGTTAATTCCTTATAGTAGGCAGTGGGATTCTTACGGGGGTCGGGAAGTTGTGCTTTTAAAGCCAACACTTCACTTCGTTTCCATGGTGTGTACACCCATTGTTCTTGAAACATGGCTTCTACTCTGTTTCGGGTTATTGCATTCTGATCATTGCGCAGCTCAGGAATTTCGGGATGATAAATGGGGTGCACCTCCCTCATGGGGTGCTGAGAACCCAACTCAGGGAACCGCGAAAATAATCTGCCTCGATAACTCACCAGAGTGTCAACATTCTTATACACTTCTTCGGGGCTTAGTTCAAATCTATGGGCGCGATCCTTAATGTCATACAGAATCTTTGGGGCCAATCCTGTTTCCCCCAAACACTGTTCCCAGATTTCAATAAGAAATCGGGACATAATTCGCAGGGCAGTCTGTTGCATCACCGGCTCAAAATCTTTCATAGTACTCCATATATCAGTCAAGTTGTATATATCCCTGTACATCCATCTGACTGCTTGGTCAGCTATTGCTTCCTTTTCTCCATAGCCTACAGACCCTCTCGTAAATAATCGTCTAATGTGTGAGCCCTCTGGATCCCCAATCGGAGCTCGACTCCTGCATTCGGGGGTCGCGCTAGCAGACTGGGAAGTCCCTACGGGGCTGGGACTTGTTAATACCATTGGAGAGACACCTGCTGCCCCAAGGGGCTGGCGTGTGTCGGGGATCAGGGTGGCTGAATTCCTAGCAGAGGAATCAGCGGTGCCCAGCACATCTGTGGGAGCCCGGGGCGGGGCTTCCCCTTGAGCCGGCACTACAGGGGCTGCGGGTGCCAAGAGAGGCACCGCCGGATATATACGCTGTGGAGCATATGGCGGAGGGGGGTGAACGTCCAACAGATCTTCTATCTCATCTTCGGCTTCCTTACGGACAACATAACTCTTATCTACCTCCAGCCGAAATTGTCTATCCAGATACTCGATGTTCTGCTCGGTCTGGTTTATGTCATGCTCAATTGCCTTCTGAGTAATGGTCTGTCCTTGCTTCATTTTTACTAATTTCTCGGCCCTTATTCTCCTACGGGTGGCCTCTTTCTGCCATGTCTTCAGGGTATCGAACATGGACTGTCTGCTGCGTTTCGCGAACAGACGTTCCTGCAAATAATTGATCTTTTTCTTGTCGAAGGACCCTGTTAATGGCCACTGCAATTCCACATTATCCTTGGTGTATTTGTGCCATAGACGATTAAACACCAAGGGTCCAATCCCGTGCTTACAGTATAAGTCATGACTGGGAGTACCTTCCGGAGGGGCTGGCTGACTTTCATCTAATCTAGTACTATTTCGGCTGGTACAGCCAAAGCATAGTTTACTGAAGCACGGCATTGCTTTGCTACGTTCTAGTTGCAACTGTGGAAGGAATAGACAAGTTATTATTTACACTGCTCTCACACACACATGGCCATGTCCAATTATTCACTCAATCGCCCATTCATACCCCAAAAGACATATGACAATCCTGAACACGAGTAAACAAAGACCGAACACCGATAAAATACAGACAGAACAAACCAATATGAACCAATGCTAGCCCAAATCCAAAAAAAACGGAGCCCGTCGACTCTCGTCTGTGGAGAACCGGTATATTCCAAAGTCAAAGAACCAAAGGTCAAAACAGCCTCACCATAAGGGCTGCCTAGAGATAGCCACACAGGTTTTTCAAAACCAGAGACCGACCTACCGACCATCCAATGGCTTTCTTGGTTCACCTCCCGTACTATGCTGGCTTAGCCCGCTTTTTCAAGCACCGCTCCAGATCTGTCCGAGTGCTACCCAGTATGACCATCAGCATTTCAGAGGGCGATCCGGCCAGGTGTGAACTCTTCACAAGTCACACTTAGGCGTCGTAGTCATATCTCTATCAAATACAAAAAATAGGGGCGTCCGCCCGTGCAGTCTCACTACTGCCCCGTCAGACGCCCTTCCAAAATACCGAGATCTCCGTGGCCTACGACCACCAAATTCCAAAACCAAACGCAGAAGGATATCCGACATAAAACAGGACAAATCACTCACCTGGTGTACTCAGGTCCGATTGCAAATTTCTCCACTGCCAATCGATCTGCTCTTCCGGGTTTCACCCGTAAGACTCCGGCGTGGGGTCACTAGCAGCCAAGGCTTCTCCCGATCGGAAAAGCGGAGCAACCCTTTCTCGTTGGTCAGTCCACCCCGCCGACCGAGAATACCCCTTGTAATGTCCCGTTATTCTCCAGATACGGAGGGACGACCCCAACGCGGAGTCCCGGCGGAGTCGCCAACTGAAGTACCGAAATTTCACCAACCCCCAAAGGATTATACTTACAATTACCAAATATCATTCATAAATAATCAGTCGATTGGCAGTGTAGAAAGTTCAAGCGTTTATTAAACAAATAATACTCTGCCAGAGGAGCTCCCAACGACCTCACACCCCGAGGACCGCAGAGAGACTGCTGGCACATTGTCAGGTCAACACATATATACTATCACAATTTGCAACTGTTACCTAAGATGGAAAAGTACAAGTTGGTACAGGAGGTGGCAAGAGGTATGCCCATATATGGCACCCAAAGCTTCTATCTGAGCTCAGTATAGCAAGGTCACGCTGGTCGACTCCCTTCTGCTGGTTTCGGTGAGAGTCCGCACAGCGCTTGCAAGAATGTGCTTATCTGGCTGGCCCCCTCCTACAACCTTGACGGGCCTGAAAGCAGAAGCAGCTGCTCGCTACCTATGTGAAACTATTTCTCATGAGAACGGACAGACGTGAAAATGCAGAGCCATGGAGGTTCAGGAAACTGTATTACAGGTTGTCTAACTAAGATGGCGTCGGTCCTGCCGGGTGAAGCTAGCCTATTCACAAGGAGGGGTTAGAGTACGATTTTCATAAAAGGTGACAGAGTGTAACTAAAAGGGTATCTGGTGCCATAGAAACGTACATAACATGTTAATTAGCTGCGTCACGCTGAATACTAACTAGGAGACTACAATCTATGTCCCCATCTAAGGCCTAACCGAATTCCTATTCCTCAAGGGGGCATTGTATTTGTTTAGAGCCACAAGGCTCCATCATTGGCCCCAGTGTCTCCACAGATGCCCAGCACTTCGTGGGCAGCTGCTACGTTTAGGCTCCCCCTGACTTTGGGACACAGGGCGTCCTAGCCCCCACAAGGCCAGTTGGCCTATGGACATTCACAGGTGGTGACTTATGTGAGTTTGGCGCAATTGTTCTTTCCCTGCACCTCTGAATGTGTTTTAATGCGTCATGTGCCATGTTCTTACACCGCTGAATGTATGTTATGCATCATGTGTTTTCCTTCCCTACACCTCTGAATGTGTTGTGATGCATCATGCGTAATGTACCTATGCCCCTACAGGTATTGTGATACTTAGGTGGTTGTTTTTCTCCTAGTGCAGGTGTTGCTAGTGAGGTCCTGGTTCCCTCAGCAATATTCTACTAAGGTGGTTAGGGTTGCGTAGGTGGTACTTACCTGTTACCAGTAGTTACTGGTTGTGTGCTACATTTTCTAATTTGTGCTACAGTGATTTTACATTCTATGTGCTATGTTCTAAGTGGTATTCTAAGTGCTAGTTCTAAAAGTGCTGATTCCTGACAGTGGTCCAGGTGGCCCTGCCTTGTACATATCCCCTGTAAATTCTGCCCGTGCCTGTTGGCACATTGTAAAGTGTGTGTTTTTATCTAATGTGTTTTGGTGTAATACAAAGGTTATTTTTATATATAACCTTGTGTGGAGTTTCCTTTGTGGTGGGCCTTGGGTGTTGTTGCTGGGGTGCGTGCGCAAACACTTAACTCACATTGCCTCCAAGTTTAGCCTTACTGCTCGTGCTACGTTACCAAGGGGGTGAGCAGGGGTTATCTTGGCGTGTAACTTCCTTGCCCTGACGTGGAAGTGGTGGTCTCTGACTGACTTTGGCGCAAGCCCTGGCCAGCCAGGGATCGCATTTCTAACATTGGCGGCAGCGGAAAGGATAAGGATTTGTGTTTGCGTTGTACCTCAGTGGCAACTGGCCGCACTACAAAACTCTGCATTTTAGATAAATCACATTTTGGGGATTATTGTTTCTAAATTGTTCTTAATGTCATTTCTTTAGAAATGTGTTTCTTGTGCACTGTGTGTTAGGTGTCACTAGCTCTGAGTGGTTTTATATCCCCCAAGTGCAGTTTGAATTTTCTGGATTCACCAGAGGGTGGGACCCAGTGGTAGCAGAGTAATAGTGTCCAGTACATTTGTTCCCCGCCCTGCGCCCAGAGTCTGGTACCTGTGTCACGTGTGGTCAGGTTGAGAAATCAGGTGTGGTAGAAACTGCCTTACTAGTCAGAGGAGGGGGGGGGGTTGTGTGTGGATTAATGGTGTGTAGCACTAGATAAGTGAGTGTGAGTTCTCTGGGATAGGGAGCTCACTGAGGTTTTTTGTAAATTTTGTACTCTTGCTTCAGCTCTGACAGTTAAGTCCCCTGTGTTCCACGTGTCTGTGAGCATCCTGCCAAGATGGAGTCTGCTTTTAATGTCTGGGGTCTGTTTATGCATAAGTTGAGAGAATTTTGCGAAGAGAGAGACATTGCAGTGAATGAGTCAGACACCCAGTCCCAACTTAGGGGTAACCTAATCCAATGGCAGAAGGATGACTGGGAGCGTGAGCACAGTGAGGAGATGGCCCGGGTCTCACACCATGAGGGTGGTGGGTCTGAGGGGAGCCCTGAAGAGTCTGAAGAGGAGGAAGAAAACGAGAGTACAGGGACACCAGCAGATAGTGAGGACCCCATGGATAGGGAGTCCCTTGCTGGGTCCAGTGTAGGAGGCAGCACCTCATCCCTTTCCCTGTCCCCAGAGGAGTGGGAAGATAGGAGGAAAGAAAGGGATCACCAGCTGGCTTTAGAAAAGCTCAGGTCAGAGCATGCCCAGGCTATGGCACAGCTGGGCGTTAGAAAGCAACAGCTAGAGACTCAGAGGGTCTTAGCGCAGGACAGGATAGAGGAGGCTGAGAGGGCCTTCACCAGAGAGAACTTACCTCTGGAGGGTAGACTATCCCCTGCGCGCAGTTTTAATTTTCTGGACTCCCCATGGGGGGGGGGTTGAGTCCAGTGGTGGCACCTATATAGAGCCCAGTGCGAGCAGTCCCATTCCCAGTTCCCAAAGTATGGTACCTGTTTCCCAAGAGGAGGAGTTAAGGTTGAAGTTCAGGGACAGTAAGAAACTGTCTCACCAGTCTTGGGAAGATTTTGAGGATGAATGTTGTGGGACACTGTTTGATTGGTTACAGGTTCACACTGACTCTGATTTTGACAAACTGTTTGATCTGATTGTCAAAGAGCACCTGCTCAGTTGTTGTTCACCAGGGTTGTGCCAACACCTGTTGGGGTGTGGATTGTCTGATGTCTGTGAGCTTTCAGATGAAGCAGACCGCTGGGAAAGTGCCAGAGGTTCTTTAGAGTCATTAGTGAGTGATTCCAAAAGTAGTGGTTCAGGTATTTTCCAACCCAGCGTGGTGGAGGAGGCTCAGTGTAGCCCAGCTAGGTCCCAGTATAGTGAGAGGGGTGGAGAAGCTTACTACCTGGCTCAGTGGAGCATGAGTCAGTGGATGGCTGAGAGTCCCCAGATGCCCGAAGCCCTATCTCAGAACCTGGGTGGTTTCATGAGGGAACACCAGGTTGGGGACCTAGGCTTTCCTGTTAGTCCACTTGAGGAGGATCTCCTAGTGTCCAGGGAACCTGGAGCATCTGTAACTAGAGCTCCAGGGGCTCCAGTGTCCAGCAGTGTCACTCCAGTTGGGAGGGCACAGAAGTCCGAAGTGAGGAGTGATTGGGGGATGAGTTTCCCAGTGGATGCACCAGTGGACCAGGGACTAGCCAGTTGGGCTAGATCTTCTTGGGGGGACCCGGGTGGCGCCACTTCTGTTCTGGGGGATCTTCACGCACTGTCAGGTGGACAGGGGACGGGAGATCTGCGCCAGACAGACAGTCACACGACACATGGGTCATGTGTCAGCCTCAGGGGGATGGCGTGTGAATCCCCAGAAGTCCTGTAGTGCCAGGCAGTTATTCCTCCAAAGGTTCTAGACCAGAGGTTGGAAGGCCAGGATCAGGATCCGCCTGACCTGGAGGTAAGGACGACTGTAATCAGTGTCCTGACCGGTTCTTCTTCCAGAGGTACCCCCCCCAGTTGGTAGGGAGCAGGACTCTGGAAGGGGGTGCAGAGGGTGGGAGAGCCCACCTCTGACCCCGGTGCAACCTGAGGGGTTAAACCCTGGGTTGGAATGGCGTTCTAGGTGTACCCCTCGTCGGAGGTGGAGGAACCCTAGAAGAAGAGGTAGGGGAAGGAGAGCCTTCCCTGAGACTCCTGGTCCGCCTAGGGGTGTAGACCCTAGGCTGGAGAACCAGTGACAGTCTAGTCCTGTCTTGCAGACAGGAAGAGTGGAGAATGGCTACAATGTGCCAGGGGTTACTACCCCCCGTTTTTCGAATACGCAAGGACCAGTGGATCCTGGTTGGCCCAGGGCCTGGTCCAGCCGCACACAGCTTGGGAGTACCAGTGGGGTAGCCCAGTTGTTCCAGACAGTGGTTTTGGAAGGAATCCCATGGGTTCACCGTGGCGTAGAACAGGAGGGTGTCCCTGCAGTTGCGAGCCCACGTCCGTGTTCTATCGCCCCAAGCAGGCAAGTCCATTACGGTGGTGATTGGTCTCCCCTGCATTTTGGCTGGTAGGGGGTTGTGTTGGACTTGGCCCTTCTGGCAGGTTCACCCCTAAACTTTTTGCTTTTAATGGTGACCTGGTGATGGTGATTTTTGGGTTCTGCCCACTTTCACTGTGTCCCAGTGGAAAGTGCGTGCGCACTCTAAGTGCGTGGAGTAAGGTTGGCCTGCCCTCCCATAGGAATGCATAGGGAATGTCTGTGTCCCTGGTAGTTCCTGATGTGTGGGGTGTACAGGCTTGAGTCTGGTATGTGCAGACTCCTGTGATTGAATGCTGCGAAATGATGTATGCGGCGGGTGTGTGTCTAGTGTGGAAGTGCCACTTCTAGACATGGCTGTGCGTGTGCTGGTGTGTGATTGGCTGGGGCTGTCTGGTGAGCCTGGCTCCAGGAGTCTGGATGGGTCTGCCCGGTGGCGAGCGTGGAGATTAGCATGCTGATGGCTGGGGAGGAGTGCACCTGGGTCCTGAATAGGGCTGGGCTTTCCCCACACAATGCTGGCTCTGCCCCCTGTGGTGCGTCTAATGACCCTAACCCTGCCAGTGAATAGAGTGAGGGGCTGAGCACATCAAGGGGGCTCCCAGACCAGCTGCAACTGGTTCTTCCCCCACCCTACCCACAGACAAAGGAATTTACAGTATAAGATGGGGCTGTGTCCCCTTACAATTTGTTCTCTTCCAGGATCCTTTTGCTGAGGGGGGCTGTTGCTGTTGGGTGCCAGGAGGACCGCCACTTGGACTGCCTCCATGCCTGGAGGCCCAGTGAGCTGGCTCTGGGCCCAGCCTTGCCCACCTGCCTGCCTCCAAAACTTTGCTGGACTTGTGGGCCTCTAAGCGCCTGTGAGCGCTTTATTCGTACCCTAGCGCTGGGGAGCGCTTTATCCTTGCTGATAGCGCTTGGGAGCGTTTTAATTGCCTTCTGAGCGCCTGGGGGCGCTTTATTCACTTTGGCCGGTGCCCACCCGGCATTGGGCCCATTTTTGAAGATTTCATACCCCTGGCAGGTGCCCACCCCGCCAGGGACCTGGTGCCCTTTTTGGGGCCCGATCGAGTGCCCACCTCGATTTAATATTTATGTAAAAGGAGCCGGTGCCCACCCGGCATTTGCCCAGGATCGTGCCACCATCTGCTGTCCTCCCTGCCGGGACGCCGCGCTACCTGCGATGACCCGGAAGCCGAAGGGGCGACCCGGAAGTCCCGTCCCCGCAGCACGAGGAGAGGAGCAGGGCAGTGGAGAGAGCAGGCGGGGCTCCGGTGGCGCAGGAGAGCCCCGCGCCGCCACAAAGAAGCAACCGGTGTTTTCCCCCCATCGGGGCTCCCATGAAAGGAGGGAGAGCCCCGCAGCCCAGGAGCCGAGAGGAGACACCGCCGAGGGGAGACGCCGCCTACTACCGGTGAGTGCGGGCGTCCCCGCGGGTCCCTCCTCAGCCCCGTCAAATGCTCTTGGGCCTTGTGGTATACAGAGCCCTTGTCAGAGTCCCCAGGAGGGGGACTCCAATGATGGCGCATTGGTGCTGAGAGCCACGAGAGGCTCACGGCGCCACATTTGTATTTACGAGCCTGCGAGGCTCGAGGTGGCATTTCTCTTGTCTTAGAGTCCCCAGGAGGGGGACTCCAACGACGATCATTTGTTTAGTTAGAGCTTGAAGGGCTCTGGGGGCATTTGTTCAGAAGCCCACAAGGGCTCCGGGGGCCATTGTCGTTTTTGAGTCCCCAGGTGGGGGACTCCAGCCAAACAGGCAGCAGTTGTTTTCAGAGCCCAGAGAGGCTCGAGGGCATTGCTTGTTTTTGAGCCCAGCAAGACTCCAACAACGGCCGCAGTTTGTGTTCGAGCCTGAAAGGCTCATGGCTGCATTTCTTTACTTGGAGCCCAGAGAGGCTCCAGGCATTTCTTAAGTTGCGAGCCCAGAGAGGCTTGTGGGGGCATTTCGTTCTTCAGAGCCTGAGAGGCTCAGGGGGAATTGTATTTGTTTAGGGCCACAAGGCTCCAACGTTGGCCCCAGTGTCTCCACAGCTGCCCAGCACTTCGTGGGCAGCTGCTACATTTAGGCTCCCCCTGACTTTGGGACACAGGGCGTCCTAGCCCCCACAAGGCCAGTTAGCCGATGGACAGTCACAGGTGGTGACTTATGTGAATTTGGCGCAATTGTTCTTTCCCTGCACCTCTGAATGTGTTTTAATGCGTCATGTGCCATGTTCTTAGACCGCTGAATGTATGATATGCATCATGTGTTTTCCTTCCCTACACCTCTGAATGTGTTGTGATGCAACATGCGTAATGGGCCTATGCCCCTACAGGTATTGTGATACTTAGGTGGTTGTTTTTCTCCTAGTGCAGGTGTTGCTAGTGAGGTCCTGGTACCCTGCACAATATTCTCCTTAGGTGGTTAGGGTTGCGTAGGTGGTACTTACCTGTTACCAGTAGTTAATGGTTGTGTGCTACATTTTCTAATTTGTGCTACAGTGATTTTACATTCTATGTGCTATGTTCTAAGTGATATTCTAAGTGCTAGTTCTAAAAGTGCCGATTCCTGACAGTGGTCCAGGTGGCCCTGTCTTGTACATATCCCCTGTAAATTCTGCCCGTGCCTGTTGGCACATTGTAAAGTGTGTGTTTTTATCTAATGTGTTTTGGTGTAATACAAAGGCTATTTTTATATATAACCTTGTGTGGAGTTTCCTTTTTGGTGGGCCTTGGGTGTTGTTGCTGGGGTGCGTGCGCAAACACTTAACTCACATTGCCTCCAAGTTTAGCCTTACCGCTCGTGCTACGTTCTCAAGGGGGTGAGCATGGGTTATCTTGGCGTGTAACTCCCTTACCCTGACGTGGAAGTGGTGGTCTCTGACTGACTTTGGCGCAAGCCCTGGCCAGCCAGGGATCCCATTTCTGACATATATGAAGGCCAACAAGGCTCAAGTTCACTACCAACTAGTACATCTACAACCTGTGCCCACCCTCATCATATCTTAGTCTGCTACTCCCACTCAGCTCTCACACCAGCCCACAGCCTCAGATGCAGTGCTTCGCCTTTAGCCTGTGCTGCTTGCTCCCCATCCAGCAGCTTTCGCCTACTTTCCCCTACCAGACTACAGGACCACTCCCTGCTGGCTCACCCCCTCAGATTAAGACTGATCTCGCCTCACACCAGCCCCCACAGCCTCAGCCCAATCACTCTTCCCATTCCACCCCATAGTCTCTGTACACTCTTCTCTCTGGCACCACCCTGTGGTTACAGATGGAACTGAAAGGCAACGAGTACTATGGGAAGAGCAGATACTGTTAGAAAGGCGTCCCCGGGGGAGGCAGAAGATGTCTGACTGACCACCCCTAGGTCCACCTCTCCGTCGAGGAGTAGCCGAGCGTTTGCTGAGAGGCCTCCTGAATGAGGGTCCTCTCCTAGGATCATACAGCAGAGTAATCACAACACTACAGATGGACACCACACAAGAAGTTAAGTTCTCAAGCTTTTATAGGGAATAAACGGTTGCTGGTTCTTGGCAGTATGTACAAGCAGATCGGGGGATCTGGAAAGTCTCTTAAAGGGGGGTAAGGTAGCGGGACAGTCTTACTCTGGGCGGAGGAAGGGATACCCTACGCACAGCTCTCAATCCTCGAGCTGGGGGGTTCCGAGATGTTCGAGCCGCGGCAGCGCCAGCAGGCTTGCAAGGTGGTTCAGCGAAGTAGGCCGCGGCAGCGCCAGCAGGCTCTCGGAAGGTTCAGCAAGGTAGGCCGCGGCAGCGCCAGCAGGCTCTCAGATGGTTCGACAGGATAGGCCGCGGCAGCGCCAGCAGGCTCTCGGAAGGTTCAGCAAGGTAGGCCGCAACAGCGCCAGCAGGCTCTCGGAAGGTTTAGCAAGGTAGGCCGCGGCAGCGCCAGCAGGCTCTCGGAAGGTTCAGCAAGGTAGGCCGCGGCAGCGCCAGCAGGCTCTCAGATGGTTCAGCAAGGTAGGCCGCGGCAGCGCCAGCAGGCTCTCAGAAGGTCGTCGGGTTACGGATGAGTTCGTCTGGTGTCGGCCGTGACAGCGTCAGCAGGGCTTCCAGTCCAGGATACAACTGAAGTCTTAATCCAGGGCTGCCCCAGATATAGGTCTGGAGGTCTTTGAAGTTCGGACCCTCGCGCCTGGGGGTCAGAGGGGCCGGGATGATGGTGTCCAGACACCCAGCAGGGGGGTGGAGCCAGCGCCCAGGGAGGCCGGAGGGCGATCGATACCAGGCGTCCGGGGACGGCTGGAGGCCCATCGAAACTCCCCTTCCTCCGGGATCTGTCGAGTGGCTACTCGACCACCTGGGTGGATCTTGGTGCCTCGATGTCGGGGCTTCGCTGGGGCCTGGGCTGGGGCCGAGGCCACGTGGTTGTGACGTGGCGGGTCCAAGATGGAGTCGGGCACGGCCTCGTGCTGAGGTCGTGATGGGCCTACGCTGGGGTCAGGCCTGCGCTGGTGGACCGGGATGGTAGCCGGCCCTGTGGGGTTGGGGCGTGCAGGATCGGGCCGAAGGGGCCGCCCGAGGTCTGGTGGAGGGCGGATATCGTCCTGGGCCCGCCATGCGGGAGGGGTAGGACCACACCATGAGGCCGGGTCCAACACGCGTCCCCCCCAGCTGAAGGCAAGGGAGAGTCACCCATCTTCTTGGGGATTCTCCTCGCCAAGGCGGAAGAATCTGGACAGGCCGTCAGCATTGGCGTGGTCGTTGCCGGGGCGATGCTCCACGGTGAAATCCATTCCCTGCAGCGAGATGGACCAGCGCAGCAGCTTCGGGTTTTCTCCCCGCATCTGCATCAACCAACGCAGGGGCTGGTGGTCGGTCTGGACCCGGAAGTGGGTGCCGAAGAGGTAGGGCCGGAGCTTCTTGAGGGCCCACACCACGGCGAAGGCTTCCCTCTCGATGGTGCTCCAGCGTTGCTCTCTCGCCAGCAGGCGTCGGCTGATGAAGGCCACTGGTTGGTCGATTCCTTCGGGGTTGACTTGGGACAGGACCGCCCCGATGCCGTGCTCCGAGGCGTCGGTCTGGACTACAAACTCTCTGCTGTAGTCGGGGGCCTGAAGCACAGGGGCGGTGCACATGGCAGTCTTTAGAGTCTCAAAGGCCGTTTGGCACGCAGGGGTCCAGTGCACCCTCTTTGGTAGCTTCTTGGAGGTCAGTTCGGTCAGGGGCACCACAATGCTCCCGTAGTCTTTTATAAACCGCCGATAATATCCATTGAGCCCCAGGAAGGCTCGGACGGCGGTCTGGGTGACTGGGGGCTCCCAGTCCCGGATGGCGTCTATCTTTGGTTGGAGGGGAGCCACGTGGCCGCTCCCCACTTGGTGTCCCAGATAGGTCACAGTCCCTTGGCCTATCTGGCACTTACTGGCTTTGATGGTGAGTCCGGCCCGCCGAAGGGCCATCAGGACCGTCCAGAGGTGGGTCAGGTGCTCACCCCAGTGAAGGCTGTACACAGCAATGTCATCGAGATAGGCAGCGCTGTACTCCTCTAGTCCGGCGAGCACCTGGTTCATGAGTCTCTGGAAGGTTGCTGGTGCATTCTTTATGCCGAAGGGCATCACCTTGAAGTGATAGTGGCCATCGGGGGTCGAGAAGGCTGATCGTTCTTGTGCACCCGGGGTGAGGCCGATCTGCCAATACCCCGCCGTGAGATCGAAGGTGCTGAGAAATTTGGCAGCTCCTAAGTGATTGATTAGTTCATCTGCCCTGGGGATAGGATGGGCGTCGGTTCTGGTGACTGCATTCAGTCCCCGGTAATCAACACAAAACCGGAGCTCCGGAGCTGTCCGGGGGCGGCGGCTTTAGGGACCAGGACAACGGGACTGGCCCAGGGACTGTTGGAGGGTTCGACTACCCCCAGAGCTAACATCTTGGCCACTTCTGTTTGGATGCAGGCCCGAACCCGGTCGGGTACTCGAAAAGCTCGGTGTTTCACAGGCGGGCTGTCTCCGGTGTCCACATCGTGGACACACCACCGGGTGACCCCCGGAGTGAGGGAAAACAGATCCGCAAACTGCCCCAGCAGCTTCCGGCAGTCTTGTTGCTGCTCTGGGGTCAGGGTAGAGGAGAGCCGGACCCCTTCGAAGGAGCCGTCTTTCTCGGAGGTGCTGAGGAGGTCTGGTAGTGGGTCGGAGTCGTCTTCCGCTCCGTCATCGGTCGCCAGCAGCAGACTTAGTTCAGTGCGTGCAAAGTGCGGCTTGAGTCGGTTAGCGTGGAGAACCCGGAGGGGGTTCCTGGGGGATTCCATGTCCACTAAGTAGGTGACGGGGCTCTTGCGCTCCACCACCTTGAAGGGCCCCGTCCACTTGTCCTGGAGGGCACAAGGTTCGACCGGGGACATGACCTAGACCTTCTGGCCCGGCTCGAATTCGATGGACGAGGTGTTCTGGTCATACCAGCGTTTCATCTCCTCCTGACTAGCCTCGGCAAGTTCCCGAAACTTCCGAGTCTGATTGCGTAGGGTCAGGAGGTACCGGTAGACATCAGGTGGGGCATCTCGGACTGCCGTCTCCCAGCCTTCCATGACCAGGCTGAGGGGGCCTCGGACCGGGTGCCCGTACAAGAGTTCGAAAGGGCTGAACCCCAGGGACTTCTGGGGTACCTCTCGGTAGGCGAACAGGAGGCAAGGCAGTAGGACATCCCATTTGCACCGGAGGGGCTCCTCTAGGCCCTTGATCATCCCCTTCAGTGTCCTGTTGAATCGTTCGACTAGCCCATTTCCTTGGGGATGATACGGAGTGGTGAACTTATAGGCGACCCCGCACTGCTGCCAGAGGGACCGCATATGCTTCGAGATAAAGTTGGAGCCCCAATCACTCACGACTTCCCGAGGGAAGCCGACTCGGGAGAAGATGCTCATGAGGGCTCGGCCCACCACGGGGGCCGTGATGGTTCGGAGGGGGATGGCCTCGGGATAGCGGGTAGCATGATCCACCAGGACGAGGATGAAGCGGTGCCCCTGTGAGGTGCGAGGATCCAGGGGCCCTACGATGTCGATCCCCACTCGCTCGAAGGGGGTGGTGACCACGGGAAAAGGTTGGAGCGGGGCCTTCACCTTCCCCCCGCTCTTTCCGCTGGCTTGACAGGTCGGGCAGGTCCTGCAGTGGTTATGCACATCGTTCCGCATTTTCGGCCAGTAGAAATGGGTCACCAGGCGGCTGTAAGTTTTGTCCTGCCCCAGGTGCCCGGCGAGGGGCACATCATGTGCTAAGTTTAGGAGGAAGTCTCTGAATCGGAGGGGCACGACCAGCACCCGGCTGGCCCCTAGTTCGGCAATCTTCTGCTCACTGTAGAGAAGGTCGTTGTCCCAATAGACCCAGTGGGACCCCGCGGGGTCTCCCGCGGCTTGAGTAGCGGCTTGCTGTCGGACCCCCTCAAGGGAGGGGCAGGTTTTCTGCTCCTGCCGGAACTGTTCGCGAGTGGGACCCCCTTCTTGGCGCCATTGCGCGAGTTCGGGGAGGTGTTGGAGTTCGGGGAGATTTTCTTGGTCGGGCTCTTGGGAGCCGGGTTCCAGGCCAGGGTCCTTGGGGATGACGGGTGGCGGCGGTGCGGGCCACTCCGGCTCTTCAGTCGAAGCTTCCCCCGCTGGGGTGGAGGCTCGGGCGGACATGGAACGGGTGGTCGCGCAGACCCACTCGGGAAGGCCTATCATCCCTAGGTGCTCTCTTCTTTCGACGCCTGCCCAGGGGGAACTTTCCAGGTCGTTCCCAAGGAGGCAGTCCACGGGGGCATCGTCGCGGACAGTCACTTTTAGCATGCCCGACACTCCCCCCCACTCGAAGGGGATGCGGGCCATCTGGCACAAAGTCTCTGAGTTATCTGCGGACCGGACTGGGCACAGGACGTTAGGAAGGATCTGTTCGGAGGTCACCAAATGGCAGCGGACTGCTGTTACGCTGGCTCCAGTGTCACGGAGGGCTTCGGTTCGGCGACCATTGATGGTGACCCACTGGCGGTACTTCTGGGTGTTGCCGGGGATCGGGCCTCGGGGGATTAGGTCGAGAGTCCCCAGGCAGGCTAAGGTCATGGCGGCGGGCTCCCACTCGGCCTGCTCGGGCCATTGTCCTCTTCCTCACTACCTTCTTCACCCAGGGCCGTGGCCATTATCTGGCGGGCTGGGGGCCCGGTGGTGCCGGGTCGCTGATTCATCGGGCAGAGGGGGTCATTCGCGTAATGACCCTGTCGCTGGCATCGGTGGCACGTAACATTCGGGCGGGGCCCTGGTCTGGCTGGGGGGCCCCCTCTCTGGCCCCAGGGTGGCGACGTGGAGGCAGGGGATGACCCCTGGGGGGCGTCTCGTCCCCGGCTCTGGCCTACTCTGCCGCCTCGGGGTCGGTGGTTTCCCGGAGATCCCCGGCCGGAGTCTTCCGTCGGACCCCGGGCGACTCGGGTGCTCGCCCATCTATCCGCCTCGACAGCGAGTTTTCGTGGCTCAGTCAGTTTGCTGTCGAGGAGGTGTTGCCGGAGTTCTATGAAGTAGTTATTGGATAGATGTTCCCACAGAATGAGGTCGACCAACTGCTGGTAGGTGGTGACCTGACAGCCCCGAGTCCACCCCTCGAAGGCTCTGCTGTAATAGTTCACGTACTCCACCCACGTGGTACCGGGGATTTTTTTGCAGTCTCGGAATCGCTGCCGGTACATCTCGGGGGTGAGTCCGTAGCGAGTGAGGAGGGCGGTCTTCATGTGCTCGTACGAGGTCATCTCGGCGTCGGGGAGCTCTAGCAGGGCGTCTCTCCCTTCGTTGATAAACTTCCCCCACAGGACGGCGCCCCAGTCCTTGAGGGGTACTCGATGGGCGGTCATGGCGACCTCGTATGCTTTGAACCACTGTTGGATGTCGTCGTTCTTATAGTACTCTTTGACGACATCCTTAGGTATGTGCACCTTTGTGTCCCCCGGGGGAGGTGAGGTCTTCCCCCCGGAGCGATCAGTCTCGTTTGCCTTGGCTTTAAATTCCATTTCTTTGAGGACGCGCTCGTGCTCGAGCAGGAGTTTCTTCTCCTCGAGGTCTCTTTGTCTTCGCCTTTCTTCTAGGTCTCCTTCTAGCCGTAGCTGCTCGAGGGCTAACTTCCTTTCTGCCAGTTGGATCTCTCCTTCTTGTCTGAGTCGAACGAGCTCCAATTCGTGGAGCCGGTTCTTCTCTCGTTCTCTGGCATCTTCGTGGGAGAGGCCCGTGTCTGGGTTCGCGGGTCTCCCTTCCGCTGGGTTCGTCGCAGCCTCCGTGCCTCCGTTCGGGCCCGGGTTATCTTCCCTCGGGGGTGGCGCCTCGCCGGCGTCCACCCAGGCCTGCAGGGCCGATTTAAAGTCTTCTTTAGTACTTAAGCCAGTGGTAGCGATGCCTAAGTCCTTGCAGAATTGCTTTAGCTCCTTGTGACTGTAGTCTTCCATTTTCTCTTTCTGGAATTCTGTGCTCATGGTTGCAGTGGTTTTTTCTTGGTAGTGAGCGAATTACTGTACGATCTGCGTGGGCTCGGATCCCACCGCTGCCACCAATGTTAGAAAGGCGTCCCCGGTCGAGGCAGAAGATGTCTGACTGACCACCCCTAGGTCCACCTCTCCGTCGAGGAGTAGCCGAGCGTTTGCTGAGAGGCCTCCTGAATGAGGGTCCTCTCCTAGGATCGTACAGCAGAGTAATCACAACACTACAGATGGACACCACACAAGAAGTTAAGTTCTCAAGCTTTTATAGGGAATAAACGGTTGCTGGTTCTTGGCAGTATGTACAAGCAGATCGGGGGATCTGGAAAGTCTCTTAAAGGGGGGTAAGGTAGAGGGACAGTCTTACTCTGGGCGGAGGAAGGGATACCCTACGCACAGCTCTCAATCCTCGAGCTGGGGGGTTCCGAGATGTTCGAGCCGCGGCAGCGCCAGCAGGCTTGCAAGGTGCTTCAGCGAAGTAGGCCGCGGCAGCGCCAGCAGGCTTTTGGAAGGTTCAGCAAGGTAGGCCGCGGCAGCGCCAGCAGGCTCTCAGATGGTTCGACAGGATAGGCCGCGGCAGCGCCAGCAGGCTCTCGGAAGAATCAGCAAGGTAGGCCGCGGCAGCGCCAGCAGGCTCTCGGAAGGTTCAGCAAGGTAGGCCGCGGCAGCGCCAGCAGGCTCTCAGATGGTTCAGCAAGGTAGGCCGCGGCAGCGCCAGCAGGCTCTCGGAAGGTTCAGCAAGGTAGGCCGCGGCAGCGCCAGCAGGCTCTCGGAAGGTTCAGCAAGGTAGGCCGCGGCAGCGCCAGCAGGCTCTCAGATGGTTCAGCAAGGTAGGCCGCGGCAGCGCCAGCGGGCTCTCAGAAGGTCGTCGGGTTACGGATGAGTTCGTCTGGTGTCGGCCGTGACAGCGTCAGCAGGGCTTCCAGTCCAGGATACAACTGAAGTCTTAATCCAGGGCTGCCCCAGATATAGGTCTAGAGGTCTTTGAAGTTCGGACCCTCGCGCCTGGGGGTCAGAGGGGCCGGGATGATGGTGTCCAGACACCCAGCAGGGGGGTGGAGCCAGCGCCCAGGGAGGCTGGAGGGCGATCGATACCAGGCGTCCGGGGACGGCTGGAGGCCCATCGAAACTCCCCTTCCTCCGGGATCTGTCGAGTGGCTACTCGACCACCTGGGTGGATCTTGGTGCCTCGATGTCGGGGCTTCGCTGGGGCCTGGGCTGGGGCCGAGGCCACGTGGTTGTGACGTGGCGGGTCCAAGATGGAGTCGGGCACGGCCTCGTGCTGAGGTCGTGATGGGCCTACGCTGGGGTCAGGCCTGCGCTGGTGGACCGGGATGGTAGCCGGCCCTGTGGGGTTGGGGCGTGCAGGATCGGGCCGAAGGGGCCGCCCGAGGTCTGGTGGAGGGCGGATATCGTCCTGGGCCCGCCATGCGGGAGGGGTAGGACCACGCCATGAGGCCGGGTCCAACAGATACTCTGTGGGTGCATTTGTAGATATATGTGCATGTTTACAAGTGTTGAGTAATTTAATGTGTGCTGTGTGAAAGATGTGCCCATGGGGTGACAGTGAGTGGTGTGAATGCATGGTTAGCGTTCTGAGTGCGTTGTGGAAGGTGTGCCTAAATGAGTGCAAGGTTAGTGGGGTGCCCATGTGGCAGCAGGGTGTCCAATATGTTCATGGAAAGGGAGGGTGAGCTGTGTGAGTGATGGGTGAACGGAGTGCCCTGTGAGTTAGATGAGTGGTGAACCTGTGTAAGGTGAGAAGTGGGATTTGTGTGAATTCAGGACAGTGTATCCCTGGACGCTCTAAATAACTCACCATGTCATTTACGATTGGCATGTGAAGTGTCAGGTGTAATTTAAACTAGGATTATTGTGACATCAATAAGTAACTTGAGTGTAAAAAATAAATCATCAGTTGATAATGCAACAAAATGCCACCAAACATGAGACACCGCCCCAACAAACATAGGGTATCATCCCACTAAACATGGGGCATCATCCCACCAAACATGGGGCATCATACCACCAAAGAAGAGACGTCATCCCACCAAACATGGGGAATCATCCCACCAAACATGGGGCATCATTCCACCAAAGAAGAGACGTCATCCCACCAAACATGGGGCATCATTCCACCAAAGAAGAGACGTCATCCCACCAAACATGAGGCATCATTCCACCAAACATGGGGCATCATACCACCAAAGAAGAGATGTCATCCCACCAAACATGAGGCATCATTCCACCAAACATGGGGCATCATACCACCAAAGAAGAGATGTCATCCCACCAAACATGGGGCATCATACCACCAAAGAAGAGATGTCATCCCACCAAACATGGGGCATCATTCCACCAAAGAAGAGACGTCATCCCACCAAACATGAGGCATAATTCCACCAAAGAAGAGACGTCATTCCACCAAACATGGGGCATCATCCCACCACATCTTGAAGTGGCTGTGGAAAGATAGATGGTGGCTCTGTGCCCCTCTACTCCCAAATTTCAGCCCAGATCACTTGTAAGCCTCCAAAAGAGAAAAAAATCAATCGAGTTTCAGATTGGAAAAGTGGTTGGATGTCAGAATATCAAAAATATTGTTTGCCACATTGTTGCTTAAACATCTTTAACAAAAATATATTGCTGCACTGGGTGGTGATTTTTTATTATTAACTCTAAAGGGGCAATAGTATTTAAACAATATTTAGAGCATAATATTTTTATCAGTCGATATTTAGGCCATGTTATCCTGGCACTATACTTTATAAGGACAGAAGAAAAAAACGAACATAAATTGACAACCTTGAAGCATTTGACTGTAGATGGTTTCCCTGATAGAACAGGGAAACTAGTTTATGCCATAGCATTACTGGCACACAGACAAAATAAAACAATATATGTTTCTTTTCCTGGCTTCTTGATGGATTGAATAAGGAATTACAGATGCTAACAGTGTGGACCAAAACCTTTTGTTTTAACAAGTTCATGTTTCCGTGTCAGAACAAAGGGTACATTGTGCTATAAACAGGGTCTCTGGAATTATGCGATTGTGCTACTGCAGTGAATTTCGCATGATTATAGATTTGCCGCATTTGCCACACAATCCATCATCTGCTGCATAATTTGCAGATTTTAACAACAACAAAAAAATATGTTTCTAGCTCAAACCATTTGCGGCCCATGCAGATAAGCACGTTGCAGCGGTAATTGGTTTTATTTATTTATTTATTTTATTTTCCCAACTCCGTTGTTTGTCACTTTCACTTCCGCCCACCCTGCCCCACCCCACCATGCGTACCTGCATGGGCCGCGACTGGCTCAAATGGTTTAAAAGTTCATAAAACGCAGCGACATGTGTTGCAGTGCAGTCGAAGGCTCATTTGAAATGTTGACTCGTCACGTTTCTGTAGCTTATTTTTTTTTTGGGGGGGTGTTAAACTGGGGATGTACGTTGTTACAACGCATGCATTTACCACGCATGCTTTTACAACGCAGGTTTTTCAACGAAAGTCGGTACAACGACTTGCGTTGGGGGGTGCTGGATAGTGAATAGTTTAATTTACTATTCCAACTCCAGTCCCCGTGGATAGTAGGGAAGGTGTTGGATAGTAAATTAAACTATTACCTATCCTAGAGCGCCCCCCAGCGCAATTCGTTGTAATGACTTGCATTGAAAAACCTGCGTTGTAAAGGCACTGCATGGTAAAAGTTGCGTCGTAAAGGATGTTTCCCTTAAACTGGTACTAATGACTTGCAATTAATGCACAGAGAGTGATAATAAGTTTAAAAATGACAAAATAATGAAGTATTACTCTCCCAAAATGTGCCGCATAATGCCTCATAATTTGTCTTTTCTCACCCAATTTACTCATCCCTGCTGCATAATTCGGCCCTCCCCTGCCTCATAATTCCAGTGGTTCTGGCTATAAGGGGACGCTTCTTCATTGGGTTGAATCTGATACTGACATGCTCTGTAGTTAAAATGCACCGTACATCACTAGCATGTTGAGACCACAAAGAGTAAGGGACTTGTACTAATGCGCCAGGAGTATTTAGTAGTGATATTGATACATCATTATTGATAAATTCGCAGACTGATAGTTTTCGCCCAGGGTAGTCACTTTAATTTTCAATTGGCACATCCAGACAGGCACTGTTACTACTACATTATACATGATAGTTCAGTTTATGCCAAAGGTCTCTCCCCAGAAGATTTGTGGAGAAAGCGGGATTCAAAAGGAAAGCCGCAGGTGTGTAATTGAAACCAGGGAAAGATACATGGGATAATTAAGAGGGTGAGGAACAAGTGCATTTGAAATGCCTACTCTATCACTAACTTTGCCTGAGAGTGGAATAGAGGAAGACTCAGGAGTTTCTGTGTTTGTATATATATATATATATATATATATATATATATATATATATATATATATATATATATATATTACCTACTGGTGGTCGCCAGTAGGTAGTTATAGTTAGGACCTAGTTTCCATAGGAAATCCGCAACATTCTATTTGGAATAACTTTGGCGTCGATTGACGGAATTGGCTGAATTTCTCCAAGACAATGGCCAGCTCCGCTCCGCTCCTTCCCTGAAAGTTTGGGGGGGACTCGTGAAGCGGGGGCTGAGATAAAAGGGGGGTCCCAAAACGTGTTTTCCCCATGTTAATTTCCATAGGACGGTTGGACTCACTTTTAGCCCGAACGGCTGAATGGATTCCCACGAAACTTGGCAAAATTGTAGGGACTGGTAGCCCGATGTGCCTTTGCTATGTCTCAAGATATGTGCTCCAGAGGATTTTGAGTAATTTAGGTTAAAAAAAATATATATATCTATAAGCGCGCCCCGGTACGCGCACCGGGGAGCGCACCCGGCGCGTAACGCGAGTTCGCGCGCAGAAAGCTGATTGGCTCTCGGGTGTCTGTCAGCATTCCAAACAGCCCGGAGCGGCCGCCATCTTGTGTCTCGGTAGGATCGAGACACAAGAGGTGGCAAAAACAAAGGGGGAAATGACCATAAGGGGGCAGGGTAGACCCCCCTGACCCCCTAGGTTTGATGTGGGGGCCATAAAAGGGCCACGCGGGGCAAAAAAAAAAAATTTTTCGATTTTCGCGGGGGAGCGCCCGGTACGCGCACCGAGGAGCGCACCGAGGAGCGTACCGATACGCGTACCCTGGAGAAAAAAGAATGACAGAGTATCCAAAAAATTTAGCATTTTTTTATAAATTAGAGGTAGTTCTAAATAGAACTGTTTTTTTTTATTCTTTTCGTTGTTTTATATATTTTTTATTGTTTTTTTGAATTTTTTTTTACTTTTTTTGGCTTTTCTGAACAGTTTTATATTTTTTTGTATTTTTTATGGGGAGAAACAAAAAACAGGGAATTGTAAATGGCTCAACTGGGGCAAAAAAAAAAACAGGAAAAAATTAATGTTTCTTCGGGCACTTGTGGTGATCCCAAGCACGGGTGATAAGTGTAATGCTTTGCTCACCATAGCATATTGTCGCTCCACAAAATATACAAACGATTTTAAAATTGGAAAACTTGGTTTGAATAGTTGTGCTCATCTCCCTCGCTTTTGGACCCGATGGGGTGGGTTGATTACTTTGGGAGGTGCTGGCAGAAGATTGGGCAGGGTGTCTGGCAAGTTCCCTGACCTCTGCCCTAGCATAGTTATTAGGGTGCCGGCGTTGCATGTGCCGAATCATGGTGTTGTTGTCAAAAGAGTATTTTTTGTTAGGGTTCCCCCTTGAAAGTTCAAAACCACAGATTAAACAAGTCGCCTTTGGCGCATTAACTTTCTTCTTGTTCTTTGGGATGGAAAAAAACTGCCAGATAAAGTGCTCCTTTGGCTTATATGGGGTATTATCTTCTGGTAGGAACCCCCCCTCCTCTTGCTCCTCCTCGTCCTCCTCTTCTAGGTCTCCACCACTGTGGTGTTGGGGTGGTCCTTGTGGTGGTGGTGGTGGTGGAGGTGGAGCAGATGCTCCTGCAGCTGCTGCTACTGTAGCCATTTTTCAGACAAATAGGTACAGAGAGGTCTTTGAACAGGTCTTCCTCACTCAAAGTACAAAGTGAGAATGAGGAAAATAGGTGGGGGCTTTCATCATTTGGAAAACAAAACTGTCCTGAACCAATGATAAGTGTTATTTTCAGGTCACATGACCCGACGCACTTACGCTACGCGCCCCGGAGCGCGTCCGGGGGCGCGTAGCGCAAGCGCGTCAGGAGGTTCCGCGATCATATACGTCCGGGCGCTTCCGGGTGCGTTTACGCCGTGCGTCATAAGACGCATCACGCGGCTACGCGAAACGTCACGATGTTGTTTTCGTTCGCGGCAATAGCGCTAACGGGACGCTCACCAGTACGCGCCCCGGGGCGCACCGTAACACTTCGCTCATCGGTGAGCGCCTCGGTATGCGCCCCGGGAGCGCTCCGGGGCAAAAAAATAAAATAAAAATAATAAATAAATAAATAAACATAAACAAATACTATTACACAATTATACAATATAAAATTCATTACAAAAATATTACATTTCATACCTATAGAGATTTGCTATTAAAAAACCTTTGAAATTCACTGAAAAAACCATAGGTTTCACACCAGTTATAGTTAGGAATTAGCATTTAAAAAACCTATTAAATTCACTGAAAAAACCATAGGTTTCACACCAGTGATAGTTAGCTGGAAATTTTACTCGCATAAAACCATTGAAATTCCCACATTATAGTTAGTTGCACTCACTATAACTTGCGCGTGCAATGCACTGCAGATGACGTCACATATTACATCACTCATGACATGGTCAGTGACATCACTCATGACATCACTGATGACATCATCCTTGTGACAGAGTGATAGACCTCCTTTCACTGTAATGTAACCATTAGCACATATTCAATAATAGAAACTAAAATTTTGAAAAGAATGGACATACCCATACCAGTAACAACAACCAATTCAATAATTCCACCATCTATATACACATCCACTTATTCACCAACAGTTCTATATAGTGACTCATACATATACTCACTCATTATATGTAGTGATACAACTATACATCCTGTTACACACCGACAGTCATCTAAAACATACTCTGACACATACTCACACATGCAAATAAACTATTAAACATCCATTTATTTGCATATACAGCTATACACACACTACCACTTTACTTCTAAAGAAACTTACACATACTTACTCTCTTAAACAGTCACTTATAGAAACACATACTAATTTAAACAGGAACTAAGTTGAAGTCTTAGGGCCAAGATCACAAAGGTAAAGTTAGACCTGAAGTCTAAGTTTAGACCTGAAGTCTTAGGGCCAAGATCACAAAGGTAAAGTTTGACCTGAAGTCTAAGTGTAGACCTGAAGTCTAACTTTAGACCTGAAGTCTAAGGGTCCAGTTCACAAAGGTAAAGTTAGACCTGAAGTCTAAGTTTAGACCTGAAGTCTAAGGGCCCAGATCACAAAGGGAAAGGTAGACCTGAAGTATGAGGGCCCAGTTCACAAAGGTAAAGTTAGACCTGAAGTCTAAGGGCCCAGATCACAAAGGGAAAGGTAGACCTGAAGTATGAGGGCCCAGTTCACAAAGGTAAAATTAGACCTGAAGTCTAAGGGCTGAGTTCACAAAGGTAAAGTTAGACCTGAAGTCTAAGTTTAGACCTGAAGTCTAAGACCGATTTCACAAAGGTAAAGTTAGACCTGAAGTCTAAGTTTAGACCTGAAGTCTAACTTTAGACCTGAAGTCTAAGGGCTGAGTTCACAAAGGTAAAGTTAGACCTGAAGTCTAAGTTTAGACCTGAAGTCTTAGGGCCAAGATCACAAAGGTAAAGTTAGACCTGAAGTCTAAGTTTAGACCTGAAGTCTAACTTTAGACCTGAAGTCTAAGGGCTGAGTTCACAAAGGTAAAGTTAGACCTGAAGTCTACGTTTAGACCTGAAGTCTTAGGGCCAAGATCACAAAGGTAAAGTTAGACCTGAAGTCTAAGTTTAGGCCTGAAGTCTAACTTTAGACCTGAAGTCTAAGGGTCCAGTTCACAAAGGTAAAGTTAGACCTGAAGTCTAAGTTTAGACCTGAAGTCTAAGGGCTGAGTTCACAAGGGAAAATTAGACCTTAAGTCTAAGTTTAGTCCTGAAGTCTAAAGGCCCAGTTCACAAAGGTAAAGTTAGACCTGAAGTCCAAGTTTAGACCTGAAGTCTTAGGGCCAAGATCACAAAGGTAAAGTTAGACCTGAAGACTAAGTTTAGATCTGAAGTCTAAGTTTAGACCTGAAGTCTAAGGGTCCAGTTCACAAAGGTAAAGTCAGACCTGAAGTCCAAGTTTAGACCTGAAGTCTTAGGGCCAAGATCACAAAGGTAAAGTTAGACCTGAAGTCTAAGTTTAGTCCTGTAGTCCAAGTTTAGTCCTGAAGTCTAATGGCCCAGTTCACAAAGGTAAAGGTAGACCTGAAGTCCAAGTTTAGACATGAAGTCTAAGGGCCAAGTTCACAAAGGTAAAGTTAGACCTCAAGTCTAAGTCTACCATTACACTTGAGGTCTGAATTTACCTTTGAGAATTGGGTCCTTACACTTCAGGTCTAAATGTACCCGTGAGAATTGAGCCTTTAGACCTCAAGTCTAAACTTAGACTCCAGGACTACGTTTACCTTTGTGAATTAGCTGCAGAGTGTTTTCTGCACTCCTATTGCTCCTTAGGGTTATTACCTTACCTAACATGACTGCCCAATAAAAATGTAATGACATGGTAGTGTTCAAGAGGAACACCACAAAATCATGGTGTGATAGTACTGGCTAACAGTATTGCTCTGTGAGCCGTTAGCGGTATGACTGGTAGAAGTATTGGTGAATAGAGTTTTCCGATAAGGTTTTGTCCCACATTAAAATGGTTGCTGCACAAATTGTGATGAAGTCTGAGCTTCTTTATGTTTTTTCTTCCCCATCTGCATTTATGAAGTCCAGAAAACACACCTACCCACCCTTTCTGGCAATCCAATTAATGTGCTGTTTGCTGCAGCCATAGCCTATGGGTGGCCATCCCAAAAAGCCTCCTACCAACACTCACTCCTCCCACACCAACTCACAGCCTCAGTTCACTCTCTCCAAATACACCAGCTCCTCAGTGCTTAATTTGAGCCAGTGGTTTCTGGTCCTCAGCACTGAAATGTAATCATCAACACCGGCTCAGTAGTTTCATGAGCGCCAGTAAAGGACACACTCATTTTTGGTAGGCACAGGAAGATTAACAGGTAGATTCATCATCGGCATGTTTTGCGAGTCTGTAATAGCGATTAATAAGGAATCGCTATTACAGACTCGCAAAACGGGATTCATGTAGGAATCGCAATATTTATTGCGATTCCTACAGCTTCCTTATTTGCGATTAGCTAATTGCTAATCGTAAATAAGGAATAACTCCCCATTCATTCCTATGGGCCTAAAGGCCTATAGGAATGAATGGGAAGACATATCAATGTGCGAATCGCTATTAGCGATTCGCATTTTGATTTTGCGATTTCAAGGGTGCAGGGGTGTCCAATGGACACCCTGTTGCACCCCTGAAATGTAAATGTAGCCTGATGTTTCGCACACACATGTCCACAGGACATGTGTGTGTGTAACATACCACTTAGAAAAATGCACTAAAGTGCATTTTTCTAAGTTTTCGCTATTTACCACAAAGTTACACTTCGTGGTAAATAGCGGCCAGAAATAGCGAATTCGCTAATAAAAAATGGTTAATGAATTGCATTTAAGGAATCTCAAATAGAGATTCCTTAAATGCAATTCCTCGCAAATATGCGATTTCGCAATTACTGATTTCTGCATTTGGGATGATGAATCCCAAATGCAAAAATTGCGCTCGCAAAGGGCCTGCGAATCTGGCCCTTTGCGAGCCGATTTTTCGTTGATGAATCTACCTGTAAGGGATTTGCCCTGAATCACAGGATGTTGAGCTGATGTCAAAACCCGAACCTGGTTCCCCAGCTCCGAGGTCCGCAGCTCTGGTCACTATGCCACACCCTTTCCCCACTGCCTAGTTAGTAGTTGGCTCTGTTTCAGGCAGTGTTACAGAAGAAATGGGCTGGTGCAGGCTGCCACCTGACGAGAGCCCCGGCACGTATTTGTTTTTACAAATTAACCACTGCGGCTCCTCCATAACCATCTCCCCTGTCTCACGCTAATCCCTACAGCCTCAGCTCAATCTTCCCTCCAGTAGCAGCCCCTGCAGTGCACTACCCCTATGCAGGGTAATGGGTACATATGCTGGTCTACATTGTGGCTTCAGACGCAGTGAAACCAAGTCTGGCCACTGGTACCCCTAACTCTTTCCTTCACAGCAGAAAGCATGAAGGGGGAGAGAATGTGGCCTAACGGCAAGGGCGGTCGACCTCGGAGCTGGGGACCCGGGTTGGAGTCTCAGCAGGGACGCTCAACATTCTGTGATTCTGGGCAAATCGCTTAATCTCCCCGTGCCTAACAAAAATCTATGTGTCCTTCTATAACCTAACTAGTGCTCATGTAAAGCGCTCTGATACCTTCAGGACTAGTTTGCGCTATATAAAACTTCCCAAAAATATATATATATGAAGGCCAACAAGGCTCAAGTTCACTACCAACTAGTACATCTACAACCTGTGCCCACCCTCATCATATCTTAGCCTGCTACTCCCACTCAGCTCTCACACCAGCCCACAGCCTCAGATGCAGTGCTTCACCCTTAGCCTGTGCTGCTTGCTCCCCATCCAGCAGCTTTCGCCTGCTTTCCCCTGCCAGACTACAGGGCCACTCCCTGCTGGCTCACCCCCTCAGACTAAGACTGATCTCGCCTCACACCAGCCCCCACAGCCTCAGCCCAATCACTCTCCCCATTCCAGCCCACAGTCTCTGTACACTCTTCTCTCCGGCACCACCCTGTGGTTACAGATGGAACTGAAAGTCAACGAGTACTATGGGAAGAGCAGATACTCTGTGTGTGCATTTGTAGATATATGTGCATGTTTACAAGTGTTGAGTAATTTAATGTGTGCTGTGTGAAAGGTGTGCCCATGGGGTGACAGTGAGTGGTGTGAATGCATGGTTAGCGTTGTGAGTGCGTTGTGGAAGGTGTGCCTAAATGAGTGCAAGGTAAGTGGGGTGCCCATGTGGCAGCAGGGTGTCCAATATGTTCATGGAAAGGGAGGGTGAGCTGTGTGAGTGATGGGTGAACGGTGTGCCCTGTGAGTTAGATGAGTGGTGAACCTGTGTAAGGTGAGAAGTGGGATTTGTGTGAATTCAGGACAGTGTATCCCTGGACCCTCTAAATAACTCACCATGTCATTGACGATTGGCAAGTGAAGTGTCAGGTGTAATTTAAACTAGGATTATTGTGCCATCAATAAGTAACTTGAGTGGAAAAAATAAATCATCAGTTGATAATGCAACAAAATGCCACCAAACATGAGACACCACCCCAACAAACATAGGGTATCATCCCACTAAACATGGGGCATCATCCCACCAAACATGGGGCATCATACCACCAAAGAAGAGACGCCATCCCACCAAACATGGGGCATCATACCACCAAAGAAGAGATGTCATCCCACCAAACATGGGGCATCATACCACCAAAGAAGAGATATCATCCCACCAAACATGAGGCATCATTCCACCAAAGAAGAGACGTCATCCCACCAAACATGGGGCATCATCCCACCACATCTTGAAGTGGCTGTGGAAAGATAGACGGTGGCTGTGTGCCCCTCTACTCCCAAATTTCAGCCCAGATCACTTGTAAGCCTCCTAAAGAGAAAAAAATCAATCGAGTTTCAGATTGGAAAAGTGGTTGGATGTCAGAATATCAAAAATATTGTTTGCCATATTGTTGCTTAAACATCTTTAACAAAAATATATTGCTGCACTGGGTGGTGATTTTTTATTATTAACTCTAAAGGGGCAATAGTATTTAAACAATATTTAGAGCATAATATTTTTATCAGTCGATATTTAGGCCACGTTATCCTGGCACTATACTTTATAAGGACAGAAGAAAAAAACGAACATAAATTGACAACCTTGAAGCATTTGACTGTAGATGGTTTCCCTGATAGAACAGGGAAACTAGTTTATGTCATAGCATTACTAGCACACAGACAAAATAAAACAATATATGTGTCTTTTCCTGGCTTCTTGATGGATTGAATAAGGAATTACAGATGCTAACAGTGTGGACCAAAACCTTTTGTTTTAACAAGTTCATGTTTCCGTGTCAGAACAAAGGGTACATTGTGCTATAAACAGGGTCTCTGGAATTATGCGATTGTGCTACTGCAGTGAATTTCGCATGATTATAGATTTGCCGCATTTGCCACACAATCCATCATCTGCTGCATAATTTGCAGATTTTAACAACAACAACAAAATATGTTTCTAGCTCAAACCATTTGCGGCCCGTGCAGATAAGCACGCTGCAGCGGTAATTGGTTTTATTTATTTATTTATTTTATTTTCCCTACTCCGTTGTTTGTCACTTTCACTTCCGCCCACCCTGCCCCACCCCACCATGCGTACCTGCATGGGCCGCGACTAGCTCAAATGGTTTAAAAGTTTATAAAAACGCAGCAACATGTTTTGCAGTGCAGTCTAAGGCTCATTTGAAATGTTGACTCGTCACGTTTCTGTAGCTTTTTTTGGGGGGGGGGTGTTAAACTGGGGATGTACGTTGTTGCAATGCATGCTTTTACCACGCATGCTTTTACATCGCAGGTTTTTCAACGCAAGTCGTTACAACGACTTGCGTTGGGGGGTGCTGGATAGTGAATAGTTTAATTTACTATTCCAACTCCAGTCCCCGTGGATAGTAGGGAAGGTGTTGGATAGTAAATTAAACTATTACCTATCCTAGAGCGCCCCCCAGCGCAATTCATTGTAATGACTTGCGTTGAAAAACCTGCGTTGTAAAGGCACTGCGTGGTAAAAGTTGCATCGTAAAGGATGTTTCCCTTAAACTGGTACTAATGACTTGCAATTAATGCACAGAGAGTGATAATAAGTTTAAAAATGACAAAATAATGAAGTATTACTCTCCCAAAATGTGCCGCATAATGCCTCATAATTTGTCTTTTCTCACCCAATTTACTCATCCCTACTGCATAATTCGGCCCTCCCCTGCCTCATAATTCCAGTGGTTCTGGCTATAAGGGGACGCTTCTTCATTGGGTTGAATCTGATACTGACATGCTCTGTAGTTAAAATGCACCGTACATCACTAGCATGTTGAGACCACAAAGAGTAAGGGTCTTGTACTATTGCGCCAGGAGTATTTAGTAGTGATATTGATACATCATTATTGATACATTCGAAGACTGTTTGTTTTCGCCCAGGGTAGTCACTTTAATTTTCAATTGGCACATCCAGACAGGCACTGTTACTACTACATTATGCATGATAGTTCAGTTTATGCCAAAGGTCTCTCCCCAGAAGATTTGTGGAGAAAGCGGGATTCAAAAGGAAAGCCGCAGGTGTGTAATTGAAACCAGAGAAAGATACATGGGATAAGTAAGAGGGTGAGGAACAAGCGCATTTGAAATGCCTACTCTATCACTAACTTTGCCTGAGAGTGGAATAGAGGAAGACTCAGGAGTTTCTGTGTGTGTTTATATCTATATATCTATATATATATATATTCACCGAAAAAACCATAGGTTATAGACCATATATAGTTAGGAATTAGCATTTACAAAACCTTGAAAATTCACTGAAAAAACCATAGGTTATAGACCATATATAGTTAGGAATTAGCATTTAGAAAACCTTATTTTACTCACACAAAACCATTGAAATTCCATATATAGTTAGTTGCACTAACTATATATCGCGCATCCGCAATCCATAGCTGACCTTGATGCCGCGAAATAGACCGCGAGCCGGTAAACGTTTCTTTACCGCAAGTGCCGCGTTAGAAAACAACATCGTGACGCCTCCCGTCCGCATGACGTTTCACGTTGTCGCGTGATACGTCATATGACGTGCTACGTTAGCGAACTGGTACGCGAAGCGAGTCGCAAAGCGCAGGTTTCTGGAAGCAAGCCGGGAGGCCCTGCAAAGCGCTTAACGTAAACACAGCAGGTCATGTGACTTGGTAATAACACTTTTCATTGGTTCATTTCACTTTTGGTTTCCTAATGATGTAAGACTAGGTCATATAATCTAAAATGAACACTTTTCATTGGTTGAGAACTCTTGTTTTTCCCAAATGATGAAAATCCCTCCTTCTTTCCTCACTCTGACTTTCATCATTGTGAGAGAAAGACCCTTTGTGATCACTGAGCAATGGCTTCTTTAGTAGCTTCAGCTGGTGCTTCCCCACCACCTCCACCACCTCCAAGGAAGAGTGGACCACCTGCTCAAGTTATAATTCAACAAGAAGAGGAAGAAGAGGAACAGAACGACGAGCACGAAGAGAGGCAGTTTTTGCCTGAGGAGCCCAGGACGTCTCACCGGAAAGAAAACTTCATTTGGCAATTTTTTAAAATTCCCAAAGGTCAGAAAAAAGTAAATGCAAGATACGTAACTTGCCTTATATGTCAAGATAGACTGTCCAGAGGAACCGAGAAAAAATACAGTTTCGGAAACTACACAATGCATCGCCATATGACTAGGTGGCATCCTAACAACTACAGTGCTGCACAGTTTCGGAACGACCTAGATAATCTCCCTATTATGGCCAGAAGATCTGTTGTACCGGAAGTAACGGGACCAGAGGGCAGGGAGATGGTGCCAAATATACAAATGAGATTTGGTGAAGTAAAACACATCTGCGTATTTTGCGATGGATTCATTTGCTACGGAGAAAGAAGCATCACTCTGATCAACAGAGCTATTGACTATCATATGCAAGTTTGTACGAAACGCCCAAAATAATAAATACTTTTTTTTGTTTTGTTGCTCCTGTTGAGCCCTTTACAATGAATCGTTTTCATTGCCCCCTCCAAGAAAAACCCAAAAAAATATAAAACTGTTCAGAAAAATTCAAAAAAAGTAAAAAAATGTTCAGAAAAATAAAAAATAAAGTTCTTTTCAGAACTACCTCCCCGTTATTAAAAAAATTGGTACAATATTTGGAACTGTGCCAACCTCTATTTCTCTTAGTTCGCTTCCCAGTTCGCTCGCCGGTACGCGAACCGGAAGCGAACCAAAAACAGTAAGTATAAGGGAAGGAAACAGACACTTATGTTAAAAGAAAGACAGCTATAGGGGAGTAAACTAGAGATACTATTACCCGTAATCCACTGCTGATGATGTCACATATTACATCATTCATGACATGCTCAGTGACATCATCAGCAGAGGATTGCGGGTTTTTTGGCAACGTGCCTTATCCACGGTTTAATAACGCTGCCTTTTGCTTTATATAAGTTTTCAAATTGTATGAAATATATACCAATAGGTCGTTATGAACCTTTAGGTAGTGCTTTTCTTCATGAGGTCTGGTCGCTTCCATACACATACAGATGTTTCAAAGATGATCAAGAAGTTTATCTGAATGGAGAGGAATGCACTGAGACGCCAGATCATTCACTAATGTGTAGGCACATACAGTTACACGGTTCATGCAACAAACACCGACCAAATATGGCTTGCGTGTTGCAAGGCACGCCAGTTCCTGCTATCATCCCCACGTTCAAGTTGTTGGAAAATGGTAGTTATTTGATGCTCAATAATGAAGATTGTTCTGAGTTAATTAAAAGTATTCCTTTTATCGTAACAGTAAGTGAACGGGTTATTTGCTGCAGAAATGTTCTATTTCCTCCCACACATGAACATAGGGAGTTTTCAATTTGGCCACAAATACCAACCTTGGGAGAGATTTCAACGGCATGGCAAGAATAAGAGCTCTTTTGTCTCAGAGAGAGGTGGCCTTGAGTTCGGCCCGTGAAACTTTCGTGCTTCACATAGCGAACACCCGTACAGAGGTGCAGACCCTTTTCAATTCACATTTGCCTTTCAATTTCAGCAAGATGGTTCGGACTATCTTTAACGCATCCTCCACAAAGGCCCTGGCGCACTTTTTTAAAATTGTTACCAGTGGTCTCGTGACTTCATTTGAGAAAATCTTTGGAGTCATCCCTGCTTTCTTTCATTGTATTTTCTCCACTCTGCTTCGTGGATTGGCATTTTTACTTGCATTACCAGCGGACGCTCTTGTGCTTTTTTACATTTTTAAATATGGATGTCCCTCCTATGCAACCTCCCACCCTGCAGCTGCTGACACTGTTCCGCAATCGCATGCTAGAATATTATGGCACAATGCCGTTGGCGATATTAAGCACGGCATATGGATTATCTTTTCGATTCTCCTACTTCACCTGTGTCCAGCCTGTATTTCACTGCCTGACCTGTGATTTCGATTGGGCCATTGATTTGTGTCTCTGCGGACCGGTTTCTCCTGACGTCGACTTTAATCAGCTGATGACTCCTATCATTACTCACGAGTTGGTTTGTCCTGGCGAAAGGATTATTGCTGTGGCATTGATGCATGGACTATTTGGTCCCTGGAATTTACTGGCGGCAGCACAGTCTTTCTTGGAACAGAGCTTTCTTGAAAACCCACCGAGCTGTCCTCTGATGGTGATAGAGGATCCGGTGCTGGGAGAGCACGTATGTTCTTTTCCGCTTTTAAATTGGATGGCTGAACTGTTTTCGGATGAAGACGGTGACTTCCTATTGGAGGCTGTTGCAGCTTATTTTGCATACACAGTTATGTCATAGACCTTTTTCATGTTTGATATGCTGAGTACTAGCATTTCATTGACAATTCATTGACTTATTTTTCAAGTTTTTATTATTTACCTTGCCTATTGGCTTAAGACTCGATAAAGTACTTGGCTGTTTTATTTTTCTTTAGCATTAAATTTTCCTAGTTTTTAATGCTTTACCTTGCGGACCGTCCACATATAAACTTGCAATCTGCTCTCATGAGATGGCACTTCTATTATCTTATTCAGTTCGTTTCCGAATCATGGGGAGGTATCATCTAGGTCCTGGATATCTTTACACCGTGTTAAGTTAGCATGGGCTCATTACCGGTTTAAACGCCATTTTTCTTTTTTTGCAACTTCTGCACACGACACTTAGTTGTTGCTTTAGCTTTCCACCTAGTAGTTCATCGTGGTTTACATGAGAATAATATGTTATTGCTCTACTATCTGCTTTGCTTGTTAAACTATATCTGTACAGCGAGTGCTAAAGTTTCAAGAACAACACGATACAGAATTGTTATGAGGTCTGATCTCCACGACTTCATACTCATAACATAAGTGCAACTTCTGCCAATTCTGGGCATGAGGCGGGTTTTATATTGCTTTGCCGAACACACATACACAACAGTTGATGCGGTTCACATGAAGAGAGAGCTGGTGTATGCTGATGTGATTCCTTCAAATCTAAGACACTAAAGTATGGGCACGCCCTAAACCAACACAAAGAGACCTTCTTAGCAAATAATATAATATGTGTATTAGGGAGGGTGAGATATAAGCAGCCGCGGGCCGTGGAGGGAGTTACGGTGAGGCAGGGAGGCGGGGAGGGGGAGAAGCAGGGTGGAGCCCTCTCTACCCTGCCCCTCCCCCTCCCCGCCTCCCTGCCCCACCGTAACTCCCTCCACGGCCCGCGGCTGCTTATAAGTGTTGCTAACTCTTATTCATTTACAGCATGTTAACATACTGTCACCATTCGCTTTTTATGTACTAGTAACTATGCTGGTAATTTTGCTACTGATAATATGTGTACTTGTATTCTCCACCCTGCCCCTCCCCCTCCCCGCCTCCCTGCCCCACCGTAACTCCCTCCACGGCCCGCGGCTGCTTATAAGTGTTGCTAACTCTTATTCATTTACAGCATGTTAACATACTGTCACCATTCGCTTTTTATGTACTAGTAACTATGCTGGTAATTTTGCTACTGATAATATGTGTACTTGTATTATCTAAGGTACTACGCCTGAGAAGACGGCATTAGTAAATAAACATTTCAAATACACATGTGTTCTTCTTAACTCCATGTTCTGGTTTCTAAGAAATATATAACGACCGACTGTTCATGAGTTCCACGTATCCTGAGGTACTATAAGTTCATATTCTGGATTGTCTAAACATTGAGAGTTTGTTATATCCAATGTGACACTGTACCTAGCTTGCTAAGGAGTTTTTGATTACTAACGTGAGTTTTGGGACACCCTAATTCGCCGAGGTTCCAATCCTCTGTCCACAGTTCTGTGTGAGAACAGAAACCCTGCGACAGGGGCACCCCCGACCCTTGCTGGAGCTTCATCACACTTGCGATACAACTCCAGCAATGCGCCACCTTTACGGCACAGATACATCACGCATCTGTGCTGTTTTTGCCCCATGATGCGCCGCATTGTAAATGCAGCACACCATAGGTGACGGAACAGCGGCACAGAATGACTAACACATCCCTGGTGATGCGCCAGTCATCATAAATGTATCCCTATGCTTCTTATCTTGTTAGAGATGAACCGCCATATGTATCATCAAAGTTTTTTGCATTTCCTAAATAGCGAACTTTAAGGAATAAATAGCGATTCTTTACCATTCCTAGTTTGCGATTAGCTATTTGCTAATTACAAATTACCCATTCATTTCCTTCATTTCCATAGGGCGGTTGGACTCACTTTTAGCTCGAACGGCTGAATGGATTTCCACGAAACTTGGCAAAATTGTAGGGACTGGTAGCCCGATGTGCCTTTGCTATGTCTCAAGATATATGCTCCAGTGGTTTTTACGAAAATTAACTTTGAAAAATATATATTGGGCTACATTGGCCTATATATATGTTGGAGCCCAAATGTAGCCCAATGTAGCCCAATGAAGCCCAATGTAGCCCAATGTAGCCCAAAGATGGCCGCCAGACACACAAAAAAACAAATGTAGCCCAAATATCAGCCAGATGTAGCCCAACTATAGCCCAGTGACAGAATGACCAATCAGCTTCGCAAACCTCCGTTACGCGAAGCGGAGCGCTGTTACAGATATATATCTTTTTTTGAACGTTAATTTCTCAAAATCCACTGGAGCACATATATTGAGACCTAGCAAAGGCACATCGGGCTACCAGTCCCTAATATTTTACCAAGTTTTGTGCAAATCCATTCAGCCGTTCGATTATTATTATTATTTTTTTTTTTTGCCCCGCGGGGCCCTTTTAAAACCTCCACATCAAACCTAGGGGGTCAGCGAGGATCTACTATTCCCCCTTATGGTCATTTGCCCCTTCGCTTTCGCCTCCTCTTGTCTCTCGATCCTACCGAGAGACAAGATGGCGGCCGCTACGGACTGTTTGGAATGTTGACAGACGCCGGAGAACCAATCAGCTTCGCTTCACTAAGCTCCGTTGCGCGAAAAGTACGCGTCCTGGGACGCTGCCTGGTCCGCTGTTACAGATATATATCTTTTTTTAAACGTTAATTTCTCAAAATCCACTGGAGCACATATATTGAGACCTACAAAAGGCACATCGGGCTACCAGTCCCTACAATTTTGCCAAGTTTCGTGCAAATCCATTCAGCCGTTCGAGCTAAAAGTGAGGCCAACCGCCCTATGGAAAACTCAATGTAAAAAACACGTTTTGGGACCCCCCTTTTTTCTCGGCCCCCCCCTTGACAAACCCCCCCCAAATTTTCAAGGGCTGCTCAGAAACAAAATGTGCCATTTTCCTGAAAATTTCAGCCAATTCCGTATTTTTTCCAGTAGGTATATATAGTTAGGATTTTTTCTCTATGGGATTTCTGAAAATTCTATGTCTAATAACTTTGGCGTTTGTGGACGGAATTGGCTGAAATTTTCAGGAAAATGGCACATTTTGTTTCTGAGCAGCCCTTGAAAATTTGGGGGGGGTTCGTCCAGTGGGGGCCGAGAAAAAAGGGGGGTCCCAAAACGTGTTTTTAACATTGAGTTTTCCATAGGGCGGTTGGCCTCACTTTTAGCCCGAACGGCTGAATGGATTTGCACGAAACTTGGCAAAATTGTAGGGACTGGTAGCCCGATGTGCCTTTTGTAGGTCTCAATATATGTGCTCCAGTGGATTTTGAGAAATTAACGTTTAAAAAAAGATATATATCTGTAACAGCGGACCGGTTAGCGCTCTGGTTCGCGGACTTTTCGCGCAACGGAGCTTTGTGAAGCGAAGCTGATTGGTTCTCCGGCGTCTGTCAACATTCCAAACAGTCCGTAGCGGCCGCCATCTTGTCTCTCGGTAGGATCGAGAGACAAGAGGAGGTCAAAACAAAGGGGGAAATAACTATAAGGGGGCATAGTAGATCCTCGCTGACCCCCTAGGTTTGATGTGGAGGTTTTAAAAGGGCCCCGCGGGGCAAAAAAAAAAAATAAAAATAATAATTGAACGGCTGAATGGATTTGCACGAAACTTGGCAAAATATTAGGGACTGGTAGCCCGATGTGCCTTTGCTAGGTCTCAATATATGTGCTCCAGTGGATTTTGAGAAATTAACGTTCAAAAAAAGATATATATCTGTAACAGCGCTCCGCTTCGCGTAACGGAGGTTTGCGAAGCTGATTGGTCATTCTGTCACTGGGCTATAGTTGGGCTACATCTGGCTGATATTTGGGCTACATTTGTTTTTTTGTGTGTCTGGCGGCCATCTTTGGGCTACATTGGGCTACATTGGGCTTCATTGGGCTACATTCGGCTAATTAGCAAATAGCTCATCGCAAACTAGGAATGGTAAAGAATCGCTATTTATTCCTTAAAGTTCGCTATTTAGGAAATGCAAATAACTTTGATGATACATATGGCGGTTCATCTCTAACAAGATAAGAAGCATAGGGATAGATTTATGATGACTGGCGCATCACCAGGGATGTGTTAGTCATTCTGTGCCGCTGTTCCGTCACCTATGGTGTGCTGCATTTACAATGCGGCGCATCATGGGGCAAAAACAGCACAGATGCGTGATGTATCTGTGCCGTAAAGGTGGCGCATTGCTGGAGTTGTATCGCAAGTGTGATGAAGCTCCAGCAAGGGTCGGGGGTGCCCCTGTCGCAGGGTTTCTGTTCTCACACAGAACTGTGGACAGAGGATTGGAACCTCGGCGAATTAGGGTGTCCCAAAACTCACGTTAGTAATCAAAAACTATTTAGCAAGCTAGGTACAGTGTCACATTGGATATAACAAACTCTCAATGTTTAGACAATCCAGAATATGAACTTATAGTACCTCAGGATACGTGGAACTCATGAACAGTCGGTCGTTATATATTTCTTAGAAACCAGAACATGGAGTTAAGAAGAACACATGTGTATTTGAAATGTTTATTTACTAATGCCGTCTTCTCAGGCGTAGTACCTTAGATAATAAAAGTACACATATTATCAGTAGCAAAATTACCAGCATAGTTACTAGTACATAAAAAGGGAATGGTGATAGTATGTTAACATGCTGTAAATGAATAAGAGTTAGCAACACTTATAAGCAGCCGCGGGCCGTGGAGGGAGTTACGGTGAGGCAGGGAGGCGGGGAGGGGGAGAAGCAGGGTGGAGAATACAAGTACACATATTATCAGTAGCAAAATTACCAGCATAGTTACTAGTACATAAAAAGCGAATGGTGACAGTATGTTAACATGCTGTAAATGAATAAGAGTTAGCAACACTTATAAGCAGCCGCGGGCCGTGGAGGGAGTTACGGTGGGGCAGGGAGGCGGGGAGGGGGAGGGGCAAGGTAGAGAGGGCTCCACCCTGCTTCTCCCCCTCCCCGCCTCCCTGCCCCATCGTAACTCCCTCCACGGCCCGCGGCTGCTTATATCTCACCCTCCCTAATACACATATTATATTATTTGCTAAGAAGGTCTCTTTGTGTTGGTTTAGGGCGTGTCCATACTTTAGTGTCTTAGATTTGAAGGAATCACATCAGCATACACCAGCTCTCTCTTCATGTGAACCGCATCAACTGTTGTGTATGTGTGTTCGGCAAAGCAATATAAAACCCGCCTCATGCCCAGAATTGGCAGAAGTTGCACTTATGTTATGAGTATGAAGTCGTGGAGATCAGACCTCATAACAATTCTGTATCATGTTGTTCTTGAAACTTTAGCACTCGCTGTACAGATATAGTTTAACAAGTAAAGCAGATAGTAGACCAATAACATATTATTCTCATGTAAACCACGATGAACTACTAGGTGGAAAGCTAAAGCAACAACTAAGTGTCGTGTGCAGAAGTTGCAAAAAAGGAAAAATGGCGTTTAAACCGGTAATGAGCCCATGCTAACTTAACACGGTGTAAAGATATCCAGGACCTAGATGACACCTCCTCATGATCCGGAAACGAACTGAATAAGATAATAGAAGTGCCATCTCATGAGAGCAGATTGCAAGTTTATATGTGGACGGTCCGCAAGGTAAAGCATTAAAAACTAGGAAAATTCAATGCTAAAGAAAAATAAAACAGCCAAGTACTTTATCGAGTCTTAAGCCAATAGGCAAGGTAAATAATAAAAACTTGACAAATAAGTCAATGAATTGTCAATGAAATGCTAGTACTCAGCATATCAAACATGAAAAAGGTCTATGACATAACTGTGTATGCAAAATAAGCTGCAACAGCCTCCAATAGGAAGTCACCGTCTTCATCCGAAAACAGTTCAGCCATCCAATTTAAAAGCGGAAAAGAACATACGTGCTCTCCCAGCACCGGATCCTCTATCACCATCAGAGGACAGCTCGGTGGGTTTTCAAGAAAGCTGTGTTCCAAGAAAGACTGTGCTGCCGCCAGTAAATTCCAGGGACCAAGTAGTCCATGCATCAATGCCACAGCCATAATCCTTTCGCCAGGACAAATCAACTCGTGAGTAATGATAGGAGTCATCAGCTGATTAAAGTCGACGTCAGGAGAAACCGGTCCGCAGAGACACAAATCAATGGCCCAATCGAAATCACAGGTCAGGCAGTGAAATACAGGCTGGACACAGGTGAAGTAGGAGAACCGAAAAGATAATCCATATGCCGTGCTTAATATCGCCAACGGCATTGTGCCATAATATTCTAGCATGCGATTGCGGAACAGTGTCAGCAGCTGCAGGGTCGGAGGTTGCATAGGAGGGACATCCATATTTAAAAATGTAAAAAAGCACAAGAGCGTCCGCTGGTAATGCAAGTAAAAATGCAATCCACGAACCAGAGTGGAGAAAATGGAATGAAAGGGAGCAGGGATGACTCCAAAGATTTTCTCAAATGAAGTCACGAGACCACTGGTAACAACTTTAAAAAAGTGTGCCAGGGATTTTGTGGAGGATGCGTTAAAGATAGTCGGAAACATGTTGCTGAAATTGAAAGGCAAACCTGTGTACGGGTGTTCGCTATGTGAAGTACGAAAGTTTCACGGGCCGAACTCAAGGCCACCTCTCTCTGAGACAAAAGAGCTCTTATTCTTGTCATGCCGTTGAAACGTGTCCCAAGGTTGGTATTTGTGGCCAGATTGAAAACTCCCTATGTTCATGTGTGGGAGGAAATAGAACATTTCTGCAGCAAATAACCCGTTCACTTACTGTTACGATAAAAGGAATACTTTTAATTAACTCAGAACAATCTTCATTATTGAGCATCAAATAACTACCATTTTCCAACAACTTGAACGTGGGGATGATAGCAGGAACTGGCGTGCCTTGCAACACGCAAGCCATATTTGGTCGGTGTTTGTTGCATGAATCGTGTAACTGTATGTGCCTACACATTAGTGAATGATCTGGCGTCTCAGTGCATTCCTCTCCATTCAGATAAACTTCTTGATCATCTTTGAAACATCTGTATGTGTATGGAAGCGACCAGACCTCATGAACAAAAGCACTACCTAAAGGTTCATAAAGACCTATTGGTATATATTTCATACAATTTGAAAACTTATATAAAGCAAAAGGCAGCGTTATTAAACCGTGGATAAGGCATGTTGCCAAAAAACCCGCAATCCTCTGCTGATGATGTCACTGAGCATGTCATGAATGATGTAATATGTGACATCATCAGTAGTGGATTATGGGTAATAGTATCTCTAGTTTACTCCCCTATAGCTGTCTTTCTTTTAACATAAGTGTGTGTTTCCTTCCCTTATACTTACTGTTTTTGGTTCGCTTCCAGTTCGCGTACCAGCGAGCGAACTAGGAAGCGAACTAAGAGAAATAGAGGTTGGCACAGTTCCAAATATTGTACCAATTTTTTAATAACGGGGAGGTAGTTCTGAAAAGAACTTTTTTTTTTATTTTTCTGAACATTTTTTTACTGTTTTTGAATTTTTCGGAACAGTTTTATATTTTTTGGGGTTTTTCTTGGAGGGGGCAATGAAAACGATTCATTGTAAAGGGCTCAACAGGAGCAACAAAACAAAAAAAAGAAGTATTTATTATTTTGGGCGTTTCGGACAAACTTGCATATGATAGTCAATAGCTCTGTTGATCAGAGTGATGCTTCTTTCTCCGTAGGAAATGAATCCATCGCAAAATACGCAGGTGTGTTTTACTTCACCAAATCTCATTTGTATATTTGGCACCATCTCCCTGCCCTCTGGTCCCGTTACTTCCGGTACAACAGATCTTCTGGCCATAATAGGGAGATTATCTAGGTCGTTCCGAAACTGTGCAGCACTGTAGTTGTTAGGATGCCACCTAGTCATATGGCGATGCATTGTGTAGTTTCCGAAACTGTATTTTTTGTCGGTCCCTCTGGACAGTCTATCTTGACATATAAGGCAAGTTACGTATCTTGCATTTACTTTTTTCTGACCTTTGGGAATTTTAAAAAATTGCCAAATGAAGTTTTCTTTCCGGTGAGACGTCTTGGGCTGCTCAGGCAAAAACTGCCTCTCTTCGTGCTCGTCCTCCTGTTCCTCTTCTTCTTCTTCTTGTTGAATTACAACTTGAGCAGGTGGTCCACTCTTCCTTGGATGTGGTGGAGGTGGTGGGGAAGCACCAGCTGAAGCTACTAAAGAAGCCATTGCTCAGTGATCACAAAGGGTCTTTCTCTCACAATGATGAAAGTCAGAGTGAGGAAAGAAGGAGGGATTTTCATCATTTGGGAAAAACAAGAGTTCTCAACCAATCAAAAGTGTTCATTTTAGATTATATGACCTAGTCTTACATCATTAGGAAACCAAAAGTGAAATGAACCAATGAAAAGTGTTATTACCAAGTCACATGACTTGCTGTGTTTACGTTAAGCGCTTTGCAGGGCCTCCCTGTTTGCTTCCAGAAACCTGCGCTTTGGCACTCGCTTCGCGTACCAGTTCGCTAACGTAGCACGTCATATGACGTATCAAGCGACAACGTGGAACGTCATGCGGACGGGAGGCGTCACGATGTTGTTTTCTAACGCGGCACTTGCGGTAAAGAAACGTTTACCGGCTCGCGGTCTATTTCGCGGCATCAAGGTCAGCTAACGGGAAGCTTCCCGATTCGCGAAGCGGGAACGAAGAAAAAAAAATATTTAAAAAAAAAATTATTCATAAACATATAAAATATATTTTTGGATTTAAAGAAGAATACATTTTACAGCTACAGATATTAGCTGTTAAAAAACCAATGAAATTCACAGAAAAAACCATAGGTTATAGACCATATATAGTTAGGAATTAGCATTTACAAAACCTTGAAAATTCACTGAAAAAACCATAGGTTATAGACCATATATAGTTAGGAAATAGCATTTAGAAAACCTTATTTTACTCACACAAAACCATTGAAATTCCATATATAGTTAGTTGCACTAACTATATATCGCGCACCTGCAATCCACTGCTGATGATGTCACATATTACATCATTCATGACATGGTCAGTGACATCACTGATGACATCACTGATGACATCTCAAATGACATCACTGATGACATCACTGATGACAACATCCAGTGACTGTATGCTTCTGTAAAGTTAAAATATGTCTTACATATTGAAGAATGAGTGGATGTATAAGTGTCTGGATGAAGGATTTAGTAGGTGCATGACTGACTGTATAAGTGAGTGATTAAATGTGTCTCACTGAGTGCATGGGTTAGTGACTAAACTGTTTTAAATTGTGCATCATTGTGTCTGTTGTTTTTTAATCTGATGCATGTGTTGATCATTAGCTATATGACTAACTATATGGGTTATTGATTAGTTGCCCAAGTATTTGTATGGGAGACTGAGTGTGTGTGTGGGTGTCTGGGAGGTGTATGACTCTGTGCATAGATGTGTGAGCAGTTGATTCACTAGATGTATGGGTTCAAAAGTGCATGTGGAAACATCTGTATGGGCGGTTGACTGTGTGCATGAGTGTATTGGTGAGTGAATGGATATCTCAGTGCTACATGTCAAAGTAAGTACATATGTAAAACACAGTACATGTGATAGTTGACATATATAAATAACTGTGCATAAGAGCCAGTGAATGTGTGAGTGGCTGTATGGATTATTGTGAACTTGTATCAGGGATTGTATAACAGAGTAAATATGTGTTATTATATGTTCCAATAAGTAAGGTGTGTATAACTATATAGTTGAGGAAATCGAGGTGTGATTGATTCTTTGCAAGACTGACTAGGTGTGTGAGTAACTCCATGGATGAGTGACAGTCTGTGAGTGTCTGTTTACACTGAGTGTATCTAAGGTTATATTAGAGTCTGAAGAGGTTCATTGTATCATCACATGAATGATGTCATCAGTGATGTGATCAGTAATGTCAAATGAGATGTCATCAGTGATGTCATCAGTGATGTCATTTGAGATGTCATCAGTGATGTCATCAGTGATGTCACTGACCATGTCATGAATGATGTAATATGTGACATCATCAGCAGTGGATTGCAGGTGCGCGATATATAGTTAGTGCAACTAACTATATATGGAATTTCAATGGTTTTGTGTGAGTAAAATAAGGTTTTCTAAATGCTATTTCCTAACTATATATGGTCTATAACCTATGGTTTTTTCAGTGAATATATATATATATATATATATATATATATCAGGAACTTCGTCTGCATATCATTCGCTGAACACAAAGGACGAATCGGACCCAAGCAGGTAAATTTGCTAATTTTTATTCAGTGCAACCTTCGTTCACCATGACGCGTTTCGGGCCCTGGAGCCCTTGATCACATGACTTGGCCATTTGAAACTCTTGATTTTAAACTGCATTTTAGGATCACATGACCCTGGGCCTATAGACATAACCAACAGACTTCTGCCTAATCCACACAACGTTACTCATAACAGCGAGGTGATATATACAATATACATGAAAGTGCTCAGCAATGTTACTAAAATTCAAATGTTACATCATTTTTGCTTTTGTTATTCTCCACTTAAAAACCCAGAATAGATGTTTGTGCAAATTTCGCGGTAAATAAATACATAAATACATATATATTTAATAAATATTAAATAATGCCCATTTCATTTAAAAATACATCAAATGTAAAATTATGGCCAATATTTCATTATATATGTTCAGTTACCCAAATAGATACAGAAAAACACTTTAAATTCATTAATATGAATTGATAAAAAATGTGCAAAGTCTGCTTAATCTGTGCAAAACAAGCAACTTTCTTTTCAACTGGGTTACAAAAAAAGAGGAGAGTTTGAAAATAGAAGCCCCCGTGGGCTCAATGTGTTTGTGGATAACTGCGTCTATACTGCCCATATGAACATATTTGTCCTATGCACAATTTAGTGAGAGTGATGAAAATTTTCCCTTGTGAAAAAATAAAAAATTAAAATATATAAATGAATCCTAAAAGCAGTTTTCTGTTTGTATGATATACCCCACAGGTTTTCTCCTGAGCGTGCCCAGTGGTAGTACCCATGCTTATGTATTTTGTTTCTTATTTCAGTTTATAAGCATGTATACAAATCCTCAGTCGCATTAAGGCCATTCGGTTTCTTGGTATTCAATTCAAGGATGTATCTGGTCTCAAGCAGTCTCAAGCGCGCTTCCCTGTCTCCTCCTCTACGTAGTGGCAGCACCATATCTATAGTGTAATAGCTAAGGCAACTCAGATCACCCTTGTGGCATGAGTTGACATGTCTAGCCACTGGGTAAGTTTCATCCTTGTTGTTGACCGCCCGCATGTGCTGGAGTATGCGTTTGTGGACCTGTAGCTTGGTACTACCCACGTACCGTAGCCCACACGCACACTCCAGCACGTACACGACAAAATCTGATTTGCATGTCAATATCAACAAAGACGATACCACAGCGCCTTATGTATTAGGGCAGTATGTAAATTAAGAATTACGAATCTGGCTTTTATTTATTTATTTAAAATGACCAGGAGAAAATGTTAATTCCAAATGAATTTAAATATGTATCGTCCTTGTGAAGACTTTAGACTGTGATATACATTGTAAAATTTACTGCTCACAGGGTTTTGACCGTAAGTCCTCTTTCTATGTTCATGCCTGTAATGACGAAATGTTTTTTAAATCTGCTTCCTTCCGTGTCAATGGTAGACACTGACGAAGGAAAACCGAAAGGCGTTTGTCTGCTTAGTTTTTGTTAATAATAAACGAACCTAATACTTCTACCATGAGTGCCGGGTTCTCTTTTGAATCAGAAGATAATCGGAGCGGTAATCTAAAGACGTGGGGCGTCACCAAGAGAGGCACCCGCCTACGAGTGCCCCGGTTCATTTTGGCGCAACGGAGCGGCGATTTACATAACGGGGCACCGCGCTCACCAAGGAAAAGCTACGCACCGAAGACCACGCAGAGAAGAGCGACCCGAGAGAGAGAGGCTTCACTGGAGGGTAAGCTCGAGTGCGTGTAGGTGTGCTGTATGAAGTTGTGAGTAGCAAGGCGAAAGGAGAAGTATAAACGTACTTTCACCAACGAAAATGGATGATGATATGTTTGGTGATAAGGCACGCAAGGAAGCAGCACTGGGCATGTTTCAAAAACGTCAAAAAGAGACTGGTGGGGCAAAAACAAGTGAAAACACGGATGGCAAAGATTCGCTAAGCAATCTCTTCATGCAACTGGAGAGACTGCGTGAAAGGGAAATAAGGAAGTGGTGGGAAGCCACTTCCTTGCAAAATTATGTTGATGTTGACAGAGTGCCGAGGGGACTCAGAATATATACTGTCCCGGCATATGAAAACCCGGATCCCCGGCTGTTGGAACTATGGGCGGAACATACAGCCCTATCCAGCCGAGGAATGCTCAATCTGCTGATACAATTCGCTTGGAGCGACAGAGAGAGGCAATTGAGGAAATAAAACTATTGGAAGAAGAAATCAACAAAGAATCGAATGCATCAAATAGGGATAACTTAAGATCTGAAATGAAAAAACGACTAGAAAGATACGAACTGAAAATCCGTCAAAGGAAGCAAGAAAAATATGAGAGGGATGAGAGAGACTATGCTCAGGGGAGAATTTTAACATTTGCAAAAAAATTTGATGCGCCCCGAAAAGAAATGAATAAAAAGAAAGTCTCTCCCACAACGGTACCAAGAGTTGAGACATCCGAATCGGACGTAACAGAGAATGATCAATCAGGTGATGAAATGGCAAGTGCTTCAAAAGACAAAACCCAGAAAACTCCTTTTCATATAGAGTTCAATCTGATTCGGGCATCATGGCTCTGGGGAGGAAAAAGCAAGCCCCCGGAAATCACAGAAGGACCAGAAGAGGGGGCTGGAAGGGGAAAAGGAAAAGGCAAGAACAACACGACTCCCAGAACCACGAGGAGCAAACGTGAAGCAAGATGGTAAGAGAGCACGATAATTTAACGATTATCAATCTGACCAATAGAACACTCACACCATTGGAAGAAAAGACACTGAAATTGGGCTTGTCTTTCTGCCCCAACGAAAGACTCGAATTCACACAAACAAGGATTGACTTATTCACCTTTGTCCGTAAAATGAAGCATCATAAATTCTTTAAATTAATACCTACAATGAAAGAAAATAGAAAATTAAAAGCACAAGAGACTGACATCTTAACTATTGATGATCTCACAACTTGGGAGATTTTGGAGGAATTGAGAACCGACGAAGAGGAAGGTGGGGAGGGGGTGGACTCCGTTACACAAAGAACTAGAAGAGTAGGAGTCGAACAAGAGGCACCAATGACAAAATTCAAACCCCCCTCACAGTTCGTACCGACAATGCCATATGATGCAATCGACGCCTTCTCAGACGCCGTAACTAAAGATCTGGTAACGTTCCGCAAACAGCAGAAGAAAATGAAAAAGAAAATACCAAATATGACAAAAGAACAAAGAGAGATTCTAAGGACACTGGACAATGACGAGGACATAATTTGCAAACCATCAGATAAAGGCGGCAATATTGTGGTGATGTCGAGGGACCAGTATTGCAAAGAAGTACATAGACAACTGGATGATGGGACATCCTATGAAAACGATATGGGATTGGGGCTTGGCGCACAGTTGGTTATATGGTAGGTAAACGTATTTTTGATAGGTTACAATAGTTTCCAGGTGCTCCACAGGTGTCGCATCCGTTCAATTGCGACTCCGAATGACTATTTGTGAAGTGTGCTACTGAAGTGTAGGCACATCCCTGTGTAGGGCACACTGATTCGGTTCTAGGCACTAGAGCTGGCTGTGCCAAAGAATTCCAATTGAAGTTTCAAAAAGCGAAGGATAGTTTTTCACAAAAAGTTTTTATTATTCCATAAAGTTCATATTTTTCTCATATGAGTGAAGGAATTATCGATGACATCATGAAATTACACGGTGCTCCGATGCATTTCGGACATATAGTCCTTTGTCAAGGAGCTCTACAAAAGATGCAACAGGAAAAATGAGTCAATAGTGAGCCTTCATGGTGAATGTACAGTCATTAAAATGACGGGGTAAGTGAAACGACCGCATGCAGCCCAGATGGAATGTAAGGTATAAGGGGGTTGGGTTCAATGTTGAGTTGAGGGTAGTGGGTAAAAAACGAAAATAGTCCGTTAGCGTGTTGTGCTCAGGGGAGTAAAAACTCGATAGGGTAGAAAACATGCCTTTTTAACCTAAGCGGTAAACATGCATTTATTTACCTAGCGTCCATAAAGAAACTAAAATAGTCCGTTAACGTGTTATGTACATAAAAGTGCTAACTCAATAAAATAGAAAACGTGCCTTTTTAACATAAGCGAAAAGCGTGCATATGATTATACGACGTCTATGGGAAAAGTGGATAAACGTGTTCCAGCGTGGCATAGACTGCCACGCGTCTCAGAAAGCTGAATGGGGTGAAGGTGGTACTTACTTAGTTACCGGGTCGTGCAGCATGCAACGAGTCGGTGTCGGCTATGGAGGCTCAGCAAAGGGGATGTGAAGTATAAACTAGAAAGTAATCATGGAAATCAACAGAGGACTGTGGCCGGTGAAAAAAGGGCTAAAGATAAACTGTGATAACGGCGGCCATTATAAGAAGGCTAAGAAAATCAAAGAGTCAATGAGACATTAGATTAAACAGCAGCAGAATTACAGTGCAAAGCGGCAATAAAGCAATTAATTACAAATAACAACTGAGTTCAGTGCGGTCATTGAGACCAAATGGCTTTTGGGACTGAAGTCTATAAATCCACGACGTTTCGCGTTGTAGGAGGGTCTTGTTGTTATCTCTCCCTTCTGTTTTAGGGACCAACTCAAGGACTAAGTATTTGAGTTGAGCCACATTGTGGTTTGCCTCGTTGAAATGAATGGCTACATTGGATTTAGAGTTTTTTGTGCGGATATTGGACTTATGTTCATTAAGTCGGATTTTAATCTTTCGGCTGGTCTTGCCCACATAGATCTTACCGCAAGGGCACTTCAAAAGATAGATCAAATTGGAAGAGTCACAAGTGGCATCCACATTCAGTTTAATGTTGAATCCTCGCATTGGGTGGTTGATGTTGTTGCCTTTAATAATATTGTTACAGTTGTTACAATGGTGACAAGGACGTGTACCTGTATGTTGTGTAGTTTCCCCTTTCGTGATCGGTCTAGAGAGAATTTCCTTGAGATTCCTTGGTCTGGTGTATGCAAAGATAGGCGGTTCTTTGAACAAGTTCTTGAAATCAGGCTCTGAAGAGAGAATTCGCCAATGTTTCAGGATGATGTTTTTAAAGCATTTGCTTGAGGTGGAATATCTCGAAACAAGGACCACTCTTTGGTCTGCTGGTTTCACTGTTCGTTCTAAAGTTTTCTCACGGGGTATTGCGGCAGTTCGTTGGACGGCATCTTGTAGGATATCCTCAGGGTATCCTCTGTTTTTGAATCTGGCTTTCATGGATTCAATTTGGGTCATCCTTATTTCTGGATCAGAAACAATGCGTGTGACTCTAAGTAATTGACTGTAGGGTAAATGTCGTTTCAATGAGTCCTGGTGAAAGCTGCTGAAAAGTAAAGAATTGTTGCGATCAGTTGGCTTACGAAAAAGATCAGTTGCGATGCCTTGGGGAGTGAGTTTGATAAGAACGTCCAGATAAGTTATCTCCTGATCACTGATGTTCCAATTGAACTCAATGCGATCGTCTTTAGTGTTTAGTTCGATAAGGGCCAATTCCAAATTTTCTTTTGAATCTTTCCAGATAAAAAACAAATCGTCGATATACCGTACGTAGAGTTTTAAATGGTTCATCCAGTTGGCATTCTTGTAGATGTGACTGAGTTCGAAGTTGCCCATGTAAAGATTTGCGTACGTCGGTGCCGCACAATTGCCCATGGCCATGCCGGACATTTGGAGGTACCACTTATCATCAAACTTAAAGTAACTGTGATACAAAGTGTATATCATCAGTTCCAGTATAAAGGGTTTCAAAGAATCGTCCATTTCAGCTGAAAGTAGAGCTTGTTCTATGGCATTAATTCCTCCGTCATGGGGAATTGAGGTGTATAAGCTTTTGACGTCAGCTGTACACAGATATAGCGTTTCATTCTCACCAATTTGTACTGAGGTTAATTTGTTCAAAAATTCAGTGGTGTCTTTTATGTGACTTTGTAGGTTCAGAACCATAGGTTGAAGATAACGGTCTATCAATTTTCCCGTCGGTTCATGGATCGAGCCTCTGGTAGAAACAATAGGGCGAAATGGAGGGTCCATCAGGTTTTTGTGAATCTTGGGTAGCATGGTGATAGACGGGCTTCTTGGATGTTCTACAGTGAGGTATCTCTTAGTTTTGTCATCAATAATCCCATCAGAAGTGGCTTTGTCAATGATTAGCTGTAATTCAATACGGTAATCATTAGTGGGATTACCTTCCAGAGGGAGATATACATCTGGGTCCATCACGTGTTCACGGGTTCTTTGGTCATAGAGTTGAGTGTTAAGAATGACAAGAGCGCCGCCCTTGTCAGCCTTGATGCATTTAATGGAAGGATTCCTGGCAAGGTTCTTCAGGGTATCCAATTCCTTGTTAGTGATGTTTCTCCGAGTTTTTTTTCGGAAGTTAATCTTGGCGATGTCCTGTTTGACCAGGGTCTCAAAGGTGTCAATGCTTTTATGACTGGCGGGTGGTATAAAGGTACTTTGTGGGCGTAAGCCCATAAGTTGATCCGGTTTCTGTTCTTTGGGTGGTTCTAGAATATTCTCGAAAAAATGCCTCAATCTAAGTTTCCTGGTGAGCTTAAAAGTGCTGACGTCCAGTTCCAAGAGGTTGGTGTCGTAAGTAGGAATAAATGACATGCCTTTTTGTAAAGTTCTAGTCTCAAAATCAGTGAGTTTGGTGCTTGAAATGTTAATAATTAGCGATTCTTCTTTTGTGTTTTTTGTCTGGTCCTTGCTTGATGTTGGGTTTCCTCGTGGTTTTTTGCCTGCCCTTTTCCCCCGTCGGGGTCTGCGGTTTTGTCTGGGCCTACTCCTAAAAAAGGCTCGCTGGTAGTTAGGTCTACATCAGAGGTCGATGGTGTATCGTGGAAAGGACCGGTGGAGGCTGAGGCGCCTGTCTGGGTTCTTTTGGGAGGACGGTTAGTAGTGTCGCTTCCTGAAGAGGAGGTATCAGTGTTAGGATTAAAGGGTTTGTTTCTGCGTCGTTGGGCGTATAAATCCGCCCACGTGTAGACCTCTCCCAGTTTATAATCCAGTGTATCCCGGCGGAATTTCCGGATCTTACGTTCATTTATTTCCCTCGTGTGTTTCTCGAGTTGTACTTTAATGTCCTCTAGGGTGGATGTCAGTTCCTCAGCGGTGATTGATTCTTTCAGTTCATCCTGTATAATTTCGATTTCATGAGAAAGTTCTGTTAGGATGCCTGATAATTCTTCTACGATTAGTAGTATAAGGTCCAGACTGCACTTATTAAGGATGGCGTTCCATCTTTCAATGAATGTTTTAGAGTTCTTGCATAACGACGGTTTTAAAGCAATCCGTAGGCCACGGGGAATGCGGAGTACCTTGTGGTATTTGTTGAGGGTATGAGCATGTAGTTGTTGGTTGATGCGACGTTTGGATAAATATAATAATTGTTTGACGCATTGCTCTTTGGTTCTGCTGGTGGTGGTTTGCGTGAGGTCTTCGTTGATTAAGGCATAGATTCTCGCTGTTGCATCAGTGTTAAAAACATCATCCTGAAACATTGGCGAATTCTCTCTTCAGAGCCTGATTTCAAGAACTTGTTCAAAGAACCGCCTATCTTTGCATACACCAGACCAAGGAATCTCAAGGAAATTCTCTCTAGACCGATCACGAAAGGGGAAACTACACAACATACAGGTACACGTCCTTGTCACCATTGTAACAACTGTAACAATATTATTAAAGGCAACAACATCAACCACCCAATGCGAGGATTCAACATTAAACTGAATGTGGATGCCACTTGTGACTCTTCCAATTTGATCTATCTTTTGAAGTGCCCTTGCGGTAAGATCTATGTGGGCAAGACCAGCCGAAAGATTAAAATCCGACTTAATGAACATAAGTCCAATATCCGCACAAAAAACTCTAAATCCAATGTAGCCATTCATTTCAACGAGGCAAACCACAATGTGGCTCAACTCAAATACTTAGTCCTTGAGTTGGTCCCTAAAACAGAAGGGAGAGATAACAACAAGACCCTCCTACAACGCGAAACGTCGTGGATTTATAGACTTCAGTCCCAAAAGCCATTTGGTCTCAATGACCGCACTGAACTCAGTTGTTATTTGTAATTAATTGCTTTATTGCCGCTTTGCACTGTAATTCTGCTGCTGTTTAATCTAATGTCTCATTGACTCTTTGATTTTCTTAGCCTTCTTACAATGGCCGCCGTTATCACAGTTTATCTTTAGCCCTTTTTTCACCGGCCACAGTCCTCTGTTGATTTCCATGATTACTTTCTAGTTTATACTTCACATCCCCTTTGCTGAGCCTCCATAGCCGACACCGACTCGTTGCATGCTGCACGACCCGGTAACTAAGTAAGTACCACCTTCACCCCATTCAGCTTTCTGAGACGCGCGGCAGTCTATGCCACGCTGGAACACGTTTATCCACTTTTCCCATAGACGTCGTATAATCATATGCACGCTTTTCGCTTATGTTAAAAAGGCACGTTTTCTATTTTATTGAGTTAGCACTTTTATGTACATAACACGTTAACGGACTATTTTCGTTTCTTTATGGACGCTAGGTAAATAAATGCATGTTTACCGCTTAGGTTAAAAAGGCATGTTTTCTACCCTATCGAGTTTTTACTCCCCTGAGCACAACACGCTAACGGACTATTTTCGTTTTTTACCCACTACCCTCAACTCAACATTGAACCCAACCCCCTTATACCTTACATTCCATCTGGGCTGCATGCGGTCGTTTCACTTACCCCGTCATTTTAATGACTGTACATTCACCATGAAGGCTCACTATTGACTCATTTTTCCTGTTGCATCTTTTGTAGAGCTCCTTGACAAAGGACTATATGTCCGAAATGCATCGGAGCACCGTGTAATTTCATGATGTCATCGATAATTCCTTCACTCATATGAGAAAAATATGAACTTTATGGAATAATAAAAACTTTTTGTGAAAAACTATCCTTCGCTTTTTGAAACTTCAATTGGAATTCTTTGGCACAGCCAGCTCTAGTGCCTAGAACCGAATCAGTGTGCCCTACACAGGGATGTGCCTACACTTCAGTAGCACACTTCACAAATAGTCATTCGGAGTCGCAATTGAACGGATGCGACACCTGTGGAGCACCTGGAAACTATTGTAACCTATCAAAAGTACGTTTACCTACCATATAACCAACTGTGCGCCAAGCCCCAATCCCATATCGTCTCAACGCTTTCTCTGTTCCCAAGGCCGGCAGCACGTACCCTTTGAACCTTGAAAATGCAATACGAAGAGATTTCGAAATCTACCGAAGCAAGAGCTGACACCCTAGCTTTTGACACTGATGCAACAGCGAGAATCTATGCCTTAATCAACGAAGACCTCACGCAAACCACCACCAGCAGAACCAAAGAGCAATGCGTCAAACAATTATTATATTTATCCAAACGTCGCATCAACCAACAACTACATGCTCATACCCTCATCAAATACCACAAGGTACTCCGCATTCCCCGTGGCCTACGGATTGCTTTAAAACCGTCGTTATGCAAGAACTCTAAAACATTCATTGAAAGATGGAACGCCATCCTTAATAAGTGCAGTCTGGACCTTATACTACTAATCGTAGAAGAATTATCAGGCATCCTAACAGAACTTTCTCATGAAATCGAAATTATACAGGATGAACTGAAAGAATCAATCACCGCTGAGGAACTGACATCCACCCTAGAGGACATTAAAGTACAACTCGAGAAACACACGAGGGAAATAAATGAACGTAAGATCCGGAAATTCCGCCGGGATACACTGGATTATAAACTGGGAGAGGTCTACACGTGGGCGGATTTATACGCCCAACGACGCAGAAACAAACCCTTTAATCCTAACACTGATACCTCCTCTTCAGGAAGCGACACTACTAACCGTCCTCCCAAAAGAACCCAGACAGGCGCCTCAGCCTCCACCGGTCCTTTCCACGATACACCATCGACCTCTGATGTAGACCTAACTACCAGCGAGCCTTTTTTAGGAGTAGGCCCAGACAAAACCGCAGACCCCGACGGGGGAAAAGGGCAGGCAAAAAACCACGAGGAAACCCAACATCAAGCAAGGACCAGACAAAAAACACAAAAGAAGAATCGCTAGTTATTAACATTTCAAGCACCAAACTCACTGATTTTGAGACTAGAACTTTACAAAAAGGCATGTCATTTATTCCTACTTACGACACCAACCTCTTGGAACTGGACGTCAGCACTTTTAAGCTCACCAGGAAACTTAGATTGAGGCATTTTTTCGAGAATATTCTAGAACCACCCAAAGAACAGAAACCGGATCAACTTATGGGCTTACGCCCACAAAGTACCTTTATACCACCCGCCAGTCATAAAAGCATTGACACCTTTGAGACCCTGGTCAAACAGGACATCGCCAAGATTAACTTCCGAAAAAAAACTCGGAGAAACATCACTAACAAGGAATTGGATACCCTGAAGAACCTTGCCAGGAATCCTTCCATTAAATGCATCAAGGCTGACAAGGGCGGCGCTCTTGTCATTCTTAACACTCAACTCTATGACCAAAGAACCCGTGAACACGTGATGGACCCAGATGTATATCTCCCTCTGGAAGGTAATCCCACTAATGATTACCATATTGAATTACAGCTAATCATTGACAAAGCCACTTCTGATGGGATTATTGATGACAAAACTAAGAGATACCTCACTGTAGAACATCCAAGAAGCCCGTCTATCACCATGCTACCCAAGATTCACAAAAACCTGATGGACCCTCCATTTCGCCCTATTGTTTCTACCAGAGGCTCGATCCATGAACCGACGGGAAAATTGATAGACCGTTATCTTCAACCTATGGTTCTGAACCTACAAAGTCACATAAAAGACACCACTGAATTTTTGAACAAATTAACCTCAGTACAAATTGGTGAGAATGAAACGCTATATCTGTGTACAGCTGACGTCAAAAGCTTATACACCTCAATTCCCCATGACGGAGGAATTAATGCCATAGAACAAGCTCTACTTTCAGCTGAAATGGACGATTCTTTGAAACCCTTTATACTGGAACTGATGATATACACTTTGTATCACAGTTACTTTAAGTTTGATGATAAGTGGTACCTCCAAATGTCCGGCATGGCCATGGGCAATTGTGCGGCACCGACGTACGCAAATCTTTACATGGGCAACTTCGAACTCAGTCACATCTACAAGAATGCCAACTGGATGAACCATTTAAAACTCTACGTACGGTATATCGACGATTTGTTTTTTATCTGGAAAGATTCAAAAGAAATTTTGGAATTGGCCCTTATCGAACTAAACACTAAAGACGATCGCATTGAGTTCACTTGGAACATCAGTGATCAGGAGATAACTTATCTGGACGTTCTTATCAAACTCACTCCCCAAGGCATCGCAACTGATCTTTTTCGTAAGCCAACTGATCGCAACAATTCTTTACTTTTCAGCAGCTTTCACCAGGACTCATTGAAACGACATTTACCCTACAGTCAATTACTTAGAGTCACACGCATTGTTTCTGATCCAGAAATAAGGATGACCCAAATTGAATCCATGAAAGCCAGATTCAAAAACAGAGGATACCCTGAGGATATCCTACAAGATGCCGTCCAACGAACTGCCGCAATACCCCGTGAGAAAACTTTAGAACGAACAGTGAAACCAGCAGACCAAAGAGTGGTCCTTGTTTCGAGATATTCCACCTCAAGCAAATGCTTTAAAAACATCATCCTGAAACATTGGCGAATTCTCTCTTCAGAGCCTGATTTCAAGAACTTGTTCAAAGAACCGCCTATCTTTGCATACACCAGACCAAGGAATCTCAAGGAAATTCTCTCTAGACCGATCACGAAAGGGGAAACTACACAACATACAGGTACACGTCCTCGTCACCATTGTAACAACTGTAACAATATTATTAAAGGCAACAACATCAACCACCCAATGCGAGGATTCAACATTAAACTGAATGTGGATGCCACTTGTGACTCTTCCAATTTGATCTATCTTTTGAAGTGCCCTTGCGGTAAGATCTATGTGGGCAAGACCAGCCGAAAGATTAAAATCCGACTTAATGAACATAAGTCCAATATCCGCACAAAAAACTCTAAATCCAATGTAGCCATTCATTTCAACGAGGCAAACCACAATGTGGCTCAACTCAAATACTTAGTCCTTGAGTTGGTCCCTAAAACAGAAGGGAGAGATAACAACAAGACCCTCCTACAACGCGAAACGTCGTGGATTTATAGACTTCAGTCCCAAAAGCCATTTGGTCTCAATGACCGCACTGAACTCAGTTGTTATTTGTAATTAATTGCTTTATTGCCGCTTTGCACTGTAATTCTGCTGCTGTTTAATCTAATGTCTCATTGACTCTTTGATTTTCTTAGCCTTCTTATAATGGCCGCCGTTATCACAGTTTATCTTTAGCCCTTTTTTCACCGGCCACAGTCCTCTGTTGATTTCCATGATTACTTTCTAGTTTATACTTCACATCCCCTTTGCTGAGCCTCCATAGCCGACACCGACTCGTTGCATGCTGCACGACCCGGTAACTAAGTAAGTACCACCTTCACCCCATTCAGCTTTCTGAGACGCGCGGCAGTCTATGCCACGCTGGAACACGTTTATCCACTTTTCCCATAGACGTCGTATAATCATATGCACGCTTTTCGCTTATGTTAAAAAGGCACGTTTTCTATTTTATTGAGTTAGCACTTTTATGTACATAACACGTTAACGGACTATTTTCGTTTCTTTATGGACGCTAGGTAAATAAATGCATGTTTACCGCTTAGGTTAAAAAGGCATGTTTTCTACCCTATCGAGTTTTTACTCCCCTGAGCACAACACGCTAACGGACTATTTTCGTTTTTTACCCACTACCCTCAACTCAACATTGAACCCAACCCCCTTATACTTATACCTTACATTCCATCTGGGCTGCATGCGGTCGTTTCACTTACCCCGTCATTTTAATGACTGTACATTCACCATGAAGGCTCACTATTGACTCATTTTTCCTGTTGCATCTTTTGTAGAGCTCCTTGACAAAGGACTATATGTCCGAAATGCATCGGAGCACCGTGTAATTTCATGATGTCATCGATAATTCCTTCACTCATATGAGAAAAATATGAACTTTATGGAATAATAAAAACTTTTTGTGAAAAACTATCCTTCGCTTTTTGAAACTTCAATTGGAATTCTTTGGCACAGCCAGCTCTAGTGCCTAGAACCGAATCAGTGTGCCCTACACAGGGATGTGCCTACACTTCAGTAGCACACTTCACAAATAGACATCCTATGAAAAGACAACAAGAACCAAATACAATGAAAGCATTACAAAATATCTAATACTGTTAAATAAATGGCATAGTAACAACATGCTAGATAGTGAGGAGTATTTCTTTTTAAAAAATAACAACCCGACAGTACCCACCTTTTATCAGTTACCTAAGATACACAAGGACAGCAAAAATCCACCGGGAAGACCAATTGTTTCTTCCATAGGGAGTGTATCTGAAAATATGTCCACTTACATTGACCATTTTCTTTTTCAGAGTGTCCTACAGTTGGATTCGTACATTAGGGATACTAAAGATTTTGTAAACAAGATTGAGAATGTGACATGCAAATCATCTTACATACTTATAACTATGGATATTACTAGTCTCTATACGAGCATTGACCATCAACAGGGACTTGTTGCCATCAAGTATTTTCTCGATAAGAGACCGATGAAATTTGCAAGACACAATGATATGCTCTTAGAGTTTATTGAATATTGCCTGTTTAACAATATCTTTTTATTCCAGGGACAAATGTACAGACAGATCACGGGGACAGCGATGGGGACCTGCTTCGCTCCCAGCTATGCGAACTTGTTCGTTGGCTGGTGGGAGGAGCAGGTCACCCGGAGCCCCGAATTCGGTAAATGGGCAGAAAATCTAAAACTGTGGTATCGGTATATTGATGACCGTTTCCTTGTTTGGGAAGGGTCAGTAACTTCTGCAGAAGAGTTTGTGGCAGAATTAAACCAGAACAGAATCAATCTAAAGTTTACAGCTGACATCAATGTATCGACAGTAAATTACCTGGACTTGAAAGTGAATCTAAAGGGTGAAAAAATTGAAACAGAACTTTTCAGGAAAGAGACAGCCGGAAACTCGGTACTACATGCCGAAAGCAGTCATCCTCCAACACTGGTAAGGAGCATCCCATATGGGGAACTCCTTAGAATTAAAAGAAACTGCTCAAAAAACACAGATTTTGTTAAAGCAGCACGAGAGAGCATTAATAGATTCCAAACCAGAGGATATAATAAAAGCCTTTTAGAGAACACCTTCAAAAGGGTAGAGAGAATTCCCCGAGAACAGCTTCTTAAAGAAAAAGATGAGAACATCAAGAAAGCTGAGAAACATGGAGGAAAGTTTAGACTGATTACTACTTTCTCAGAAGATTCAAACTGTCTGAGGAATATATTAAAAAAGAGCTGGCATATCCTCAAGACTGATCAGATTATAGGGAAAGATATTCCTATTTCACCCTTAATCACCTTCAGGAAAGGTAGATCTATTAGGGACAAAATTGTTCACAGCCATTTGGCTGATAAAACAGACACATCAGGTAGAATAAGAGACATGCCGGGCTTTTTTCCTTGCGGCAAATGCAAGGCATGTGAGAACAGCAAAAAAGTAACCACATATGAGATACCAGGGATGAGTGAGAAGAAGAAAATATCAAAATTTCTCACATGTCAGACCACCCACGCAGTATACTGCCTAACATGTCCATGCGGACTAAAATATATAGGGAGTACTGTAAAGAATGTCAAACTTCGGATACTTGAACATCAACGTGCAATTGCAAATAAAGATTTTAACTACCCTGTAGCGAAACATTTTGCCATCAAACACAAAAGCAAAAGAGAAATGCTGCAAGATTTTGCTTTAGACTGTGTACCTATAGACCCAAGGGGTGGAGATAGGTTGCGGAGACTGAGAAGGTTGGAGTCCCGCTACATAATAGACCTACAAACAAAGGCCCCCGCCGGTCTAAATAGGAATGAAGAATTGTCATCTCACTTGGGAAAACAATAGAATGAGAATAGATGTCCCTAAGCCCAAACAATACCATACCCTGTGAGAAATGCCGATCAGCGGCTTAATAACACACAATATCAACAAAGACGATACCACAGCGCCTTACGTATTAGGGCAGTATGTAAATTAAGAATTACGAATCTGGCTTTTATTTATTTATTTAAAATGACCAGGAGAAAATGTTAATTCCAAATGAATTTAAATATGTATCGTCCTTGTGAAGACTTTAGACTGTGATATACATTGTAAAATTTACTGCTCACAGGGTTTTGACCGTAAGTCCTCTTTCTATGTTCATGCCTGTAATGACGAAATGTTTTTTTAAATCTGCTTCCTTCCGTGTCAATGGTAGACACTGACGAAGGAAAACTGAAACGCGTTTGTCTGCTTAGTGTTTGTTAATAATAAACGAACCTAATACTTCTCCCATGAGTGCCGGGTTCTCTTTTGAATCAGAAGATAATCGGAGCGGTAATCTAAAGACGTGGGGCGTCACCACGAGAGGCACCCGCCTACGAGTGCCCCGGTTCATTTTGGCGCAACGGAGCGGCGATCTATATATATATATATATATATATATATATATATATATATATATATATTCACTGAAAAAACCATAGGTTATAGACCATATATAGTTAGGAATTAGCATTTAAAAAACCTTATTTTACTCACACAAAACCATTGAAATTCCATATATAGTTAGTTGCACTAACTATATATCGCGCACCCGCAATCCACTGCTGATGATGTCACATATTACATCATTCATGACATGGTCAGTGACATCACTGATGACATCACTGATGACATCTCAAATGACATCACTGATGACATCACTGATAACAACATCCAGTGATTTTATGTTTCTGTAAAGTTTAAATATGTCTTACATATTGAAGAATGAGTGGATGTATAAGTGTCTGGACGAAGGATTTAGTAGGTGCATGACTGACTGTATGAGTGAGTGATTAAATGTGTCTCACTGAGTGCATGGGTTAGTGACTAAACTGTCTTAATTTGTGCATCATTATGTCTGTTGTTCTGTAAACTGTTGCATGTGTTGATCAATAGCTATATGAGTAACTATATGGGTTATTGATTGATTGTCCAAGTATTTGTATGGGAGACTGAGTGTGTGTGTGGCTGGCTGGGAGGTGTGTGACTCTGTGCAGATCAATGTGTACTTATATCAATGATTGTATAACAAGGTAAGTATGTGTTAGTATATGTTTGAAAATATAAGGTGCTCTATGTTTAACTGTATAGACAAGAAAATGGAAGTGTGATTGATTCTTTACAGGACTGACTAGGTGTGTGAGTAACTCCATGGATGAGTGGCAGAGTGTGAGTGTCTGTATAGGTGTATGAGTGCATATGATAGTGTTGTAAAGATGAGTGATTGTATGTATGAATGATTGTATGGGTGAATGAGTGAATGTGTGTGTAGACGTAGGAATCAGTGAGTACATATGTAGTAACTAGTATTGGTGTGTCAATGGTTTCAAAAATTATACTCTGTATTTAACACTGGGTGAAACAGAGGTTATATTAAAATATGAGGAGATGCATTGTATTGTCACATGAATGATATCATCAGTGATGTGGTCATTGATGTCAAATGAGATGTCATCAGTGATGTCATCAGTGATGTCATTTGAGATGTCATCAGTGATGTCATCAGTGATGTCACTGACCATGTCATGAATGATGTAATATGTGACATCATCAGCAGTGGATTGCGGGTGCGCGATATATAGTTAGTGCAACTAACTATATATGGAATTTCAATGGTTTTGTGTGAGTAAAATAAGGTTTTTTAAATGCTAATTCCTAACTATATATGGTCTATAACCTATGGTTTTTTCAGTGAATTTTCAAGGTTTTGTAAATGCTAATTCCTAACTATATATGATCTATAACCTATGGTTTTTTCAGTGAATTTCAATGGTTTTTTAATAGCAAATATCATAAGCTGTCGAATGTCAAGTACGTGGTAAGTGAAAACATTTTCGTGTTTATGCACACTGATCTGCTTTGAATGGTGCCCCCCCCCCCTCATTTCTATTAGGAGTACTCTCTCTTTGCACATAGTTAAGGGTAGTTAACGCAGGCCTTTGCCCCCGTTGTAATACGTCGTGCCTGCTTCTCTCTCCATTTGATTGATTGTTATCCAAGTATTTACTGTTTTAGAATTGGTTCTCTTTGGTTCATTCTCTATTTACAAACAAACACAGAGTCGCAATACTCTGTTTAGTCTTTGCAGATAACGAAAAATCGTGTAAAAAAAAAAAGAAAAGGAATCGAGCAAAATCAGTAGGCCACTAACGGGATCTCTTTTTGACCTCGCTAAAATAGAAACATTAGGAACAACCCCTCATGACAAATACAAAACTAGTGAAATGAACTGAACTCCACACAATGATGGCTGCAAAACAGCTCGGCTCCGCCACCCACCCCGCCCAAAATAACGATAAAGAGCGGCTGCCATGATTGGTTGCGGAATGGCCACGACGGAGCTACGAAATGGTACTGCTCTCATGCTAACCCCAGCTTCAGTCTGAAACATCCAGAAACACTGTAGACTACCAATTCGATCAGTTCCGGTAGCGCCCCAATGTAACCCAGTAGAGAAGAACTAGCCCTCCCCTCTTTGACTGATGTTTCTTGTTGCCTGTTCCTTCTGTTGTCATTTAACAGAACTATTTAGCCTGCTGAAAGGGGTTGTGTTCCGACCGCTGGTTGGTGGAGACATTTTGACTATATTCTGGACCTGCGTTGTCGCGTAATGCGTCATATGACGCGCCGCGTTAGCGCATCCGGAAGTCATCCGGGGCGCGCAGCGCGTAACGTAAGCATAACAAGTCATGTGACTTGTTAATAAAACTTTTCATTGGTTCATTTTACTTTTCTTATTCTAATGATGAAAGGCTTGGTCATATGACCTAAAAATTACGCTTTTTATTATTTCCGAACATTATTTTTTCTTAAATATATGTTATAATGTTCCAGGCTAATGTACTTTCCCGGAAAATTTACAACTGTCCTGCAAGTAAAATATATTCTTTTTTCGAGAAAAAGAGCGTTTCTTCGTCCCATGACGGAGGCGTTGAGCAAAAGAGGGTCGACCTGCTGTCTTAGTCGCCGATACGCCTGAATATGAGATTCTTATCGATCACTTTATGTTGCAGGAATAGAAAACACAACAGCCCTTGACCATTTATCTTTACTGCGTTCCTTCGTATTATACCTTTTACCCTTCATGTAATTGGTCTGCTTTATTTCACTTGCCTTTTAATGATTCTAAAACAGTGACTATTATTAAAAACTTTACCAATGTATATACTACTACCATGTTTTCTTTTAAAAACCTTTATTGTGAAAATTTCATTATACAAATACGAGCCTATAACCACGTGGGCCGGCCACGGAGCAAACTGTAATCGTATATGATGAGTAGACATTTACACTGTAGAGGAACGTAACGGGCAGGCCATTAGGTTGCAAGAACTAAGGTGTCTAACAGTTACGGAATCGGTGGACGTACATTTTATAATTAAAATACGACAGGGCCAGTTACAATAAAATTATCTAGATATACATTTGCGGGCAAGTACCATGGGTGACGTTAATTCGAACTTTCAATAGTACAGTAATCAATAACACATCAGAACTTAATATCAATAGGGATGTCGAAATATTCAATCAATTCTCGTCCCCGCCCGCCATGTGCTTCAAAACTGCATACGTATCTCGTGATTTCAAGGTTCTGCAACCAGTACACAACAAGGAGTTACGAGTCCCATTTATTCCGGCGCCATTTTGGGCGAGGACGGGCAGGTCCAGGATATAGTCAAAATGTCTCTACCAACCATCGACTATGATGATGTTCATATGCTGTATTTATTAGAGTAACACTCATCTGTCCACATGAAATTAATTTGCCACAATCTAAACATGTCATTTTAATCTTTCCAAAGTTCTTCTAAATATTTGGGACCGTTTCCCTTGCCTCTGATGCTGTCAGTGCCACTTCTTTGATGAATGTACTAGCAGGTCAGGGGTTCTCCTCCAAATCTCTCTTTTATGCAGCACTATAATTAATTGGTGCCACCTCTCCATATGACGATGCATGGTATAGTTACCATAACTATATTTTTTTTCGGTTCCTCTGGAGAGTTCATCGTGGCAGATGAAGCGTGTAACGTACCGGGCATTTACCTTTTTTTGCATGTACAGGAAAGGGAAAAAAAATCGAGCGTCCGAGTTCTAAGGTGTCCCAGGGCCATTTTAGTGGACCAGGCCCAAATCCAAAGAACAGGCCGCCATTTTGAGAGTCCTGTTGCAGCCGCCTGTCGCTGTAGCATCAAGAGCAGCCGAAACTCAGCTGAATGGCAACTGAAACGGTAAAGGGGCGCCCCACTACAGCAGACGAGCCTCCACCTAGGAAGGCCCATTCACGCCGCCTCCCCCCCCCCCACCCCTTCGGGCACCCCACGCCGTTATTCGGAGCAGTATTGTAGGATGGCCACACCAGTGCGGCAACTTGCTAGACATCACCTCGGTGGTAACCGAATCTCAACGCCTTGTGGTGTCTTCTATTCAGAAAACATTGTTATGCTGCCTTCGACCTATTCGCCGCAAGTGCGCACACAACTCAACTGCATAGCTTGCTAGACACCACCTCGGTGCCATCCGGATCTTGGAATCTCAGCGCCTTTTGGTGTCTTCTCTTCAGAAAATATTGTTGCGCTGCCTTTGGCCCCATTCGCACATCGGTCCGCTACTGACGCCATCTCACAGGCTAATGGGGCGCCCCACGCCGAGTTTCAGCATTGTAGGATGACCACACCAGTACAGCAACTTGCTAGACATCACCTCGGTGCCATCCGGATCTCGGCGCCCCACTGCAGATGAAGTGCCTCTCAACTATGAAACCACGACGGTGACATCCGGATCTTGGCGCGTTGTGCTGCCTTCGGCCTATTCGCACATCGGTCCGCTACTGACGCCATCTCACAGGCTAATGGGGCGCCCCACGCCGAGTTTCAGCATTGTAGGATAACCACACCAGTACAGCAACTTGCTAAACATCACCTCGGTGCCATCCGGATCTCAGCGCCCCACTGCAGATGAAGTGCCTCTCAACTATGAAACCACCACGGTGACATCCGGATCTTGGCGCGTTGTGCTGCCTTCGACCTATTCGCACATCGGTCCGCTACTGACGCCATCTCACAGGCTAATGGGTCACCCCACGCCGAGTTTCAGCATTGTAGGATGACCACACCAGTACAGCAACTTGCTAGACATCACCTCGGTGCCATCCGGATCTCGGCGCCCCACTGCAGATGAAGTGCCTCTCAACTATGAAACCACCACGGTGACATCCGGATCTTGGCGCGTTGTGCTGCCTTCGGCCTATTCGCACATCGGTCCGCTACTGACGCCATCTCACAGACTAATGGGGCGCCCCACGCCGAGTTTCAGCATTGTAGGATGACCACACCAGTGCACCTTACTAGACACCACCTCGGTGCCATCCGGATCTTGGCATCTCAGCGCCTTGTGGTGTCTTCTATTCAGAAAATATTCTTGCGCTACCTTTGCCCCATTCACACATCGGTCCGCTACTGACGCCATCTCACAGGCTAATAGGGCGCCCCACGCCGAGTTTCAGCATTGTAGGATGACCACACCAGTACAGCAACTTGCTAGACATCACCTCGGTGCCATCCGGATCTTGGCATCTCAACGCCTAGTGGTATCTTCCATACAGAAAATATTGTTGCGCTGCCTTTGGCCCCATTCGCACATCGGTCTGCAACTGACACCATCTCACAAGCCAACAGGGCGCCCCACGCCGACTTTTACCATTGTAGGATGGCCACACCAGTACAGCAACTTGCTAGACATCACCTCGGTGCCATCCGGATCTTGGCATCTCAACGCCTAGTGGTATCTTCCATACAGAAAATATTGTTGCGCTGCCTTTGACCCCATTCGCACATCGGTCCGCAACTTAGACATCACCTCGGTGCCATCCGGATCTTGGCATCTCAGCGCCTTGTGGTGTCAGTCAGAAAATATTGTTGCGCTGCCTTTGGCCCCATTCGCACATCAGTCCGCTACTGACACCATCTCACAGGCCAACAGGGCGCCCCACGCCGACTTTTACCATTGTTGGATGGCCACACCAGTGCCACAACTTGCTAGACACCACCTCGGTGCCATCCGGATCTTGGCATCTCAGCGCCTTGTGGTGTCTTCTATTCCGAAAATATTGTTGCGCTGCCTTTGGCCCCATTCGCACATCGGTCCGCTACTGCCGCCATCTCACAGGCCAACGGGGCGCCCCACGCCGACTTTCAACATTGTACGATGGCCACACCAGTGCGGCAACTTACTAGACACCACCTCGGTGCCATCCGGATCTTGGCGCGTTGTGCTGCCTTCGGCCTATTCGCACATCGGTCCACTACTGACGCAAACTCACAGGCCAACGGGGCGCCCCACGCCGACTTTCAGCATTGTAGGATGGCCACACCAGTGCTGCAACTTGCTGGACACCACCTCGGTGCCATCCGGATCTTGGCGCGTTGTATTGCCTTCGGCCTATTCGCACATCGGTCCGCTACTGACGCCGCCTCACGTGCCAACGTATTTTCTCCGCATTTTATACCCTATGCCGCATAACAGGTCATGTGACTTGTTTATAAAACTTTTCATTGGTTCATTTTACTTTTGGTTTCCTAATGATGGAAGGCTTGATCATATGACCTAAAAACAACACTTTTCATTGGATGAAAACTTTTTTTTTTTCCCAAACGATGAAAGCCCCACCTTGTTTCTGGATGTTTCAGACTGAAGCTGGCTTCAGCATGAGAGCACCACCATCTCGTAGCTCCGTCGTGGTCATTCCGCGAGCAATCATGGCAACCGCTCCCCACCAGAAGCCTACAGGAGTCGGGGGCCCCCAAAACTTTTGATAAATCCTCAAGGCGGAGGGGACGCTTTCGAGAATGGGGTCCAAGACCTAGCAGACAAGCGTCCGATTTCCAAGGTGTCCCAGGGCCATTTCAGTGGACCAGGCCCAAAAAGGAAAGAGCCTGCCGCCATTTTGAGAGTCCTGTGACAGCCGCCTATCGCTGCACCGCAAGAGTGGGCGCAACTCAGCTGAATTGCGGCTTTTGACACAGTGGACCAAAAACGGACGGAATGGCAACTGAAATGGTAAAGGCATCTAAAATGACTGCCGTGCACGACAAAAGTGTGGCATTTGAAAAAAGGCAAGATGGCGCAGACAATGTTTTTCAACACTTCCTGATTTCCTTCGAATCGAACGTTAACAGACGTTGGGGCATATTACCAAAGTTAAGCGATATTTATCCCTAACGATGCTTAGCAACGATTTTTTTACCGCTAAGCATCGTCAGAAATTATCGCAGATAAACCTTGCTATTATCAAGGTTTATCGCAAATACGATAAAAAACGACCGCAATGCATTAATATCGCTGAAAACTCAGCGATATTCATGCATTACCGAGCTAATGCTCTTAGCCATGTTATCCACCTCCCATTGGATAACATGCCTTAGAACTGCTCAGGGCAGGTGCTGGCTTTTGGAGATATTCGCGCTTATCGCGAATATTTCCAAAAGTTGATAATAGGAGATAGCGATGTTAGCAACTGTTTCCAGTCGCTAACATCTTGGCATGCCCACTTTGCATGTCATTAGTGATAAATAGCACTGACATGCAAAGTGGGGCCCAAGATGGTCGCTATCTCCTACTAGCCGTCGCTAACTGGTGTTAGCAACAGCTAGGTAATACAGATATAATTTTATCTCCGCGAAGCGGAGCGCTGTTACAGATATATATCTTTTTTTGAACGTTAATTTCTCAAAATCCACTGGAGCACATATATTGAGACCTAGCAAAGGCACATCGGACTACCAGTCCCTACAATTTTGCCAAGTTTCGTGCAAATCCATTCAGCCGTTCGATTATTATTATTTTTTTTTTTGCCTCGCGGGGCCCTTTTAAAACCTCCACATCAAACCTAAGAGGTCAAGGAGGATCTACTATGCCCCCTTATGGTCATTTGCCCCTTCGCTTTGGCCTCCTCTTGTCTCTCGATCCTACCGAGAGACAAGATGGCGGCCGCTACGGACTGTTTGCAATGTTTACAGACGCCGGAGAACCAATCAGCTTCGCAAACCTCCGTTACGCGAAGCGGAGCGCTGTTACAGATATATATCTTTTTTTGAACGTTAATTTCTCAAAATCCACTGGAGCACATATATTGAGACCTAGCAAAGGCACATCGGGCTACCAGTCCCTAATATTTTACCAAGTTTCGTGCAAATCCATTCAGCCGTTCGATTATTATTATTATTATTTTTTTTTTTCCCGCGGGGCCCTTTTAAAACCTCCACATCAAACCTAGGGGGTCAGCGAGGATCTACTATGCCCCCTTATGGTCATTTGCCCCTTCGCTTTGGCCTCCTCTTGTCTCTCGATCCTACCGAGAGACAAGATGGCAGCCGCTACGGACTGTTTGGAATGTTTACAGACGCCGGAGAACCAATCAGCTTCGCTTCACAAAGCTCCGTTGCGCGAAAAGTACGCGAACTGGAGCGCTGCCCGGTCCGCTGTTACAGATATATATCTTTTTTTGAACGTTAATTTCTCAAAATCCACTGAAGCACATATATTGAGACCTACAAAAGGCACATCGGGCTACCAGTCCCTACAATTTTGCCAAGTTTCGTGCAAATCCATTCAGCCGTTCGGGCTAAAAGTGAGGCCAACCGCCCTATGGAAAACTCAATGTTAAAAACACGTTTTGGGACCCCCCTTTTTTCTCGGCCCCCCCTTGACGAACCCCCCCAAATTTTCAAGGGCTGCTCAGAAACAAAATGTGCCATTTTCCTGAAAATTTCAGCCAATTCCGTCCACAAACGCCAAAGTTATTAGACATAGAATTTTCAAAAATCCCATAGAGAAACAATCCTAACTATATGTACCTACTGGCGACCGCCAGTAGGTAATATATATATATATATATATATATTACCTACTGGCGGTCGCCAGTAGGTATATATAGTTAGGATTTTTTCTCTATGGGTTTTTTGAAAATTCTATGTCTAATAACTTTGGCGTTTGTGGACGGAATTGGCTGAAATTTTCAGGAAAATTGCACATTTTGTTTCTGAGCAGCCCTTGAAAATTTGGGGGGGGGTTCGTCCAGTGGGGGCCGAGAAAAAAGGGGGGTCCCAAAACGTGTTTTTAACATTGAGTTTTCCATAGGGCGGTTGGCCTCACTTTTAGCCCGAACGGCTGAATGGATTTGCACGAAACTTGGCAAAATTGTAGGGACTGGTAGCCCGATGTGCCTTTTGTAGGTCTCAATATATGTGCTCCAGTGGATTTTGAGAAATTAACGTTTAAAAAAAGATATATATCTGTAACAGCGGACCGGTTAGCGCTCTGGTTCGCGGACTTTTCGCGCAACGGAGCTTTGTGAAGCGAAGCTGATTGATTCTCCGGCGTCTGTCAACATTCCAAACAGTCCGTAGCGGCCGCCATCTTGTCTCTCGGTAGGATCGAGAGACAAGAGGAGGTCAAAACAAAGGGGGAAATAACTATAAGGGGGCATAGTAGATCCTCGCTGACCCCCTAGGTTTGATGTGGAGGTTTTAAAAGGGCCCCGCGGGGCAAAAAAAAATAATAAAAATAATAATTGAACGGCTGAATGGATTTGCACGAAACTTGGCAAAATATTAGGGACTGGTAGCCCGATGTGCCTTTGCTAGGTCTCAATATATGTGCTCCAGTGGATTTTGAGAAATTAACGTTCAAAAAAAGATATATATCTGTAACAGCGCTCCGCTTCGCGTAACGGAGGTTTGCGAAGCTGATTGGTCATTCTGTCACTGGGCTATAGTTGGGCTACATCTGGCTGATATTTGGGCTACATTTGTTTTTTTGTGTGTCTGGCGGCCATCTTTGGGCTACATTGGGCTACATTGGGCTTCATTGGGCTACATTCGGCTAATTAGCAAATAGCTCATCGCAAACTAGGAATGGTAAAGAATCGCTATTTATTCCTTAAAGTTCGCTATTTAGGAAATGCAAATAACTTTGATGATACATATGGCGGTTCATCTCTAACAAGATAAGAAGCATAGGGATAGATTTATGATGACTGGCGCATCACCAGGGATGTGTTAGTCATTCTGTGCCGCTGTTCCGTCACCTATGGTGTGCTGCATTTACAATGCGGCGCATCATGGGGCAAAAACAGCACAGATGCGTGATGTATCTGTGCCGTAAAGGTGGCGCATTGCTGGAGTTGTATCGCAAGTGTGATGAAGCTCCAGCAAGGGTCGGGGGTGCCCCTGTCGCAGGGTTTCTGTTCTCACACAGAACTGTGGACAGAGGATTGGAACCTCGGCGAATTAGGGTGTCCCAAAACTCACGTTAGTAATCAAAAACTATTTAGCAAGCTAGGTACAGTGTCACATTGGATATAACAAACTCTCAATGTTTAGACAATCCAGAATATGAACTTATAGTACCTCAGGATACGTGGAACTCATAAACAGTCGGTCGTTATATATTTCTTAGAAACCAGAACATGGAGTTAAGAAGAACACATGTGTATTTGAAATGTTTATTTACTAATGCCGTCTTCTCAGGCGTAGTACCTTAGATAATAAAAGTACACATATTATCAGTAGCAAAATTACCAGCATAGTTACTAGTACATAAAAAGTGAATGGTGATAGTATGTTAACATGCTGTAAATGAATAAGAGTTAGCAACACTTATAAGCAGCCGCGGGCCGTGGAGGGAGTTACGGTGAGGCAGGGAGGCGGGGAGGGGGAGAAGCAGGGTGGAGAATACAAGTACACATATTATCAGTAGCAAAATTACCAGCATAGTTACTAGTACATAAAAAGCGAATGGTGACAGTATGTTAACATGCTGTAAATGAATAAGAGTTAGCAACACTTATAAGCAGCCGCGGGCCGTGGAGGGAGTTACGGTGGGGCAGGGAGGCGGGGAGGGGGAGGGGCAAGGTAGAGAGGGCTCCACCCTGCTTCTCCCCCTCCCCGCCTCCCTGCCCCATCGTAACTCCCTCCACGGCCCGCGGCTGCTTATATCTCACCCTCCCTAATACACATATTATATTATTTGCTAAGAAGGTCTCTTTGTGTTGGTTTAGGGCGTGTCCATACTTTAGTGTCTTAGATTTGAAGGAATCACATCAGCATACACCAGCTCTCTCTTCATGTGAACCGCATCAACTGTTGTGTATGTGTGTTCGGCAAAGCAATATAAAACCCGCCTCATGCCCAGAATTGGCAGAAGTTGCACTTATGTTATGAGTATGAAGTCGTGGAGATCAGACCTCATAACAATTCTGTATCGTGTTGTTCTTGAAACTTTAGCACTCGCTGTACAGATATAGTTTAACAAGTAAAGCAGATAGTAGACCAATAACATATTATTCTCATGTAAACCACGATGAACTACTAGGTGGAAAGCTAAAGCAACAACTAAGTGTCGTGTGCAGAAGTTGCAAAAAAGGAAAAATGGCGTTTAAACCGGTAATGAGCCCATGCTAACTTAACACGGTGTAAAGATATCCAGGACCTAGATGACACCTCCTCATGATCCGGAAACGAACTGAATAGGATAATAGAAGTGCCATCTCATGAGAGCAGATTGCAAGTTTATATGTGGACGGTCCGCAAGGTAAAGCATTAAAAACTAGGAAAATTCAATGCTAAAGAAAAATAAAACAGCCAAGTACTTTATCGAGTCTTAAGCCAATAGGCAAGGTAAATAATAAAAACTTGACAAATAAGTCAATGAATTGTCAATGAAATGCTAGTACTCAGCATATCAAACATGAAAAAGGTCTATGACATAACTGTGTATGCAAAATAAGCTGCAACAGCCTCCAATAGGAAGTCACCGTCTTCATCCGAAAACAGTTCAGCCATCCAATTTAAAAGCGGAAAAGAACATACGTGCTCTCCCAGCACCGGATCCTCTATCACCATCAGAGGACAGCTCGGTGGGTTTTCAAGAAAGCTGTGTTCCAAGAAAGACTGTGCTGCCGCCAGTAAATTCCAGGGACCAAGTAGTCCATGCATCAATGCCACAGCCATAATCCTTTCGCCAGGACAAATCAACTCGTGAGTAATGATAGGAGTCATCAGCTGATTAAAGTCGACGTCAGGAGAAACCGGTCCGCAGAGACACAAATCAATGGCCCAATCGAAATCACAGGTCAGGCAGTGAAATACAGGCTGGACACAGGTGAAGTAGGAGAACCGAAAAGATAATCCATATGCCGTGCTTAATATCGCCAACGGCATTGTGCCATAATATTCTAGCATGCGATTGCGGAACAGTGTCAGCAGCTGCAGGGTCGGAGGTTGCATAGGAGGGACATCCATATTTAAAAATGTAAAAAAGCACAAGAGCGTCCGCTGGTAATGCAAGTAAAAATGCAATCCACGAACCAGAGTGGAGAAAATGGAATGAAAGGGAGCAGGGATGACTCCAAAGATTTTCTCAAATGAAGTCACGAGACCACTGGTAACAACTTTAAAAAAGTGTGCCAGGGATTTTGTGGAGGATGCGTTAAAGATAGTCGGAAACATGTTGCTGAAATTGAAAGGCAAACCTGTGTACGGGTGTTCGCTATGTGAAGTAGGAAAGTTTCACGGGCCGAACTCAAGGCCACCTCTCTCTGAGACAAAAGAGCTCTTATTCTTGTCATGCCGTTGAAACGTGTCCCAAGGTTGGTATTTGTGGCCAGATTGAAAACTCCCTATGTTCATGTGTGGGAGGAAATAGAACATTTCTGCAGCAAATAACCCGTTCACTTACTGTTACGATAAAAGGAATACTTTTAATTAACTCAGAACAATCTTCATTATTGAGCATCAAATAACTACCATTTTCCAACAACTTGAACGTGGGGATGATAGCAGGAACTGGCGTGCCTTGCAACACGCAAGCCATATTTGGTCGGTGTTTGTTGCATGAATCGTGTAACTGTATGTGCCTACACATTAGTGAATGATCTGGCGTCTCAGTGCATTCCTCTCCATTCAGATAAACTTCTTGATCATCTTTGAAACATCTGTATGTGTATGGAAGCGACCAGACCTCATGAACAAAAGCACTACCTAAAGGTTCATAAAGACCTATTGGTATATATTTCATACAATTTGAAAACTTATATAAAGCAAAAGGCAGCGTTATTAAACCGTGGATAAGGCATGTTGCCAAAAAACCCGCAATCCTCTGCTGATGATGTCACTGAGCATGTCATGAATGATGTAATATGTGACATCATCAGTAGTGGATTATGGGTAATAGTATCTCTAGTTTACTCCCCTATAGCTGTCTTTCTTTTAACATAAGTGTGTGTTTCCTTCCCTTATACTTACTGTTTTTGGTTCGCTTCCAGTTCGCGTACCAGCGAGCGAACTAGGAAGCGAACTAAGAGAAATAGAGGTTGGCACAGTTCCAAATATTGTACCAATTTTTTAATAACGGGGAGGTAGTTCTGAAAAGAACTTTTTTTTTTATTTTTCTGAACATTTTTTTACTGTTTTTGAATTTTTCGGAACAGTTTTATATTTTTTTGGGTTTTTCTTGGAGGGGGCAATGAAAACGATTCATTGTAAAGGGCTCAACAGGAGCAACAAAACAAAAAAAAGAAGTATTTATTATTTTGGGCGTTTCGGACAAACTTGCATATGATAGTCAATAGCTCTGTTGATCAGAGTGATGCTTCTTTCTCCGTAGGAAATGAATCCATCGCAAAATACGCAGGTGTGTTTTACTTCACCAAATCTCATTTGTATATTTGGCACCATCTCCCTGCCCTCTGGTCCCGTTACTTCCGGTACAACAGATCTTCTGGCCATAATAGGGAGATTATCTAGGTCGTTCCGAAACTGTGCAGCACTGTAGTTGTTAGGATGCCACCTAGTCATATGGCGATGCATTGTGTAGTTTCCGAAACTGTATTTTTTGTCGGTCCCTCTGGACAGTCTATCTTGACATATAAGGCAAGTTACGTATCTTGCATTTACTTTTTTCTGACCTTTGGGAATTTTAAAAAATTGCCAAATGAAGTTTTCTTTCCGGTGAGACGTCTTGGGCTGCTCAAGCAAAAACTGCCTCTCTTCGTGCTCGTCCTCCTGTTCCTCTTCTTCTTCTTCTTGTTGAATTACAACTTGAGCAGGTGGTCCACTCTTCCTTGGATGTGGTGGAGGTGGTGGGGAAGCACCAGCTGAAGCTACTAAAGAAGCCATTGCTCAGTGATCACAAAGGGTCTTTCTCTCACAATGATGAAAGTCAGAGTGAGGAAAGAAGGAGGGATTTTCATCATTTGGGAAAAACAAGAGTTCTCAACCAATCAAAAGTGTTCATTTTAGATTATATGACCTAGTCTTACATCATTAGGAAACCAAAAGTGAAATGAACCAATGAAAAGTGTTATTACCAAGTCACATGACTTGCTGTGTTTACGTTAAGCGCTTTGCAGGGCTTCCCTGTTTGCTTCCAGAAACCTGCGCTTTGGCACTCGCTTCGCGTACCAGTTCGCTAACGTAGCACGTCATATGACGTATCAAGCGACAACGTGGAACGTCATGCGGACGGGAGGCGTCACGATGTTGTTTTCTAACGCGGCACTTGCGGTAAAGAAACGTTTACCGGCTCGCGGTCTATTTCGCGGCATCAAGGTCAGCTAACGGGAAGCTTCCCGATTCGCGAAGCGGGAACGAAGAAAAAAAAATATTAAAAAAAAAAATTATTCATAAACATATAAAATATATTTTTGGATTTAAAGAAGAATACATTTTACAGCTACAGATATTAGCTGTTAAAAAACCAATGAAATTCACAGAAAAAACCATAGGTTATAGACCATATATAGTTAGGAATTAGCATTTACAAAACCTTGAAAATTCACTGAAAAAACCATAGGTTATAGACCATATATAGTTAGGAATTAGCATTTAGAAAACCTTATTTTACTCACACAAAACCATTGAAATTCCATATATAGTTAGTTGCACTAACTATATATCGCGCACCTGCAATCCACTGCTGATGATGTCACATATTACATCATTCATGACATGGTCAGTGACATCACTGATGACATCACTGATGACATCTCAAATGACATCACTGATGACATCACTGATGACAACATCCAGTGACTGTATGCTTCTGTAAAGTTAAAATATGTCTTACATATTGAAGAATGAGTGGATGTATAAGTGTCTGGATGAAGGATTTAGTAGGTGCATGACTGACTGTATAAGTGAGTGATTAAATGTGTCTCACTGAGTGCATGGGTTAGTGACTAAACTGTTTTAAATTGTGCATCATTGTGTCTGTTGTTTTGTAATCTGATGCATGTGTTGATCATTAGCTATATGACTAACTATATGGGTTATTGATTAGTTGCCCAAGTATTTGTATGGGAGACTGAGTGTGTGTGTGGGTGTCTGGGAGGTGTATGACTCTGTGCATAGATGTGTGAGCAGTTGATTCACTAGATGTATGGGTTCAAAAGTGCATGTGGAAACATCTGTATGGGCGGTTGACTGTGTGCATGAGTGTATTGGTGAGTGAATGGATATCTCAGTGCTACATGTCAAAGTAAGTACATATGTAAAACACAGTACATGTGATAGTTGACATATATAAATAACTGTGCATAAGAGCCAGTGAATGTGTGAGTGGCTGTATGGATTATTGTGAACTTGTATCAGGGATTGTATAACAGAGTAAATATGTGTTATTATATGTTCCAATAAGTAAGGTGTGTATAACTATATAGTTGAGGAAATCGAGGTGTGATTGATTCTTTGCAAGACTGACTAGGTGTGTGAGTAACTCCATGGATGAGTGACAGTCTGTGAGTGTCTGTTTACACTGAGTGTATCTAAGGTTATATTAGAGTCTGAAGAGGTTCATTGTATCATCACATGAATGATGTCATCAGTTATGTGATCAGTAATGTCAAATGAGATGTCATCAGTGATGTCATCAGTGATGTCATTTGAGATGTCATCAGTGATGTCATCAGTGATGTCACTGACCATGTCATGAATGATGTAATATGTGACATCATCAGCAGTGGATTGCAGGTGCGCGATATATAGTTAGTGCAACTAACTATATATGGAATATATATATATATATATATATATATATATATATATATATATATATATATATATATATATATATCAGGAACTTCGTCTGCATATCATTCGCTGAACACAAAGGACGAATCGGACCCAAGCAGGTAAATTTGCAAATTTTTATTCAGTGCAACCTTCGTTCGCCATGACGCGTTTCGGGCCCTGGAGCCCTTGATCACATGACTTGGCCAATTGAAACTCTTGATTTTAAACTGCATTTTAGGATCACATGTCCCTGGGCCTATAGACATAACCAACAGACTTCTGCCTAATCCACACAACGTTACTCATAACAGCGAGGTGATATATACAATATACATGAAAGTGCTCAGCAATGTTACTAAAATTCAAATGTTACATCATTTTTGCTTTTGTTATTCTCCACTTAAAAACCCAGAATAGATGTTTGTGCAAATTTCGCGGTAAATAAATACATAAATACATATATATTTAATAAATATTAAATAATGCCCATTTCATTTAAAAATACATCAAATGTAAAATTATGGCCAATATTTCATTATATATGTTCAGTTACCCAAATAGATACAGAAAAACACTTTAAATTCATTAATATGAATTGATAAAAAATGTGCAAAATCTGCTTAATCTGTGCAAAACAAGCAACTTTCTTTTCAACTGGGTTACAAAAAAAGAGGAGAGTTTGAAAATAGAAGCCCCAGTGGGCTCAATGTGTTTGTGGATAACTGCGTCTATACTGCCCATATGAACATATTTGTCCTATGCACAATTTAGTGAGAGTGATGAAAATTTTCCCTTGTGAAAAAATAAAAAATTAAAATATATAAATGAATCCTAAAAGCAGTTTTCTGTTTGTATGATATACCCCACAGGTTTTCTCCTGAGCGTGCCCAGTGGTAGTACCCATGCTTATGTATTTTGTTTCTTATTTCAGTTTATAAGCATGTATACAAATCCTCAGTCGCATTAAGGCCATTCGGTTTCTTGGTATTCAATTCAAGGATGTATCTGGTCTCAAGCAGTCTCAAGCGTGCTTCCCTGTCTCCTCCTCTACGTAGTGGCAGCACCATATCTATAGTGTAATAGCTAAGGCAACTCAGATCACCCTTGTGGCATGAGTTGACATGTCTAGCCACTGGGTAAGTTTCATCCTTGTTGTTGACCGCCCGCATGTGCTGGAGTATGCGTTTGTGGACCTGTAGCTTGGTACTACCCACGTACCGTAGCCCACACGCACACTCCAGCACGTACACGACAAAATCTGATTTGCATGTCAATATCAACAAAGACGATACCACAGCGCCTTATGTATTAGGGCAGTATGTAAATTAAGAATTACGAATCTGGCTTTTATTTATTTATTTAAAATGACCAGGAGAAAATGTTAATTCCAAATGAATTTAAATATATATCGTCCTTGTGAAGACTTTAGACTGTAATATACATTGTAAAATTTACTGCTCACAGGGTTTTGACCGTAAGTCCTCTTTATATGTTCATGCCTGTAATGACGAAATGTTTTTTAAATCTGCTTCCTTCCGTGTCAATGGTAGACACTGACGAAGGAAAACCGAAACGCGTTTGTCTGCTTAGTGTTTGTTAATAATAAACGAACCTAATACTTCTCCCATGAGTGCCGGGTTCTCTTTTGAATCAGAAGATAATCGGAGCGGTAATCTAAAGACGTGGGGCGTCACCACGAGAGGCACCCGCCTACGAGTGCCCCGGTTCATTTTGGCGCAACGGAGCGGCGATTTACATAACGGGGCACCGCGCTCACCAAGGAAAAGCTACGCACCGAAGACCACGCAGAGAAGAGTGACCCGAGAGAGTGAGGCTTCACTGGAGGGTAAGCTCGAGTGCGTGTAGGTGTGCTGTATGAAGTTGTGAGTAGCAAGGCGAAAGGAGAAGTATAAACGTACTTTCACCAACGAAAATGGATGATGATATGTTTGGTGATAAGGCACGCAAGGAAGCAGCACTGGGCATGTTTCAAAAACGTCAAAAAGAGACTGGTGGGGCAAAAACAAGTGAAAACACAGATGGCAAAGATTCGCTAAGCAATCTCTTCATGCAACTGGAGAGACTGCGTGAAAGGGAAATAAGGAAGTGGTGGGAAGCCACTTCCTTGCAAAATTATGTTGATGTTGACAGAGTGCCGAGGGGACTCAGAATATATACTGTCCCGGCATATGAAAACCCGGATCCCCGGCTGTTGGAACTATGGGCGGAACATACAGCCCTATCCAGCCGAGGAATGCTCAATCTGCTGATACAATTAGCTTGGAGCGACAGAGAGAAGGCAATTGAGGAAATAAAACTATTGGAAGAAGAAATCAACAAAGAATCGAATGCATCAAAGAGGGATAACTTAAGATCTGAAATGAAAAAACGACTAGAAAGATACGAACTGAAAATCCGTCAAAGGAAGCAAGAAAAATATGAGAGGGATGAGAGAGACTATGCTCAGGGGAGAATTTTAACATTTGCAAAAAAATGTGATGCGCCCCGAAAAGAAATGAATAAAAAGAAAGTCTCTCCCACAACGGTACCAAGAGTTGAGACATCCGAATCGGACGTAACAGAGAATGATCAATCAGGTGATGAAATGGCAAGTGCTTCAAAAGACAAAACCCAGAAAACTCCTTTTCATATAGAGTTCAATCTGATTCGGGCATCATGGCTCCGGGGAGGGAAAAGCAAGCCCCCGGAAATCACAGAAGGACCAGAAGAGGGGGCTGGAAGGGGAAAAGGAAAAGGCAAGAACAACACGACTACCAGAACCACGAGGAGCAAACGTGGAGCAAGATGGTAAGAGAGCACGATAATTTAACGATTATCAATCTGACCAATAGAACACTCACACCATTGGAAGAAAAGACACTGAAATTGGGCTTGTCTTTCTGCCCCAACGAAAGACTCGAATTCACACAAACAAGGATTGACTTATTCACCTTTGTCCGTAAAATGAAGCTTCATAAATTCTTTAAATTAAAACCTACAATGAAAGAAAATAGAAAATTAAAAGCACAAGAGACTGACATCTTAACTATTGATGATCTCACAACTTGGGAGATTTTGGAGGAATTGAGAACCGACGAAGAGGAAGGTGGGGAGGGGGTGGACTCCGTTACACAAAGAACTAGAAGAGTAGGAGTCGAACAAGAGTCACCAACGACAAAATTCAAACCCCCCTCACAGTTCGTACCGACAATGCCATATGATGCAATCGACGCCTTCTCAGACGCCGTAACTAAAGATCTGGTAAAGTTCCGCAAACAGCAGAAGAAAATGAAAAAGAAAATACCAAATATGACAAAAGAACAAAGAGAGATTCTAAGGACACTGGACAATGACGAGGACATAATTTGCAAACCATCAGATAAACAATATTGTGGTGATGTCGAGGGACCAGTATTGCAAAGAAGTACATAGACAACTGGATGATGGGACATCCTATGAAAAGACAACAAGAACCAAATACGATGAAAGCATTACAAAATATCTAATACTGTTAAATACATGGCATAGTAACAACATGCTAGATACTGAGGAGTATTTCTTTTTAAAAAATAACAACCCGACAATACCCACCTTTTATCAGTTACCTAAGATACACAAGGACAGCAAAAATCCACCGGGAAGACAAATTGTTTCTTCCATAGGGAGTGTATCTGAAAATATGTCCACTTACATTGACCATTTTCTTTTTCAGAGTGTCCTATAGTTGGATTCGTACATTAGGGATACTAAAGATTTTGTAAACAAGATTGAGAATGTGGCATGCAAATCATCTTACATACTTATAACTATGGATATTACTAGTCTCTATACGAGCATTGACCATCAACAGGGACTTGTTGCCATCAAGTATTTTCTCGATAAGAGACCGATGAAATTTGCAAGACACAATGATATGCTCTTAGAGTTTATTGAATATTGCCTGTTTAACAATATCTTTTTATTCCAGGGACAAATGTACAGACAGATCACGGGGACAGCGATGGGGACCTGCTTCGCTCCCAGCTATGCGAACTTGTTCGTTGGCTGGTGGGAGGAGCAGGTCACCTGGAGCCCCGAATTCGGTAAATGGGCAGAAAATCTAAAACTGTGGTATCGGTATATTGATGACCTTTTCCTCGTTTGGGAAGGGTCAGTAACTTCTGCAGAAGAGTTTGTGGCAGAATTAAACCAGAACAGAATCAATCTAAAGTTTACAGCTGACATCAATGTATCGACAGTAAATTACCTGGACTTGAAAGTGAATCTAAAGGGTGAAAAAATTGAAACAGAACTTTTCAGGAAAGAGACAGCCGGAAACTCGGTACTACATGCCGAAAGCAGTCATCCTCCAACACTGGTAAGGAGCATCCCATATGGGGAACTCCTTAGAATTAAAAGAAACTGCTCAAAAAACACAGATTTTGTTAAAGCAGCACGAGAGAGCATTAATAGATTCCAAACCAGAGGATATAATAAATGCCTTTTAGAGAACACCTTCAAAAGGATAGAGAGAATTCCCCGAAAACAGCTTCTTAAAGAAAAAGATGAGAACATCAAGAAAGCTGAGAAACATGGAGGAAAGTTTAGACTGATTACTACTTTCTCAGAAGATTCAAACTGTCTGAGGAATATATTAAAAAAGAGCTGGCATATCCTCAAGACTGATCAGATTATAGGGAAAGATATTCCTATTTCACCCTTAATCACCTTCAGGAAAGGTAGATCTATTAGGGACAAAATTGTTCACAGCCATTTGGCTGATAAAACAGACACATCAGGTAGAATAAGAGACATGCCGGGCTTTTTTCCTTGCGGCAAATGCAAGGCATGTGAGAACAGCAAAAAAGTAACCACATATGAGATACCAGGGATGAGTGAGAAGAAGAAAATATCAAAATTTCTCACATGTCAGACCACCCACGCAGTATACTGCCTAACATGTCCATGTGGACTAAAATATATAGGGAGTACTGTAAAGAATGTCAAACTTCGGATACTTGAACATCAACGTGCGATTGCAAATAAAGATTTTAACTACCCTGTAGCGAAACATTTTGCCATCAAACACAAAAGCAAAAGAGAAATGCTGCAATATTTTGCTTTAGACTGTGTACCTATAGACCCAAGGGGTGGAGATAGGTTGCGGAGACTGAGAAGGTTGGAGTCCCGGCCATGAGTGCCGGGTTCTCTTTTGAATCAGAAGATAATCGGAGCGGTAATCTAAAGACGTGGGGCGTCACCACGAGAGGCACCCGCCTACGAGTGCCCCGGTTCATTTTGGCGCAACGGAGCGGCGATCTATATATATATATATATATATATATATATATATATATATATATATATATATATCAGGAACTTCGTCTGCATATCATTCGCTGAACACAAAGGACGAATCGGACCCAAGCAGGTAACTTTGCTAATTTTTATTCAGTGCAACCTTCGTTCGCCATGACGCGTTTCGGGCCCTGGAGCCCTTGATCACATGACTTGGCCAATTGAAACTCTTGATTTTAAACTGCGATTTAGGATCACATGACCCTGGGCCTATAGACATAACCAACAGACTTCTGCCTAATCCACACAACGTTACTCATAACAGCGAGGTGATATATACAATATACATGAAAGTGCTCAGCAATGTTACTAAAATTAAAATGTTACATCATTTTTGCTTTTGTTATTCTCCACTTAAAAACCCAGAATAGATGTTTGTGCAAATTTCGCGGTAAATAAATACATAAATACATATATATTTAATAAATATTAAATAATGCCCATTTCATTTAAAAATACATCAAATGTAAAATTATGGCCAATATTTCATTATATATGTTCAGTTACCCAAATAGATACAGAAAAACACTTTAAATTCATTAATATGAATTGATAAAAAATGTGCAAAGTCTGCTTAATCTGTGCAAAACAAGCAACTTTCTTTTCAACTGGGTTACAAAAAAAGAGGAGAGTTTGAAAATAGAAGCCCCAGTGGGCTCAATGTGTTTGTGGATAACTGCGTCTATACTGCCCATATGAACATATTTGTCCTATGCACAATTTAGTGAGAGTGATGAAAATTTTCCCTTGTGAAAAAATAAAAAATAAAAATATATAAATGAATCCTAAAAGCAGTTTTCTGTTTGTATGATATACCCCACAGGTTTTCTCCTGAGCGTGCCCAGTGGTAGTACCCATGCTTATGTATTTTGTTTCTTATTTCAGTTTATAAGCATGTATACAAATCCTCAGTCGCATTAAGGCCATTCGGTTTCTTGGTATTCAATTCAAGGATGTATCTGGTCTCAAGCAGTCTCAAGCGCGCTTCCCTGTCTCCTCCTCTACGTAGTGGCAGCACCATATCTATAGTGTAATAGCTAAGGCAACTCAGATCACCCTTGTGGCATGAGTTGACATGTCTAGCCACTGGGTAAGTTTCATCCTTGTTGTTGACCGCCCGCATGTGCTGGAGTATGCGTTTGTGGACCTGTAGCTTGGTACTACCCACGTACCGTTGCCCACACGCACACTCCAGCACGTACACGACAAAATCTGATTTGCATGTCAATATCAACAAAGACGATACCACAGCGCCTTATGTATTAGGGCAGTATGTAAATTAAGAATTACGAATCTGGCTTTTATTTATTTATTTAAAATGACCAGGAGAAAATGTTAATTCCAAATGAATTTAAATATGTATCGTCCTTGTGAAGACTTTAGACTGTGATATACATTGTAAAATTTACTGCTCACAGGGTTTTGACCGTAAGTCCTCTTTCTATGTTCATGCCTGTAATGACGAAATGTTTTTTAAATCTGCTTCCTTCCGTGTCAATGGTAGACACTGACGAAGGAAAACCGAAACGCGTTTGTCTGCTTAGTGTTTGTTAATAATAAACAAACCTAATACTTCTCCCATGAGTGCCGGGTTCTCTTTTGAATCAGAAGATAATCGGAGCGGTAATCTAAAGACATGGGGCGTCACCACGAGAGGCACCCGCCTACGAGTGCCCCGGTTCATTTTGGCGCAACGGAGCGGCGATCTATATATATCTATATACATATATATATATATTCACTGAAAAAACCATAGGTTATAGACCATATATAGTTAGGAATTAGCATTTACAAAACCTTGAAAATTCACTGAAAAAACCATAGGTTATAGACCATATATAGTTAGGAATTAGCATTTAAAAAACCTTATTTTACTCACACAAAACCATTGAAATTCCATATATAGTTAGTTGCACTAACTATATATTGCGCACCCGCAATCCACTGCTGATCATGTCACATATTACATCATTCATGACATGGTCAGTGACATCACTGATGACATCACTGATGACAACATCCAGTGATTATGTGTTTCTGTAAAGTTTAAATATGTTTTACATATTGAAGAATGAGTGGATGTATAAGTGTCTGAATGAAGGTTTTAGTAGGTGCGTGATTGACTGTATGAGTGAGTGATTAAATGCGTCTTACTGAATGCACGGGTTAGTGACTAAACTGTCTGAAAGTGTGCATCAGTATGTCTGTTGTTGTGCAAGCTGCTTCATGTGTTGATCAGTAGCTATATAAGTAGCTATATGGGTTATTGATTGGTTGCACAAGTATTTGTATGGGAGACTGAGTGTGTGTATGGCTGGCTGGGAGGTGTGTGACTCTGTGCAGATCAATGTGTACTTGTATCAGTGATTCTATAAGAGAGTAAGTATGTGTTAGTATATGTTTAAAAAATGTAAGGTGTTCTGTGTTTAACTGTATAGATGAGAAAATGGAAGTGTGATTGATTCTTTTCAGGACTGACTAGGTGTGTGAGTAACTCCATGGATGAGTGGCAGAGTGTGAGTGTCTGTATAGGTGTATGAGTGCATATGATAGTGTTGTCAAGATGAGTGATTGTATGTATGAATGATTGTATGAGTGAATGTGTGTGTAGACATAGGAATCAGTGAGTGCGTATGTAGTAACTAGTATTGGTGTGTCAATGGTTTCAAAAATTATACTCTGTATTTAACACTGGGTGTAACGGAGGTTATATTAGAGTGTGAGGAGATGCATTGTATTATCACATGAATGATATCATCAGTGATGTGATCATTGATGTCAAGTGAGATGTCATCAGTGATGTCATTTGAGATGTCATCAGTGATGTCATCAGTGATGTCACTGACCATGTCATGAATGATGTAATATGTGACATGATCAGCAGTGGATTGCGGGTGCGCAATATATAGTTAGTGCAACTAACTATATATGGAATTTGAATGGTTTTGTGTGAGTAAAATAAGGTTTTTTAAATGCTAATTCCTAACTATATATGGTCTATAACCTATGGTTTTTTCAGTGAATTTTCAAGGTTTTGTAAATGCTAATTCCTAACTATATATGGTCTATAACCTATGGTTTTTTCAGTGAATTTCAATGGTTTTTTAATAGCAAATATCATAAGCTGTCGAATGTCAAGTACGTGGTAAGTGAAAACATTTTCGTGTTTATGCACACTGATCTGCTTTGAATGGTGCCCCCCCCCCTCATTTCTATTAGGAGTACTCTCTCTTTGCAGATAGTGAAAGGTAGTTAACGCAGGCCTTTGCCCCCGTTGTAATCCGTCGTGCCTGCTTCTCTCTCCATTTGATTGATTGTTATCCAAGTATTTACTGTTTTAGAATTAGTTCTCTTTGGTTCATTCTCTATTTACAAACAAACACAGAGTCGCAATACTCTGTTTAGTCTTTGCAGATAACGAAAAATCGTGTAAAAAAAAAGAAAAGGAATCGAGCAAAATCAGTAGGCCACTAATGGGATCTCTTTTTGACCTCGCTAAAATAGAAACATTAGGAACAACCCCTCATGACAAATACAAAACTAGTGAGATGAACTGAACTCCACACAATGATGGCTGCAAAACAGCTCGGCTCCGCCACCCACCCCGCCCAAAATAACGATAAAGAGCGGCTGCCATGATTGGTTGCGGAATGGCCACGACGGAGCTACGAAATGATGCTGCTCTCATGCTAACCCCAGCTTCAGTCTGAAACATCCAGAAACACTGTAGACTACCAATTCGATCAGTTCCGGTAGCGCCCCAATGTAACCCGGTAGAGAAGAACTAGCCCTCCCCTCTTTCACTGATGGTTCTTGTTGCCTGTCCCTTCTGTTCTCATTTAACAGAACTATTTAGCCTGCTGAAAGGGGTTGTGTTCCGACCGCTGGTTGGTGGAGACATTTTGACTATATTCTGGACCTGCGTTGTCGCGTAATGCGTCATATGACGCGCCGCGTTAGCGCATCCGGAAGTCATCCGGGGCGCGCAGCGCGTAACGTAAGCATAACAAGTCATGTGACCTGTTAATAAAACTTTTCATTGGTTCATTTTACTTTTCTTATTGTAATGATGAAAGGCTTGGTCATATGACCTAAAAATTACGCTTTTCATTACTTCCGAACATTATTTTTTCTTAAATATATGTTATAATGTTCCAGGCTAATGTACTTTCCCGGAAATTTTACAACTGTCCTGCAAGTAAAATATATTCTTTTTTCGAGAAAAAGAGCGTTTCTTCGTCCCATGATGGAGCCGTTGAGCAAAAGAGGGTCGACCTGCTGTCTTAGTCGCCGATACGCCTGAATATGAGATTCTTATCGATCACTTTATGTTGCAGGAATAGAAAACACAACAGCCCTTGACCATTTATCTTTACTGCGTTCCTTCGTATTATACCTTTTACCCTTCATGTAATTGGTCTGCTTTATTTCACTTGCCTTTTAATGATTCTAAAACAGTGACTATTATTACAAACTTTACCAATGTATATACTACTACCATGTTTTCTTTTAAAAACCTTTATTGTGAAAATTTCATTATACAAATACGAGCCTATAACCACGTGGGCCGGCCACGGAGCAAACTGTAATCGTATGTGATGAGTAGACATTTACACTGTAGAGGAACGTAACGGGCGGGCCATTAGGTTGCAAGAACTAAGGTGTCTAACAGTTACGGAATCGGTGGACGTACATTTTATAATTAAAATACGACAGGGCCAGTTACAATAAAATTATCTAGATATACATTTGCGGGCAAGTACCATGGGTGACGTTAATTCGAACTTTCAACAGTACAGTAATCAATAACACATCAGAACTTAATATCAATAGGGATGTCGAAATATTCAATCAATTCTCGTCCCCGCCCGCCATGTGCTTCAAAACTGCATACGTATCTCGTGATTTCAAGGTTCTGCAACCAGTACACAACAAGGAGTTACGAGTCCCATTTATTCCGGCGCCATTTTGGGCGAGGACGGGCAGGTCCAGGATATAGTCAAAATGTCTCTACCAACCATCGACTATGATGATGTTCATATGCTGTATTTATTAGAGTAACACTCATCTGTCCACATGAAATTAATTTGCCACAATCTAAACATGTCATTTTAATCTTTCCAAAGTTCTTCTAAATATTTGGGACCGTTTCCCTTGCCTCTGAAGCTCTCAGTGCCACTTCTTTGATGAATGTACTAGCAGGTCAGGGGTTCTCCTCCAAATCTCTCTTTTATGCAGCACTATAATTAATTGGTGCCACCTCTCCATATGACGATGCATGGTATAGTTACCACAACTATATTTTTTTTCGGTTCCTCTGGAGAGTTCATCGTGGCAGATGAAGCGTGTAACGTACCGGGCATTTACCTTTTTTTGCATGTACAGGAAAGGAAAAAAAAATCGAGCGTCCGAGTTCTAAGGTGTCCCAGGGCCATTTTAGTGGAGGACATGATACAGCGATAATGCCCTGGATAAGGACACTTCCTTCGGGCACCCCACGCCGTCTTTCGGCGCAGCATTGTAGGATGGCCACACCAGTGCGGCAACTTGCTAGACACCACCTCGGTGCCATCCGGATCTCGGCGCCCCACTGCAGATGAACTGCCTCCACATGGAGAAGCGGGAGAGGCTCGTTTGCGCCGCCTCCCCCCCCCCCCTTCGGGCACCCCACGCCGACTTTCGGCGCAGCATTGTAGGATGGCCACACCAGTGCGGCAACTTGCTGGACACCACCTCGGTGCCAACCGAATCTCAGCGCCTTGTGTTGTCTTCCATTCCGAAAATATTGTTGGCAGCATTTTGAAAGGAAAGACAAACAGCCGTTTGTGGCCCTCACTACACCGTTCTCCTAGTGAGTCTCACATTGTTACATTTAGGAAGAATGTTGAAGAGTAGTATGTTGAAAATCTGAAGCCATTGTTATACAAACTCTCAACCAGCCTTGGATGGAAAAATCCTGAAGAATGTACAAACTGAAAACCAGTTTTTCTCTGTATAGCATCAGCAGCAACGCTTGAGTCAGCTTTGTGTGAAGCCGCCATTTTGATTCAATCAATAGCGTCCCCCTGCACACATTCAGGGACCTGGTCGTGTCTTCAGGTCAAACGGATTGTGGGACAAGATGCACAAAGGAAAAGGAAAAAAGTTCCGCCGGACCCCGGGAGGTGGCCGCCTATGTCATGGGCGATCTTAGGCCACACCAGGGCAATAGTGAAGCTGCAGCAGGTGCAAATAAGCTTCAGACAGTGTTACAAGCGCTGCTCAGAACTCTCAACTATGACACCACCTCGGTGCCATCCGGATCTTGGCGCCTTGTGCTGGTTCCGGCCTATTCACACATCGGTCCGCTACTGACGCCACCTCACAGGCCAACGGGGCACCCCACGCCGACTTTCGGCGCAGCATTGTAGGATGGCCACACCAGTGCGGCAAATTGCTGGACACCACCTCGGTGCCATCCAGATCTCGGCGCGTTGTGCTGCCTTCGACCTATTCGCCACAAGTGCGCACGCAACTCAGCTGCATAGCGAGTGAAACACCAAGGGGCGCCCCACTGCAGCCGAGGAACCTCCATCTTGGGGGCGACGCACAGCATCACATTGCTTTCCAATGCAGTCAGATCCTCAAACAGCCCCCACTGACTGACGCGAACTCACAGGCCAACGGGGTGCCCCACGCCGACTTTCGGCGCAGCATTGTAGGATGGCCACACCAGTGCGGCAAGTTGCTGGACACCACCTCGGTGCCATCCGGATCTTGGCGCGTTGTGCTGCCTTTGGCCCCATTCGCACATCAGTCCGCTACTGACGTCATCTCACAGGCTAATGGGGCGCCCCACGCCGACTTTCAGCATTGTAGGATGACCACACCAGTACAGCAACTTGCTAGACATCACCTCGGTGCCATCCGGATCTCGGCGCCCCACTGCAGATGAAGTGCCTCTCAACTATGAAACCACCACTGTGACATCCGGATCTTGGCGCGTTGTGCTGCCTTCGGCCTATTCGCACATCGGTCCGCTACTGACGCCATCTCACAGGCTAATGGGGCGACCCACGCCGAGTTTCAGCATTGTAGGATGACCACACCAGTGCAGCAACTTGCTAGACATCACCTCGGTGCCATCCGAATCTTGGCATCTCAACGCCTAGTGGTATCTTCCATACAGAAAATATTGTTACGCTACCTTTGGCCCCATTCGCACATCAGTCCGCAACTTAGACATCACCTCGCTGCCATCCGGATCTTGGCATCTCAGCGCCTTGTGGTGTCAGTCAGAAAATATTGTTGCGCTGCCTTTGGCCCCATTCGCACATCAGTCCGCTACTGACACCATCTCACAGGCCAACAGGGCGCCCCACGCCGACTTTCAGCATTGTAGGATGGCCACACCAGTGCGGCAACTTACTAGACACCACCTCGGTGCCATCCGGATCTTGGCGCGTTGTGCTGCCTTCGGCCTATTCGCACATCGGTCCGCTACTGACGCAAACTCACAGGCCAACGGGGCGCCCCACGCCGACTTTCAACATTGTAGGATGGCCACACCAGTGCTGCAACTTGCTGGACACCACCTCGGTGCCATCCGGATCTTGGCGCGCTGTGTTGCCTTCGGCCTATTCGCACATCGGTCCGCTACTGACGCCGCCTCACGTGCCAACGTATTTTCTCCGCATTTTATACCCTATGCCGCATAACAGGTCATGTGACTTGTTTATAAAACTTTTCATTGGTTCATTTTACTTTTGGTTTCCTAATGATGGAAGGCTTGATCATATGACCTAAAAACAACACTTTTCATTGGATGAAAACTTTTTTTTTTTCCAAACGATGAAAGCCCCACCTTGTTTCTGGATGTTTCAGACTGAAGCTGGCGTCAGCATGAGAGCACCACCATCTCGTAGCTCCGTCGTAGTCATTCCGCGAGCAATCATGGCAGCCGCTCCCCACCAGAAGCCTGCAGGAGTCGGGGCCCCCAAAACTTTTGATGAATTCTCAAGGCGGAGGGGACGCTTTCGAGAATGGGGTCCAAGACCTAGCAGACAAGCGTCCGATTTCCAAGGTGTCCCAGGGCCATTTCAGTGGACCAGGCCCAAAAAGGAAAGAGCCTGCCGCCATTTTGAGAGTCCTGTGACAGCCGCCTATCGCTGCACCGCAAGAGTGGGCGCAACTCAGCTGAATTGCGGCTTTTGACACAGTGGACCAAAAACGGACGGAATGGCAACTGAAACGGTAAAGGGGCGCCCCACTACAACAGATGACACTCCACCTGGAGAGGCCCGTTCACGCCGCCTCCCCCGGGGCGCCCCACGCCGTTATTCGGAGCAGCATTGTAGGATACCAAAACCAGTGCGGCAACTTACTGGACATCACCTTGGTGCCATCGTTCTGCTGCCTTGGAACTATTCGCACAACAGTTTGCTACTGAAGACCCACCCCCCGCGACGCCCCACGCCGTTATTTGCTGGGTGGCAACTTACTAGACATCACTTTCGTGTCATCTAGATTTCAGCGCGTTCTGCTGCCTTGGAACTATTCGCACAACAGTTTGCTACTGATGACCCGCCCCACGCCGGAAATCTGGACGTTGTGCTGCGTTGGGACTATTCGCACAGCCGACCGCTACTTCGTTGTTTTTCCCTAAAAATGTTTATATGTTATTACTATTTTTGTTTTCTTGTATATATTTATAAATTATTAAAGTTTTATAATCTTACTACTTTGTCGGAGTGCTATATATTTTTAATGTGACACATAATTGTAAAAACTTTGATGTACAAAGAGTCATCCCTGGAATCTTCCGCTTCACGCTCGGTCCCCTCCCCAATCACAATACAGGATGGTTTTCAGATAATAGCAACGCTTCTGCTGTGACGGATCTCATCGAGTGTGGGCCTTGATCTACTATAACTCCTTTGAAGAGGGGTGAATCTTTACAGCTGTGGCCATAAACTACATCTGCAGGGCTAGCTGATACCCTAGGACCAGCCTGGACAATCGGACACAGAGGAAAAGGAGTGTCAGAGGGTGCAGTAGTGAATAGGGCGAAAGGGAGGTGTCGGGCGGGCACAGGGTGTGATTCTCAGGAAAGAGCAGCGCAGATGGGGGGAGGTTTATTACCCATGCATAAGACAGAGAGCGGGGGTGACCACTGCCTGGGGGAGATGCTTGCGAGGGTGGGGAGCCATGCTAAGGATCGACAGCGTGCACAGAGTGGGTCTGGTCAAGGCATCTAAAATGGCTGCCGTGCACGACAAAAGTGTGGCATTTGAAAAAAGACAAGATGGCGCAGACAATGTTTTTCAACACTTCCTGATTTCCTTCGAATCGAACGTTAACAGACGTTGGGGCATATTACCAAAGTTAAGCGATATTTATCCCTAACGATGCATTGCAAAGATTTTTTTACCGTCAGAAATTATCGCAGATAAACCTTGCTATTATCAAAGTTTATCGCAAATACGATAAAAACCGACCGCAATGCATTAATATCGCTGAAAACTCAGCGATATTCATGCATTACCGAGCTAATCCTCTTAGCCATGTTATCCACCTCCCATAGGATAACATGGCTAAGAACTGCTCAGGGCAGCTGTTACTTTTTGGAGATATTCGCGCTTATCTCGAATATTTCCAAAAGTTGATAATAGGAGATAGCGATGTTAGCGACTGTTTCCAGTCGCTAACATCTTGGCATGCCCACTTTGCATGTCATTAGTGATAAATATCACTCACATGCAAAGTGGGGCCCAAGATGGTCGCTATCTCCTACTAGCCGTCGCTAACTGGTGTTAGCAACAGCTAGGTAATACAGATATAATTTTATCTCCGCGAAGCGGAGCGCTGTTACAGATATATATCTTGTTTTTGAACGTTAATTTCTCAAAATGCACTGAAGCACATATATTGAGACCTAGCAAAGGCACATCGGGCTGCCAGTCCCTAATATTTTACCAAGTTTCGTGCAAATCCATTCAGCCGTTCGATTATTATTATTATTTATTTTTTTTGCCCCGCGGGGCCCTTTTAAAACCTCCACATCAAACCTAGGGGATCAGCGAGGATCTACTATGCCCCCTTATGGTCATTTGCCCCTTCGCTTTGGCCTCCTCTTGTCTCTCGATCCTACCGAGAGACAAGATGGCGGCCGCTACGGACTGTTTGGAATGTTTACAGACACCGGAGAGCCAATCAGCTTCGCTTCGCAAAGCTCCGTAACGCGAAAAGTACGCGAAGCGGTGCGCTGTTACAGATATATATCTTTTTTTGAACGTTAATTTCTCAAAATCCACTGAAGCACATATATTGAGACCTAGCAAAGGCACATCGGGCTACCAGTCCCTACAATTTTGCCAAGTTTCGTGCAAATCCATTCAGCCGTAAGATTATTATTATAATTTTTTTTTTTTGCCCCGCGGGGCCCTTTTAAAACCTCCACATCAAACCTAGGGGGTCAGCGAGCATCTACTATTCCCCCTTATGGTCATTTGCCCCTTCGCTTTGGCCTCCTCTTGTCTCTCGATCCTACCGAGAGACAAGATGGCGGCCACTACGGACTGTTTGCGGCCACTACGGACTGTTTGGAATGTTGACAGACGCCGGAGAACCAATCAGCTTCGCTTCACAAAGCTCCGTTGCGCGAAAAGTACGCGTCCTAGGCCGCTGCCCGGTCCGCGCTTACAGATATATATCTTTTTTTAAACGTTAATTTCTCAAAATCCACTGGAGCACATATATTGAGACCTACAAAAGGCACATCGGGCTACCAGTCCCTACAATTTTGCCAAGTTTCGTGCAAATCCATTCAGCCGTTCGGGCTAAAAGTGAGGCCAACCGCCCTATGGAAATTAACATGGGAAAAACGCGTTTTGGGACCCCCCTTTTTTCTCGGCCCCCCCTTGACGAACCCCCCCCAAATTTTCAAAGGCTGCTCAGAAACAAAATGTGCCATTTTCCTGAAAATTGCAGCCAATTCCGTCCACAAACGGCAAAGTTATTAGACATAGAATTTTCAAAAATCCCATAGAGAAAAAATCCTAACTATATATACCTACTGGCGACCGCCAGTAGGTAATATATATATATATATGTAGGCTCGCGTGTCAAAGAACACATGTCTCACTCGTGGGGCTTCTTTAACAGGGCTTTATTCCTTCCACAAAAAAGCTTGGATAGCTTGACAAGCGGGGAGAGTTCATTTCAAAATCTGTATCGTCCAATAACCCTGACGCGTTTCGAAGGCGGCTGCCTTCTTCCTCAGAGGGTGACGAAGTAATTAACAGGTGGGCAGCAGGACAGGCCTCTTATGTTATGATGGCAAGCCCCTAGATGGGCTGTGCTAATGCAGCAGTGCCTCATGGTCCTAGTAGTCCTGCCAGTAATTTTTGTTGCATATTGCGTCAATCTCCCCCTTTGTCAACTGTGGAGGCAAAGTCTCGTGCGGAAGCCCCTCGCCTGCCAGGCGGCGTCTCGTTTGAAGAGCTGGAAATCGGTGTATACCGTGAAACCAACGAGCTGTATGTTCGTCCTTTCAGGGCTCCTCCCTCGACGATGCCTGGCGGTGCTTGGCGTGATGCAGTTACCCTGCGGCGCTCCTTTCCCCACCAAGGCGCTAGCACTCTTCAAGGCGGGTGCGGCTGGGAAGGTGATGGGACCATCCATAAATGTAGGCTCGCGTGTCAAAGAACACATGTCTCACTCGCGGGGCTTCTTTAACAGGGCTTTATTCCTTCCACAAAAAAGCTTGGATAGCTTGACAAGCGGGGAGAGTTCATTTCAAAATCTGTATCGTCCAATAACCCTGACGCGTTTCGAAGGCGGCTGCCTTCTTCCTCAGAGGGTGACGAAGTAAGAGGGTGAGGAACAAGCGCATTTGAAATGCCTACTCTATCACTAACTTTGCCTGAGAGTGGAATAGAGGAAGACTCAGGACTTTCTGTGTGTGTTTATATCTATATATCTATATCTATCTATATATATATATATCTATCTATATATATATATATATATATATATATATATATATATATATATATCAGGAACTTCGTCTGCATATCCTTCGCTGAACACAAAGGACGAATCGGACCCAAGCAGGTAAATTTGCTAATTTTTATTCAGTGCAACCTTCGTTCACCATGACGCGTTTCGGGCCCTGGAGCCCTTGATCACATGACTTGGCCAATTGAAACTCTTGATTTTAAACTGCATTTTAGGATCACATGACCCTGGGCCTATAGACATAGCCAACAGACTTCTGCCTAATCCACACAACGTTACTCATAACAGCGAGGTGATATATACAATATACATGAAAGTGCTCAGCAATGTTACTAAAATTCAAATGTTACATCATTTTTGCTTTTGTTATTCTCCACTTAAAAACCTAGAATAGATGTTTGTGCAAATTTTGCGGTAAATAAATACATAAATACATATATATTTAATAAATATTAAATAATGCCCATTTCATTTAAAAATACATCAAATGTAAAATTATGGCCAATATTTCATTATATATGTTCAGTTACCCAAATAGATACAGAAAAACACTTTAAATTCATTAATATGAATTGATAAAAAATGTGCAAAGTCTGCTTAATCTGTGCAAAACAAGCAACTTTCTTTTCAACTGGGTTACAAAAAAAGAGGAGAGTTTGAAAATAGAAGCCCAGTGGGCTCAATGTGTTGAAGAAAGTGATCTATATCCCACACAGTCGATGTTTTCTTATCCAGCGAAAGGCCAAATCCTGATTGTGGCGGTTCGCGTCTAACAGAAAGATAAGTCCGTTTGGTACTTCGTTTTTGAATCAGGATTTGGCCTTTCACTGGATAAGAAAACATCGACTGTGTGGGATATAGATCACTTTCTTCATTTGAATATAAGCATGCGCTGCAAACTGAAAATGAAGAATTGGTAGTGCCTTCTTACAAAGGGAGCGAGGTGTCTGCCGCCCGTCAAGATTGGCAGCCACTGCGTACAAACATAATTTCAAGGCCATGAACTAATTTCACAGTTCCCAAAGATTAATCCAGCCCTGAGGAGAGTTTGGCAATCCATATAGCCATAACTCGAAACGCGTCGGCTAAGTGGGATCAAATCCTTCGTAAATTCTTCAGAACACCCAGAGCCCTTGAATGAATTGCTTTCTGGGTGTATAAATTGTCATAAAGTTTTTTGATTCCATCTACAATTTCAGTTAGATAACAGGGACAGTGACTGTTTAAAACTTCATGATATTGAGTATATGTGTATATAAATTGTTTTTGACATGCTCAATGTTATGTAATATATTTACGAATGTATTGGATCACATTGTAGGTGCGAAATGTATTGTAAATATGTGTTTAGAGTCATGTATAGCACAATATAATTTTTTTATTATTCACTTGTTTACATTAATGTGATACTTTTGTGTAGTAGATAATGTGTTCGTTTTTTGGCTAAAAAGCATCTCTTTCTAAAAAATAAAAATTAAAGAGGCAAAAGTTGTTGCCAAGATAAGCATAGTAATTTTTGTTTATCTTTTTTGATCATAAATTTGATCTAAACTGTAGGAGGTGTGGGTAAACACTTTTTTCTTCTTAATTGTGATGCTAAGCATGACTCATCAGCGCTGCATATTCTTCTGATCCTCAGCATCTCCCCATAGGGGATGCTGCGGATCAGGTGGCCTGGGTGATGGCTGGACGCATGGAGGACCGTGTTGCCCACGGTCTCCTTGCGATGCAATCTGGTTTGGAGATCCCCTCCCGTCACCTAGACTTCAACATCTAAAAAGTTGACTTTGTTATCACTGATCGTGCCGGTAAAACTCAGATTCCAGTCATTTACATTTATGTCTGATATGAACTGTTCAGCCTCCGTAGTTGACCCCCTCCAAATTATAAAGAGGTCATCAATGAATCTATATAGTGACACAACCTTGTTGTTCATCACCTCTGCATGCGTGATTCCCAGGACCTGCTCCTCCCACAGCCCCATGTGCAAGCACGCGTTGCTGGGGGAGAAGCATATATATATATATATATACATATACATATATATATATATACATATATATATATATATATATATATTCCCCAAAAAAGCATCAGATGCGTTCCCCTGTTACCGGAGCTCTGGCCCTTCAGGGTGGCTCATAAACATGGGCACAGGGCAGCCCACCATCACCTTCCTGGCAAAACAAACAAGGTGAGGCCCAATACAGTAGAAACTGGCTTTATTTCCAAAGTCTCAAAAGTGCCTGCTTTCATGCGTCTAACGTTTCGGCGTCATGCCTTGCTCACAGACTGGATCACAAGGACCCAGGTGCGCTAGAGCCTGATTTAACACGGTGCACCACATGACTGTAATGATGAACTACTGCTCCCAAAGTGCATTGTGTGTGATATATATATTCGGAGCAGTGTATGCAAGCAGTGACGCTGCACTCGCAGCGTGATTATAAACGTTCTGCCAAAGTGGGCGTGCCATGTAGTGCATTCTGGTATTTAAAGTTCCGTTATTTCAATACCCTTCATGGGTTACCTCCCATTGTGATCCTGATACTTTCTCATCCTTTAGTAGGTTTGCATAAACACTGGGTAAGTAAACTGCCTTCTGTTTCGCAACCAATAGGCCCACGTTGCTCTCCTGGCATTTACTTGGCTTGTCAGTGCCTGAGACTCACAGTTATCAGCGAGGGGGCTTTCCGTGACCCAGGCAGCCCACTGGGCCGGAGGATATTTCATGTGCTGCGAGTGCGGCGTAAGACTATTGCAGCTGTGCCTCATTTGATGCCAGAGATCAAGGGCATGATGGCCCGAAACATGTTTGGTGAACCTGGGGTGTGGAGGCAACGTCTGGTTCCCTGCTACTTGCCGAATAAAGAAGGTGACAAACACGGCTGTGTGCGGCTTCTCAATTCAGGGTTCTTTGCATTTGGATATTGTTGCGGCCCAGCCCGGGTCGCGAGAAGCCCCGCTGCGGAAGAGCGGCTCCATTAGTGCAATGAACTTTGAAGTGCTTAACGGAACAGCGTGAACCGGTTTTGGTGAGCGACAAAAGCAAGGACCCAGCCGTGCTTTCTACATGCACAAACTACTTGAGTTTTCACACAAGGAGAGACATTGCTGCATTTCATTATGGCTGATGAATTTTTAGAACTACAGAGACCAGAATGCAAATGTGACACGCCCACTGGGCCGGAGGATATTTCATGCGCTGCGAGTGCGGCGTAATACTATTGCAGCGGGGCCTCTTTTGATGCCAGAGATCAAGGGCATGATGGCCCGCAATATGTTTGGTGAACCTGGGGTGTGGAGGCAACGTCTGGTTCCCTGCTACTTACCAAATAAAGAAGGTGACAAACACGGCTGTGTGCGGCTTCTCAATTCAGGGTTCTTTGCGTTTGGAGATATATATATATATATATATACATATATATATATATATATATACATACATATATAACACAGTGACGGTAGCCACTCTGCAGTTATAGTTAGGATTCCCAGAGGTAGGAATTCGTCAGATTTTTGCTTGCTAATAACTGTCACGGTTTGATGAATCTCCATGAAACTTAGCAGACCTGTCGTAATTTGGCAGTGACTAGATTAGCATTTAGCTCAGCTACACGAACTTTCGTGTTTAAATTGACCATACTTGTGGGGGCCATTTTGTATTTCCTGGCTTCCATTTCCCTGAACGTGCGGCCTCGTGGTCAGCATGCCCTTTTGTCCTTTCTTTGTACCAATGACCATTTAACTTGCCCAGCAACAGGCTATTTTTAGCATTGGTCAAGCTCACGCATGCGTACTCGAACATTTAGATTAATGAGTGGTCACCTCTCAGGAATGTTCTCTAAAAACTGACCAGTAGTACTAAACTCCTCCCACATGTTGGCTGTGTTTTCATAATGCCCTTATATGTACCTAAACTGTGCAAAAGTATACCGCCTACCCTTTTTATTGCTGTCTAAATTGTATAAAAGAGGTCACACACCGATGTCCGGTGTGATACTTCTTGCATTACCGAAGGGTGCTGTAGGAATGTACCACCACCCCATGGGGTCCTAATAAACTTGTCTTTTGCATTTCCAGTTTCCGTGCCAACTTCTATTCTATGGTGTTCGTGAGTTTTTTGCAGAGTATGTAGACCTGACGAAGCCCGATACCACAGACCTATTCTTTTTTCTACTTTGGCAGCCAACACAAAGTTGTGTGATGATTAGTTAAGATGGTGCAAATAAAAAACGATGGGTCCCAAAACAGGTTTATCCACCTATGTTTTTTCCATAGACTTTTTAGACAGGGGTAGCGACAAAATGACTGAACAGATGTACATGAAATCTGGCATGAATATAGATTATGGGGTGGAAAGGGTCTTTTTTGTTATGTGATCTGAATTTTTTCACTTGTTTTTCAGTAATAAGGCACAATAACTTAGTGATATATTGGGCCGCGGTATACTGTGGTACCTTGGCGGTATACCACGGTACATGTGAATGAAGACACCCAGTATTATTGGTTAATCTAACCCCTTGAAAAATAAAAAGGCAGCTATATTGGTTAGACCACACTGTGTGTGTACTGTGTTTCAATGGGAAATCTACTTCATTATTCTTTTTGGAATGTATAGGAAAAAAAAGATGAGTCAGTTTCAGGGGTGTGGACGTCTTTTAAAAATCTACTTGCCTAAAGGGCAAAATTATTCAGAAATCTGCTTGCCCTTCCAGAGAAATCCACTTGTCCTACTTAATAACTAAATCTTACATGAACCACAACAGACAAGTTCAAAACTTTTTATAGTAGCAAAAACATGTCAGTTCAAACAGATTGAGGTGATCTTGGGCGTGAAATGGTGCAATTTAGTATGTTTTAATATATTTGTTCAAGTTCATTTTAATCCCTATACCCTGATACAAAGCTCCTACTGCCAGTAAACAGCTGGAATGGAGCTACGTTTTTAGAATTGGAATTTTTGATACAAAGGTAACACAGATATGTGCAGAATCTGAGTTTACCTACTTTCATAAAGGAGGAGGATCAGAACCTGGGACAAATAAATTACAAATAATCTCTGCATATGGTGCATTTACCCCCCCCCCCTTAAAAATCGCCACTCAACAGTAAATTACACCTATAACTCTTGAAAGGTCACAATCACGAGGCACCTAAATCACATTTTTAACACACACTTTTTGCAATTGATAAATAATGTTCCTTCTTTTCCCTTTCCTGCCCATATTCTCGAGTTCTGGCTCCCTCGCTTACATACTAATTTTTTTCATATTTTTGATGATATCTTCTATCTACTTTATCTACCTTTTCATTTTTATCTCAGTTTTTTCCCTCCTCTGGTCTCTTCTTGCTTTTCCAGCTCTCTCAGCTTGTTCTCTCCTTCCTGTTGAAGTGAGCAGAATTTCTTCAAGAGCTGCTACTTTTGAGCTACTGATCCTAAATATCTCTCCAGAGAGGAAAGTCCCAGAAGAGTGTCTGACAACCCCTGGAACATCTGCTAAGACAGGCACTCTGCAAAGCGGTAGGCCCAAAAAACACTGCAAACACGCCTCATACAGACACACACACTGAATTCATTTTGGTCACTCCCTCTCTCCTGCTTTGCTTCTCTGATCCTACCTCCCATCACACAAGAACTTGATTTTTTGCAACTATACCCACTGCACTACACCTTGCCAACTAGATTAATTATCTTTATTTTCTCAAACACAAAAGATAGCTTCACTGAATGCACATGAGAACACCAAAGTCATATCCATCAATCAATCAGACGGTATTTGTATAGCGCTGCTTATCACCCTGGGGGTAGCCAGGCGCTGTATACAGTTGGCAAAGTGCTGCCAGCACTACAGCTCTACCCAAGTAACACATCAACATACGCCTTGTAGGCATTCAGATAATCTTAACCTAAATCTACTTCACACATTGCATCAGTAACTTTTACCAGACTAGTGATGCTGCCAGAAAACAATCTCCCTTGGCCGGGCCAATGGACAACTGACCACCCAGCTCAATAAAAAACAAAAAAGTGCTTCAGCACACCACAAACTCCGACCACTAAAAAGGCCTTTACTAGAATCAGCTCATGCTAGTTTCATGTTAAGTAACAATAAACTTTACTATACAAGACCTTTAAGGAATTACTACTAACCATCACAATCAAACACAACTAAACAATTAACAATTGATTGAAGGAAATCTGCCAAAGTATGAAAGGGCACAAATGTGAAAGCACTACAATACCACAGCGGCGGCTCCTTTGCTATGGCCGAGAAGTGTCGACCCCCCCCACACAGACCCCATCATCCTGCCGACTGTCTCAAAAAGGCAGGAAAGGAATTGTAAAACAATAATAAATAATTTTTATTATTGTTTTATTTTTCCTTTACTGACCAGTCTTTGGGGGCAGGCAGGGGGGTTACAGGCACTGAGGGGTAGTGGTGGGCCCTGCCTTCAGTGAGCAAGATGGTTTGGCCGGCCAAACCCACATGCGCACTGAAGCTGTCTATATCCCAAGCTGCATTGCCGGGCTGGAGAAAGCAGGCAGTCTCACTGGGAGCGTAAGTTCATGGCGCTCAGGACAATCCTGACACTGCTTTCATACTGCAACCAGCAGCATGAGAGCAGCGTCCGGATTGGCCGCAGTGGAGTCTGGGAGCCTGTGCTTGGAGGAGAGGAGAGGAGAGGACCAAAAGAGTGTGAAGCGGCAGGTCGAAGGTACATTTTTCTTTCATTCTCCCCACCCGCCATTCTTGGTCAACACCAACCGCTATTGCAATACCATACTAATGGTACAAGCCTAGCAGAACAGATAACATGACAACATAACATTAGAAAACCAGATACCTACACATTACAAACATTAACCCTTCTCTGCCACGTCTAATGCCCCTTGACATACACTACTAACTCAGCATGGCACATATTCGCCCATTTTTCAGAACCCAATAGAAATGTATTCACTTGCCCCATTTCCACAATGTCACAACAATGCACATATTACCACAACATAGCACAATTCATTGACACACGGGCGGAGGAATGCACCCCATACCGAGAGGCTGGGGAATCAGCTGAAGGGTAGATAGATGTGGTGGACAGGCAGAGGTTGGCAGGAAAAAGTTTGAGAAAATCAGCTTTCTGCTATGCAACACACATTGGGAATGGGCATGCCCAATCCATGTGCTGGTACTTGTATGTGGGGGGGGGGGCTTGAACCCGGTTCCTCCCCGTGCTACTCCTTCATTTACCACCAGACCCAACGACGACAACCAACAGTGGACAATGCAGTCAGTTAGAACTGGACCACACTGGCTGTCAGTCTAGCACTGAGGGACAGCCAGCCTGTGCCTTGCCTTGCCCCTGCCGGTCCACAATCCACTTCCCCTCTACTCCAGCCTCCAATTATTCTGCCCTTGCACCACAGCCTCCATTTATTTTCACACTCATCAAACTGATGACATCTTCTGACTTCACTACCTCTCTAAACCCCCCAAAGCTAATCCTCAACCCCAGTCAAACCCATGACCACATCATCATCGTAGCAGCTCGTCCTTTGCTTGATAAACATGCCACAACTCTCTCTCCCTAAACCCACAACTCCTTCCTCGGACTCACCAAGCTCTACCCATCCCTTAACTCTCCCCCGAGTTCTCCCTTTATCAGATTCCCCAGCCACTACCCACCCCTTGACTCTCCCCCGAGGTCTCCCTTCATCTCACTCCCCAGCCTCTACCCATCATTCGACTCTCCCCCGAGGTCTCCCTTCATCTCACTCCCCAGCCTCTACCCATCCCTCGACTCTCCTCTGAGGTCTCCCTTCATCTCACTCCTCAGCCTCTACCCACCCATTCATCTCCCCGAGATATCCCTTCATCTCACTCCCCAGCCTCTACCCATCCCTCGACTCTCCTCTGAGGTCTCCCTTCATCTCACTCCCCAGCCTCTACCCAACCCTTGACTCTCCCTGAGGTCTCCCTTCATCTCACTCCCCAGCCTCTACACACCCATTGACTCTCCCCGAGGTCTCCCTTCATCTCACTCCCCAGCCTCTACCCACCCCCTGACTCTCCCCCGAGGTCTCCCTTCATCTCAATCCTCAGCCTCTACCCATCACTTGACTCTCCCCCGAGGTCTCCCTTCATCTCACTCCCCAGCCTCTACCCACCCCTCGACTCTCCCCCGAGGTCTCCCTTCATCTCACTCCCCAGCCTCTATCCATCCCTTGACTCTACCCGAGGTCTCCCTTCATCTCACTCCCCAGCCTCTACCCATCCCTTGACTCTCCCCCGAGGTCTCCCTTCATCTCACTCCTCAGCCTCTATCCATCCCTTGACTCTCCCCGAGGTATCCCTTCATCTCACTCCCCAGCCTCTACCCACCCCTTGACTCTCCCTGAGGTCTCCCTTCATCTCACTCCCCAGCCTCTATCTGTCCCTTGACTCTCCCCAAGGTCTCCCTTCATCTCACTCCCCATCCTCTACCCACCCCTTGACTCTCCCTGAGGTCTCCCTTCATCTCACTCCTCAGCCTCTACCCATTCCTTGACTCTCACCCGAGATCTCCCTTCATCTCACTCCCCAGCCTCTACCCATCCCTTGACTCTCCCCGAGGTCTCCCTTCATCTCACTCCCCAGCCTCTACCCATCCCTTAACTCTCCCCGAGGTCTCCCATCATCTCACTCCCCAGCCTCTATCCATCCCTTGACTCTCCCCGAGGTATTCCTTCATCTCACTCCCCAGCCTCTACCCACCCCTTGACTCTCCTCGAGGTCTCCCTTCATCTCACTCCCCAGCCTCTACCCATCCCTTGACTCTCCTTCCCGAGGTCTCCCTTCATCTCACTCCCCAGCCTCTATCCGTCCCTTGACTCTCCCCGAGGTCTCCCTTCATCTCACTCCACAGCCTCTACCCACCCCATGACTCTCCCTGAGGTCTCCCTTCATCTCACTCCCCAGCCTCTACCCATCCCTTGACTCTCCTTCCCGAGGTCTCCCTTCATCTCACTCCTCAGCCTCTACCCATCTCTTGACTCTCACCCGAGGTCTCCCTTCATCTCACTCCCCAGCCTCTACCCATCCCTTGACTCTCGCCGAGGTCTCCCTTCATCTCTCTCCTCAGCCTCTACCTACCCCTTGACTCTCCCTGAGGTCTCCCTTCATCTCACTCCCCAGCCTCTACCCACCCCTTGACTCTCCCTGAGGTCTCCCTTCATCTCACTCCTCAGCCTCTACCCATTCCTTGACTCTCACCCGAGATCTCCCTTCATCTCACTCCCCAGCCTCTACCCATCCCTTGACTCTCCCCGAGGTCTCCCTTCATCTCACTCCCCAGCCTCTACCCATCCCTTAACTCTCCCCAATGTCTCCCATCATCTCACTCCCCAGCCTCTATCCATCCCTTGACTCTCCCCGAGGTATTCCTTCATCTCACTCCCCAGCCTCTACCCACCCCTTGACTCTCCTCGAGATCTCCCTTCATCTCACTCCCCAGCCTCTACCCATCCCTTGACTCTCCTTCCCGAGGTCTCCCTTCATCTCACTCCCCAGCCTCTATCCGTCCCTTGACTCTCCCGAGGTCTCCCTTCATCTCACTCCCCAGCCTCTACCCACCCCATGACTCTCCCTGAGGTCTCCCTTCATCTCACTCCCCAGCCTCTACCCATCCCTTGACTCTCCTTCCCGAGGTCTCCCTTCATCTCACTCCTCAGCCTCTACCCATCTCTTGACTCTCACCCGAGGTCTCCCTTCATCTCACTCCCCAGCCTCTACCCATCCCTTGACTCTCGCCGAGGTCTCCCTTCATCTCACTCCTCAGCCTCTACCTACCCCTTGACTCTCCCTGAGGTCTCCCTTCATCTCACTCCCCAGCCTCTACCCACCCCTTGACTCTCCCTGAGGTCTCCCTTCATCTCACTCCCCAGCCTCTACCCATCCCTTGATTCTCCCTGAGGTCTCCCTTCATCTCACTCACCAGCCTCTACCCATCCCTTGACTCCCCCCGAGGTCTCCCTTCATCTCACTCCCCAGCCTCTACCCATCCCTTGACTCTCCCCGAGGTCTCTCTTCATCTCACTCCTCAGCCTCTACCCATCCCTTGACTCTCCCCCGAGGTCTCCTTTCATCTCACTCCTCAGCCTCTACCCATCCCTTGACTCTCCCCGAGGTCTCCCTTCATCTCACTCCCCAGCCTCTACCCACCCCTTGATTCTCCCTGAGGTCTCCCTTCATCTCACTCCCCAGCCTCTACCCATCCCTTGACTCTCCTCGAGGTCTCCCTTCATCTCACTCCCCAGCCTCTACCCATCCCTCGACTCTCCTCTGAGTCTCCCTTCATCTCACTCCCCAGCCTCTACCCACCCCTTGACTCTCCCCGAGGTCTCCCTTCATCTCACTCCCCAGCCTCTACCCACCCCTTGACTCTCCCTGAGGTCTGCCTTCATCTCACTCCCCAGCCTCTACCCACCCCTTGACTCTCCCCGAGGTCTCCCTTCATCTCACTCCCCAGCCTCTACCCACCCCTCGACTCTCCCCCGAGGTCTCCCTTCATCTCACTCCCCAGCCTCTATCCATCCCTTGACTCTACCCGAGGTCTCCCTTCATCTCACTCCCCAGCCTCTACCCATCCTTTGACGCTTGACTCTCCCCCGAGGTCTCCCTTCATCTCACTCCCCAGCCTCTACCCATCCCTTGACTCTCCTCGAGGTCTCCCTTCATCTCACTCCCCAGCATCTACCCATCCCTCGACTCTCCTCTGAGGTCTCCCTTCATCTCACTCCCCAGCCTCTACCCACCCCTTGACTCTCCCTGATGTCTCCCTTCATCTCTCTCCCCAGCCTCTACCCATCCCTTGACTCTCCCCGAGGTCTCCCTTCATCTCACTCCCCAGCCTCTACCCACCCCCTGACTCTCCCCGAGGTCTCCCTTCATCTCACTCCCCAGCCTCTATCCGTCCCTTGACTCTCCCCGAGGTCTCCCTTCATCTCACTCCTCAGCCTCTACCCATCCCTTGACTCTCACCCGAGGTCTCCGTTCATCTCACTCCCCAGCCTCTACCCATCCCTTGACTCTCCCCGAGGCCTCCCTTCATCTCACTCCCCTGCTCTACCCATCCCTTGACTCTCCCCCGAGGTCTCCTTTCATCTCACTCCCCAGCCTCTACCCATCCCTCGACTCTCCCCGAGGTCTCCCTTCATCTCACTCCCCAGCCTCTACCCACCCCTTGACTCTCCCTGACGTCTCCCTTCATCTCTCTCCCCAGCCTCTACCCATCCCTTGACTCTCCCCGAGGTCTCCCTTCATCTCACTCCCCAGCCTCTACCCACCCCCTGACTCTCCCCGAGGTCTCCCTTCATCTCACTCCCCAGCCTCTATCCGTCCCTTGACTCTCCCCGAGGTCTCCCTTCATCTCACTCCTCAGCCTCTACCCATCCCTTGACTCTCACCCGAGGTCTCCGTTCATCTCACTCCCCAGCCTCTACCCATCCCTTGACTCTCCCCGAGGCCTCCCTTCATCTCACTCCCCTGCTCTACCCATCCCTTGACTCTCCCCCGAGGTCTCCTTTCATCTCACTCCCCAGCCTCTACCCATCCCTCGACTCTCCCCGAGGTCTCCCTTCATCTCACTCCCCAGCCTCTACCCATCCCTTGACTCTCCCCTGAGGTCTCCCTTCATCTCACTCCCCAGCCTCTTCCCACCCCTTGACTCTCCCTCGAGGTCTCCTTTCATCTCACTCCCCCGCCTCTACCCATCCCTTGACTCTCCCCCAAGGACTCCCTTCATCTCACTCCCCAGCCTCTACCCACCCCTTGACTCTCCCTGAAGCCTCCCTTCATCTCACTCCCCAGCCTCTACCCATCCCTTGACTCTCCTCTGAGGTCTCCCTTCCTCTCACTCCCCAGCTTCTACCCACCCCTTGACTCTCCCTGAGGCCTCCGTTCATCTTACTCCCCAGCCTCTACCCATCCCTTGACTCTCCTCTGAGGCCTCCCTTCATCTCACTCCCCAGCCTCTACCCATCCCTTGACTCTCCCCGAGGTCTCCCTTCATCTCACTCCCCAGCCTCTTCCCATCCCCTGACTCTCCCCGAGGTCTCACTTCATCTCACTCCTCAGTCTCTACCCATCCATTGACTCTCCCCGAGGTCTCCTTCATCTCACTCCCCAGCCTCTACCCATCCATTGACTCTCCCCAAGGTCTCCCTTCATCTCACTCCTCAGTCTCTACCCATCCATTGACTCTCCCCGAGGTCTCCTTCATCTCACTCCCCAGCCTCTACCCATCCCTTGACTCTCCCCGAGGTCTCCCTTCATCTCACTCCCCAGCATCTACCCACCCCCTGACTCTCCCCGAGGTCTCCCTTCATCTCATTCCTCAGCCTCTACCCCTCCCTTGACTCTCGGCAAGGTCTCCCTTCATCTCATTCCTTAGCCTCTACCCATCCCTTGACTCTCCCCAAGGTCTCCCTTCATCTCACTCCCCAGCCTGTACCCTCCCCCTGACTCTCCCCGAGGTCTCCCTTCATCTCATTCCTTAGCCTCTACCCATCCCTTGACTCTCCCCAAGGTCTCCCTTCATCTCACTCCCCAGCCTCTACCCACCCCTTGACTCTCCCCGAGGTCTCCTTAATCTCATTCCCCAGCCTGTACCCTCCCCCTGACTCTCCCCGAGGTCTCCCTTCATCTCATTCCTCAGCCTCTACCCATCCCTTGATTCTCCCAGAGGTCTCCCTTGATCTCTTTCCTTAGCCTCTACCCATCCCTTGACTCTCCCCAAGGTCTCCCTTCATCTCACTCCCCAGTCTCTACCCACCCCTTGACTCTCCCTGAAGTCTCCTTCATCTCACTCCCCAGCCTCTACCCACCCCCTGACTCTCCCCGAGGTCTCCCTTCATCTCATTCCTCAGTCTCTACCCATCCCTTCACCCTCCCCGAGGTCTCCCTTCATCTTACTCCCCAGCCTCTACCCATCCCTTGACTCTCCCCGAGGTCTCCCTTCATCTCACTCCCCAGCCTCTAACCATCCCTTGACTTTCCCCGAGGTCTTCCTTCATTTCACTCCCCAGCCTCTACCCATCCCTCTACTCTCATCTGAGGTCTCCCTTCATCTCACTCCTCAGCCTCTACCCATCCCTTGACTCTCCCCGAGGTCTCCCTTCATCTCACTCCCCAGCCTCTACCCACCCCTTGACTCTCCCTTGAGGTCTCCTTTCATCTCACTCCCCCGCCTCCACCCATCCCCTGACTCGCCACGAGGTCTCCCTTCATCTCACTCCTCAGCCTCTACCCATCCCTTGACTCTCCCCCAAGGTCTCCCTTCATCTCACTCCCCAGCCTCTACCCACCCCTTGACTCTCCCTAAAGCCTCCCTTCATCTCACTCCCCAGCCTCTACCCATCCCTTGACTCTCCCCGAGGTCTCCCTTCATCTCACTCCCCAGCCTCTTCCCATCCCCTGACTCTCCCCGAGGTCTCTCTTCATCTCACTCCTCAGCCTCTACCCATCCATTGACTCTCCCAAAGGTCTCCCTTCATCTCACTCCCCAGCCTCTATCCGTCCCTTGACTCTCCCCGAGGTCTCCCTTCATCTCACTCCTCAGCCTCTACCCATCCCTTGACTCTCACCCGAGGTCTCCCTTCATCTCACTCCCCAGCCTCTACCCATCCCTTGACTCTCCCCGAGGCCTCCCTTCATCTCACTCCCCTGCTCTACCCATCCCTTGACTCTCCCCCGAGGTCTCCTTTCATCTCACTCCCCAGCCTCTACCCATCCCTCGACTCTCCCCGAGGTCTCCCTTCATCTCACTCCCCAGCCTCTACCCATCCCTTGACTCTCCCCTGAGGTCTCCCTTCATCTCACTCCCCAGCCTCTTCCCACCCCTTGACTCTCCCTCGAGGTCTCCTTTCATCTCACTCCCCCGCCTCTACCCATCCCTTGACTCTCCCCCAAGGACTCCCTTCATCTCACTCCCCAGCCTCTACCCACCCCTTGACTCTCCCTGAAGCCTCCCTTCATCTCACTCCCCAGCCTCTACCCATCCCTTGACTCTCCTCTGAGGTCTCCCTTCCTCTCACTCCCGAGCTTCTACCCACCCCTTGACTCTCCCTGAGGCCTCCGTTCATCTTACTCCCCAGCCCCTACCCATCCCTTGACTCTCCTCTGAGGCCTCCCTTCATCTCACTCCCCAGCCTCTACACATCCCTTGATTTTCCCCGAGGTCTCCCTTCATCTCACTCCCCAGCCTCTTCCCATCCCCTGACTCTCCCCGATGTCTCACTTCATCTCACTCCTCAGTCTCTACCCATCCATTGACTCTCCCCGAGGTCTCCTTCATCTCACTCCCCAGCCTCTTCCCATCCCCTGACTCTCCCCGAGGTCTCTCTTCATCTCACTCCTCAGCCTCTACCCATCCATTGACTCTCCCCAAGGTCTCCCTTCATCTCACTCTTCAGTCTCTACCCATCCCTTGACTCTCCCTGAGGTCTCCTTCATCTCACTCCTCAGTCTCTACCCATCCCTTGACCCTCCCCGAGGTCTCCCTTCATCTCAATCCTCAGCATCTACCCATCCCTTGACGCTCCCCGAGGTCTCCCTTTATCTCACTCCCCAGCCTCTACCCATCCCTTGACTCTCCCCGAGGTCTCCCTTCATCTCACTCCCCAGCCTCCACCCATCCCTTGACTCTCCCTGAGGTCTCCCTTCATCTCACTCCCCAGCCTCTACCCATCCCTTGACTCTCCCCGAGGTCTCCCTTCATCTCACTCCCCAGCCTCCACCCATCCCTTGACTCTCCCTGAGGTCTCCCTTCATCTCACTCCCCAGCCTCTACCCATCCCTTGACTCTCCCCGAGGTCTCGCTTCATCTTACTCCCCTGCCTCTACCCATCCATTGACTATCCCCGAGGCCTCCCTTCATCTCACTCCTCAGCCTCTACCCATCCCTTGACTCTCCCCCGAGGTCTCCCTTCATCTCACTCCCCAGCCTCTACCCATCCCTTGACTCTCCCTGAGGTCACCCTTCATCTCACTCCCCAGCCTCTACCCATCCCTTGACTTTACCCCGAGGTCTCCCTTCATCTCACTCCTCAGCCTCTACCCATCCCTTGACTCTCCCCGAGGTCTCCCTTCATCTCACTCCTCAGCCTCTACCCATCCCTTGACTCTCCTCGAGGTCTCCCTTCATCTCACTCCCCGCCTCTACCCATCCCTTGACTCTCCCCGAGGTCTCCCTTCATCTCACTCCCCAGCCTCCACCCATCCCTTGACTCTCCCTGAGGTCTCCCTTCATCTCACTCCCCAGCCTCTACCCATCCCTTGACTCTCCCCGAGGTCTCGCTTCATCTTACTCCCCTGCCTCTACCCATCCATTGACTATCCCCGAGGCCTCCCTTCATCTCACTCCTCAGCCTCTACCCATCCCTTGACTCTCCCCCGAGGTCTCCCTTCATCTCACTCCCCAGCCTCTACCCATCCCTTGACTCTCCCCGAGGTCACCCTTCATCTCACTCCCCAGCCTCTACCCATCCCTTGACTTTACCCCGAGGTCTCCCTTCATCTCACTCCTCAGCCTCTACCCATCCCTTGACTCTCCCCGAGGTCTCCCTTCATCTCACTCCTCAGCCTCTACCCATCCCTTGACTCTCCTCGAGGTCTCCCTTCATCTCACTCCCCGCCTCTACCCATCCCTTGACTCTCCCCGATGTCTCCCTTCATCTCACTCCTCAGCCTCTACCCATCCCTTCACTCTCCCCGAGGCCTCCCTTCATCTCACTCCTCAGCCTCTACCCATCCCTTGACTCTCCCCGATGTCTCCCTTCATCTCACTCCTCAGCCTCTACCCATCCCTTGACTCTCCCCGAGGCCTCCCTTCATCTCACTCCTCAGCCTCTACCCATCCCTTGACTCTCCCCCGAGGTCTCCCTTCATCTCACTCCCCAGCCTCTACCCATCCCTTGACTCTCCCCGAGGTCACCCTTCATCTCACTCCCCAGCCTCTACCCATCCCTTGACTTTACCCCGAGGTCTCCCTTCATCTCACTCCTCAGCCTCTACCCATCCCTTGACTCTCCCCGAGGTCTCCCTTCATCTCACTCCTCAGCCTCTACCCATCCCTTGACTCTCCTCGAGGTCTCCCTTCATCTCACTCCCCGCCTCTACCCATCCCTTGACTCTCCCCGATGTCTCCCTTCATCTCACTCCTCAGCCTCTACCCATCCCTTCACTCTCCCCGAGGCCTCCCTTCATCTCACTCCTCAGCCTCTACCCATCCCTTGACTCTCCCCCGAGGTCTCCCTTCATCTCACTCCCCAGCCTCTACCCATCCCTTGACTCTCCCCGAGGTCTCCCTTCATCTCACTCCCCAGCCTCTACCCATCCCTTGACTTTACCCGGAGGTCTCCCTTCATCTCACTCCTCAGCCTCTACCCATCCCTTGACTTTACCCCGAGGTCTCCCTTCATCTCACTCCTCAGCCTCTACCCATCCCTTGACTCTCCTCGAGGTCTCCCTTCATCTCACTCCCCAGCCTCTACCCATCTCTTGACTCCCCCGATGTCTTCCTTCATCTCACTCCCCAGCCTCTACCCATCCCTTGACTCTCCCCGAAGTCTCCCTTTATCTCACTCCCCAGCCTCTACCCATCCCTTGACTTTCCTCCGAGGTCTCCCTTCATCTCACTCCCCAGCCTCTACCCGTCCCTTGACTCTCCTCCGAGGTCTCCCTTCATCTCACTCCCCAGCCTCCACCCATCCCTTGACTCTCCTCTGAGGCCTCCCTTCATCTCACTCCTCAGCCTCTACCCATCCCTTGACTCCCCCGAGGTCTCCCTTGTTGGACTTGGCCCTTATGGCAGGTTCACCCCTAAACTTTTTGCTTTTAATGGTGACCTGGTGATAGTGATTTCTGGTCTTTGCGCACTTTGACACTGTGGCGCAGTGTAAAGTGCGTGCGCTCCCTGAGTGCGTGGAGTAAGGTTGGCCTGCCCTCCCATAGGAATGCATGGGGAATGGATGTGTCCCTGGTAGTTCCTGATGCGTGGGGTGTACAGGCTCGAGTCTGGTGTGTGTGGACTTGTGTGATTGAATGCTGCAAAATGGTGTATGCGCCATACATGTGTCTAGTGGGGAAGTGCCACTTCTAGACATGGCTGTGTGTGTGCAGTGAGGGTGCTGGAGCGTGATTGGCTGGAGCTGGCTGGCATGCCAGGCTCCAGGAAGGCTGGATGGGTCTGCCCGGTGGTGAGTGGGAGATTAGCATGCTGATGGCTGGGGAGGAGTGTACCTGTGTCCTGAATGAGGCTGGGTTTTCCCCAGACAATGCTGGCTCCGCCCCTCTGTGGTGCGTCTAACGACCCTAGCCCTGCCAGTGAATAGAGAGGGTGGTTGAGCCCATCAACAGTGCTCACAGACCAGCTGCGACTGGCTCTTCCCCCACCCTGCACCTACAGACAAAGGAATGTGGTGTATAAAAATGGGGCTGTGTCCCCACACAAGTTGTTCTCTGCCAGGATCCTGAGGGGGCTGCTGCTGTTGCTGGGCCAGAGGACCGCCACTTGGAGTGTCTCCCTGCCTGGAGACCCAGTGAGCTGGCTCTGGGCCCAGCCTTGCCCCCCTATCTTCCTTTCTGCATTTCTCTACCTTGTCCCTGGACTTTTGGGACATCTGCAGCCTGCTGGCGCTTGGGAGCGCTGTAGTCACCTTTCTAGCGCACGGAGCGCTTTATTTTGTCCCTATAGCGCCTGGGGGCGCTTTTCCTGTGCTGCTAAGTGCTTGGGAGCGCTTGGTGCTCCAAGCCGGTGCCCACCCGGCATTTGCCCCAAATTGCGCAGATTTCCATTTGGAGCGAGTGTCACCTCGCTTAATAGTTAAATTCGGAAGGGAGCCTACCCCTCGTGTGTCCCCCCGCATCACCGCCGCAGCACGGGACAAACCGAGCATTGCCGCCGGCCCGCGACCAGGAAGTCAGGCAGTCCGGGGGTGGGACTGCGGGACATCCTGTGACCTCATTCCCCGGGCCGCGCTCTGATTGGCTGCCGGCCCGGGACAGGAAGGAGGAAGCCAGAAGCTACCGGGAGCCGACCCCGAGATCCGGTTCACTCACCCAGGGAGAGAGAAGCCCTCTGTCCAGCAGCGGGGCCCCCGTGGTGTGGGGAGAGCCCCGCAGCTGCCGAGGGAGAGAAGGAGCCTGGAGACCCGCAAGAGCCGCCGCAGGACTGGGTGAGTGACAGCCCGCAGTGTTTGTTCTCAAGAAGGGGGAGGCGTCGGGGCACATTAACGGTGCCCGCCCACCCCCCCTGCTCTCTCCCCGAGTGAGGGGAATTGTTTGTGAAGCCTGTTGAGGCTCCGGGGGCATTTTTGTTCGCTGAGAGCCCAGCGAGGCTCTTGGGGGTGCAGTTGGCCATTTCCAGAGTTGCTCTGCAAGAGAGCAGGCAACTCCAACGACGGGGCATTTGATCTTGGAGCCACGAGGGCCTCAGCCGCAACAATTATCTTTGAGAGCCCAGAGAGGCTCAAGGAGGGCATTTTGTATCCCGAGCCCGAGAGGCTCACAGCCCACATGGCGTTAGGAGCCTGAGAGGCTAGTGGGGGCATCAGTTGTTTTGAAGAGCCCAGAGAGGCTCTTGAGTCCCACATTGTTGTTTTAAGAGCCCAGAGAGGCTCAGGGGGACATTTTGTTTCTGCAGAGCCTGTGAGGCTCCCACATCGTGTTCGCCCCACCATTGTTCTTGAGCCTGCGAGGCTCCCACGTTGGCCCAGCCTTGTCTCACACAGCTGCCCAGCACTTCGTGGGCAGCTGCCACGTTTAGGCCCCCTGACTTTGGACACAGGGCGTCCTAGCCCCAACAAGGCCAGTTGGCCTAGGGACAGTCACAGGTGGTGACTTCTGTGAGTTTGGCGCAATTGTTCTTTTGCTGCACCTCTGAATGTGTTTTAATACGTCATGTGCCATGTTCTTACACCTCTGAATGTATGTTATGCATCATGTGTTATGTGCTTACACCCCTACAGGTATTGTGATACTTAGGTGGTTGTTTTTCTCCTAGTGCAGGTGGTGCTAGTGAGGTCCTGGTTACCAGTAGTTACTGGTTGTGTACTTTATGTTCTAATTTGTGCTACTGTGATTTATGTTCTATGTTCTAAGTGCTATTTCTAAAAGTGTTACTTCTAAAAGTGCTGATTCCTGACAGTGGTCCAGGTGGCCCTGTCTTGTACATATCCCCTGTAAATTCTGCCCGTGCCTGTTGGCACATTGTAAAGTGTGTGTTTTTATCTAATGTGTTTTGGTGTAACACAAAGGCTATTTTATATAACCTTGTGTGGAGTTTCCTTTGTGGTGGGTCCTGGGTGTTGTTGCTGGGGTGCGTGCGCAAATACTTAACTCACATTGCCTCCAAGTTTAGCCTTGCTGCTCGCGCCACGTTACCTAGAGGGTGAGCGGGGGTTATCTTGGCGTGTAACTCCCTTGCCCTGACTTGGGAGTGGTGGTCTCTGACTGACTTTGGCGAAAGCCCTGGCCAGCCAGGGATCCCATTTCTAACATCCCTTCATCTCACTCCTCAGCCTCTACCCATCCCTTGACTCCCCCCGAGGTCTCCCTTCATCTCACTCCTCAGCCTCTACCCATCCCTTGACTCTCCTCCGAGGTCTCCCTTCATCTCACTCCTCAGCCTCTACCCATCCCTTGACTCCCCCCGAGGTCTCCCTTCATCTCACTCCTCTACCCATCCCTTGATGCTCCCCGAGGTCTCCCTTCATCTCACTCCTCTACCCATCCCTTGACTCTCCCCCGAGGTCTCCCTTCCTCTCACTCCTCAGCCTTTACCCACCCCTGGACTCCCCCTGAGGTCTCCCTTCATCTCACTCCCCAGCCTCTACCCACCCCTTGACTCTCCCCCGAGGCCTCCCTTCATCTCACTCCTCAGCCTCTACCCATCCCTTGACTCTCCTTCCCGAGGTCTCCCTTCATTTCACTCCCCAGCCTCTACCCATCCCTTGACTCTCCCCCGAGGCCTCCCTTCATCTCACTCCCCAGCCTCTACCCGTCCCTTGACTCTCCCCCGAGGTCTCCCTTCATCTCACTCCCCAGCCTCTAACCATCCCTTGACTCTCCCGAGGTCTCCAGTCATCTCACTCCTCAGCCTCTACCCATCCTTTGACTCTCCCCGAGGTCTCCCTTCATCTCACTCCTCAGCCTCTACCCACCCCTGACTCTCCCCGAGGTCTCCCTTCATCTCACTCCTCAGCCTCTACCCATCCCTTGACTCTCCCCTAGGTCTTCCTTCATCTCACTCCCCAGCCTCTACCCATCCCTTGACTCTCCCCGAGGTCTCCCTTTATCTCACTCCCCAGCCTCTACCCATCCCTTGACTCTCCCCCGAGGTCTCCCTTCATCTCACTCCCCAGCCTCTACCCATCCCTTGACTCTCCCCGAGGTCTCCCTTCATCTCACTCCCCAGCCTCTACCCATCCCTTGACTCTCCCGAGGTCTCCCTTCATCTCACTCCCCAGCCTCTACCCATCCCTTGACTCTCCCCGAGGTCTCCCTTCATCTCACTCCTCAGCCTCTACCCATCCCTTGACTCTCCCGAGGTCTCCCTTTATCTCACTCCCCAGCCTCTACCCAACCCTTGACTCTCCCCCAAAGGTCTCCCTTCATCTCACTCCCCAGCGTCTACCGTCCCTTGACTCTCCCCGAGGTCTCCCTTCATCTCACTCCCCAGCCTCTACCCGTCCATTGACTCTCCCCGAGGTCTCCCTTCATCTCACTCCCCAGCCTCTACCCACCCCTTGACTCTCCCCGAGGTCTCCCGGCTGGCCAGGGCTTTCGCCAAAGTCAGTCAGAGACCACCACACCCAAGTCAGGGCAAGGGAGTTACACGCCAAGATAACCCCTACTCACCCTCTAGGTAACGTGGCGCGAGCAGCAAGGCTAAACTTGGAGGCGATGTAAGTTAAGTATTTGCGCATGCACCCCAGCAACAACTCCCAGGGCCCACCACAAAGGAAACTCCACACAAGGTTATATAAAAATAGCCTTTGTATTACACCAAAACACATTAGATAAAACACACACTTTACAATGTGCTAGAGGCACGGGCAGAATTTACAAGGGATTATTTACAAGACAGGGCCACCTGGACCACTGTCAGGAATCAGAAGTAGCACTTTCAGAAATAGCACTTAGTACATAGAATATAGCACAAAATAGCACACAACCAGTAATCACTGGTAACCAGGACCTCACTAGCACCACCTGTACTAGGGAGAAAACAACCACCTACACATCACAATACCTGTGGGGGTGGAAGCACATGACACATGATGCAATGCATAACATTCATTCAGAGGTGTAAGGGAGGAAAACACATGATGCATCACAATACATTCAGAGGTGTAAGAACAATAATAATTGCGCCAATCTCACAAGTCACCACCTGTGACTGTCCATGTGTCCCAATGTCAGGGCCTAAACGGAGCAGCTGCCCACGAAGTGCTGGGCAGCTGTGTGAGACAATACTGGGGCCAACGTGGGAGCCTCACTGGGCTCTATGCCCCAGAACAAAGATGTGCCCCCTAGAGCCTCTCAGGGCTCTAGACACAACTGTGGCGCTTTTGAGCCTCCCTGGGCTCCAAGTAAATCAAAAATGCCCTTCTTGGGCCTCTCTGGGCTCAAAACACAATTGTGGGGCTCACGAGCCTTTCTGGGCTCTTCAAAACAACTGATGCCCCCGGGGCACCTCGTGGCTCCAAGGAAAATGCCCCTGAGCCTCGCAGGCTCCAACAAACAAATGCCGCCGTTATGAGCCTTTCTGGGCTCTTGAAGCAAGACAGAGGCCCCCGTGAGCCTCCTCTGGGCTCAAAGAACAAAGCGCGAGGTCGCGCTACCGAGGGGGGGGGGCGGACACCGACAATGTGTCCCGGCGCCCCTCCCGTGTCTGGTGCACTCACCGGCTTCTGCAGGCTGCGGGACTCTTCTCTGGTACCGCGGGCGGGGCTCCTCCTCTCCGGGGCCTCGCCAGTCAGCCTCAGTCTTCTCTGCTCCAGGCTTCCCTTCTCCGTGGAGCCCGGAGCACGACCAGGCCCGCCCCCGTCTTCCCGGGCCTTGCCTGGCTTCCGGGTCGCGCTGCAACCAATAGCAGCGAGGCGCTGGGGGGAGTGGAGGCGGGACTTCCGGGTCGCCGTAGGCAGAGCGGCGGCCCGGGGGGGGAGGCTTCACGATTCTGGGCAATGCCGGGTGGGCACCGGCTTCCAGTTAAAAATATGAAGCGAGGTGCCACTCGCTCGGCCGGCAACACAGCACGCAGGCAAAAGCACCCAGAGCGCTCTCAAGCGCCACATGAAATTTAAAGCGCTCCCTGCGCTAAAATGGCAATTTCAAGCGCTATTAAGCGCTGGGTCACAGCAAAGCGCTCTCAAGCGCCAAAAGGCAATAAAAAGCGCTCCCAGGCGCTAGGGGCTAATAAGCCCAGCAGAAGTCCTCCTTGGTAGGCAGGGGGGGGCAAGGCTGGGCCAGGGGCCAGCTCACTGGCCCTCCAGGCAGGGAGGCAGTCCAAGTGGCGGTTCCTCCTGGCCCCAGCAGCAGCAGCCCCCTCAGGATCCTGGAAGAGAACAACTTCTGTGGGGACACAGCCCCATTTTTATACAGTGCATTCCTTTGTTCAAGGGTGCAGAGTGGGGGCGGAACCAGTCGCAGCTGGTTCTTGAGTACTCTGTTTACCTTAACCACCCTCTCTATTCACTGGCAGGGCTTGGGTCATTAGACACACCACAGGGGGGCGGAGCCAGCATTGTGTGGGGAAAACCCAGCCCATCCAGGACACAGGTACACTCCTCCCACACATCACTCATGTTAATCTCCCACTCACCACCGGGCAGACCCATCCAGACTTCCTGGAGCCTGGCATGCCAGCCAGCTCCAGCCAATCACACGCCAGCACCCTCACAGCACACGTACAGCCATGTCTAGAAATGGCGCTTCGCTACTAGACACATACATGCTGCATACACCATCTCGCAGCATTCACTCTCACAAGTTCACACATACCAGACTCAAGCCTGTACACCCCACGCATCAGGAACTACCAGGGACACATACATTCCCCATGCATTCCTATGGGTGGGCAGGCCTAGCTCAGCACATGCACTCAGAGTGCGCACGCACTTTCCACTGAGACACAGTGAAAGTGCGCAGAATCCAAAAATCACCATCTCCAGGTCACCATTTCAAGCAAAAAGTCTAGGGGTGAACCTGCCCTAAGGGCCAAAGTCCAACATAACCCCCTTCCAGCCAAAACGCAGGGGAGACCAATCACCACCGTGATGGACTTCCCTGCTTGGGGCGATAGAACACGGACGCAGGCCCGCAACTGCAGGGACACCCTCCTGTTCTACGCCACGGTGAACCCATGGGATTCCTTCTAAACACACTGTCTGGACCAACTGGGCTACCCCACTGGTACTCCCAAGTTGTCCGCGGCCAGGACCAGGCCCTGGGCCACCCAGGTGCCACTGGTCCATGCCAATTCGCAGAGCGGGGGGTAGTAACCCCTGGCAAATAGGAGCCATTCTCCACTCTTCCTGTCTGCAAGACAGGACTAGACTGCCACTGGTACTCCAGCCTAGGGCCTACAACCTCAGGCGGACCAGGAGTCTCAGGGAAGGCTCTCCTCCCCCTACCTCTTCTTCTAGGGTTCCTCCTCCCTCTGCGAGGGGTACCCCTAGAACGCCATTCCAACCCAGGGCTTATCCACTCAGGTTGCACCGGGGTCAGAGGTGGGCTCTCCCACCCTCTGCACCCCCTTCCAGAGGTCTGCCCTCTCCCACCTGGAGAAGTTCCTCTGGAAGAAGAACCGGTCAGGACACTGGTTACAGTCGTCCTACCCTTCAGGTCAGGCTGATCCTGAACCTGGCCTTCCAACCTCTGGTCTAAAACCTTCGGTGGAACAATTGCCTGGCACTCCAGGACTTCTGGGGATTCACACGCAATCCCCCTGAGGCTAACAAATGTCACATCTGTTGCGTGACTGTCTGTCTGGCGCAGATCTCCCGCCCTCTGTCCACCTGACAGTGCGTGACGATCCCCCAGACCAGAAGTGGTGTTACCATGGTCACTACACGGGAACCTAGCCCAACTGGGTAGTCCCTGACCCACTGGTCCTTCCACTGGGGAACTCCCCCAATCACTCCTCACTCTGGACTCCTGTACCCTCCCTATCGGAGCGGTACTGCCAGACTCTAGAACCACAGGAGCTCTGGTTACAGACGCCCCAGGTCCTCTTCTCACTAGGAGATCCTCCTCAACTGGGTTAACAGGACAGCCTAGGTCCCCAACCTGGTGTTCCCTCAAGAAACCACCCAGGTTCTGAGACAGGGCTTCGGGCCTCTGGGGGCTCTCAGCCACCCACTGACTCCTGCTCCACTGAGCCAGGCAGTCAGCCCCTCCACCCTTCTCACTATACTGGGACCTAGCTGGGCTACACTGAGCCTCTTCCACCACGCTGGGCTGGAAGATCCCTGACCCACTACTTTTGGAGTCACTCACCAATGACTCTACAGAACCTCTGGTCCCTTCCCAGCGGTCTGCTTCCTCTGCAAGGTCCCAAGGACAAAAACATTTCAACTTCAGCAGGTGCTGGCGCAACTCTGGACACACAACACTGAGCAACTGCTCTTTGAGGAACATATTCACTACTCCGTCCCTCTCATCGTCCGGGTTAGCCGCCAGCCAATCCTCCATTGCATCAGAACAGTCATCCACAAAATACCCCCACTTCTGGTGAGGCGGTTTCCTATGGTTCCTGAACTTCAACCTGTTCTCCTCCTCTTGGGAAACAGGTTCCAGACTGGGGGAACTGGGACTGGGATTTCCTACACTGAAATCTAAATAGCTGCCACCACTGGACTCAACCCTCCCTGGGGGATCCAGAAACTCAACACTTCGCGCAGGGGATAGTCTACCCTCCAGAGCTACTTTGCCTCTGGTGGCGGCCCTCTCAGCCTCCTCTATCCTTTCCTGCGCTAAGACCCTCTCGGTCTCTAGCTGTTGCTTCTTAACCTCCAGCTGTTGCTTTCTAACGCCCAGCTGTGCCATAGCCTGGGCATGCTCCAACCTGAGCTTTTCTAAAGCCAGCTGGTGCTCCCTTTCTCTCCTCCTATCTTCCAGCTCCTCTGGGGACAGGTAAAGGGATGAGGCGCTGCCTCCTACGCTGGACCCAGCAAGGGACTCCCTATCTATGGGGTCCTCACTATCTGCTGGCGTCCCTGTGCTATCATCTTCTTCCTCCTCCTCAGACTCTTCAGGGCTCCCCTCTGACCCACCACCCTCATGGTGTGAGACCCGGGCCCTCTCCGCACTGTGCTCACGCTCCAAGTCATCCTTCTGCCATTGGATCAGGTTACCCCTAAGTTGGGACTGGGTGTCTGACTCATTCACTGCAATGTCTCTCTCTTCGCAAAACTCTCTCAGTTCATGCAAAAACAGACCCCAGACATTAAAAGCAGACTCCATCTTGGCAAGATGCTCACAGACACGTGCAACACAGGGGACTTAACAATCTGAAGTAAGAGTACACAATTCCAAAACTTCAACAATCTCCTTATCAAAGAGAACTCATACTCATGCGTCCAGGAAAACACACCATTCATCCACACACACCCTCCCCTCGGATCGGTAAGGCAGTTTCTACCACCCCTGACTTCTCAACCTGACCAAAAGCGACACAGGTACCAAACTCTGGAAGCAGGGCGGGGGACAAATGTACTGAACACAATCAAATGACACTCTTCAGGAGAAGAAACAATGGAATTTCAAAAACAATCCCCTAAAATGTGGTCATCTAAAATGCAGAGTTTTGTGGTGCAGCCAGCTGCTACTAAGGTACAAGGCAAACACAAATCCTTATCCTCACCGCTTGCCGCCAATGTTGGAAATGGGATCCCACCGCTGCCACCAATGTTGGAAATGGGATCCCCGGCTGGCCAGGGCTTTCGCCAAAGTCAGTCAGAGACCACCACACCCAAGTCAGGGCAAGGGAGTTACACGCCAAGATAACCCCTACTCACCCTCTAGGTAACGTGGCGCGAGCCGCAAGGCTAAACTTGGAGGCGATGTAAGTTAAGTATTTGCGCATGCACCCCAGCAACAACTCCCAGGGCGCACCACAAAGGAAACTCCACACAAGGTTATATAAAAATAGCCTTTGTATTACACCAAAACACATTAGATAAAACACACACTTTACAATGTGCCAGAGGCACGGGCAGAATTTACAAGGGATTATTTACAAGACAGGGCCACCTGGACCACTGTCAGGAATCAGAAGTAGCACTTTCAGAAATAGCACTTAGTACATAGAATATAGCACAAAATAGCACACAACCAGTAATCACTGGTAACCAGGACCTCACTAGCACCACCTGTACTAGGGAGAAAACAACCACCTACACATCACAATACCTGTGGGGGTGGAAGCACATGACACATGATGCAATGCATAACATTCATTCAGAGGTGTAAGGGAGGAAAACACATGATGCATCACAATACATTCAGAGGTGTAAGAACAATAATAATTGCGCCAATCTCACAAGTCACCACCTGTGACTGTCCATGTGTCCCAATGTCAGGGCCTAAACGGAGCAGCTGCTCACGAAGTGCTGGGCAGCTGTGTGAGACAATACTGGGGCCAACGTGGGAGCCTCACTGGGCTCTATGCCCCAGAACAAAGATGTGCCCCCTAGAGCCTCTCAGGGCTCTAGACACAACTGTGGCGCTTTTGAGCCTCCCTGGGCTCCAAGTAAATCAAAAATGCCCTTCTTGAGCCGCTCTGGGCTCAAAACACAATTGTGGGGCTCACGAGCCTTTCTGGGCTCTTCAAAACAACTGATGCCCCCGGGGCACCTCGTGGCTCCAAGGAAAATGCCCCTGAGCCTCGCAGGCTCCAACAAACAAATGCCGCCGTTATGAGCCTTTCTGGGCTCTTGAAGCAAGACAGAGGCCCCCGTGAGCCTCCTCTGGGCTCAAAGAACAAAGCGCGAGGTCGCGCTACCGAGGGGGGGGGGGGCGGACACCGACAATGTGTCCCGGCGCCCCTCCCGTGTCTGGTGCACTCACCGGCTTCTGCAGGCTGCGGGACTCTTCTCTGGTACCGCGGGCGGGGCTCCTCCTCTCCGGGGCCTCGCCAGTCAGCCTCAGTCTTCTCTGCTCCAGGCTTCCCTTCTCCGTGGAGCCCGGAGCACGACCAGGCCCGCCCCCGTCTTCCCGGGCCTTGCCTGGCTTCCGGGTCGCGCTGCAACCAATAGCAGCGCGGCGCTGGGGGGAGTGGAGGCGGGACTTCCGGGTCGCCGTAGGCAGAGCGGCGGCCCGGGGGGGAGGCTTCACGATTCTGGGCAATGCCGGGTGGGCACCGGCTTCCAGTTAAAAATATGAAGCGAGGTGCCACTCGCTCGGCCGGCAACACAGCACGCAGGCAAAAGCACCCAGAGCGCTCTCAAGCGCCACATGAAATTTAAAGCGCTCCCTGCGCTAAAATGGCAATTTCAAGCGCTATTAAGCGCTGGGTCACAGCAAAGCGCTCTCAAGCGCCAAAAGGCTATAAAAAGCGCTCCCAGGCGCTAGGGGCTAATAAGCCCAGCAGAAGTCCTCCTTGGTAGGCAGGGGGGGGCAAGGCTGGGCCAGGGGCCAGCTCACTGGCCCTCCAGGCAGAGAGGCAGTCCAAGTGGCGGTTCCTCCTGGCCCCAGCAGCAGCAGCCCCCTCAGGATCCTGGAAGAGAACAACTTCTGTGGGGACACAGCCCCATTTTTATACAGTGCATTCCTTTGTTCAAGGGTGCAGAGTGGGGGCGGAACCAGTCGCAGCTGGTTCTTGAGTTCTCTGTTTACCTTAACCACCCTCTCTATTCACTGGCAGGGCTTGGGTCATTAGACACACCACAGGGGGGCGGAGCCAGCATTGTGTGGGGAAAACCCAGCCCATCCAGGACACAGGTACACTCCTCCCACACATCACTCATGCTAATCTCCCACTCACCACCGGGCAGACCCATCCAGACTTCCTGGAGCCTGGCATGCCAGCCAGCTCCAGCCAATCACACGCCAGCACCCTCACAGCACACGTACAGCCATGTCTAGAAATGGCGCTTCGCTACTAGACACATACATGCTGCATACACCATCTCGCAGCATTCACTCTCACGAGTTCACACATACCAGACTCAAGCCTGTACACCCCACGCATCAGGAACTACCAGGGACACATACATTCCCCATGCATTCCTATGGGCGGGCAGGCCTAGCTCAGCACATGCACTCAGAGTGCGCACGCACTTTCCACTGGGACACAGTGAAAGTGCGCAGAATCCAAAAATCACCATCTCCAGGTCACCATTTCAAGCAAAAAGTCTAGGGGTGAACCTGCCCTAAGGGCCAAAGTCCAACACCAGTCATCTCACTCCTCAGCCTCTACCCATCCTTTGACTCTCCCCGAGGTCTCCCTTCATCTCACTCCTCAGCCTCTACCCACCCCCTGACTCTCCCCGAGGTCTCCCTTCATCTCACTCCTCAGCCTCTACCCATCCCTTGACTCTCCCCTAGGTCTTCCTTCATCTCACTCCCCAGCCTCTACCCATCCCTTGACTCTCCCCGAGGTCTCCCTTTATCTCACTCCCCAGCCTCTACCCATCCCTTGACTCTCCCCCGAGGTCTCCCTTCATCTCACTCCCCAGCCTCTACCCATCCCTTGACTCTCCCCGAGGTCTCCCTTCATCTCACTCCCCAGCCTCTACCCATCCCTTGACTCTCCCGAGGTCTCCCTTCATCTCACTCCCCAGCCTCTACCCATCCCTTGACTCTCCCCGAGGTCTCCCTTCATCTCACTCCTCAGCCTCTACCCATCCCTTGACTCTCCCGAGGTCTCCCTTTATCTCACTCCCCAGCCTCTACCCAACCCTTGACTCTCCCCCAAAGGTCTCCCTTCATCTCACTCCCCAGCGTCTACCGTCCCTTGACTCTCCCCGAGGTCTCCCTTCATCTCACTCCCCAGCCTCTACCCGTCCATTGACTCTCCCCGAGGTCTCCCTTCATCTCACTCCCCAGCCTCTACCCACCCCTTGACTCTCCCCGAGGTCTCCCTTCATCTCACTCCCCAGCCTCTACCCACCCCTTGACTCTCCCCGAGGTCTCCCTTCATCTCACTCCCCAGACTCTACCCGTCCCTTGACTCTCCCCGAGGTCTCCTTTCATCTCACTCCTCAACCTCTACCCATCCCTCGACTCTCCCCCGAGGTGTCCCTTCATCTCACTCCTCAGCCTCTACCCATCCCTCGACTCTCCCCCGAGGTGTCCCTTCATCTCACTCCTCAGCCTCTACCCATCCCTCGACTCTCCCCCGAGGTGTCCCTTCATCTCACTCCTCAGCCTCTACCCATCCCTTGACTCTCCCCCGAGGTGTCCCTTCATCTCACTCCCCCACATCTTCCCATCCCTCGACACTCCCCCGAGGTCTCCCTTCATCTCACTCCCCCTCCTCTTCCCATCCATTGACTCTCCTCAGAGGTCTCCCTTCATCTCACTCCCCGCCTCTACCCGTCCCTTGACTCTCCCCCGAGATCTTCTTCATCTCACTCCCCAGCCTCTACCCACCCCTTGACTCTCCTCAAGGTCTCCGTTGTTGGACCGGGCCCTTCTGGCAGGTCCACCCCGGGAATTTGGCTTGTTATATGTCACCTGGGAATGGTGATTCCCACTCTGAGTGCGTGTACATGAGAGAAGCCTGCCCTCCCATAGGAATGCATGGGGAATGTGTGTGTCCCTGATAGTTCCTGGTGCGTGGGGAGTACAGGCCCGAGTCTGGTATGTATGGATTCGTGGGATTGAATGCTTCAAGATGATGTATGCCGCGTGCGTGTGTCTAGAAGGGAAGTGCCACTTCTAGACATGAGTGTGTGTGTGTGCAGTAGGTGTGCTGGCGCGTGATTGGCTGAAGCCGGCTGGGGAGCCTGGCTCCAAGAGTCTGTGTGGGCCTGCCCCGGTGGTGAATGGAGAGATTAGCATGCTGATGTGAGGGAGGAGCTGTGCCTGTGTCCTGTATGGGGCTGAGCTTTCCCCCACAATGCTGGCTCCGCCCCCCTGGGGTGCGTCTGATGACTGTCCTGCCTGATGAATGAAAGGGGTGGTTGGGGAAAACAGGATACTCCCAAAGCCAGCTGTGACTGGTTTCTCCCCCACCCAGCACCTTGTAGACAAAGGATTTGCATGTATAAAAAGAGGCTGTGACCTCTTCTCAAATGTTCTTGTTCCCACTTGAATCTACCAGGGGCGGTTGCTGCTTGGGCCCGGGGTTGGCTTGCCTCCCTGGGCCCTGCCCTGCTCCTGGATTTCTGATGGCCTTCCCCTGCTAGGAGCTGCTGTGCTCCACCTGAGGTCCTGGACTCTGATGGACCTGGCTACTTTCCTTACCCCTAGCGCTTGGGAGCGCCTTGCCTGCTGTAGCGCTGAGAACGCTTTATTTTCCCTGATAGCGCTGGGAGCGCTACCTTCCTGCTCCAGCGCTTGGGAGCGCCGTCCTGGTCGAGCCGGTGCCCACCCGGCATTTGCCCCGTGCTCAGGAAGCTTCCTGAGTCTCAGCGAGTGCCTACCTCGCTTTATTGACTGCCGTGATTTCATTCCTCGAGGGAGCTGACCCCTCGCTATCCACCCCGAGCTCACCGCCGCCGCCCGGGACCCTCGTGACGTCATCCCCGGGCCGCGCTGGTATTGGTCGCCGGCCCGGGATTTCCCTGTCACGTGATGTCCCCAGGCCGCGCCGTGATTGGCCGCCGGCCCGAGGAGAAGAGGGAGGCCGGCCGATGGAGTACGTCGAGGCAGGAGCAGCGGGAGCCTACTCCGCGCTCCTGCCCTGCCCCGAGAAAACTGCCAACACCCCCCCCGGGCTCCCGAGAGTGAGGGAGAGCCCCGGGGAGCAACGAGAAGCCGGCGCAGCAGCAGAGACCGGCGCGTCTGACCGGTGAGTGCTGCAGTGCGCGAGAGGGAGGAGGGGCGTCGGGCACATTATCGGTGCTCGCCCCTCCCCCCGAGTGAGTCCCCAGTCGTACCCTGAGGCCCGTGGTGCCCCCAGTGATGCCTGGTCCCCCGACGGGGACCCCGCCTGCCCTACCTTGCCTCCTGAGCCCCCGAGAGGCTCCGCCCTTGTCCTTTGAGCCCGAGAGGCTCCACCATGGCTCTTTGTTCTACGAGCCCGGAGAGGCCCCACGTGCCCCTCATTTCCTCGAGCCCCGAGAGGCTCCACCTTGGGCCCTTGCCCTGCCGAGCCTGCTAGGCTCACGCCCCGCATCTTTGTTCTTGAGCCCTAAAGGCTCCCTTCATGGCGCTCATTCCTCCTGAGCCTGCGAGGCTTCACCCCTGTCCCTGTGGTCCGAGCCTGCGAGGCCCCAACCTGTGCCCTCATCATTTCAGCTGCCCAGCACTTTGTGGGCAGCTGCTACGTTTAGGTGTGCTCTGGGCTACCTGCAGCCTGTCCTGACATTGAGACATTGGGGGGTCCTGGCCCCAGAATGGCCAGTTGGCCTGATGGAAATTATTGGTGAATGTTTATGTGAACCCTGAGAGTATTCTCTGTTGCCCCTCTAAAAGTGATCTTGATGTGTTATGTGCCTTGCCATTCCTTCCCTCCTAAATATCCTAGGTCTCATGTATGTGACACTGGTTAGAGTGAGTTCTATTGCTAGTCCTGTGAAACCCCGGGGCGTGACGTATCCTAATGCTAAGCTCCTGGTGATTATGTGTTCTAGTCCTAGTTCGAGGAAGCTCCCAGTTGTTATATGTTCTAATGCCAGCTCCATCATGTGCATATTCCTGGCAGTGGTCCCATGGCCCTGTACTGTATATATTCCCGTGTAAACCCTGCCCGTGCCCCTGGCACCTTGTAAATTGTGTATTTACCCTTAAGTATGTCTTTCAATACAAAGTCTATTTTTCATATATATACCTGATGTGGAGTTCCTTTTGTGGGGGGCCCGGGAGGTTGTTGTTGGGGGTGCGTGCGCAAATGCTTTACACATGACCTCCGAGATAGGCCTTGCTGCTCGCGCCACGTTACCTAGAGGGCGAGTAGGGGTTGTCTTGGTGGGTGACCCCCTGGCCCTGACGGGGAAGTGGTGGTCTCTGACTGACTCGGGCGCAAGCTCTGGTCGGCCGGGGATTCCATTTCCTACATCCGTCATCTCACTCCCTGGCCTCTACCCATCCCTTGACTCTCCTCTGAGGTCTCCCTTCATCTCACTCCCCAGCCTCTACCCGTCCCTTGACTCTCCCCGAGGTCTCCCTTCATTTCACTCCTCAGCCTCTACCCATCCCTTGACTCTCCCCGAGGTCTCCCTTCATCTCACTCCCCCGCCTCTACCCATCCCTGGACTCTCCCTGAGGCCTCCCTTCACCTCACTCCCCAGCCTCTACCCATCCCTTGACTCTCCCCGAGGTCTCCGGTCATCTCACTCCTCAGCCTCTACCCATCCCTTGACTCTCCCCGAGGTCTCCCTTCATCTCACTCCTCAGCCTCTACCCACCCCCTGACTCTCCCCGAGGTCTCCCTTCATCTCACTCCTCAGCCTCTACCCATCCCTTGACTCTCCCGAGGTCTCCCTTCATCTCACTCCTCAGCCTCTACCAATCCCTTGACTCTCACCGAGGTCTCCCTTCATCTCACTCCTCAGCCTCTACCCATCCCTTGACTCTCCCTAGGTCTTCCTTCATCTCACTCCCCAGCCTCTACCCATCCCTTGACTCTCCCCCGAGGTCTCCCTTCATCTCACTCCCCAGCCTCTACCCATCCCTTGACTCTCCCCCGAGGTCTCCCTTCATCTCACTCCCCAGCCTCTACCCGTCCCTTGACTCTCCCCGAGGTCTCCCTTCATCTCACTCCCCAGCCTCTACCCAACCCTTGACTCTCCCCCAAAGGTCTCCCTTCCTCTCACTCCCCAGCCTCTACCCGTCCCTTGACTCTCCCAGAGGTCTCCCTTCATCTCACTCCCCAGCCTCTACCCAACCCTTGACTCTCCCCCAAAGGTCTCCCTTCATCTCACTCCCCAGCCTCTACCCGTCCCTTGACTCTCCCCGAGGTCTCCCTTCATCTCACTCCCCAGCCTCTACCCAGCCTTGACTCTCCCCCAAAGGTCTCCCTTCATCTCACTCCCCAGCCTCTACCCGTCCCTTGTCTCCCCGAGGTCTCCCTTCATCTCACTCCCCAGCCTCTACCCATCCCTTGACTCTCCCCGAGGTCTCCCTTCATCTCACTCCCCAGCCTCTACCCGTCCATTGACTCTCCCCGAGGTCTCCCTTCATCTCACTCCCCAGCCTCTACCCATCCCTCGACTCTCCCCCGAGGTGTCCCTTCATCTCACTCCCCCGCATCTACCCATCCCTCGACTCTCCCCCGAGGTGTCCCTTCATCTCACTCCCCCGCATCTTCCCATCCCTTGACTCTCCCCAGAGGTCTCCCTTCATCTCACTCCCCCGCCTCTACCCATCCCTTGACTCTCCCCCGAGATCTTCTTCATCTCACTCCCCGCCTCTACCCACCCTTTGACTCTCCCACAAGGTCTCCCTTCATCTCACTCCTCAGCCTATACCCGTCCCTTGATTCTCCTCTGAGGTCTCCCTTCATCTCACTCCTCAGCCTATACCCGTCCCTTGACTCTCCTCTGAGGTCTCCCTTCATCTCACTCCCCGCCTCTACCCATCCCTTGACTCTCCTCCGAGGTCTCCCTTCATCTCACTCCCCAGCCTCTACCCATCCCTTGACTCTCCCCGAGGTCTCCCTTCATCTCACTCCCAAGCCTCTACCCATCCCTTGACTCTCCCCGAGGTCTCCCTTCATCTCACTCCCCAGCCTCTACCCATCCCTTGACTCCCCCGAGGTCTCCCTTCATCTCACTCCCCAGCCTCTACCCATCCCTTGACTCTCCCCGAGGTCTCCCTTCATCTCACTCCTCAGCCTCTACCCATCCCTTGACTCTTCCTGAGGTCTCCCTTCATCTCACTCCCCAGCCACTACCCACCCCTTGACTCTCCCCGAGGTCTCCCTTCATCTCACTCCCCAGCCTCTACCCATCCCTTGACTCTCCCCGATGTCTCCCTTCATCTCATTCCTCAGCCTCTACCCATCTCTTGACTCTCCCCGAGGCCTCCCTTCATCTCACTCCTCAGCCTCTACCCATCCCTTGACTCTCCCCCGAGGTCTCCCTTCATCTCACTCCCCAGCCTCTACCCATCCCTTGACTCTCCCCGAGGTCTCCCTTCATCTCACTCCCCAGCCTCTACCCATCCCTTGACTTTACCCCGAGGTCTCCCTTCATCTCACTCCTCAGCCTCTACCCATCCCTTGACTCTCCCCGAGGTCTCCCTTCATCTCACTCCTCAGCCTCTACCCATCCCTTGACTCTCCTCCAGGTCTCCCTTCATCTCACTCCCCGCCTCTACCCATCCCTTGACTCTCCCCGATGTCTCCCTTCATCTCACTCCTCAGCCTCTACCCATGCCTTGACTCTCCCCGAGGCCTCCCTTCATCTCACTCCTCAGCCTCTACCCATCCCTTGACTCTCTCCCGAGGTCTCCCTTCATCTCACTCCCCAGCCTCTACCCATCCCTTGACTCTCCCCGAGGTCTCCCTTCATCTCACTCCCCAGCCTCTACCCATCCCTGGACTTTACCCCGAGGTCTCCCTTCATCTCACTCCTCAGCCTCTACCCATCCCTTGACTTTACCCCGAGGTCTCCCTTCATCTCACTCCTCAGCCTCTACCCATCCCTTGACTCTCCTCGAGGTCTCCCTTCATCTCACTCCCCGCCTCTACCCATCCCTTGACTCTCCCCCGAGGTCTCCCTTCATTTCACTCCCCAGCCTCTACCCATCCCTTGACTCTCCTCCGAGGTCTCCCTTCATTTCACTCCCCAGCCTCTACCCATCCCTTGACTCTCCCCCGAGGTCTTCCTTCATCTCACTCTCCAGCCTCTACCCATCCCTTGACTCTCCTCCGAGGTCTCCCTTCATCTCACTCCCCAGCCTCTACCCATCCCTTGACTCTCCTCCGAAGTCTCCCTTCATCTCACTCCCCAGCCTCTACCCACCCCTTGACTCTCCCCGAGGTCTCCCTTCATCTCACTCCCCAGCCTCTACCCATCCCTTGACTCTCCCCGAGGTCTCCCTTCATCTCACTCCCCAGCCTCTACCCGTCCATTGACTCTCCCCGAGGTCTCCCTTCATCTCACTCCCCAGCCTTTACCCACCTCTTGACTCTCCCCAAGTTCTCTCTTCATATAACTCCCCAGCCTCTACCCACCCCTTGACTCTCCCCCGAGCTCTCCCTTCATCTCACTCCCCAGCCTCTACCCATCCCTCGACTCTCCCCCGAGGTGTCCCTTCATCTCACTCCCCCGCATCTTCCCATCCCTCGACTCTCCCCAGAGGTCTCCCTTCATCTCACTCCCCAGCCTTTACCCACCTCTTGACTCTCCCCAAGGTCTCCCTTAATCTCACTCCCCAGCCTCTACCCATCCCTTGACTCTCCCCGAGGTCTCCCTTCATCTCACTCCCCCGCATCTTCCCATCCCTTGACTCTCCCCAGAGGTCTCCCTTCATCTCACTCCCCCGCCTCTACCCATCCCTTGACTCTCCCCAGAGATATTCTTCATCTCACTCCCCGCCTCTACCCACCCTTTGACTCTCCCACAAGGTCTCCCTTCATCTCACTCCTCAGCCTATACCCGTCCCTTGACTCTCCTCTGAGGTCTCCCTTCATCTCACTCCTCAGCCTCTACCCATCCCTTGACTCTCCCCGAGGTCTCCCTTCATCTCACTCCCCAGCCTCTACCCGTCCCTTGACTCTCCCCCGAGGTCTCCTTCATCTCACTCCGCAGCCTCTACCCATCCCTTGACTCTCCCCGAGGTCTCCCTTCATCTCACTCCCCAGCCTCTACCCATCCCTTGACTCTCCCCGAGGTCTCCCTTCATCTCACTCCCCAGCCTCTACCCATCCCTTGACTCCCCCGAGGTCTCCCTTCATCTCACTCCTCAGCCTCTACCCATCCCTTGACTCTCCCCGAGGTCTCCCTTCATCTCACTCCTCAGCCTCTACCCATCCCTTGACTCTCCCTGAGGTCTCCCTTCATCTTACTCCCCAGCCACTACCCACCCCTTGACTCTCCCCGAGGTCTCCCTTCATCTCACTCCCCAGCCTCTACCCATCCCTTGACTCTCCCCGATGTCTCCCTTCATCTCACTCCTCAGCCTCTACCCATCCCTTGACTCTCCTCGAGGCCTCCCTTCATCTCACTCCTCAGCCTCTACCCATCCCTTGACTCTCCCCCGAGGTCTCCCTTCATCTCACTCCCCAGCCTCTACCCATCCCTTGATTCTCCCCGAGGTCTCCCTTCATCTCACTCCCCAGCCTCTACCCATCCCTTAACTCTCCCCGAGGTCTCCCTTCATCTCACTCCTCAGCCTCTACCCATCCCTTGACTCTCCTCGAGGTCTCCCTTCATCTCACTCCTCAGCCTCTACCCATCCCGTGACTCTCCCCGATGTCTCCCTTCATCTCACTCCTCAGCCTCTACCCATCCCTTGACTCTCCCCGAGGCCTCCCTTCATCTCACTCCTCAGCCTCTACCCATCCCTTGACTCTCCCCCGAGGTCTCCTTTCATCTCACTCCCCAGCCTCTACCCATCCCTTGACTCTCCCCGAGGTCTCCCTTCATCTCACTCCCCAGCCTCTACCCATCCCTTGACTTTACCCGGAGGTCTCCCTTCATCTCACTCCTCAGCCTCTACCCATCCCTTGACTTTACCCCGAGGTCTCCCTTCATCTCACTACTCAGCCTCTACCCATCCCTTGACTCTCCTCGAGGTCTCCCTTCATCTCACTCCCCGCCTCTACCCATCCCTTGACTCTCCCCCGAGGTCTCCCTTCATTTCACTCCCCAGCCTCTACCCATCCACTGACTCTCCTCCGAGGTCTCCCTTCATCTCACTCCTCAGCCTCTACCCATCCCTTGACTCTCCCCCGAGGTCTTCCTTCATCTCACTCTCCAGCCTCTACCCATCCCTTGACTCTCCTCCGAGGTCTCCCTTCATCTCACTCCCCAGCCTCTACCCATCCCTTGACTCTCCTCCGAAGTCTCCCTTCATCTCACTCCCCAGCCTCTACCCACCCCTTGACTCTCCCGAGGTCTCCCTTCATCTCACTCACCAGCCTCTACCCATCCCTTGACTCTCCCCGAGGTCTCCCTTCATCTCACTCCTCTACCCATCCCTTGACGCTCCCCGAGGTCTCCCTTCATCTCACTCCTCAGCCTCTACCCATCCCTTGACTCTCCCCCGAGGTCTCCCTTCATGTCACTCCCCAGCCTCTACCCATCCCTTGACTCTCCTCCGAGGTCTCCCTTCATCTCACTCCCCAGCCTCCACCCATCCCTTGACTCTCCCCCGAGGTCTCCCTTCATTTCACTCCCCAGCCTCTACCCATCCCCTGACTCTCCTCCGAGGTCTCCCTTCATCTCACTCCCCAGCCTCTACCCATCCCTTGACTCTCCTCCGAGGTCTCCCTTCATCTCACTCCCCAGCCTCTACTCACCCCTTGACTCTCCCCGAGGTCTCCCTTCATCTCACTCACCAGCCTCTACCCATCCCTTGACTCTCCCCGAGGTCTCCCTTCATCTCACTCCTCTACCCATCCCTTGACGCTCCCCGAGGTCTCCCTTCATCTCACTCCTCAGCCTCTACCCATCCCTTGACTCTCCCCCGAGGTCTCCCTTCATTTCACTCCCCAGCCTCTACCCATCCCTTGACTCTCCCCGAGGTCTCCCTTCATCTCACTCCCCAGCCTCTACCCATCCCTTGACTCTCCTCCGAGGTCTCCCTACATCTCACTCCTCAGCCTCTACCCATCCCCTGACTCTCCTCCGAGGTCTCCCTTCATCTCACTCCCCAGCCTCTACCCACCCCTTGACTCTCCCCGAGGTCTCCCTTCATCGCACTCCCCAGCCTCTACCCATCCCTTGACTCTCCCAGAGGTCTCCCTTCATCTCACTCCCCTGCCTCTACCCATCCCTTGACTCTCCTCCGAGGACTCCCTTCATCTCACTCCTCAGCCTCTACCCATCCCTTGACTCTCCTCCGAGGACTCCCTTCATCTCACTCCCCAGCCTCTACCCATCCCTTGACTCTCCTCCGAGGACTCCCTTCATCTCACTCCTCAGCCTCTACCCATCCCTTGACTCTCCCCCGACGTCTCCCTTCATCTCACTCCTCAGCCTCTACCCATCCCTTGACTCTCCCCGAGGTCTCCCTTCATCTCACTCCTCTACCCATCCCTTGACGCTCCCCGAGGTCTCCCTTCATCTCACTCCTCAGCCTCTACCCATCCCTTGACTCTCCCCCGAGGTCTCCCTTCATTGCGCACCTGGTGCAGAACAATGCAGCTAATCGAAAATATTTATTTTAAACGAAGAATACGAAAACTCCACATTTAAAATTCATATAAAAGGCCCGTGCAATCCCAGCAGCAGAACCCTGTGAATGGAACACCTGTGACGTGCCAGGCCCTGCACTGTGACGTCACGAGGTCCAGGCTAGCACCTGCAGAGGAATCCTGTGGATGGAACACCTGTGACGCGCTAGGCCCTCCACTGTGACGTCACGAGGTCGAGGCTAGCAGCAGCAGGGGAATCCTGTGGATGGAACTCCTGTGACGTTCCAGGCCCTCCCTCCCCTGTGATGTCACGAGGTCGAGGCTAAGTGCAGAGGTGAGGCCTCCGCCGGAGCAGAGACAAGGAGAGGCCCCTGAGGGGGGAGAAGGTCTGGCAGGATTAGATCGTCTTTGAGGTTCATCGCAGGATCCTTTTGTGACTAAATAGATTTTTGCTTTTTTTTTTAGGTAATTGAATTAATATCCGTGTCTCAGCTGCTCCCCCCCCCTTACACTGCAACACTTGTCATCGTCCATAAGCCTGTGATGCATGATGACAGGTTGAATGTCTATTGTGACGTGTCCGTCGTATACAAGGCTGGTAACCAGGCGGCCGCGGCATTGCACTCATGAGCACCGGACGGAGAGGACCACTGCTGGCGGCCGGAGCCGAGGACCCCGAGAGGCCGAGGGGGCCGGGGCCTCACAGGCTCCAAAAAGAACTGGACGGGGCTGGGTGAAAGGGACAAGGTGAGTATAGAAACCAAATGAAACCGAACTTGAAACCAAACTGAAACCGAACTTGAATCCAAACTTTAAACTGACTTGATACTGGCTTGATACTGACTTGATACTGGCTTGATACTGACTTGATACTGACTTGATACTGGCTTGATACTGGCTTGATACTGGCTTGATACTGGCTTGAAACATCCCTTCCCTCTTCCTTTCTCTTTCCCGTTTTTCCTTCTCTGCCTTACATTCCTATCTCTCCTCTCCTATCCCCTTCTCCCCCTTTCTTTTAAGTTCCCTTTTTCTCCATCACTCTTTAATCCTCTCCCCTTCTGTCAATCCCCTCCCCTTCCCATTCAATCCATTCCGGTCCCATCCTGCACTCTCTTATCTCCTTTTCCATCTCCACTCCTCCCCTTCCCTTCTCTTCCCCTCCATTCCCTCCCATTCACAGCCTCTTTCCCTTCCAATCTGTTCCCATCGCCTCTGCTCCTTTTCTGCTCCCCTTTCCCCTCACCCATCCCTTCTTCCATACCCTACCCTACCCCTCATTACCCTTCCCCTCACCTCCCTCTCTCTCATTTACCCTCTCCCCCTCCATTCTCCATACATTTCCCTGCCTTTCTCCTCCTTTCTCTTCTCCGCCTTCTTCCCCTCATTCTTCCTTTCATTTCCTTTCCTTTCCATTCCATTCCATTCCCCAACCCATCCCTTCTTTCCCTTTACCCCACCCTCCAACTACCCCTCTCCCTCCATGTCCCCCCTCCCCCTTTATTTCCATTACTTTCTTATTTACCTCTTTAATCCTCTCCCCTTCTGTCACACCCCCTTCCCTTCCATCCCATTTACTGCCTTACCTCCCCTCCCATCCCATTCTGTTACCCCACACACACAACCCCCCACACACACAACCCCACACAAACACCCCCCACAGACACAACCCCACACACACCACCCCCCACACACACAACCCCACACAAAAACCCCACACACAACCCCCCACACACAATCCCCCACACACACCTCACACACACAACCCCACACACACAACCACACATACACACAACCCCCACACACACACCACAACCCCCCCACACACAACCCCACAAACACACTCCCCCACACACCCACACATACAACCCCACACACACAACCATACCACACACACAACCACACCACACACAACCCCCACACAACATCCCACGCACACACAGAACCCCCACACATACATGACACACACACACAACCACAACCCCACACACACAACCCCACATACACACACACCCACACATACAACCCCACACACAACCACGCCACACACAACCCCCCACACACAACCCCCCACACAACATCCCACGCACACACACAAAACCCCCCACACATACATGACACAATCCCCCACACACACCCACACACACACAACCACACTACCACCCACACACAAAACTCCACACACCGCACACAATCCCACACACCACACACAACCACACACAACCACACAAACACACACAACCCCACATACACACAACCCCCCACACACACACAACCCCCACACACACACTCACTGTCAATCACACTCACTGACACACTGACACACTCGCTGACACTCTCACTGAAACTGACTCTCACTGACACTCACTGACACTGACACTCTCACTGACACTCACTGACACTCTCACTGACACTCTCACTAACACTCTCACTAACACTGACACTCTCACTCACTCTCACTGACACTGACACTCTCACTGACACTCACACTCTCAGTCACTGACACTCACTGACACTCACTGACACTCTCACTGACACTCTCACTGACACTCTCACTGACACTCTCACTGACACTCACTGACACTCTCACTGACACTCTCACTGATACTCTCACTGACACTCTCACTGACACTGACACACTCACTGACAAACTCACTGACACACTCACTGACACACTCACTGGCACACTCACTGGTACTCACACTCTCATTCAAACTCTCACTCACACTCACTGACACTCACTAACACTGACACTCTCACTGACACTCACGCTGAAACTGACACTGACACTCTCACTCACACTCTCACTGACACTCTCACTGACACTCTCACTGACACACTCACTGACACACTCACTGACACACTCACTGGCACTCACACTCTCATTCACACTCTCACTCACACTCACTGACACTCTCACTGACACTCTCACTAACACTGACACTCTCACTGACACTCTCACTGACACTCTCACTGACACACTCACTGACACTCTCACTGACACACTCACTGACACTGAATCTGACACTCACACTCACTCACACTCACTGACACACTCACTGACACTGACACTCTCACTGACACTGACACTCTCACTGACACTCTCACTGACACTGACATTCTCACTGACACTCTCACTGACACTCTCACTGACAATCTCGCTGACACTGACATTCTCACTGAAACTCTCACTGACACTCACCGACACACTCACTGACACTCTCACTTTCTCTGACACACTCACTGACACTGTCACTGACACCGACACTCTCACGGACACTCACTGACACTCACTGACACTCTTACTGACACTCATTGACACTCACTGAACCTCACTGACACTCTCACTGACACTTTCACTGACACTCTCACTGACTGACACTGATACTCTCACTGACACTCACTGACACTCTCACTGACACTCTCACTGACACTCAATGACACTCACTGACACTCTCACTGACACTCACTGACACTCTTACTGACACTCTTACTGACACTCACTGACACTCTCACTGACACTCACACTGAAACTGACACTCACTCTCACTGACACTGACACTCTCACTGACACTTCCACTGACACTCTCACTGACACTCTCACTGACACTCTCACTGACACTCTCACTGACACTGACACTCACACTTACACTCTCACTGACACTCTCACTGACACTGACACTCTCACTGACACTCTCACTGACACTGACACTCTCACTCTCACTCACTCTCACGGACACTCTCGCTGACACTGACACTCACTGACAATCTCATCGACACTCTTACTGACACTCTTACTGACACTCTCACTGACACTGACACTCTCCCTGACACTCTCATTGACACTGACACAGTCACTGACACTCACTGAAACTCTCACTGACACTCACTGAAACTCACTGACACTCTTACTGATACTCTCACTGACACTCTCACTGACACTTTCACTGACACTCTCACTGACACTGACACACTCACTGACACACTCACTGACATACTCACTGTCACACTCACTGGCACACTCTCACTGACACTGACACTCTCATGGACACTCACTGACACTCACTGACACTCTCACTGACACTGACACTCTCATGGACACTCACTGACACTCACTGACACTCTCACTGACACTCTCACTGATACTCTCACCGACACTGACACTCTCACAGAAACTCTCACTGACACTGACACTCACTCACATTCTCACTCACACTCACTGACACTCTCACTGAAACTCTCACTGACACTCACTGACACTCTCAATGACACTCATTGACACTCTCACTGAACCTCACTGACACTCTCACTGACACTCTCACTGACACTGACACTCTCAATGACACTCTCACTGACACTCTCACTGACACTCTCAATGACACTGACACTCTCACTGACACTCACGGACACACTCACTGACACTCTCACTGACACTCTCACTGACACTGACAGTTTCTCTGATACACTCACTGACACTCTCACTGACACCGACACTGTCATGGACACTCACTGACACTCACTGACACTCTCACTGACACTCTCACTGATACTCTCACTGACACTGACACTCTCACAGACACTCTCACTGACACTCACTCACACTCTCACTCACACTCACTGACACTCTCACTGAAACTCCCACTGACACTCACTGACACTCTCAATGACACTCATTGGCACTCTCACTGAAACTCACTGACACTCTCACTGGCACTCTCACTGACACTTTCACGGACACTCTCACTGACACTGACTCTCACTGACACTGATACTCTCACTGACACTCTCACTGAAACTCTCACTGACACTGACACTTTCACTGACACTCTCACTGACACTCAATGACACTTTCACTGACACTCACTGACACTCTTACTGACACTCACTGACACTCTCACTGACAGTCACTGACACTCTCACTGACACTGACACTGAAACTGACACTCTCACTCTCACTGACACTGACACTCTCACTGAAACTCACTGACACTCTCACTGACACTCTCACTGACACTCTCACTGACACTCTCACTGACACTGACACTCTCACTGACACACTCACTGACACACTCACTGACACTCTCACTGACACTGACACTGACACTCTCACTCACTCTCTCACTCACACTCACTGACACTCTCACTGACACTGACACTCTCACTGACACTCTCACTGACACTCAAACTGAAACTGACACTCTCACTGACACTCTCACTGACACTCACACTGGCACTCTCACTGACACTCTCACTGACACTCTCACTGACACTCTCACTGACACTCTCACTGACTGACACTCTCACTGACTGACACTCTCACTAACACTGACACTCTCACTGACACTCTCACTGACACTGACACTCTCACTGCCAATCTCATCGACACTCTCACTGACACTCTCACTGACACTCACTAACACTCTCACTGACACTCACTGACACTCTCACTGACACTGACACTCTCACTAACACTGACACTCTCACTGACACTCTCCCTGACACTCTCACTCTCACTCTCACTGACACGCACACTCTCTGACAATCTCATCGACACTCTCACTGACATTCTCACTGACACTGACACTCTCACTGACACTTACTGACACTCACTGACACTCTCACTGACACTCTCACTGACACTGACACTCTCACTGACACTGACACTCTCACTGACACTCTCACTGACACTCTCACTGACACTCTCACTGACACTCTCACTGACACTCTCACTGACACTCACTGACACTGACACTCTCACTGACACTCACTGACACTCTCACTGACACTTCCACTGACACTCTCACTGACACTCTCACTGACACTCTCACTGACACTGACACTCTCACTGACACTGACACTCACACTTACACTCTCACTGACACTCTCACTGACACTCTCACTGACACTGACACTCTCACTCTCACTCACTCTCACTGACACTCTCACTGACACTGACACTCTCACTGACAATCTCATCGACACTCTCACTGACACTCTCACTGACACTGACACTCTCACTGACACTCTCACTGACACTGACACTCTCACTCTCACTCACTCTCACTGACACTCTCACTGACACTGACACTCTCACTGACAATCTCATCGACACTCTCACTGACACTCTCACTGACACTGACACTCTCCCTGACACTCTCACTGACACTCTCATTGACACTGACACAGTCACTGACACTCACTGAAACTCTCACTGACACACTCACTGAAACTCACTGACACTCTTACTGATACTCTCACTGACACTTTCACTGACACTTTCACTGACACTCTCACTGACACTGACACTCTCACTGACACACTCACTGACACACTCACTGACACACTTACTGACACCCTCACTGACACTCTCACTGACACTCACTGACACTGACACTCTCATTCACACTCTCACTCACACTCACTGACACTGACACTCTCACTGACACTCACACTGACACTCACACTGACACTCTCACTGACACTCTCACTGACACTCTCACTGACACTCTCACTGACACTCTCACTGACACTCTCACTGACACTCTCACTGACACTGACACTCTCACTGACACTCTCACTCAAACTGAAACTGACACTCTCACTGACACTCTCACTGACACTCACACTGACACTCTCACTGACACTCTCACTGACACTCTCACTGACACTCTCACTGACACTTCCACTGACACTCTCACTGACACTCTCACTGACACTCTCACTGACACTCTCACTGACACTGACACTCTCACTGACACACTCACTGACACACTCACTGACACTCTCACTGACACTGACACTGACACTCTCACTCACTCTCTCACTCACACTCACTGACACTCTCACTGACACTGACGCTCTCACTGACACTCTCACTGACACTCAAACTGAAACTGACACTCTCACTGACACTCTCACTGACACTCACACTGACACTCTCACTGACACTCTCACTGACACTCTCACTGACACTCTCACTGACACTCTCACTGACGCTGACACTCTCACTGACTGACGCTCTCACTGACACTCTCACTAACACTGACACTCTCACTGACACTCTCACTGACACTCTCACTGACACTGACACTCTCACTGCCAATCTCATTGACACTCTCACTGACACTCTCACTGACACTCACTAACACTCTCACTGACACTCACTGACACTCTCACTGACACTGACACTCTCACTAACACTGACTGACACTCTCACTGACACTCTCCCTGACACTCTCACTCTCACTGACACGTACACTCTCTGACAATCTCATCGACACTCTCACTGACACTCTCACTGACACTGACACTCTCACTGACACTCTCACTGACACTCTAACTGACACTGACACTCTCACTGACACTCTCACTGACACTCACTGACACTCTCACTGACACTCTCACTGACACTCTCACTGACACTCACTGACACTGACACTCTCACTGACACTCACTGACACTCTCGCTGACACTCTCACTGACACTTTCACTGACACTCTCACTGACACTGACACTCTCACTGACACACTCACTGACACACTCACTGACACACTTACTGACACCCTCACTGACACTCTCACTGACACTCACTGACACTGACACTCTCATTCACACTCTCACTCACACTCACTGACACTGACACTCTCACTGACACTCACACTGACACTCACACTGACACTCTCACTGACACTCTCACTGACACTCTCACTGACACTCTCACTGACACTCTCACTGACACTCTCACTGACACTGACACTCTCACTGACACACTCACTGACACACTCACTGACACTCTCACTGACACTAACACTGACACTCTCACTCACTCTCTCACTCACACTCACTCACACTCTCACTGACACTGACACTCTCACTGACACACTCACTGACACTCAAACTGAAACTGACACTCTCACTGACACTCTCACTGACACTCTCACTGACACTCTCACTGACGCTGACACTCTCACTGACTGACACTCTCACTGACACTCTCACTAACACTGACACTCTCACTGACACTCTCACTGACACTCTCACTGACACTGACACTCTCACTGCCAATCTCATTGACACTCTCACTGACACTCTCACTGACACTCACTAACACTCTCACTGACACTCACTGACACTCTCACTGACACTGACACTCTCACTAACACTGACACTCTCACTGACACTCTCCCTGACACTCTCACTCTCACTGACACGCGCACTCTCTGACAATCTCATCGACACTTTCACTGACACTCTCACTGACACTGACACTCTCACTGACACTCTCACTGACACTCTCACTGACACTGACACTCTCACTGACACTCTCACTGACACTCACTGACACTCTCACTGACACTCTCACTGACACTCTCACTGACACTCACTGACACTGACACTCTCACTAACACTCACTGACACTCTCGCTGACACTCTCACTGACACTTTCACTGACACTCTCACTGACACTGACACTCTCACTGACACACTCACTGACACACTCACTGACACACTTACTGACACCCTCACTGACACTCTCACTGACACTCACTGACACTGACACTCTCATTCACACTCTCACTCACACTCACTGACACTGACACTCTCACTGACACTCTCACTGACACTCTCACTGACACTCTCACTGACACTCTCACTGAAACTGACACTGAAACTGACACTGATTCTGACACTCTCACTGAAACTCTCACTGACACGCACTGACACTCTCACTGCCACTCACTGACACTCTCACTGACACTCACTGACACTCTCACTGACACTCCCACTGACACATTCACTGACACTCTCACTGACACTCTCACTGACACTCTCACTGACACACTCACTGACACACTCACTGACACTCTCACTGACACTCTCACTGACACTCTCACTGACACTCTCACTGATGCTGACACTCTCATTGACACTCTCACTGACACTCTCACTGGCACTCTCACTGACACTGACACTCTCACTGACACTCTCACTGACAATCTCATCGACCCTCTCACTGACACTCTCACTGACACTGACACTCTCACTGACACTCACTGACACTCTCACTGACACTGACACTCTCACTAACACTGACACTCTCACTGACACTCTCAATGACACTCATTGACACTCTCACTGAACCTCACTGACACTCTCAATGACACTCTCACTGACACTCTCACTGACACTCTCAATGACACTGACACTCTCACTGACACTCACGGACACACTCACTGACACTCTCACTGACACTCTCACTGACACTGACACTGACACTGACAGTTTCTCTGATACTGTGGTATATAAATAAATAATACCGGATCTAGGTTTGACTAGGCATAGTAATAACAGATAGCTCAATAAATAAGAGTCAAGATTCGAGGTAGTAGGAGTTTTGCAGGTTTATTACAGCATAAAGGACAGGACAACCTGCATAGGAATAGGATGGCAGGGCCCGGCAGCTGCCGGGGCTAGATCTGGGATGAGCGCGCTAACATTTAATAACAATACACGAACATATATACTAAAACAGTTGCATTACAATACATACGATAGGCGGAGCAATGGGTGTGGTCAATAGCAGTCGCGAAAGATAAGGGTGAAAGTAGGTGTAACAGGGGCGTATACATAGACATGTGATGCAAACGTAACAGAATATGTCATGAATGGGGCGGAAACATGGAGGGGGCTACCTAAGGAGCCGGGACCTCTGACCTAATGGTGCGCGCAAACTGGCAATGACGTATTACTAGGAGAAGCTGGGGGCTACGAACTCTGTGCTAGGAGCAGAGACTGAAGTCTGGGGAGTCAGGGCGACATGTACCTAAACGGTATCTAGTATCTGATGTTTAGAGAACATGTTGATATAAACTAGAAGTCAGGAGGGGAAAGGCTAACTTGATTCTAAGACTGGAGCATACATTATTCTACATGTAGTGCGTGATGAAGAATATTAAATGACCATTAATACAGTATTTCTCTTACATGGAGACGTAAAGGCTAGACAATGACGGAAACTATTGATGCGGTTCAGTAGCTTAGGAATGCAGAGAAGGAGGGCTGGACTGATAACTACTTTCACCCTTATCTTTCGCGACTGCTACGCGTCACACCCTTTGCTCCACCCACTGCTCCGTCTATCGTATGTATTGTAATGCAACTGTTTTAGTATATATGATCGTGCACTGTTATTAAATGTTACGCCGATTCCGATCCTGCCCCCGGCAGCGCTGCCATCCTATTCCTGTGCAGGTTGTCCTGTTCCTGTCCTTATGCTGTATTAAACCTGCAAAACTCCTACTACCTCGAATCTTGACTCTTATTTATTGAGCTATCTGTTATTCATTTATCCATTCAAAAATAGAGGTATTATTTATTTATTTACCACAAATGTTACAGTAGAGCACACGTTTAGTGATCTGCCTCCTCATGAACTCTCTTACCGCCTCGCTATGCGTAACAATTCTTTTATCCGCATGTTACATTATTCACACCAGACCAGCAATGCCACTAATTGTTGGGTGTGTGGTCGACTCCCCCCTTTCCAGACACCGAAGGGAGTTCTGCCACTCTTTCCTTATCCATTTTCACATAATGGTTCGTGTGGAGCATGGTCCACGTTAACGTCATCCTCAACAGATATGTCTTTCCTTAACAGTACATGTTTTCCAGACAAGCAAGGTCTTCCCCACAGAACAGGGTTAGATCTAGAAAATGAAGTTTACAATTTAGGTAATTATTCTTCGAATTTCATGGTCCTGAATGTTCAGTCTGATACTACTCCAGACTTACCTGCTATTTCAGTACTACCAGTCAAAGGTGAATTATGTGTCCGAAATAATGGTTCCGTACATGTAGGACATAGCGATTGTACTACTATTGTCAAGTATAGTGACAGTGGGAAATCTATTTTCAAAGCTTCACGTCATTCTTATTTTATTTGTGGTCAAACCGCATATGTTCGTCTGCCCCTCGATTGGGAGGGAACCTGTTACATTGCCTTCCTACTGCCACCAGTTTTCCTAGCTCCATCTGATTATCATAGAAACACACATCTAGTACACATTAGACATAGAAGGGAGATTGAGTCCCCGATTGTCGATTATACTGAAACTGCTCTAGAACAGTATACAGATTTCAATAGAGGTTTCTTCTTCTTTATCGGCCCTATCCAGAATAGTAAGCTAATCCGTAGGTTAACAAGAACCCTTGAAGCTGTAGTAAATGAGACTGCCTCTGCTCTAGGTAACTTAACCGAAGAGCAATCTGCTATGAGATTTGTCGTTTTGCAGAATCGTCTCGTCCTTGACGTCATACTGGCCGATAGGGGCGGGGCCTGTAGAGTCATCGGATCTAGTTGCTGCATTTCATTCCAAATAACGCACCGTCTGTTTATTCAGCTATAACCAGACTCCATAAAATTGCCCATCTGTTACACCAAGACCCAGGCACCTGGACATGGTCCGGTTGGTTCTGGAATATAATTTCCGCTTGGGGATGGAAAGTCTTGTCCTTTCTAGGTATTGCAGTAGCGATCATATTCAGTTGCTGCCTCTGTTTACAATGTGGCCCTGCGATTTGCGGCATTTGTGCTACCTCTTGTATTCCTAGTCCCAAGTCCCGTTCTAAAACCCGTTCCCAGAAAATTCGAGACGAGCAAATGATACTGTATGAAATGATAGATGGTATCATGAATATTGATGTTTCCTGATGGAAACGTAGTGACAAGGAGGGAATGTGGAAAAGTAAATTTTGCCATGTTCTGTGTCCCTACGCGTCCTCCATCATATGTTATCTGTGCATGATTAATATGCATATGTATTCCCCATGTTCGATTAATGACGCAATTATAGTTGTGTCCATCTCTAGTATGCCAGTTTCCAGTTCTCGTGAATACTACGAATATCAGGCCTATTTAAAGTTACGTTGCCACGTTTCTCAGTGTGCACGTTATTCCATTGTAAAGTCCCCGTTTCTAGGCCTCAAAAGGGCCCGGACACCAGATTCAGCTCCTGTCTCCTGAAGCCCTCGCTGAGGAGCGATACAGCCCCCACCTGTATCCCCGACCCTTCACTTACTTCCTGCCTCCCAGTGCCCGGTTCAGCCTGGCTCTGCCTCTGAGTCTGCCAAGAGTATGTTATGATTCTAGTTATCAGTCCAGCCCTCCTTCTCTACATTCCTAAGCTACTGAACCGCATCAATAGTTTCCGTCATAGTCTAGCCTTTACGTCTCCATGTAAGAGAAATACTGTATTTAATGGTCATTTAATATTCTTCATCACGCACTACATGTAGAATAATGCATGCTCCAGTCTTAGAGTCTGTTCGCCTTTACCCCGATAACTTTTGGATTCTATCAACATGTTCTCTAAACATCAGATACTAGATACTGTTTAGGTACATGTCGCCCTGACTCTCCAGACTTCAGTCTCTGCTCCTAGCACAGAGTTCGTAGCCCCCAGCTTCTCCTAGTAACACGTCATTGCCAGTTTGCGCGCACCATCAGGTCAGAGGTCCCAGCTCCTTAGGTAGCCCCCTCCATGTTTCCGCCCCATTCATGACATATTCTGTTACGTTTGCATCACATGTCTATGTATACGCCCTGTTACACCTACTTTCACCCTTATCTTTCGCGACTGCTACGCGTCACACCCTTTGCTCCACCCACTGCTCCGTCTATCGTATGTATTGTAATGCAACTGTTTTAGTATATATGATCGTGCACTGTTATTAAATGTTACGCTGATTCCGATCCTGCCCCCGGCAGCGCTGCCATCCTATTCCTGTGCAGGTTGTCCTGTTCCTGTCCTTATGCTGTATTAAACCTGCAAAACTCCTACTACCTCGAATCTTGACTCTTATTTATTGAGCTATCTGTTATTCATTTATCCATTCAAAAATAGAGGTATTATTTATTTATTTACCACATAATGGCGCCCGAATAGGGACTTGCCCTTTCCCCACGCGTCGGTGAAGCCACGCCGACCCCCTGACCCTCTGCAGTCGTGACGGAACTCTTCTGCGCACCGGCAGATATTTCTGCTTCAAGTATCCCTCAGGCCCACGGAGGAGACGGAGGAGGCGGTCCAGCATCCAGACGAGACGGTGGAGGAACGCGGCGAGTCCCGACCAGAGCCCAAGCCGAGAGTCCAAGGTCCGAGGTATCCGGAGGCCCACCCGTAACAGAAGTCCGAAGTTCGTCCGTCCGACGTCGAGGCAGTCCAGTCCAGTCTGAGGCCTTCCGTTCTTGCTGCCCGGTGAGTACCGTTACTGGGGTAGTATCTAGACAGGGTCAATTTAATTGACTCTGGTCCGTGGGTTGGTGGTACACAGACCCACAAACGAAGTGTCCACTTCGGTGGATGCGGGTCCTGACGTGTCTCTTTATGAGACCGGTAAGTTTCGTACTGTTTCAGCAGTGCATCTAGTTCCTGTTCTAGTCAGTTCTGTTCTCGAGAAAATTCATGTATTCCGTGTTCCGTATTCCAGGTAGTATTCTGTTCGAACTGTTATTTTTAAATGTTCTTCATGTATTTTAATGTCGTGGTATGAATGGGGAATAAGTATCGTGTTTATTGTGTATTGTATTGTGTCTAGATTACAGTTCAGTCATGCCCTTGTTTCCTAAGTTACGCCAGTTAAAAACTAGAAAGGGTCTGCTGGAAGCTGCAGTTCCTGTCCCGCCTAGGGACAGTCCAGGTCATTTTATGTATCAGAAGCATGGCATAAGCGCCATACTGTATCTAGATCTATGGGTAGAGTATACCAAACAGTTAGAAGAAAAGTATAGATGGCCCGTATCGGGTACATGGGATGCCGAGTGCATCATGCGAGTAGAAGAGGCATTATGGAAAAAGAAAGCCAGACAGTCACAGAAAGATGCCATCGAGTTATGGCGCAAAGAAGCTCATAAAAGAACCGAAAAAGAAATCAGAAAGTCAGAATTAAGTAGAGAATCCTTGGAACGAGCCCATGAAAAAGAACTAATCGAGATAGGTGAACAAGTCAAAGCCGAACAGTCAGACAGACAGAGGCATGCCCTTATTAAGGGTATATATCCTCTCCTTGCCGAGGGCTTGCCAAAAGCGACCCCAGAGGCATCCAGTAATTTCCCGCCACCATTAGTTCCGACCAAGCTACGTCACAAACAGACCGCAGCTGATATTTTTATTTCGTCCTATTTGGACGACACAGTCCCAGAATATGCAAATCCTGTTCGCGCTCCGCCAGTCCCTGTAAATCAGGCACTTCCCGCTCCTCCAGACACCGGAGTACCTGTTACGGTACCCCCGGTCCAGCCCGCCATACAAGTCCAGCCTACATTTCCATTTCCCACTCTGCCAGGACGAAGAGCCTCAGTAGACGACTCTAGTTTAGGGGCCGCAGGGGGAGGTACTCCTCAAACCCCGCCGCCACACAACCGTTTAACGACAGCCGAATTACATATACAAGCATCACAGCGTACGCCCAGACATCAGACTGTAGCAGAAATAAGAAAATCCCTTGCCGAATGCGGCTATGATCCAGTCCCAGGCGAGGATAATATGGTTTTATATTCATTCCGCGTAAGAAAGGTGGCCGAGTATCTAGTCACCTTACCGAATATGAAAGAAGATCTAGACAGAATATATCGTTTCATCCGTACAGGGGATGATCCAGAAAGCATTGGCGAGGCCATGTCTCAAAGGAAAGCTGAGACCCAGCTCATGATATTAAAGTTTCTGATCAATTGTCTAATAAGAGAACAAGATTACCCGTCTAAAGATCCGGCTGAAATGAAAACCCTGACAAGGTGGAGTGATAATATAGCCGAGGGTAAGCACAAGACCGTCGGAGCTATGGAGAGTATGTACAAGAAAATTCGTAAAGAAATAATAAGGTTACACGATCAACGTAAAGCAGCACAAGTAAGCGAGAAAGAAAGTAACTCTGATACTGAAGAGGTAGAGGACGAGAATCCCGACAGAATAGCGTATGTAGGAAAATCTAGATTTCCAGATCGCCATTTACGCCTAGAACACAAGTCTATTTTCCATCATCCAGCACCAGAACAAGGTTCTCTAGAACAAGTGTTTCAAGCTACCGATCACATTCTGAAATCACGAATCGGTTACAGTGAGTTAAGTACCATGCATGAACAAGAACTAGCCCGATCAGCAGTCCGATGGATTACTGATTCTACCACTTTTCCAGACGAAATAGTGGCACAAATGTTTCTGAAAATGCCCCTAGCCGAGCAACGACTGGCGGGTATGTATATGATTCAGCACCTCATTACATTGTATGAGGGTCAGCACTCTGATCCAGGCCCGTTACATGATATCCTGAACGAGTTACTCCAGTATAGATGGAAAGGTTTAGGTACCGACTTAATTAGTATCATTCTAGAACAGCGTCACAAATATAGAACGTTTTTGAATCCGCGTTTTGTTCATGTCTCACCCCCCGAAAGTAAACCATTTTATATGGAGAGACAGAATCCGTTACGAGAAGTCCACCCAGTTAGAGGAACGGGTGGCGAACTAGAACGAGTGTTTGTTTACACTCCGATTACAAAGATGGAACTCCTAGAGATGAAGAAATTAATTCCCTGTCATGATAAAGATCCAGCAGGGTTCCATAGAGAATTAAAAGACATGCTCCGTATGGGAGAATACACGTATCCAGATATAATTAAAATGTTAAAGGTTCTGCTGCCCGCAGGGGTGTATGAAAAGCTCAAGGAAAAAGAATGGGAGGTGGGAGAGAAAAAGATCGATTGGGCAGTTCTAGAAGCTGAAGACAAGGCACGAGTACCAGGTACCGGTCTTGGAGCGAAATGTAAAGAATTACCAGAATTATTAATACAAGTTTTACCTAGATTATTGACAACTAGAAAAGAAGACTGGGATGCAATCTCAGCCTGTAAACAGAAACAAGACGAAGATATTAGTGATTTTTATTCTAGATTTGAGAAATGTTTTAGCATCAACAGTGGCCTCAAGACAAGTAGTGAGTCATACCCTCACCTTTTTGTTACTAAATTAGTCGAGAATTCAAGTCCACAAATTAAAAATCGAGTTTTGAAAGTCGAAAGTACCTGGCAAGCTAATACCCCGTCCCAGATGTTGCAGATGCTCCAATACCACCAGAATAGGATCAGGGAAGAACAAGAACACGAGAGAAAACGTATGAAAGACACGAAAATGAAAGTACTAGTTGCACAATCTGTTCCTCAAGACAGTCAGAAGAGGGGTCCAAATCAAGCCAGTCATCCTGCAGCTCCCGTTAAAGGGAACTGCAATTATTGTAAACAGCCAGGTCATTTTATAAACGAGTGTGCAGTTCTGAAACACAACATAGCTACCGGTAAGACTAAAGAAAGACCACGTCCGCCTAGACAAGAACAAGTTTCACAGACTCCTCAGCCACAGAATGCACCACAGACAGTTACCGCACCGCAGCCTATTGCTGCAACACAGCACGTTACACAGCAGATGTACCAGTATGCACAGTCTGAGTATCCAGAGTACCAGCAGTATTCATGAAACAGCCTAGAGAGGGAGGTAGGCTTGCCTCTCATCGAGATACCTGTAGATCAAGAAGGTCCCTATGTTCACAGTCAAGTATTAGGGAAAGACAGAAAGTTTTTGATTGATACAGGGGCAAGTAGGACCACAATTAGTCACGCCGAAGTTCCAGGGGCTCCGCTCTCAGGCTCAAGAAATGTTTCCCTTGGATTTTCAGGAAAACCCATTGTAAATGAAATATCGAAGCCAGTTACTCTAGAAGTAGGTCCATTGTCCCGCACTACTGATCTGTTACTTACTAAGTCATGTCCAGAAAACCTATTAGGTATTAAAACACTGAAAGAGTTAGGTGCAGTTATATGCTGTTCCCCAGAGGGAATACGATTGTTCCTACGTGACTTTAAGGGTCACTATGTATTACGAGATTTTGATCCCAGATTGTCTAATGTTCCGCAGCATCTATGGGCGCAAGGTCCAACTGATGTTGGTTATATGCAAATCACACCCCATCGTGTGACTCTCAAGCCAGGTGTAGTGTTACCACGAATCAGACAGTACAGATTGCCACCTGAGGCTGTAGCAGCCTTATCCAAAATTATTGACGAGCTCATGGCTCAAGGAGTGGTTGTAGAAACTGACTCCAACGTATGCAATTCTCCGATCATTCCAGTCATGAAACGTACTGATCCAAATGCACCCCCAGTATATCGATTAGTGATTGACCTACGAGAACTTAATAAATGTATCATTCCCCAGTATCCAGTTGTTCCAGATATCTCTTCCCTATTGACAGCCATTGATTCCGAAGCCACGTTCTTCACTGTCATAGACCTCAAGAACGCATTTTTCAGTGTCCCTATTCATCCAGACAGCCAGTTCCTTTTCGGATTTTGTTTAAATGGAAGGAGCTATATGTTCACACGCGCTCCTCAAGGTTTCACAGAAAGCCCTAGCATTTACAGTCAAGCACTTAAGAGACAACTAGACAACATTCACATGCCAACTGACACTGCCCTGCTCCAGTATGTCGATGATCTCCTGATCACAGCCCGTTCTGAACGTGCTTGCGAGCGAGCATCCCTTACAGTCTTGTATTTCCTAGCCGAGATGGGGCACAAGGTGTCCCCTTCGAAGCTTCAATTCTGTGTCCAGCAAGTGGTCTACTTAGGACACTTACTGTCCAAGAGGGGTAGGCAGTTGACACCAGACCGTATCCAGTTAATAGCGAGTCTTCCTCAGCCCAAGACCCAGAAGGAGGTACGTGCTTTTATCGGCCTTACTTCTTACTGCAGACAATGGATTCCTCAGTATGCATTTCTAGCCAAGCCACTGATACAGTTAACGACACAGGAGGCAGCCGTATCGACTGTCCTCCCTTGGACATCTGAACATACACTCAGTTTCAATGAGTTAAAGAAAGCCCTATGCCAAGCTCCAGTTCTAGCGACACCGAACTACAGTAAGCCTTTTACACTTTTCGTAACTGAACGGGAAGGTACAGCATTATCTGTTCTCACACAAGATCAAGCAGGACAATACAAGCCCTGTGCTTATTTTTCGAGCACATTAGATCCTGTAGCCCAGGCTCTGCCTGCGTGCCTCAAGTCAGTTGCAGCCACAGCACTAGCTATCAGACAAAGTGATTCCATAGTATTAGGACATACCTTGACAGTACAAGTTCCACACTCCGTGGAAGTTCTTTTAAACCGAACACAAACTCAGCACTTGACAATTGCACGTTTAACAGGTTATGAATTGACACTGTTCCAGCCACACATAGAAATCAGACGCTGCAACATCCTGAACCCTGCTACACTGTTACCATCAGTTACTCCGAATTCGGCCACACATGACTGTGTGGAAGTAGTTAACATTATGACCAAGCCAAGACAAGATCTGACAGATATTCCGTTACCAGACCCCGACCTGACACTTTATGTGGATGGTTCATGTATGAGAACAAATACAGGAGAACTAGTCGCCACGTATGCAGTGACTACTGACACTGAAGTTATTGAAACACACCGTATCGACACCCTGTCCGCTCAAGCAGCAGAGCTAGTTGCTCTGACACAAGCCTGCATACACGCCAAGAACTTGAAAGTTAATGTTTACACAGATTCACGCTACGCATTTGGAGTTGTACACGACTTCGGAGTGCTCTGGCAAGAGAGAGGTTTCATGACTTCTCATGGAACCAAGATTCAGCATGGTCTCCTTATTCAAGCTCTGTTAGATGCCATACATTTACCGACATCTATCGCTATCATGAAGTGCAAAGCACATACGAAAGTTACTGACACCATTTCTCAAGGTAACGATCTAGCAGATCGCACAGCCAAGCTTACAGCACAGACTCTAGACATTCCAGTTAACATGACACACACTCCAGATCCGATTACATGCATGACAGTTAAGGACCCTACACAAGATGTCATAGATATCCAGTTACATGCTACTCCCGAAGAAATCAAGAAATGGTCCGAACAAGGAGGGGTCCAGACAGATCAAGGATGGTTAACGAAGGGTAGAGCCACATGGTTTCTCCCCGACTCTATGGTTCAAGTCATTATCAATACCGCACATAGTCCAGCACATTTAGGAGAAAAAGCTATGTTAGACAGTATCCAGAACATTTGGTTCAACAAGCATTTACGAGCTGCAGCCAAGCAGAAAGTCCGTACCTGTATGATATGTTGTCAGTTTAATCCAGGTAAAAGTGTCCCGGTGGAACAAGGTGGATTCCAGCCCCCTGACCACCCTTTTGAAGTCCTCCAGATGGATTATATTCAGATGGAGCGATGTCGAGGTTTCAAGTATGTCCTTGTAGTTGTATGCGCTTTGTCCAGGTGGACAGAAGCATATCCAGTTCCAGATTACACCGCCGCGACCACTGCCAAGCAGTTGGTTCGTGAGTTCTTCCCCCGTTATGGACTCCCTAGAGTCGTATATTCTGACAACGGCCAGCCATTCTCATCCGAGTTGATGAAGCATGTTTCCCTGTTGTTAGGGTACCAGTGGAAGTTTCATTGTGTACGCCATCCTGAAGCAGCCGGTCTCGTAGAGAGACATAACCAGACTCTGAAAATCCGTATTGCAAAAGTGTGTAAAGAGAAAGGTGTGGACTGGCTAGTAGCTCTGCCAGTCGCTTTATTTTATATGCGCATGGTCGCACATTCCAGATCAGGTCTGTCCCCGTATGAGGTCGTTTTCGGCCGCCCCCCTAACATGTGGGGTACTCCTAGACCCCGAAGTATTACCGATGTTTCAAGTAATATGCTGACAGATTACCTAGCTTCCTTGATGTCTGCCCTCAACTCTTGTCGTTCACAGGTTGCCGCCGCATTTCCAGACAATACCGAGGTGGCACCGCATGAAATCGTTCCAGGATCCATGGTTCTTGTCCGCAATTTTGACCGCTCAAGTCCGCTGGAGCCACGCTGGAAGGAGCCCCGACAGGTCCTCCTCGCCACCCGTACAGCCGTGAAGTTGGAAGGTCGCAAAGGCTGGGTGCACCTTTCGCATGTAAAAAAGTTTTATGGACTGAAACCCGTCTCAAAGAACATTTCCCAGGATTTGAAGGATTGCCAAAATATTGTTCTCAAGGACTGTCCCGCAAAAGACATTGCTACAAACCCTCCCCTGTTAGAGAAAACTCCGCAACAGGAGTATAAGTTGAAACTCCGGTCTAGTAAAATAAGTCAGCCAGTTTGATTGTCTAAGTCCTCCCCTAGGTGAAACGGTTAGACTGTTTCTGACATGTATAAAATAGACCCCCATAGTGAGAGAGTTAGTCAAAACTCAATTCGATGTATCGTTTTTCTATGTTTCATATTGTTTCTCAGCATTATGATTTCCTGCACCAGTTATGCATTTTTCTTGTATTTCCCAGTTCTTCATGTAAATAAGTCTGCTAATGCTACAGTAGAGCACACGTTTAGTGATCTGCCTCCTCATGAACTCTCTTACCGCCTCGCTATGAAAAATAATTCTTTCATCCGCATGTTACATTACTCACATCAGACCAGCAATGCCACTAATTGTTGGGTGTGTGGTCGACTCCCCCCTTTCCAGATACCGAAGGGAGTTCTGCCACTTTTTCCTTATCCATTTTCATATAATGGTTCGTGTGGAGCATGGTCCACGTTAACGTCATCCTCAACAGATATGTCTTTTCTTAACAGTACATGTTTCCCAGACAAGCAAGGTCTCCCCCACAGAACCGGGTTAGATCTAGAAAATGAAGTGTATAATTTAGGTAACTATTCTTCGAATTTCATGGTCCTGAATGTTCAGTCTGATACTACTCCAGACTTACCTGCTATTTCAGTATTACCAGTTAAAGGCGAATTATGTGTCCGAAATAATGGTTCCGTACATGTAGGACATAGTGATTGTACTACTATTGTCAAGTATAGTGACAGTGGGAAATCCATTTTCAAAGCTTCACGTCATTCTTATTTTATTTGTGGTCAAACTGCATATGTTCGTCTGCCCCTCGATTGGGAGGGAACCTGTTACATTGCCTTCCTACTGCCACCAGTTTTCCTAGCCCCACCTGATTATCATAGAAACACACATCTAGTACACATTAGACATAGAAGGGAGTCCCCAATTGTCGATTATACTGAAACTGCTCTAGAACAGTATACAGATTTCAACAGAGGTTTCTTTTTCTTTATAGGACCTATCCAGAATAGTAAGCTAATCCGTAGGTTAACCAGAACCCTCGAAGCTGTAGTAAATGAGACTGCCTCTGCTCTAGGTAACTTAACCGAAGAGCAATCTGCTATGAGATTTGTCGTTTTACAGAATCGTCTCGTCCTTGACGTCATACTGGCCGATAGGGGCGGGGCCTGTAGAGTCATCGGATCTAGTTGCTGCATTTTCATTCCAAATAACGCGCCGTCTGTTTATTCAGCTATAACCAGACTCCATAAGATTGCCCATCTGTTACACCAAGATCCAGGCACCTGGACATGGTCCGGTTGGTTCTGGAATATAATTTCCGCCTGGGGATGGAAAGTCTTGTCCTTTCTAGGTATTGCAGTAGCGATCATATTCAGCTGCTGCCTCTGTATACAATGTGGCCCTGCGATTTGCGGCATTTGTGCTACCTCTTGTATTCCTAGTCCCAAGCCCCGTTCTAAATCCCGTTCCAGGATAATTCGAGACGAGCAAATGATACTGTATGAAATGATAGATGGTATCATGAATATTGATGTTTCCTGATGGAATCGTAGTGACAAGGAGGGAATGTGGAAAAGTAAATTTTGCCATGTTCTGTGTCCCTACGTGTCATCCATCATATGTTATGTGTGCATGATTAAATATGCATATGCATTCCCTATGTTCGATTAATGACGCAATTACAGTTGTGTCCACCTCTAGTATGCCAGTTTCCAGTTCTCGTGAATACTACGAATATCAGGCCTATGTAAAACTACGTTGCCACGCTTCTCAGTGTGCACGTTATTCTATTGAAAAGTCCCCGTTTCTAGGCCTCAAAAGGGCCCGGACACCAGATTCAGCTCCTGTCTCCTGAAGCCTCGCTGAGGAGCGATACAGCCCCCACCTGTATCCTCGACCCTTCACTTACTTCCTGCCTCGCAGTGCCCGGCTCACCCTGGCTCTGCCTCTGAGTCTGCCAAGAATATGTTATGATTCCAGTTATCAGTTCAGTCCTCCTTCTCTGCATTCCTAAAGCTACTGAATCGCATCGATAGTTTCCGTCATTGTCTAGCCTTCACGTCTCCACGTTAGAGAAATACTGCATTTAATGGTCATTTAATATTCTTCATCACGCACTACATGTAGAATAATGCATGGTCCAGTCTTAGAATCAAGTTAGCCTTTCCCCTCCTGACTTCTAGTTTATATCAACATGTTCTCTAAACATCAGATACTAGATACTGTTTAGGTACATGTCGCCCTGACTCTCCAGACTTCAGTCTCTGCTCCTAGCACAGAGTTCATAGCCCCCAGCTTCTCCTAGTAACACGTCATTGCTAGTTTGCGCGCACCATCAGGTTAGAGGTCCCGGCTCCTCAGGTAGCCCCCTCCATGGTTTCCGCCCCATTCATGACATATTCTGTTACGTTTGCATCACATGTCTATGTATACGCCCTGTTACACCTCTTTTCACCCTTATCTTTCGCGACTGCTACGCGTCACGCCTTTTGCTCCACCCACTGCTACGCCTATTGCAATGTAATGCTATGTGTTTGCGTTATGTATATATGCTCATGCACTGTTATTAAGAAATGGTTCCCCTTGTCCCGATCCTGACCCCGGCAGCGCTGCTGGGCCTTGCCATCCTATTCCTGTATTTGCTGTATTAAACCTGCAAAACTCCTACTACCTCGAATCTTGACTCTTATTTATTGAGCTATCTGTTATTCATTTATTCATTCAAAAATAGGGTATTATTTATTTATTTACCACAGGTATTGTCTGGAAATGCGGCGGCAACCTGTGAACGACAAGAGTTGAGGGCAGACATCAAGGAAGCTAGGTAATCTGTCAGCATATTACTTGAAACATCGGTAATACTTCGAGGTCTAGGAGTACCCCACATGTTAGGGGGGCGGCCGAAAACGACCTCATACGGGGACAGACCTGATCTGGAATGTGCGACCATGCGCATATAGAACAAAGCAACTGGCAGAGCTATTAGCCAGTCCACACCTTTCTCTTGACATACTTTTGCAATGCGGATTTTCAGGGTCTGGTTATGTCTCTCTACGAGACCGGCTGCTTCAGGATGGCGTACACAATGGAACTTCCACTGGTACCCTAACAACAGGGAAACATGCTTCATGAGTTCAGATGAGAATGGCTGGCCGTTGTCAGAATATACGACTCTAGGGAGTCCATAACGGGGAAGAACTCACGAACCAACTGCTTGGAAGTGGTCGCGGCTGTGTAATCTGGGACTGGATATGCTTCTGTCCACCTGGACAAAGCGCATACAACTACAAGGACATACTTGAAACCTCGACATCGCTCCATCTGAATGTAATCCATCTGGAGGACTTCAAAAGGGTGGTCAGGGGGCTGGAAACCACCTTGTTCCACCGGGACACTTTTACCTGGATTAAACTGACAACATATCATACATGTACGGACTTTCTGCTTGGCTGCAGCTCGTAAATGCTTGTTGAACCAAATGTTCTGGATACTGTCTAACATAGCTTTCTCTCCTAGATGTGCTGGACTATGTGCGGTATTGATAATGACTTGAACCATAGAGTCGGGGAGAAACCATGTGGCTCTACCCTTCGTTAACCATCCTTGATCTGTCTGTACCCCTCCTTGTTCGGACCATTTCTTGATTTCATCGGGAGTAGCGTGTAACTGGATATCTATGACATCTTGAGTAGGGTCCTTAACTGTCATACAGGTAGTCAGATCTGGAGTGTATGTCTGTGTCGGATTAACTGAAATGTCTGGAGTCTGAGCTGTAAGCTTGGCTGTGCGATCTGCTAGATCATTACCCTGGGAAATAGTGTCAGTAACTTTCGTATGTGCTTTGCATTTCATGATAGCAATGGATGTCGGTAAATGTATTGCATCTAACAGAGCTTGAATAAGGAGACCATGCTGAATCTTGGTTCCATGAGAAGTCATGAAACCTCTCTCCTGCCAGAGCACTCCAAAGTCGTGTACGACTCCAAATGCGTAACGTGAATCTGTGTAAACATTAACTTTCAGGTTCTTGGCGTGTATGCAGGCTTGAGTCAGAGCAACTAGCTCTGCTGCTTGAGCAGACAGGGTGTCAATACGGTGTGTTTCAATAACTTCAGTGTCAGTAGTTACTGCATACGCGGCGACTAGTTCTCCTGTACTAGTTCCCATGCATGAACCATCCACATAAAGTGTCAGGTCGGGATCTGGTAATGGAATATCTGTCAGATCTTGTCTTGGCTTTGTCATGATGTTAACTACTTCCACACAGTCATGTGTGGCAGGATTTGAAGTAACTGATGGTAACAGTGTAGCAGGATTTAGGACGTTGCAGCGTCTGATTTCTATGTGTGGCTGGAACAGTGTCAATTCATAACCTGTTAAACGTGCAATCGTCAAGTGCTGAGTTTGTGTTCGGTTTAAAAGAACTTCCACGGAGTGTGGAACTTGTACTGTCAAGGAATGTCCTAATACTATGGAATCACTTTGTCTGATAGCTAGTGCTGTGGCTGCAACTGACTTGAGGCACGCAGGCAGAGCCTGGGCTACAGGATCTAATGTGCTCGAAAAATAAGCACAAGGCTTGTATTGTCCTGCTTGATCTTGTGTGAGAACAGATAATGCTGTACCTTCGCGTTCAGTGACAAAAAGTGTAAAAGGCTTACTGTAGTTCGGTGTAGCTAGAACTGGAGCTTGGCATAGGGCTTTCTTTAACTCATTGAAACTAAGTGTATGTTCAGATGTCCAAGGGAGGACAGTCGATACGGCTGCCTCCTGTGTCGTTAACTGTATCAGTGGCTTGGCTAGAAATGCATACTGAGGAATCCATTGTCTGCAATAAGAAGTAAGGCCGATAAAAGCACGTACCTCCTTCTGGGTCTTGGGCTGAGGAAGACTCGCTATTAACTGGATACGGTCAGGTGTCAACTGCCTACCCCTCTTGGACGGTAAGTGTCCTAAGTAGATCACTTGCTGGACACAGAATTGAAGCTTCGAAGGGGACACCTTGTGCCCCATCTCGGCAAGGAAATACAAGACTGTAAGTGACGCTCGCTCGCAAGCATGTTCCGAACGGGCTGTGATCAGTAGATCATCGACATACTGGAGCAGGGCAGTGTCAGTTGGCATGTGAATATTGTCCAGTTGTCTCTTAAGTGCTTGACTATAAATACTAGGACTTTCTGTGAAACCTTGAGGAGCGCGTGTGAACATATAACTCCTTCCATTTAAACAAAATCCGAAAAGAAACTGGCTGTCTGGATGAATGGGGACACTGAAGAATGCGTTCTTGAGGTCTATGACAGTGAAAAATGAAGCTTCGGAATCAATGGCCGTCAACAGGGAAGAAATATCTGGGACAACTGGGTACTGGGGAATAATACATTTGTTAAGTTCTCGGAGATCAATCACTAATCGATATACTGGAGGTGCATTTGGATCAGTACGTTTCATGACAGGAATGATCGGAGAATTACATACATTGGAGTCAGTTTCTACCACTACTCCCTGAGCCATAAGCTCGTCAATAATTTTGGATAAGGCTGCTACAGCCTCAGGTGGCAATCTGTACTGTCTGATTCGTGGTAACACTACACCTGGCTTGAGAGTCACACGATGGGGTGTGATTTGCATAAAACCAACATCAGTTGGACCTTGCGCCCATAGATGCTGCGGGACATTAGACAATCTTGGATCAAAATCTCGTAACACATAGTGACCCTTAAAGTCACGTAGGAACAATCGTATTCCCTCTGGGGAACAGCATATAACTGCACCTAATTCTTTCAGTGTTTTAATGCCTAATAGATTTTCTGGACATGACTTAGTTAGTAACAGATCAGTAGTGCGGGACAATGGACCTACTTCTAGAGTAACTGGCTTTGATATTTCATTTACGATAGGTTTTCCTGAAAATCCAAGGGAAACATTTCTAGAGCCTGAGAGCGGAGCCCCTGGAACTTCGGCGTGACTGATGGTGGTCCTACTTGCCCCTGTATCAATCAGAAACTTTCTGTCTTTCCCTAGTACTTGACTATGAACATAGGGACCTTCTTGATCTACAGGTATCTCGATGAGAGGCAAGCCTACCTCCCTCTCTAGGCTGTTTCATGAATATGGCTGATACTCTGGATACTCGGACTGTGCATACTGATACATCTGCTGTGTAACATGCTGTGTTGCAGTGATGGGCTGCGGTACAGTAACTGTCTGTTGTGCATTCTGTGGCTGAGAAGTCTGTGAAACTTGTTCTTGTCTAGGCGGACGTGGTCTTTCTTTAGTCTTACCGGTAGCTATGTTGTGTTTCAGAACTGCACACTCGTTTATAAAATGACCTGGCTGTTTACAATAATTGCAGTTCCCTTTAACGGGAGCTGCAGGATGACTGGCTTGATTCGGACCCCTCTTCTGACTGTCTTGTGGAACAGATTGTGCAACTAGTACTTTCATTTTCGTGTCTTTCATACGTTTTCTCTCATGATCTTGCTCTTCTCTGATTCTATTCTGGTGATATTGAAGCATCTGTAACATCTGGGACGGGGTATTAGCTTGCCAGGTACTTTCGACTTTCAAAACTCGATTCTTAACTTGTGGACTTGAATTCTCGACTAGTTTAGTAACAAAAAGATGAGGGTATGACTCGCTACTTGTCTTGAGGCCACTGTTTATGGTAAAACATTTTTCAAATCTAGAATAAAAATCACTAGTGTCTTCCTCTTGTTTCTGTTTACAGGCTGAGATTGCATCCCAGTCTTCCTTTTTAGTTGCTAATAGTCTGGGCAAAACTTGTATTAATAGTTCAGGTAATTCTTTACATTTATCTCCAAGACCGGTACCTGGTACTCGTATCTTATCTTCAGCTTCTAGAACTGCCCAATCGATCTTTTTCTCTCCTACCTCCCATTCTTTTTCTTTGAGTTTCTCATATACCCCTGCGGGCAACAGGACCTTTAACATTTTAATAATATCTGGATACGTGTATTCTCCCATACGGAGCATGTCTTTTAATTCTCGGTGGAACCCTGCTGGATCTTTATCATGACAGGGAATTAACTTTTTCATCTCTAAGAGTTCCATCTTTGTGATAGGGGTGTAAACAAACACTCGTTGCATCTCACCACCCTCTGTCTTAACTGGATGCACTTCTCGTAACGGATTCTGTCTGTCTATGTAAAAGGGTTTACTTTCTGGGGGTGAGACATGAACAAAATGCGGGTTCAAAAACATACTATATTTGTGGCGCTGTTCTAGAATGACACTAATTAAATCGGTACCTAAACCTTTCCATTTGTACTGGAGTAACTCGTTCAGGACATCGTGTAACGGACCTGGATCAGAATGTTGACCCTCATACAATGTAATGAGGTGCTGAATCATATACATACCCGCCAGTCGCTGCTCGGCTGGGGGCATTTTCAGAAACATTTGTGCCACTATTTCGTCTGGAAAAGTGGTAGAATCAGTAGTCCATCGGACTGCTGATCGGACTAGTTCTTGTTCATGCATAGTACTTAATTCACTGTAACCGATTCGTGATTTCAGAATGTGATCGGTAGCTTGAAATACTTGTTCCAGAGAACCTTGTTCTGGTGCTGGATGATGAAAAATTGACTTGTGTTCTAGGCGCAAATGGCGATCTGGAAATCTAGATTTTCCTACATACGCTATTCTGTCGGGATTCTCGTCCTCTACCTCTTCAGTATCAGAGTTACTTTCTTTCTCGCTTACTCGTGTTTCTTTGCGTTGTTCATGTATCCTTATTATTTCTTTACGAATTTTCTTGTACATACTCTCTATACTACCGATAGTCTTATGCTTACCCTCGGCTATATTATCACTCCACTTTGTCAGGACTTTCATTTCGGCTCGATCTTTGGTCGGATAATCTTGTTCTCATATTAAACAATTAATCAGAAACTTTAATAGCATGAGCTGGACTTCAACTTTTCTTTGGCACATGACGTCACTAATACTTTCTGGATCATTCCCTGTACGGATGAAACGATATATTCTGTCTAGATCTTCTTTCATATCTGGTAGGGTGACTAGATACTCGGTCACCTTTCTCACGCGTAATGAATATAAAACCATATTATCCTCGCCTGGGACTGGATCATAGCCACATTCGTTAAGGGCTTTTCTTATTTCTGCAACAGACTGATATCTGGGCGTACGCTGTGACGCTTGTACATGTAATTCGGCTGACGTTAAACGCTTGTGTGGCGGCGGGGTCTGAGGAGGACCTCCTCCTGCGGCCCCTAAACTAGAGTCGTCTACTGATGCTCTTCGTCCTGGCAGAGTGGGAAATGGAAATGCAGGCTGGACTTGTATGGCGGGCTGGACCGGGGGTACCGTAACAGGTACTCCGGTGTCTGGAGGAGCGGGAAGTGCCTGATTTACAGGGACTGGCGGAGCGGGATTCGCATATTCTGGGACTGTGTCGTCCAAATAGGACGAAATGAAAATATCAGCTGCGGTCGGTTTGTGACGTAGCTTGGTCGGAACTAGTGGTGGCGGAAAGTTACTGGATGCCTCCGGGGTCGCTTTTGGCAAGCCCTCGGCAAGAAGAGGATACATACCCTTAATAAGGGCATGCCTCTGTCTGTCTGACTGTTCGGTTTTAACTCGTTCACCTATCTCGATTAATTCTTTTTCTTGTGCTCGTTCTAAGGATTCTCTACTTAGTTCAGACTTTCTGATTTCTTTTTCGGTTCTTTTATGAGATTCTTTGCGCCATAACTCGATGGCATCTTTCTGTGACTGTCTGGCTTTCTTTTTCCATAATGCTTCTTCTACTCGCATGATGCACTCGGCATCCCATGTGCCTGATACAGGCCATCTATACTTTTCCTCTAACTGTTTGGTATACTCTACCCATAAATCTAGATATAATATGGCGCTTATGCCATGCTTCTGATACATAAAATGACCTGGACTGTCCCTAGGCGGGACAGGAACTGCTGCTTCTAGCAGACCTTTTCTAGTTTTTAACTGACGCAGTTTTGAAAAGAGCGGCATGACTGAACTATAATCTGGACACAATACAATACACAATAAACACGATAATTACTTCACACTCATACCACAACATTAAAGTACATGAAGAACATTTAAAATAACAGTTCGAACAGAATACTACCTGGAATACGGAACACAGAATACATGAATTTTCTCGAGAACAGAACTGACTGGAACAGAAACTAGATGCACAGCTGAAACAGTACGAAACTCACCGGTCTCATAAAGAGACACGTCAGGACCCGCATCCACCGAAGTGGACACTTCGTTTTGTGGGTCTGTGTACCACCAACCCACGGACCAGAGTCAATTAGATTGACCCTGTCTAGATACTACCCCAGTAATGGTACTCACCGGGCAGCAAGAACGGAAGGCCTCAGACTGGACGGGACTGCTTCGACGCCGGACGGACGAACTTCGGACTTCTGTTACGGGTGGGCCTCCGAATACCTCGGACCTTGGACTCTCGGCTTGGGCTCTGGTCGGGACTCGCCGCGTTCCTCCACCGTCTCGTCTGGATGCTGGACCGCCTCCTCCGTCTCCTCCGTGGGCCTGAGGGATACTTAAAAGCAGAAATATCTGCCGGTGCGCAGAAGAGTTCCGTCACGACTGCAGAGGGTCAGGGGGTCGGCGTGGCTTCACCGACGCGTGGGGAAAGGGCAAGTCCCTGTTCGGGCGCCATTATGTGGTAAATAAATAAATAATACCTCTATTTTTGAATGGATAAATGAATAACAGATAGCTCAATAAATAAGAGTCAAGATTCGAGGTAGTAGGAGTTTTGCAGGTTTAATACAGCATAAGGACAGGAACAGGACAACCTGCACAGGAATAGGATGGCAGCGCTGCCGGGGGCAGGATCGGAATCGGCGTAACATTTAATAACAGTGCACGATCATATATACTAAAACAGTTGCATTACAATACATACGATAGACGGAGCAGTGGGTGGAGCAAAGGGTGTGACGCGTAGCAGTCGCGAAAGATAAGGGTGAAAGTAGGTGTAACAGGGCGTATACATAGACATGTGATGCAAACGTAACAGAATATGTCATGAATGGGGCGGAAACATGGAGGGGGCTACCTAAGGAGCTGGGACCTCTGACCTGATGGTGCGCGCAAACTGGCAATGACGTGTTACTAGGAGAAGCTGGGGGCTACGAACTCTGTGCTAGGAGCAGAGACTGAAGTCTGGAGAGTCAGGGCGACATGTACCTAAACAGTATCTAGTATCTGATGTTTAGAGAACATGTTGATAGAATCCAAAAGTTATCGGGGTAAAGGCGAACAGACTCTAAGACTGGAGCATGCATTATTCTACATGTAGTGCGTGATGAAGAATATTAAATGACCATTAAATACAGTATTTCTCTTACATGGAGACGTAAAGGCTAGACTATGACGGAAACTATTGATGCGGTTCAGTAGCTTAGGAATGTAGAGAAGGAGGGCTGGACTGATAACTAGAATCATAACATACTCTTGGCAGACTCAGAGGCAGAGCCAGGCTGAACCGGGCACTGCAAGGCAGGAAATAAGGGAAGGGTCAGGGATACAGGTGGGGGCTGTATCGCTCCTCAGCGAGGGCTCAGGAGACAGGAGCTGAATCTGGTGTCCGGGCCCTTTTGAGGCCTAGAAACGGGGACTTTATAATGAAATAACGTGCACACTGAGAAACGTGGCAACGTAGCTTTACATAGGCCTGATATTCGTAGTATTCACGAGAACTGGAAATAGACATACTAGAGATGGACACAACTGTAATTGCGTCATTAATCGAACATGGGGAATACATATGCATATTAATCATGCACAGATAACATATGATGGAGGACGCGTAGGGACACAGAACATGGCAAATTTACTTTTCCACACATTAGAAGACTTATTTACATGAGAAACTGGAATATACAGATAAAACGCATAACTGGTGCAGGAAATCATAATACTGAGAAATAATATGAAACATAGAAAAACGATACATCGGATTGAGTTTTGACTAACTCTCTCACTATGGGGGTCTATTTTATACATGTCAGAAACCGGTCTAACCGTTTCACCTAGGGGAGGACTTAGACAATCAAACTGGCTGACTTATTTTACTAGACCTTAACTTTAATTTATACTCCTGTTGCGGAGTTTTCTCTAACAGGGAGGGTGCAATATCATTGTCTTTTGCGGGACAGTCCTTAAGAATAGTACTTTGGCAGTCCTTTAAATCCTCGGAAATGTTCTTTGAAACTGGTTTCAATCCATAAAATTTCTTGATATGCGAAAGATGCACCCAGCCTTTGCGTCCCTCCAACTTCACGGCTGTACGGGTGGCCAGGAGGACCTGTCGGGGCTCCTTCCAGCGAGGCTCCAGCGGACTTGAGCGATCGAAATTTCGCACTAGGACCATGGATCCGGGAACGATTTCATGCGGTGCCACCTCGGTATTGTCTGGAAATGCGGCGGCAACCTGTGAACGACAAGAGTTGAGGGCAGACATCAAGGAAGCTAGGTAATCTGTCAGCATATTACTGGAAACATCGGTAATACTTCGGGGTCTAGGAGTACCCCACATGTTAGGGGGGCGGCCGAAAACGACCTCATACGGGGACAGACCTGATCTGGAATGTGCGACCATGCGCATATAGAACAGGGCGACCGGCAGAGCTACTAGCCAGTCCACACCTTTCTCTTGACATACTTTGGCAATGCGAATTTTCAGGGTCTGATTATGTCTCTCTACGAGACCGGCTGCTTCTGGATGGCGTACACAATGAAACTTCCACTGGTACCCTAACAAAAGGGACACGTGTTTCATTAACTCAGATGAGAATGGCTGGCCGTTATCAGAATATACGACTCTAGGGAGTCCATAACGGGGGAAGAACTCACGAACCAACTGCTTGGCAGTGGTCGCGGCTGTGTAATCTGGGACTGGATATGCTTCTGTCCACCTGGACAAAGCGCATACAACTACAAGGACATACTTGAAACCTCGACATCGCTCCATCTGAATATAATCCATCTGGAGGACTTCAAAAGGGTGGTCAGGGGGCTGGAATCCACCTTGTTCCACCGGGACACTTTTACCTGGATTAAACTGGCAACATATCATACAGGTACGGACTTTCTGCTTGGCTGCAGCTCGTAAATGCTTGTTGAACCAAATGTTCTGGATACTATCTAACATTGCTTTCTCTCCTAAATGTGCTGGACTATGTGCGGTATTAATAATGACTTGAACCATAGAGTCGGGGAGAAACCATGTGGCTCTACCCTTCGTTACCCATCCCTGATCTGTCTGGACCCCTCCTTGTTCGGACCATTTCTTGATTTCATCGGGAGTAGCATGTAACTGGATATCTATGACATCTTGAGTAGGGTCCTTAACTGTCATACATGTAGTCGGATCTGGAGTGAGTGTCTGTGTTGGCTTAACTGAAATGTCTGGAGCCTGTGCTGTAAGCTTGGCTGTGCGATCTGCTAGATCATTACCCTGGGAAATAGTGTCAGTAACTTTCGTATGTGCTTTGCATTTCATGATAGCAATGGATGTCGGTAAGTGTATGGCATCTAACAGAGCTTGAATAAGGAGACCATGCTGAATCTTGGTTCCATGAGAAGTCATGAAACCTCTCTCCTGCCAGAGCACTCCGAAGTCGTGTACGACTCCAAATGCGTAACGTGAATCTGTGTAAACATTAACTTTCAGGTTCTTGGCGTGTATGCAGGCTTGAGTCAGAGCAACTAGCTCTGCTGCTTGAGCAGACAGGGTGTCAATACGGTGTGTCTCTATAACTTCAGTGTCAGTAGTCACTGCATACGCGGCGACTAGTTCTCCTGTACTTGTTCTCATACATGAACCATCCACATAAAGTGTCAGGTCGGGATCTGGTAATGGAATATCTGTCAGATCTTGTCTTGGCTTAGTCATAATATTAACTACTTCCACACAGTCGTGTGTGGCAGGATTTGAAGTAACTGACGGTAACAGTGTGGCAGGATTTAGGACGTTGCAGCGTCTGATTTCTATGTGTGGCTGAAACAGTGTCAATTCATAACCTGTTAAACGTGCAATTGTCAAGTGCTGAGTTTGTGTTCGGTTTAAAAGAACTTCCACGGAGTGTGGAACTTGTACGGTCAGGGAGTGTCCTAAGACTATGGAATCACTTTGTCTGATAGCTAGTGCTGTGGCTGCAACTGACTTGAGACACGCAGGCAAAGCCTGGGCTACAGGATCTAATGTGCTCGAAAAATAAGCACAAGGCTTGTATTGTCCTGCTTGATCTTGTGTGAGAACAGATAATGCTGTACCTTCGCGTTCAGTGACGAAAAGTGTAAAAGGCTTACTGTAGTTCGGTGTTGCTAGAACTGGAGCTTGGCATAGAGCTTTCTTTAACTCATTGAAACTAAGTGTATGTTCAGATGTCCAAGGGAGGACAGTCGATACGGCTGCCTCCTGTGTCGTTAACTGTATCAGTGGTTTAGCTAGAAATGCATACTGAGGAATCCATTGTCTGCAGTAAGAAGTGAGGCCAATAAAAGCACGTACCTCCTTCTGGGTCTTGGGCTGAGGAAGACTCGCTATTAACTGGATACGGTCTGGTGTCAACTGCCTACCCCACTTGGACAGCAAGTGGCCTAAGTAGATTACTTGCTGGACACAGAATTGAAGCTTCGAAGGGGACACCTTGTGCCCCATCTCGGCAAGAAAATACAAGACTGTAAGGGATGCGCTCGCAAGCACGTTCAGAACGGGCTGTGATCAGTAGATCATCGACATACTGGAGCAGGGCAGTGTCAGTTGGCATATGAATGTTGTCTAGTTGTCTTTTGAGTGCTTGACTATAAATACTAGGGCTTTCTGTGAAACCTTGAGGAGCGCGTGTGAACATATAGCTCCTTCCATTTAAACAAAATCCGAAAAGAAACTGGCTGTCTGGATGAATGGGGACACTGAAGAATGCGTTCTTGAGGTCTATGACCGTAAAAAATGAGGCTTCGGAATCAATGGCTGTCATTAGGGAAGAGATATCTGGGACAACTGGGTACTGGGGAATAATACATTTGTTAAGCTCTCGGAGATCAATCACTAATCGATATACTGGGGGTGCATTTGGATCAGTACGTTTCATGACAGGAATGATCGGAGAATTACATACATTGGAGTCAGTTTCTACAACTACTCCTTGAGCGATGAGCTCGTCAATAATTTTGGATAAGGCTGTTACAGCCTCAGGTGGCAATCTGTACTGTCTGATTCGTGGTAGGACTACACCTGGCTTGAGAGTCACACGATGGGGTGTGATTTGCATATAACCAACATCAGTTGGACCTTGCGCCCATAGATGCTGCGGGACATTGGACAATCTGGGATCAAAATCTCGTAATACATAGTGACCCTTGAAGTCACGTAGGAACAATCGTATTCCCTCTGGGGAGCAGCATATAACTGCACCTAATTCTTTCAGTGTCTTAATGCCTAATAGATTTTCTGGACATGACTTAGTAAGTAACAGATCAGTAGTGCGGGACAATGGACCTACTTCTAGAGTAACTGGCTTTGATATTTCATTTACAATAGGTTTTCCTGAAAATCCAAGGGAAACATTTCTAGAGCCTGAGAGCGGAGCCCCTGGAACTTCGGCGTGACTTATAGTGGTCCTACTTGCCCCTGTATCAATCAGAAACTTTCTGTCTTTCCCTAATACTTGACTGTGAACATAGGGACCTTCTTGATCTACAGGTATCTCGATGAGAGGCAAGCCTACCTCCCTCTCTAGGCTGTTTCATGAATACGGTTGATACTCTGGATACTCGGACTGTGCATACTGGTACATCTGCTGTGTAACATGCTGTGTTGCAGCAATAGGCTGCGGTGCTGGAACTGTCTGTTGTGCATTCTGTGGCTGAGAAGTCTGTAAAACTTGCTCTTGTCTAGGCGGACGTGGTCTTTCTTTAGTCTTACCGGTAGCTATGTTGTGTTTCAGAACTGCACACTCGTTTATAAAATGACCTGGCTGTTTACAATAATTGCAGTTCCCTTTAACGGGAGCTGCAGGATGACTGGCTTGATTTGGTCCCCTCTTCTGACTGTCTTGAGGAACAGATTGTGCAACTAGTACTTTCATTTTCGTGTCTTTCATACGCTTTCTCTCGTGATCTTGCTCTTCTCTGATTCTATTCTGGTGATATTGAAGCATCTGTAACATCTGGGACGGGGTATTAGCTTGCCAGGTACTTTCGACTTTCAAAACTCGATTTTTAACTTGTGGACTTGAATTCTCGACTAGTTTAGTTACAAAAAGATGAGGGTATGACTCGCTACTCGTCTTGAGGCCACTGTTTATAATAAAACATTTTTCAAATCTAGAGTAAAAATCACTAGTGTCTTCGTCTTGTTTCTGTTTACAGGCTGAGATTGCATCCCAGTCTTCCTTTTTAGTTGCTAATAGTCTGGGCAAAACTTGTATTAACAGTTCAGGTAATTCTTTACATTTATCTCCAATACCGGTACCTGGTACTCGTGCCTTGTCTTCAGCTTCTAGAACTGCCCAATCGATCTTTTTCTCTCCCACCTCCCATTCTTTTTCCTTTAGTTTCTCATATACCCCTGCGGGCAACAGGACCTTTAACATTTTAATTATATCTGGATACGTGTATTCTCCCATACGGAGCATATCTTTCAATTCTCGGTGGAACCCTGCTGGATCTTTATCATGACAGGGAATCAATTTTTTTCATCTCTAAGAGTTCCATCTTTGTGATAGGGGTGTAAACAAACACTCGTTGCATTTCACCACCCTCTGTCTTAACTGGATGCACTTCTCGTAACGGATTCTGTCTGTCTATGTAAAAGGGTTTACTTTCTGGGGGTGAGACATGAACAAAATGCGGGTTCAAAAACGTTCTGTATTTGTGGCGCTGTTCTAGAATGACACTAATTAAATCGGTACCTAAACCTTTTCATTTATACTGGAGTAACTCGTTCAGGACATCGTGTAACGGACCTGGATCAGAATGTTGACCCTCATACAATGTAATGAGGTGCTGGATCATATACATACCCGCCAGTCGCTGCTCGGCTGGGGGCAATTTCAGAAACATTTGTGCCACTATTTCGTCTGGAAAAGTGGTAGAATCAGTAATCCATCGAACTGCTGATCGGACTAATTCTTGTTCATGCATAGTACTTAACTCGTTATAACCGATTCGTGATTTCAGAATGTGATCGGTAGCTTGAAATACTTGTTCCAGAGAACCTTGTTCTGGTGCTGGATGATGTAAAACTGACTTGTGTTCTAGGCGCAAATGGCGATCTGGAAATCTAGATTTTCCTACATACGCTATTCTGGCGGGATTCTCGTCGTCTACCTCTTCAGTAGAAGAGTCATTTTCTTTTTCGCTTACTTGTGCGGCTTTACGTTGTTCGTGTAACTTTATTATTTCCTTACGAATTTTCTTGTACATACTCTCTATACTACCGATAGTCTTATGCTTACCCTCGGCTATATTATCACTCCACTTTGTCAGGACTTTCATTTCGGCCTGATCTTTAGTCGGATAATCTTGTTCTCTTATTAGACAATTAATCAGAAATTTTAATAGCATGAGCTGGACTTCAACTTTCCTTTGAGACATGACTTCACTAATACTTTCTGGATCATCCCCTGTACGGATGAAACGATATATTCTGTCTAGATCTTCTTTCATATCTGGTAGGGTGACTAGATACTCGGTCACCTTTCTCACGCGTAATGAATATAATGCCATATTATCCTCGCCTGACACTGGATCATAGCCACATTCGTTAAGGGCTTTTCTTATTTCTGCAACAGACTGATACCTGGGCGTACGCTGTGACGCTTGTGCATGTAATTCGGCTAACGTTAAACGCTTGTGTGGCGGCGGGGTTCCTAGAGGACCTCCTCCTGCGGCCCCTAAACTAGAGTCGTCTACTGATGCTCTTCGTCCTGGCAGAGTGGGAAATGGAAATGCAGGCTGGACTTGTATGGCGGGCTGGACCGGGGGTACCGTAACAGGTACTCCGGTGTCTGGAGGAGCGGGAATTGCCTGATTTACAGGGACTGGCGGTGCGGGATTTGCATATTCTGGGACTGTGTCGTCCAAATAGGACGAAATGAAAATATCAGCTGCGGTCGGTTTGTGACGTAGCTTGGTCGGAACTAGTGGTGGCGGAGAATTACTGGATGCCTCTGGGGTCGCTTTTGGCAAGCCCTCGGCAAGAAGAGGATACATACCCTTAATAAGAGCATGCCTCTGTCTGTCTGACTGTTCGGTTTTAACTCGTTCACCTATCTCGATTAGTTCCCTTTCCTGGGCTCGTTCCAAGGATTCTCTACTTAGTTCTGACTTTCTGATTTCTTTTTCGGTTCTTTTATGAGATTCTTTGCGCCATAACTCGATGGCATCTTTCTGTGACTGTCTGGCTTTCTTTTTCCATAATGCTTCTTCTACTCGCATGATGCACTCGGCATCCCATGTACCCGATACGGGCCATCTATACTTCTCTTCTAACTGTTTGGTATACTCTACCCATAAATCTAGATATAATATGGCGCTTATGCCATGCTTCTGATACATAAAATGACCTGGACTGTCCCTAGGCGGGACAGGAACTGCTTCTTCTAGCAGACCTTTTCTGGTTTTTAACTGACGCAATCTCGAAAAGAGCGGCATGACTGAACTATAATCTGGACACAACACAATACACAATAAACACGATAATTACTTCACACTCATACCACGACATTAAAATACATGAATAACATTCAGAATAACAGTTCGAACAGAATACTACCTGGAACACTGAGAACAGAATACATGAATTTCTCGAGAACGGAACAGACTAGAATTACTGGATGCGCTGCTGAAACAGCACGGAACATACCGGTCCCATAAAGGGACGCATCAAGACCCGTATCCACCTAGGTGAACACTTTGTTTCAGATCTGCGTACCCAGACCCATCGGACCAGAGACAATTTAGATTGACCCTGTCTAGATACTACCCCAGCAACGGTACTCACCGGGCAGCAAGAACGGAAAGCCTCGGACTGGACTGGACTGCTTCGACGCCGGACGGACGAACTTCGGACTTCTGTTACGGGTGGGCCTCCGGATACCTCGGACCTTGGACTCTCGGCTTGGGCTCTGGTCGGGACTCGCCGCGTTCCTCCACCGTCTCGTCTGGATGCTGGACCGCCTCCTCCGTCTCCTCCGTGGGCCTGCGGGATACTTAAAGCAGAAATATCTGCCGGTGCGCAGAAGAGTTCCGTCACGACTGCAGAGGGTCAGGGGGCCGGCGTGGCTTCACCGACGCGTGGGGAAAGGGCAAGTCCCTATTCGGGCGCCATTATGTGGTATATAAATAAATAATACCGGATCTAGGTTTGACTAGGCATAGTAATAACAGATAGCTCAATAAATAAGAGTCAAGATTCGAGGTAGTAGGAGTTTTGCAGGTTTATTACAGCATAAAGGACAGGACAACCTGCATAGGAATAGGATGGCAGGGCCCGGCAGCTGCCGGGGCTAGATCTGGGATGAGCGCGCTAACATTTAATAACAATACACGAACATATATACTAAAACAGTTGCATTACAATACATACGATAGGCGGAGCAATGGGTGTGGTCAATAGCAGTCGCGAAAGATAAGGGTGAAAGTAGGTGTAACAGGGGCGTATACATAGACATGTGATGCAAACGTAACAGAATATGTCATGAATGGGGCGGAAACATGGAGGGGGCTACCTAAGGAGCCGGGACCTCTGACCTAATGGTGCGCGCAAACTGGCAATGACGTATTACTAGGAGAAGCTGGGGGCTACGAACTCTGTGCTAGGAGCAGAGACTGAAGTCTGGGGAGTCAGGGCGACATGTACCTAAACGGTATCTAGTATCTGATGTTTAGAGAACATGTTGATATAAACTAGAAGTCAGGAGGGGAAAGGCTAACTTGATTCTAAGACTGGAGCATACATTATTCTACATGTAGTGCGTGATGAAGAATATTAAATGACCATTAATACAGTATTTCTCTTACATGGAGACGTAAAGGCTAGACAATGACGGAAACTATTGATGCGGTTCAGTAGCTTAGGAATGCAGAGAAGGAGGGCTGGACTGATAACTAGAATCATAACATACTCTTGGCAGACTCAGAGGCAGAGCCAGGCTGAACCGGGCACTGGGAGGCAGGAAGTAGGTGAAGGGTCGGGGATACAGGTGGGGGCTGTATCGCTCCTCAGCGAGGGCTTCAGGAGACAGGAGCTGAATCTGGTGTCCGGGCCCTTTTGAGGCCTAGAAACGGGGACTTTACAATGGAATAACGTGCACACTGAGAAACGTGGCAACGTAACTTTAAATAGGCCTGATATTCGTAGTATTCACGAGAACTGGAAACTGGCATACTAGAGATGGACACAACTATAATTGCGTCATTAATCGAACATGGGGAATACATATGCATATTAATCATGCACAGATAACATATGATGGAGGACGCGTAGGGACACAGAACATGGCAAAATTTACTTTTCCACAATACACTCACTGACACTCTCACTGACACCGAGACTCTCATGGACACTCACTGACACTCACTGACACTCTCACTGACACTCTCACTGATACTCTCACTGACACTGACACTCTCACAGACACTCTCACTGACACTCACACTCTCACTCACACTCACTGACACTCTCACTGAAACTCCCACTGACACTCACTGACACTCTCAATGACACTCATTGACACTCTCACTGAAACTCACTGACACTCTCACTGGCACTCTCACTGACACTTTCACTGACACTCTCACTGACACTGACACTCTCACTGACACTGATACTCTCACTGAAACTCTCACTGAAACTCTCACTGACACTGACACTTTCACTGACACTCTCACTGACACTCAATGACACTCTCACTGACACTCTCACTGACACTCACTGACACTCTTACTGACACTCACTGACACTCTCACTGACACTCACTGACACTCTCACTGACACTGACACTGAAACTGACACTCTCACTCTCACTGACACTGACACTCTCACTGAAACTCACTGACACTCTCACTGACACTTCCACTGACACTCTCACTGACACTCTCACTGACACTCTCACTGACACTCTCACTGACACTGACACTGACACTCTCACTGACACACTCACTGACACACTCACTGACACTCTCACTGACACTGACACTGACACTGACACTCTCACTCACTCTCTCACTCACACTCACTGACACTCTCACTGACACTGACACTCTCACTGACACTCTCACTGACACTCAAACTGAAACTGACACTCTCACTGACACTCTCACTGACACTCACACTGACACTCTCACTGACACTCTCACTGACACTCTCACTGACACTCTCACTGACACTCTCACTGACGCTGACACTCTCACTGACTGACACTCTCACTGACACTCTCACTAACACTGACACTCTCACTGACACTCTCACTGACACTCTCACTGACACTGACACTCTCACTGCCAATCTCATTGACACTCTCACTGACACTCTCACTGACACTCACTAACACCCTCACTGACACTCACTGACACTCTCACTGACACTGACACTCTCACTAACACTGACACTCTCACTGACACTCTCCCTGACACTCTCACTCTCACTGACACGCACCCTCTCTGACAATCTCATCGACACTCTCACTGACATTCTCACTGACACTGACACTCTCACTGACACTCACTGACACTCACTGACACTCTCACTGACACTCTCACTGACACTGACACTCTCACTGACACTCTCACTGACACTCTCACTGACACTCACTGACACTGACACTCTCACTTCAATGGAAAAAAGGGGGGCCCCTACAATGTACTCAGTTAGCTACTCGTAGGGAAGGTAAACTATGTAGAGAAAGAAAGTGTAGCCAACTTCAAGGGCATCGATAATCCCTAGATCAAAATCTAGACATAATGATAGACCCTCCACAACATTCAAATAAACGTGTACAGAAATAGTGAGTTTATATAAAAATTCTTCAATCTTTTTATTTTAATTATTGTATGTTTTCTTGTTATTTTTGTCTTTTGTTTACATTTCATTTATTTGTTCATTTCGTTTTTCACATTTAAAAAAGACATTTATAGATAATACAAAATGTTCAAACTAAGGCACAGAATCGATTATTTACAATTAAAGACATACAAAGAAAATAAGTGAAAACAGAAAAGATTACATATCCACAATTTCAAAAAACAAATAAACCCAGTGATATACGAGATATTCAGTCGTTGGAATAATTGATGAAGGCAATGCGGTTGAATAGAACTACGCGCGTTTCGGCCCAAGGCCTTCGTCAGGTGACCGTCATTCGTACATTTTATAAAAAATAAAAAAAGTGATATAACATAATTGTAAAGGTGTCGACTTTATAAGTGAGAGGCTTTGCTTCCTATGGCGACAGCTTTGGGTGTTATATCACTTTTTTTATTTTTTATAAAATGTACGAATGACGGTCACCTGACGAAGGCCTTGGGCCGAAACGCGCGTAGTTCTATTCAACCGCATTGCCTTCATCAATTATTCCAACGACTGAATATCTTGTATATCACTGGGTTTATTTGTTTTTTGAAATTGTGGATATGTAATCTTTTCTGTTTTCACTTATTTTCTTTGTATGTCTTTAATTGTAAATAATCGATTCTGTGCCTTAGTTTGAACATTTTGTATTATCTATAAATGTCTTTTTTAAATGTGAAAAACGAAATGAACAAATAAATGAAATGTAAACAAAAGACAAAAATAACAAGAAAACATACAATAATTAAAATAAAAAGATTGAAGAATTTTTATATAAACTCACTATTTCTGTACACGTTTATTTGAATGTTGTGGAGGGTCTATCATTATGTCTAGATTTTGATCTAGGGATTATCGATGCCCTTGAAGTTGGCTACACTTTCTTTCTCTACATACTGACACTCTCACTGACACTCACTGACACTCTCGCTGACACTCTCACTGACACTTTCACTGACACTCTCACTGACACTGACACTCTCACTGACACACTCACTGACACACTCACTGACACACTTACTGACACCCTCACTGACACTCTCACTGACACTCACTGACACTGACACTCTCATTCACACTCTCACTGACACTCTCACTGAAACTGACACTGAAACTGACACTGATTCTGACACTCTCACTAAAACTCTCACTGACACGCACTGACACTCTCACTGCCACTCACTGACACTCTCACTGACACTCACTGACACTCTCACTGACACTCCCACTGGCACATTCACTGACACTCTCACTGACACTGACACTGACACTGACACTGACACTCTCTCACTCACACTCACTGACACTCTCACTGACACTGACACTCTCACTGACACTCTCACTGACACTCAAACTGAAACTGACACTCTCACTGACACTCACACTGACACTCTCACTGACACTCTCACTGACACTCTCACTGACACACTCACTGACACACTCACTGACACTCTCACTGACACTCTCACTGACACTCTCACTGATTCTGACACTCTCATTGACACTCTCACTGACACTCTCACTGGCACTCTCACTGACACTCTCACTGACACTCTCACTGACAATCTCATTGACCCTCTCACTGACACTCTCACTGACACTGACACTCTCACTGACACTCACTGACACTCTCACTGACACTGACACTCTCACTAACACTGACACTCTCACTGACACTCTCCCTGACACTCTCACTCTCACTGACACGCACACTCTCTGACAATCTCATCGACACTCTCACTGACATTCTCACTGACACTGACACTCTCACTGACACTCACTGACACTCACTGACACTCTCACTGACACTCTCACTGACACTGACACTCTCACTGACACTCTCACTGACATTCTCACTGACACTGACACTCTCACTGACACTCTCACTGACACTCACTGACACTCTCACTGACACTCTCACTGACACTTTCAATGACACTCTCACTGACACTGACACACTCACTGACACACTCACTGACACACTCACTGACACACTTACTGACACCCTCACTGACACTCTCACTGACACTCACTGACACTGACACTCTCATTCACACTCTCACTCACACTCACTGACACTGACACTCTCACTGACACTCTCACTGACACTCTCACTGACACTCTCACTGACACTCACACTGAAACTGACACTGAAACTGACACTGATTCTGACACTCTCACTGAAACTCTCACTGACACGCACTGACACTCTCACTGCCACTCACTGACACTCTCACTGACACTCACTGACACTCACTGACACTCTCACTGACACATTCACTGACACTCTCACTGACACTCTCACTGACACACTCACTGACACTCTCACTGACACTCTCACTGATGCTGACACTCTCATTGACACTCTCACTGACACTCTCACTGGCACTTTCACTGACACTCTCACTGACACTGACACTCTCACTGACACTCTCACTGACAATCTCATCGACCCTCTCACTGACACTCTCACTGACACTGACACTCTCACTGACACTCACTGACACTGACACTCTCACTGACACTGACAGTCTCACTGACACTGACACTCACTGACACGCTCACTGACACTCTCTCTGACACTCTCACTGACACTATCACTGACACTCAAGGACACTCACTGACACTATCACTGACACTCTCACTGACACTCACTGACACTCTCACTGACACTCTCACTGACACTCTCACTGACACTGACACCCTCACTGACACTTTCTCTGACACACTCACTGACACTCTCACTGACACTGACACTCTCAATGACACTCACTGACACACTCACTGACACTCTCACTGACACTGGCACTCTCACTGACACTCTCACTGACACTCTCACTGACACTCACTGACACTCTCATTGACACTGACACTCTCACTGACACTCTCACTGACACTCACTGACACTCTCATTGACACTGACACTCTCACTGACACTCACTGACACTCTCACTGACACTCACTGAAACTCACTGACACTCTTACTGATACTCTCACTGACACTCTCACTGACACTCTCACTGACACTCTCACTGACACTCAAGGACACTCACTGACACTCTCACTGACACTCACTGACACTCACTGACACTCTCACTGACACTCTCACTGACACTGACACTCTCACTGACACTTTCTCTGACACACTCACTGACACTCTTACTGACACTGACACTCTCAATGACACTCACTGACACTCTCGCTGACACTCTCACTGACACTTTCACTGACACTGACACTGACACTCTCACTGACACACTCACTGACACACTCACTGACACACTTACTGACACCCTCACTGACACTCTCACTGACACTCACTGACACTGACACTCTCATTCACACTCTCACTCACACTCACTGACACTGGCACTCTCACTGACACTCTCACTGACACTCTCACTGACACTCTCACTGACACTGAAACTGACACTGAAACTGACACTCTCACTGATTCTGACACTCTCACTGAAACTCTCACTGACACGCACTGACACTCTCACTGACACTGACACTCTCACTAACACTGACACTCTCACTGACACTCTCCCTGACACTCTCACTCTCACTGACACGCACACTCTCTGACAATCTCATCGACACTCTCACTGACATTCTCACTGACACTGACACTCTCACTGACACTCACTGACACTCACTGACACTCTCACTGACACTCTCACTGACACTGACACTCTCACTGACACTCTCACTGACATTCTCACTGACACTGACACTCTCACTGACACTCTCACTGACACTCACTGACACTCTCACTGACACTCTCACTGACACTTTCAATGACACTCTCACTGACACTGACACACTCACTGACACACTCACTGACACACTCACTGACACACTTACTGACACCCTCACTGACACTCTCACTGACACTCACTGACACTGACACTCTCATTCACACTCTCACTCACACTCACTGACACTGACACTCTCACTGACACTCTCACTGACACTCTCACTGACACTCTCACTGACACTCACACTGAAACTGACACTGAAACTGACACTGATTCTGACACTCTCACTGAAACTCTCACTGACACGCACTGACACTCTCACTGCCACTCACTGACACTCTCACTGACACTCACTGACACTCACTGACACTCTCACTGACACATTCACTGACACTCTCACTGACACTCTCACTGACACACTCACTGACACACTCACTGACACACTCACTGACACACTCACTGACACTCTCACTGACACTCTCACTGATGCTGACACTCTCATTGACACTCTCACTGACACTCTCACTGGCACTTTCACTGACACTCTCACTGACACTGACACTCTCACTGACACTCTCACTGACAATCTCATCGACCCTCTCACTGACACTCTCACTGACACTGACACTCTCACTGACACTCACTGACACTGACACTCTCACTGACACTGACAGTCTCACTGACACTGACACTCACTGACACGCTCACTGACACTCTCTCTGACACTCTCACTGACACTATCACTGACACTCAAGGACACTCACTGACACTATCACTGACACTCTCACTGACACTCACTGACACTCTCACTGACACTCTCACTGACACTCTCACTGACACTGACACCCTCACTGACACTTTCTCTGACACACTCACTGACACTCTCACTGACACTGACACTCTCAATGACACTCACTGACACACTCACTGACACTCTCACTGACACTGGCACTCTCACTGACACTCTCACTGACACTCTCACTGACACTCACTGACACTCTCATTGACACTGACACTCTCACTGACACTCTCACTGACACTCACTGACACTCTCATTGACACTGACACTCTCACTGACACTCACTGACACTCTCACTGACACTCACTGAAACTCACTGACACTCTTACTGATACTCTCACTGACACTCTCACTGACACTCTCACTGACACTCTCACTGACACTCAAGGACACTCACTGACACTCTCACTGACACTCACTGACACTCACTGACACTCTCACTGACACTCTCACTGACACTGACACTCTCACTGACACTTTCTCTGACACACTCACTGACACTCTTACTGACACTGACACTCTCAATGACACTCACTGACACTCTCGCTGACACTCTCACTGACACTTTCACTGACACTGACACTGACACTCTCACTGACACACTCACTGACACACTCACTGACACACTTACTGACACCCTCACTGACACTCTCACTGACACTCACTGACACTGACACTCTCATTCACACTCTCACTCACACTCACTGACACTGGCACTCTCACTGACACTCTCACTGACACTCTCACTGACACTGAAACTGACACTGAAACTGACACTCTCACTGATTCTGACACTCTCACTGAAACTCTCACTGACACGCACTGACACTCTCACTGCCACTCACTGACACTCTCACTGACACTCACTGACACTCTCACTGACACTCCCACTGACACATTCACTGACACTCCCACTGACACATTCACTGACACTCTCACTGACACTCTCACTGACACACTCACTGGCACACTCACTGGCACACTCACTGACACTCTCACTGACACTCTCACTGACACTCTCACTGACACTCTCACTGATGCTGACACTCTCATTGACACTCTCACTGACACTCTCACTGGCACTCTCACTGACACTCTCACTGACACTGACACTCTCACTGACACTCTCACTGACAATCTCATCGACCCTCTCACTGACACTCTCACTGACACTGACACTCTCACTGACACTCACTGACACTCTCACTGACACTGACAGTCTCACTGACACTCACTGACACGCTCACTGACACTCTCTCTGACACTCTCACTGACACTATCACTGACACTCAAGGACACTCACTGACACTCTCACTGACACTCTCACTGACACTCACTGACACTCTCACTGACACTCTCACTGACACTCTCACTGACACTGACACCCTCACTGACACTTTCTCTGACACACTCACTGACACTCTCACTGACACTCTCAATGACACTCACTGACACACTCACTGACACTCTCACTGACACTGGCACTCTCACTGACACTGACACTCTCACTGACACTCTCACTGACACTCACTGACACTCTCATTGACACTGACACTCTCACTGACACTCTCACTGACACTCACTGACACTCTCATTGACACTGACACTCTCACTGACACTCACTGACACTCTCACTGACACTCACTGAAACTCACTGACACTCTTACTGATACTCTCACTGACACTCTCACTGACACTCTCACTGACACTCTCACTGACACTCAAGGACACTCACTGACACTCTCACTGACACTCACTGACACTCACTGACACTCTCACTGACACTCTCACTGACACTGACACTCTCACTGACACTTTCTCTGACACACTCACTGACACTCTTACTGACACTGACACTCTCAATGACACTCACTGACACTCTCACTGACACTCTCACTGACACTCACTGACACTCTCACTGACACTCTCACTGACACTCTCACTGACACTGACACTCTCACTGACACTTTCTCTGACACACTCACTGACACTCTCACTGACACTGACATTCTCAATGACACTCACTGACACACTCACTGACACTCTCACTGACACTGGCACTCTCACTGACACTGACACTCTCACTGACACTCTCACTGACACTCACTGACACTCTCATTGACACTGATACTCTCACTGACACTCACTGACACTCTCACTGACACTCTCACTGAAACTCACTGACACTCTTACTGATACTCTCACTGACACTCTCACTGACACTTTCACTGACACTCTCACTGACTTTGACACACTCACTGATACACTCACTGACACACTCACTGTCACACTCACTGGCACACTCTCACTGACACAGACACTCTCACTGACACTCTCACTGACATTCTCATCGACACTCTCACTGCCACTCTCACTGACACTGACACTCTCAATGACACTCTCACTGACACTCTCACTGACACTGACACTCTCACTGACACTCACTGACACACTCACTGACACTCTCACTGACACTCTCACTGACACTGACACTGACACTGACACTTTCGCTGATACACTCACTGACACTCTCACTGACACCGACACTCTCATGGACACTCACTGACACTCACTGACACTCTCACTGACACTCTCACTGATACTCTCACTGACACTGACACTCTCACAGACACTCTCACTGACACTGACACTCACTCACACTCTCACTCACACTCACTGACACTCTCACTGAGACTCTCACTGACACTCACTGACACTCTCACTGACACTCATTGACACTCTCACTGAACCTCACTGACACTCTCACTGGCACTCTCACTGACACTTTCACTGACACTCTCACTGACACTGACACTCTCACTGACACTGATACTCTCACTGACACTCTCACTGAAACTCTCACTGACACTGACACTCTCACTGACACTCTCACTGACACTCAATGACACTCTCACTGACACTCTCACTGACACTCTCACTGACACTCTCACTGACACTCACACTGAAACTGACACTGAAACTGACACTCTCACTGATTCTGACACTCTCACTGAAACTCTCACTGACACTCACTGACACTCTCACTGACACTCACTGACACTCACTGACACTCTCACTGACACTCACTGACACTCTCACTTACACTCTCACTGACACTCTCACTGACACTCCCACTGACACATTCACTGACACTCTCACTGACACTTTCACTGACACTCTCACTGACACACTCACTGACACACTCACTGACACTCTCACTGACACTCTCACTGATGCTGACACTCTCATTGACACTCTCACTGACACTCTCACTGGCACTCTCACTGACACTCTCACTGACACTGACACTCTCATTGACACTCTCACTGACACTGACACTCTCACTGACAATATCATCGACCCTCTCACTGACACTCTCACTGACACTGACACTCTCACTGACACTCACTGACACTGACACTCTCACTGACACTGACAGTCTCACTGACACTGACACTCTCACTGACACGCTCACTGACACTCTCTCTGACACTGGCACTCTCACTGACACTGACACTCTCACTGACACTCTCACTCACACTCACTGACACTCTCATTGACACTGACACTCTCACCGACACTCACTGACACTCTCACTGACACCCTCACTGAAACTCACTGACACTCTTACTGATACTCTCACTGACACTCTCACTGACACTTTCACTGACACTCTCACTGACACTGACACACTCACTGACACACTCACTGACACACTCACTGTCACACTCACTGGCACACTCTCACTGACACTGGCACTCTCACTGACACTGGCACTCTCACTGAGTTTCTCATCGACACTCTCACCGACACTCTCACTGACACTGACACTCTCAATGACACTCAAGGACACTCACTGACACTCTCACTGACACTCTCACTGACACTCACTGACACTCTCACTGACACTCTCACTGACACTGACACTCTCACTGACACTTTCTCTGACACACTCACTGACACTGACACTCTCAATGACACTCACTGACACACTCACTGACACTCTCACTGACACTGGCACTCTCACTGACACTGACACTCTCACTGACACTCTCACTGACACTCACTGACACTCTCATTGACACTGACACTCTCACTGACACTCACTGACACTCTCACTGACACTCTCACTGTAACTCACTGACACTCTTACTGATACTCTCACTGACACTCTCACTGACACTTTCACTGACACTCTCACTGACACTGACACACTCACCGACACACTCACTGACACACTCACTGTCACACTCACTGGCACACTCTCACTGACACTGACACTCTCACTGACACTGACACTCTCACTGACATTCTCATCGACACTCTCACTGACACTCTCACTGACACTGACACTCTCAATGACACTCTCACTGACACTCTCACTGACACTCTCACTGACACTGACACTCTCACTGACACTCACTGACACACTCACTGACACTCTCACTGACACCGACACTCTCATGGACACTCACTGACACTCACTGACACTCTCACTGACACTCTCACTGATACTCTCACTGACACTGACACTCTCACAGACACTCTCACTCACACTGACACTCACTCAGACTCTCACTCACACTCACTGACACTCTCACTGAAACTCTCACTGAACCTCACTGACACTCTCACTGGCACTCTCACTGACACTTTCACTGACACTCTCACTGACACTGACACTCTCACTGACACTGATACTCTCACTGACACTCTCACTGAAACTCTCACTGACACTCTCACTGACACTCAATGACACTCTCACTGACACTCTCACTGACACTCACTGACACTCTTACTGACACTCACTGACACTCTCACTGACACTCTCACTGACACTCACACTGAAACTGACACTCTCACTCTCACTGACACTGACACTCTCACTGAAACTCACTGACACTCTCACTGACACTTTGCACTGACACTCTCACTGACACTCTCACTGACACTCTCACTGACACTCTCACTGACACTTTGCACTGACACTCTCACTGACACTCTCACTGACACTCTCACTGACACTGACACTCTCACTGACACACTCACTGACACACTCACTGACACTCTCACTGACACTCTCACTGACACTCTCACTGACACTCTCACTGACACTGACACCCTCACTGACACTTTCTCTGACACACTCACTGACACTCTCACTGACACTGACACTCTCAATGACACTCACTGACACACTCACTGACACTCTCACTGACACTGGCACTCTCACTGACACTGACACTCTCACTGACACTCTCACTGACACTCACTGACACTCTCATTGACACTGACACTCTCACTGACACTCACTGACACTCTCATTGACACTGACACTCTCACTGACACTCACTGACACTCTCACTGACACTCACTGAAACTCACTGACACTCTTACTGATACTCTCACTGACACTCTCACTGACACTCTCACTGACACTCTCACTGACACTCAAGGACACTCACTGACACTCTCACTGACACTCTCACTGACACTGACACTCTCACTGACACTTTCTCTGACACACTCACTGACACTCTCACTGACACTCTCACTGACACTCTCACTGACACTCTCACTGACACTTTGCACTGACACTCTCACTGACACTCTCACTGACACTCTCACTGACACTGACACTCTCACTGACACACTCACTGACACTCTCACTGACACTCACTGACACTCTCACTGACACTCTCACTGACACTCTCACTGACACTGACACTCTCAATGACACTCACTGACACACTCACTGACACTCTCACTGACACTGGCACTCTCACTGACACTGACACTCTCACTGACACTCTCACTGACACTCACTGACACTCTCATTGACACTGACACTCTCACTGACACTCTCACTGACACTCACTGACACTCTCATTGACACTGACACTCTCACTGACACTCACTGACACTCTCACTGACACTCACTGAAACTCACTGACACTCTTACTGATACTCTCACTGACACTCTCACTGACACTCTCACTGACACTCTCACTGACACTCAAGGACACTCACTGACACTCTCACTGACACTCACTGACACTCACTGACACTCTCACTGACACTCTCACTGACACCGACACTCTCACTGACACTTTCTCTGACACACTCACTGACACTCTTACTGACACTGACACTCTCAATGACACTCACTGACACTCTCACTGACACTCTCACTGACACTCACTGACACTCTCACTGACACTCTCACTGACACTCTCACTGACACTGACACTCTCACTGACACTTTCTCTGACACACTCACTGACACTCTCACTGACACTGACACTCTCAATGACACTCACTGACACACTCACTGACACTGGCACTCTCACTGACACTGACACTCTCAATGACACTCACTGACACACTCACTGACACTGGCACTCTCACTGACACTGACACTCTCACTGACACACTCACTGACACACTCACTGACACTCTCACTGACACATTCACTGACACTCTCACTGACACTCTCACTGATGCTGACACTCTCATTGACACTCTCACTGACACTCTCACTGGCACTTTCACTGACACTCTCACTGACACTGACACTCTCACTGACACTCTCACTGACAATCTCATCGACCCTCTCACTGACACTCTCACTGACACTGACACTCTCACTGACACTCACTGACACTGACACTCTCACTGACACTGACAGTCTCACTGACACTGACACTCACTGACACGCTCACTGACACTCTCTCTGACACTCTCACTGACACTATCACTGACACTCAAGGACACTCACTGACACTCTCACTGACACTCTCACTGACACTCACTGACACTCTCACTGACACTCTCACTGACACTCTCACTGACACTGACACCCTCACTGACACTTTCTCTGACACACTCACTGACACTCTCACTGACACTGACACTCTCAATGACACTCACTGACACACTCACTGACACTCTCACTGACACTGGCACTCTCACTGACACTGACACTCTCACTGACACTCTCACTGACACTCACTGACACTCTCATTGACACTGACACTCTCACTGACACTCTCACTGACACTCACTGACACTCTCATTGACACTGACACTCTCACTGACACTCACTGACACTCTCACCTGACACTCACTGAAACTCACTGACACTCTTACTGATACTCTCACTGACACTCTCACTGACACTCTCACTGACACTCTCACTGACACTCAAGGACACTCACTGACACTCTCACTGACACTCACTGACACTCACTGACACTCTCACTGACACTCTCACTGACACTGACACTCTCACTGACACTTTCTCTGACACACTCACTGACACTCTTACTGACACTGACACTCTCAATGACACTCACTGACACTCTCGCTGACACTCTCACTGACACTTTCACTGACACTGACACTGACACTCTCACTGACACACTCACTGACACACTCACTGACACACTTACTGACACCCTCACTGACACTCTCACTGACACTCACTGACACTGACACTCTCATTCACACTCTCACTCACACTCACTGACACTGACACTCTCACTGACACTGAAACTGACACTGAAACTGACACTGAAACTGACACTGAAACTGACACTCTCACTGATTCTGACACTCTCACTGAAACTCTCACTGACACGCACTGACACTCTCACTGCCACTCACTGACACTCTCACTGACACTCACTGACACTCTCACTGACACTCCCACTGACACATTCACTGACACTCCCACTGACACATTCACTGACACTCTCTCTGACACTCTCACTGACACACTCACTGGCACACTCACTGACACTCTCACTGACACTCTCACTGACACTCTCACTGACACTCTCACTGACACTCTCACTGATGCTGACACTCTCATTGACACTCTCACTGACACTCTCACTGGCACTCTCACTGACACTCTCACTGACACTGACACTCTCACTGACACTCTCACTGACAATCTCATCGACCCTCTCACTGACACTCTCACTGACACTGACACTCTCACTGACACTCACTGACACTGACACTCTCACTGACACTGACAGTCTCACTGACACTCACTGACACGCTCACTGACACTCTCTCTGACACTCTCACTGACACTATCACTGACACTTAAGGACACTCACTGACACTCTCACTGACACTCTCACTGACACTCACTGACACTCTCACTGACACTCTCACTGACACTCTCACTGACACTGACACCCTCACTGACACTTTCTCTGACACACTCACTGACACTCTCACTGACACTGACACTCTCAATGACACTCACTGACACACTCACTGACACTCTCACTGACACTGGCACTCTCACTGACACTGACACTCTCACTGACACTCTCACTGACACTCACTGACACTCTCATTGACACTGACACTCTCACTGATACTCTCACTGACACTCACTGACACTCTCATTGACACTGACACTCTCACTGACACTCACTGACACTCTCACTGACACTCACTGAAACTCATTGATACTCTTACTGATACTCTCACTGACACTCTCACTGACACTCTCACTGACACTCTCACTGACACTCAAGGACACTCACTGACACTCTCACTGACACTCACTGACACTCACTGACACTCTCACTGACACTCTCACTGACACTGACACTCTCAGTGACACTTTCTCTGACACACTCACTGACACTCTTACTGACACTCTCACTGACACTCAAGGACACTCACTGACACTCTCACTGACACTCACTGACACTCACTGACACTCTCACTGACACTCTCACTGACACTGACACTCTCACTGACACTTTCTCTGACACACTCACTGACACTCTTACTGACACTGACACTCTGAATGACACTCACTGACACTCTCACTGACACTCACTGACACTCTCACTGACACTCTCACTGACACTCTCACTGACGCTGACACTCTCACTGACACTTTCTCTGACACACTCACTGACACTCTCACTGACACTGACACTCTCAATGACACTCACTGACACACTCACTGACACTCTCACTGACACTGGCACTCTCACTGACACTGACACTCTCACTGACACTCTCACTGACACTCACTGACACTCTCATTGACACTGATACTCTCACTGACACTCACTGACACTCTCACTGACACTCTCACTGAAACTCACTGACACTCTTACTGATACTCTCACTGACACTCTCACTGACACTTTCACTGACACTCTCACTGACTTTGACACACTCACTGATACACTCACTGACACACTCACTGTCACACTCACTGGCACACTCTCACTGACACAGACACTCTCACTGACACTGACACTCTCACTGACATTCTCATCGACACTCTCACTGACACTCTCACTGACACTGACACTCTCAATGACACTCTCACTGACACTCTCACTGACACTCTCACTGACACTGATACTCTCACTGACACTCACTGACACACTCACTGACACTCTCACTGACACTCTCACTGACACTGACACTGACACTGACACTTTCGCTGATACACTCACTGACACTCTCACTGACACCGACACTCTCATGGACACTCACTGACACTCACTGACACTCTCACTGACACTCTCACTGATACTCTCACTGACACTGACACTCTCACAGACACTCTCACTGACACTGACACTCACTCACACTCTCACTCACACTCACTGACACTCTCACTGAGACTCTCACTGACACTCACTGACACTCTCACTGACACTCATTGACACTCTCACTGAACCTCACTGACACTCTCACTGGCACTCTCACTGACACTTTCACTGACACTCTCACTGACACTGACACTCTCACTGACACTGATACTCTCACTGACACTCTCACTGAAACTCTCACTGACACTGACACTCTCACTGACACTCTCACTGACACTCAATGACACTCTCACTGACACTCTCACTGACACTCTCACTGACACTCTCACTGACACTCTCACTGACACTCACACTGAAACTGACACTGAAACTGACACTCTCACTGATTCTGACACTCTCACTGAAACTCTCACTGACACTCACTGACACTCTCACTGACACTCACTGACACTCTCACTGACACTCACTGACACTCTCACTTACACTCTCACTGACACTCTCACTGACACTCCCACTGACACTCTCACTGACACTCCCACTGACACATTCACTGACACTCTCACTGACACTCTCACTGACACTCTCACTGACACACTCACTGACACACTCACTGACACTCTCACTGACACTCTCACTGATGCTGACACTCTCATTGACACTCTCACTGACACTCTCACTGGCACTCTCACTGGCACTCTCACTGACACTGACACTCTCATTGACACTCTCACTGACACTGACACTCTCACTGACAATATCATCGACCCTCTCACTGACACTCTCACTGACACTGACACTCTCACTGACACTCACTGACACTGACACTCTCACTGACACTGACAGTCTCACTGACACTGACACTCTCACTGACACGCTCACTGACACTCTCTCTGACACTGGCACTCTCACTGACACTGACACTCTCACTGACACTCTCACTCACACTCACTGACACTCTCATTGACACTGACACTCTCACCGACACTCACTGACACTCTCACTAACACCCTCACTGAAACTCACTGACACTCTTACTGATACTCTCACTGACACTCTCACTGACACTTTCACTGACACTCTCACTGACACTGACACACTCACTGACACACTCACTGACACACTCACTGTCACACTCACTGGCACACTCTCACTGACACTGACACTCTCACTGACACTGGCACTCTCACTGAGTTTCTCATCGACACTCTCACCGACACTCTCACTGACACTGACACTCTCAATGACACTCAAGGACACTCACTGACACTCTCACTGACACTCTCACTGACACTCACTGACACTCTCACTGACACTCTCACTGACACTGACACTCTCACTGACACTTTCTCTGACACACTCACTGACACTCTCACTGACACTGACACTCTCAATGACACTCACTGACACACTCACTGACACTCTCACTGACACTGGCACTCTCACCGACACTGACACTCTCACTGACACTCTCACTGACACTCACTGACACTCTCATTGACACTGACACTCTCACTGACACTCACTGACACTCTCACTGACACTCTCACTGTAACTCACTGACACTCTTACTGATACTCTCACTGACACTCTCACTGACACTTTCACTGACACTCTCACTGTTACTGACACACTCACTGACACACTCACTGACACACTCACTGTCACACTCACTGGCACACTCTCACTGACACTGACACTCTCACTGACACTGACACTCTCACTGACATTCTCATCGACACTCTCACTGACACTCTCACTGACACTGACACTCTCAATGACACTCTCACTGACACTCTCACTGACACTCTCACTGACACTGACACTCTCACTGACACTCACTGACACACTCACTGACACTCTCACTGACACCGACACTCTCATGGACACTCACTGACACTCACTGACACTCTCACTGACACTCTCACTGATACTCTCACTGACACTGACACTCTCACAGACACTCTCACTGACACTGACACTCACTCAGACTCTCACTCACACTCACTGACACTCTCACTGAAACTCTCACTGAACCTCACTGACACTCTCACTGGCACTCTCACTGACACTTTCACTGACACTCTCACTGACACTGACACTCTCACTGACACTCTCACTGACACTCTCACTGAAACTCTCACTGACACTCTCACTGACACTCAATGACACTCTCACTGACACTCTCACTGACACTCACTGACACTCTTACTGACACTCACTGACACTCTCACTGACACTCTCACTGACACTCACACTGAAACTGACACTCTCACTCTCACTGACACTGACACTCTCACTGAAACTCACTGACACTCTCACTGACACTTTGCACTGACACTCTCACTGACACTCTCACTGACACTCTCACTGACACTGACACACTCACTGACACACTCACTGACACTCTCACTGACACTCTCACTGACACTCTCACTGACACTCTCACTGACACTCTCACTGACACTGACACCCTCACTGACACTTTCTCTGACACACTCACTGACACTCTCACTGACACTGACACTCTCAATGACACTCACTGACACACTCACTGACACTCTCACTGACACTGGCACTCTCACTGACACTGACACTCTCACTGACACTCTCACTGACACTCACTGACACTCTCATTGACACTGACACTCTCACTGACACTCTCACTGACACTCACTGACACTCTCATTGACACTGACACTCTCACTGACACTCACTGACACTCACTGAAACTCACTGACACTCTTACTGATACTCTCACTGACACTCTCACTGACACTCTCACTGACACTCTCACTGACACTCAAGGACACTCACTGACACTCTCACTGACACTCACTGACACTCACTGACACTCTCACTGACACTCTCACTGACACTGACACTCTCACTGACACTTTCTCTGACACTCTCACTGACACTCTCACTGACACTCTCACTGACACTCTCACTGACACTTTGCACTGACACTCTCACTGACACTCTCACTGACACTGACACTCTCACTGACACACTCACTGACACTCTCACTGACACTCACTGACACTCTCCCTGACACTCTCACTGACACTCTCACTGACACTGACACCCTCACTGACACTTTCTCTGACACTCACTGACACTGACACTCTCAATGACACTCACTGACACACTCACTGACACTCTCACTGACACTGGCACTCTCACTGACACTGACACTCTCACTGACACTCTCACTGACACTCTCATTGACACTGACACTCTCACTGACACTCTCACTGACACTCACTGACACTCTCATTGACACTGACACTCTCACTGACACTCACTGACACTCTCACTGACACTCACTGAAACTCACTGACACTCTTACTGATACTCTCACTGACACTCTCACTGACACTCTCACTGACACTCTCACTGACACTCAAGGACACTCACTGACACTCTCACTGACACTCACTGACACTCACTGACACTCTCACTGACACTCTCACTGACACTGACACTCTCACTGACACTTTCTCTGACACACTCACTGACACTCTTACTGACACTGACACTCTCAATGACACTCACTGACACTCTCACTGACACTCTCACTGACACTCACTGACACTCTCACTGACACTCTCACTGACACTCTCACTGACACTGACACTCTCACTGACACTTTCTCTGACACACTCACTGACACTCTCACTGACACTGACACTCTCAATGACACTCACTGACACACTCACTGACACTCTCACTGACACTGGCACTCTCACTGACACTGACACTCTCACTGACACTCTCACTGACACTCTCATTGACACTGATACTCTCACTGACACTCACTGACACTCTCACTGACACTCTCACTGAAACTCACTGACACTCTTACTGATAATCTCACTGACACTCTCACTGACACTTTCACTGACACTCTCACTGACTTTGACACACTCACTGATACACTCACTGTCACACTCACTGGCACACTCTCACTGACACTCAAGGACACTCACTGACACTCTCACTGACACTCACTGACACTCACTGACACTCTCACTGACACTCTCGCTGACACTGACACTCTCACTGACACTTTCTCTGACACACTCACTGACACTCTCACTGACACTCTCACTGACACTCTCACTGACACTCTCACTGACACTTTGCACTGACACTCTCACTGACACTCTCACTGACACTCTCACTGACACTGACACTCTCACTGACACACTCACTGACACTCTCACTGACACTCTCACTGACACTCTCACTGACACTCTCACTGACACTGACACCCTCACTGACACTTTCTCTGACACACTCACTGACACTCTCACTGACACTGACACTCTCAATGACACTCACTGACACACTCACTGACACTCTCACTGACACTGGCACTCTCACTGACACTGACACTCTCACTGACACTCTCACTGACACTCACTGACACTCTCATTGACACTGACACTCTCACTGACACTCTCACTGACACTCACTGACACTCTCATTGACACTGACACTCTCACTGACACTCACTGACACTCTCACTGACACTCACTGAAACTCACTGACACTCTTACTGATACTCTCACTGACACTCTCACTGACACTCTCACTGACACTCTCACTGACACTCAAGGACACTCACTGACACTCTCACTGACACTCACTGACACTCACTGACACTCTCACTGACACTCTCACTGACACTGACACTCTCACTGACACTTTCTCTGACACACTCACTGACACTCTTACTGACACTGACACTCTCAATGACACTCACTGACACTCTCACTGACACTCTCACTGACACTCACTGACACTCTCACTGACACTGACACTCTCACTGACACTTTCTCTGACACACTCACTGACACTCTCACTGACACTGACACTCTCAATGACACTCACTGACACACTCACTGACACTCTCACTGACACTGGCACTCTCACTGACACTGACACTCTCACTGACACTCTCACTGACACTCACTGACACTCTCATTGACACTGATACTCTCACTGACACTCACTGACACTCTCACTGACACTCTCACTGAAACTCACTGACACTCTTACTGATACTCTCACTGACACTCTCACTGACACTTTCACTGACACTCTCACTGACTTTGACACACTCACTGATACACTCACTGACACACTCACTGTCACACTCACTGGCACACTCTCACTGACACTGACACTCTCACTGACACTGACACTCTCACTGACATTCTCATCGACACTCTCACTGACACTCTCACTGACACTGACACTCTCAATGACACTCTCACTGACACTCTCACTGACACTCTCACTGACACTGACACTCTCACTGACACTCACTGACGCACTCACTGACACTCTCACTGACACTCTCACTGACACTGACACTGACACTGACACTTTTGCTGATACACTCACTGACACTCTCACTGACACCGACACTCTCATGGACACTCACTGACACTCACTGACACTCTCACTGACACTCTCACTGATACTCTCACTGACACTGACACTCTCACAGACACTCTCACTGACACTCACTCACACTCTCACTCACACTCACTGACACTCTCACTGAGACTCTCACTGACACTCACTGACACTCTCACTGACACTCATTGACACTCTCACTGAACCTCACTGACACTCTCACTGGCACTCTCACTGACACTTTCACTGACACTCTCACTGACACTGACACTCTCACTGACACTGATACTCTCACTGACACTCTCACTGAAACTCTCACTGACACTGACACTCTCACTGACACTCTCACTGACACTCAATGACACTCTCACTGACACTCTCACTGACACCCTCACTGACACTCTCACTGACACTCTCACTGACACTCACACTGAAACTGACACTGAAACTGACACTCTCACTGATTCTGACACTCTCACTGAAACTCTCACTGACACTCACTGACACTCTCACTGACACTCACTGACACTCTCACTGACACTCACTGACACTCTCACTTACACTCTCACTGACACTCTCACTGACACTCCCACTGACACATTCACTGACACTCTCACTGACACTCTCACTGACACTCTCACTGACACACTCACTGACACACTCACTGACACTCTCACTGACACTCTCACTGATGCTGACACTCTCATTGACACTCTCACTGACACTCTCACTGGCACTCTCACTGACACTCTCACTGACACTCTCACTGACACTGACACTCTCATTGACACTCTCATTGACACTGACACTCTCACTGACAATATCATCGACCCTCTCACTGACACTCTCACTGACACTGACACTCTCACTGACACTCACTGACAGTCTCACTGACACTGACACTCTCACTGACACGCTCACTGACACTCTCTCTGACACTGGCACTCTCACTGACACTGACACTCTCACTGACACTCTCACTCACACTCACTGACACTCTCATTGACACTGACACTCTCACCGACACTCACTGACACTCTCACTGACACCCTCACTGAAACTCACTGACACTCTTACTGATACTCTCACTGACACTCTCACTGACACTTTCACTGACACTCTCACTGACACTGACACACTCACTGACACACTCACTGACACACTCACTGTCACACTCACTGGCACACTCTCACTGACACTGACACTCTCACTGACACTGGCACTCTCACTGAGTTTCTCATCGACACTCTCACCGACACTCTCACTGACACTGACACTCTCAATGACACTCAAGGAAACTCACTGACACTCTCACTGACACTCTCACTGACACTCACTGACACTCTCACTGACACTGACACTCTCACTGACACTTTCTCTGACACACTCACTGACACTCTCACTGACACTGACACTCTCAATGACACTCACTGACACACTCACTGACACTCTCACTGACACTGGCACTCTCACTGACACTGACACTCTCACTGACACTCACTGACACTGACACTCTCACTGACACTGACAGTCTCACTGACACTCACTGACACGCTCACTGACACTCTCTCTGACACTCTCACTGACACTATCACTGACACTCAAGGACACTCACTGACACTCTCACTGACACTCTCACTGACACTCACTGACACTCTCACTGACACTCTCACTGACAGTCTCACTGACACTGACACCCTCACTGACACTTTCTCTGACACACTCACTGACACTCTCACTGACACTGACACTCTCAATGACACTCACTGACACACTCACTGACACTCTCACTGACACTGGCACTCTCACTGACACTGACACTCTCACTGACACTCTCACTGACACTCACTGACACTCTCATTGACACTGACACTCTCACTGACACTCTCACTGACACTCACTGACACTCTCATTGACACTGACACTCTCACTGACACTCACTGACACTCTCACTGACACTCACTGAAACTCACTGACACTCTTACTGATACTCTCACTGACACTCTCACTGACACTCTCACTGACACTCTCACTGACACTCAAGGACACTCACTGACACTCTCACTGACACTCACTGACACTCACTGACACTCTCACTGACACTCTCACTGACACTGACACTCTCACTGACACTTTCTCTGACACACTCACTGACACTCTTACTGACACTGACACTCTCAATGACACTCACTGACACTCAAGGACACTCACTGACACTCTCACTGACACTCACTGACACTCTCACTGACACTCTCACTGACACTCTCACTGACACTGACACTCTCACTGACACTTTCTCTGACACACTCACTGACACTCTCACTGACACTGACATTCTCAATGACACTCACTGACATACTCACTGACACTCTCACTGACACTGGCACTCTCACTGACACTGACACTCTCACTGACACTCTCACTGACACTCACTGACACTCTCATTGACACTGATACTCTCACTGACACTCACTGACACTCTCACTGACACTCTCACTGAAACTCACTGACACTCTTACTGATACTCTCACTGACACTCTCACTGACACTTTCACTGACACTCTCACTGACTTTGACACACTCACTGATACACTCACTGACACACTCACTGTCACACTCACTGGCACACTCTCACTGACACAGACACTCTCACTGACACTGACACTCTCACTGACATTCTCATCGACACTCTCACTGACACTCTCACTGACACTGACACTCTCAATGACACTCTCACTGACACTCTCACTGACACTGACACTCTCACTGACACTCACTGACACACTCACTGACACTCTCACTGACACTCTCACTGACACTGACACTGACACTGACACTTTCGCTGATACACTCACTGACACTCTCACTGACACCGACACTCTCATGGACACTCACTGACACTCACTGACACTCTCACTGATACTCTCACTGACACTGACACTCTTACAGACACTCTCACTGACACTGACACTCACTCACACTCTCACTCACACTCACTGACACTCTCACTGAGACTCTCACTGACACTCACTGACACTCTCACTGACACTCATTGACACTCTCACTGAACCTCACTGACACTCTCACTGGCACTCTTACTGACACTCACTGACACTCTCACTGACACTCTCACTGACACTCACACTGAAACTGACACTCTCACTCTCACTGACACTGACACTCTCACTGAAACTCACTGACACTCTCACTGACACTTTGCACTGACACTCTCACTGACACTCTCACTGACACTCTCACTGACACTGACACACTCACTGACACACTCACTGACACTCTCACTGACACTCTCACTGACACTCTCACTGACACTCTCACTGACACTCTCACTGACACTGACACCCTCACTGACACTTTCTCTGACACACTCACTGACACTCTCACTGACACTGACACTCTCAATGACACTCACTGACACACTCACTGACACTCTCACTGACACTGGCACTCTCACTGACACTGACACTCTCACTGACACTCTCACTGACACTCACTGACACTCTCATTGACACTGACACTCTCACTGACACTCTCACTGACACTCACTGACACTCTCATTGACACTGACACTCTCACTGACACTCACTGACACTCACTGAAACTCACTGACACTCTTACTGATACTCTCACTGACACTCTCACTGACACTCTCACTGACACTCTCACTGACACTCAAGGACACTCACTGACACTCTCACTGACACTCACTGACACTCACTGACACTCTCACTGACACTCTCACTGACACTGACACTCTCACTGACACTTTCTCTGACACTCTCACTGACACTCTCACTGACACTCTCACTGACACTCTCACTGACACTTTGCACTGACACTCTCACTGACACTCTCACTGACACTGACACTCTCACTGACACACTCACTGACACTCTCACTGACACTCACTGACACTCTCCCTGACACTCTCACTGACACTCTCACTGACACTGACACCCTCACTGACACTTTCTCTGACACTCACTGACACTGACACTCTCAATGACACTCACTGACACACTCACTGACACTCTCACTGACACTGGCACTCTCACTGACACTGACACTCTCACTGACACTCTCACTGACACTCTCATTGACACTGACACTCTCACTGACACTCTCACTGACACTCACTGACACTCTCATTGACACTGACACTCTCACTGACACTCACTGACACTCTCACTGACACTCACTGAAACTCACTGACACTCTTACTGATACTCTCACTGACACTCTCACTGACACTCTCACTGACACTCTCACTGACACTCTCACTGACACTCAAGGACACTCACTGACACTCTCACTGACACTCACTGACACTCACTGACACTCTCACTGACACTCTCACTGACACTGACACTCTCACTGACACTTTCTCTGACACACTCACTGACACTCTTACTGACACTGACACTCTCAATGACACTCACTGACACTCTCACTGACACTCTCACTGACACTCACTGACACTCTCACTGACACTCTCACTGACACTGACACTCTCACTGACACTTTCTCTGACACACTCACTGACACTCTCACTGACACTGACACTCTCAATGACACTCACTGACACACTCACTGACACTCTCACTGACACTGGCACTCTCACTGACACTGACACTCTCACTGACACTCTCACTGACACTCTCATTGACACTGATACTCTCACTGACACTCACTGACACTCTCACTGACACTCTCACTGAAACTCACTGACACTCTTACTGATAATCTCACTGACACTCTCACTGACACTTTCACTGACACTCTCACTGACTTTGACACACTCACTGATACACTCACTGTCACACTCACTGGCACACTCTCACTGACACTCAAGGACACTCACTGACACTCTCACTGACACTCACTGACACTCACTGACACTCTCACTGACACTCTCGCTGACACTGACACTCTCACTGACACTTTCTCTGACACACTCACTGACACTCTCACTGACACTCTCACTGACACTCTCACTGACACTCTCACTGACACTTTGCACTGACACTCTCACTGACACTCTCACTGACACTCTCACTGACACTGACACTCTCACTGACACACTCACTGACACTCTCACTGACACTCTCACTGACACTCTCACTGACACTCTCACTGACACTGACACTGACACCCTCACTGACACTTTCTCTGACACACTCACTGACACTCTCACTGACACTGACACTCTCAATGACACTCACTGACACACTCACTGACACTCTCACTGACACTGGCACTCTCACTGACACTGACACTCTCACTGACACTCTCACTGACACTCACTGACACTCTCATTGACACTGACACTCTCACTGACACTCTCACTGACACTCACTGACACTCTCATTGACACTGACACTCTCACTGACACTCACTGACACTCTCACTGACACTCACTGAAACTCACTGACACTCTTACTGATACTCTCACTGACACTCTCACTGACACTCTCACTGACACTCTCACTGACACTCAAGGACACTCACTGACACTCTCACTGACACTCACTGACACTCACTGACACTCTCACTGACACTCTCACTGACACTGACACTCTCACTGATACTTTCTCTGACACACTCACTGACACTCTTACTGACACTGACACTCTCAATGACACTCACTGACACTCTCACTGACACTCTCACTGACACTCACTGACACTCTCACTGACACTGACACTCTCACTGACACTTTCTCTGACACACTCACTGACACTCTCACTGACACTGACACTCTCAATGACACTCACTGACACACTCACTGACACTCTCACTGACACTGGCACTCTCACTGACACTGACACTCTCACTGACACTCTCACTGACACTCACTGACACTCTCATTGACACTGATACTCTCACTGACACTCACTGACACTCTCACTGACACTCTCACTGAAACTCACTGACACTCTTACTGATACTCTCACTGACACTCTCACTGACACTCTCACTGACACTCTCACTGACACTCACTGACACTCTCATTGACACTGACACTCTCACTGACACTCACTGACACTCTCACTGACACTCACTGAAACTCACTGACACTCTTACTGATACTCTCACTGACACTCTCACTGACACTCTCACTGACACTCTCACTGACACTCAAGGACACTCACTGACACTCTCACTGACACTCACTGACACTCACTGACACTCTCACTGACACTCTCACTGACACTGACACTCTCACTGACACTTTCTCTGACACACTCACTGACACTCTTACTGACACTGACACTCTCAATGACACTCACTGACACTCTCACTGACACTCTCACTGACACTCACTGACACTCTCACTGACACTGACACTCTCACTGACACTTTCTCTGACACACTCACTGACACTCTCACTGACACTGACACTCTCAATGACACTCACTGACACACTCACTGACACTCTCACTGACACTGGCACTCTCACTGACACTGACACTCTCACTGACACTCTCACTGACACTCACTGACACTCTCATTGACACTGATACTCTCACTGACACTCACTGACACTCTCACTGACACTCTCACTGAAACTCACTGACACTCTTACTGATACTCTCACTGACACTCTCACTGACACTTTCACTGACACTCTCACTGACTTTGACACACTCACTGATACACTCACTGACACACTCACTGTCACACTCACTGGCACACTCTCACTGACACTGACACTCTCACTGACACTGACACTCTCACTGACATTCTCATCGACACTCTCACTGACACTCTCACTGACACTGACACTCTCAATGACACTCTCACTGACACTCTCACTGACACTCTCACTGACACTGACACTCTCACTGACACTCACTGACGCACTCACTGACACTCTCACTGACACTCTCACTGACACTGACACTGACACTGACACTTTCGCTGATACACTCACTGACACTCTCACTGACACCGACACTCTCATGGACACTCACTGACACTCACTGACACTCTCACTGACACTCTCACTGATACTCTCACTGACACTGACACTCTCACAGACACTCTCACTGACACTCACTCACACTCTCACTCACACTCACTGACACTCTCACTGAGACTCTCACTGACACTCACTGACACTCTCACTGACACTCATTGACACTCTCACTGAACCTCACTGACACTCTCACTGGCACTCTCACTGACACTTTCACTGACACTCTCACTGACACTGACACTCTCACTGACACTGATACTCTCACTGACACTCTCACTGAAACTCTCACTGACACTGACACTCTCACTGACACTCTCACTGACACTCAATGACACTCTCACTGACACTCTCACTGACACCCTCACTGACACTCTCACTGACACTCTCACTGACACTCACACTGAAACTGACACTGAAACTGACACTCTCACTGATTCTGACACTCTCACTGAAACTCTCACTGACACTCACTGACACTCTCACTGACACTCACTGACACTCTCACTGACACTCACTGACACTCTCACTTACACTCTCACTGACACTCTCACTGACACTCCCACTGACACATTCACTGACACTCTCACTGACACTCTCACTGACACTCTCACTGACACACTCACTGACACACTCACTGACACTCTCACTGACACTCTCACTGATGCTGACACTCTCATTGACACTCTCACTGACACTCTCACTGGCACTCTCACTGACACTCTCACTGACACTCTCACTGACACTGACACTCTCATTGACACTCTCATTGACACTGACACTCTCACTGACAATATCATCGACCCTCTCACTGACACTCTCACTGACACTGACACTCTCACTGACACTCACTGACAGTCTCACTGACACTGACACTCTCACTGACACGCTCACTGACACTCTCTCTGACACTGGCACTCTCACTGACACTGACACTCTCACTGACACTCTCACTCACACTCACTGACACTCTCATTGACACTGACACTCTCACCGACACTCACTGACACTCTCACTGACACCCTCACTGAAACTCACTGACACTCTTACTGATACTCTCACTGACACTCTCACTGACACTTTCACTGACACTCTCACTGACACTGACACACTCACTGACACACTCACTGACACACTCACTGTCACACTCACTGGCACACTCTCACTGACACTGACACTCTCACTGACACTGGCACTCTCACTGAGTTTCTCATCGACACTCTCACCGACACTCTCACTGACACTGACACTCTCAATGACACTCAAGGAAACTCACTGACACTCTCACTGACACTCTCACTGACACTCACTGACACTCTCACTGACACTGACACTCTCACTGACACTTTCTCTGACACACTCACTGACACTCTCACTGACACTGACACTCTCAATGACACTCACTGACACACTCACTGACACTCTCACTGACACTGGCACTCTCACTGACACTGACACTCTCACTGACACTCACTGACACTGACACTCTCACTGACACTGACAGTCTCACTGACACTCACTGACACGCTCACTGACACTCTCTCTGACACTCTCACTGACACTATCACTGACACTCAAGGACACTCACTGACACTCTCACTGACACTCTCACTGACACTCACTGACACTCTCACTGACACTCTCACTGACAGTCTCACTGACACTGACACCCTCACTGACACTTTCTCTGACACACTCACTGACACTCTCACTGACACTGACACTCTCAATGACACTCACTGACACACTCACTGACACTCTCACTGACACTGGCACTCTCACTGACACTGACACTCTCACTGACACTCTCACTGACACTCACTGACACTCTCATTGACACTGACACTCTCACTGACACTCTCACTGACACTCACTGACACTCTCATTGACACTGACACTCTCACTGACACTCACTGACACTCTCACTGACACTCACTGAAACTCACTGACACTCTTACTGATACTCTCACTGACACTCTCACTGACACTCTCACTGACACTCTCACTGACACTCAAGGACACTCACTGACACTCTCACTGACACTCACTGACACTCACTGACACTCTCACTGACACTCTCACTGACACTGACACTCTCACTGACACTTTCTCTGACACACTCACTGACACTCTTACTGACACTGACACTCTCAATGACACTCACTGACACTCAAGGACACTCACTGACACTCTCACTGACACTCACTGACACTCTCACTGACACTCTCACTGACACTCTCACTGACACTGACACTCTCACTGACACTTTCTCTGACACACTCACTGACACTCTCACTGACACTGACATTCTCAATGACACTCACTGACATACTCACTGACACTCTCACGGACACTGGCACTCTCACTGACACTGACACTCTCACTGACACTCTCACTGACACTCACTGACACTCTCATTGACACTGATACTCTCACTGACACTCACTGACACTCTCACTGACACTCTCACTGAAACTCACTGACACTCTTACTGATACTCTCACTGACACTCTCACTGACACTTTCACTGACACTCTCACTGACTTTGACACACTCACTGATACACTCACTGACACACTCACTGTCACACTCACTGGCACACTCTCACTGACACAGACACTCTCACTGACACTGACACTCTCACTGACATTCTCATCGACACTCTCACTGACACTCTCACTGACACTGACACTCTCAATGACACTCTCACTGACACTCTCACTGACACTGACACTCTCACTGACACTCACTGACACACTCACTGACACTCTCACTGACACTCTCACTGACACTGACACTGACACTGACACTTTCGCTGATACACTCACTGACACTCTCACTGACACCGACACTCTCATGGACACTCACTGACACTCACTGACACTCTCACTGATACTCTCACTGACACTGACACTCTCACAGACACTCTCACTGACACTGACACTCACTCACACTCTCACTCACACTCACTGACACTCTCACTGAGACTCTCACTGACACTCACTGACACTCTCACTGACACTCATTGACACTCTCACTGAACCTCACTGACACTCTCACTGGCACTCTCACTGACACTTTCACTGACACTCTCACTGACACTCTCACTGACACTGATACTCTCACTGACACTCTCACTGAAACTCTCACTGACACTGACACTCTCACTGACACTCTCACTGACACTCAATGACACTCTCACTGACACTCTCACTGACACTCTCACTGACACTCTCACTGACACTCTCACTGACACTCACACTGAAACTGACACTGAAACTGACACTCTCACTGATTCTGACACTCTCACTGAAACTCTCACTGACACTCTCACTGACACTCACTGACACTCACTGACACTCTCACTGACACTCACTGACACTCTCACTTACACTCTCACTGACACTCTCACTGACACTCCCACTGACACATTCACTGACACTCTCACTGACACTCTCACTGACACTCTCACTGACACACTCACTGACACACTCACTGACACTCTCACTGACACTCTCACTGATGCTGACACTTTCATTGACACTCTCACTGACACTCTCACTGGCACTCTCACTGACACTCTCACTGACACTGACACTCTCATTGACACTCTCACTGACACTGACACTCTCACTGACAATATCATCGACCCTCTCACTGACACTCTCACTGACACTGACACTCTCACTGACACTCACTGACACTGACACTCTCACTGACACTGACAGTCTCACTGACACTGACACTCTCACTGACACGCTCACTGACACTCTCTCTGACACTGGCACTCTCACTGACACTGACACTCTCACTGACACTCTCACTCACACTCACTGACACTCTCATTGACACTGACACTCTCACCGACACTCACTGACACTCTCACTGACACCCTCACTGAAACTCACTGACACTCTTACTGATACTCTCACTGACACTCTCACTGACACTTTCACTGACACTCTCACTGACACTGACACACTCACTGACACACTCACTGACACACTCACTGTCACACTCACTGGCACACTCTCACTGACACTGACACTCTCACTGACACTGGCACTCTCACTGAGTTTCTCATCGACACTCTCACCGACACTCTCACTGACACTGACACTCTCAATGACACTCAAGGACACTCACTGACACTCTCACTGACACTCACTGACACTCTCACTGACACTCTCACTGACACTTTCTCTGACACACTCACTGACACTCTCACTGACACTGACACTCTCAATGACACTCACTGACACACTCACTGACACTCTCACTGACACTGGCACTCTCACTGACACTGACACTCTCACTGACACTCTCACTGACACTCACTGACACTCTCATTGACACTGACACTCTCACTGACACTCACTGACACTCTCACTGACACTCTCACTGAAACTCACTGACACTCTTACTGATACTCTCACTGACACTCTCACTGACACTTTCACTGACACTCTCACTGACTTTGACACACTCACTGATACACTCACTGACACACTCACTGTCACACTCACTGGCACACTCTCACTGACACAGACACTCTCACTGACACTGACACTCTCACTGACATTCTCATCGACACTCTCACTGACACTCTCACTGACACTGACACTCTCAATGACACTCTCACTGACACTCTCACTGACACTCTCACTGACACTGACACTCTCACTGACACTCACTGACACACTCACTGACACTCTCACTGACACTCTCACTGACACTGACACTGACACTGACACTTTCGCTGATACACTCACTGACACTCTCACTGACACCGACACTCTCATGGACACTCACTGACACTCACTGACACTCTCACTGACACTCTCACTGATACTCTCACTGACACTGACACTCTCACAGACACTCTCACTGACACTGACACTCACTCACACTCTCACTCACACTCACTGACACTCTCACTGAGACTCTCACTGACACTCACTGACACTCTCACTGACACTCATTGACACTCTCACTGAACCTCACTGACACTCTCACTGGCACTCTCACTGACACTTTCACTGACACTCTCACTGACACTGACACTCTCACTGACACTGATACTCTCACTGACACTCTCACTGAAACTCTCACTGACACTGACACTCTCACTGACACTCTCACTGACACTCAATGACACTCTCACTGACACTCTCACTGACACTCTCACTGACACTCTCACTGACACTCTCACTGACACTCACACTGAAACTGACACTGAAACTGACACTCTCACTGATTCTGACACTCTCACTGAAACTCTCACTGACACTCACTGACACTCTCACTGACACTCACTGACACTCTCACTGACACTCACTGACACTCTCACTTACACTCTCACTGACACTCTCACTGACACTCCCACTGACACTCTCACTGACACTCCCACTGACACATTCACTGACACTCTCACTGACACTCTCACTGACACTCTCACTGACACACTCACTGACACACTCACTGACACTCTCACTGACACTCTCACTGATGCTGACACTCTCATTGACACTCTCACTGACACTCTCACTGGCACTCTCACTGGCACTCTCACTGACACTGACACTCTCATTGACACTCTCACTGACACTGACACTCTCACTGACAATATCATCGACCCTCTCACTGACACTCTCACTGACACTGACACTCTCACTGACACTCACTGACACTGACACTCTCACTGACACTGACAGTCTCACTGACACTGACACTCTCACTGACACGCTCACTGACACTCTCTCTGACACTGGCACTCTCACTGACACTGACACTCTCACTGACACTCTCACTCACACTCACTGACACTCTCATTGACACTGACACTCTCACCGACACTCACTGACACTCTCACTAACACCCTCACTGAAACTCACTGACACTCTTACTGATACTCTCACTGACACTCTCACTGACACTTTCACTGACACTCTCACTGACACTGACACACTCACTGACACACTCACTGACACACTCACTGTCACACTCACTGGCACACTCTCACTGACACTGACACTCTCACTGACACTGGCACTCTCACTGAGTTTCTCATCGACACTCTCACCGACACTCTCACTGACACTGACACTCTCAATGACACTCAAGGACACTCACTGACACTCTCACTGACACTCTCACTGACACTCACTGACACTCTCACTGACACTCTCACTGACACTGACACTCTCACTGACACTTTCTCTGACACACTCACTGACACTCTCACTGACACTGACACTCTCAATGACACTCACTGACACACTCACTGACACTCTCACTGACACTGGCACTCTCACCGACACTGACACTCTCACTGACACTCTCACTGACACTCACTGACACTCTCATTGACACTGACACTCTCACTGACACTCACTGACACTCTCACTGACACTCTCACTGTAACTCACTGACACTCTTACTGATACTCTCACTGACACTCTCACTGACACTTTCACTGACACTCTCACTGACACTGACACACTCACTGACACACTCACTGACACACTCACTGTCACACTCACTGGCACACTCTCACTGACACTGACACTCTCACTGACACTGACACTCTCACTGACATTCTCATCGACACTCTCACTGACACTCTCACTGACACTGACACTCTCAATGACACTCTCACTGACACTCTCACTGACACTCTCACTGACACTGACACTCTCACTGACACTCACTGACACACTCACTGACACTCTCACTGACACCGACACTCTCATGGACACTCACTGACACTCACTGACACTCTCACTGACACTCTCACTGATACTCTCACTGACACTGACACTCTCACAGACACTCTCACTGACACTGACACTCACTCAGACTCTCACTCACACTCACTGACACTCTCACTGAAACTCTCACTGAACCTCACTGACACTCTCACTGGCACTCTCACTGACACTTTCACTGACACTCTCACTGACACTGACACTCTCACTGACACTCTCACTGACACTCTCACTGAAACTCTCACTGACACTCTCACTGACACTCAATGACACTCTCACTGACACTCTCACTGACACTCACTGACACTCTTACTGACACTCACTGACACTCTCACTGACACTCTCACTGACACTCACACTGAAACTGACACTCTCACTCTCACTGACACTGACACTCTCACTGAAACTCACTGACACTCTCACTGACACTTTGCACTGACACTCTCACTGACACTCTCACTGACACTCTCACTGACACTGACACACTCACTGACACACTCACTGACACTCTCACTGACACTCTCACTGACACTCTCACTGACACTCTCACTGACACTCTCACTGACACTGACACCCTCACTGACACTTTCTCTGACACACTCACTGACACTCTCACTGACACTGACACTCTCAATGACACTCACTGACACACTCACTGACACTCTCACTGACACTGGCACTCTCACTGACACTGACACTCTCACTGACACTCTCACTGACACTCACTGACACTCTCATTGACACTGACACTCTCACTGACACTCTCACTGACACTCACTGACACTCTCATTGACACTGACACTCTCACTGACACTCACTGACACTCACTGAAACTCACTGACACTCTTACTGATACTCTCACTGACACTCTCACTGACACTCTCACTGACACTCTCACTGACACTCAAGGACACTCACTGACACTCTCACTGACACTCACTGACACTCACTGACACTCTCACTGACACTCTCACTGACACTGACACTCTCACTGACACTTTCTCTGACACAATCACTGACACTCTCACTGACACTCTCACTGACACTCTCACTGACACTTTGCACTGACACTCTCACTGACACTCTCACTGACACTGACACTCTCACTGACACACTCACTGACACTCTCACTGACACTCACTGACACTCTCCCTGACACTCTCACTGACACTCTCACTGACACTGACACCCTCACTGACACTTTCTCTGACACACTCACTGACACTCTCACTGACACTGACACTCTCAATGACACTCACTGACACACTCACTGACACTCTCACTGACACTGGCACTCTCACTGACACTGACACTCTCACTGACACTCTCACTGACACTCTCATTGACACTGACACTCTCACTGACACTCTCACTGACACTCACTGACACTCTCATTGACACTGACACTCTCACTGACACTCACTGACACTCTCACTGACACTCACTGAAACTCACTGACACTCTTACTGATACTCTCACTGACACTCTCACTGACACTCTCACTGACACTCTCACTGACACTCAAGGACACTCACTGACACTCTCACTGACACTCACTGACACTCACTGACACTCTCACTGACACTCTCACTGACACTGACACTCTCACTGACACTTTCTCTGACACACTCACTGACACTCTTACTGACACTGACACTCTCAATGACACTCACTGACACTCTCACTGACACTCTCACTGACACTCACTGACACTCTCACTGACACTCTCACTGACACTCTCACTGACACTGACACTCTCACTGACACTTTCTCTGACACACTCACTGACACTCTCACTGACACTGACACTCTCAATGACACTCACTGACACACTCACTGACACTCTCACTGACACTGGCACTCTCACTGACACTGACACTCTCACTGACACTCTCACTGACACTCTCATTGACACTGATACTCTCACTGACACTCACTGACACTCTCACTGACACTCTCACTGAAACTCACTGACACTCTTACTGATAATCTCACTGACACTCTCACTGACACTTTCACTGACACTCTCACTGACTTTGACACACTCACTGATACACTCACTGTCACACTCACTGGCACACTCTCACTGACACTCAAGGACACTCACTGACACTCTCACTGACACTCACTGACACTCACTGACACTCTCACTGACACTCTCGCTGACACTGACACTCTCACTGACACTTTCTCTGACACACTCACTGACACACTCACTGACACTCTCACTGACACTCTCACTGACACTCTCACTGACACTCTCACTGACACTTTGCACTGACACTCTCACTGACACTCTCACTGACACTCTCACTGACACTGACACTCTCACTGACACACTCACTGACACTCTCACTGACACTCTCACTGACACTCTCACTGACACTCTCACTGACACTGACACCCTCACTGACACTTTCTCTGACACACTCACTGACACTCTCACTGACACTGACACTCTCAATGACACTCACTGACACACTCACTGACACTCTCACTGACACTGGCACTCTCACTGACACTGACACTCTCACTGACACTCTCACTGACACTCACTGACACTCTCATTGACACTGACACTCTCACTGACACTCTCACTGACACTCACTGACACTCTCATTGACACTGACACTCTCACTGACACTCACTGACACTCTCACTGACACTCACTGAAACTCACTGACACTCTTACTGATACTCTCACTGACACTCTCACTGACACTCTCACTGACACTCTCACTGACACTCAAGGACACTCACTGACACTCTCACTGACACTCACTGACACTCACTGACACTCTCACTGACACTCTCACTGACACTGACACTCTCACTGACACTTTCTCTGACACACTCACTGACACTCTTACTGACACTGACACTCTCAATGACACTCACTGACACTCTCACTGACACTCACTGACACTCTCACTGACACTGACACTCTCACTGACACTTTCTCTGACACACTCACTGACACTCTCACTGACACTGACACTCTCAAGGACACTCACTGACACACTCACTGACACTCTCACTGACACTGGCACTCTCACTGACACTGACACTCTCACTGACACTCTCACTGACACTCACTGACACTCTCATTGACACTGATACTCTCACTGACACTCACTGACACTCTCACTGACACTCTCACTGAAACTCACTGACACTCTTACTGATACTCTCACTGACACTCTCACTGACACTTTCACTGACACTCTCACTGACTTTGACACACTCACTGATACACTCACTGACACACTCACTGTCACACTCACTGGCACACTCTCACTGACACTGACACTCTCACTGACACTGACACTCTCACTGACATTCTCATCGACACTCTCACTGACACTCTCACTGACACTGACACTCTCAATGACACTCTCACTGACACTCTCACTGACACTCTCACTGACACTGACACTCTCACTGACACTCACTGACGCACTCACTGACACTCTCACTGACACTCTCACTGACACTGACACTGACACTGACACTTTCGCTGATACACTCACTGACACTCTCACTGACACCGACACTCTCATGGACACTCACTGACACTCACTGACACTCTCAATGACACTCTCACTGATACTCTCACTGACACTGACACTCTCACAGACACTCTCACTGACACTCACTCACACTCTCACTCACACTCACTGACACTCTCACTGAGACTCTCACTGACACTCACTGACACTCTCACTGACACTCATTGACACTCTCACTGAACCTCACTGACACTCTCACTGGCACTCTCACTGACACTTTCACTGACACTCTCACTGACACTGACACTCTCACTGACACTGATACTCTCACTGACACTCTCACTGAAACTCTCACTGACACTGACACTCTCACTGACACTCTCACTGACACTCAATGACACTCTCACTGACACTCTCACTGACACCCTCACTGACACTCTCACTGACACTCTCACTGACACTCACACTGAAACTGACACTGAAACTGACACTCTCACTGATTCTGACACTCTCACTGAAACTCTCACTGACACTCACTGACACTCTCACTGACACTCACTGACACTCTCACTGACACTCACTGACACTCTCACTTACACTCTCACTGACACTCTCACTGACACTCCCACTGACACATTCACTGACACTCTCACTGACACTCTCACTGACACTCTCACTGACACACTCACTGACACACTCACTGACACTCTCACTGACACTCTCACTGATGCTGACACTCTCATTGACACTCTCACTGACACTCTCACTGGCACTCTCACTGACACTCTCACTGACACTCTCACTGACACTGACACTCTCATTGACACTCTCACTGACACTGACACTCTCACTGACAATATCATCGACCCTCTCACTGACACTCTCACTGACACTGACACTCTCACTGACACTCACTGACAGTCTCACTGACACTGACACTCTCACTGACACGCTCACTGACACTCTCTCTGACACTGGCACTCTCACTGACACTGACACTCTCACTGACACTCTCACTCACACTCACTGACACTCTCATTGACACTGACACTCTCACCGACACTCACTGACACTCTCACTGACACCCTCACTGAAACTCACTGACACTCTTACTGATACTCTCACTGACACTCTCACTGACACTTTCACTGACACTCTCACTGACACTGACACACTCACTGACACACTCACTGACACACTCACTGTCACACTCACTGGCACACTCTCACTGACACTGACACTCTCACTGACACTGGCACTCTCACTGAGTTTCTCATCGACACTCTCACCGACACTCTCACTGACACTGACACTCTCAATGACACTCAAGGAAACTCACTGACACTCTCACTGACACTCTCACTGACACTCACTGACACTCTCACTGACACTGACACTCTCACTGACACTTTCTCTGACACACTCACTGACACTCTCACTGACACTGACACTCTCAATGACACTCACTGACACACTCACTGACACTCTCACTGACACTGGCACTCTCACTGACACTGACACTCTCACTGACACTCACTGACACTGACACTCTCACTGACACTGACAGTCTCACTGACACTCACTGACACGCTCACTGACACTCTCTCTGACACTCTCACTGACACTATCACTGACACTCAAGGACACTCACTGACACTCTCACTGACACTCTCACTGACACTCACTGACACTCTCACTGACACTCTCACTGACACTCTCACTGACACTGACACCCTCACTGACACTTTCTCTGACACACTCACTGACACTCTCACTGACACTGACACTCTCAATGACACTCACTGACACACTCACTGACACTCTCACTGACACTGGCACTCTCACTGACACTTTCTCTGACACACTCACTGACACTCTCACTGACACTGACACTCTCAATGACACTCACTGACACACTCACTGACACTCTCACTGACACTCTCACTGACACTCACTGACACTCTCATTGACACTGACACTCTCACTGACACTCTCACTGACACTCACTGACACTCTCATTGACACTGACACTCTCACTGACACTCACTGACACTCTCACTGACACTCACTGAAACTCACTGACACTCTTACTGATACTCTCACTGACACTCTCACTGACACTCTCACTGACACTCTCACTGACACTCAAGGACACTCACTGACACTCTCACTGACACTCACTGACACTCACTGACACTCTCACTGACACTCTCACTGACACTGACACTCTCACTGACACTTTCTCTGACACACTCACTGACACTCTTACTGACACTGACACTCTCAATGACACTCACTGACACTCAAGGACACTCACTGACACTCTCACTGACACTCACTGACACTCTCACTGACACTCTCACTGACACTCTCACTGACACTGACACTCTCACTGACACTTTCTCTGACACACTCACTGACACTCTCACTGACACTGACATTCTCAATGACACTCACTGACATACTCACTGACACTCTCACTGACACTGGCACTCTCACTGACACTGACACTCTCACTGACACTCTCACTGACACTCACTGACACTCTCATTGACACTGATACTCTCACTGACACTCACTGACACTCTCACTGACACTCTCACTGAAACTCACTGACACTCTTACTGATACTCTCACTGACACTCTCACTGACACTTTCACTGACACTCTCACTGACTTTGACACACTCACTGATACACTCACTGACACACTCACTGTCACACTCACTGGCACACTCTCACTGACACAGACACTCTCACTGACACTGACACTCTCACTGACATTCTCACTGACACTCTCACTGACACTCTCACTGACACTGACACTGACACTGACACTTTCGCTGATACACTCACTGACACTCTCACTGACACCGACACTCTCATGGACACTCACTGACACTCACTGACACTCTCACTGATACTCTCACTGACACTGACACTCTCACAGACACTCTCACTGACACTGACACTCACTCACACTCTCACTCACACTCACTGACACTCTCACTGAGACTCTCACTGACACTCACTGACACTCTCACTGACACTCATTGACACTCTCACTGAACCTCACTGACACTCTCACTGGCACTCTCACTGACACTTTCACTGACACTCTCACTGACACTCTCACTGACACTGATACTCTCACTGACACTCTCACTGAAACTCTCACTGACACTGACACTCTCACTGACACTCTCACTGACACTCAATGACACTCTCACTGACACTCTCACTGACACTCTCACTGACACTCTCACTGACACTCTCACTGACACTCACACTGAAACTGACACTGAAACTCTCACTGACACTCTCACTGACACACTCACTGACACACTCACTGACACTCTCACTGACACTCTCACTGATGCTGACACTTTCATTGACACTCTCACTGACACTCTCACTGGCACTCTCACTGACACTCTCACTGACACTGACACTCTCATTGACACTCTCACTGACACTGACACTCTCACTGACAATATCATCGACCCTCTCACTGACACTCTCACTGACACTCTCACTGACACTCACTGACACTGACACTCTCACTGACACTGACAGTCTCACTGACACTGACACTCTCACTGACACGCTCACTGACACTCTCTCTGACACTGGCACTCTCACTGACACTGACACTCTCACTGACACTCTCACTCACACTCACTGACACTCTCATTGACACTGACACTCTCACCGACACTCACTGACACTCTCACTGACACCCTCACTGAAACTCACTGACACTCTTACTGATACTCTCACTGACACTCTCACTGACACTTTCACTGACACTCTCACTGACACTGACACACTCACTGACACACTCACTGACACACTCACTGTCACACTCACTGGCACACTCTCACTGACACTGACACTCTCACTGACACTGGCACTCTCACTGAGTTTCTCATCGACACTCTCACCGACACTCTCACTGACACTGACACTCTCAATGACACTCAAGGACACTCACTGACACTCTCACTGACACTCTCACTGACACTCACTGACACTCTCACTGACACTCTCACTGACACTTTCTCTGACACACTCACTGACACTCTCACTGACACTGACACTCTCAATGACACTCACTGACACACTCACTGACACTCTCACTGACACTGGCACTCTCACTGACACTGACACTCTCACTGACACTCTCACTGACACTCACTGACACTCTCATTGACACTGACACTCTCACTGACACTCACTGACACTCTCACTGACACTCTCACTGTAACTCACTGACACTCTTACTGATACTCTCACTGACACTCTCACTGACACTTTCACTGACACTCTCACTGACACCGACACACTCACCGACACACTCACTGACACACTCACTGTCACACTCACTGGCACACTCTCACTGACACTGACACTCTCACTGACACTGACACTCTCACCGACATTCCCATCGACACTCTCACTGACACTCTCACTGACACTGACACTCTCAATGACACTCTCACTGACACTCTCACTGACACTCTCACTGACACTGACACTCTCACTGACACTCACTGACACACTCACTGACACTCTCACTGACACCAACACTCTCATGGACACTCACTGACACTCACTGACACTCTCACTGACACTCTCACTGATACTCTCACTGACACTGACACTCTCACAGACACTCTCACTCACACTGACACTCACTCAGACTCTCACTCACACTCACTGACACTCTCACTGAAACTCTCACTGAACCTCACTGACACTCTCACTGGCACTCTCACTGACACTTTCACTGACACTCTCACTGACACTGACACTCTCACTGACACTGATACTCTCACTGACACTCTCACTGAAACTCTCACTGACACTCTCACTGACACTCAATGACACTCTCACTGACACTCTCACTGACACTCACTGACACTCTTACTGACACTCACTGACACTCTCACTGACACTCTCACTGACACTCACACTGAAACTGACACTCTCACTCTCACTGACACTGACACTCTCACTGAAACTCACTGACACTCTCACTGACACTTTGCACTGACACTCTCACTGACACTCTCACTGACACTCTCACTGACACTCTCACTGACACTCTCACTGACACTTTGCACTGACACTCTCACTGACACTCTCACTGACACTCTCACTGACACTGACACTCTCACTGACACACTCACTGACACACTCACTGACACTCTCACTGACACTCTCACTGACACTCTCACTGACACTGACACTGACACCCTCACTGACACTTTCTCTGACACACTCACTGACACTCTCACTGACACTGACACTCTCAATGACACTCACTGACACACTCACTGACACTCTCACTGACACTGGCAATCTCACTGACACTGACACTCTCACTGACACTCTCACTGACACTCACTGACACTGACACTCTCACTGACACTCACTGACACTCTCATTGACACTGACACTCTCACTGACACTCACTGACACTCTTACTGATACTCTCACTGACACTCTCACTGACACTCTCACTGACACTCTCACTGACACTCAAGGACACTCACTGACACTCTCACTGACACTCACTGACACTCACTGACACTCTCACTGACACTCTCACTGACACTGACACTTTCACTGACACTTTCTCTGACACTCTCACTGACACTCTCACTGACACTCTCACTGACACTCTCACTGACACTCTCACTGACACTTTGCACTGACACTCTCACTGACACTCTCACTGACACTCTCACTGACACTGACACTCTCACTGACACACTCACTGACACTCTCGCTGACACTCACTGACACTCTCACTGACACTCTCACTGACACTGACACCCTCACTGACACTTTCTCTGACACACTCACTGACACTCTCACTGACACTGACACTCTCAATGACACTCACTGACACACACACTGACACTCTCACTGACACTGGCACTCTCACTGACACTGACACTCTCACTGACACTCAAGGACACTCACTGACACTCTCACTGACACTCACTGACACTCTCACTGACACTCTCACTGACACCGACACTCTCACTGACACTTTCTCTGACACACTCACTGACACTCTTACTGACACTGACACTCTCAATGACACTCACTGACACTCTCACTGACACTCTCACTGACACTCACTGACCCTCTCACTGACACTCTCACTGACACTCTCACTGACACTGACACTCTCACTGACACTTTCTCTGACACGCTCACTGACACTGACACTCTCAATGACACTCACTGACACACTCACTGACACTGGCACTCTCACTGACACTGACACTCTCACTGACACTCTCACTGACACTCACTGACACTCTCACTGACACTCCCACTGACACATTCACTGACACTCTCACTGACACTCTCACTGACACACTCACTGACACACTCACTGACACTCTCACTGACACTCTCACTGACACTCTCACTGACACTCTCACTGATGCTGACACTCTCATTGACACTCTCACTGACACTCTCACTGGCACTTTCACTGACACTCTCACTGACACTGACACTCTCACTGACACTCTCACTGACAATCTCATCGACCCTCTCACTGACACTCTCACTGACACTGACACTCTCACTGACACTCACTGACACTGACACTCTCACTGACAGTCTCACTGACACTGACACTCACTGACACGCTCACTGACACTCTCTCTGACACTCTCACTGACACTATCACTGACACTCAAGGACACTCACTGACACTCTCACTGACACTCTCACTGACACTCACTGACACTCAAGGACACTCACTGACACTCTCACTGACACTCTCACTGACACTCACTGACACTCTCACTGACACTCTCACTGACAGTCTCACTGACACTGACACCCTCACTGACACTTTCTCTGACACACTCACTGACACTCTCACTGACACTGACACTCTCAATGACACTCACTGACACACTCACTGACACTCTCACTGACACTGGCACTCTCACTGACACTGACACTCTCACTGACACTCTCACTGACACTCACTGACACTCTCATTGACACTGACACTCTCACTGACACTCTCACTGACACTCACTGACACTCTCATTGACACTGACACTCTCACTGACACTCACTGACACTCTCACTGACACTCACTGAAACTCACTGACACTCTTACTGATACTCTCACTGACACTCTCACTGACACTCTCACTGACACTCTCACTGACACTCAAGGACACTCACTGACACTCTCACTGACACTCACTGACACTCACTGACACTCTCACTGACACTCTCACTGACACTGACACTCTCACTGACACTTTCTCTGACACACTCACTGACACTCTTACTGACACTGACACTCTCAATGACACTCACTGACACTCAAGGACACTCACTGACACTCTCACTGACACTCACTGACACTCTCACTGACACTCTCACTGACACTCTCACTGACACTGACACTCTCACTGACACTTTCTCTGACACACTCACTGACACTCTCACTGACACTGACATTCTCAATGACACTCACTGACATACTCACTGACACTCTCACTGACACTGGCACTCTCACTGACACTGACACTCTCACTGACACTCTCACTGACACTCACTGACACTCTCATTGACACTGATACTCTCACTGACACTCACTGACACTCTCACTGACACTCTCACTGAAACTCACTGACACTCTTACTGATACTCTCACTGACACTCTCACTGACACTTTCACTGACACTCTCACTGACTTTGACACACTCACTGATACACTCACTGACACATTCACTGTCACACTCACTGGCACACTCTCACTGACACAGACACTCTCACTGACACTGACACTCTCACTGACATTCTCATCGACACTCTCACTGACACTCTCACTGACACTGACACTCTCAATGACACTCTCACTGACACTCTCACTGACACTGACACTCTCACTGACACTCACTGACACACTCACTGACACTCTCACTGACACTCTCACTGACACTGACACTGACACTGACACTTTCGCTGATACACTCACTGACACTCTCACTGACACCGACACTCTCATGGACACTCACTGACACTCACTGACACTCTCACTGACACTCTCACTGATACTCTCACTGACACTGACACTCTCACAGACACTCTCACTGACACTGACACTCACTCACACTCTCACTCACACTCACTGACACTCTCACTGAGACTCTCACTGACACTCACTGACACTCTCACTGACACTCATTGACACTCTCACTGAACCTCACTGACACTCTCACTGGCACTCTCACTGACACTTTCACTGACACTCTCACTGACACTCTCACTGACACTGATACTCTCACTGACACTCTCACTGAAACTCTCACTGACACTGACACTCTCACTGACACTCTCACTGACACTCAATGACACTCTCACTGACACTCTCACTGACACTCTCACTGACACTCTCACTGACACTCTCACTGACACTCACACTGAAACTGACACTGAAACTGACACTCTCACTGATTCTGACACTCTCACTGAAACTCTCACTGACACTCTCACTGACACTCACTGACACTCACTGACACTCTCACTGACACTCACTGACACTCTCACTTACACTCTCACTGACACTCTCACTGACACTCCCACTGACACATTCACTGACACTCTCACTGACACTCTCACTGACACTCTCACTGACACACTCACTGACACACTCACTGACACTCTCACTGACACTCTCACTGATGCTGACACTCTCATTGACACTCTCACTGACACTCTCACTGGCACTCTCACTGACACTCTCACTGACACTGACACTCTCATTGACACTCTCACTGACACTGACACTCTCACTGACAATATCATCGACCCTCTCACTGACACTCTCACTGACACTGACACTCTCACTGACACTCACTGACACTGACACTCTCACTGACACTGACAGTCTCACTGACACTGACACTCTCACTGACACGCTCACTGACACTCTCTCTGACACTGGCACTCTCACTGACACTGACACTCTCACTGACACTCTCACTCACACTCACTGACACTCTCATTGACACTGACACTCTCACCGACACTCACTGACACTCTCACTGACACCCTCACTGAAACTCACTGACACTCTTACTGATACTCTCACTGACACTCTCACTGACACTTTCACTGACACTCTCACTGACACTGACACACTCACTGACACACTCACTGACACACTCACTGTCACACTCACTGGCACACTCTCACTGACACTGACACTCTCACTGACACTGGCACTCTCACTGAGTTTCTCATCGACACTCTCACCGACACTCTCACTGACACTGACACTCTCAATGACACTCAAGGACACTCACTGACACTCTCACTGACACTCTCACTGACACTCACTGACACTCTCACTGACACTCTCACTGACACTTTCTCTGACACACTCACTGACACTCTCACTGACACTGACACTCTCAATGACACTCACTGACACACTCACTGACACTCTCACTGACACTGGCACTCTCACTGACACTGACACTCTCACTGACACTCTCACTGACACTCACTGACACTCTCATTGACACTGACACTCTCACTGACACTCACTGACACTCTCACTGACACTCTCACTGTAACTCACTGACACTCTTACTGATACTCTCACTGACACTCTCACTGACACTTTCACTGACACTCTCACTGACACCGACACACTCACCGACACACTCACTGACACACTCACTGTCACACTCACTGGCACACTCTCACTGACACTGACACTCTCACTGACACTGACACTCTCACCGACATTCTCATCGACACTCTCACTGACACTCTCACTGACACTGACACTCTCAATTACACTCTCACTGACACTCTCACTGACACTCTCACTGACACTGACACTCTCACTGACACTCACTGACACACTCACTGACACTCTCACTGACACCGACACTCTCATGGACACTCACTGACACTCACTGACACTCTCACTGACACTCTCACTGATACTCTCACTGACACTGACACTCTCACAGACACTCTCACTCACACTGACACTCACTCAGACTCTCACTCACACTCACTGACACTCTCACTGAAACTCTCACTGAACCTCACTGACACTCTCACTGGCACTCTCACTGACACTTTCACTGACACTCTCACTGACACTGACACTCTCACTGACACTGATACTCTCACTGACACTCTCACTGAAACTCTCACTGACACTCTCACTGACACTCAATGACACTCTCACTGACACTCTCACTGACACTCACTGACACTCTTACTGACACTCACTGACACTCTCACTGACACTCTCACTGACACTCACACTGAAACTGACACTCTCACTCTCACTGACACTGACACTCTCACTGAAACTCACTGACACTCTCACTGACACTTTGCACTGACACTCTCACTGACACTCTCACTGACACTCTCACTGACACTCTCACTGACACTCTCACTGACACTTTGCACTGACACTCTCACTGACACTCTCACTGACACTCTCACTGACACTGACACTCTCACTGACACACTCACTGACACACTCACTGACACTCTCACTGACACTCTCACTGACACTCTCACTGACACTCTCACTGACACTGACACCCTCACTGACACTTTCTCTGACACACTCACTGACACTCTCACTGACACTGACACTCTCAATGACACTCACTGACACACTCACTGACACTCTCACTGACACTGGCACTCTCACTGACACTGACACTCTCACTGACACTCTCACTGACACTCACTGACACTGACACTCTCACTGACACTCACTGACACTCTCATTGACACTGACACTCTCACTGACACTCACTGACACTCTCACTGACACTCACTGGAACTCACTGACACTCTTACTGATACTCTCACTGACACTCTCACTGACACTCTCACTGACACTCTCACTGACACTCAAGGACACTCACTGACACTCTCACTGACACTCACTGACACTCACTGACACTCTCACTGACACTCTCACTGACACTGACACTCTCACTGACACTTTCTCTGACACACTCACTGACACTCTCACTGACACTCTCACTGACACTCTCACTGACACTTTGCACTGACACTCTCACTGACACTCTCACTGACACTCTCACTGACACTGACACTCTCACTGACACACTCACTGACACTCTCGCTGACACTCACTGACACTCTCACTGACACTCTCACTGACACTCTCACTGACACTGACACCCTCACTGACACTTTCTCTGACACACTCACTGACACTCTCACTGACACTGACACTCTCAATGACACTCACTGACACACTCACTGACACTCTCACTGACACTGGCACTCTCACTGACACTGACACTCTCACTGACACTCTCACTGACACTCTCACTGACACTCAAGGACACTCACTGACACTCTCACTGACACTCACTGACACTCTCACTGACACTCTCACTGACACCGACACTCTCACTGACACTTTCTCTGACACACTCACTGACACTCTTACTGACACTGACACTCTCAATGACACTCACTGACACTCTCACTGACACTCTCACTGACACTCACTGACCCTCTCACTGACACTCTCACTGACACTCTCACTGACACTGACACTCTCACTGACACTTTCTCTGACACGCTCACTGACACTCTCACTGACACTGACACTCTCAATGACACTCACTGACACACTCACTGACACTGGCACTCTCACTGACACTGACACTCTCACTGACACTCTCACTGACACTCACTGACACTCTCACTGACACTCCCACTGACACATTCACTGACACTCTCACTGACACTCTCACTGACACACTCACTGACACACTCACTGACACTCTCACTGACACTCTCACTGACACTCTCACTGACACTCTCACTGATGCTGACACTCTCATTGACACTCTCACTGACACTCTCACTGGCACTTTCACTGACACTCTCACTGACACTGACACTCTCACTGACACTCTCACTGACAATCTCATCGACCCTCTCACTGACACTCTCACTGACACTGACACTCTCACTGACACTCACTGACACTGACACTCTCACTGACACTGACAGTCTCACTGACACTGACACTCACTGACACGCTCACTGACACTCTCTCTGACACTCTCACTGACACTATCACTGACACTCAAGGACACTCACTGACACTCTCACTGACACTCTCACTGACACTCACTGACACTCTCACTGACACTCTCACTGACACTCTCACTGACACTGACACCCTCACTGACACTTTCTCTGACACACTCACTGACACTCTCACTGACACTGACACTCTCAATGACACTCACTGACACACTCACTGACACTCTCACTGACACTGGCACTCTCACTGACACTGACACTCTCACTGACACTCTCACTGACACTCACTGACACACTCATTGACACTGACACTCTCACTGACACTCTCACTGACACTCACTGACACTCTCATTGACACTGACACTCTTACTGACACTCACTGACACTCTCACCTGACACTCAATGAAACTCACTGACACTCTTACTGATACTCTCACTGACACTCTCACTGACACTCTCACTGACACTCAAGGACACTCACTGACACTCTCACTGACACTCACTGACACTCACTGACACTCTCACTGACACTCTCACTGACACTGACACTCTCACTGACACTTTCTCTGACACACTCACTGACACTCTTACTGACACTGACACTCTCAATGACACTCACTGACACTCTCGCTGACACTCTCACTGACACTTTCACTGACACTGACACTCTCACTGACACACTCACTGACACACTCACTGACACACTTACTGACACCCTCACTGACACTCTCACTGACACTCACTGACACTGACACTCTCATTCACACTCTCACTCACACTCACTGACACTGACACTCTCACTGACACTCTCACTGACACTCTCACTGACACTGAAACTGACACTGAAACTGACACTGAAACTGACACTCTCACTGATTCTGACACTCTCACTGAAACTCTCACTGACACGCACTGACACTCTCACTGCCACTCACTGACACTCTCACTGACACTCACTGACACTCTCACTGACACTCCCACTGACACATTCACTGACACTCCCACTGACACATTCACTGACACTCTCACTGACACTCTCACTGACACACTCACTGGCACACTCACTGACACTCTCACTGACACTCTCACTGACACTCTCACTGACACTCTCACTGACACTCTCACTGATGCTGACACTCTCATTGACACTCTCACTGACACTCTCACTGGCACTCTCACTGACACTCTCACTGACACTGACACTCTCACTGACACTCTCACTGACAATCTCATCGACCCTCTCACTGACACTCTCACTGACACTCTCACTGACACTCTCACTGACACTGACACTCTCACTGACACTTTCTCTGACACACTCACTGACACTCTCACTGACACTGACATTCTCAATGACACTCACTGACATACTCACTGACACTCTCACTGACACTGGCACTCTCACTGACACTGACACTCTCACTGACACTCTCACTGACACTCACTGACACTCTCATTGACACTGATACTCTCACTGACACTCACTGACACTCTCACTGACACTCTCACTGAAACTCACTGACACTCTTACTGATACTCTCACTGACACTCTCACTGACACTTTCACTGACACTCTCACTGACTTTGACACACTCACTGATACACTCACTGACACACTCACTGTCACACTCACTGGCACACTCTCACTGACACAGACACTCTCACTGACACTGACACTCTCACTGACATTCTCATCGACACTCTCACTGACACTCTCACTGACACTGACACTCTCAATGACACTCTCACTGACACTCTCACTGACACTGACACTCTCACTGACACTCACTGACACACTCACTGACACTCTCACTGACACTCTCACTGACACTGACACTGACACTGACACTTTCGCTGATACACTCACTGACACTCTCACTGACACCGACACTCTCATGGACACTCACTGACACTCACTGACACTCTCACTGATACTCTCACTGACACTGACACTCTCACAGACACTCTCACTGACACTGACACTCACTCACACACTCACTCACACTCACTGACACTCTCACTGAGACTCTCACTGACACTCACTGACACTCTCACTGACACTCATTGACACTCTCACTGAACCTCACTGACACTCTCACTGGCACTCTCACTGACACTTTCACTGACACTCTCACTGACACTCTCACTGACACTGATACTCTCACTGACACTCTCACTGAAACTCTCACTGACACTGACACTCTCACTGACACTCTCACTGACACTCAATGACACTCTCACTGACACTCTCACTGACACTCTCACTGACACTCTCACTGACACTCTCACTGACACTCACACTGAAACTGACACTGAAACTGACACTCTCACTGATTCTGACACTCTCACTGAAACTCTCACTGACACTCTCACTGACACTCACTGACACTCACTGACACTCTCACTGACACTCACTGACACTCTCACTTACACTCTCACTGACACTCTCACTGACACTCCCACTGACACATTCACTGACACTCTCACTGACACTCTCACTGACACTCTCACTGACACACTCACTGACACACTCACTGACACTCTCACTGACACTCTCACTGATGCTGACACTTTCATTGACACTCTCACTGACACTCTCACTGGCACTCTCACTGACACTCTCACTGACACTGACACTCTCATTGACACTCTCACTGACACTGACACTCTCACTGACAATATCATCGACCCTCTCACTGACACTCTCACTGACACTGACACTCTCACTGACACTCACTGACACTGACACTCTCACTGACACTGACAGTCTCACTGACACTGACACTCTCACTGACACGCTCACTGACACTCTCTCTGACACTGGCACTCTCACTGACACTGACACTCTCACTGACACTCTCACTCACACTCACTGACACTCTCATTGACACTGACACTCTCACCGACACTCACTGACACTCTCACTGACACCCTCACTGAAACTCACTGACACTCTTACTGATACTCTCACTGACACTCTCACTGACACTTTCACTGACACTCTTACTGACACTGACACACTCACTGACACACTCACTGACACACTCACTGGCACACTCACTGGCACACTCTCACTGACACTGACACTCTCACTGACACTGGCACTCTCACTGAGTTTCTCATCGACACTCTCACCGACACTCTCACTGACACTGACACTCTCAATGACACTCAAGGACACTCACTGACACTCTCACTGACACTCTCACTGACACTCACTGACACTCTCACTGACACTCTCACTGACACTTTCTCTGACACACTCACTGACACTCTCACTGACACTGACACTCTCAATGACACTCACTGACACACTCACTGACACTCTCACTGACACTGGCACTCTCACTGACACTGACACTCTCACTGACACTCTCACTGACACTCACTGACACTCTCATTGACACTGACACTCTCACTGACACTCACTGACACTCTCACTGACACTCTCACTGAAACTCACTGACACTCTTACTGATACTCTCACTGACACTCTCACTGACACTTTCACTGACACTCTCACTGACTTTGACACACTCACTGATACACTCACTGACACACTCACTGTCACACTCACTGGCACACTCTCACTGACACAGACACTCTCACTGACACTGACACTCTCACTGACATTCTCATCGACACTCTCACTGACACTCTCACTGACACTGACACTCTCAATGACACTCTCACTGACACTCTCACTGACACTCTCACTGACACTGACACTCTCACTGACACTCACTGACACACTCACTGACACTCTCACTGACACTCTCACTGACACTGACACTGACACTTTCGCTGATACACTCACTGACACTCTCACTGACACCGACACTCTCATGGACACTCACTGACACTCACTGACACTCTCACTGACACTCTCACTGATACTCTCACTGACACTGACACTCTCACAGACACTCTCACTGACACTGACACTCACTCACACTCTCACTCACACTCACTGACACTCTCACTGAGACTCTCACTGACACTCACTGACACTCTCACTGACACTCATTGACACTCTCACTGAACCTCACTGACACTCTCACTGGCACTCTCACTGACACTTTCACTGACACTCTCACTGACACTGACACTCTCACTGACACTGATACTCTCACTGACACTCTCACTGAAACTCTCACTCTCACTGAAACTCTCACTGACACTCACTGACACTCTCACTGACACTCACTGACACTCTCACTGACACTCACTGACACTCTCACTTACACTCTCACTGACACTCTCACTGACACTCCCACTGACACTCTCACTGACACCCCCACTGACACATTCACTGACACTCTCACTGACACTCTCACTGACACTCTCACTGACACACTCACTGACACACTCACTGACACTCTCACTGACACTCTCACTGATGCTGACACTCTCATTGACACTCTCACTGACACTCTCACTGGCACTCTCACTGGCACTCTCACTGACACTGACACTCTCATTGACACTCTCACTGACACTGACACTCTCACTGACAATATCATCGACCCTCTCACTGACACTCTCACTGACACTGACACTCTCACTGACACTCACTGACACTGACACTCTCACTGACACTGACAGTCTCACTGACACTGACACTCTCACTGACACGCTCACTGACACTCTCTCTGACACTGGCACTCTCACTGACACTGACACTCTCACTGACACTCTCACTCACACTCACTGACACTCTCATTGACACTGACACTCTCACCGACACTCACTGACACTCTCACTAACACCCTCACTGAAACTCACTGACACTCTTACTGATACTCTCACTGACACTCTCACTGACACTTTCACTGACACTCTCACTGACACTGACACACTCACTGACACACTCACTGACACACTCACTGTCACACTCACTGGCACACTCTCACTGACACTGACACTCTCACTGACACTGGCACTCTCACTGAGTTTCTCATCGACACTCTCACCGACACTCTCACTGACACTGACACTCTCAATGACACTCAAGGACACTCACTGACACTCTCACTGACACTCTCACTGACACTCACTGACACTCTCACTGACACTCTCACTGACACTGACACTCTCACTGACACTTTCTCTGACACACTCACTGACACTCTCACTGACACTGACACTCTCAATGACACTCACTGACACACTCACTGACACTCTCACTGACACTGGCACTCTCACCGACACTGACACTCTCACTGACACTCTCACTGACACTCACTGACACTCTCATTGACACTGACACTCTCACTGACACTCACTGACACTCTCACTGACACTCTCACTGTAACTCACTGACACTCTTACTGATACTCTCACTGACACTCTCACTGACACTTTCACTGACACTCTCACTGACACTGACACACTCACTGACACACTCACTGACACACTCACTGTCACACTCACTGGCACACTCTCACTGACACTGACACTCTCACTGACACTGACACTCTCACTGACATTCTCATCGACACTCTCACTGACACTCTCACTGACACTGACACTCTCAATGACACTCTCACTGACACTCTCACTGACACTCTCACTGACACTGACACTCTCACTGACACTCACTGACACACTCACTGACACTCTCACTGACACCGACACTCTCATGGACACTCACTGACACTCACTGACACTCTCACTGACACTCTCACTGATACTCTCACTGACACTGACACTCTCACAGACACTCTCACTGACACTGACACTCACTCAGACTCTCACTCACACTCACTGACACTCTCACTGAAACTCTCACTGAACCTCACTGACACTCTCACTGGCACTCTCACTGACACTTTCACTGACACTCTCACTGACACTGACACTCTCACTGACACTCTCACTGACACTCTCACTGAAACTCTCACTGACACTCTCACTGACACTCAATGACACTCTCACTGACACTCTCACTGACACTCACTGACACTCTTACTGACACTCACTGACACTCTCACTGACACTCTCACTGACACTCACACTGAAACTGACACTCTCACTCTCACTGACACTGACACTCTCACTGAAACTCACTGACACTCTCACTGACACTTTGCACTGACACTCTCACTGACACTCTCACTGACACTCTCACTGACACTGACACACTCACTGACACACTCACTGACACTCTCACTGACACTCTCACTGACACTCTCACTGACACTCTCACTGACACTCTCACTGACACTGACACCCTCACTGACACTTTCTCTGACACACTCACTGACACTCTCACTGACACTGACACTCTCAATGACACTCACTGACACACTCACTGACACTCTCACTGACACTGGCACTCTCACTGACACTGACACTCTCACTGACACTCTCACTGACACTCACTGACACTCTCATTGACACTGACACTCTCACTGACACTCTCACTGACACTCACTGACACTCTCATTGACACTGACACTCTCACTGACACTCACTGACACTCACTGAAACTCACTGACACTCTTACTGATACTCTCACTGACACTCTCACTGACACTCTCACTGACACTCTCACTGACACTCAAGGACACTCACTGACACTCTCACTGACACTCACTGACACTCACTGACACTCTCACTGACACTCTCACTGACACTGACACTCTCACTGACACTTTCTCTGACACTCTCACTGACACTCTCACTGACACTCTCACTGACACTCTCACTGACACTTTGCACTGACACTCTCACTGACACTCTCACTGACACTGACACTCTCACTGACACACTCACTGACACTCTCACTGACACTCACTGACACTCTCCCTGACACTCTCACTGACACTCTCACTGACACTGACACCCTCACTGACACTTTCTCTGACACACTCACTGACACTCTCACTGACACTGACACTCTCAATGACACTCACTGACACACTCACTGACACTCTCACTGACACTGGCACTCTCACTGACACTGACACTCTCACTGACACTCTCACTGACACTCACTGACACTCTCATTGACACTGACACTCTCACTGACACTCACTGACACTCTCACTGACACTCTCACTGACACTCACTGACACTCTCATTGACACTGACACTCTCACTGACACTCACTGACACTCTCACTGACACTCACTGAAACTCACTGACACTCTTACTGATACTCTCACTGACACTCTCACTGACACTCTCACTGACACTCTCACTGACACTCAAGGACACTCACTGACACTCTCACTGACACTCACTGACACTCACTGACACTCTCACTGACACTCTCACTGACACTGACACTCTCACTGACACTTTCTCTGACACACTCACTGACACTCTTACTGACACTGACACTCTCAATGACACTCACTGACACTCTCACTGACACTCTCACTGACACTCACTGACACTCTCACTGACACTCTCACTGACACTCTCACTGACACTGACACTCTCACTGACACTTTCTCTGACACACTCACTGACACTCTCACTGACACTGACACTCTCAATGACACTCACTGACACACTCACTGACACTCTCACTGACACTGGCACTCTCACTGACACTGACACTCTCACTGACACTCTCACTGACACTCTCATTGACACTGATACTCTCACTGACACTCACTGACACTCTCACTGACACTCTCACTGAAACTCACTGACACTCTTACTGATAATCTCACTGACACTCTCACTGACACTTTCACTGACACTCTCACTGACTTTGACACACTCACTGATACACTCACTGTCACACTCACTGGCACACTCTCACTGACACTCAAGGACACTCACTGACACTCTCACTGACACTCACTGACACTCACTGACACTCTCACTGACACTCTCGCTGACACTGACACTCTCACTGACACTTTCTCTGACACACTCACTGACACACTCACTGACACTCTCACTGACACTCTCACTGACACTCTCACTGACACTCTCACTGACACTTTGCACTGACACTCTCACTGACACTCTCACTGACACTCTCACTGACACTGACACTCTCACTGACACACTCACTGACACTCTCACTGACACTCTCACTGACACTCTCACTGACACTCTCACTGACACTGACACCCTCACTGACACTTTCTCTGACACACTCACTGACACTCTCACTGACACTGACACTCTCAATGACACTCACTGACACACTCACTGACACTCTCACTGACACTGGCACTCTCACTGACACTGACACTCTCACTGACACTCTCACTGACACTCACTGACACTCTCATTGACACTGACACTCTCACTGACACTCTCACTGACACTCACTGACACTCTCATTGACACTGACACTCTCACTGACACTCACTGACACTCTCACTGACACTCACTGAAACTCACTGACACTCTTACTGATACTCTCACTGACACTCTCACTGACACTCTCACTGACACTCTCACTGACACTCAAGGACACTCACTGACACTCTCACTGACACTCACTGACACTCACTGACACTCTCACTGACACTCTCACTGACACTGACACTCTCACTGACACTTTCTCTGACACACTCACTGACACTCTCACTGACACTGACACTCTCAATGACACTCACTGACACACTCACTGACACTCTCACTGACACTGGCACTCTCACTGACACTGACACTCTCACTGACACTCTCACTGACACTCACTGACACTCTCATTGACACTGATACTCTCACTGACACTCACTGACACTCTCACTGACACTCTCACTGAAACTCACTGACACTCTTACTGATACTCTCACTGACACTCTCACTGACACTTTCACTGACACTCTCACTGACTTTGACACACTCACTGATACACTCACTGACACACTCACTGTCACACTCACTGGCACACTCTCACTGACACTGACACTCTCACTGACACTGACACTCTCACTGACATTCTCATCGACACTCTCACTGACACTCTCACTGACACTGACACTCTCAATGACACTCTCACTGACACTCTCACTGACACTCTCACTGACACTGACACTCTCACTGACACTCACTGACGCACTCACTGACACTCTCACTGACACTCTCACTGACACTGACACTGACACTGACACTTTCGCTGATACACTCACTGACACTCTCACTGACACCGACACTCTCATGGACACTCACTGACACTCACTGACACTCTCACTGACACTCTCACTGATACTCTCACTGACACTGACACTCTCACAGACACTCTCACTGACACTCACTCACACTCTCACTCACACTCACTGACACTCTCACTGAGACTCTCACTGACACTCACTGACACTCTCACTGACACTCATTGACACTCTCACTGAACCTCACTGACACTCTCACTGGCACTCTCACTGACACTTTCACTGACACTCTCACTGACACTGACACTCTCACTGACACTGATACTCTCACTGACACTCTCACTGAAACTCTCACTGACACTGACACTCTCACTGACACTCTCACTGACACTCAATGACACTCTCACTGACACTCTCACTGACACCCTCACTGACACTCTCACTGACACTCTCACTGACACTCACACTGAAACTGACACTGAAACTGACACTCTCACTGATTCTGACACTCTCACTGAAACTCTCACTGACACTCACTGACACTCTCACTGACACTCACTGACACTCTCACTGACACTCACTGACACTCTCACTTACACTCTCACTGACACTCTCACTGACACTCTCACTGACACTCTCACTGACACACTCACTGACACACTCACTGACACTCTCACTGACACTCTCACTGATGCTGACACTCTCATTGACACTCTCACTGACACTCTCACTGGCACTCTCACTGACACTCTCACTGACACTCTCACTGACACTGACACTCTCATTGACACTCTCACTGACACTGACACTCTCACTGACAATATCATCGACCCTCTCACTGACACTCTCACTGACACTGACACTCTCACTGACACTCACTGACAGTCTCACTGACACTGACACTCTCACTGACACGCTCACTGACACTCTCTCTGACACTGGCACTCTCACTGACACTGACACTCTCACTGACACTCTCACTCACACTCACTGACACTCTCATTGACACTGACACTCTCACCGACACTCACTGACACTCTCACTGACACCCTCACTGAAACTCACTGACACTCTTACTGATACTCTCACTGACACTCTCACTGACACTTTCACTGACACTCTCACTGACACTGACACACTCACTGACACACTCACTGACACACTCACTGTCACATTCACTGGCACACTCTCACTGACACTGACACTCTCACTGACACTGGCACTCTCACTGAGTTTCTCATCGACACTCTCACCGACACTCTCACTGACACTGACACTCTCAATGACACTCAAGGAAACTCACTGACACTCTCACTGACACTCTCACTGACACTCACTGACACTCTCACTGACACTGACACTCTCACTGACACTTTCTCTGACACACTCACTGACACTCTCACTGACACTGACACTCTCAATGACACTCACTGACACACTCACTGACACTCTCACTGACACTGGCACTCTCACTGACACTGACACTCTCACTGACACTCACTGACACTGACACTCTCACTGACACTGACAGTCTCACTGACACTCACTGACACGCTCACTGACACTCTCTCTGACACTCTCACTGACACTATCACTGACACTCAAGGACACTCACTGACACTCTCACTGACACTCTCACTGACACTCACTGACACTCTCACTGACACTCTCACTGACACTCTCACTGACACTGACACCCTCACTGACACTTTCTCTGACACACTCACTGACACTCTCACTGACACTGACACTCTCAATGACACTCACTGACACACTCACTGACACTCTCACTGACACTGGCACTCTCACTGACACTTTCTCTGACACACTCACTGACACTCTCACTGACACTGACACTCTCAATGACACTCACTGACACACTCACTGACACTCTCACTGACACTCTCACTGACACTCACTGACACTCTCATTGACACTGACACTCTCACTGACACTCTCACTGACACTCACTGACACTCTCATTGACACTGACACTCTCACTGACACTCACTGACACTCTCACTGACACTCACTGAAACTCACTGACACTCTTACTGATACTCTCACTGACACTCTCACTGACACTCTCACTGACACTCTCACTGACACTCAAGGACACTCACTGACACTCTCACTGACACTCACTGACACTCACTGACACTCTCACTGACACTCTCACTGACACTGACACTCTCACTGACACTTTCTCTGACACACTCACTGACACTCTTACTGACACTGACACTCTCAATGACACTCACTGACACTCAAGGACACTCACTGACACTCTCACTGACACTCACTGACACTCTCACTGACACTCTCACTGACACTCTCACTGACACTGACACTCTCACTGACACTTTCTCTGACACACTCACTGACACTCTCACTGACACTGACATTCTCAATGATACTCACTGACATACTCACTGACACTCTCACTGACACTGGCACTCTCACTGACACTGACACTCTCACTGACACTCTCACTGACACTCACTGACACTCTCATTGACACTGATACTCTCACTGACACTCACTGACACTCTCACTGACACTCTCACTGAAACTCACTGACACTCTTACTGATACTCTCACTGACACTCTCACTGACACTTTCACTGACACTCTCACTGACTTTGACACACTCACTGATACACTCACTGACACACTCACTGTCACACTCACTGGCACACTCTCACTGACACAGACACTCTCACTGACACTGACACTCTCACTGACATTCTCATCGACACTCTCACTGACACTCTCACTGACACTGACACTCTCAATGACACTCTCACTGACACTCTCACTGACACTGACACTCTCACTGACACTCACTGACACACTCACTGACACTCTCACTGACACTCTCACTGACACTGACACTGACACTGACACTTTCGCTGATACACTCACTGACACTCTCACTGACACCGACACTCTCATGGACACTCACTGACACTCACTGACACTCTCACTGATACTCTCACTGACACTGACACTCTCACAGACACTCTCACTGACACTGACACTCACTCACACTCTCACTCACACTCACTGACACTCTCACTGAGACTCTCACTGACACTCACTGACACTCTCACTGACACTCATTGACACTCTCACTGAACCTCACTGACACTCTCACTGGCACTCTCACTGACACTCTCACTGACACTCTCACTGACACTCAATGACACTCTCACTGACACTCTCACTGACACTCTCACTGACACTCTCACTGACACTCTCACTGACACTCACACTGAAACTGACACTGAAACTGACACTCTCACTGATTCTGACACTCTCACTGAAACTCTCACTGACACTCTCACTGACACTCACTGACACTCTCACTGACACTCACTGACACTCTCACTTACACTCTCACTGACACTCTCACTGACACTCCCACTGACACATTCACTGACACTCTCACTGACACCCTCACTGACACTCTCACTGACACACTCACTGACACACTCACTGACACTCTCACTGACACTCTCACTGATGCTGACACTTTCATTGACACTCTCACTGACACTCTCACTGGCACTCTCACTGACACTCTCACTGACACTGACACTCTCATTGACACTCTCACTGACACTGACACTCTCACTGACAATATCATCGACCCTCTCACTGACACTCTCACTGACACTGACACTCTCACTGACACTCACTGACACTGACACTCTCACTGACACTGACAGTCTCACTGACACTGACACTCTCACTGACACGCTCACTGACACTCTCTCTGACACTGGCACTCTCACTGACACTGACACTCTCACTGACACTCTCACTCACACTCACTGACACTCTCATTGACACTGACACTCTCACCGACACTCACTGACACTCTCACTGACACCCTCACTGAAACTCACTGACACTCTTACTGATACTCTCACTGACACTCTCACTGACACTTTCACTGACACTCTCACTGACACTGACACACTCACTGACACACTCACTGACACACTCACTGTCACACTCACTGGCACACTCTCACTGACACTGACACTCTCACTGACACTGGCACTCTCACTGAGTTTCTCATCGACACTCTCACCGACACTCTCACTGACACTGACACTCTCAATGACACTCAAGGACACTCACTGACACTCTCACTGACACTCTCACTGACACTCACTGACACTCTCACTGACACTCTCACTGACACTTTCTCTGACACACTCACTGACACTCTCACTGACACTGACACTCTCAATGACACTCACTGACACACTCACTGACACTCTCACTGACACTGGCACTCTCACTGACACTGACACTCTCACTGACACTCTCACTGACACTCACTGACACTCTCATTGACACTGACACTCTCACTGACACTCACTGACACTCTCACTGACACTCTCACTGTAACTCACTGACACTCTTACTGATACTCTCACTGACACTCTCACTGACACTTTCACTGACACTCTCACTGACACCGACACACTCACCGACACACTCACTGACACACTCACTGTCACACTCACTGGCACACTCTCACTGACACTGACACTCTCACTGACACTGACACTCTCACCGACATTCCCATCGACACTCTCACTGACACTCTCACTGACACTGACACTCTCAATGACACTCTCACTGACACTCTCACTGACACTCTCACTGACACTGACACTCTCACTGACACTCACTGACACACTCACTGACACTCTCACTGACACCGACACTCTCATGGACACTCACTGACACTCACTGACACTCTCACTGACACTCTCACTGATACTCTCACTGACACTGACACTCTCACAGACACTCTCACTCACACTGACACTCACTCAGACTCTCACTCACACTCACTGACACTCTCACTGAAACTCTCACTGAACCTCACTGACACTCTCACTGGCACTCTCACTGACACTTTCACTGACACTCTCACTGACACTGACACTCTCACTGACACTGATACTCTCACTGACACTCTCACTGAAACTCTCACTGACACTCTCACTGACACTCAATGACACTCTCACTGACACTCTCACTGACACTCACTGACACTCTTACTGACACTCACTGACACTCTCACTGACACTCTCACTGACACTCACACTGAAACTGACACTCTCACTCTCACTGACACTGACACTCTCACTGAAACTCACTGACACTCTCACTGACACTTTGCACTGACACTCTCACTGACACTCTCACTGACACTCTCACTGACACTCTCACTGACACTCTCACTGACACTTTGCACTGACACTCTCACTGACACTCTCACTGACACTCTCACTGACACTGACACTCTCACTGACACACTCACTGACACACTCACTGACACTCTCACTGACACTGACACTCTCAATGACACTCACTGACACACTCACTGACACTCTCACTGACACTGGCACTCTCACTGACACTGACACTCTCACTGACACTCTCACTGACACTCACTGACACTCTCATTGACACTGACACTCTCACTGACACTCTCACTGACACTCACTGACACTCTCATTGACACTGACACTCTCACTGACACTCACTGACACTCTCACTGACACTCACTGAAACTCACTGACACTCTTACTGATACTCTCACTGACACTCTCACTGACACTCTCACTGACACTCTCACTGACACTCAAGGACACTCACTGACACTCTCACTGACACTCACTGACACTCACTGACACTCTCACTGACACTCTCACTGACACTGACACTCTCACTGACACTTTCTCTGACACACTCACTGACACTCTTACTGACACTGACACTCTCAATGACACTCACTGACACTCTCACTGACACTCTCACTGACACTCACTGACACTCTCACTGACACTGACACTCTCACTGACACTTTCTCTGACACACTCACTGACACTCTCACTGACACTGACACTCTCAATGACACTCACTGACACACTCACTGACACTCTCACTGACACTGGCACTCTCACTGACACTGACACTCTCACTGACACTCTCACTGACACTCACTGACACTCTCATTGACACTGATACTCTCACTGACACTCACTGACACTCTCACTGACACTCTCACTGAAACTCACTGACACTCTTACTGATACTCTCACTGACACTCTCACTGACACTTTCACTGACACTCTCACTGACTTTGACACACTCACTGATACACTCACTGACACACTCACTGTCACACTCACTGGCACACTCTCACTGACACTGACACTCTCACTGACACTGACACTCTCACTGACATTCTCATCGACACTCTCACTGACACTCTCACTGACACTGACACTCTCAATGACACTCTCACTGACACTCTCACTGACACTCTCACTGACACTGACACTCTCACTGACACTCACTGACGCACTCACTGACACTCTCACTGACACTCTCACTGACACTGACACTGACACTGACACTTTCGCTGATACACTCACTGACACTCTCACTGACACCGACACTCTCATGGACACTCACTGACACTCACTGACACTCTCACTGACACTCTCACTGATACTCTCACTGACACTGACACTCTCACAGACACTCTCACTGACACTCACTCACACTCTCACTCACACTCACTGACACTCTCACTGAGACTCTCACTGACACTCACTGACACTCTCACTGACACTCATTGACACTCTCACTGAACCTCACTGACACTCTCACTGGCACTCTCACTGACACTTTCACTGACACTCTCACTGACACTGACACTCTCACTGACACTGATACTCTCACTGACACTCTCACTGAAACTCTCACTGACACTGACACTCTCACTGACACTCTCACTGACACTCAATGACACTCTCACTGACACTCTCACTGACACCCTCACTGACACTCTCACTGACACTCTCACTGACACTCACACTGAAACTGACACTGAAACTGACACTCTCACTGATTCTGACACTCTCACTGAAACTCTCACTGACACTCACTGACACTCTCACTGACACTCACTGACACTCTCACTGACACTCACTGACACTCTCACTTACACTCTCACTGACACTCTCACTGACACTCTCACTGACACTCTCACTGACACACTCACTGACACACTCACTGACACTCTCACTGACACTCTCACTGATGCTGACACTCTCATTGACACTCTCACTGACACTCTCACTGGCACTCTCACTGACACTCTCACTGACACTCTCACTGACACTGACACTCTCATTGACACTCTCACTGACACTGACACTCTCACTGACAATATCATCGACCCTCTCACTGACACTCTCACTGACACTGACACTCTCACTGACACTCACTGACAGTCTCACTGACACTGACACTCTCACTGACACGCTCACTGACACTCTCTCTGACACTGGCACTCTCACTGACACTGACACTCTCACTGACACTCTCACTCACACTCACTGACACTCTCATTGACACTGACACTCTCACCGACACTCACTGACACTCTCACTGACACCCTCACTGAAACTCACTGACACTCTTACTGATACTCTCACTGACACTCTCACTGACACTTTCACTGACACTCTCACTGACACTGACACACTCACTGACACACTCACTGACACACTCACTGTCACACTCACTGGCACACTCTCACTGACACTGACACTCTCACTGACACTGGCACTCTCACTGAGTTTCTCATCGACACTCTCACCGACACTCTCACTGACACTGACACTCTCAATGACACTCAAGGAAACTCACTGACACTCTCACTGACACTCTCACTGACACTCACTGACACTCTCACTGACACTGACACTCTCACTGACACTTTCTCTGACACACTCACTGACACTCTCACTGACACTGACACTCTCAATGACACTCACTGACACACTCACTGACACTCTCACTGACACTGGCACTCTCACTGACACTGACACTCTCACTGACACTCACTGACACTGACACTCTCACTGACACTGACAGTCTCACTGACACTCACTGACACGCTCACTGACACTCTCTCTGACACTCTCACTGACACTATCACTGACACTCAAGGACACTCACTGACACTCTCACTGACACTCTCACTGACACTCACTGACACTCTCACTGACACTCTCACTGACACTCTCACTGACACTGACACCCTCACTGACACTTTCTCTGACACACTCACTGACACTCTCACTGACACTGACACTCTCAATGACACTCACTGACACACTCACTGACACTCTCACTGACACTGGCACTCTCACTGACACTTTCTCTGACACACTCACTGACACTCTCACTGACACTGACACTCTCAATGACACTCACTGACACACTCACTGACACTCTCACTGACACTCTCACTGACACTCACTGACACTCTCATTGACACTGACACTCTCACTGACACTCTCACTGACACTCACTGACACTCTCATTGACACTGACACTCTCACTGACACTCACTGACACTCTCACTGACACTCACTGAAACTCACTGACACTCTTACTGATACTCTCACTGACACTCTCACTGACACTCTCACTGACACTCTCACTGACACTCAAGGACACTCACTGACACTCTCACTGACACTCACTGACACTCACTGACACTCTCACTGACACTCTCACTGACACTGACACTCTCACTGACACTTTCTCTGACACACTCACTGACACTCTTACTGACACTGACACTCTCAATGACACTCACTGACACTCAAGGACACTCACTGACACTCTCACTGACACTCACTGACACTCTCACTGACACTCTCACTGACACTCTCACTGACACTGACACTCTCACTGACACTTTCTCTGACACACTCACTGACACTCTCACTGACACTGACATTCTCAATGACACTCACTGACATACTCACTGACACTCTCACTGACACTGGCACTCTCACTGACACTGACACTCTCACTGACACTCTCACTGACACTCACTGACACTCTCATTGACACTGATACTCTCACTGACACTCACTGACACTCTCACTGACACTCTCACTGAAACTCACTGACACTCTTACTGATACTCTCACTGACACTCTCACTGACACTTTCACTGACACTCTCACTGACTTTGACACACTCACTGATACACTCACTGACACACTCACTGTCACACTCACTGGCACACTCTCACTGACACAGACACTCTCACTGACACTGACACTCTCACTGACATTCTCATCGACACTCTCACTGACACTCTCACTGACACTGACACTCTCAATGACACTCTCACTGACACTCTCACTGACACTGACACTCTCACTGACACTCACTGACACACTCACTGACACTCTCACTGACACTCTCACTGACACTGACACTGACACTGACACTTTCGCTGATACACTCACTGACACTCTCACTGACACCGACACTCTCATGGACACTCACTGACACTCACTGACACTCTCACTGATACTCTCACTGACACTGACACTCTCACAGACACTCTCACTGACACTGACACTCACTCACACTCTCACTCACACTCACTGACACTCTCACTGAGACTCTCACTGACACTCACTGACACTCTCACTGACACTCATTGACACTCTCACTGAACCTCACTGACACTCTCACTGGCACTCTCACTGACACTTTCACTGACACTCTCACTGACACTCTCACTGACACTGATACTCTCACTGACACTCTCACTGAAACTCTCACTGACACTGACACTCTCACTGACACTCTCACTGACACTCAATGACACTCTCACTGACACTCTCACTGACACTCTCACTGACACTCTCACTGACACTCTCACTGACACTCACACTGAAACTGACACTGAAACTGACACTCTCACTGATTCTGACACTCTCACTGAAACTCTCACTGACACTCTCACTGACACTCACTGACACTCTCACTGACACTCACTGACACTCTCACTTACACTCTCACTGACACTCTCACTGACACTCCCACTGACACATTCACTGACACTCTCACTGACACTCTCACTGACACTCTCACTGACACACTCACTGACACACTCACTGACACTCTCACTGACACTCTCACTGATGCTGACACTTTCATTGACACTCTCACTGACACTCTCACTGGCACTCTCACTGACACTCTCACTGACACTGACACTCTCATTGACACTCTCACTGACACTGACACTCTCACTGACAATATCATCGACCCTCTCACTGACACTCTCACTGACACTGACACTCTCACTGACACTCACTGACACTGACACTCTCACTGACACTGACAGTCTCACTGACACTGACACTCTCACTGACACGCTCACTGACACTCTCTCTGACACTGGCACTCTCACTGACACTGACACTCTCACTGACACTCTCACTCACACTCACTGACACTCTCATTGACACTGACACTCTCACCGACACTCACTGACACTCTCACTGACACCCTCACTGAAACTCACTGACACTCTTACTGATACTCTCACTGACACTCTCACTGACACTTTCACTGACACTCTCACTCACACTGACACACTCACTGACACACTCACTGACACACTCACTGTCACACTCACTGGCACACTCTCACTGACACTGACACTCTCACTGACACTGGCACTCTCACTGAGTTTCTCATCGACACTCTCACCGACACTCTCACTGACACTGACACTCTCAATGACACTCAAGGACACTCACTGACACTCTCACTGACACTCTCACTGACACTCACTGACACTCTCACTGACACTCTCACTGACACTTTCTCTGACACACTCACTGACACTCTCACTGACACTGACACTCTCAATGACACTCACTGACACACTCACTGACACTCTCACTGACACTGGCACTCTCACTGACACTGACACTCTCACTGACACTCTCACTGACACTCACTGACACTCTCATTGACACTGACACTCTCACTGACACTCACTGACACTCTCACTGACACTCTCACTGTAACTCACTGACACTCTTACTGATACTCTCACTGACACTCTCACTGACACTTTCACTGACACTCTCACTGACACCGACACACTCACCGACACACTCACTGACACACTCACTGTCACACTCACTGGCACACTCTCACTGACACTGACACTCTCACTGACACTGACACTCTCACCGACATTCCCATCGACACTCTCACTGACACTCTCACTGACACTGACACTCTCAATGACACTCTCACTGACACTCTCACTGACACTCTCACTGACACTGACACTCTCACTGACACTCACTGACACACTCACTGACACTCTCACTGACACCGACACTCTCATGGACACTCACTGACACTCACTGACACTCTCACTGACACTCTCACTGATACTCTCACTGACACTGACACTCTCACAGACACTCTCACTCACACTGACACTCACTCAGACTCTCACTCACACTCACTGACACTCTCACTGAAACTCTCACTGAACCTCACTGACACTCTCACTGGCACTCTCACTGACACTCTCACTGACACTCTCACTGACACACTCACTGACACACTCACTGACACTCTCACTGACACTCTCACTGATGCTGACACTCTCATTGACACTCTCACTGACACTCTCACTGGCACTCTCACTGACACTCTCACTGACACTCTCACTGACACTGACACTCTCATTGACACTCTCACTGACACTGACACTCTCACTGACAATATCATCGACCCTCTCACTGACACTCTCACTGACACTGACACTCTCACTGACACTCACTGACAGTCTCACTGACACTGACACTCTCACTGACACGCTCACTGACACTCTCTCTGACACTGGCACTCTCACTGACACTGACACTCTCACTGACACTCTCACTCACACTCACTGACACTCTCATTGACACTGACACTCTCACCGACACTCACTGACACTCTCACTGACACCCTCACTGAAACTCACTGACACTCTTACTGATACTCTCACTGACACTCTCACTGACACTTTCACTGACACTCTCACTGACACTGACACACTCACTGACACACTCACTGACACACTCACTGTCACACTCACTGGCACACTCTCACTGACACTGACACTCTCACTGACACTGGCACTCTCACTGAGTTTCTCATCGACACTCTCACCGACACTCTCACTGACACTGACACTCTCAATGACACTCAAGGAAACTCACTGACACTCTCACTGACACTCTCACTGACACTCACTGACACTCTCACTGACACTGACACTCTCACTGACACTTTCTCTGACACACTCACTGACACTCTCACTGACACTGACACTCTCAATGACACTCACTGACACACTCACTGACACTCTCACTGACACTGGCACTCTCACTGACACTGACACTCTCACTGACACTCACTGACACTGACACTCTCACTGACACTGACAGTCTCACTGACACTCACTGACACGCTCACTGACACTCTCTCTGACACTCTCACTGACACTCTCACTGACACTATCACTGACACTCAAGGACACTCACTGACACTCTCACTGACACTCTCACTGACACTCACTGACACTCTCACTGACACTCTCACTGACACTGACACCCTCACTGACACTTTCTCTGACACACTCACTGACACTCTCACTGACACTGACACTCTCAATGACACTCACTGACACACTCACTGACACTCTCACTGACACTGGCACTCTCACTGACACTTTCTCTGACACACTCACTGACACTCTCACTGACACTGACACTCTCAATGACACTCACTGACACACTCACTGACACTCACTGACACTCTCATTGACACTGACACTCTCACTGACACTCTCACTGACACTGACACTCTCACTGACACACTCACTGACACACTCACTGACACTCTCACTGACACTGACACTCTCAATGACACTCACTGACACACTCACTGACACTCTCACTGACACTGGCACTCTCACTGACACTGACACTCTCACTGACACTCTCACTGACACTCACTGACACTCTCATTGACACTGACACTCTCACTGACACTCTCACTGACACTCACTGACACTCTCATTGACACTGACACTCTCACTGACACTCACTGACACTCTCACTGACACTCACTGAAACTCACTGACACTCTTACTGATACTCTCACTGACACTCTCACTGACACTCTCACTGACACTCTCACTGACACTCAAGGACACTCACTGACACTCTCACTGACACTCACTGACACTCACTGACACTCTCACTGACACTCTCACTGACACTGACACTCTCACTGACACTTTCTCTGACACACTCACTGACACTCTTACTGACACTGACACTCTCAATGACACTCACTGACACTCTCACTGACACTCTCACTGACACTCACTGACACTCTCACTGACACTGACACTCTCACTGACACTTTCTCTGACACACTCACTGACACTCTCACTGACACTGACACTCTCAATGACACTCACTGACACACTCACTGACACTCTCACTGACACTGGCACTCTCACTGACACTGACACTCTCACTGACACTCTCACTGACACTCACTGACACTCTCATTGACACTGATACTCTCACTGACACTCACTGACACTCTCACTGACACTCTCACTGAAACTCACTGACACTCTTACTGATACTCTCACTGACACTCTCACTGACACTTTCACTGACACTCTCACTGACTTTGACACACTCACTGATACACTCACTGACACACTCACTGTCACACTCACTGGCACACTCTCACTGACACTGACACTCTCACTGACACTGACACTCTCACTGACATTCTCATCGACACTCTCACTGACACTCTCACTGACACTGACACTCTCAATGACACTCTCACTGACACTCTCACTGACACTCTCACTGACACTGACACTCTCACTGACACTCACTGACGCACTCACTGACACTCTCACTGACACTCTCACTGACACTGACACTGACACTGACACTTTCGCTGATACACTCACTGACACTCTCACTGACACCGACACTCTCATGGACACTCACTGACACTCACTGACACTCTCACTGACACTCTCACTGATACTCTCACTGACACTGACACTCTCACAGACACTCTCACTGACACTCACTCACACTCTCACTCACACTCACTGACACTCTCACTGAGACTCTCACTGACACTCACTGACACTCTCACTGACACTCATTGACACTCTCACTGAACCTCACTGACACTCTCACTGGCACTCTCACTGACACTTTCACTGACACTCTCACTGACACTGACACTCTCACTGACACTGATACTCTCACTGACACTCTCACTGAAACTCTCACTGACACTGACACTCTCACTGACACTCTCACTGACACTCAATGACACTCTCACTGACACTCTCACTGACACCCTCACTGACACTCTCACTGACACTCTCACTGACACTCACACTGAAACTGACACTGAAACTGACACTCTCACTGATTCTGACACTCTCACTGAAACTCTCACTGACACTCACTGACACTCTCACTGACACTCACTGACACTCTCACTGACACTCACTGACACTCTCACTTACACTCTCACTGACACTCTCACTGACACTCTCACTGACACTCTCACTGACACACTCACTGACACACTCACTGACACTCTCACTGACACTCTCACTGATGCTGACACTCTCATTGACACTCTCACTGACACTCTCACTGGCACTCTCACTGACACTCTCACTGACACTCTCACTGACACTGACACTCTCATTGACACTCTCACTGACACTGACACTCTCACTGACAATATCATCGACCCTCTCACTGACACTCTCACTGACACTGACACTCTCACTGACACTCACTGACAGTCTCACTGACACTGACACTCTCACTGACACGCTCACTGACACTCTCTCTGACACTGGCACTCTCACTGACACTGACACTCTCACTGACACTCTCACTCACACTCACTGACACTCTCATTGACACTGACACTCTCACCGACACTCACTGACACTCTCACTGACACCCTCACTGAAACTCACTGACACTCTTACTGATACTCTCACTGACACTCTCACTGACACTTTCACTGACACTCTCACTGACACTGACACACTCACTGACACACTCACTGACACACTCACTGTCACACTCACTGGCACACTCTCACTGACACTGACACTCTCACTGACACTGGCACTCTCACTGAGTTTCTCATCGACACTCTCACCGACACTCTCACTGACACTGACACTCTCAATGACACTCAAGGAAACTCACTGACACTCTCACTGACACTCTCACTGACACTCACTGACACTCTCACTGACACTGACACTCTCACTGACACTTTCTCTGACACACTCACTGACACTCTCACTGACACTGACACTCTCAATGACACTCACTGACACACTCACTGACACTCTCACTGACACTGGCACTCTCACTGACACTGACACTCTCACTGACACTCACTGACACTGACACTCTCACTGACACTGACAGTCTCACTGACACTCACTGACACGCTCACTGACACTCTCTCTGACACTCTCACTGACACTATCACTGACACTCAAGGACACTCACTGACACTCTCACTGACACTCTCACTGACACTCACTGACACTCTCACTGACACTCTCACTGACACTCTCACTGACACTGACACCCTCACTGACACTTTCTCTGACACACTCACTGACACTCTCACTGACACTGACACTCTCAATGACACTCACTGACACACTCACTGACACTCTCACTGACACTGGCACTCTCACTGACACTTTCTCTGACACACTCACTGACACTCTCACTGACACTGACACTCTCAATGACACTCACTGACACACTCACTGACACTCTCACTGACACTCTCACTGACACTCACTGACACTCTCATTGACACTGACACTCTCACTGACACTCTCACTGACACTCACTGACACTCTCATTGACACTGACACTCTCACTGACACTCACTGACACTCTCACTGACACTCACTGAAACTCACTGACACTCTTACTGATACTCTCACTGACACTCTCACTGACACTCTCACTGACACTCTCACTGACACTCAAGGACACTCACTGACACTCTCACTGACACTCACTGACACTCACTGACACTCTCACTGACACTCTCACTGACACTGACACTCTCACTGACACTTTCTCTGACACACTCACTGACACTCTTACTGACACTGACACTCTCAATGACACTCACTGACACTCAAGGACACTCACTGACACTCTCACTGACACTCACTGACACTCTCACTGACACTCTCACTGACACTCTCACTGACACTGACACTCTCACTGACACTTTCTCTGACACACTCACTGACACTCTCACTGACACTGACATTCTCAATGACACTCACTGACATACTCACTGACACTCTCACTGACACTGGCACTCTCACTGACACTGACACTCTCACTGACACTCTCACTGACACTCACTGACACTCTCATTGACACTGATACTCTCACTGACACTCACTGACACTCTCACTGACACTCTCACTGAAACTCACTGACACTCTTACTGATACTCTCACTGACACTCTCACTGACACTTTCACTGACACTCTCACTGACTTTGACACACTCACTGATACACTCACTGACACACTCACTGTCACACTCACTGGCACACTCTCACTGACACAGACACTCTCACTGACACTGACACTCTCACTGACATTCTCATCGACACTCTCACTGACACTCTCACTGACACTGACACTCTCAATGACACTCTCACTGACACTCTCACTGACACTGACACTCTCACTGACACTCACTGACACACTCACTGACACTCTCACTGACACTCTCACTGACACTGACACTGACACTGACACTTTCGCTGATACACTCACTGACACTCTCACTGACACCGACACTCTCATGGACACTCACTGACACTCACTGACACTCTCACTGATACTCTCACTGACACTGACACTCTCACAGACACTCTCACTGACACTGACACTCACTCACACTCTCACTCACACTCACTGACACTCTCACTGAGACTCTCACTGACACTCACTGACACTCTCACTGACACTCATTGACACTCTCACTGAACCTCACTGACACTCTCACTGGCACTCTCACTGACACTTTCACTGACACTCTCACTGACACTCTCACTGACACTGATACTCTCACTGACACTCTCACTGAAACTCTCACTGACACTGACACTCTCACTGACACTCTCACTGACACTCAATGACACTCTCACTGACACTCTCACTGACACTCTCACTGACACTCTCACTGACACTCTCACTGACACTCACACTGAAACTGACACTGAAACTGACACTCTCACTGATTCTGACACTCTCACTGAAACTCTCACTGACACTCTCACTGACACTCACTGACACTCTCACTGACACTCACTGACACTCTCACTTACACTCTCACTGACACTCTCACTGACACTCCCACTGACACATTCACTGACACTCTCACTGACACTCTCACTGACACTCTCACTGACACACTCACTGACACACTCACTGACACTCTCACTGACACTCTCACTGATGCTGACACTTTCATTGACACTCTCACTGACACTCTCACTGGCACTCTCACTGACACTCTCACTGACACTGACACTCTCATTGACACTCTCACTGACACTGACACTCTCACTGACAATATCATCGACCCTCTCACTGACACTCTCACTGACACTGACACTCTCACTGACACTCACTGACACTGACACTCTCACTGACACTGACAGTCTCACTGACACTGACACTCTCACTGACACGCTCACTGACACTCTCTCTGACACTGGCACTCTCACTGACACTGACACTCTCACTGACACTCTCACTCACACTCACTGACACTCTCATTGACACTGACACTCTCACCGACACTCACTGACACTCTCACTGACACCCTCACTGAAACTCACTGACACTCTTACTGATACTCTCACTGACACTCTCACTGACACTTTCACTGACACTCTCACTCACACTGACACACTCACTGACACACTCACTGACACACTCACTGTCACACTCACTGGCACACTCTCACTGACACTGACACTCTCACTGACACTGGCACTCTCACTGAGTTTCTCATCGACACTCTCACCGACACTCTCACTGACACTGACACTCTCAATGACACTCAAGGACACTCACTGACACTCTCACTGACACTCTCACTGACACTCACTGACACTCTCACTGACACTCTCACTGACACTTTCTCTGACACACTCACTGACACTCTCACTGACACTGACACTCTCAATGACACTCACTGACACACTCACTGACACTCTCACTGACACTGGCACTCTCACTGACACTGACACTCTCACTGACACTCTCACTGACACTCACTGACACTCTCATTGACACTGACACTCTCACTGACACTCACTGACACTCTCACTGACACTCTCACTGTAACTCACTGACACTCTTACTGATACTCTCACTGACACTCTCACTGACACTTTCACTGACACTCTCACTGACACCGACACACTCACCGACACACTCACTGACACACTCACTGTCACACTCACTGGCACACTCTCACTGACACTGACACTCTCACTGACACTGACACTCTCACCGACATTCCCATCGACACTCTCACTGACACTCTCACTGACACTGACACTCTCAATGACACTCTCACTGACACTCTCACTGACACTCTCACTGACACTGACACTCTCACTGACACTCACTGACACACTCACTGACACTCTCACTGACACCGACACTCTCATGGACACTCACTGACACTCACTGACACTCTCACTGACACTCTCACTGATACTCTCACTGACACTGACACTCTCACAGACACTCTCACTCACACTGACACTCACTCAGACTCTCACTCACACTCACTGACACTCTCACTGAAACTCTCACTGAACCTCACTGACACTCTCACTGGCACTCTCACTGACACTCTCACTGACACTCTCACTGACACACTCACTGACACACTCACTGACACTCTCACTGATGCTGACACTCTCATTGACACTCTCACTGACACTCTCACTGGCACTCTCACTGACACTCTCACTGACACTCTCACTGACACTGACACTCTCATTGACACTCTCACTGACACTGACACTCTCACTGACAATATCATCGACCCTCTCACTGACACTCTCACTGACACTGACACTCTCACTGACACTCACTGACAGTCTCACTGACACTGACACTCTCACTGACACGCTCACTGACACTCTCTCTGACACTGGCACTCTCACTGACACTGACACTCTCACTGACACTCTCACTCACACTCACTGACACTCTCATTGACACTGACACTCTCACCGACACTCACTGACACTCTCACTGACACCCTCACTGAAACTCACTGACACTCTTACTGATACTCTCACTGACACTCTCACTGACACTTTCACTGACACTCTCACTGACACTGACACACTCACTGACACACTCACTGACACACTCACTGTCACACTCACTGGCACACTCTCACTGACACTGACACTCTCACTGACACTGGCACTCTCACTGAGTTTCTCATCGACACTCTCACCGACACTCTCACTGACACTGACACTCTCAATGACACTCAAGGAAACTCACTGACACTCTCACTGACACTCTCACTGACACTCACTGACACTCTCACTGACACTGACACTCTCACTGACACTTTCTCTGACACACTCACTGACACTCTCACTGACACTGACACTCTCAATGACACTCACTGACACACTCACTGACACTCTCACTGACACTGGCACTCTCACTGACACTGACACTCTCACTGACACTCACTGACACTGACACTCTCACTGACACTGACAGTCTCACTGACACTCACTGACACGCTCACTGACACTCTCTCTGACACTCTCACTGACACTATCACTGACACTCAAGGACACTCACTGACACTCTCACTGACACTCTCACTGACACTCACTGACACTCTCACTGACACTCTCACTGACACTCTCACTGACACTGACACCCTCACTGACACTTTCTCTGACACACTCACTGACACTCTCACTGACACTGACACTCTCAATGACACTCACTGACACACTCACTGACACTCTCACTGACACTGGCACTCTCACTGACACTTTCTCTGACACACTCACTGACACTCTCACTGACACTGACACTCTCAATGACACTCACTGACACACTCACTGACACTCACTGACACTCTCATTGACACTGACACTCTCACTGACACTCTCACTGACACTCACTGACACTCTCATTGACACTGACACTCTCACTGACACTCACTGACACTCTCACTGACACTCACTGAAACTCACTGACACTCTTACTGATACTCTCACTGACACTCTCACTGACACTCTCACTGACACTCTCACTGACACTCAAGGACACTCACTGACACTCTCACTGACACTCACTGACACTCACTGACACTCTCACTGACACTCTCACTGACACTGACACTCTCACTGACACTTTCTCTGACACACTCACTGACACTCTTACTGACACTGACACTCTCAATGACACTCACTGACACTCAAGGACACTCACTGACACTCTCACTGACACTCACTGACACTCTCACTGACACTCTCACTGACACTCTCACTGACACTGACACTCTCACTGACACTTTCTCTGACACACTCACTGACACTCTCACTGACACTGACATTCTCAATGACACTCACTGACATACTCACTGACACTCTCACTGACACTGGCACTCTCACTGACACTGACACTCTCACTGACACTCTCACTGACACTCACTGACACTCTCATTGACACTGATACTCTCACTGACACTCACTGACACTCTCACTGACACTCTCACTGAAACTCACTGACACTCTTACTGATACTCTCACTGACACTCTCACTGAAACTTTCACTGACACTCTCACTGACTTTGACACACTCACTGATACACTCACTGACACACTCACTGTCACACTCACTGGCACACTCTCACTGACACAGACACTCTCACTGACACTGACACTCTCACTGACATTCTCATCGACACTCTCACTGACACTCTCACTGACACTGACACTCTCAATGACACTCTCACTGACACTCTCACTGACACTGACACTCTCACTGACACTCACTGACACACTCACTGACACTCTCACTGACACTCTCACTGACACTGACACTGACACTGACACTTTCGCTGATACACTCACTGACACTCTCACTGACACCGACACTCTCATGGACACTCACTGACACTCACTGACACTCTCACTGATACTCTCACTGACACTGACACTCTCACAGACACTCTCACTGACACTGACACTCACTCACACTCTCACTCACACTCACTGACACTCTCACTGAGACTCTCACTGACACTCACTGACACTCTCACTGACACTCATTGACACTCTCACTGAACCTCACTGACACTCTCACTGGCACTCTCACTGACACTTTCACTGACACTCTCACTGACACTCTCACTGACACTGATACTCTCACTGACACTCTCACTGAAACTCTCACTGACACTGACACTCTCACTGACACTCTCACTGACACTCAATGACACTCTCACTGACACTCTCACTGACACTCTCACTGACACTCTCACTGACACTCTCACTGACACTCACACTGAAACTGACACTGAAACTGACACTCTCACTGATTCTGACACTCTCACTGAAACTCTCACTGACACTCTCACTGACACTCACTGACACTCTCACTGACACTCACTGACACTCTCACTTACACTCTCACTGACACTCTCACTGACACTCCCACTGACACATTCACTGACACTCTCACTGACACTCTCACTGACACTCTCACTGACACACTCACTGACACACTCACTGACACTCTCACTGACACTCTCACTGATGCTGACACTTTCATTGACACTCTCACTGACACTCTCACTGGCACTCTCACTGACACTCTCACTGACACTGACACTCTCATTGACACTCTCACTGACACTGACACTCTCACTGACAATATCATCGACCCTCTCACTGACACTCTCACTGACACTGACACTCTCACTGACACTCACTGACACTGACACTCTCACTGACACTGACAGTCTCACTGACACTGACACTCTCACTGACACGCTCACTGACACTCTCTCTGACACTGGCACTCTCACTGACACTGACACTCTCACTGACACTCTCACTCACACTCACTGACACTCTCATTGACACTGACACTCTCACCGACACTCACTGACACTCTCACTGACACCCTCACTGAAACTCACTGACACTCTTACTGATACTCTCACTGACACTCTCACTGACACTTTCACTGACACTCTCACTCACACTGACACACTCACTGACACACTCACTGACACACTCACTGTCACACTCACTGGCACACTCTCACTGACACTGACACTCTCACTGACACTGGCACTCTCACTGAGTTTCTCATCGACACTCTCACCGACACTCTCACTGACACTGACACTCTCAATGACACTCAAGGACACTCACTGACACTCTCACTGACACTCTCACTGACACTCACTGACACTCTCACTGACACTCTCACTGACACTTTCTCTGACACACTCACTGACACTCTCACTGACACTGACACTCTCAATGACACTCACTGACACACTCACTGACACTCTCACTGACACTGGCACTCTCACTGACACTGACACTCTCACTGACACTCTCACTGACACTCACTGACACTCTCATTGACACTGACACTCTCACTGACACTCACTGACACTCTCACTGACACTCTCACTGTAACTCACTGACACTCTTACTGATACTCTCACTGACACTCTCACTGACACTTTCACTGACACTCTCACTGACACCGACACACTCACCGACACACTCACTGACACACTCACTGTCACACTCACTGGCACACTCTCACTGACACTGACACTCTCACTGACACTGACACTCTCACCGACATTCCCATCGACACTCTCACTGACACTCTCACTGACACTGACACTCTCAATGACACTCTCACTGACACTCTCACTGACACTCTCACTGACACTGACACTCGCACTGACACTCACTGACACACTCACTGACACTCTCACTGACACCGACACTCTCATGGACACTCACTGACACTCACTGACACTCTCACTGACACTCTCACTGATACTCTCACTGACACTGACACTCTCACAGACACTCTCACTCACACTGACACTCACTCAGACTCTCACTCACACTCACTGACACTCTCACTGAAACTCTCACTGAACCTCACTGACACTCTCACTGGCACTCTCACTGACACTTTCACTGACACTCTCACTGACACTGACACTCTCACTGACACTGATACTCTCACTGACACTCTCACTGAAACTCTCACTGACACTCTCACTGACACTCAATGACACTCTCACTGACACTCTCACTGACACTCACTGACACTCTTACTGACACTCACTGACACTCTCACTGACACTCTCACTGACACTCACACTGAAACTGACACTCTCACTCTCACTGACACTGACACTCTCACTGAAACTCACTGACACTCTCACTGACACTTTGCACTGACACTCTCACTGACACTCTCACTGACACTCTCACTGACACTCTCACTGACACTCTCACTGACACTTTGCACTGACACTCTCACTGACACTCTCACTGACACTCTCACTGACACTGACACTCTCACTGACACACTCACTGACACACTCACTGACACTCTCACTGACACTCTCACTGACACTCTCACTGACACTGACACTGACACCCTCACTGACACTTTCTCTGACACACTCACTGACACTCTCACTGACACTGACACTCTCAATGACACTCACTGACACACTCACTGACACTCTCACTGACACTGGCACTCTCACTGACACTGACACTCTCACTGACACTCTCACTGACACTCACTGACACTGACACTCTCACTGACACTCACTGACACTCTCATTGACACTGACACTCTCACTGACACTCACTGACACTCTTACTGATACTCTCACTGACACTCTCACTGACACTCTCACTGACACTCTCACTGACACTCAAGGACACTCACTGACACTCTCACTGACACTCACTGACACTCACTGACACTCTCACTGACACTCTCACTGACACTGACACTCTCACTGACACTTTCTCTGACACTCTCACTGACACTCTCACTGACACTCTCACTGACACTCTCACTGACACTCTCACTGACACTTTGCACTGACACTCTCACTGACACTCTCACTGACACTCTCACTGACACTGACACTCTCACTGACACACTCACTGACACTCTCGCTGACACTCACTGACACTCTCACTGACACTCTCACTGACACTCTCACTGACACTGACACCGTCACTGACACTTTCTCTGACACACTCACTGACACTCTCACTGACACTGACACTCTCAATGACACTCACTGACACACTCACTGACACTCTCACTGACACTGGCACTCTCACTGACACTGACACTCTCACTGACACTCTCACTGACACTCAAGGACACTCACTGACACTCTCACTGACACTCACTGACACTCTCACTGACACCGACACTCTCACTGACACTTTCTCTGACACACTCACTGACACTCTTACTGACACTGACACTCTCAATGACACTCACTGACACTCTCACTGACACTCTCACTGACACTCACTGACCCTCTCACTGACACTCTCACTGACACTCTCACTGACACTGACACTCTCACTGACACTTTCTCTGACACGCTCACTGACACTGACACTCTCAATGACACTCACTGACACACTCACTGACACTGGCACTCTCACTGACACTGACACTCTCACTGACACTCTCACTGACACTCACTGACACTCTCACTGACACTCCCACTGACACATTCACTGACACTCTCACTGACACTCTCACTGACACACTCACTGACACACTCACTGACACTCTCACTGACACTCTCACTGACACTCTCACTGACACTCTCACTGATGCTGACACTCTCATTGACACTCTCACTGACACTCTCACTGGCACTTTCACTGACACTCTCACTGACACTGACACTCTCACTGACACTCTCACTGACAATCTCATCGACCCTCTCACTGACACTCTCACTGACACTGACACTCTCACTGACACTCACTGACACTGACACTCTCACTGACAGTCTCACTGACACTGACACTCACTGACACGCTCACTGACACTCTCTCTGACACTCTCACTGACACTATCACTGACACTCAAGGACACTCACTGACACTCTCACTGACACTCTCACTGACACTCACTGACACTCAAGGACACTCACTGACACTCTCACTGACACTCTCACTGACACTCACTGACACTCTCACTGACACTCTCACTGACAGTCTCACTGACACTGACACCCTCACTGACACTTTCTCTGACACACTCACTGACACTCTCACTGACACTGACACTCTCAATGACACTCACTGACACACTCACTGACACTCTCACTGACACTGGCACTCTCACTGACACTGACACTCTCACTGACACTCTCACTGACACTCACTGACACTCTCATTGACACTGACACTCTCACTGACACTCTCACTGACACTCACTGACACTCTCATTGACACTGACACTCTCACTAACACTCACTGACACTCTCACTGACACTCACTGAAACTCACTGACACTCTTACTGATACTCTCACTGACACTCTCACTGACACTCTCACTGACACTCTCACTGACACTCAAGGACACTCACTGACACTCTCACTGACACTCACTGACACTCACTGACACTCTCACTGACACTCTCACTGACACTGACACTCTCACTGACACTTTCTCTGACACACTCACTGACACTCTTACTGACACTGACACTCTCAATGACACTCACTGACACTCAAGGACACTCACTGACACTCTCACTGACACTCACTGACACTCTCACTGACACTCTCACTGACACTCTCACTGACACTGACACTCTCACTGACACTTTCTCTGACACACTCACTGACACTCTCACTGACACTGACATTCTCAATGACACTCACTGACATACTCACTGACACTCTCACTGACACTGGCACTCTCACTGACACTGACACTCTCACTGACACTCTCACTGACACTCACTGACACTCTCATTGACACTGATACTCTCACTGACACTCACTGACACTCTCACTGACACTCTCACTGAAACTCACTGACACTCTTACTGATACTCTCACTGACACTCTCACTGACACTTTCACTGACACTCTCACTGACTTTGACACACTCACTGATACACTCACTGACACATTCACTGTCACACTCACTGGCACACTCTCACTGACACAGACACTCTCACTGACACTGACACTCTCACTGACATTCTCATCGACACTCTCACTGACACTCTCACTGACACTGACACTCTCAATGACACTCTCACTGACACTCTCACTGACACTGACACTCTCACTGACACTCACTGACACACTCACTGACACTCTCACTGACACTCTCACTGACACTGACACTGACACTGACACTTTCGCTGATACACTCACTGACACTCTCACTGACACTGACACTCTCATGGACACTCACTGACACTCACTGACACTCTCACTGACACTCTCACTGATACTCTCACTGACACTGACACTCTCACAGACACTCTCACTGACACTGACACTCACTCACACTCTCACTCACACTCACTGACACTCTCACTGAGACTCTCACTGACACTCACTGACACTCTCACTGACACTCATTGACACTCTCACTGAACCTCACTGACACTCTCACTGGCACTCTCACTGACACTTTCACTGACACTCTCACTGACACTCTCACTGACACTGATACTCTCACTGACACTCTCACTGAAACTCTCACTGACACTGACACTCTCACTGACACTCTCACTGACACTCAATGACACTCTCACTGACACTCTCACTGACACTCTCACTGACACTCTCACTGACACTCTCACTGACACTCACACTGAAACTGACACTGAAACTGACACTCTCACTGATTCTGACACTCTCACTGAAACTCTCACTGACACTCTCACTGACACTCACTGACACTCACTGACACTCTCACTGACACTCACTGACACTCTCACTTACACTCTCACTGACACTCTCACTGACACTCCCACTGACACATTCACTGACACTCTCACTGACACTCTCACTGACACTCTCACTGACACACTCACTGACACACTCACTGACACTCTCACTGACACTCTCACTGATGCTGACACTCTCATTGACACTCTCACTGACACTCTCACTGGCACTCTCACTGACACTCTCACTGACACTGACACTCTCATTGACACTCTCACTGACACTGACACTCTCACTGACAATATCATCGACCCTCTCACTGACACTCTCACTGACACTGACACTCTCACTGACACTCACTGACACTGACACTCTCACTGACACTGACAGTCTCACTGACACTGACACTCTCACTGACACGCTCACTGATACTCTCTCTGACACTGGCACTCTCACTGACACTGACACTCTCACTGACACTCTCACTCACACTCACTGACACTCTCATTGACACTGACACTCTCACCGACACTCACTGACACTCTCACTGACACCCTCACTGAAACTCACTGACACTCTTACTGATACTCTCACTGACACTCTCACTGACACTTTCACTGACACTCTCACTGACACTGACACACTCACTGACACACTCACTGACACACTCACTGTCACACTCACTGGCACACTCTCACTGACACTGACACTCTCACTGACACTGGCACTCTCACTGAATTTCTCATCGACACTCTCACCGACACTCTCACTGACACTGACACTCTCAATGACACTCAAGGACACTCACTGACACTCTCACTGACACTCTCACTGACACTCACTGACACTCTCACTGACACTCTCACTGACACTTTCTCTGACACACTCACTGACACTCTCACTGACACTGACACTCTCAATGACACTCACTGACACACTCACTGACACTCTCACTGACACTGGCACTCTCACTGACACTGACACTCTCACTGACACTCTCACTGACACTCACTGACACTCTCATTGACACTGACACTCTCACTGACACTCACTGACACTCTCACTGACACTCTCACTGTAACTCACTGACACTCTTACTGATACTCTCACTGACACTCTCACTGACACTTTCACTGACACTCTCACTGACACCGACACACTCACCGACACACTCACTGACACACTCACTGTCACACTCACTGGCACACTCTCACTGACACTGACACTCTCACTGACACTGACACTCTCACCGACATTCTCATCGACACTCTCACTGACACTCTCACTGACACTGACACTCTCAATGACACTCTCACTGACACTCTCACTGACACTCTCACTGACACTGACACTCTCACTGACACTCACTGACACACTCACTGACACTCTCACTGACACCGACACTCTCATGGACACTCACTGACACTCACTGACACTCTCACTGACACTCTCACTGATACTCTCACTGACACTGACACTCTCACAGACACTCTCACTCACACTGACACTCACTCAGACTCTCACTCACACTCACTGACACTCTCACTGAAACTCTCACTGAACCTCACTGACACTCTCACTGGCACTCTCACTGACACTTTCACTGACACTCTCACTGACACTGACACTCTCACTGACACTGATACTCTCACTGACACTCTCACTGAAACTCTCACTGACACTCTCACTGACACTCAATGACACTCTCACTGACACTCTCACTGACACTCACTGACACTCTTACTGACACTCACTGACACTCTCACTGACACTCTCACTGACACTCACACTGAAACTGACACTCTCACTCTCACTGACACTGACACTCTCACTGAAACTCACTGACACTCTCACTGACACTTTGCACTGACACTCTCACTGACACTCTCACTGACACTCTCACTGACACTCTCACTGACACTCTCACTGACACTTTGCACTGACACTCTCACTGACACTCTCACTGACACTCTCACTGACACTGACACTCTCACTGACACACTCACTGACACACTCACTGACACTCTCACTGACACTCTCACTGACACTCTCACTGACACTCTCACTGACACTGACACCCTCACTGACACTTTCTCTGACACACTCACTGACACTCTCACTGACACTGACACTCTCAATGACACTCACTGACACACTCACTGACACTCTCACTGACACTGGCACTCTCACTGACACTGACACTCTCACTGACACTCTCACTGACACTCACTGACACTGACACTCTCACTGACACTCACTGACACTCTCATTGACACTGACACTCTCACTGACACTCACTGACACTCTCACTGACACTCACTGGAACTCACTGACACTCTTACTGATACTCTCACTGACACTCTCACTGACACTCTCACTGACACTCTCACTGACACTCAAGGACACTCACTGACACTCTCACTGACACTCACTGACACTCACTGACACTCTCACTGACACTCTCACTGACACTGACACTCTCACTGACACTTTCTCTGACACACTCACTGACACTCTCACTGACACTCTCACTGACACTCTCACTGACACTCTCACTGACACTCTCACTGACACTTTGCACTGACACTCTCACTGACACTCTCACTGACACTCTCACTGACACTGACACTCTCACTGACACACTCACTGACACTCTCGCTGACACTCACTGACACTCTCACTGACACTCTCACTGACACTCTCACTGACACTGACACCCTCACTGACACTTTCTCTGACACACTCACTGACACTCTCACTGACACTGACACTCTCAATGACACTCACTGACACACTCACTGACACTCTCACTGACACTGGCACTCTCACTGACACTGACACTCTCACTGACACTCTCACTGACACTCTCACTGACACTCAAGGACACTCACTGACACTCTCACTGACACTCACTGACACTCTCACTGACACTCTCACTGACACCGACACTCTCACTGACACTTTCTCTGACACACTCACTGACACTCTTACTGACACTGACACTCTCAATGACACTCACTGACACTCTCACTGACACTCTCACTGACACTCACTGACCCTCTCACTGACACTCTCACTGACACTCTCACTGACACTGACACTCTCACTGACACTTTCTCTGACACGCTCACTGACACTCTCACTGACACTGACACTCTCAATGACACTCACTGACACACTCACTGACACTGGCACTCTCACTGACACTGACACTCTCACTGACACTCTCACTGACACTCACTGACACTCTCACTGACACTCCCACTGACACATTCACTGACACTCTCACTGACACTCTCACTGACACACTCACTGACACACTCACTGACACTCTCACTGACACTCTCACTGACACTCTCACTGACACTCTCACTGATGCTGACACTCTCATTGACACTCTCACTGACACTCTCACTGGCACTTTCACTGACACTCTCACTGACACTGACACTCTCACTGACACTCTCACTGACAATCTCATCGACCCTCTCACTGACACTCTCACTGACACTGACACTCTCACTGACACTCACTGACACTGACACTCTCACTGACACTGACAGTCTCACTGACACTGACACTCACTGACACGCTCACTGACACTCTCTCTGACACTCTCACTGACACTATCACTGACACTCAAGGACACTCACTGACACTCTCACTGACACTCTCACTGACACTCACTGACACTCTCACTGACACTCTCACTGACACTCTCACTGACACTGACACCCTCACTGACACTTTCTCTGACACACTCACTGACACTCTCACTGACACTGACACTCTCAATGACACTCACTGACACACTCACTGACACTCTCACTGACACTGGCACTCTCACTGACACTGACACTCTCACTGACACTCTCACTGACACTCACTGACACACTCATTGACACTGACACTCTCACTGACACTCTCACTGACACTCACTGACACTCTCATTGACACTGACACTCTTACTGACACTCACTGACACTCTCACCTGACACTCAATGAAACTCACTGACACTCTTACTGATACTCTCACTGACACTCTCACTGACACTCTCACTGACACTCAAGGACACTCACTGACACTCTCACTGACACTCACTGACACTCACTGACACTCTCACTGACACTCTCACTGACACTGACACTCTCACTGACACTTTCTCTGACACACTCACTGACACTCTTACTGACACTGACACTCTCAATGACACTCACTGACACTCTCGCTGACACTCTCACTGACACTTTCACTGACACTGACACTCTCACTGACACACTCACTGACACACTCACTGACACACTTACTGACACCCTCACTGACACTCTCACTGACACTCACTGACACTGACACTCTCATTCACACTCTCACTCACACTCACTGACACTGACACTCTCACTGACACTCTCACTGACACTCTCACTGACACTGAAACTGACACTGAAACTGACACTGAAACTGACACTCTCACTGATTCTGACACTCTCACTGAAACTCTCACTGACACGCACTGACACTCTCACTGCCACTCACTGACACTCTCACTGACACTCACTGACACTCTCACTGACACTCCCACTGACACATTCACTGACACTCCCACTGACACATTCACTGACACTCTCACTGACACTCTCACTGACACACTCACTGGCACACTCACTGACACTCTCACTGACACTCTCACTGACACTCTCACTGACACTCTCACTGACACTCTCACTGATGCTGACACTCTCATTGACACTCTCACTGACACTCTCACTGGCACTCTCACTGACACTCTCACTGACACTGACACTCTCACTGACACTCTCACTGACAATCTCATCGACCCTCTCACTGACACTCTCACTGACACTGACACTCTCACTGACACTCACTGACACTGACACTCTCACTGACACTGACAGTCTCACTGACACTCACTGACACGCTCACTGACACTCTCTCTGACACTCTCACTGACACTATCACTGACACTCAAGGACACTCACTGACACTCTCACTGACACTCTCACTGACACTTTCTCTGACACACTCACTGACACTCTCACTGACACTGACACTCTCAATGACACTCACTGACACCCTCACTGACACTTTCTCTGACACACTCACTGACACTCTCACTGACACTGACACTCTCAATGACACTCACTGACACACTCACTGACACTCTCACTGACACTGGCACTCTCACTGACACTGACACTCTCACTGACACTCTCACTGACACTCACTGACACTCTCATTGACACTGACACTCTCACTGATACTCTCACTGACACTCACTGACACTCTCATTGACACTGACACTCTCACTGACACTCACTGACACTCTCACTGACACTCACTGAAACTCATTGACACTCTTACTGATACTCTCACTGACACTCTCACTGACACTCTCACTGACACTCTCACTGACACTCAAGGACACTCACTGACACTCTCACTGACACTCACTGACACTCACTGACACTCTCACTGACACTCTCACTGACACTGACACTCTCACTGACACTTTCTCTGACACACTCACTGACACTCTTACTGACACTGACACTCTGAATGACACTCACTGACACTCTCACTGACACTCTCACTGACACTCACTGACACTCTCACTGACACTCTCACTGACACTCTCACTGACACTGACACTCTCACTGACACTTTCTCTGACACACTCACTGACACTCTCACTGACACTGACACTCTCAATGACACTCACTGACACACTCACTGACACTCTCACTGACACTGGCACTCTCACTGACACTGACACTCTCACTGACACTCTCACTGACACTCACTGACACTCTCATTGACACTGATACTCTCACTGACACTCACTGACACTCTCACTGACACTCTCACTGAAACTCACTGACACTCTTACTGATACTCTCACTGACACTCTCACTGACACTTTCACTGACACTCTCACTGACTTTGACACACTCACTGATACACTCACTGACACACTCACTGTCACACTCACTGGCACACTCTCACTGACACAGACACTCTCACTGACACTGACACTCTCACTGACATTCTCATCGACACTCTCACTGACACTCTCACTGACACTGACACTCTCAATGACACTCTCACTGACACTCTCACTGACACTCTCACTGACACTGACACTCTCACTGACACTCACTGACACACTCACTGACACTCTCACTGACACTCTCACTGACACTGACACTGACACTGACACTTTCGCTGATACACTCACTGACACTCTCACTGACACCGACACTCTCATGGACACTCACTGACACTCACTGACACTCTCACTGACACTCTCACTGATACTCTCACTGACACTGACACTCTCACAGACACTCTCACTGACACTGACACTCACTCACACTCTCACTCACTGACACTCTCACTGAGACTCTCACTGACACTCTCACTGACACTCATTGACACTCTCACTGAACCTCACTGACACTCTCACTGGCACTCTCACTGACACTTTCACTGACACTCTCACTGACACTGACACTCTCACTGACACTGATACTCTCACTGACACTCTCACTGAAACTCTCACTGACACTGACACTCTCACTGACACTCTCACTGACACTCTCACTGACACTCTCACTGACACTCTCACTGACACTCTCACTGACACTCTCACTGACACTCTCACTGACACTCACACTGAAACTGACACTGAAACTGACACTCTCACTGATTCTGACACTCTCACTGAAACTCTCACTGACACTCACTGACACTCTCACTGACACTCACTGACACTCTCACTGACACTCACTGACACTCTCACTTACACTCTCACTGACACTCTCACTGACACTCTCACTGACACTCCCACTGACACTCTCACTGACACTCCCACTGACACTCTCACTGACACTCTCACTGACACTCTCACTGACACACTCACTGACACACTCACTGACACACTCACTGACACTCTCACTGACACTCTCACTGATGCTGACACTCTCATTGACACTCTCACTGGCACTCTCACTGACACTCTCACTGACACTGACACTCTCATTGACACTCTCACTGACACTGACACTCTCACTGACAATATCATCGACCCTCTCACTGACACTCTCACTGACACTGACACTCTCACTGACACTCACTGACACTGACACTCTCACTGACACTGACAGTCTCACTGACACTGACACTCTCACTGACACGCTCACTGACACTCTCTCTGACACTGGCACTCTCACTGACACTGACACTCTCACTGACACTCTCACTCACACTCACTGACACTCTCATTGACACTGACACTCTCACCGACACTCACTGACACTCTCACTAACACCCTCACTGAAACTCACTGACACTTTTACTGATACTCTCACTGACACTCTCACTGACACTTTCACTGACACTCTCACTGACACTGACACTCTCACTGACACTGGCACTCTCACTGAGTTTCTCATCGACACTCTCACCGACACTCTCACTGACACTGACACTCTCAATGACACTCAAGGACACTCACTGACACTCTCACTGACACTCTCACTGACACTCACTGACACTCTCACTGACACTCTCACTGACACTGACACTCTCACTGACACTTTCTCTGACACACTCACTGACACTCTCACTGACACTGACACTCTCAATGACACTCACTGACACACTCACTGACACTCTCACTGACACTGGCACTCTCACTGACACTGACACTCTCACTGACACTCTCACTGACACTCACTGACACTCTCATTGACACTGACACTCTCACTGACACTCACTGACACTCTCACTGACACTCTCACTGTAACTCACTGACACTCTTACTGATACTCTCACTGACACTCTCACTGACACTTTCACTGACACTCTCACTGACACTGACACACTCACCGACACACTCACTGACACACTCACTGTCACACTCACTGGCACACTCTCACTGACACTGACACTCTCACTGACACTGACACTCTCACTGACATTCTCATCGATACTCTCACTGACACTCTCACTGACACTCTCAATGACACTCTCACTGACACTCTCACTGACACTGACACTCTCACTGACACTCACTGACACACTCACTGACACTCTCACTGACACCGACACTCTCATGGACACTCACTGACACTCACTGACACTCTCACTGACACTCTCACTGATACTCTCACTGACACTGACACTCTCACAGACACTCTCACTCACACTGACACTCACTCAGACTCTCACTCACACTCACTGACACTCTCACTGAAACTCTCACTGAACCTCACTGACACTCTCACTGGCACTCTCACTGACACTTTCACTGACACTCTCACTGACATGAGGTACCAGAATCGATTCCTGATCACGTAGTATTGATAATCGATATGTTAGGATTAGCATGGTGTCACTAAACTCACACTGTAGACATGCATAATTAGTATTTACGGTATTTACTTTCACTTAGCTTCATGCCACGTTACGCTATATGAATACCATACTATGGCCTTCTTTAATATCGTACATGCACAGGCCTTATTCTCCCTTAGCTCTAAAAGCCCTGCTCCTGGGAAAGAAACCAACTGTTGCAGAAACTGCTGTTTCAGCTCGGTAGGCTCGGCAAGGTCGTAGTTAGCCGAGGAAGGGCCGATAAGCACATTCCGGGAGGGGTGCAGGGTGGTTTGTCTCTGAGAAGACAGAAGGGAGTCACCCGTCTGACCTTGCTGCCTGAGCGAAATCAGGAGCTCTTTGTGTGCCTTATATGGGTTTTCCTATTACTGTACTAGCTTGTACCAATTTGTATTTTTCCATGTTAGGCCATGCCGGTGCCAACGCAATTGTATATATGTGATGTGCTGACAATGTGCCAGCAGTCTTCTTGGCGGACCTTTTGGGTTAGGTCGCAAGGAGCTCCTCTGGCAGAGTTTTGTGTGTGTCTAATAAACGCTTGAACCTTCTACACTGCCGACCGACTGCTTATTGGTAATGGTAAGGGGATTTGGTAATGTAATGATTATTGTTGGGAGGGGATCATATAATTTTCGGTACTTCAGTTGGCGACTCCGCCGGGACTCCGCGTTGGGGTTGTCCCTGTGTAGCCACAGGCGACATCGAAAGGGGTCCTCTTGATCGGGAGAGTTGCAGACCAGACGCATAAGAAATTGGGGTTTTGCTCTGCCCTCCCGGTCCGGAGGGCTTCAGCTGCTAGTAACCCCACGCCGGAGTCCTTCGGGTGCAACCCGAGAACCTGCAGCGCTGATACTGGGCAAACGTCGGCAGTGAAGAACGTTCCGGCAAACCTGCGTGCACCAGGTGAGTGTTGTGTCTCGTTATATGTTGAATTGCATATGCAGATTTAAATAGCGGGATTTAAGCATTTGGTGGCCCATGGTCACGGAGGAACTCTGACTTTGCATTAGTTGTCACAGAGAGGATCTGGTCGGAGGTTCGACGGGGGCAGTGTGGAACTGCACGTGCGAACGCTCTGGGTACACTAAAGATAAGGATTATACGCCTAGGGGAACTGCGGTTCCTGCTCGGCCGGACTGTTCTCGGGAAAGCCGATGGTTGAGATTGGGTAGCACCCGGACAAATCTGGAGCGGCGCTGAAACGCGGGCTTAGCCAGAACAGTTCGGGAGGTGAACCATGAATGCTGTCGGATGGCCTGTAGACCGGTCTGTGGTTTAAAACCTGTGTAACTATCTTTAGGCAGTCTGAGGACGAGACTGTTGTTGGACGTGTTTTTGCAGCCTTTTGAATAAATTAGCAGAAGAGTTCTCCACAAGTGGGAGCCGACGGGCTCCACTTTTTGATTGCAATTGCTGGAATTTATATGTTACGTTTTACGTTTGTCTGATGTATAAGGAAAATACGGATGTGAGGATGATGGGTGTCATGGCCATGAGAATGAAAGTACAAGGATAACGTGATATTTAAGTTCGTTGAATTTGTACTAACGGAGAAATTCCTTTTCAGCCAGAAACGAGATAATACGATATGCCGTGCCTTAGCAAATTGTGTTTTGGTTGTGTCCGTAGCGACGAGGGGAGGTTAGACGAGAGTCAGCCGAACCCACCAGAAGGGACACCTAGCCACTTTATGTATTGTAAGCATGGTATTGGCCCCCTCATCTTTAACTCTTTGTGGCATAAATACACTAAGGACAATATAGAATTGCAATGGCCAAAAACCGGGTCTTTCGATGAACAAAAACTGGCATATTTACAAGAACGTCTTTTTATTAAACGCAGCCGGCAGTCGATGTTCGACACCCTTAACAAATGGCAGAAAGAAGCAAAGAGACGACGCATTCGATCTGAAAAATTAATGAAGATAGAGCAGGGACAGACTATTACCCAGAAGGCTATCGCATATGATAAAAATAAGGTAGAACAAAATATTGAAATTGCAGACAGGCGGTTTAAACTTCAGGTAGACCAATGTTATGTAGCCAGAGAAGGGGCGGAAGATGAGATTGAGGAATTGTTAAATGCAAGGCCTCCCCCACCATATGCCCCGGAGCGTGTATACCCTGCAATACCTGTCCAGCCAGAAGTTAGACCACGGGCATCTGCGCCCGAGGAACGGGGCTCCGTTACCCATGAACAAGATAACGGTGTTTCCTCTCCTCAAGGTGGGGCCTTGGTTACGCTTGTCCCCGAGTCTACACAGCTGATCACATCCCCTCAGACGCACTTGAGTCTCCCTATGCCGGAGATATCCTCCCCCCGAGTTTGTATTACACCCAGGGGGTTTGACCCGACCCCGAGGGGAGCTGTAGGGGGCCTAGATAGCAAGCGTTTGTTCACTAGAGCATCTGTAGAATATGGCGAAAAAGAAGCATTAGGAGACCAGGCTATCAAGTGGGTACGGAATGAAGTATATACCCTGATTGACATATGGAGTACTGTGAAGGATTTAGAGCCGGTCATGCAACAACATGTGCTATACGAGATGTCCAATTCGCTCATTGGGTCTTGGGAAATAAACTTTAGGGACGGGACAGCCCCCCAGATCCTGTATACTATTAGAGATTGGGCCCATAAATTTAGCCTAACACCGGAAGAAGTATTTAAGAATGTAGACACTTTGGTACAATATCGCGACAGATTATTCTTGAAAAGTCCACAGTGGACTACGCAACACCCTATGCGAGAAGTACACCCAATCTATCATCCCGAAATCCCCGAACAACGAGATGGTAATCAGGCGATCATACGACAAGGGGTGGCGGCTCGGTTCCAGGAACAGTGGGTTTATACCCCATGGAAAAGAAGTGAAGTACTGGCGTTGAAATCTCAGCTGCCAGATCCCCGAAAGAATCCTACTGCGTACTACAAAGAATTGACCGAAGCAGCTGCGTCCGCTGTAATGACTTTAGCCGATGTTGAATTGTTCTTCGGACTACTAGTACCGGTTGATATATGGCGGCAGGTGCACGATTCTAATCATGCTGAATTTGGTGGCACGTGGGAGGAGTTAAGGGGCTGGGACCAGGATCGCAAACCAGGGGACAAACCAAGAGTGGAAATAACTTCTCTTCCAGCGAAAATAATAACTTTTATGCATACTCTGATCCCACCCCGAAAAGTCGATTGGGATAAACTGTCCGCCTGTAGACAAAAGAAGGACGAAAGTGTGTCCGACTTCTTTACCAGGTTCGAAGAGGTTTTCATTGATTTTAGTGGGCAAGATTTGGCCACAGAAGGGGGCACAAGGTTGTTCGTTAACAGGTTCGTTACGAACCTGGCTCCGGAAATTTCAGCACGACTGGAGGCGGCAGAGAGTACCTGGACTACCTCTTCCCCGTCTGTAATCCTCAGCATGGCCCAGTACTACGAGCATAGAGAAAATGAAAATAAGGATAAGGTGGATAAAAAGGTTAAGGATCTGAAGACTCGAGTACTGTTACAGCAAGTGGTTCGAGGGCAAGGAGGAGGTAGAGGTGGTCGGGGCCCAATGACGAGAGGGGCGGGGACAGGAAGGGGTTCAGGAGGAGCCCCGTCAATCGGCATCAACCAGTGTTCCTATTGTAAAGAGGAGGGACACTGGAAGGCTCAGTGTCCATACTTGGCCGCCCAGAACGCAGCGATTCGCGGACGAGGTAGAGGACGAGGGGGCCCCGACCGAGGTGATATGCATAGAGACGAGCACAGAGACGTTCAACAAGACAGGTCAGAAAGGAATCATTTTGATAACCCCCAACGCAGACAATACTACCATGGTGACTATGCCGAAGGGAATGATGATGAATATGCCCCAGCATAGGATAGCCAGGGACAGAGGGGGGGCCATGTGTCAATTCCGGTCAATCAGAGGGGACCCTACATCAGAGGGGAAGTGTTGGGGACATCTGAAAATTTTCTAATTGACACAGGAGCAATGAACAGTTCCGTTGCTCGATCATTGGTTCCAGGGGCAGCTCTGTCCGGGCAAAACAATGTTTCGGTGGGTTTTTCCGGAGTCCCCGTTGTAAGCCCCATCTCTAAACCTATCCCCTTTACGATTGGTCCAGCCACTATGGACACTCCTTTCTTATTGACATCGAATTGTGGAGAGAATCTGTTGGGATTGGATATGCTGAAAAGATTGAATGCTACTATACATTGTTCTGCGGATGGGGTCTATTTAACTATACGTCCCTCGGTAACACCTGTTAAACAATGTTTTACGAAAAATGAACGACTCCCACCAGAGTTCGATGGCGTCCCAACCTCCCTTTGGGCGATAGGGGACGCAGATATGGGTGAACTGGACATACCCCCAGTTCACATCACGTTGAAGCAAGGCGCTAAACTACCACGCATCCCACAGTACAAAATAGCACCGGCGGGGGAACGGGCTTTATTGCACATCATCCAGGAACTGATTGACAAAGGGGTTGTAGAAGAAACAAACGCCAATATTTGCAATAGCCCGATCCTCCCGATTTTGAAGAGGAACCATGACCAAGGGGAGATGGGTGCTGCCTATCGTTTTGTGATTGATTTGCGAGCCGTTAACAAAATTGTGGTGCCACAGTATCCTGTGGTGACCGATATCACTACCATTCTCACCATGATCCCTCCGACTGCACAGTACTTTTCGGTCATTGACCTGAAAAATGCTTTCTTCAGCATTCCTATCCACCCTGATAGCAGACAGATCTTCGGATTTTCAATATCCGGACGCAGTTTCCGCTTCTGTCGCGCTCCTCAAGGCTACACTGAAAGTCCGAGTATATATAGCCAGGCTCTGAAGGCTCTGTTGGATGACTTAGAATTGCCGGATGGCAATGTCCTCTTGCAATATGTAGATGACTTACTCATTGCATCTGACACAGAGGATGGATGTAAAAAAGCTACGGTTAAATTGTTGCACCATTTGGCTGTCAAGGGGAACAAGGTATCCTTATCTAAATTTCAGTATTGTCGAAAGGAGGTGACCTACTTAGGTCATCTCTTATCGAAGGAGGGTAGACGACTAACACCTGAACGTATTGCTACCATTTCTAACATGTCTGTACCTTGCACGCAGCGTGAAGTCCGCGCTTTTCTTGGCATCACATCTTACTGTCGCCAATGGATACCTAATTTTTCACTTCTGGCTAAACCTTTGTTGCATTTGACTACCAAAGATGTGCATGAACCCCTACCCTGGACGGATGAATGTCAGCTCTCTTTTGCCTCTCTAAAAACTGCTTTATGCTCTGCCCCTGTTCTGGGTACTCCAGATTATCGTAAACCTTTTGTACTATATGTACACGAGGTCGACGGTTGTTCATTATCTGTTTTAACGCAGGCCTTTGGAGGTAAGCAAAGACCGTGCGCCTATTTATCAGCAACATTGGATAATGTTGCAAGAGCACTTCCTAGCTGTCTGAGGGCTACGGCTGCAGTAGCAGTGGCCATCCGACAATCAGAAGGACTCGTTTTAAATTCCAATTTGACTGTAATGGTGCCGCATGCAGTAGACACCTTGCTAAATAAAACAAAAACGCAGCATCTTACGAGTGCACGCCTTACTGGATATGAGCTGACCTTATTTGCACCACATATTACGATTACTCGATGTGCAACACTGAACCCAGCCACATTGTTACCACTCCATACGAGTGAACAGGACACTAATTTACATGATTGCATATATCGCACAGAGGAAGAGACCAAGGGTAGAATTGACCTCACAGACACACCCTTAGATCAACCCCAGGGAGAGCTATATGTGGATGGTTCCTGTTTCAAACTAACAGATGGCACAACGACAGCTGCATATGCGATCACGACCCTGAAAACAGTTGTTGAAACACTTAGACTACCCCACCGATCAGCCCAAGCCGCTGAACTTATGGCCTTGTTACGAGCCTGTGAGCTGAGTGAGGGACTAGAGGTCAACATTTACACGGACAGCCAATACGCCTTTGGCGTAGCCCATAGTTTTGGGCGGCTGTGGAAAGAAAGGGGCTTCCTTACTTCACACGGTCAGAGAATACAGAATGGGCAGCTGGTTTTGAGGTTGTTGGATGCTCTCACTCTCCCCAAGAAAGTGGCTATTATCAAATGCAGTGCTCACAAAGTGATTGTGGATGAGGTAGGAGAAGGCAATGCTTTTGCAGACCAGGTGGCCAAGCAGACAGCACAGTCGCTGATGTCACCCATGTACGTCCATTCCTCTACTAGATGGGTGGGGGGAGACTGTGGATTATTTGATAATACTATGGAAAGTGTGAGAATACTACAGAAGGAAGCCACCTCAGCGGAACTAGAGAAATGGGAACAAGAGATAGGGAGATTGGATGAAAATAATTGTTGGATCGACTTGACTGAAAAGCAAAGATGGCTACTGCCCAATGCATTAGTACAGGCTGTGGTAACAATGGCACACGGACCAGCACACATAGGAGCAAAAGGTATCTGTGGGATCTTAGATCCAGTTTGGAATAATCCGAATATCCAACGGACGGCTGTCCGTTTGGTCCAATATTGCATGGTCTGCTTGCAGCATAATCCAGGAAAAGGAGAAACTGTTTTGGCCGGGAATTTCGCACCACCGGCATTGCCTTTTGAAGTGCTCCAAATGGATTATATTCATATGGACCGCGTCAATAATCTCAAATATGTACTGGTTGTAGTCTGTGCATTTAGCAAATGGGTTGAGGCATACCCTACTAAGGAGAACACAGCATTGGCAACTGCAAAAGCTCTCCTGAAAGAGTTTGTGCCTCGCTTCGGATTGCCTCGCTTGATCTGGTCGGACAACGGGCAACATTTCCATGGGGCCCTTGTGCGGCATATCTGCGAGGGCTTACACATACAACAAAAATTCCATGCTGCCCGACACCCCCAATCAGCAGGGCTCGTGGAGAAGTACAATGGCATTCTAAAATTGAAAATGGCAAAAATAAAGGAGAGTACGGGGTTGAACTGGCCTGACACTTTACCTCTAGCCCTTATGTCTTTACGTGTCACCCCGCACTCACGTTCGGGTCTCTCTCCATATGAGATACTGTTTGGGAGACCTGCTAACGTGTGGGGGGTACCTCGACCTCGTTCTTTTGCAGATATTGAATATCCTATGTTGATTGATTACCTGTATGCTTTGACTAAAGACCTTCGTTCTGTTCATCAGCAGGTAGCTTCTGTACTGCAGCCACTGCCAGAGGGCCCCGGTCATCGTTTACAGCCCGGCCAGTGGGTCCTGGTCAAAAAGTTCGAGCGGGACACCAGCTTGGCTCCTAGATGGTCTGAGCCACGGCAGATTTTGTTGGCCACCCGGACGGCGGTTAAAGTGGATGGCCGCAAGCATTGGATACATGTTTCGCATCTGAAACGGCTACCACTTCCACTCCCTGGTGAGCGGTCACGTCCAGGGGAAATTCTAACACAGGAAACTGAAAGAGCTGATGCATTTGTGCCCTTTTCTGACGCCTGCGAGATTGAGCGGAGGCTACAGGAAGGATCGGCGAGATCAGATGACTTGGTCTCCACTGAAGTTGCAAGTGAGCGTGCAATAGCGTTGAATTCTGTTTCAAGTACCCCAGACGACCAAACATCACCAGTACGGAAAGCCCCGGGTGTGCTCTTTTCTGACCCTGAAGTGTTGGGTCGTGAGCGATACAATCTTCGGCCCAGAAGGCCGACACACGGCGCCTCAGACCACATTGTCAGGAGATAGGGAAGGACTTCATTGCATAAGATAGGGTTTGCTAGACTACCGGTCTGAGCGCTGAGCAAGACACTGGACTGAACTCGTTGAGAGCTGGAACTTTTCAATCATTGTGCTCTGTTCAGAAAGAAGATTCTGTTCAAACGGATATGGCTTCTACCTTGGAATAGGGATACGAGTCTGCCTGTGAGACTCTGACGGACGCAGGAACGAAGAAACCCTCTGGCAGGTCGGACTGCTAGGCCTATTTCTGGACTTTTAGCTAGCAATGTACCCTTTTGGTCGTGTAATCCTAGAAGAAGAGTTTCCTATCGCGCCTAGACGCATACCTTTTTATGAGCCAATGTTTTCCACATGGACCACGAAGGTCAAAATAGCTTTTGTTGTAACTATAACTGTTATAGTAGCTGTGTTCATGAGTCTGTTTGTATACCTAGAACATAAATACCCATTACAAAGGTTTTTGCCCACTACTGCCGCACCTCCTGAACATTTCCTGTTTACCCTAGCGCCCCACAAGGAAAGGCATCGCCAAAAATATGCTAAAAATGTATTCATAGAAATGTTGCATCAGACGCACAATGTTACTAACGCCACGGATTGTTGGGTTTGTGGACTCCTGCCTACTGTAGTGCGCAATCATGATCTATTTCTCTCCCGCCCTCTGTCTTATCTAGGTAGTTGTGAAGCATGGTACAAACTGTTTCTGGCGATATACCGGCATGGGAGTGAGCATTTCAGGGATCTAGATGTCAATGAGCATAATATTATTCTTGATTATGTTCGAACACACTATGCTTATAATAGAACAGGACATGGGGATAAGGTGATAATTGACCCACAAGGTTGTATACAGCTGTACTTAGTGGCAATGAACAAAACTTGGTTACAAGATGAACTGTATGATTTTAAAGACTTTAATGCCACTCAATACTTTCAGATTTTCATCGAACGAAATGTTACCAGAGACCGCACTGTCCCCATCCCTATTTTGAATGTTTCTGCAGGATTTTGTGTGCAAGGGATAGGTAAGGTACAAATGGGGAATAGCATCTGCAATTATACCTATCGACTGCGAAAACGTATTAGCCCTCCTTTGATTACTCCCCACAATGTGTACTTCGTGTGTGGGGAACATGCATACACCTGGCTACCACGAAACTGGGGGGGACGCTGCTATCTGTCCTTTCTGTTTCCCCCTGTTTATGTGGCTCCCTCCAACTATCATAAAACGCATCAGTTATACCCGATGCGGTCGTATCATGGGAATACAGCCGCTCCAATCACAAGCACACCGATAGCAAGCTTCACCGAGGTGACCTCGAGCCATTCCCGTACTACGCTCTTACACAGAGCACGTAGACAGCTCGATATGACTGAAGTTGATCAGACAGATACTTCATTGCAGCAATTTACGGATTTCAGCAAGGGTCTAGTACCCTTTTGGGGGCCTATTTTCAATAGTAGGGAAATTAGGAGACTGTCTAGAATAGTGGAGAATGTCATTAATATCACTACTGATATTTTAACAAACCTAACGGTGGAAATTCAGGCTACTCGCCTTGTAGCGCTTCAAAATCGAATGGTTCTAGACGTTATCTTAGCTGATCGGGGTGGGGCATGCCGCGTCATCGGCAGTTCTTGTTGTGTATATATTCCTGACTCCGCCCCCTCCGTCCATCTAGCCATCCAGAAACTGCATCGCATTGCCTCCGAAATGCATGTTGACAATGGGTCTTGGTCATTGTCAGGTTGGTTTTGGGGACTTCTGGCCACATGGGGATGGAAGATAATGTTAATTTTAGGAGGAGCTGCTGCCATCATTTTTACGTGCTGTGTCTTGATGCACTGTGGTCCAGCCTGCTGTTCTTACTGTGCTTCCCGTATCACCACTCTGTGTGTCCCATCCCCTATCGCTGTTAAAGCCCAAATGCTGCAGAAAGAGGTACATGATATGATGGTCATCGATGAAGAAATATTCGAGGAGTAGATGTCTGTTGTCATTTAGCGCCACCACGCTAAAAGGAGGGTTTGAGGTACCAGAATCGATTCCTGATCACGTAGTATTGATAATCGATATGTTAGGATTAGCATGGTGTCACTAAACTCACACTGTAGACATGCATAATTAGTATTTACGGTATTTACTTTCACTTAGCTTCATGCCACGTTACGCTATATGAATACCATACTATGGCCTTCTTTAATATCGTACATGCACAGGCCTTATTCTCCCTTAGCTCTAAAAGCCCTGCTCCTGGGAAAGAAACCAACTGTTGCAGAAACTGCTGTTTCAGCTCGGTAGGCTCGGCAAGGTCGTAGTTAGCCGAGGAAGGGCCGATAAGCACATTCCGGGAGGGGTGCAGGGTGGTTTGTCTCTGAGAAGACAGAAGGGAGTCACCCGTCTGACCTTGCTGCCTGAGCGAAATCAGGAGCTCTTTGTGTGCCTTATATGGGTTTTCCTATTACTGTACTAGCTTGTACCAATTTGTATTTTTCCATGTTAGGCCATGCCGGTGCCAACGCAATTGTATATATGTGATGTGCTGACAATGTGCCAGCAGTCTTCTTGGCGGACCTTTTGGGTTAGGTCGCAAGGAGCTCCTCTGGCAGAGTTTTGTGTTTGTCTAATAAACGCTTGAACCTTCTACACTGCCGACCGACTGCTTATTGGTAATGGTAAGGGGATTTGGTAATGTAATGATTATTGTTGGGAGGGGATCATATAATTTTCGGTACTTCAGACACTGACACTCTCACTGACACTGATACTCTCACTGACACTCTCACTGAAACTCTCACTGACACTCTCACTGACACTCAATGACACTCTCACTGACACTCTCACTGACACTCACTGACACTCTTACTGACACTCACTGACACTCTCACTGACACTCACACTGAAACTGACACTCTCACTCTCACTGACACTGACACTCTCACTGAAACTCACTGACACTCTCACTGACACTTTGCACTGACACTCTCACTGACACTCTCACTGACACTCTCACTGACACTCTCACTGACACTCTCACTGACACTTTGCACTGACACTCTCACTGACACTCTCACTGACACTCTCACTGACACTGACACTCTCACTGACACACTCACTGACACACTCACTGACACTCTCACTGACACTCTCACTGACACTCTCACTGACACTCTCACTGACACTGACACCCTCACTGACACTTTCTCTGACACACTCACTGACACTCTCACTGACACTGACACTCTCAATGACACTCACTGACACACTCACTGACACTCTCACTGACACTGGCACTCTCACTGACACTGACACTCTCACTGACACTCTCACTGACACTCACTGACACTGACACTCTCACTGACACTCACTGACACTCTCATTGACACTGACACTCTCACTGACACTCACTGACACTCTCACTGACACTCACTGAAACTCACTGACACTCTTACTGATACTCTCACTGACACTCTCACTGACACTCTCACTGACACTCTCACTGACACTCAAGGACACTCACTGACACTCTCACTGACACTCACTGACACTCACTGACACTCTCACTGACACTCTCACTGACACTGACACTCTCACTGACACTTTCTCTGACACACTCACTGACACTCTCACTGACACTCTCACTGACACTCTCACTGACACTCTCACTGACACTTTGCACTGACACTCTCACTGACACTCTCACTGACACTCTCACTGACACTGACACTCTCACTGACACACTCACTGACACTCTCGCTGACACTCACTGACACTCTCACTGACACTCTCACTGACACTCTCACTGACACTGACACCCTCACTGACACTTTCTCTGACACACTCACTGACACTCTCACTGACACTGACACTCTCAATGACACTCACTGACACACTCACTGACACTCTCACTGACACTGGCACTCTCACTGACACTGACACTCTCACTGACACTCTCACTGACACTCTCACTGACACTCAAGGACACTCACTGACACTCTCACTGACACTCACTGACACTCTCACTGACACTCTCACTGACACCGACACTCTCACTGACACTTTCTCTGACACACTCACTGACACTCTTACTGACACTGACACTCTCAATGACACTCACTGACACTCTCACTGACACTCTCACTGACACTCACTGACCCTCTCACTGACACTCTCACTGACACTCTCACTGACACTGACACTCTCACTGACACTTTCTCTGACACGCTCACTGACACTCTCACTGACACTGACACTCTCAATGACACTCACTGACACACTCACTGACACTGGCACTCTCACTGACACTGACACTCTCACTGACACTCTCACTGACACTCACTGACACTCTCACTGACACTCCCACTGACACATTCACTGACACTCTCACTGACACTCTCACTGACACACTCACTGACACACTCACTGACACTCTCACTGACACTCTCACTGACACTCTCACTGACACTCTCACTGATGCTGACACTCTCATTGACACTCTCACTGACACTCTCACTGGCACTTTCACTGACACTCTCACTGACACTGACACTCTCACTGACACTCTCACTGACAATCTCATCGACCCTCTCACTGACACTCTCACTGACACTGACACTCTCACTGACACTCACTGACACTGACACTCTCACTGACACTGACAGTCTCACTGACACTGACACTCACTGACACGCTCACTGACACTCTCTCTGACACTCTCACTGACACTATCACTGACACTCAAGGACACTCACTGACACTCTCACTGACACTCTCACTGACACTCACTGACACTCTCACTGACACTCTCACTGACACTCTCACTGACACTGACACCCTCACTGACACTTTCTCTGACACTCTCACTGACACTCTCACTGACACTCTCACTGATGCTGACACTCTCATTGACACTCTCACTGACACTCTCACTGGCACTTTCACTGACACTCTCACTGACACTGACACTCTCACTGACACTCTCACTGACAATCTCATCGACCCTCTCACTGACACTCTCACTGACACTGACACTCTCACTGACACTCACTGACACTGACACTCTCACTGACACTGACAGTCTCACTGACACTGACACTCACTGACACGCTCACTGACACTCTCTCTGACACTCTCACTGACACTATCACTGACACTCAAGGACACTCACTGACACTCTCACTGACACTCTCACTGACACTCACTGACACTCTCACTGACACTCTCACTGACACTCTCACTGACACTGACACCCTCACTGACACTTTCTCTGACACACTCACTGACACTCTCACTGACACTGACACTCTCAATGACACTCACTGACACACTCACTGACACTCTCACTGACACTGGCACTCTCACTGACACTGACACTCTCACTGACACTCTCACTGACACTCACTGACACACTCATTGACACTGACACTCTCACTGACACTCTCACTGACACTCACTGACACTCTCATTGACACTGACACTCTTACTGACACTCACTGACACTCTCACCTGACACTCAATGAAACTCACTGACACTCTTACTGATACTCTCACTGACACTCTCACTGACACTCTCACTGACACTCAAGGACACTCACTGACACTCTCACTGACACTCACTGACACTCACTGACACTCTCACTGACACTCTCACTGACACTGACACTCTCACTGACACTTTCTCTGACACACTCACTGACACTCTTACTGACACTGACACTCTCAATGACACTCACTGACACTCTCGCTGACACTCTCACTGACACTTTCACTGACACTGACACTCTCACTGACACACTCACTGACACACTCACTGACACACTTACTGACACCCTCACTGACACTCTCACTGACACTCACTGACACTGACACTCTCATTCACACTCTCACTCACACTCACTGACACTGACACTCTCACTGACACTCTCACTGACACTGAAACTGACACTGAAACTGACACTGAAACTGACACTCTCACTGATTCTGACACTCTCACTGACACTCACTGACACTCTCACTGACACTCCCACTGACACATTCACTGACACTCCCACTGACACATTCACTGACACTCTCACTGACACTCTCACTGACACACTCACTGGCACACTCACTGACACTCTCACTGACACTCTCACTGACACTCTCACTGACACTCTCACTGACACTCTCACTGATGCTGACACTCTCATTGACACTCTCACTGACACTCTCACTGGCACTCTCACTGACACTCTCACTGACACTGACACTCTCACTGACACTCTCACTGACAATCTCATCGACCCTCTCACTGACACTCTCACTGACACTGACACTCTCACTGACACTCACTGACACTGACACTCTCACTGACACTGACAGTCTCACTGACACTCACTGACACGCTCACTGACACTCTCTCTGACACTCTCACTGACACTATCACTGACACTCAAGGACACTCACTGACACTCTCACTGACACTCTCACTGACACTTTCTCTGACACACTCACTGACACTCTCACTGACACTGACACTCTCAATGACACTCACTGACACTTTCTCTGACACACTCACTGACACTCTCACTGACACTGACACTCTCAATGACACTCACTGACACACTCACTGACACTCTCACTGACACTGGCACTCTCACTGACACTGACACTCTCACTGACACTCTCACTGACACTCACTGACACTCTCATTGACACTGACACTCTCACTGATACTCTCACTGACACTCACTGACACTCTCATTGACACTGACACTCTCACTGACACTCACTGACACTCTCACTGACACTCACTGAAACTCATTGACACTCTTACTGATACTCTCACTGACACTCTCACTGACACTCTCACTGACACTCTCACTGACACTCAAGGACACTCACTGACACTCTCACTGACACTCACTGACACTCACTGACACTCTCACTGACACTCTCACTGACACTGACACTCTCACTGACACTTTCTCTGACACACTCACTGACACTCTTACTGACACTGACACTCTGAATGACACTCACTGACACTCTCACTGACACTCTCACTGACACTCACTGACACTCTCACTGACACTCTCACTGACACTCTCACTGACACTGACACTCTCACTGACACTTTCTCTGACACACTCACTGACACTCTCACTGACACTGACACTCTCAATGACACTCACTGACACACTCACTGACACTCTCACTGACACTGGCACTCTCACTGACACTGACACTCTCACTGACACTCTCACTGACACTCACTGACACTCTCATTGACACTGATACTCTCACTGACACTCACTGACACTCTCACTGACACTCTCACTGAAACTCACTGACACTCTTACTGATACTCTCACTGACACTCTCACTGACACTTTCACTGACACTCTCACTGACTTTGACACACTTACTGATACACTCACTGACACACTCACTGTCACACTCACTGGCACACTCTCACTGACACAGACACTCTCACTGACACTGACACTCTCACTGACATTCTCATCGACACTCTCACTGACACTCTCACTGACACTGACACTCTCAATGACACTCTCACTGACACTCTCACTGACACTCTCACTGACACTCTCACTGACACTGACACTCTCACTGACACTCACTGACACACTCACTGACACTCTCACTGACACTGACACTGACACTGACACTTTCGCTGATACACTCACTGACACTCTCACTGACACTCTCACTGACACCGACACTCTCATGGACACTCACTGACACTCACTGACACTCTCACTGACACTCTCACTGATACTCTCACTGACACTGACACTCTCACAGACACTCTCACTGACACTGACACTCACTCACACTCTCACTCACACTCACTGACACTCTCACTGAGACTCTCACTGACACTCTCACTGACACTCATTGACACTCTCACTGAACCTCACTGACACTCTCACTGGCACTCTCACTGACACTTTCACTGACACTCTCACTGACACTGACACTCTCACTGACACTGATACTCTCACTGACACTCTCACTGAAACTCTCACTGACACTGACACTCTCACTGACACTCTCACTGACACTCTCACTGACACTCTCACTGACACTCTCACTGACACTCTCACTGACACTCTCACTGACACTCACACTGAAACTGACACTGAAACTGACACTCTCACTGATTCTGACACTCTCACTGAAACTCTCACTGACACTCACTGACACTCTCACTGACACTCACTGACACTCTCACTGACACTCACTGACACTCTCACTTACACTCTCACTGACACTCTCACTGACACTCTCACTGACACTCCCACTGACACTCTCACTGACACTCCCACTGACACTCTCACTGACACTCTCACTGACACTCTCACTGACACTCTCACTGACACACTCACTGACACACTCACTGACACTCTCACTGACACTCTCACTGATGCTGACACTCTCATTGACACTCTCACTGACACTCTCACTGGCACTCTCACTGACACTCTCACTGACACTGACACTCTCATTGACACTCTCACTGACACTGACACTCTCACTGACAATATCATCGACCCTCTCACTGACACTCTCACTGACACTGACACTCTCACTGACACTCACTGACACTGACACTCTCACTGACACTGACAGTCTCACTGACACTGACACTCTCACTGACACGCTCACTGACACTCTCTCTGACACTGGCACTCTCACTGACACTGACACTCTCACTGACACTCTCACTCACACTCACTGACACTCTCATTGACACTGACACTCTCACCGACACTCACTGACACTCTCACTAACACCCTCACTGAAACTCACTGACACTTTTACTGATACTCTCACTGACACTCTCACTGACACTTTCACTGACACTCTCACTGACACTGACACTCTCACTGACACTGGCACTCTCACTGAGTTTCTCATCGACACTCTCACCGACACTCTCACTGACACTGACACTCTCAATGACACTCAAGGACACTCACTGACACTCTCACTGACACTCTCACTGACACTCACTGACACTCTCACTGACACTCTCACTGACACTGACACTCTCACTGACACTTTCTCTGACACACTCACTGACACTCTCACTGACACTGACACTCTCAATGACACTCACTGACACACTCACTGACACTCTCACTGACACTGGCACTCTCACTGACACTGACACTCTCACTGACACTCTCACTGACACTCACTGACACTCTCATTGACACTGACACTCTCACTGACACTCACTGACACTCTCACTGACACTCTCACTGTAACTCACTGACACTCTTACTGATACTCTCACTGACACTCTCACTGACACTTTCACTGACACTCTCACTGACACTGACACACTCACCGACACACTCACTGACACACTCACTGTCACACTCACTGGCACACTCTCACTGACACTGACACTCTCACTGACACTGACACTCTCACTGACATTCTCATCGACACTCTCACTGACACTCTCACTGACACTGACACTCTCAATGACACTCTCACTGACACTCTCACTGACACTCTCACTGACACTGACACTCTCACTGACACTCACTGACACACTCACTGACACTCTCACTGACACCGACACTCTCATGGACACTCACTGACACTCACTGACACTCTCACTGACACTCTCACTGATACTCTCACTGACACTGACACTCTCACAGACACTCTCACTCACACTGACACTCACTCAGACTCTCACTCACACTCACTGACACTCTCACTGAAACTCTCACTGAACCTCACTGACACTCTCACTGGCACTCTCACTGACACTTTCACTGACACTCTCACTGACACTGACACTCTCACTGACACTGATACTCTCACTGACACTCTCACTGAAACTCTCACTGACACTCTCACTGACACTCAATGACACTCTCACTGACACTCTCCCTGACACTCACTGACACTCTTACTGACACTCACTGACACTCTCACTGACACTCACACTGAAACTGACACTCTCACTCTCACTGACACTGACACTCTCACTGAAACTCACTGACACTCTCACTGACACTTTGCACTGACACTCTCACTGACACTCTCACTGACACTCTCACTGACACTCTCACTGACACTCTCACTGACACTTTGCACTGACACTCTCACTGACACTCTCACTGACACTCTCACTGACACTGACACTCTCACTGACACACTCACTGACACACTCACTGACACTCTCACTGACACTCTCACTGACACTCTCACTGACACTGACACCCTCACTGACACTTTCTCTGACACACTCACTGACACTCTCACTGACACTGACACTCTCAATGACACTCACTGACACACTCACTGACACTCTCACTGACACTGGCACTCTCACTGACACTGACACTCTCACTGACACTCTCACTGACACTCACTGACACTCTCACTGACACTCACTGACACTCTCATTGACACTGACACTCTCACTGACACTCACTGACACTCTCACTGACACTCACTGAAACTCACTGACACTCTTACTGATACTCTCACTGACACTCTCACTGACACTCTCACTGACACTCTCACTGACACTCAAGGACACTCACTGACACTCTCACTGACACTCACTGACACTCACTGACACTCTCACTGACACTCTCACTGACACTGACACTCTCACTGACACTTTCTCTGACACACTCACTGACACTCTCACTGACACTCTCACTGACACTCTCACTGACACTCTCACTGACACTCTCACTGACACTTTGCACTGACACTCTCACTGACACTCTCACTGACACTCTCACTGACACTGACACTCTCACTGACACACTCACTGACACTCTCACTGACACTCACTGACACTCTCACTGACACTCTCACTGACACTCTCACTGACACTGACACCCTCACTGACACTTTCTCTGACACACTCACTGACACTCTCACTGACACTGACACTCTCAATGACACTCACTGACACACTCACTGACACTCTCACTGACACTGGCACTCTCACTGACACTGACACTCTCACTGACACTCTCACTGACACTCTCACTGACACTCAAGGACACTCACTGACACTCTCACTGACACTCACTGACACTCTCACTGACACTCTCACTGACACCGACACTCTCACTGACACTTTCTCTGACACACTCACTGACACTCTTACTGACACTGACACTCTCAATGACACTCACTGACACTCTCACTGACACTCTCACTGACACTCACTGACCCTCTCACTGACACTCTCACTGACACTCTCACTGACACTGACACTCTCACTGACACTTTCTCTGACACGCTCACTGACACTCTCACTGACACTGACACTCTCAATGACACTCACTGACACACTCACTGACACTGGCACTCTCACTGACACTGACACTCTCACTGACACTCTCACTGACACTCACTGACACTCTCACTGACACTCCCACTGACACATTCACTGACACTCTCACTGACACTCTCACTGACACACTCACTGACACACTCACTGACACTCTCACTGACACTCTCACTGACACTCTCACTGACACTCTCACTGATGCTGACACTCTCATTGACACTCTCACTGACACTCTCACTGGCACTTTCACTGACACTCTCACTGACACTGACACTCTCACTGACACTCTCACTGACAATCTCATCGACCCTCTCACTGACACTCTCACTGACACTGACACTCTCACTGACACTCACTGACACTGACACTCTCACTGACACTGACAGTCTCACTGACACTGACACTCACTGACACGCTCACTGACACTCTCTCTGACACTCTCACTGACACTATCACTGACACTCAAGGACACTCACTGACACTCTCACTGACACTCTCACTGACACTCACTGACACTCTCACTGACACTCTCACTGACACTCTCACTGACACTGACACCCTCACTGACACTTTCTCTGACACACTCACTGACACTCTCACTGACACTGACACTCTCAATGACACTCACTGACACACTCACTGACACTCTCACTGACACTGGCACTCTCACTGACACTGACACTCTCACTGACACTCTCACTGACACTCACTGACACACTCATTGACACTGACACTCTCACTGACACTCTCACTGACACTCACTGACACTCTCATTGACACTGACACTCTCACTGACACTCACTGACACTCTCACCTGACACTCAATGAAACTCACTGACACTCTTACTGATACTCTCACTGACACTCTCACTGACACTCTCACTGACACTCAAGGACACTCACTGACACTCTCACTGACACTCACTGACACTCACTGACACTCTCACTGACACTCTCACTGACACTGACACTCTCACTGACACTTTCTCTGACACACTCACTGACACTCTTACTGACACTGACACTCTCAATGACACTCACTGACACTCTCGCTGACACTCTCACTGACACTTTCACTGACACTGACACTCTCACTGACACACTCACTGACACACTCACTGACACACTTACTGACACCCTCACTGACACTCTCACTGACACTCACTGACACTGACACTCTCATTCACACTCTCACTCACACTCACTGACACTGACACTCTCACTGACACTCTCACTGACACTGAAACTGACACTGAAACTGACACTGAAACTGACACTCTCACTGATTCTGACACTCTCACTGAAACTCTCACTGACACGCACTGACACTCTCACTGCCACTCACTGACACTCTCACTGACACTCACTGACACTCTCACTGACACTCCCACTGACACATTCACTGACACTCCCACTGACACATTCACTGACACTCTCACTGACACTCTCACTGACACACTCACTGGCACACTCACTGACACTCTCACTGACACTCTCACTGACACTCTCACTGACACTCTCACTGACACTCTCACTGATGCTGACACTCTCATTGACACTCTCACTGACACTCTCACTGGCACTCTCACTGACACTCTCACTGACACTGACACTCTCACTGACACTCTCACTGACAATCTCATCGACCCTCTCACTGACACTCTCACTGACACTGACACTCTCACTGACACTCACTGACACTGACACTCTCACTGACACTGACAGTCTCACTGACACTCACTGACACGCTCACTGACACTCTCTCTGACACTCTCACTGACACTATCACTGACACTCAAGGACACTCACTGACACTCTCACTGACACTCTCACTGACACTCACTGACACTCTCACTGACACTCTCACTGACACTCTCACTGACACTGACACCCTCACTGACACTTTCTCTGACACACTCACTGACACTCTCACTGACACTGACACTCTCAATGACACTCACTGACACACTCACTGACACTCTCACTGACACTGGCACTCTCACTGACACTGACACTCTCACTGACACTCTCACTGACACTCACTGACACTCTCATTGACACTGACACTCTCACTGATACTCTCACTGACACTCACTGACACTCTCATTGACACTGACACTCTCACTGACACTCACTGACACTCTCACTGACACTCACTGAAACTCATTGACACTCTTACTGATACTCTCACTGACACTCTCACTGACACTCTCACTGACACTCTCACTGACACTCAAGGACACTCACTGACACTCTCACTGACACTCACTGACACTCTCACTGACACTCTCACTGACACTGACACTCTCACTGACACTTTCTCTGACACACTCACTGACACTCTTACTGACACTGACACTCTGAATGACACTCACTGACACTCTCACTGACACTCTCACTGACACTCACTGACACTCTCACTGACACTCTCACTGACACTCTCACTGACACTGACACTCTCACTGACACTTTCTCTGACACACTCACTGACACTCTCACTGACACTGACACTCTCAATGACACTCACTGACACACTCACTGACACTCTCACTGACACTGGCACTCTCACTGACACTGACACTCTCACTGACACTCTCACTGACACTCACTGACACTCTCATTGACACTGATACTCTCACTGACACTCACTGACACTCTCACTGACACTCTCACTGAAACTCACTGACACTCTTACTGATACTCTCACTGACACTCTCACTGACACTTTCACTGACACTCTCACTGACTTTGACACGCTCACTGACACTCTCACTGACACTGACACTCTCAATGACACTCACTGACACACTCACTGACACTGGCACTCTCACTGACACTGACACTCTCACTGACACTCTCACTGACACTCACTGACACTCTCACTGACACTCCCACTGACACATTCACTGACACTCTCACTGACACTCTCACTGACACTCTCACTGACACTGACACTCTCACTGACACACTCACTGACACACTCACTGACACTCTCACTGACACTCTCACTGACACTCTCACTGACACTGACACCCTCACTGACACTTTCTCTGACACACTCACTGACACTCTCACTGACACTGACACTCTCAATGACACTCACTGACACACTCACTGACACTCTCACTGACACTGGCACTCTCACTGACACTGACACTCTCACTGACACTCTCACTGACACTCACTGACACTCTCACTGACACTCACTGACACTCTCATTGACACTGACATTCTCACTGACACTCACTGACACTCTCACTGACACTCACTGAAACTCACTGACACTCTTACTGATACTCTCACTGACACTCTCACTGACACTCTCACTGACACTCTCACTGACACTCAAGGACACTCACTGACACTCTCACTGACACTCACTGACACTCACTGACACTCTCACTGACACTCTCACTGACACTGACACTCTCACTGACACTTTCTCTGACACACTCACTGACACTCTCACTGACACTCTCACTGACACTCTCACTGACACTCTCACTGACACTCTCACTGACACTTTGCACTGACACTCTCACTGACACTCTCACTGACACTCTCACTGACACTGACACTCTCACTGACACACTCACTGACACTCTCGCTGACACTCACTGACACTCTCACTGACACTCTCACTGACACTCTCACTGACACTGACACCCTCACTGACACTTTCTCTGACACACTCACTGACACTGTCACTGACACTGACACTCTCCATGACACTCACTGACACACTCACTGACACTCTCACTGACACTGGCACTCTCACTGACATTGACACTCTCACTGACACTCTCACTGACACTCTCACTGACACTCAAGGACACTCACTGACACTCTCACTGACACTCACTGACACTCTCACTGACACTCTCACTGACACCGACACTCTCACTGACACTTTCTCTGACACACTCACTGACACTCTTACTGACACTGACACTCTCAATGACACTCACTGACACTCTCACTGACACTCTCACTGACACTCACTGACCCTCTCACTGACACTCTCACTGACACTCTCACTGACACTGACACTCTCACTGACACTTTCTCTGACACGCTCACTGACACTCTCACTGACACTGACACTCTCAATGACACTCACTGACACACTCACTGACACTGGCACTCTCACTGACACTGACACTCTCACTGACACTCTCACTGACACTCACTGACACTCTCACTGACACTCCCACTGACACATTCACTGACACTCTCACTGACACTCTCACTGACACACTCACTGACACACTCACTGACACTCTCACTGACACTCTCACTGACACTCTCACTGATGCTGACACTCTCACTGATGCTGACACTCTCACTGGCACTTTCACTGACACTCTCACTGACACTGACACTCTCACTGACACTCTCACTGACAATCTCATCGACCCTCTCACTGACACTCTCACTGACACTGACACTCTCACTGACACTCACTGACACTGACACTCTCACTGACACTGACAGTCTCACTGACACTGACACTCACTGACACGCTCACTGACACTCTCTCTGACACTCTCACTGACACTATCACTGACACTCAAGGACACTCACTGACACTCTCACTGACACTCTCACTGACACTCACTGACACTCTCACTGACACTCTCACTGACACTCTCACTGACACTGACACCCTCACTGACACTTTCTCTGACACACTCACTGACACTCTCACTGACACTGACACTCTCAATGACACTCACTGACACACTCACTGACACTCTCACTGACACTGGCACTCTCACTGACACTGACACTCTCACTGACACTCTCACTGACACTCACTGACACACTCATTGACACTGACACTCTCACTGACACTCTCACTGACACTCACTGACACTCTCATTGACACTGACACTCTCACTGACACTCACTGACACCCTCACCTGACACTCAATGAAACTCACTGACACTCTTACTGATACTCTCACTGACACTCTCACTGACACTCTCACTGACACTCAAGGACACTCACTGACACTCTCACTGACACTCACTGACACTCACTGACACTCTCACTGACACTCTCACTGACACTGACACTCTCACTGCCACTTTCTCTGACACACTCACTGACACTCTTACTGACACTGACACTCTCAATGACACTCACTGACACTCTCGCTGACACTCTCACTGACACTTTCACTGACACTGACACTCTCACTGACACACTCACTGACACACTCACTGACACACTTACTGACACCCTCACTGACACTCTCACTGACACTCACTGACACTGACACTCTCATTCACACTCTCACTCACACTCACTGACACTGACACTCTCACTGACACTCTCACTGACACTGAAACTGACACTGAAACTGACACTGAAACTGACACTCTCACTGATTCTGACACTCTCACTGAAACTCTCACTGACACGCACTGACACTCTCACTGCCACTCACTGACACTCTCACTGACACTCACTGACACTCTCACTGACACTCCCACTGACACATTCACTGACACTCCCACTGACACATTCACTGACACTCTCACTGACACTCTCACTGACACACTCACTGGCACACTCACTGACACTCTCACTGACACTCTCACTGACACTCTCACTGACACTCTCACTGACACTCTCACTGATGCTGACACTCTCATTGACACTCTCACTGACACTCTCACTGGCACTCTCACTGACACTCTCACTGACACTGACACTCTCACTGACACTCTCACTGACAATCTCATCGACCCTCTCACTGACACTCTCACTGACACTGACACTCTCACTGACACTCACTGACACTGACACTCTCACTGACACTGACAGTCTCACTGACACTCACTGACACGCTCACTGACACTCTCTCTGACACTCTCACTGACACTATCACTGACACTCAAGGACACTCACTGACACTCTCACTGACACTCTCACTGACACTCACTGACACTCTCACTGACACTCTCACTGACACTCTCACTGACACTGACACCCTCACTGACACTTTCTCTGACACACTCACTGACACTCTCACTGACACTGACACTCTCAATGACACTCACTGACACACTCACTGACACTCTCACTGACACTGGCACTCTCACTGACACTGACACTCTCACTGACACTCACTGACACTCTCATTGACACTGACACTCTCACTGATACTCTCACTGACACTCACTGACACTCTCATTGACACTGACACTCTCACTGACACTCACTGACACTCTCACTGACACTCACTGAAACTCATTGACACTCTTACTGATACTCTCACTGACACTCTCACTGACACTCTCACTGACACTCTCACTGACACTCAAGGACACTCACTGACACTCTCACTGACACTCACTGACACTCACTGACACTCTCACTGACACTCTCACTGACACTGACACTCTCACTGACACTTTCTCTGACACACTCACTGACACTCTTACTGACACTGACACTCTCAATGACACTCACTGACACTCTTACTGATACTCTCACTGACACTCTCACTGACACTCTCACTGACACTCTCACTGACACTCAAGGACACTCACTGACACTCTCACTGACACTCACTGACACTCACTGACACTCTCACTGACACTCTCACTGACACTGACACTCTCACTGACACTTTCTCTGACACACTCACTGACACTCTTACTGACACTGACACTCTCAATGACACTCACTGACACTCTCGCTGACACTCTCACTGACACTTTCACTGACACTGACACTGACACTCTCACTGACACACTCACTGACACACTCACTGACACACTTACTGACACCCTCACTGACACTCTCACTGACACTCACTGACACTGACACTCTCATTCACACTCTCACTCACACTCACTGACACTGACACTCTCACTGACACTGAAACTGACACTGAAACTGACACTGAAACTGACACTCTCACTGATTCTGACACTCTCACTGAAACTCTCACTGACACGCACTGACACTCTCACTGCCACTCACTGACACTCTCACTGACACTCACTGACACTCTCACTGACACTCCCACTGACACATTCACTGACACTCCCACATTCACTGACACTCTCACTGACACTCTCACTGACACACTCACTGGCACACTCACTGACACTCTCATTGACACTCTCACTGACACTCTCACTGACACTCTCACTGACACTCTCACTGATGCTGACACTCTCATTGACACTCTCACTGACACTCACTGGCACTCTCACTGACACTCTCACTGACACTCTCACTGACACTCTCACTGACACTGACACTCTCACTGACACTCTCACTGACAATCTCATCGACCCTCTCACTGACACTCTCACTGACACTGACACTCTCACTGACACTCACTGACACTGACACTCTCACTGACACTGACAGTCTCACTGACACTCACTGACACGCTCACTGACACTCTCTCTGACACTCTCACTGACACTATCACTGACACTCAAGGACACTCACTGACACTCTCACTGACACTCTCACTGACACTCACTGACACTCTCACTGACACTCTCACTGACACTCTCACTGACACTGACACCCTCACTGACACTTTCTCTGACACACTCACTGACACTCTCACTGACACTGACACTCTCAATGACACTCACTGACACACTCACTGACACTCTCACTGACACTGGCACTCTCACTGACACTGACACTCTCACTGACACTCTCACTGACACTCACTGACACTCTCATTGACACTGACACTCTCACTGATACTCTCACTGACACTCACTGACACTCTCATTGACACTGACACTCTCACTGACACTCACTGACACTCTCACTGACACTCAATGAAACTCATTGACACTCTTACTGATACTCTCACTGACACTCTCACTGACACTCTCACTGACACTCAAGGACACTCACTGACACTCTCACTGACACTCACTGACACTCACTGACACTCTCACTGACACTCTCACTGACACTGACACTCTCACTGACACTTTCTCTGACACACTCACTGACACTCTTACTGACACTGACACTCTGAATGACACTCACTGACACTCTCACTGACACTCTCACTGACACTCACTGACACTCTCACTGACACTCTCACTGACACTCTCACTGACACTGACACTCTCACTGACACTTTCTCTGACACACTCACTGACACTCTCACTGACACTGACACTCTCAATGACACTCACTGACACACTCACTGACACTCTCACTGACACTGGCACTCTCACTGACACTGACACTCTCACTGACACTCTCACTGACACTCACTGACACTCTCATTGACACTGATACTCTCACTGACACTCACTGACACTCTCACTGACACTCTCACTGAAACTCACTGACACTCTTACTGATACTCTCACTGACACTCTCACTGACACTTTCACTGACACTCTCACTGACTTTGACACACTCACTGATACACTCACTGACACACTCACTGTCACACTCACTGGCACACTCTCACTGACACAGACACTCTCACTGACACTGACACTCTCACTGACATTCTCATCGACACTCTCACTGACACTCTCACTGACACTGACACTCTCAATGACACTCTCACTGACACTCTCACTGACACTCTCACTGACACTGACACTCTCACTGACACTCACTGACACACTCACTGACACTCTCACTGACACTCTCACTGACACTGACACTGACACTGACACTTTCGCTGATACACTCACTGACACTCTCACTGACACCGACACTCTCATGGACACTCACTGACACTCACTGACACTCTCACTGACACTCTCACTGATACTCTCACTGACACTGACACTCTCACAGACACTCTCACTGACACTGACACTCACTCACACTCTCACTCACACTCACTGACACTCTCACTGAGACTCTCACTGACACTCACTGACACTCTCACTGACACTCATTGACACTCTCACTGAACCTCACTGACACTCTCACTGGCACTCTCACTGACACTTTCACTGACACTCTCACTGACACTGACACTCTCACTGACACTGATACTCTCACTGACACTCTCACTGAAACTCTCACTGACACTGACACTCTCACTGACACTCTCACTGACACTCAATGACACTCTCACTGACACTCTCACTGACACTCTCACTGACACTCTCACTGACACTCTCACTGACACTCACACTGAAACTGACACTGAAACTGACACTCTCACTGATTCTGACACTCTCACTGAAACTCTCACTGACACTCACTGACACTCTCACTGACACTCACTGACACTCTCATTGACACTGACACTCTCACTGACACTCACTGACACTCTCACTGACACTCACTGAAACTCACTGACACTCTTACTGATACTCTCACTGACACTCTCACTGACACTCTCACTGACACTCTCACTGACACTCAAGGACACTCACTGACACTCTCACTGACACTCACTGACACTCACTGACACTCTCACTGACACTCTCACTGACACTGACACTCTCACTGACACTTTCTCTGACACACTCACTGACACTCTCACTGACACTCTCACTGACACTCTCACTGACACTCTCACTGACACTCTCACTGACACTTTGCACTGACACTCTCACTGACACTCTCACTGACACTCTCACTGACACTGACACTCTCACTGACACACTCACTGACACTCTCGCTGACACTCACTGACACTCTCACTGACACTCTCACTGACACTCTCACTGACACTGACACCCTCACTGACACTTTCTCTGACACACTCACTGACACTCTCACTGACACTGACACTCTCAATGACACTCACTGACACACTCACTGACACTCTCACTGACACTGGCACTCTCACTGACACTGACACTCTCACTGACACTCTCACTGACACTCTCACTGACACTCAAGGACACTCACTGACACTCTCACTGACACTCACTGACACTCTCACTGACACTCTCACTGACACCGACACTCTCACTGACACTTTCTCTGACACACTCACTGACACTCTTACTGACACTGACACTCTCAATGACACTCACTGACACTCTCACTGACACTCTCACTGACACTCACTGACCCTCTCACTGACACTCTCACTGACACTCTCACTGACACTGACACTCTCACTGACACTTTCTCTGACACGCTCACTGACACTCTCACTGACACTGACACTCTCAATGACACTCACTGACACACTCACTGACACTGGCACTCTCACTGACACTGACACTCTCACTGACACTCTCACTGACACTCACTGACACTCTCACTGACACTCCCACTGACACATTCACTGACACTCTCACTGACACTCTCACTGACACACTCACTGACACACTCACTGACACTCTCACTGACACTCTCACTGACACTCTCACTGACACTCTCACTGATGCTGACACTCTCATTGACACTCTCACTGACACTCTCACTGGCACTTTCACTGACACTCTCACTGACACTGACACTCTCACTGACACTCTCACTGACAATCTCATCGACCCTCTCACTGACACTCTCACTGACACTCACTGACACTGACACTCTCACTGACACTGACAGTCTCACTGACACTGACACTCACTGACACGCTCACTGACACTCTCTCTGACACTCTCACTGACACTATCACTGACACTCAAGGACACTCACTGACACTCTCACTGACACTCTCACTGACACTCACTGACACTCTCACTGACACTCTCACTGACACTCTCACTGACACTGACACCCTCACTGACACTTTCTCTGACACACTCACTGACACTCTCACTGACACTGACACTCTCAATGACACTCACTGACACACTCACTGACACTCTCACTGACACTGGCACTCTCACTGACACTGACACTCTCACTGACACTCTCACTGACACTCACTGACACACTCATTGACACTGACACTCTCACTGACACTCTCACTGACACTCACTGACACTCTCATTGACACTGACACTCTCACTGACACTCACTGACACTCTCACCTGACACTCAATGAAACTCACTGACACTCTTACTGATACTCTCACTGACACTCTCACTGACACTCTCACTGACACTCAAGGACACTCACTGACACTCTCACTGACACTCACTGACACTCACTGATACTCTCACTGACACTCTCACTGACACTGACACTCTCACTGACACTTTCTCTGACACACTCACTGACACTCTTACTGACACTGACACTCTCAATGACACTCACTGACACTCTCGCTGACACTCTCACTGACACTTTCACTGACACTGACACTCTCACTGACACACTCACTGACACACTTACTGACACCCTCACTGACACTCTCACTGACACTCACTGACACTGACACTCTCATTCACACTCTCACTCACACTCACTGACACTGACACTCTCACTGACACTCTCACTGACACTGAAACTGACACTGAAACTGACACTGAAACTGACACTCTCACTGATTCTGACACTCTCACTGAAACTCTCACTGACACGCACTGACACTCTCACTGCCACTCACTGACACTCTCACTGACACTCACTGACACTCTCACTGACACTCCCACTGACACATTCACTGACACTCCCACTGACACATTCACTGACACTCTCACTGACACTCTCACTGACACACTCACTGGCACACTCACTGACACTCTCACTGACACTCACACTGACACTCTCACTGACACTCTCACTGATGCTGACACTCTCATTGACACTCTCACTGACACTCTCACTGGCACTCTCACTGACACTGACACTCTCACTGACACTCTCACTGACACTCACTGACACTCTCACTGACACTCCCACTGACACATTCACTGACACTCTCACTGACACACTCACTGACACACTCACTGACACTCTCACTGACACTCTCACTGACACTCTCACTGACACTCTCACTGATGCTGACACTCTCATTGACACTCTCACTGACACTCTCACTGGCACTTTCACTGACACTCTCACTGACACTGACACTCTCACTGACACTCTCACTGACAATCTCATCGACCCTCTCACTGACACTCTCACTGACACTGACACTCTCACTGACACTCACTGACACTGACACTCTCACTGACACTGACACTCTCACTGACACTCTCACTGACACTCACTGACACTCTCACTGACACTCCCACTGACACATTCACTGACACTCTCACTGACACTCTCACTGACACACTCACTGACACACTCACTGACACTCTCACTGACACTCTCACTGACACTCTCACTGACACTCTCACTGATGCTGACACTCTCATTGACACTCTCACTGACACTCTCACTGGCACTTTCACTGACACTCTCACTGACACTGACACTCTCACTGACACTCTCACTGACAATCTCATCGACCCTCTCACTGACACTCTCACTGACACTGACACTCTCACTGACACTCACTGACACTGACACTCTCACTGACACTGACAGTCTCACTGACACTGACACTCACTGACACGCTCACTGACACTCTCTCTGACACTCTCACTGACACTATCACTGACACTCAAGGACACTCACTGACACTCTCACTGACACTCTCACTGACACTCACTGACACTCTCACTGACACTCTCACTGACACTCTCACTGACACTGACACCCTCACTGACACTTTCTCTGACACACTCACTGACACTCTCACTGACACTGACACTCTCAATGACACTCACTGACACACTCACTGACACTCTCACTGACACTGGCACTCTCACTGACACTGACACTCTCACTGACACTCTCACTGACACTCACTGACATACTCATTGACACTGACACTCTCACTGACACTCTCACTGACACTCACTGACACTCTCATTGACACTGACACTCTCACTGACACTCACTGACACTCTCACCTGACACTCAATGAAACTCACTGACACTCTTACTGATACTCTCACTGACACTCTCACTGACACTCTCACTGACACTCAAGGACACTCACTGACACTCTCACTGACACTCACTGACACTCACTGACACTCTCACTGACACTCTCACTGACACTGACACTCTCACTGACACTTTCTCTGACACACTCACTGACACTCTTACTGACACTGACACTCTCAATGACACTCACTGACACTCTCGCTGACACTCTCACTGACACTTTCACTGACACTGACACTCTCACTGACACACTCACTGACACACTCACTGACACACTTACTGACACCCTCACTGACACTCTCACTGACACTCACTGACACTGACACTCTCATTCACACTCTCACTCACACTCACTGACACTGACACTCTCACTGACACTCTCACTGACACTGAAACTGACACTGAAACTGACACTGAAACTGACACTCTCACTGATTCTGACACTCTCACTGAAACTCTCACTGACACGCACTGACACTCTCACTGCCACTCACTGACACTCTCACTGACACTCACTGACACTCTCACTGACACTCCCACTGACACATTCACTGACACTCCCACTGACACATTCACTGACACTCTCACTGACACTCTCACTGACACACTCACTGGCACACTCACTGACACTCTCACTGACACTCTCACTGACACTCTCACTGACACTCTCACTGACACTCTCACTGATGCTGACACTCTCATTGACACTCTCACTGACACTCTCACTGGCACTCTCACTGACACTCTCACTGACACTGACACTCTCACTGACACTCTCACTGACAATCTCATCGACCCTCTCACTGACACTCTCACTGACACTGACACTCTCACTGACACTCACTGACACTGACACTCTCACTGACACTGACAGTCTCACTGACACTCACTGACACGCTCACTGACACTCTCTCTGACACTCTCACTGACACTATCACTGACACTCAAGGACACTCACTGACACTCTCACTGACACTCTCACTGACACTCACTGACACTCTCACTGACACTCTCACTGACACTCTCACTGACACTGACACCCTCACTGACACTTTCTCTGACACACTCACTGACACTCTCACTGACACTGACACTCTCAATGACACTCACTGACACACTCACTGACACTCTCACTGACACTGGCACTCTCACTGACACTGACACTCTCACTGACACTCTCACTGACACTCACTGACACTCTCATTGACACTGACACTCTCACTGATACTCTCACTGACACTCACTGACACTCTCATTGACACTGACACTCTCACTGACACTCACTGACACTCTCACTGACACTCACTGAAACTCATTGACACTCTTACTGATACTCTCACTGACACTCTCACTGACACTCTCACTGACACTCTCACTGACACTCAAGGACACTCACTGACACTCTCACTGACACTCACTGACACTCTCACTGACACTCTCACTGACACTGACACTCTCACTGACACTTTCTCTGACACACTCACTGACACTCTTACTGACACTGACACTCTGAATGACACTCACTGACACTCTCACTGACACTCTCACTGACACTCACTGACACTCTCACTGACACTCTCACTGACACTCTCACTGACACTGACACTCTCACTGACACTTTCTCTGACACACTCACTGACACTCTCACTGACACTGACACTCTCAATGACACTCACTGACACACTCACTGACACTCTCACTGACACTGGCACTCTCACTGACACTGACACTCTCACTGACACTCTCACTGACACTCACTGACACTCTCATTGACACTGATACTCTCACTGACACTCACTGACACTCTCACTGACACTCTCACTGAAACTCACTGACACTCTTACTGATACTCTCACTGACACTCTCACTGACACTTTCACTGACACTCTCACTGACTTTGACACGCTCACTGACACTCTCACTGACACTGACACTCTCAATGACACTCACTGACACACTCACTGACACTGGCACTCTCACTGACACTGACACTCTCACTGACACTCTCACTGACACTCACTGACACTCTCACTGACACTCCCACTGACACATTCACTGACACTCTCACTGACACTCTCACTGACACTCTCACTGACACTGACACTCTCACTGACACACTCACTGACACACTCACTGACACTCTCACTGACACTCTCACTGACACTCTCACTGACACTGACACCCTCACTGACACTTTCTCTGACACACTCACTGACACTCTCACTGACACTGACACTCTCAATGACACTCACTGACACACTCACTGACACTCTCACTGACACTGGCACTCTCACTGACACTGACACTCTCACTGACACTCTCACTGACACTCACTGACACTCTCACTGACACTCACTGACACTCTCATTGACACTGACATTCTCACTGACACTCACTGACACTCTCACTGACACTCACTGAAACTCACTGACACTCTTACTGATACTCTCACTGACACTCTCACTGACACTCTCACTGACACTCTCACTGACACTCAAGGACACTCACTGACACTCTCACTGACACTCACTGACACTCACTGACACTCTCACTGACACTCTCACTGACACTGACACTCTCACTGACACTTTCTCTGACACACTCACTGACACTCTCACTGACACTCTCACTGACACTCTCACTGACACTCTCACTGACACTCTCACTGACACTTTGCACTGACACTCTCACTGACACTCTCACTGACTCTCTCACTGACACTGACACTCTCACTGACACACTCACTGACACTCTCGCTGACACTCACTGACACTCTCACTGACACTCTCACTGACACTCTCACTGACACTGACACCCTCACTGACACTTTCTCTGACACACTCACTGACACTGTCACTGACACTGACACTCTCCATGACACTCACTGACACACTCACTGACACTCTCACTGACACTGGCACTCTCACTGACACTGACACTCTCACTGACACTCTCACTGACACTCTCACTGACACTCAAGGACACTCACTGACACTCTCACTGACACTCACTGACACTCTCACTGACACTCTCACTGACACCGACACTCTCACTGACACTTTCTCTGACACACTCACTGACACTCTTACTGACACTGACACTCTCAATGACACTCACTGACACTCTCACTGACACTCTCACTGACACTCACTGACCCTCTCACTGACACTCTCACTGACACTCTCACTGACACTGACACTCTCACTGACACTTTCTCTGACACGCTCACTGACACTCTCACTGACACTGACACTCTCAATGACACTCACTGACACACTCACTGACACTGGCACTCTCACTGACACTGACACTCTCACTGACACTCTCACTGACACTCACTGACACTCTCACTGACACTCCCACTGACACATTCACTGACACTCTCACTGACACTCTCACTGACACACTCACTGACACACTCACTGACACTCTCACTGACACTCTCACTGACACTCTCACTGATGCTGACACTCTCACTGATGCTGACACTCTCACTGGCACTTTCACTGACACTCTCACTGACACTGACACTCTCACTGACACTCTCACTGACAATCTCATCGACCCTCTCACTGACACTCTCACTGACACTGACACTCTCACTGACACTCACTGACACTGACACTCTCACTGACACTGACAGTCTCACTGACACTGACACTCACTGACACGCTCACTGACACTCTCTCTGACACTCTCACTGACACTATCACTGACACTCAAGGACACTCACTGACACTCTCACTGACACTCTCACTGACACTCACTGACACTCTCACTGACACTCTCACTGACACTCTCACTGACACTGACACCCTCACTGACACTTTCTCTGACACACTCACTGACACTCTCACTGACACTGACACTCTCAATGACACTCACTGACACACTCACTGACACTCTCACTGACACTGGCACTCTCACTGACACTGACACTCTCACTGACACTCTCACTGACACTCACTGACACACTCATTGACACTGACACTCTCACTGACACTCTCACTGACACTCACTGACACTCTCATTGACACTGACACTCTCACTGACACTCACTGACACTCTCACCTGACACTCAATGAAACTCACTGACACTCTTACTGATACTCTCACTGACACTCTCACTGACACTCTCACTGACACTCAAGGACACTCACTGACACTCTCACTGACACTCACTGACACTCACTGACACTCTCACTGACACTCTCACTGACACTGACACTCTCACTGCCACTTTCTCTGACACACTCACTGACACTCTTACTGACACTGACACTCTCAATGACACTCACTGACACTCTCGCTGACACTCTCACTGACACTTTCACTGACACTGACACTTTCACTGACACACTCACTGACACACTCACTGACACACTTACTGACACCCTCACTGACACTCTCACTGACACTCACTGACACTGACACTCTCATTCACACTCTCACTCACACTCACTGACACTGACACTCTCACTGACACTCTCACTGACACTGAAACTGACACTGAAACTGACACTGAAACTGACACTCTCACTGATTCTGACACTCTCACTGAAACTCTCACTGACACGCACTGACACTCTCACTGCCACTCACTGACACTCTCACTGACACTCACTGACACTCTCACTGACACTCCCACTGACACATTCACTGACACTCCCACTGACACATTCACTGACACTCTCACTGACACTCTCACTGACACACTCACTGGCACACTCACTGACACTCTCACTGACACTCTCACTGACACTCTCACTGACACTCTCACTGACACTCTCACTGATGCTGACACTCTCATTGACACTCTCACTGACACTCTCACTGGCACTCTCACTGACACTCTCACTGACACTGACACTCTCACTGACACTCTCACTGACAATCTCATCGACCCTCTCACTGACACTCTCACTGACACTGACACTCTCACTGACACTCACTGACACTGACACTCTCACTGACACTGACAGTCTCACTGACACTCACTGACACGCTCACTGACACTCTCTCTGACACTCTCACTGACACTATCACTGACACTCAAGGACACTCACTGACACTCTCACTGACACTCTCACTGACACTCACTGACACTCTCACTGACACTCTCACTGACACTCTCACTGACACTGACACCCTCACTGACACTTTCTCTGACACACTCACTGACACTCTCACTGACACTGACACTCTCAATGACACTCACTGACACACTCACTGACACTCTCACTGACACTGGCACTCTCACTGACACTGACACTCTCACTGACACTCTCACTGACACTCACTGACACTCTCATTGACACTGACACTCTCACTGATACTCTCACTGACACTCACTGACACTCTCATTGACACTGACACTCTCACTGACACTCACTGACACTCTCACTGACACTCACTGAAACTCATTGACACTCTTACTGATACTCTCACTGACACTCTCACTGACACTCTCACTGACACTCTCACTGACACTCAAGGACACTCACTGACACTCTCACTGACACTCACTGACACTCTCACTGACACTCTCACTGACACTGACACTCTCACTGACACTTTCTCTGACACACTCACTGACACTCTTACTGACACTGACACTCTGAATGACACTCACTGACACTCTCACTGACACTCTCACTGACACTCACTGACACTCTCACTGACACTCTCACTGACACTCTCACTGACACTGACACTCTCACTGACACTTTCTCTGACACACTCACTGACACTCTCACTGACACTGACACTCTCAATGACACTCACTGACACACTCACTGACACTCTCACTGACACTGGCACTCTCACTGACACTGACACTCTCACTGACACTCTCACTGACACTCACTGACACTCTCATTGACACTGATACTCTCACTGACACTCACTGACACTCTCACTGACACTCTCACTGAAACTCACTGACACTCTTACTGATACTCTCACTGACACTCTCACTGACACTTTCACTGACACTCTCACTGACTTTGACACACTCACTGATACACTCACTGACACACTCACTGTCACACTCACTGGCACACTCTCACTGACACAGACACTCTCACTGACACTGACACTCTCACTGACATTCTCATCGACACTCTCACTGACACTCTCACTGACACTGACACTCTCAATGACACTCTCACTGACACTCTCACTGACACTCTCACTGACACTCTCACTGACACTGACACTCTCACTGACACTGACACTGACACTTTCGCTGATACACTCACTGACACTCTCACTGACACCGACACTCTCATGGACACTCACTGACACTCACTGACACTGACACTGACACTTTCGCTGATACACTCACTGACACTCTCACTGACACCGACACTCTCATGGACACTCACTGACACTCACTGACACTCTCACTGACACTCTCACTGATACTCTCACTGACACTGACACTCTCACAGACACTCTCACTGACACTGACACTCACTCACACTCTCACTCACACTCACTGACACTCTCACTGAGACTCTCACTGACACTCTCACTGACACTCATTGACACTCTCACTGAACCTCACTGACACTCTCACTGGCACTCTCACTGACACTTTCACTGACACTCTCACTGACACTGACACTCTCACTGACACTGATACTCTCACTGACACTCTCACTGAAACTCTCACTGACACTGACACTCTCACTGACACTCTCACTGACACTCTCACTGACACTCTCACTGACACTCTCACTGACACTCTCACTGACACTCACACTGAAACTGACACTGAAACTGACACTCTCACTGATTCTGACACTCTCACTGAAACTCTCACTGACACTCACTGACACTCTCACTGACACTCACTGACACTCTCACTGACACTCACTGACACTCTCACTGACACTCTCACTGACACTCTCACTGACACTCTCACTGACACTCCCACTGACACTCTCACTGACACTCCCACTGACACTCTCACTGACACTCTCACTGACACTCTCACTGACACTCTCACTGACACACTCACTGACACACTCACTGACACTCTCACTGACACTCTCACTGATGCTGACACTCTCATTGACACTCTCACTGACACTCTCACTGGCACTCTCACTGACACTCTCACTGACACTGACACTCTCATTGACACTCTCACTGACACTGACACTCTCACTGACAATATCATCGACCCTCTCACTGACACTCTCACTGACACTGACACTCTCACTGACACTCACTGACACTGACACTCTCACTGACACTGACAGTCTCACTGACACTGACACTCTCACTGACACGCTCACTGACACTCTCTCTGACACTGGCACTCTCACTGACACTGACACTCTCACTGACACTCTCACTCACACTCACTGACACTCTCATTGACACTGACACTCTCACCGACACTCACTGACACTCTCACTAACACCCTCACTGAAACTCACTGACACTTTTACTGATACTCTCACTGACACTCTCACTGACACTTTCACTGACACTCTCACTGACACTGACACTCTCACTGACACTGGCACTCTCACTGAGTTTCTCATCGACACTCTCACCGACACTCTCACTGACACTGACACTCTCAATGACACTCAAGGACACTCACTGACACTCTCACTGACACTCTCACTGACACTCACTGACACTCTCACTGACACTCTCACTGACACTGACACTCTCACTGACACTTTCTCTGACACACTCACTGACACTCTCACTGACACTGACACTCTCAATGACACTCACTGACACACTCACTGACACTCTCACTGACACTGGCACTCTCACTGTCACTGACACTCTCACTGACACTCTCACTGACACTCACTGACACTCTCATTGACACTGACACTCTCACTGACACTCACTGACACTCTCACTGACACTCTCACTGTAACTCACTGACACTCTTACTGATACTCTCACTGACACTCTCACTGACACTTTCACTGACACTCTCACTGACACTGACACACTCACCGACACACTCACTGACACACTCACTGTCACACTCACTGGCACACTCTCACTGACACTCTCACTGACACTGACACTCTCACTGACATTCTCATCGACACTCTCACTGACACTCTCACTGACACTGACACTCTCAATGACACTCTCACTGACACTCTCACTGACACTCTCACTGACACTGACACTCTCACTGACACTCACTGACACACTCACTGACACTCTCACTGACACCGACACTCTCATGGACACTCACTGACACTCACTGACACTCTCACTGACACTCTCACTGATACTCTCACTGACACTGACACTCTCACAGACACTCTCACTCACACTGACACTCACTCAGACTCTCACTCACACTCACTGACACTCTCACTGAAACTCTCACTGAACCTCACTGACACTCTCACTGGCACTCTCACTGACACTTTCACTGACACTCTCACTGACACTGACACTCTCACTGACACTGATACTCTCACTGACACTCTCACTGAAACTCTCACTGACACTCTCACTGACACTCAATGACACTCTCACTGACACTCTCACTGACACTCACTGACACTCTTACTGACACTCACTGACACTCTCACTGACACTCTCACTGACACTCACACTGAAACTGACACTCTCACTCTCACTGACACTGACACTCTCACTGAAACTCACTGACACTCTCACTGACACTTTGCACTGACACTCTCACTGACACTCTCACTGACACTCTCACTGACACTCTCACTGACACTTTGCACTGACACTCTCACTGACACTCTCACTGACACTCTCACTGACACTGAAACTCTCACTGACACACTCACTGACACACTCACTGACACTCTCACTGACACTCTCACTGACACTCTCACTGACACTCTCACTGACACTGACACCCTCACTGACACTTTCTCTGACACACTCACTGACACTCTCACTGACACTGACACTCTCAATGACACTCACTGACACTCTCACTGACACTGGCACTCTCACTGACACTGACACTCTCACTGACACTCTCACTGACACTCACTGACACTCTCATTGACACTGACACTCTCACTGACACTCACTGACACTCTCATTGACACTGACACTCTCACTGACACTCACTGACACTCTCACTGACACTCACTGAAACTCACTGACACTCTTACTGATACTCTCACTGACACTCTCACTGACACTCTCACTGACACTCTCACTGACACTCAAGGACACTCACTGACACTCTCACTGACACTCACTGACACTCACTGACACTCTCACTGACACTCTCACTGACACTGACACTCTCACTGACACTTTCTCTGACACACTCACTGACACTCTCACTGACACTCTCACTGACACTCTCACTGACACTCTCACTGACACTCTCACTGACACTTTGCACTGACACTCTCACTGACACTCTCACTGACACTCTCACTGACACTGACACTCTCACTGACACACTCACTGACACTCTCACTGACACTCACTGACACTCTCACTGACACTCTCACTGACACTCTCACTGACACTGACACCCTCACTGACACTTTCTCTGACACACCCACTGACACTCTCACTGACACTGACACTCTCAATGACACTCACTGACACACTCACTGACACTCTCACTGACACTGGCACTCTCACTGACACTGACACTCTCACTGACACTCTCACTGACACTCACTGACACTCTCATTGACACTGACACTCTCACTGACACTCTCACAGACACTCACTGACACTCTCATTGACACTGACACTCTCACTGACACTCACTGACACTCTCACTGACACTCACTGAAACTCACTGACACTCTTACTGATACTCTCACTGACACTCTCACTGACACTCTCACTGACACTCTCACTGACACTCAAGGACACTCACTGACACTCTCACTGACACTCACTGACACTCACTGACACTCTCACTGACACCAACACTCTCACTGACACTTTCTCTGACACACTCACTGACACTCTTACTGACACTGACACTCTCAATGACACTCACTGACACTCTCACTGACACTCTCACTGACACTCACTGACACTCTCACTGACACTCTCACTGACACTGACACTCTCACTGACACTTTCTCTGACACACTCACTGACACTCTCACTGACACTGACACTCTCAATGACACTCACTGACACACTCACTGACACTGGCACTCTCACTGACACTGACACTCTCACTGACACTCTCACTGACACTCACTGACACTCTCACTGACACTCCCACTGACACATTCACTGACACTCTCACTGACACTCTCACTGACACACTCACTGACACACTCACTGACACTCTCACTGACACTCTCACTGACACTCTCACTGACACTCTCACTGATGCTGACACTCTCATTGACACTCTCACTGACACTCTCACTGGCACTTTCACTGACACTCTCACTGACACTGACACTCTCACTGACACTCTCACTGACAATCTCATCGACCCTCTCACTGACACTCTCACTGACACTGACACTCTCACTGACACTCACTGACACTGACACTCTCACTGACACTGACAGTCTCACTGACACTGACACACTGACACGCTCACTGACACTCTCTCTGACACTCTCACTGACACTATCACTGACACTCAAGGACACTCACTGACACTCTCACTGACACTCTCACTGACACTCACTGACACTCTCACTGACACTCTCACTGACACTGACACCCTCACTGACACTTTCTCTGACACACTCACTGACACTCTCACTGACACTGACACTCTCAATGACACTCACTGACACACTCACTGACACTCTCACTGACACTGGCACTCTCACTGACACTGACACTCTCACTGACACTCTCACTGACACTCACTGACACTCTCATTGACACTGACACTCTCACTGACACTCTCACTGACACTCACTGACACTCTCATTGACACTGACACTCTCACTGACACTCACTGACACTCTCACCTGACACTCACTGAAACTCACTGACACTCTTACTGATACTCTCACTGACACTCTCACTGACACTCTCACTGACACTCTCACTGACACTCAAGGACACTCACTGACACTCTCACTGACACTCACTGACACTCACTGACACTCTCACTGACACTCTCACTGACACTGACACTCTCACTGACACTTTCTCTGACACACTCACTGACACTCTTACTGACACTGACACTCTCAATGACACTCACTGACACTCTCGCTGACACTCTCACTGACACTTTCACTGACACTGACACTGACACTCTCACTGACACACTCACTGACACACTCACTGACACACTTACTGACACCCTCACTGACACTCTCACTGACACTCACTGACACTGACACTCTCATTCACACTCTCACTCACACTCACTGACACTGACACTCTCACTGACACTGAAACTGACACTGAAACTGACACTGAAACTGACACTCTCACTGATTCTGACACTCTCACTGAAACTCTCACTGACACGCACTGACACTCTCACTGCCACTCACTGACACTCTCACTGACACTCACTGACACTCTCACTGACACTCCCACTGACACATTCACTGACACTCCCACATTCACTGACACTCTCACTGACACTCTCACTGACACACTCACTGGCACACTCACTGACACTCTCATTGACACTCTCACTGACACTCTCACTGACACTCTCACTGACACTCTCACTGATGCTGACACTCTCATTGACACTCTCACTGACACTCTCACTGGCACTCTCACTGACACTCTCACTGACACTCTCACTGACACTCTCACTGACACTGACACTCTCACTGACAATCTCATCGACCCTCTCACTGACACTCTCACTGACACTGACACTCTCACTGACACTCACTGACACTGACACTCTCACTGACACTGACAGTCTCACTGACACTCACTGACACGCTCACTGACACTCTCTCTGACACTCTCACTGACACTATCACTGACACTCAAGGACACTCACTGACACTCTCACTGACACTCTCACTGACACTCACTGACACTCTCACTGACACTCTCACTGACATTCTCACTGACACTGACACCCTCACTGACACTTTCTCTGACACACTCACTGACACTCTCACTGACACTGACACTCTCAATGACACTCACTGACACACTCACTGACACTCTCACTGACACTGGCACTCTCACTGACACTGACACTCTCACTGACACTCTCACTGACACTCACTGACACTCTCATTGACACTGACACTCTCACTGATACTCTCACTGACACTCACTGACACTCTCATTGACACTGACACTCTCACTGACACTCACTGACACTCTCACTGACACTCAATGAAACTCATTGACACTCTTACTGATACTCTCACTGACACTCTCACTGACACTCTCACTGACACTCAAGGACACTCACTGACACTCTCACTGACACTCACTGACACTCACTGACACTCTCACTGACACTCTCACTGACACTGACACTCTCACTGACACTTTCTCTGACACACTCACTGACACTCTTACTGACACTGACACTCTGAATGACACTCACTGACACTCTCACTGACACTCTCACTGACACTCACTGACACTCTCACTGACACTCTCACTGACACTCTCACTGACACTGACACTCTCACTGACACTTTCTCTGACACACTCACTGACACTCTCACTGACACTGACACTCTCAATGACACTCACTGACACACTCACTGACACTCTCACTGACACTGGCACTCTCACTGACACTGACACTCTCACTGACACTCTCACTGACACTCACTGACACTCTCATTGACACTGATACTCTCACTGACACTCACTGACACTCTCACTGACACTCTCACTGAAACTCACTGACACTCTTACTGATACTCTCACTGACACTCTCACTGACACTTTCACTGACACTCTCACTGACTTTGACACACTCACTGATACACTCACTGACACACTCACTGTCACACTCACTGGCACACTCTCACTGACACAGACACTCTCACTGACACTGACACTCTCACTGACATTCTCATCGACACTCTCACTGACACTCTCACTGACACTGACACTCTCAATGACACTCTCACTGACACTCTCACTGACACTCTCACTGACACTGACACTCTCACTGACACTCACTGACACACTCACTGACACTCTCACTGACACTCTCACTGACACTGACACTGACACTGACACTTTCGCTGATACACTCACTGACACTCTCACTGACACCGACACTCTCATGGACACTCACTGACACTCACTGACACTCTCACTGACACTCTCACTGATACTCTCACTGACACTGACACTCTCACAGACACTCTCACTGACACTGACACTCACTCACACTCTCACTCACACTCACTGACACTCTCACTGAGACTCTCACTGACACTCACTGACACTCTCACTGACACTCATTGACACTCTCACTGAACCTCACTGACACTCTCACTGGCACTCTCACTGACACTTTCACTGACACTCTCACTGACACTGACACTCTCACTGACACTGATACTCTCACTGACACTCTCACTGAAACTCTCACTGACACTGACACTCTCACTGACACTCTCACTGACACTCAATGACACTCTCACTGACACTCTCACTGACACTCTCACTGACACTCTCACTGACACTCTCACTGACACTCACACTGAAACTGACACTGAAACTGACACTCTCACTGATTCTGACACTCTCACTGAAACTCTCACTGACACTCACTGACACTCTCACTGACACTCACTGACACTCTCATTGACACTGACACTCTCACTGACACTCACTGACACTCTCACTGACACTCACTGAAACTCACTGACACTCTTACTGATACTCTCACTGACACTCTCACTGACACTCTCACTGACACTCTCACTGACACTCAAGGACACTCACTGACACTCTCACTGACACTCACTGACACTCACTGACACTCTCACTGACACTCTCACTGACACTGACACTCTCACTGACACTTTCTCTGACACACTCACTGACACTCTCACTGACACTCTCACTGACACTCTCACTGACACTCTCACTGACACTTTGCACTGACACTCTCACTGACACTCTCACTGACACTCTCACTGACACTGACACTCTCACTGACACACTCACTGACACTCTCGCTGACACTCACTGACACTCTCACTGACACTCTCACTGACACTCTCACTGACACTGACACCCTCACTGACACTTTCTCTGACACACTCACTGACACTCTCACTGACACTGACACTCTCAATGACACTCACTGACACACTCACTGACACTCTCACTGACACTGGCACTCTCACTGACACTGACACTCTCACTGACACTCTCACTGACACTCTCACTGACACTCAAGGACACTCACTGACACTCTCACTGACACTCACTGACACTCTCACTGACACTCTCACTGACACCGACACTCTCACTGACACTTTCTCTGACACACTCACTGACACTCTTACTGACACTGACACTCTCAATGACACTCACTGACACTCTCACTGACACTCTCACTGACACTCACTGACCCTCTCACTGACACTCTCACTGACACTCTCACTGACACTGACACTCTCACTGACACTTTCTCTGACACGCTCACTGACACGCTCACTGTCTGACACTCTCAATGACACTCACTGACACACTCACTGACACTGGCACTCTCACTGACACTGACACTCTCACTGACACTCTCACTGACACTCACTGACACTCTCACTGACACTCCCACTGACACATTCACTGACACTCTCACTGACACTCTCACTGACACACTCACTGACACACTCACTGACACTCTCACTGACACTCTCACTGACACTCTCACTGACACTCTCACTGATGCTGACACTCTCATTGACACTCTCACTGACACTCTCACTGGCACTTTCACTGACACTCTCACTGACACTGACACTCTCACTGACACTCTCACTGACAATCTCATCGACCCTCTCACTGACACTCTCACTGACACTCACTGACACTGACACTCTCACTGACACTGACAGTCTCACTGACACTGACACTCACTGACACGCTCACTGACACTCTCTCTGACACTCTCACTGACACTATCACTGACACTCAAGGACACTCACTGACACTCTCACTGACACTCTCACTGACACTCACTGACACTCTCACTGACACTCTCACTGACACTCTCACTGACACTGACACCCTCACTGACACTTTCTCTGACACACTCACTGACACTCTCACTGACACTGACACTCTCAATGACACTCACTGACACACTCACTGACACTCTCACTGACACTGGCACTCTCACTGACACTGACACTCTCACTGACACTCTCACTGACACTCACTGACACACTCATTGACACTGACACTCTCACTGACACTCTCACTGACACTCACTGACACTCTCATTGACACTGACACTCTCACTGACACTCACTGACACTCTCACCTGACACTCAATGAAACTCACTGACACTCTTACTGATACTCTCACTGACACTCTCACTGACACTCTCACTGACACTCAAGGACACTCACTGACACTCTCACTGACACTCACTGACACTCACTGACACTCTCACTGACACTCTCACTGACACTGACACTCTCACTGACACTTTCTCTGACACACTCACTGACACTCTTACTGACACTGACACTCTCAATGACACTCACTGACACTCTCGCTGACACTCTCACTGACACTTTCACTGACACTGACACTCTCACTGACACACTCACTGACACACTCACTGACACACTTACTGACACCCTCACTGACACTCTCACTGACACTCACTGACACTGACACTCTCATTCACACTCTCACTCACACTCACTGACACTGACAGTCTCACTGACACTCACTGACACGCTCACTGACACTCTCTCTGACACTCTCACTGACACTATCACTGACACTCAAGGACACTCACTGACACTCTCACTGACACTCTCACTGACACTCACTGACACTCTCACTGACACTCTCACTGACACTCTCACTGACACTGTGACCCTCACTGACACTTTCTCTGACACACTCACTGACACTCTCACTGACACTGACACTCTCAATGACACTCACTGACACACTCACTGACACTGGCACTCTCACTGACACTGACACTCTCACTGACACTCTCACTGACACTCACTGACACTCTCATTGACACTGACACTCTCACTGATACTCTCACTGACACTCACTGACACTCTCATTGACACTGACACTCTCACTGACACTCACTGACACTCTCACTGACACTCACTGAAACTCATTGACACTCTTACTGATACTCTCACTGACACTCTCACTGACACTCTCACTGACACTCTCACTGACACTCAAGGACACTCACTGACACTCTCACTGACACTCACTGACACTCTCACTGACACTCTCACTGACACTGACACTCTCACTGACACTTTCTCTGACACACTCACTGACACTCTTACTGACACTGACACTCTGAATGACACTCACTGACACTCTCACTGACACTCTCACTGACACTCACTGACACTCTCACTGACACTCTCACTGACACTCTCACTGACACTGACACTCTCACTGACACTTTCTCTGACACACTCACTGACACTCTCACTGACACTGACACTCTCAATGACACTCACTGACACACTCACTGACACTCTCACTGACACTGGCACTCTCACTGACACTGACACTCTCACTGACACTCTCACTGACACTCACTGACACTCTCATTGACACTGATACTCTCACTGACACTCACTGACACTCTCACTGGCACTCTCACTGAAACTCACTGACACTCTTACTGATACTCTCACTGACACTCTCACTGACACTTTCACTGACACTCTCACTGACTTTGACACACTCACTGATACACTCACTGACACACTCACTGTCACACTCACTGGCACACTCTCACTGACACAGACACTCTCACTGACACTGACACTCTCACTGACATTCTCATCAACACTCTCACTGACACTCTCACTGACACTGACACTCTCAATGACACTCTCACTGACACTCTCACTGACACTCTCACTGACACTCTCACTGACACTGACACTCTCACTGACACTGACACTGACACTTTCGCTGATACACTCACTGACACTCTCACTGACACCGACACTCTCATGGACACTCACTGACACTCACTGACACTGACACTGACACTTTCGCTGATACACTCACTGACACTCTCACTGACACCGACACTCTCATGGACACTCACTGACACTCACTGACACTCTCACTGACACTCTCACTGATACTCTCACTGACACTGACACTCTCACAGACACTCTCACTGACACTGACACTCACTCACACTCTCACTCACACTCACTGACACTCTCACTGAGACTCTCACTGACACTCTCACTGACACTCATTGACACTCTCACTGAACCTCACTGACACTCTCACTGGCACTCTCACTGACACTTTCACTGACACTCTCACTGACACTGACACTCTCACTGACACTGATACTCTCACTGACACTCTCACTGAAACTCTCACTGACACTGACACTCTCACTGACACTCTCACTGACACTCTCACTGACACTCTCACTGACACTCTCACTGACACTCTCACTGACACTCTCACTGACACTCACACTGAAACTGACACTGAAACTGACACTCTCACTGATTCTGACACTCTCACTGAAACTCTCACTGACACTCACTGACACTCTCACTGACACTCACTGTTACTCTCACTGACACTCACTGACACTCTCACTTACACTCTCACTGACACTCTCACTGACACTCTCACTGACACTCCCACTGACACTCTCACTGACACTCCCACTGACACTCTCACTGACACTCTCACTGACACTCTCACTGACACTCTCACTGACACACTCACTGACACACTCACTGACACTCTCACTGACACTCTCACTGATGCTGACACTCTCATTGACACTCTCACTGACACTCTCACTGGCACTCTCACTGACACTCTCACTGACACTGACACTCTCATTGACACTCTCACTGACACTGACACTCTCACTGACAATATCATCGACCCTCTCACTGACACTCTCACTGACACTGACACTCTCACTGACACTCACTGACACTGACACTCTCACTGACACTGACAGTCTCACTGACACTGACACTCTCACTGACACGCTCACTGACACTCTCTCTGACACTGGCACTCTCACTGACACTGACACTCTCACTGACACTCTCACTCACACTCACTGACACTCTCATTGACACTGACACTCTCACCGACACTCACTGACACTCTCACTAACACCCTCACTGAAACTCACTGACACTTTTACTGATACTCTCACTGACACTCTCACTGACACTTTCACTGACACTCTCACTGACACTGACACTCTCACTGACACTGGCACTCTCACTGAGTTTCTCATCGACACTCTCACTGACACTCTCACTGACACTGACACTCTCAATGACACTCAAGGACACTCACTGACACTCTCACTGACACTCTCACTGACACTCACTGACACTCTCACTGACACTCTCACTGACACTGACACTCTCACTGACACTTTCTCTGACACACTCACTGACACTCTCACTGACACTGACACTCTCAATGACACTCACTGACACACTCACTGACACTCTCACTGACACTGGCACTCTCACTGTCACTGACACTCTCACTGACACTCTCACTGACACTCACTGACACTCTCATTGACACTGACACTCTCACTGACACTCACTGACACTCTCACTGACACTCTCACTGTAACTCACTGACACTCTTACTGATACTCTCACTGACACTCTCACTGACACTTTCACTGACACTCTCACTGACACTGACACACTCACCGACACACTCACTGACACACTCACTGTCACACTCACTGGCACACTCTCACTGACACTGACACTCTCACTGACACTGACACTCTCACTGACATTCTCATCGACACTCTCACTGACACTCTCACTGACACTGACACTCTCAATGACACTCTCACTGACACTCTCACTGACACTCTCACTGACACTGACACTCTCACTGACACTCACTGACACACTCACTGACACTCTCACTGACACCGACACTCTCATGGACACTCACTGACACTCACTGACACTCTCACTGACACTCTCACTGATACTCTCACTGACACTGACACTCTCACAGACACTCTCACTCACACTGACACTCACTCAGACTCTCACTCACACTCACTGACACTCTCACTGAAACTCTCACTGAACCTCACTGACACTCTCACTGGCACTCTCACTGACACTTTCACTGACACTCTCACTGACACTGACACTCTCACTGACACTGATACTCTCACTGACACTCTCACTGAAACTCTCACTGACACTCTCACTGACACTCAATGACACTCTCACTGACACTCTCACTGACACTCACTGACACTCTTACTGACACTCACTGACACTCTCACTGACACTCTCACTGACACTCACACTGAAACTGACACTCTCACTCTCACTGACACTGACACTCTCACTGAAACTCACTGACACTCTCACTGACACTTTGCACTGACACTCTCACTGACACTCTCACTGACACTCTCACTGACACTCTCACTGACACTTTGCACTGACACTCTCACTGACACTCTCACTGACACTCTCACTGACACTGACACTCTCACTGACACACTCACTGACACACTCACTGACACTCTCACTGACACTCTCACTGACACTCTCACTGACACTCTCACTGACACTGACACCCTCACTGACACTTTCTCTGACACACTCACTGACACTCCCACTGACACTGACACTCTCAATGACACTCACTGACACACTCACTGACACTCTCACTGACACTGGCACTCTCACTGACACTGACACTCTCACTGACACTCTCACTGACACTCACTGACACTCTCATTGACACTGACACTCTCACTGACACTCACTGACACTCTCATTGACACTGACACTCTCACTGACACTCACTGACACTCTCACTGACACTCACTGAAACTCACTGACACTCTTACTGATACTCTCACTGACACTCTCACTGACACTCTCACTGACACTCTCACTGACACTCAAGGACACTCACTGACACTCTCACTGACACTCACTGACACTGACACTCTCACTGACACTTTCTCTGACACACTCACTGACACTCTCACTGACACTCTCACTGACACTCTCACTGACACTCTCACTGACACTCTCACTGACACTTTGCACTGACACTCTCACTGACACTCTCACTGACACTGACACTCTCACTGACACACTCACTGACACTCTCACTGACACTCACTGACACTCTCACTGACACTCTCACTGACACTCTCACTGACACTGACACCCTCACTGACACTTTCTCTGACACACTCACTGACACTCTCACTGACACTGACACTCTCAATGACACTCACTGACACACTCACTGACACTCTCACTGACACTGGCACTCTCACTGACACTGACACTCTCACTGACACTCTCACTGACACTCACTGACACTCTCATTGACACTGACACTCTCACTGACACTCTCACAGACACTCACTGACACTCTCATTGACACTGACACTCTCACTGACACTCACTGACACTCTCACTGACACTCACTGAAACTCACTGACACTCTTACTGATACTCTCACTGACACTCTCACTGACACTCTCACTGACACTCAAGGACACTCACTGACACTCTCACTGACACTCACTGACACTCACTGACACTCTCACTGACACTCTCACTGACACCAACACTCTCACTGACACTTTCTCTGACACACTCACTGACACTCTTACTGACACTGACACTCTCAATGACACTCACTGACACTCTCACTGACACTCTCACTGACACTCACTGACACTCTCACTGACACTCTCACTGACACTGACACTCTCACTGACACTTTCTCTGACACACTCACTGACACTCTCACTGACACTGACACTCTCAATGACACTCACTGACACACTCACTGACACTGGCACTCTCACTGACACTGACACTCTCACTGACACTCTCACTGACACTCACTGACACTCTCACTGACACTCCCACTGACACATTCACTGACACTCTCACTGACACTCTCACTGACACACTCACTGACACACTTACTAACACTCTCACTGACACTCTCACTGACACTCTCACTGATGCTGACACTCTCATTGACACTCTCACTGACACTCTCACTGGCACTTTCACTGACACTCTCACTGACACTGACACTCTCACTGACACTCTCACTGACAATCTCATCGACCCTCTCACTGACACTCTCACTGACACTGACACTCTCACTGACACTCACTGACACTGACACTCTCACTGACACTGACAGTCTCACTGACACTGACGCTCACTGACACGCTCACTGACACTCTCTCTGACACTCTCACTGACACTATCACTGACACTCAAGGACATTCACTGACACTCTCACTGACACTCTCACTGACACTCACTGACACTCTCACTGACACTCTCACTGACACTCTCACTGACACTGACACCCTCACTGACACTTTCTCTGACACACTCACTGACACTCTCACTGACACTGACACTCTCAATGACACTCACTGACACACTCACTGACACTCTCACTGACACTGGCACTCTCACTGACACTGACACTCTCACTGACACTCTCACTGACACTCACTGACACTCTCATTGACACTGACACTCTCACTGACACTCTCACTGACACTCACTGACACTCTCATTGACACTGACACTCTCACTGACACTCACTGACACTCTCACCTGACACTCACTGAAACTCACTGACACTCTTACTGATACTCTCACTGACACTCTCACTGACACTCTCACTGACACTCTCACTGACACTCAAGGACACTCACTGACACTCTCACTGACACTCACTGACACTCACTGACACTCTCACTGACACTCTCACTGACACTGACACTCTCACTGACACTTTCTCTGACACACTCACTGACACTCTTACTGACACTGACACTCTCAATGACACTCACTGACACTCTCGCTGACACTCTCACTGACACTTTCACTGACACTGACACTGACACTCTCACTGACACACTCACTGACACACTCACTGACACACTTACTGACACCCTCACTGACACTCTCACTGACACTCACTGACACTGACACTCTCATTCACACTCTCACTCACACTCACTGACACTGACACTCTCACTGACACTGAAACTGACACTGAAACTGACACTGAAACTGACACTCTCACTGATTCTGACACTCTCACTGAAACTCTCACTGACACGCACTGACACTCTCACTGCCACTCACTGACACTCTCACTGACACTCACTGACACTCTCACTGACACTCCCACTGACACATTCACTGACACTCCCACATTCACTGACACTCTCACTGACACTCTCACTGACACACTCACTGGCACACTCACTGACACTCTCACTGACACTCTCACTGACACTCTCACTGACACTCTCACTGACACTCTCACTGATGCTGACACTCTCATTGACACTCTCACTGACACTCTCACTGGCACTCTCACTGACACTCTCACTGACACTCTCACTGACACTCTCACTGACACTGACACTCTCACTGACACTCTCACTGACAATCTCATCGACCCTCTCACTGACACTCTCACTGACACTGACACTCTCACTGACACTCACTGACACTGACACTCTCACTGACACTGACAGTCTCACTGACACTCACTGACACGCTCACTGACACTCTCTCTGACACTCTCACTGACACTATCACTGACACTCAAGGACACTCACTGACACTCTCACTGACACTCTCACTGACACTCACTGACACTCTCACTGACACTCTCACTGACACTCTCACTGACACTGACACCCTCACTGACACTTTCTCTGACACACTCACTGACACTCTCACTGACACTGACACTCTCAATGACACTCACTGACACACTCACTGACACTCTCACTGACACTGGCACTCTCACTGACACTGACACTCTCACTGACACTCTCACTGACACTCACTGACACTCTCATTGACACTGACACTCTCACTGATACTCTCACTGACACTCACTGACACTCTCATTGACACTGACACTCTCACTGACACTCACTGACACTCTCACTGACACTCACTGAAACTCATTGACACTCTTACTGATACTCTCACTGACACTCTCACTGACACTCTCACTGACACTCAAGGACACTCACTGACACTCTCACTGACACTCACTGACACTCACTGACACTCTCACTGACACTCTCACTGACACTGACACTCTCACTGACACTTTCTCTGACACACTCACTGACACTCTTACTGACACTGACACTCTGAATGACACTCACTGACACTCTCACTGACACTCTCACTGACACTCACTGACACTCTCACTGACACTCTCACTGACACTCTCACTGACACTGACACTCTCACTGACACTTTCTCTGACACACTCACTGACACTCTCACTGACACTGACACTCTCAATGACACTCACTGACACACTCACTGACACTCTCACTGACACTGGCACTCTCACTGACACTGACACTCTCACTGACACTCTCACTGACACTCACTGACACTCTCATTGACACTGATACTCTCACTGAAACTCACTGACACTCTCACTGACACTCTCACTGAAACTCACTGACACTCTTACTGATACTCTCACTGACACTCTCACTGACACTTTCACTGACACTCTCACTGACTTTGACACACTCACTGATACACTCACTGACACACTCACTGTCACACTCACTGGCACACTCTCACTGACACAGACACTCTCACTGACACTGACACTCTCACTGACATTCTCATCGACACTCTCACTGACACTCTCACTGACACTGACACTCTCAATGACACTCTCACTGACACTCTCACTGACACTCTCACTGACACTGACACTCTCACTGACACTCACTGACACACTCACTGACACTCTCACTGACACTCTCACTGACACTGACACTGACACTGACACTTTCGCTGATACACTCACTGACACTCTCACTGACACCGACACTCTCATGGACACTCACTGACACTCACTGACACTCTCACTGACACTCTCACTGATACTCTCACTGACACTGACACTCTCACAGACACTCTCACTGACACTGACACTCACTCACACTCTCACTCACACTCACTGACACTCTCACTGAGACTCTCACTGACACTCACTGACACTCTCACTGACACTCATTGACACTCTCACTGAACCTCACTGACACTCTCACTGGCACTCTCACTGACACTTTCACTGACACTCTCACTGACACTGACACTCTCACTGACACTGATACTCTCACTGACACTCTCACTGAAACTCTCACTGACACTGACACTCTCACTGACACTCTCACTGACACTCAATGACACTCTCACTGACACTCTCACTGACACTCTCACTGACACTCTCACTGACACTCTCACTGACACTCACACTGAAACTGACACTGAAACTGACACTCTCACTGATTCTGACACTCTCACTGAAACTCTCACTGACACTCACTGACACTCTCACTGACACTCACTGACACTCTCACTGACACTCACTGACACTCTCACTTACACTCTCACTGACACTCTCACTGACACTCCCACTGACACTCTCACTGACACTCCCACTGACACATTCACTGACACTCTCACTGACACTCTCACTGACACTCTCACTGACACACTCACTGACACACTCACTGACACTCTCACTGACACTCTCACTGATGCTGACACTCTCATTGACACTCTCACTGACACTCTCACTGGCACTCTCACTGACACTCTCACTGACACTGACACTCTCATTGACACTCTCACTGACACTGACACTCTCACTGACAATATCATCGACCCTCTCACTGACACTCTCACTGACACTGACACTCTCACTGACACTCACTGACACTGACACTCTCACTGACACTGACAGTCTCACTGACACTGACACTCTCACTGACACGCTCACTGACACTCTCTCTGACACTGGCACTCTCACTGACACTGACACTCTCACTGACACTCTCACTCACACTCACTGACACTCTCATTGACACTGACACTCTCACCGACACTCACTGACACTCTCACTAACACCCTCACTGAAACTCACTGACACTTTTACTGATACTCTCACTGACACTCTCACTGACACTTTCACTGACACTCTCACTGACACTGACACACTCACTGACACACTCACTGACACACTCACTGTCACACTCACTGGCACACTCTCACTCTCACCGACACTCTCACTGACACTGACACTCTCAATGACACTCAAGGACACTCACTGACACTCTCACTGACACTCTCACTGACACTCACTGACACTCTCACTGACACTCTCACTGACACTGACACTCTCACTGACACTTTCTCTGACACACTCACTGACACTCTCACTGACACTGACACTCTCAATGACACTCACTGACACACTCACTGACACTCTCACTGACACTGGCACTCTCACTGACACTGACACTCTCACTGACACTCTCACTGACACTCACTGACACTCTCATTGACACTGACACTCTCACTGACACTCACTGACACTCTCACTGACACTCTCACTGTAACTCACTGACACTCTTACTGATACTCTCACTGACACTCTCACTGACACTTTCACTGACACTCTCACTGACACTGACACACTCACCGACACACTCACTGACACACTCACTGTCACACTCACTGGCACACTCTCACTGACACTGACATTCTAACTGACACTGACACTCTCACTGACATTCTCATCGACACTCTCACTGACACTCTAACTGACACTGACACTCTCAATGACACTCTCACTGACACTCTCACTGACACTCTCACTGACACCGACACTCTCACTGACACTCACTGACACACTCACTGACACTCTCACTGACACCGACACTCTCATGGACACTCACTGACACTCACTGACACTCTCACTGACACTCTCACTGATACTCTCACTGACACTGACACTCTCACAGACACTCTCACTGACACTGACACTCACTCAGACTCTCACTCACACTCACTGACACTCTCACTGAAACTCTCACTGAACCTCACTGACACTCTCACTGGCACTCTCACTGACACTTTCACTGACACTCTCACTGACACTGACACTCTCACTGACACTCTCACTGACACTCTCACTGAAACTCTCACTGACACTCTCACTGACACTCAATGACACTCTCACTGACACTCTCACTGACACTCACTGACACTCTTACTGACACTCACTGACACTCTCACTGACACTCTCACTGACACTCACACTGAAACTGACACTCTCACTCTCACTGACACTGACACTCTCACTGAAACTCACTGACACTCTCACTGACACTTTGCACTGACACTCTCACTGACACTCTCACTGACACTCTCACTGACACTCTCACTGACACTTTGCACTGACACTCTCACTGACACTCTCACTGACACTCTCACTGACACTGACACACTCACTGACACACTCACTGACACTCTCACTGACACTCTCACTGACACTCTCACTGACACTCTCACTGACACTCTCACTGACACTGACACCCTCACTGACACTTTCTCTGACACACTCACTGACACTCTCACTGACACTGACACTCTCAATGACACTCACTGACACACTCACTGACACTCTCACTGACACTGGCACTCTCACTGACACTGACACTCTCACTGACACTCTCACTGACACTCACTGACACTCTCATTGACACTGACACTCTCACTGACACTCTCACTGACACTCACTGACACTCTCATTGACACTGACACTCTCACTGACACTCACTGACACTCTCACTGACACTCACTGAAACTCACTGACACTCTTACTGATACTCTCACTGACACTCTCACTGACACTCTCACTGACACTCTCACTGACACTCAAGGACACTCACTGACACTCTCACTGACACTCACTGACACTCACTGACACTCTCACTGACACTCTCACTGACACTGACACTCTCACTGACACTTTCTCTGACACACTCACTGACACTCTCACTGACACTCTCACTGACACTCTCACTGACACTCTCACTGACACTTTGCACTGACACTCTCACTGACACTCTCACTGACACTGACACTCTCACTGACACACTCACTGACACTCTCACTGACACTCACTGACACTCTCACTGACACTCTCACTGACACTCTCACTGACACTGACACCCTCACTGACACTTTCCCTGACACACTCACTGACACTCTCACTGACACTGACACTCTCAATGACACTCACTGACACACTCACTGACACTCTCACTGACACTGGCACTCTCAATGACACTGACACTCTCACTGACACTCTCACTGACACTCTCATTGACACTGACACTCTCACTGACACTCTCACTGACACTCACTGACACTCTCATTGACACTGACACTCTCACTGACACTCACTGACACTCTCACTGACACTCACTGAAACTCACTGACACTCTTACTGATACTCTCACTGACACTCTCACTGACACTCTCACTGACACTCTCACTGACACTCAAGGACACTCACTGACACTCTCACTGACACTCACTGACACTCACTGACACTCTCACTGACACTCTCACTGACACTGACACTCTCACTGACACTTTCTCTGACACACTCACTGACACTCTTACTGACACTGACACTCTCAATGACACTCACTGACACTCTCACTGACACTCTCACTGACACTCACTGACACTCTCACTGACACTCTCACTGACACTCTCACTGACACTGACACTCTCACTGACACTTTCTCTGACACACTCACTGACACTCTCACTGACACTGACACTCTCAATGACACTCACTGACACACTCACTGACACTCTCACTGACACTGGCACTCTCACTGACACTGACACTCTCACTGACACTCTCACTGACACTCACTGACACTCTCATTGACACTGATACTCTCACTGACACTCACTGACACTCTCACTGACACTCTCACTGAAACTCACTGACACTCTTACTGATAATCTCACTGACACTCTCACTGACACTTTCACTGACACTCTCACTGACTTTGACACACTCACTGATACACTCACTGTCACACTCACTGGCACACTCTCACTGACACTCAAGGACACTCACTGACACTCTCACTGACACTCACTGACACTCACTGACACTCTCACTGACACTCTCGCTGACACTGACACTCTCACTGACACTTTCTCTGACACACTCACTGACACTCTCACTGACACTCTCACTGACACTCTCACTGACACTCTCACTGACACTCTCACTGACACTTTGCACTGACACTCTCACTGACACTCTCACTGACACTGACACTCTCACTGACACACTCACTGACACTCTCACTGACACTCTCACTGACACTCTCACTGACACTCTCACTGACACTGACACCCTCACTGACACTTTCTCTGACACACTCACTGACACTCTCACTGACACTGACACTCTCAATGACACTCACTGACACACTCACTGACACTCTCACTGACACTGGCACTCTCACTGACACTGACACTCTCACTGACACTCTCACTGACACTCACTGACACTCTCATTGACACTGACACTCTCACTGACACTCTCACTGACACTCACTGACACTCTCATTGACACTGACACTCTCACTGACACTCACTGACACTCTCACTGACACTCACTGAAACTCACTGACACTCTTACTGATACTCTCACTGACACTCTCACTGACACTCTCACTGACACTCTCACTGACACTCAAGGACACTCACTGACACTCTCACTGACACTCACTGACACTCACTGACACTCTCACTGACACTCTCACTGACACTGACACTCTCACTGACACTTTCTCTGACACACTCACTGACACTCTTACTGACACTGACACTCTCAATGACACTCACTGACACTCTCACTGACACTCTCACTGACACTCACTGACACTCTCACTGACACTGACACTCTCACTGACACTTTCTCTGACACACTCACTGACACTCTCACTGACACTGACACTCTCAATGACACTCACTGACACACTCACTGACACTCTCACTGACACTGGCACTCTCACTGACACTGACACTCTCACTGACACTCTCACTGACACTCACTGACACTCTCATTGACACTGATACTCTCAGTGACACTCACTGACACTCTCACTGACACTCTCACTGAAACTCACTGACACTCTTACTGATACTCTCACTGACACTCTCACTGACACTTTCACTGACACTCTCACTGACTTTGACACACTCACTGATACACTCACTGACACACTCACTGTCACACTCACTGGCACACTCTCACTGACACAGACACTCTCACTGACACTGACACTCTCACTGACATTCTCATCGACACTCTCACTGACACTCTCACTGACACTGACACTCTCAATGACACTCTCACTGACACTCTCACTGACACTCTCACTGACACTGACACTCTCACTGACACTCACTGACGCACTCACTGACACTCTCACTGACACTCTCACTGACACTGACACTGACACTGACACTTTCGCTGATACACTCACTGACACTCTCACTGACACCGACACTCTCATGGACACTCACTGACACTCACTGACACTCTCACTGACACTCTCACTGATACTCTCACTGACACTGACACTCTCACAGACACTCTCACTGACACTGACACTCACTCACACTCTCACTCACACTCACTGACACTCTCACTGAGACTCTCACTGACACTCACTGACACTCTCACTGACACTCATTGACACTCTCACTGAACCTCACTGACACTCTCACTGGCACTCTCACTGACACTTTCACTGACACTCTCACTGACACTGACACTCTCACTGACACTGATACTCTCACTGACACTCTCACTGAAACTCTCACTGACACTGACACTCTCACTGACACTCTCACTGACACTCACTGACACTCTCACTGACACTCTCACTGACACTCACACTGAAACTGACACTGAAACTGACACTCTCACTGATTCTGACACTCTCACTGAAACTCTCACTGACACTCACTGACACTCTCACTGACACTCACTGACACTCTCACTGACACTCACTGACACTCTCACTTACACTCTCACTGACACTCCCACTGACACATTCACTGACACTCTCACTGACACTCTCACTGACACTCTCACTGACACACTCACTGACACACTCACTGACACTCTCACTGACACTCTCACTGATGCTGACACTCTCATTGACACTCTCACTGGCACTCTCACTGGCAGTCTCACTGACACTCTCACTGACACTCTCACTGACACTGACACTCTCATTGACACTCTCACTGACACTGACACTCTCACTGACAATATCATCGACCCTCTCACTGACACTCTCACTGACACTGACACTCTCACTGACACTCACTGACACTGACACTCTCACTGACAGTCTCACTGACACTGACACTCTCACTGACATGCTCACTGACACTCTCTCTGACACTGGCACTCTCACTGACACTGACACTCTCACTGACACTCTCACTCACACTCACTGACACTCTCATTGACACTGACACTCTCACCGACACTCACTGACACTCTCACTGACACCCTCACTGAAACTCACTGACACTCTTACTGATACTCTCACTGACACTCTCACTGACACTTTCACTGACACTCTCACTGACACTGACACACTCACTGACACACTCACTGACACACTCACTGTCACACTCACTGGCACACTCTCACTGACACTGACACTCTCACTGACACTGGCACTCTCACTGAGTTTCTCATCGACACTCTCACCGACACTCTCACTGACACTGACACTCTCAATGACACTCAAGGAAACTCACTGACACTCTCACTGACACTCTCACTGACACTCACTGACACTCTCACTGACACTCTCACTGACACTGACACTCTCACTGACACTTTCTCTGACACACTCACTGACACTCTCACTGACACTGACACTCTCAATGACACTCACTGACACACTCACTGACACTCTCACTGACACTGGCACTCTCACTGACACTGACACTCTCATTGACACTCTCACTGACACTCACTGACACTCTCATTGACACTGACACTCTCACTGACACTCACTGACACTCTCACTGACACTCTCACTGTAACTCACTGACACTCTTACTGATACTCTCACTGACACTCTCACTGACACACTCACCGACACACTCACTGACACACTCACTGTCACACTCACTGGCACACTCTCACTGACACTGACACTCTCACTGACACTGACACTCTCACTGACATTCTCATCGACACTCTCACTGACACTCTCACTGACACTCTCACTGACACTGACACTCTCACTGACACTCACTGACACACTCACTGACACTCTCACTGACACCGACACTCTCATGGACACTCACTGACACTCACTGACACTCTCACTGACACTCTCACTGATACTCTCACTGACACTGACACTCTCACAGACACTCTCACTGACACTGACACTCACTCAGACTCTCACTCACACTCACTGACACTCTCACTGAAACTCTCACTGAACCTCACTGACACTCTCACTGGCACTCTCACTGACACTCTCACTGACACTGATACTCTCACTGACACTCTCACTGAAACTCTCACTGACACTCTCACTGACACTCTCACTGACTCTCACTGACACTCTCACTGACACTCTCACTGACACTCACTGACACTCTCACTGACACTCTCACTGACACTCTCACTGACACTCTCACTGACACTCACACTGAAACTGACACTCTCACTCTCACTGACACTGACACTCTCACTGAAACTCACTGACACTCTCACTGACACTTTGCACTGACACTCTCACTGACACTCTCACTGACACTCTCACTGACACTCTCACTGAAACTTTGCACTGACACTCTCACTGACACTCTCACTGACACTCTCACTGACACTGACACTCTCACTGACACACTCACTGACACACTCACTGACACTCTCACTGACACTCTCACTGACACTGACACTGACACTCTCACTCACTCTTTCACTCACACTCACTTACACTCTCACTGACACTGACACTCTCACTGACACTCTCACTGACACTCAAACTGAAACTGACACTCTCACTGACACTCTCACTGACACTCACATTGACACTCTCACTGACACTCTCACTGACACTCTCACTGACACTCTCACTGACACTGACACTCTCACTGACTGACACTCTCACTGACTGACACTCTCACTAACACTGACACTCTCACTGACACTCTCACTGACACTCTCACTGACACTGCCACTCTCACTGCCAATCTCATCGACACTCTCACTGACACTCTCACTGACACTCACTAACACTCTCACTGATACTCACTGACACTCTCACTGACACTGACACTCTCACTAACACTGACACTCTCACTGACACTCTCCCTGACACTCTCACTGACACTGACACTCTCACTGACACGCACACTCTCTGACAATCTCATCGACACTCTCACTGACATTCTCACTGACACTGACACTCTCACTGACACTCACTGACACTCTCACTGACACTCTCACTGACACTGACACTCTCACTGACACTCTCACTGACACTCTCACTGACACTCTCACTGACACTCACTGACACTCTCACTGACACTCTCACTGACGCTCTCACTGACGCTCTCACTGACACTCTCACTGACACTCACTGACACTGACACTCTCACTGACACTCACTGACACTCTCGCTGACACTCTCACTGACACTCTCACTGACACTTTCACTGACACTCTCACTGACACTGACACTCTCACTGACACACTCACTGACACACTCACTGACACACTTACTGACACCCTCACTGACACTCTCACTGACACTCACTGACACTCTCACTGACACTCTCACTGTAACTCACTGACACTCTTACTGATACTCTCACTGACACTCTCACTGACACACTCACCGACACACTCACTGACACACTCACTGTCACACTCACTGGCACACTCTCACTGACACTGACACTCTCACTGACACTGACACTCTCACTGACATTCTCATCGACACTCTCACTGACACTCTCACTGACACTCTCACTGACACTGACACTCTCACTGACACTCACTGACACACTCACTGACACTCTCACTGACACCGACACTCTCATGGACACTCACTGACACTCACTGACACTCTCACTGACACTCTCACTGATACTCTCACTGACACTGACACTCTCACAGACACTCTCACTGACACTGACACTCACTCAGACTCTCACTCACACTCACTGACACTCTCACTGAAACTCTCACTGAACCTCACTGACACTCTCACTGGCACTCTCACTGACACTCTCACTGACACTGATACTCTCACTGACACTCTCACTGAAACTCTCACTGACACTCTCACTGACACTCTCACTGACTCTCACTGACACTCTCACTGACACTCTCACTGACACTCACTGACACTCTCACTGACACTCTCACTGACACTCTCACTGACACTCTCACTGACACTCACACTGAAACTGACACTCTCACTCTCACTGACACTGACACTCTCACTGAAACTCACTGACACTCTCACTGACACTTTGCACTGACACTCTCACTGACACTCTCACTGACACTCTCACTGACACTCTCACTGAAACTTTGCACTGACACTCTCACTGACACTCTCACTGACACTCTCACTGACACTGACACTCTCACTGACACACTCACTGACACACTCACTGACACTCTCACTGACACTCTCACTGACACTGACACTGACACTCTCACTCACTCTTTCACTCACACTCACTTACACTCTCACTGACACTGACACTCTCACTGACACTCTCACTGACACTCAAACTGAAACTGACACTCTCACTGACACTCTCACTGACACTCACATTGACACTCTCACTGACACTCTCACTGACACTCTCACTGACACTCTCACTGACACTGACACTCTCACTGACTGACACTCTCACTGACTGACACTCTCACTAACACTGACACTCTCACTGACACTCTCACTGACACTCTCACTGACACTGCCACTCTCACTGCCAATCTCATCGACACTCTCACTGACACTCTCACTGACACTCACTAACACTCTCACTGATACTCACTGACACTCTCACTGACACTGACACTCTCACTAACACTGACACTCTCACTGACACTCTCCCTGACACTCTCACTGACACTGACACTCTCACTGACACGCACACTCTCTGACAATCTCATCGACACTCTCACTGACATTCTCACTGACACTGACACTCTCACTGACACTCACTGACACTCTCACTGACACTCTCACTGACACTGACACTCTCACTGACACTCTCACTGACACTCTCACTGACACTCTCACTGACACTCACTGACACTCTCACTGACACTCTCACTGACGCTCTCACTGACGCTCTCACTGACACTCTCACTGACACTCACTGACACTGACACTCTCACTGACACTCACTGACACTCTCGCTGACACTCTCACTGACACTCTCACTGACACTTTCACTGACACTCTCACTGACACTGACACTCTCACTGACACACTCACTGACACACTCACTGACACACTTACTGACACCCTCACTGACACTCTCACTGACACTCACTGACACTGACACTCTCATTCACACTCTCACTCACACTCACTGACACTGACACTCTCACTGACACTCTCACTGACACTCTCACTGACACTCACACTGAAACTGACACTGAAACTGACACTCTCACTGATTCTGACACTCTCACTGAAACTCTCTCTGACACTCACTGACACTCTCACTGACACTCACTGACACTCTCACTGACACTCACTGACACTCTCACTGACACTTTCACTGACACATTCACTGACACTCTCACTGACACTCTCACTGACACACTCACTGGCACACTCACTGGCACACTCACTGACACACTCACTGACACTCTCACTGACACTCTCACTGACACTCTCAGTGATGCTGACACTCTCATTGACACTCTCACTGACACTCTCACTGACACTCTCACTGACACTGACACTCTCACTGACACTGATACTCTCACTGACACTCTCACTGAAACTCTCACTGACACTGACACTCTCACTGACACTCTCACTGACACTCAATGACACTCTCACTGACACTCTCACTGACACTCTCACTGACACTCTCACTGACACTCTCACTGACACTCACACTGAAACTGACACTGAAACTGACACTCTCACTGATTCTGACACTCTCACTGAAACTCTCACTGACACTCACTGACACTCTCACTGACACTCACTGACACTCTCATTGACACTGACACTCTCACTGACACTCACTGACACTCTCACTGACACTCACTGAAACTCACTGACACTCTTACTGATACTCTCACTGACACTCTCACTGACACTCTCACTGACACTCTCACTGACACTCAAGGACACTCACTGACACTCTCACTGACACTCACTGACACTCACTGACACTCTCACTGACACTCTCACTGACACTGACACTCTCACTGACACTTTCTCTGACACACTCACTGACACTCTCACTGACACTCTCACTGACACTCTCACTGACACTCTCACTGACACTCTCACTGACACTTTGCACTGACACTCTCACTGACACTCTCACTGACACTCTCACTGACACTGACACTCTCACTGACACACTCACTGACACTCTCGCTGACACTCACTGACACTCTCACTGACACTCTCACTGACACTCTCACTGACACTGACACCCTCACTGACACTTTCTCTGACACACTCACTGACACTCTCACTGACACTGACACTCTCAATGACACTCACTGACACACTCACTGACACTCTCACTGACACTGGCACTCTCACTGACACTGACACTCTCACTGACACTCTCACTGACACTCTCACTGACACTCAAGGACACTCACTGACACTCTCACTGACACTCACTGACACTCTCACTGACACTCTCACTGACACCGACACTCTCACTGACACTTTCTCTGACACACTCACTGACACTCTTACTGACACTGACACTCTCAATGACACTCACTGACACTCTCACTGACACTCTCACTGACACTCACTGACCCTCTCACTGACACTCTCACTGACACTCTCACTGACACTGACACTCTCACTGACACTTTCTCTGACACGCTCACTGACACTCTCACTGACACTGACACTCTCAATGACACTCACTGACACACTCACTGACACTGGCACTCTCACTGACACTGACACTCTCACTGACACTCTCACTGACACTCACTGACACTCTCACTGACACTCCCACTGACACATTCACTGACACTCTCACTGACACTCTCACTGACACACTCACTGACACACTCACTGACACTCTCACTGACACTCTCACTGACACTCTCACTGACACTCTCACTGATGCTGACACTCTCATTGACACTCTCACTGACACTCTCACTGGCACTTTCACTGACACTCTCACTGACACTGACACTCTCACTGACACTCTCACTGACAATCTCATCGACCCTCTCACTGACACTCTCACTGACACTCACTGACACTGACACTCTCACTGACACTGACAGTCTCACTGACACTGACACTCACTGACACGCTCACTGACACTCTCTCTGACACTCTCACTGACACTATCACTGACACTCAAGGACACTCACTGACACTCTCACTGACACTCTCACTGACACTCACTGACACTCTCACTGACACTCTCACTGACACTCTCACTGACACTGACACCCTCACTGACACTTTCTCTGACACACTCACTGACACTCTCACTGACACTGACACTCTCAATGACACTCACTGACACACTCACTGACACTCTCACTGACACTGACACTCTCACTGACACTCTCACTGACACTCACTGACACACTCATTGACACTGACACTCTCACTGACACTCTCACTGACACTCACTGACACTCTCATTGACACTGACACTCTCACTGACACTCACTGACACTCTCACCTGACACTCAATGAAACTCACTGACACTCTTACTGATACTCTCACTGACACTCTCACTGACACTCTCACTGACACTCAAGGACACTCACTGACACTCTCACTGACACTCACTGACACTCACTGACACTCTCACTGACACTCTCACTGACACTGACACTCTCACTGACACTTTCTCTGACACACTCACTGACACTCTTACTGACACTGACACTCTCAATGACACTCACTGACACTCTCGCTGACACTCTCACTGACACTTTCACTGACACTGACACTCTCACTGACACACTCACTGACACACTCACTGACACACTTACTGACACCCTCACTGACACTCTCACTGACACTCACTGACACTGACACTCTCATTCACACTCTCACTCACACTCACTGACACTGACACTCTCACTGACACTCTCACTGACACTGAAACTGACACTGAAACTGACACTGAAACTGACACTCTCACTGATTCTGACACTCTCACTGAAACTCTCACTGACACGCACTGACACTCTCACTGCCACTCACTGACACTCTCACTGACACTCACTGACACTCTCACTGACACTCCCACTGACACATTCACTGACACTCCCACTGACACATTCACTGACACTCTCACTGACACTCTCACTGACACACTCACTGGCACACTCACTGACACTCTCACTGACACTCACACTGACACTCTCACTGACACTCTCACTGATGCTGACACTCTCATTGACACTCTCACTGACACTCTCACTGGCACTCTCACTGACACTCTCACTGACACTGACACTCTCACTGACACTCTCACTGACAATCTCATCGACCCTCTCACTGACACTCTCACTGACACTGACACTCTCACTGACACTCACTGACACTGACACTCTCACTGACACTGACAGTCTCACTGACACTCACTGACACGCTCACTGACACTCTCTCTGACACTCTCACTGACACTATCACTGACACTCAAGGACACTCACTGACACTCTCACTGACACTCTCACTGACACTCACTGACACTCTCACTGACACTCTCACTGACACTCTCACTGACACTGACACCCTCACTGACACTTTCTCTGACACACTCACTGACACTCTCACTGACACTGACACTCTCAATGACACTCACTGACACACTCACTGACACTGGCACTCTCACTGACACTGACACTCTCACTGACACTCTCACTGACACTCACTGACACTCTCATTGACACTGACACTCTCACTGATACTCTCACTGACACTCACTGACACTCTCATTGACACTGACACTCTCACTGACACTCACTGACACTCTCACTGACACTCACTGAAACTCATTGACACTCTTACTGATACTCTCACTGACACTCTCACTGACACTCTCACTGACCCTCTCACTGACACTCAAGGACACTCACTGACACTCTCACTGACACTCACTGACACTCTCACTGACACTCTCACTGACACTGACACTCTCACTGACACTTTCTCTGACACACTCACTGACACTCTTACTGACACTGACACTCTGAATGACACTCACTGACACTCTCACTGACACTCTCACTGACACTCACTGACACTCTCACTGACACTCTCACTGACACTCTCACTGACACTGACACTCTCACTGACACTTTCTCTGACACACTCACTGACACTCTCACTGACACTGACACTCTCAATGACACTCACTGACACACTCACTGACACTCTCACTGACACTGGCACTCTCACTGACACTGACACTCTCACTGACACTCTCACTGACACTCACTGACACTCTCATTGACACTGATACTCTCACTGACACTCACCGACACTCTCACTGGCACTCTCACTGAAACTCACTGACACTCTTACTGATACTCTCACTGACACTCTCACTGACACTTTCACTGACACTCTCACTGACTTTGACACACTCACTGATACACTCACTGACACACTCACTGTCACACTCACTGGCACACTCTCACTGACACAGACACTCTCACTGACACTGACACTCTCACTGACATTCTCATCAACACTCTCACTGACACTCTCACTGACACTGACACTCTCAATGACACTCTCACTGACACTCTCACTGACACTCTCACTGACACTCTCACTGACACTGACACTCTCACTGACACTGACACTGACACTTTCGCTGATACACTCACTGACACTCTCACTGACACCGACACTCTCATGGACACTCACTGACACTCACTGACACTGACACTGACACTTTCGCTGATACACTCACTGACACTCTCACTGACACCGACACTCTCATGGACACTCACTGACACTCACTGACACTCTCACTGACACTCTCACTGATACTCTCACTGACACTGACACTCTCACAGACACTCTCACTGACACTGACACTCACTCACACTCTCACTCACACTCACTGACACTCTCACTGAGACTCTCACTGACACTCTCACTGACACTCATTGACACTCTCACTGAACCTCACTGACACTCTCACTGGCACTCTCACTGACACTTTCACTGACACTCTCACTGACACTGACACTCTCACTGACACTGATACTCTCACTGACACTCTCACTGAAACTCTCACTGACACTGACACTCTCACTGACACTCTCACTGACACTCTCACTGACACTCTCACTGACACTCTCACTGACACTCTCACTGACACTCTCACTGACACTCACACTGAAACTGACACTGAAACTGACACTCTCACTGATTCTGACACTCTCACTGAAACTCTCACTGACACTCACTGACACTCTCACTGACACTCACTGTTACTCTCACTGACACTCACTGACACTCTCACTTACACTCTCACTGACACTCTCACTGACACTCTCACTGACACTCCCACTGACACTCTCACTGACACTCCAACTGACACTCTCACTGACACTCTCACTGACACTCTCACTGACACTCTCACTGACACACTCACTGACACACTCACTGACACTCTCACTGACACTCTCACTGATGCTGACACTCTCATTGACACTCTCACTGACACTCTCACTGGCACTCTCACTGACACTCTCACTGACACTGACACTCTCATTGACACTCTCACTGACACTGACACTCTCACTGACAATATCATCGACCCTCTCACTGACACTCTCACTGACACTGACACTCTCACTGACACTCACTGACACTGACACTCTCACTGACACTGACAGTCTCACTGACACTGACACTCTCACTGACACGCTCACTGACACTCTCTCTGACACTGGCACTCTCACTGACACTGACACTCTCACTGACACTCTCACTCACACTCACTGACACTCTCATTGACACTGACACTCTCACCGACACTCACTGACACTCTCACTAACACCCTCACTGAAACTCACTGACACTTTTACTGATACTCTCACTGACACTCTCACTGACACTTTCACTGACACTCTCACTGACACTGACACTCTCACTGACACTGGCACTCTCACTGAGTTTCTCATCGACACTCTCACTGACACTCTCACTGACACTGACACTCTCAATGACACTCAAGGACACTCACTGACACTCTCACTGACACTCTCACTGACACTCACTGACACTCTCACTGACACTCTCACTGACACTGACACTCTCACTGACACTTTCTCTGACACACTCACTGACACTCTCACTGACACTGACACTCTCAATGACACTCACTGACACACTCACTGACACTCTCACTGACACTGGCACTCTCACTGTCACTGACACTCTCACTGACACTCTCACTGACACTCACTGACACTCTCATTGACACTGACACTCTCACTGACACTCACTGACACTCTCACTGACACTCTCACTGTAACTCACTGACACTCTTACTGATACTCTCACTGACACTCTCACTGACACTTTCACTGACACTCTCACTGACACTGACACACTCACCGACACACTCACTGACACACTCACTGTCACACTCACTGGCACACTCTCACTGACACTGACACTCTCACTGACACTGACACTCTCACTGACATTCTCATCGACACTCTCACTGACACTCTCACTGACACTGACACTCTCAATGACACTCTCACTGACACTCTCACTGACACTCTCACTGACACTGACACTCTCACTGACACTCACTGACACACTCACTGACACTCTCACTGACACCGACACTCTCATGGACACTCACTGACACTCACTGACACTCTCACTGACACTCTCACTGATACTCTCACTGACACTGACACTCTCACAGACACTCTCACTCACACTGACACTCACTCAGACTCTCACTCACACTCACTGACACTCTCACTGAAACTCTCACTGAACCTCACTGACACTCTCACTGGCACTCTCACTGACACTTTCACTGACACTCTCACTGACACTGACACTCTCACTGACACTGATACTCTCACTGACACTCTCACTGAAACTCTCACTGACACTCTCACTGACACTCAATGACACTCTCACTGACACTCTCACTGACACTCACTGACACTCTTACTGACACTCACTGACACTCTCACTGACACTCTCACTGACACTCACACTGAAACTGACACTCTCACTCTCACTGACACTGACACTCTCACTGAAACTCACTGACACTCTCACTGACACTTTGCACTGACACTCTCACTGACACTCTCACTGACACTCTCACTGACACTCTCACTGACACTTTGCACTGACACTCTCACTGACACTCTCACTGACACTCTCACTGACACTGACACTCTCACTGACACACTCACTGACACACTCACTGACACTCTCACTGACACTCTCACTGACACTCTCACTGACACTCTCACTGACACTGACACCCTCACTGACACTTTCTCTGACACACTCACTGACACTCCCACTGACACTGACACTCTCAATGACACTCACTGACACACTCACTGACACTCTCACTGACACTGGCACTCTCACTGACACTGACACTCTCACTGACACTCTCACTGACACTCACTGACACTCTCATTGACACTGACACTCTCACTGACACTCACTGACACTCTCATTGACACTGACACTCTCACTGACACTCACTGACACTCTCACTGACACTCACTGAAACTCACTGACACTCTTACTGATACTCTCACTGACACTCTCACTGACACTCTCACTGACACTCTCACTGACACTCAAGGACACTCACTGACACTCTCACTGACACTCACTGACACTGACACTCTCACTGACACTTTCTCTGACACACTCACTGACACTCTCACTGACACTCTCACTGACACTCTCACTGACACTCTCACTGACACTCTCACTGACACTTTGCACTGACACTCTCACTGACACTCTCACTGACACTGACACTCTCACTGACACACTCACTGACACTCTCACTGACACTCACTGACACTCTCACTGACACTCTCACTGACACTCTCACTGACACTGACACCCTCACTGACACTTTCTCTGACACACTCACTGACACTCTCACTGACACTGACACTCTCAATGACACTCACTGACACACTCACTGACACTCTCACTGACACTGGCACTCTCACTGACACTGACACTCTCACTGACACTCTCACTGACACTCACTGACACTCTCATTGACACTGACACTCTCACTGACACTCTCACAGACACTCACTGACACTCTCATTGACACTGACACTCTCACTGACACTCACTGACACTCTCACTGACACTCACTGAAACTCACTGACACTCTTACTGATACTCTCACTGACACTCTCACTGACACTCTCACTGACACTCAAGGACACTCACTGACACTCTCACTGACACTCACTGACACTCACTGACACTCTCACTGACACTCTCACTGACACCAACACTCTCACTGACACTTTCTCTGACACACTCACTGACACTCTTACTGACACTGACACTCTCAATGACACTCACTGACACTCTCACTGACACTCTCACTGACACTCACTGACACTCTCACTGACACTCTCACTGACACTGACACTCTCACTGACACTTTCTCTGACACACTCACTGACACTCTCACTGACACTGACACTCTCAATGACACTCACTGACACACTCACTGACACTGGCACTCTCACTGACACTGACACTCTCACTGACACTCTCACTGACACTCACTGACACTCTCACTGACACTCCCACTGACACATTCACTGACACTCTCACTGACACTCTCACTGACACACTCACTGACACACTCACTAACACTCTCACTGACACTCTCACTGACACTCTCACTGATGCTGACACTCTCATTGACACTCTCACTGACACTCTCACTGGCACTTTCACTGACACTCTCACTGACACTGACACTCTCACTGACACTCTCACTGACAATCTCATCGACCCTCTCACTGACACTCTCACTGACACTGACACTCTCACTGACACTCACTGACACTGACACTCTCACTGACACTGACAGTCTCACTGACACTGACGCTCACTGACACGCTCACTGACACTCTCTCTGACACTCTCACTGACACTATCACTGACACTCAAGGACATTCACTGACACTCTCACTGACACTCTCACTGACACTCACTGACACTCTCACTGACACTCTCACTGACACTCTCACTGACACTGACACCCTCACTGACACTTTCTCTGACACACTCACTGACACTCTCACTGACACTGACACTCTCAATGACACTCACTGACACACTCACTGACACTCTCACTGACACTGGCACTCTCACTGACACTGACACTCTCACTGACACTCTCACTGACACTCACTGACACTCTCATTGACACTGACACTCTCACTGACACTCTCACTGACACTCACTGACACTCTCATTGACACTGACACTCTCACTGACACTCACTGACACTCTCACCTGACACTCACTGAAACTCACTGACACTCTTACTGATACTCTCACTGACACTCTCACTGACACTCTCACTGACACTCAAGGACACTCACTGACACTCTCACTGACACTCACTGACACTCACTGACACTCTCACTGACACTCTCACTGACACTGACACTCTCACTGACACTTTCTCTGACACACTCACTGACACTCTTACTGACACTGACACTCTCAATGACACTCACTGACACTCTCGCTGACACTCTCACTGACACTTTCACTGACACTGACACTGACACTCTCACTGACACACTCACTGACACACTCACTGACACACTTACTGACACCCTCACTGACACTCTCACTGACACTCACTGACTCTGACACTCTCATTCACACTCTCACTCACACTCACTGACACTGACACTCTCACTGACACTGAAACTGACACTGAAACTGACACTGAAACTGACACTCTCACTGATTCTGACACTCTCACTGAAACTCTCACTGACACGCACTGACACTCTCACTGCCACTCACTGACACTCTCACTGACACTCACTGACACTCTCACTGACACTCCCACTGACACATTCACTGACACTCCCACATTCACTGACACTCTCACTGACACTCTCACTGACACACTCACTGGCACACTCACTGACACTCTCACTGACACTCTCACTGACACTCTCACTGACACTCTCACTGACACTCTCACTGATGCTGACACTCTCATTGACACTCTCACTGACACTCTCACTGGCACTCTCACTGACACTCTCACTGACACTCTCACTGACACTCTCACTGACACTGACACTCTCACTGACACTCTCACTGACAATCTCATCGACCCTCTCACTGACACTCTCACTGACACTGACACTCTCACTGACACTCACTGACACTGACACTCTCACTGACACTGACAGTCTCACTGACACTCACTGACACGCTCACTGACACTCTCTCTGACACTCTCACTGACACTATCACTGACACTCAAGGACACTCACTGACACTCTCACTGACACTCTCACTGACACTCACTGACACTCTCACTGACACTCTCACTGACACTCTCACTGACACTGACACCCTCACTGACACTTTCTCTGACACACTCACTGACACTCTCACTGACACTGACACTCTCAATGACACTCACTGACACACTCACTGACACTCTCACTGACACTGGCACTCTCACTGACACTGACACTCTCACTGACACTCTCACTGACACTCACTGACACTCTCATTGACACTGACACTCTCACTGATACTCTCACTGACACTCACTGACACTCTCATTGACACTGACACTCTCACTGACACTCACTGACACTCTCACTGACACTCACTGAAACTCATTGACACTCTTACTGATACTCTCACTGACACTCTCACTGACACTCTCACTGACACTCAAGGACACTCACTGACACTCTCACTGACACTCACTGACACTCACTGACACTCTCACTGACACTCTCACTGACACTGACACTCTCACTGACACTTTCTCTGACACACTCACTGACACTCTTACTGACACTGACACTCTGAATGACACTCACTGACACTCTCACTGACACTCTCACTGACACTCACTGACACTCTCACTGACACTCTCACTGACACTCTCACTGACACTGACACTCTCACTGACACTTTCTCTGACACACTCACTGACACTCTTACTGACACTGACACTCTGAATGACACTCACTGACACTCTCACTGACACTCTCACTGACACTCACTGACACTCTCACTGACACTCTCACTGACACTCTCACTGACACTGACACTCTCAATGACACTCACTGACACACTCACTGACACTCTCACTGACACTGGCACTCTCACTGACACTGACACTCTCACTGACACTCTCACTGACACTCACTGACACTCTCATTGACACTGATACTCTCACTGACACTCACTGACACTCTCACTGACACTCTCACTGAAACTCACTGACACTCTTACTGATACTCTCACTGACACTCTCACTGACACTTTCACTGACACTCTCACTGACTTTGACACACTCACTGATACACTCACTGACACACTCACTGTCACACTCACTGGCACACTCTCACTGACACAGACACTCTCACTGACACTGACACTCTCACTGACATTCTCATCGACACTCTCACTGACACTCTCACTGACACTGACACTCTCAATGACACTCTCACTGACACTCTCACTGACACTCTCACTGACACTGACACTCTCACTGACACTCACTGACACACTCACTGACACTCTCACTGACACTCTCACTGACACTGACACTGACACTGACACTTTCGCTGATACACTCACTGACACTCTCACTGACACCGACACTCTCATGGACACTCACTGACACTCACTGACACTCTCACTGACACTCTCACTGATACTCTCACTGACACTGACACTCTCACAGACACTCTCACTGACACTGACACTCACTCACACTCTCACTCACACTCACTGACACTCTCACTGAGACTCTCACTGACACTCACTGACACTCTCACTGACACTCATTGACACTCTCACTGAACCTCACTGACACTCTCACTGGCACTCTCACTGACACTTTCACTGACACTCTCACTGACACTGACACTCTCACTGACACTGATACTCTCACTGACACTCTCACTGAAACTCTCACTGACACTGACACTCTCACTGACACTCTCACTGACACTCAATGACACTCTCACTGACACTCTCACTGACACTCTCACTGACACTCTCACTGACACTCTCACTGACACTCACACTGAAACTGACACTGAAACTGACACTCTCACTGATTCTGACACTCTCACTGAAACTCTCACTGACACTCACTGACACTCTCACTGACACTCACTGACACTCTCACTGACACTCACTGACACTCTCACTTACACTCTCACTGACACTCTCACTGACACTCCCACTGACACTCTCACTGACACTCCCACTGACACATTCACTGACACTCTCACTGACACTCTCACTGACACTCTCACTGACACACTCACTGACACACTCACTGACACTCTCACTGACACTCTCACTGATGCTGACACTCTCATTGACACTCTCACTGACACTCTCACTGGCACTCTCACTGACACTCTCACTGACACTGACACTCTCATTGACACTCTCACTGACACTGACACTCTCACTGACAATATCATCGACCCTCTCACTGACACTCTCACTGACACTAACACTCTCACTGACACTCACTGACACTGACACTCTCACTGACACTGACAGTCTCACTGACACTGACACTCTCACTGACACGCTCACTGACACTCTCTCTGACACTGGCACTCTCACTGACACTGACACTCTCACTGACACTCTCACTCACACTCACTGACACTCTCATTGACACTGACACTCTCACCGACACTCACTGACACTCTCACTAACACCCTCACTGAAACTCACTGACACTTTTACTGATACTCTCACTGACACTCTCACTGACACTTTCACTGACACTCTCACTGACACTGACACACTCACTGACACACTCACTGACACACTCACTGTCACACTCACTGGCACACTCTCACTCTCACCGACACTCTCACTGACACTGACACTCTCAATGACACTCAAGGACACTCACTGACACTCTCACTGACACTCTCACTGACACTCACTGACACTCTCACTGACACTCTCACTGACACTGACACTCTCACTGACACTTTCTCTGACACACTCACTGACACTCTCACTGACACTGACACTCTCAATGACACTCACTGACACACTCACTGACACTCTCACTGACACTGGCACTCTCACTGACACTGACACTCTCACTGACACTCTCACTGACACTCACTGACACTCTCATTGACACTGACACTCTCACTGACACTCACTGACACTCTCACTGACACTCTCACTGTAACTCACTGACACTCTTACTGATACTCTCACTGACACTCTCACTGACACTTTCACTGACACTCTCACTGACACTGACACACTCACCGACACACTCACTGACACACTCACTGTCACACTCACTGGCACACTCTCACTGACACTGACATTCTAACTGACACTGACACTCTCACTGACATTCTCATCGACACTCTCACTGACACTCTCACTGACACTGACACTCTCAATGACACTCTCACTGACACTCTCACTGACACTCTCACTGACACCGACACTCTCACTGACACTCACTGACACACTCACTGACACTCTCACTGACACCGACACTCTCATGGACACTCACTGACACTCACTGACACTCTCACTGACACTCTCACTGATACTCTCACTGACACTGACACTCTCACAGACACTCTCACTGACACTGACACTCACTCAGACTCTCACTCACACTCACTGACACTCTCACTGAAACTCTCACTGAACCTCACTGACACTCTCACTGGCACTCTCACTGACACTTTCACTGACACTCTCACTGACACTGACACTCTCACTGACACTCTCACTGACACTCTCACTGAAACTCTCACTGACACTCTCACTGACATTCAATGACACTCTCATTGACACTCTCACTGACACTCACTGACACTCTTACTGACACTCACTGACACTCTCACTGACACTCTCACTGACACTCACACTGAAACTGACACTCTCACTCTCACTGACACTGACACTCTCACTGAAACTCACTGACACTCTCACTGACACTTTGCACTGACACTCTCACTGACACTCTCACTGACACTCTCACTGACACTCTCACTGACACTTTGCACTGACACTCTCACTGACACTCTCACTGACACTCTCACTGACACTGACACACTCACTGACACACTCACTGACACTCTCACTGACACTCTCACTGACACTCTCACTGACACTCTCACTGACACTCTCACTGACACTGACACCCTCACTGACACTTTCTCTGACACACTCACTGACACTCTCACTGACACTGACACTCTCAATGACACTCACTGACACACTCACTGACACTCTCACTGACACTGGCACTCTCACTGACACTGACACTCTCACTGACACTCTCACTGACACTCACTGACACTCTCATTGACACTGACACTCTCACTGACACTCTCACTGACACTCACTGACACTCTCATTGACACTGACACTCTCACTGACACTCACTGACACTCTCACTGACACTCACTGAAACTCACTGACACTCTTACTGATACTCTCACTGACACTCTCACTGACACTCTCACTGACACTCTCACTGACACTCAAGGACACTCACTGACACTCTCACTGACACTCACTGACACTCACTGACACTCTCACTGACACTCTCACTGACACTGACACTCTCACTGACACTTTCTCTGACACACTCACTGACACTCTCACTGACACTCTCACTGACACTCTCACTGACACTCTCACTGACACTTTGCACTGACACTCTCACTGACACTCTCACTGACACTGACACTCTCACTGACACACTCACTGACACTCTCACTGACACTCACTGACACTCTCACTGACACTCTCACTGACACTCTCACTGACACTGACACCCTCACTGACACTTTCCCTGACACACTCACTGACACTCTCACTGACACTGACACTCTCAATGACACTCACTGACACACTCACTGACACTCTCACTGACACTGGCACTCTCAATGACACTGACACTCTCACTGACACTCTCACTGACACTCTCATTGACACTGACACTCTCACTGACACTCTCACTGACACTCACTGACACTCTCATTGACACTGACACTCTCACTGACACTCACTGACACTCTCACTGACACTCACTGAAACTCACTGACACTCTTACTGATACTCTCACTGACACTCTCACTGACACTCTCACTGACACTCTCACTGACACTCAAGGACACTCACTGACACTCTCACTGACACTCACTGACACTCACTGACACTCTCACTGACACTCTCACTGACACTGACACTCTCACTGACACTTTCTCTGACACACTCACTGACACTCTTACTGACACTGACACTCTCAATGACACTCACTGACACTCTCACTGACACTCTCACTGACACTCACTGACACTCTCACTGACACTCTCACTGACACTCTCACTGACACTGACACTCTCACTGACACTTTCTCTGACACACTCACTGACACTCTCACTGACACTGACACTCTCAATGACACTCACTGACACACTCACTGACACTCTCACTGACACTGGCACTCTCACTGACACTGACACTCTCACTGACACTCTCACTGACACTCACTGACACTCTCATTGACACTGATACTCTCACTGACACTCACTGACACTCTCACTGACACTCTCACTGAAACTCACTGACACTCTTACTGATAATCTCACTGACACTCTCACTGACACTTTCACTGACACTCTCACTGACTTTGACACACTCACTGATACACTCACTGTCACACTCACTGGCACACTCTCACTGACACTCAAGGACACTCACTGACACTCTCACTGACACTCACTGACACTCACTGACACTCTCACTGACACTCTCGCTGACACTGACACTCTCACTGACACTTTCTCTGACACACTCACTGACACTCTCACTGACACTCTCACTGACACTCTCACTGACACTCTCACTGACACTCTCACTGACACTTTGCACTGACACTCTCACTGACACTCTCACTGACACTGACACTCTCACTGACACACTCACTGACACTCTCACTGACACTCTCACTGACACTCTCACTGACACTCTCACTGACACTGACACCCTCACTGACACTTTCTCTGACACACTCACTGACACTCTCACTGACACTGACACTCTCAATGACACTCACTGACACACTCACTGACACTCTCACTGACACTGGCACTCTCACTGACACTGACACTCTCACTGACACTCTCACTGACACTCACTGACACTCTCATTGACACTGACACTCTCACTGACACTCTCACTGACACTCACTGACACTCTCATTGACACTGACACTCTCACTGACACTCACTGACACTCTCACTGACACTCACTGAAACTCACTGACACTCTTACTGATACTCTCACTGACACTCTCACTGACACTCTCACTGACACTCTCACTGACACTCAAGGACACTCACTGACACTCTCACTGACACTCACTGACACTCACTGACACTCTCACTGACACTCTCACTGACACTGACACTCTCACTGACACTTTCTCTGACACACTCACTGACACTCTTACTGACACTGACACTCTCAATGACACTCACTGACACTCTCACTGACACTCTCACTGACACTCACTGACACTCTCACTGACACTGACACTCTCACTGACACTTTCTCTGACACACTCACTGACACTCTCACTGACACTGACACTCTCAATGACACTCACTGACACACTCACTGACACTCTCACTGACACTGGCACTCTCACTGACACTGACACTCTCACTGACACTCTCACTGACACTCACTGACACTCTCATTGACACTGATACTCTCAGTGACACTCACTGACACTCTCACTGACACTCTCACTGAAACTCACTGACACTCTTACTGATACTCTCACTGACACTCTCACTGACACTTTCACTGACACTCTCACTGACTTTGACACACTCACTGATACACTCACTGACACACTCACTGTCACACTCACTGGCACACTCTCACTGACACAGACACTCTCACTGACACTGACACTCTCACTGACATTCTCATCGACACTCTCACTGACACTCTCACTGACACTGACACTCTCAATGACACTCTCACTGACACTCTCACTGACACTCTCACTGACACTGACACTCTCACTGACACTCACTGACGCACTCACTGACACTCTCACTGACACTCTCACTGACACTGACACTGACACTGACACTTTCGCTGATACACTCACTGACACTCTCACTGACACTCACTGACACTCACTGACACTCTCACTGACACTCTCACTGACACTCACTGACACTCTCATTGACACTGACACTCTCACTGACACTCACTGACACTCTCACTGACACTCACTGAAACTCACTGACACTCTTACTGATACTCTCACTGACACTCTCACTGACACTCTCACTGACACTCTCACTGACACTCAAGGACACTCACTGACACTCTCACTGACACTCACTGACACTCACTGACACTCTCACTGACACTCTCACTGACACTGACACTCTCACTGACACTTTCTCTGACACACTCACTGACACTCTTACTGACACTGACACTCTCAATGACACTCACTGACACTCTCACTGACACTCTCACTGACACTCACTGACACTCTCACTGACACTGACACTCTCACTGACACTTTCTCTGACACACTCACTGACACTCTCACTGACACTGACACTCTCAATGACACTCACTGACACACTCACTGACACTCTCACTGACACTGGCACTCTCACTGACACTGACACTCTCACTGACACTCTCACTGACACTCACTGACACTCTCATTGACACTGATACTCTCAGTGACACTCACTGACACTCTCACTGACACTCTCACTGAAACTCACTGACACTCTTACTGATACTCTCACTGACACTCTCACTGACACTTTCACTGACACTCTCACTGACTTTGACACACTCACTGATACACTCACTGACACACTCACTGTCACACTCACTGGCACACTCTCACTGACACAGACACTCTCACTGACACTGACACTCTCACTGACATTCTCATCGACACTCTCACTGACACTCTCACTGACACTGACACTCTCAATGACACTCTCACTGACACTCTCACTGACACTCTCACTGACACTGACACTCTCACTGACACTCACTGACGCACTCACTGACACTCTCACTGACACTCTCACTGACACTGACACTGACACTGACACTTTCGCTGATACACTCACTGACACTCTCACTGACACCGACACTCTCATGGACACTCACTGACACTCACTGACACTCTCACTGACACTCTCACTGATACTCTCACTGACACTGACACTCTCACAGACACTCTCACTGACACTGACACTCACTCACACTCTCACTCACACTCACTGACACTCTCACTGAGACTCTCACTGACACTCACTGACACTCTCACTGACACTCATTGACACTCTCACTGAACCTCACTGACACTCTCACTGGCACTCTCACTGACACTTTCACTGACACTCTCACTGACACTGACACTCTCACTGACACTGATACTCTCACTGACACTCTCACTGAAACTCTCACTGACACTGACACTCTCACTGACACTCTCACTGACACTCACTGACACTCTCACTGACACTCTCACTGACACTCACACTGAAACTGACACTGAAACTGACACTCTCACTGATTCTGACACTCTCACTGAAACTCTCACTGACACTCACTGACACTCTCACTGACACTCACTGACACTCTCACTGACACTCACTGACACTCTCACTTACACTCTCACTGACACTCCCACTGACACATTCACTGACACTCTCACTGACACTCTCACTGACACTCTCACTGACACACTCACTGACACACTCACTGACACTCTCACTGACACTCTCACTGATGCTGACACTCTCATTGACACTCTCACTGGCACTCTCACTGGCAGTCTCACTGACACTCTCACTGACACTCTCACTGACACTGACACTCTCATTGACACTCTCACTGACACTGACACTCTCACTGACAATATCATCGACCCTCTCACTGACACTCTCACTGACACTGACACTCTCACTGACACTCACTGACACTGACACTCTCACTGACAGTCTCACTGACACTGACACTCTCACTGACATGCTCACTGACACTCTCTCTGACACTGGCACTCTCACTGACACTGACACTCTCACTGACACTCTCACTCACACTCACTGACACTCTCATTGACACTGACACTCTCACCGACACTCACTGACACTCTCACTGACACCCTCACTGAAACTCACTGACACTCTTACTGATACTCTCACTGACACTCTCACTGACACTTTCACTGACACTCTCACTGACACTGACACACTCACTGACACACTCACTGACACACTCACTGTCACACTCACTGGCACACTCTCACTGACACTGACACTCTCACTGACACTGGCACTCTCACTGAGTTTCTCATCGACACTCTCACCGACACTCTCACTGACACTGACACTCTCAATGACACTCAAGGAAACTCACTGACACTCTCACTGACACTCTCACTGACACTCACTGACACTCTCACTGACACTCTCACTGACACTGACACTCTCACTGACACTTTCTCTGACACACTCACTGACACTCTCACTGACACTGACACTCTCAATGACACTCACTGACACACTCACTGACACTCTCACTGACACTGGCACTCTCACTGACACTGACACTCTCATTGACACTCTCACTGACACTCACTGACACTCTCATTGACACTGACACTCTCACTGACACTCACTGACACTCTCACTGACACTCTCACTGTAACTCACTGACACTCTTACTGATACTCTCACTGACACTCTCACTGACACTGACACACTCACCGACACACTCACTGACACACTCACTGTCACACTCACTGGCACACTCTCACTGACACTGACACTCTCACTGACACTGACACTCTCACTGACATTCTCATCGACACTCTCACTGACACTCTCACTGACACTCTCACTGACACTGACACTCTCACTGACACTCACTGACACACTCACTGACACTCTCACTGACACCGACACTCTCATGGACACTCACTGACACTCACTGACACTCTCACTGACACTCTCACTGATACTCTCACTGACACTGACACTCTCACAGACACTCTCACTGACACTGACACTCACTCAGACTCTCACTCACACTCACTGACACTCTCACTGAAACTCTCACTGAACCTCACTGACACTCTCACTGGCACTCTCACTGACACTCTCACTGACACTGATACTCTCACTGACACTCTCACTGAAACTCTCACTGACACTCTCACTGACACTCTCACTGACTCTCACTGACACTCTCACTGACACTCTCACTGACACTCACTGACACTCTCACTGACACTCTCACTGACACTCTCACTGACACTCTCACTGACACTCACACTGAAACTGACACTCTCACTCTCACTGACACTGACACTCTCACTGAAACTCACTGACACTCTCACTGACACTTTGCACTGACACTCTCACTGACACTCTCACTGACACTCTCACTGACACTCTCACTGAAACTTTGCACTGACACTCTCACTGACACTCTCACTGACACTCTCACTGACACTGACACTCTCACTGACACACTCACTGACACACTCACTGACACTCTCACTGACACTCTCACTGACACTGACACTGACACTCTCACTCACTCTTTCACTCACACTCACTTACACTCTCACTGACACTGACACTCTCACTGACACTCTCACTGACACTCAAACTGAAACTGACACTCTCACTGACACTCTCACTGACACTCACATTGACACTCTCACTGACACTCTCACTGACACTCTCACTGACACTCTCACTGACACTGACACTCTCACTGACTGACACTCTCACTGACTGACACTCTCACTAACACTGACACTCTCACTGACACTCTCACTGACACTCTCACTGACACTGCCACTCTCACTGCCAATCTCATCGACACTCTCACTGACACTCTCACTGACACTCACTAACACTCTCACTGATACTCACTGACACTCTCACTGACACTGACACTCTCACTAACACTGACACTCTCACTGACACTCTCCCTGACACTCTCACTGACACTGACACTCTCACTGACACGCACACTCTCTGACAATCTCATCGACACTCTCACTGACATTCTCACTGACACTGACACTCTCACTGACACTCACTGACACTCTCACTGACACTCTCACTGACACTGACACTCTCACTGACACTCTCACTGACACTCTCACTGACACTCTCACTGACACTCACTGACACTCTCACTGACACTCTCACTGACACTCTCACTGACGCTCTCACTGACGCTCTCACTGACACTCTCACTGACACTCACTGACACTGACACTCTCACTGACACTCACTGACACTCTCGCTGACACTCTCACTGACACTCTCACTGACACTTTCACTGACACTCTCACTGACACTGACACTCTCACTGACACACTCACTGACACACTCACTGACACACTTACTGACACCCTCACTGACACTCTCACTGACACTCACTGACACTGACACTCTCATTCACACTCTCACTCACACTCACTGACACTGACACTCTCACTGACACTCTCACTGACACTCTCACTGACACTCACACTGAAACTGACACTGAAACTGACACTCTCACTGATTCTGACACTCTCACTGAAACTCTCTCTGACACTCACTGACACTCTCACTGACACTCACTGACACTCTCACTGACACTCACTGACACTCTCACTGACACTTTCACTGACACATTCACTGACACTCTCACTGACACTCTCACTGACACACTCACTGGCACACTCACTGGCACACTCACTGACACACTCACTGACACTCTCACTGACACTCTCACTGACACTCTCACTGATGCTGACACTCTCATTGACACTCTCACTGACACTCTCACTGACACTCTCACTGACACTGACACTCTCACTGACACTGACACTCTCACTGACAATCTCATCGACCCTCTCACTGACACTCTCACTGACACTGACACTCTCACTGACACTCACTGACACTGACACTCTCACTGACACTGACAGTCTCACTGACACTGACACTCTCACTGACACGCTCACTGACACTCTCTCTGACACTCTCACTGACACTCTCACTGAAACTCTCACTGACACTCAAGGACACTCACTGACGCTCTCACTGACACTCTCACTGACACTCACTGACACTCTCACTGACACTCTCACTGACACTCTCACTGACACTGACACTCTCACTGACACTTTCTTTGACACACTCACTGACACTCTCACTGACACTGACACTCTCAATGACACTCACTGACACACTCACTGACACTCTCACTGACACTGGCACTCTCACTGACACTGACACTCTCACTGACACTCTCACTGACACTCTCACTGACACTCAATGACACTCTCACTGACACTCTCACTGACACTCTCACTGACACTTTCATTTCTTGTTTAGAAATAATTCAGACGGAACATGAATCTGACAATATGTTGATCCCATAGATAGTTTGGAAACTGTCCACAACATATTTAAGCCAGGGTATCTTAGTACAATTTTCCAGGTTGAGACATCCCTGATAACAAGTTGATTAAACACTGTCTCTTCCTTATGCCAAATCGATTGGAAAAGCATCAAAGGCCTTAAGGGATGAGGTCACCTAAATATGCTGCCCCTACCTCCCTATGAATCAAATCTATTGCAGCTGAGGTAGGTAGGCACAAAAGTTTTTGAGGAAGGTATTTTCTTCCCTTTGCAACAAGTCTGTATTAGTGTAAACCCACAACCCCGCCCCGTATAATGCAATAGAAACACTCCTTGCCTTGTAGATCTGCATCATATCTCTAATTCGCCTATCCCCTAGCTTAGAGGCGAATTTGAAAATGCCATAGGAGCTTTTTACCATCTTCGTTCTAACGTTTAATAAGTCCTCGGACCAACTTCCGTCGCAAGAAAAAGTAACACCCAAATAACAAAATGTTGTCACCAGCTGTACTTTCACCCCTTCAATGTAGAAGGCCTGATTTCTACTTGTTCTGGCCCCACAGATCATGGTATGAGTTTTACTCTTATTGATCAATAGCTTCCTCTCCCTGACAAAAACAGAAAACCGATCCATCAGGCGCTGTAGGCCAATAGGGGTCCGTGATAGAAGTACGGTATCGTCTGCATAGAGCAGTACTGGCACGCTGGACCCAGCTACCTGAGGGGCGTCGGCCTTAACAGTTTTCAAGACGGAGTCTATGCCGTTAATGAACAGAGTAGAGGACACAACCCTGTCTTATCCCGCGCTTAACACTAAAATTAGGGGTGCACTCTCCGCTAGCCCCATACCGCACACAGGCTTGCATCTTATTATATAGTCTTGCTAAAAAATAGATGATTTCCTCTGGTGCCCCAAGCTCTAACAGAACTTGCCAAAGTAGCGAGTGGTCACCCAGATCAAATGCACTGCTTAAATCGCCAAAGCAGAGATATAGATTACCTGGCTTAGCCTTGGTATACTTGCCGATTAATAGTTCTAAATTCAGGCATTGATCTAGGGTCCCACGACCCTTTCTAAAGCGATATTGGGAGGTAGCGAGAATCCCCTTCTCCTCTGCCCAATCTTCTAGCCTCGACAGCAACACCCGGCTCATGATTTTCACCGATGAGTCAAGTAGGCTAATGGGACGGTAATTACATGCAGCTGTGTTGTCCCCCTTCTTGTAGATAGGGACAATAATCGAGTCTCCCCAAGTAGATGGAATCAAGGCTGTAACAGCTGCATTGAGAACCAAAGTAAGTATCGGTCCCCACAGTAAAGGAAGAGCCCTATAAACATCAATTGGGACTCCATCGGGGCCCTGTGCCTTACCCCCCATACTGGCTTTAATGCTGCATTCGACCTTTCCCAAGGTTATGTCCAAAGGGACTATTGGCCAATGCACTATTTCATTTGTACCGTTGGCTTGAAATATGGCTGAAAAATGGGAGACCCATGCCTCACTACTGACATTGGATCTAAGTTGGGGAATTTTGTCATCTTTAAGGAAGGGGGAATTAACTGTGGACCAAAACAGACAGCTGTCAGAGGTTTCTGCCGCCTGCGTTAAACTATCCCAAGCTTGTCGTTGTAATTCCCTTTTCCTTTTAGTGAGTGCCATTTTATAATCATGTCTCAAAAGTAAAACTTTATTCCTATCTCTTGATCTAAGGGCAAGAGCTTGCTTCAAATTGGGTTAATATTACCAAAATTATTTACAATTGAAACAGACCCACTTCCTATTGTCAAAATGACATTAATATCTGCCAAAGTTCTGGATATGATAATAGGCACAACTGTGGCAGATTGTTCCCCTTTCCACCTTATCCTGGTCCCATTTGGTCTGTGGGGCTCAATATTATCTAGGGTTCTCAATGTCCGCTGATTCCTACAGTTCCAATTTTCTATTTTCATAGCTAGGCAGTTATGATCACTTAGATTAGGTACCTCAATAACCGCTGCCAAACAGTAAGGAGCTATGCTAGCTGAGACCATAATATGATCAATGTAGGAATTAGTGTTTCTCCCAATGTAGGTGGGGATAGTTTGGCCACTAGCATCTTTATCAGGCTGTACTAACTCTAAATCATAAGCTGACATAATACCATTAATTGCCTCCCCGTAGACATTATGTGGGAAGTGGGGTGTATTTTCGCCACTATTGTTTTGCACCCCACAAGCCCTAGAAAAAGATAGGGGGCAAATTGAAGAATTAAAATCGCCTAACCAAATGTAAGTAAAAATACATTTTGCTTCACCTACTAGCTTCATGAGGGCACTTTCCAATTCATCTATAACATTGTGCCCTGAATTATTAAAAATATTGTTATAGAAATTAACTAAAAGCACCTCTGTACCTTCTTTCAATTGTACCCATAAGATTTGGGAATGATTTCCAACTGTTACATGTTTTACTACTGTCAGTGTCAGGTCCACAGATAGGAGAAAAATTAAACCTCCTTTAGCTCTCCCATATCTTGACTCTGCAGCTTCTAAACTGTAACATGCATACCCTTCAAAACTAGGTTTTGTAACACACCACGTTTCTTGAAGACATAAAATATCATAAGACCTGATCATATTCTCCCATCCCAAATTATTCTTTTTTGAAGCCCAACCAGCTATGTTCCAACTCACAATAGAGGTTCCCCCAATAGTACGATTATTGGGTTCATCTTGGTCAACAATGAGGTTAACATCAACCTCGATGGGACCAACATTAGAGACCTCAGCATTTCCTATTGGTAGATTAATCGTTCCCCTCTCAATAACCGGGTCAGATACCAGACCACTATCAAGCACTATAAAAGTGGGATCCTTAGTTTCCCCCAGATCTATACCAGGCCCACCTAGGTGAATTACTTGGACGTTAAGGGGTAAGCTAAGCTGGGGGGAAATGACCTTTGGATGTCAATCATTTTGGTCCAGAAAGCTCAAGGCTTGGTATCTATTCTGTAATGGTACCTCAAATATTGCACCTTGGTTGGGAGTAAAAGGTGTACCTCTATTGGTGACATGGGGCATCTTACTGAGATGATTATAAAAGTATCCCAAAGGGCGTACTAGTACATCATTCTCATTCGGGGTTAGGGAGGCTGCTCTGAGCAGGACAGTTGCGGCGTTCTGAGGGTATTTAAAATTAACAATAACACATTCCCCCCTACAGGACATTCTTGAGTTCCCAATCCAATTAACTCTTCTTGTTGTTAATATTTGGTCCGAGTAGTTGGTTGGGAACCCACATTGCCTGTGCAACCATGAAACCGTTTTGTTCTTAAGCGAATCATGTGACTCCTGGGGGGTTTGTGAGATGAAAGACTGACTGCTTTCAAGAGGCGGGACATTGGTTAGAACAACAACATAAGGAGCACAGTCTGGTGGAAGATTGATAAAACTACTTTTCTTAGGCACAGATCCCCCAAAAGTACTTGCTGGTGCTGATGTTATCTGTGCAGACCTACTGCCCCCTGGCAGACCAGCTGTAACTACTTTATTTAAGTTCAACCTCTCATCGGGTGGCTGCGGGGCAATATCACGCACAATCCTACAATGTAAATGTGTTGTATTTGTATAGCGCGAACAGTAACCCGGAGGCATCCCGGCGCTTGTACTCCTACCACAAGGGAACCCCTCCTGGCTTTTCCTTGTGAGGTGTCCACTCCTGGGCATCCCATGGTGAAACCAGGCATCCCTTGTGCATCGGGGGCCGTTGTGGAGACTAAGCAAGCTATTGCCCAGAGTTGCAGCGTGGGGCCCATGCTTAGATTCGGCACTGAGGCGAGAATATCCGGTCAGAGGAATTTATGCCCGATCCCGCCGAGGCGGGAATCGAACCCTGGTCCCTGTGTGGAAAAGTAAATTTTGCCATGTTCTGTGTCCCTACGCCTCATCCATCATATGTTATGTGTGCATGACCAATATGCATATGTTATTCCCCATGTCCGATTAATGACGCAATTACAGTTGTGTCCACCTCTGGTATGTCATTTTCCAGTCCTCGTGAATACTACGAATATCAGGCCTATGTAAAGTAATGTTGCCACGTTTCTCAGTGTGCACGTTATTCCATTATAAAGTCCCCGTTTCCAGGCCTCAAAAGGGCCCGGACATCAGATTCAGCTCCTGTCTCCTGAGAGCCTCGCTGAGGAGCGATACAGCCCCCACCTGTATCCTCGACCCTTCACTTACTTCCTGCCTCGCAGTGCCCGGTGCAGCTTGGCTCTGCCTCTGAGTCTGCCAAAAGTATGTTATAGTTCCAGCTATCAGTTCAGTCCTCCTCTTCTGCATTCCTAAGCTACTGAACTGCATCAATAGTTTCCGTCATTGTCTAGCCTTCTCGTCTCCACGTTAGAGAAATACTGTATCAATGGTCATTTAATATTCTTCATCACGCACTACATGTAGAATAATGCATGGTCCAGTCTTAGAGTCAAGTTAGCTTTTCCCCTCATGACTTCTAGTTTATATCAACATGTTCCCTAAACATCAGATACTAGATAGGGTTTAGGTACATGTCGCTCCGACCCTCCAGACTCTAGTCTCTGCTCCTAGCACAGAGTTCGTAGCCCCCAGCTTCTCCTAGTAACACGTCATTGCCAGTTTTCGCGCACCATTAGGTTAGAGGTCCCGGCTCCTTAGGTAGCCCCCTCCTATGTTTCCGCCCATTCATGACATATTCTGTTACGTTTGCATCACATGTCTAAGTATACTCCCAGTTACACCTCTTTTTACTGTTATCTCTCGCGACTGCTACGCGTCACGCCTTCTGCTCCACCCACTGCTACGCCTACTGCAATGTAATGCTATGTGTTTGCGCTATGTATATAAGTTGATGTATTGTTATTAAAAGTTAGCGCACTCATCCCAGACCCGGCCCCAGCAGCTGCTGGGTCATCCTATGCAGGTTGTCCTGATCCTGTCCTTATGCTGTAATAAACCTGCAGAAACTCCTACTACCTCGAATCTTGACTCTTATTTTATTGAGCTATCTGTTATTCATTCATTTATTCAAAAATAGATCCGGTATTATTTATTTATATACCACATAATGGCGCCCGAACAGGGACTTGCCCTTTCCCCACGCGTCGGTGAAGCCACGCCGACCCCCTGACCCTCTGCAGTCGTGACGGAACCATACCGTGCACTGGCAGATATTTCTGCTCCAAGTATCCCTCAGGCCCACGGAGGAGACGGAGGAGGCGGTCCAGCATCCAAACGAGACGGTGGAGGAACGCGGCGAGTCCCGACCAGAGCCCAAGCCGAGAGTCCAAGGTCCGAGGTATCCGGAGGCCCACCCGTAACTGAAGTCCGAAGTTCGTCGTCCGTCGTCCAGTCCAGTCCGAGGCCTTCCGTTCCGTGCTGCCCGGTGAGTACCATTGCTGGGGTAGTATCTAGACAGGACCAATCTAAATTGACTCCTGGTCCGTGGGTTGGTGGTGCCCAGACTCACAAACGAAGTGTTCACCTAGGTGGATACGGGTCTTGATGCGTTCCTTTATGGGACCGGTATGTTCCGTACTGTTACAGCAGTGCATCCAGTAATTCTAGTCTGTTCCGTTCTCGAGAAATTCTGTTCTGTTTCTGTTCTCAGTATTTCAGGTAATATTCTGTTCGAACTGTTATTTATAATGTTCTTTATGTATTTTACTGTTGTGGTATGAGTGCGATGTGATTCCGTGTTTTCATTGTGTATTGTATTGTGTCCAGATTACAGTTCAGTCATGCCGCTCTTTTCCAAGTTACGTCAGTTAAAAACTAGAAAGGGTCTGTTAGAGGAAGCGGTTCCTGTCCCGCCCAGGGACAGTCCAGGTCACTTTATGTATCAGAAACATGGCATAAGCGCCATAATGTATCTAGATTTATGGGTAGAGTATACCAAACAGTTAGAAGAAAAGTATAGATGGCCCGTATCGGGTACATGGGATGCCGAATGTATCATGCGAGTGGAAGAAGCATTATGGAAAAAGAAAGCCAGACAGTCACAGAAAGATGCCATCGAGTTATGGCGTAAGGAAGCTCATAGAAGAACCGAGAAAGAAGTCAGAAAGTCGGAGTTAAGTAGAGAATCCCAGGAACGAGCCCAAGAAAGAGAATTAATCGAGATAGGTGAACAAGTCAAAGCCGAACAGTCAGACAGACAGAGGCATGCCCTTATTAAGGGTATGTATCCTCTTCTTGCCGAAGGTGTGCCAAAAGCGACCCCAGAGGCATCTAGTAATTTCCCGCCACCATTAGTTCCGACCAAGCTACGTCACAAACCGACCGCAGCTGATATTTTTATTTCGTCCTACTTGGACGACACAGTCCCAGAATATGCAAATCCTGTTCGCGCTCCGCCAGTTCCTGTAAATCAGGCACTTCCTGCTCCTTCAGACACCGGGGTGCCCTTAACAGCTCCCCCGGCCCAGTCCGCCATACAAGTCCAGCCCACGTTACAATTACCGACCCTGCCAGGACGAAGAATGTCAGTCGACGATTCTAGTCTAGGGGCCGCAGGAGGAGGTCTTCCTCAAACCCCGCCGCCACACAAGCGTTTAACATTACTCGAATTACATGCTCAAGCGTTACAGCGCACGCCCAAACATCAGTCTGTTACAGAAATCAGGCAAACCCTTAACGAATGTGTCTATGATCCGGTTCCAGGCGAATATAATATGGTTTTATATTCCTTACGTGTAAGGAGAGTGACCGAGTATCTAGTCACCTTACCGAATATGAAAGAAGATCTAGATAGAATATATCGTTTCATCCGTACAGGGGATGATCCAGAAAGTATTGGCGAGATTATGTCTCAAAGGAAAGCCGAGATACAGCTCATGATATTAAAGTTCCTGATCAATTGTCTAATAAGAGAACAAGATTACCCGTCTAAAGATCCCGCCGAAATGAGAATCCTGACAAGGTGGAGTGATAATATAGCCGAGGGTAAGCACAAGACCGTCGGTGCCATGGAGAGTATGTACAAGAAAATTCGTAAAGAGATAATAAGGTTACACGACCAGCGTAAAGCAGCACAAGTAAGCGAGAAAGAAAGTATCTCTGATCCTGAAGAGGAAGACGAGAATCCCGCCAGAATAGCGTATGTAGGAAAATCTAGATTTCCAGACCGCCATTTACGTCTAGAACGCAAGTCTATTTTTCATCATCCAGCACCAGAACAAGGTTCTCTAGAACAAGTATTTCAAGCTACCGATCACATTCTGAAATCACGAGTCGGTTATAGCGAATTAAGTACCATGCATGAACAAGAACTAGCCCGATCAGCAGTCCGATGGATTACTGATTCTACCACTTTTCCAGACGAAATAGTGGCACAAATGTTCCTGAAATTGCCCCCAGCCGAGCAACGACTGGTGGGTATGTATATGATCCAGCACCTCATTACTCTGTACGAGGGTCAACATTCTGATCCAGGTCCGTTGCATGATATCCTGAACGAGTTACTCCAGTATAGATGGAGAGGTCTAGGTACTGATTTAATTAGTGTCATTCTAGAACAGCGCCACAAATATAGAACGTTTTTGAACCCGCATTTTGTTCATGTCTCACCCCCAGAAAGTAAATCATTTTACATAGACAGACAGAATCCGTTACGAGAGGTCCACCCAGTCCAAGGGGCGGGTGGCGAAATGCAACGAGTGTTTGTATACACTCCGATTTCAAAGATGGAACTTCTCGAGATGAAGAAATTAATTCCCTGTCATGACAAAGATCCAGCAGGGTTCCATAGAGAATTAAAAGACATGCTCCGTATGGGAGAATACACTTACCCAGATATCATTAAAATGTTAAAGGTCCTGTTACCCGCAGGGGTGTATGAAAAGCTAAAGGAAAAAGAATGGGAGGTGGGAGAGAAAAAGATCGATTGGGCAGCTCTAGAAGCTGAAGACAAGGCACGAGTACCAGGTACCGGTCTTGGAGATAAATGTAAAGAATTACCAGAATTACTGATTCAAGTTTTACCCAGATTATTGACAACTAGGAAGGAAGACTGGGATGCAATCTCAGCCTGTAAACAGAAACAAGATGAAGATATTAGTGATTTTTATTCTAGATTTGAAAAATGTTTTAGTATTAACAGTGGTCTCAAGACAAGTAGTGAGTCATACCCTCACCTTTTCGTTACCAAATTAGTCGAGAATTCAAGTCCACAAATTAAAAATCGAGTTTTGAAAGTCGAAAGCACCTGGCAAGCAAATACTCCGTCCCAGATGCTCCAGATGCTCCAGTATCACCAGAATAGAATCAGGGAAGAGCAAGAACACGAGAGAAAACGTATGAAAGACACGAAAATGAAAGTACTAGTTGCACAATCTGTTCCCCAAGACAGTCAGAAGAGGGGTACGAATCAAGCCAGTCATCCTGCAGCTCCCGTTAAAGGGAACTGCAATTATTGTAAACAGCCAGGTCATTTTATAAACGAGTGTGCAGTTCTGAAACATAACATAGCTACTGGTAAGACTAAAGAAAGACCACGTCCGCCTAGACAAGAACAAGTTTCACAGATTCCTCAGCCACAGAATGCACCACAGACAGTTACAGCTCCGCAGCCTATCGCTGCAACACAGCACGTTACATCGCAGATGTACCAGTATGCACAGACAGAGTATCCAGAGTATCAGCCATATTCATGAAACAGCCTAGAGAGGGAGGTAGGCTTGCCTCTCATCGAGATACCTGTAGATCAAGAAGGTCCCTATGTTCACAGTCAAGTATTAGGGAAAGACCGAAAGTTTTTGATCGATACAGGGGCAAGTAGGACCACAATTAGTCACGCCGAAGTTCCAGGGGCTCCGCTCTCAGGCTCAAGAAATGTTTCCCTTGGATTTTCAGGAAAGCCAATAGTTAATGAGATATCAAAGCCAGTCACTCTAGAAGTAGGTCCATTGTCCCGCACTACTGATCTGTTACTTACTAAGTCATGTCCAGAAAATCTGTTAGGCATTAAGACACTGAAAGAGTTAGGTGCAGTTATTTGCTGTTCCCCAGAGGGAATACGTCTGTTCCTACGTGACTTTAAGGGTCACTATGTATTACGAGATTTTGATTCCAGATTGTCTAATGTTCCGCAGCACTTATGGGCGCAAGGTCCAACTGATGTAGGTTACATGCAAATCACACCCCATCGTGTGACTCTCAAACCAGGTGTAGTGTTACCCCGAATCAGACAGTACAGATTGCCACCCGAGGCTGTAGCAGCCTTATCCAAAATTATTGACGAGCTCATGGCTCAAGGAGTAGTTGTAGAAACTGACTCCAATGTATGCAATTCTCCGATCATTCCAGTCATGAAACGTACTGATCCAAATGCACCCCCAGTATATCGATTAGTGATTGATTTACGAGAGCTTAATAAATGTATTATTCCGCAGTACCCAGTTGTCCCAGACATCTCTTCCCTATTGACAGCCATTGATTCCGAAGCTATGTTCTTCACTGTCATTGACCTCAAGAATGCATTTTTTAGTGTTCCAATTCATCCAGACAGCCAGTTTCTTTTCGGATTCTGTTTAAATGGAAGGAGCTATATGTTTACACGCGCTCCTCAAGGTTTCACAGAAAGCCCTAGTATTTACAGTCAAGCACTTAAGCGACAACTAGACAACATTCACATGCCAACTGACACTGCCCTGCTCCAGTATGTCGATGATCTCCTGATCACAGCCCGTTCTGAACGTGCTTGCGAGCGAGCATCACTTACAGTCTTGTATTTCCTTGCCGAGATGGGGCACAAGGTGTCACCTTCGAAGCTTCAATTCTGTGTTCAGCAAGTGGTATACTTAGGACACTTGCTGTCCAAGAGGGGTAGGCAGTTGACACCAGACCGTATCCAGTTAATAGCGAGTCTTCCCCAGCCCAGAACCCAGAAGGAGGTACGTGCCTTTATCGGCCTTACTTCTTATTGTAGACAATGGATTCCTCAGTATGCATTTCTAGCCAAGCCACTGATACAGTTAACGACACAGGAGGCAGCCGTATCGACTGTCCTCCCTTGGACATCTGAACATACACTTAGTTTCAACGAGTTAAAGAAAGCCCTATGTCAAGCTCCAGTTCTAGCTACACCGAACTACAGTAAGCCTTTTACACTTTTCGTTACTGAACGCGAAGGTACAGCATTATCTGTTCTCACACAAGATCAAGCAGGACAATACAAGCCCTGTGCTTATTTTTCGAGCACATTAGATCCAGTCGCCCAGGCGTTGCCTGCGTGCCTCAAGTCAGTTGCAGCCACAGCACTAGCTATCAGACAAAGTGATTCCATAGTTTTAGGACACTCCCTGACAGTACAAGTTCCACACTCCGTAGAAGTTCTTTTAAACCGAACACAAACTCAGCACTTGACAATTGCACGTTTAACAGGTTATGAGTTGACACTGTTCCAGCCACACATAGAAATTAGACGCTGCAACGCCCTGAATCCTGCTACACTGTTACCATCAGTTAGTTCAAATTCTGACCCACATGACTGTGTGGAAGTAGTTAATATTACGACAAAGCCAAGACAAGACCTGACAGACATTCCGTTACCAGATCCTGACCTGACACTTTATGTGGATGGTTCATGTATGAGAACTAGTACAGGAGAACTAGTCGCCGCGTATGCAGTGACTACTGACACTGAAGTTATTGAAACACACCGTATTGATACCCTGTCCGCTCAAGCAGCAGAGCTAGTCGCTCTGACACAAGCCTGTATACATGCCAAGAACCTGAAAGTTAATGTTTACACAGATTCACGTTACGCATTCGGAGTTGTACACGACTTCGGAGTGCTCTGGCAGGAGAGAGGTTTCATGACTTCTCATGGAACCAAGATTCAGCATGGTCTCCTTATTCAAGCCCTGTTAGATGCCATACATTTACCGACATCTATTGCTATCATGAAATGCAAAGCACATACGAAAGTTACTGACATTATTTCTCAAGGTAACGATCTAGCAGACCGCACAGCCAAGCTTACAGCACAGACTCCAGACATTCCAGTTAACCTGACACATATTCCAGATCCGATTACATGCATGACAGTTAAGGACCCTACACAAGATGTCATAGATATCCAGTTACATGCTACTCCCGAAGAAATCAAGAAATGGTCCGAACAAGGAGGGGTCCAGACAGATCAAGGATGGTTAATGAAGGGTAGAGCCACATGGTTTCTCCCCGATTCTATGGTTCAAGTCATTATCAGTACCGCACATAGTCCAGCACATTTAGGAGAAAAAGCTATGTTAGACAGTATCCAGAACATTTGGTTCAACAAGCATTTACGAGCTGCAGCCAAGCAGAAAGTCCGTACCTGTATGATATGTTGTCAGTTTAATCCAGGTAAAAGTGTCCCGGTGGAACAAGGTGGTTTCCAGCCCCCTGACCACCCTTTTGAGGTCCTCCAGATGGATTATATACAGATGGAGCGATGTCGAGGTTTCAAGTATGTCCTTGTAGTTGTATGCGCTTTGTCCAGGTGGACAGAAGCATATCCAGTCCCAGATTACACAGCCGCGACCACTGCCAAGCAGTTGGTTCGTGAATTCTTCCCTAGATACGGACTCCCTAGAGTCGTATATTCTGATAACGGTCAGCCATTCTCATCTGAACTCATGAAGCACGTTTCCCTTTTGTTAGGGTACCAGTGGAAGTTCCATTGTGTACGCCATCCTGAAGCAGCCGGTCTCGTAGAGAGACATAATCAGACTCTGAAAATCCGAATTGCAAAAGTCTGTAAAGAAAAAGGTGTGGACTGGCTAGTAGCTCTGCCAGTCGCTTTGTTTTATATGCGCATGGTCGCACATTCCAGATCAGGTCTGTCCCCGTATGAGGTCGTATTCGGCCGCCCCCCTAACATGTGGGGTACTCCTAGACCCCGAAGTATTACCGATGTTTCATGTAATATGCTGACAGATTACCTAGCTTCCTTGATGTCTGCCCTCAACTCATGTCGTTCACAGGTTGCCGCCACATTTCCAGACAATACCGAGGTGGCACCGCATGAAATCGTTCCAGGCTCCTTGGTGATGATCAGAAATTTTGACAGATCAAGTCCGCTGGAACCACGTTGGAAGGAGCCACGTCAGGTCCTCCTCACCACCCGTACAGCCGTGAAGTTGGAAGGCAGAAAAGGATGGATCCACCTGTCTCATGTTAAACTTTTTAAAGGACTGAAATCCGTTTCTAAAAACATTTCCCAGGATTTGAAGGACTGCCAGAATATTGCTCTTAAGGACTGTCCCGCACAAGACATTATTACAACCCCTCCCTTGTTAGAGAAAACTCCGCAACAGGAGTATAAGTTAAAGCTCAGGTCTAGTAAAATAAGTCAGTCAGTTTGATTGTATAAGTCCTCCCCTAGGTGAAACGGTTAGACTGTTTCTGACATGTATAAAATAGACCCCCATAGTGAGAGAGTCAGTCGAAGTTCAATTCAATGTATCGTTTTTCTGAGTTTCGTATTATTCATCAGCATAATGATTTCCTGCACCAGCTATGCGTTCTATCTGTATTGTCCAGTTCCTCATGTAAATATGTCTGCTAATGCTACAGTAGAGCACACGTTTAGTGATCTGCCTCCTCACGAATATTCTTACCGCCTCGCTATGCGCAACAACACATTTATCCGTATGTTACATTACTCACACCAGACCAGCAATGCTACTAATTGTTGGGTGTGTGGTCGACTCCCCCCTTTCCAGACACCGAAGGGAGTTCTGCCACTCTTTCCTTATCCATTCTCACATAATGGTTCGTGTGGAGCATGGTCCACGTTAACGTCATCCGCAACAGATATGTCTTTTCTTAACAGTACATGTTTTCCAGACAAGCAAGGTCTCCCCCACAGAACAGGTTTAGATCTAGAAAATGAAGTTTATAATTTAGGTAATTATTCGTCGAATTTCATGGTCCTGAATGTTCAGTCTGATACTACTCCAGACTTACCTGCTATTTCAGTACTACCAGTCAAAGGCGAATTATGTGTCCGTAATTATGGTTCCGTACACGTAGGACATAGTGATTGTACTACTGTTATCAAGTATAGTGACAGTGGGAAATCTGTTTTCAAAGCTTCACGTCATTCTTATTTTATTTGTGGTCAAACTGCATATGTTCGTCTCCCCCTCGATTGGGAGGGAACCTGTTACATTGCCTTCCTACTGCCACCTGTTTTCCTAGCCCCATCTGATTATCACAGAAACACACATCTAGTACACATTAGACATAGAAGGGAGTCCCCAATTGTCGATTATACTGAAACTGCTCTAGAACAGTATACAGATTTCAATAAAGGTTTCTTCTTCTTTGTAGGACCTGTCCAGAATAGTAAACTGATCCGTAGGTTAACAAGAACCCTTGAAGCTGTAGTAAATGAGACTGCCTCTGCTCTAGGTAACCTAACTGAAGAACAATCTGCTATGAGATTTGTCGTTTTGCAAAATCGTCTCGTCCTTGACGTCATACTGGCCGATAGGGGCGGGGCCTGTAGAGTCATCGGATCTAGTTGCTGTATTTTCATTCCAAATAACGCGCCGTCTGTTTATTCAGCTATAACCAGACTCCATAAAATTGCCCATCTGTTACACCAAGATCCAGGCACCTGGACATGGTCAGGTTGGTTCTGGAATATAATTTCCGCCTGGGGATGGAAAGTCCTGTCCTTTTTAGGTATTGCAGTAGCGATCATATTTAGCTGCTGCCTCTGTATACAATGTGGCCCTGCGATTTGCAGCATGTGTGCTACCTCTTGTATTCCTAGTCCCAAGCCCCGTTCTAAATCCCGTTCCAAGACAATTCGAGACGAACAAATGGTACTGTATGAAATGATAGATGGTATCATGAAGATTGATGTTTCCTGATGGAAACGTAGTGACAAGGAGGGAATGTGGAAAAGTAAATTTTGCCATGTTCTGTGTCCCTACGCCTCATCCATCATATGTTATGTGTGCATGACCAATATGCATATGTTATTCCCCATGTCCGATTAATGACGCAATTACAGTTGTGTCCACCTCTGGTATGTCATTTTCCAGTCCTCGTGAATACTACGAATATCAGGCCTATGTAAAGTAATGTTGCCACGTTTCTCAGTGTGCACGTTATTCCATTATAAAGTCCCCGTTTCCAGGCCTCAAAAGGGCCCGGACATCAGATTCAGCTCCTGTCTCCTGAGAGCCTCGCTGAGGAGCGATACAGCCCCCACCTGTATCCTCGACCCTTCACTTACTTCCTGCCTCGCAGTGCCCGGTGCAGCTTGGCTCTGCCTCTGAGTCTGCCAAAAGTATGTTATAGTTCCAGCTATCAGTTCAGTCCTCCTCTTCTGCATTCCTAAGCTACTGAACTGCATCAATAGTTTCCGTCATTGTCTAGCCTTCTCGTCTCCACGTTAGAGAAATACTGTATCAATGGTCATTTAATATTCTTCATCACGCACTACATGTAGAATAATGCATGGTCCAGTCTTAGAGTCAAGTTAGCTTTTCCCCTCATGACTTCCTGTTTATATCAACATGTTCCCTAAACATCAGATACTAGATAGGGTTTAGGTACATGTCGCTCCGACCCTCCAGACTCTAGTCTCTGCTCCTAGCACAGAGTTCGTAGCCCCCAGCTTCTCCTAGTAACACGTCATTGCCAGTTTTCGCGCACCATTAGGTTAGAGGTCCCGGCTCCTTAGGTAGCCCCCTCCTATGTTTCCGCCCATTCATGACATATTCTGTTACGTTTGCATCACATGTCTAAGTATACTCCCAGTTACACCTCTTTTTACTGTTATCTCTCGCGACTGCTACGCGTCACGCCTTCTGCTCCACCCACTGCTACGCCTACTGCAATGTAATGCTATGTGTTTGCGCTATGTATATAAGTTGATGTATTGTTATTAAAAGTTAGCGCGCTCATCCCAGACCCGGCCCCAGCAGCTGCTGGGTCATCCTATGCAGGTTGTCCTGATCCTGTCCTTATGCTGTAATAAACCTGCAGAAACTCCTACTACCTCGAATCTTGACTCTTATTTTATTGAGCTATCTGTTATTCATTCATTTATTCAAAAATAGATCCGGTATTATTTATTTATATACCACACCTGGCCAGCGTTCTGCATCAAGGTCTGCCGCTCTAACCATTGAGCCACACTTCTCCACCGCTGGTGGACCAGCTGTAGCTACTTTATTTAAGCTTGACCTCTCATCAAGTGGCTTCGGGGCATTGTCATTAGATATTACCCCCTTCTCTCTGACCCTGGAGCTATCATTCTTGCCGATGTGCGCATCCAGTAGTCGGCCCAATCTGCACACCTCAGCTGACAAAAGGTCAAGTTTGTCTGCGAGAGGTTTAACAATTGTTTCAAACTTCCCCTCTATAATGCTAACCAATAACTCAAGTTGCTCAGAATTAGAATTAGCCGTGCAGTTCTCAATCAGAGTCTCTTTGTCGCTGGTGTTGCCAATGGGTGCAAGTTCAGCTTTCCTTTTGTTATAAATTCCCCAGCGCTTGGTTTGTACTTTTCTACAAGCCCTTACAGTTCGCAAGGCCGAGGAACGCCGTGGCGTAGTGGCATCAGGTGTTTCAGATGGTTCAGGAGGATCCTGCGTTTGGAACTGGATCAGCTGGTATTTCCATTGGAATAACATCAGGATCTCCATTAACGACCACGGATAGATCATTACTGACTACATGTAATGCAGAAGGTAAGTCTGGAGGGTTTTCCCGGCCTAACGACTTTCTGCGGTCAGTGTTAATTTTGTTCACAACCTTTACTAAATAATTATCCATGGTTGATTTATGTTTGGACATTTCTAAAACAAGCATGTAGAATTATGAGCGGGCGACAGGCAATTGGACTCGAGGAGCAAAAGATATGTTTGGGTACTACGTGGCACCAGAGGCGTATGAACACTATATTTACAATAAATAAAAGTCAAATATTAAAATCACTTTCGACTTACTGAACTGTCTTTGTCCCAACAGCCAAGGGGGGTTGCCCAGCCCTGCCTCGTTCTGCCCCGGACTGCCACAGACTGCCCGATGTTCTGCGCTGTTATAGCGCCTGCAGGCGCAGCAGGAGCGTCACGGGAGCGCCGGTGTGCCGGGGCTGCTGGGGGATGTGGTCCCTCGGGTGCGGTGTTGTCCCGCTGAAGCCGTTCCCCTCACGGCGGGAAAGTCACCGAAGGCTGGCCGTTCCCCTCACGGCAGGTAAGGCTGAAGAAAGTGCCTCAGAGTGCCCCACTGACACTCTCACTGACACTCTCACTGACACACTCACTGACTCTCACTCACACTCTCACTCACACTCTCACTCTCACTCACACTCTCACTCACTGACACTCTCACTGACACTGACACTCTCAATGACACTCTCACTGACACTCAAGGACACTCACTGACACTCTCACTGACACTCACTGACACTCTCACTGACACTGACACTCTCACTGACACTTTCTCTGACACACTCACTGACACTCTCACTGACACTGACACTCTCAATGACACTCACTGACACACTCACTGACACACTCACTGACACTCTCACTGACACTCTCACTGACTCTGACACACTCACTGACACTGACACTCTCACTGACACTGACACTCTCACTGACACTCTCACTGACACACTCACTGACACTCTCAGTGACTCTGACACACTCACTGACACTGACACTCTCACTGACACTCTCACTGACACTCTCACTGACACTCACTGACACTCTCACTGACACTCTCACTGACACTGACTCTGACACTCTCACTCACACTCTCACTCACACTCACTGACACTCTCACTGACACTCACTGACACTGACAGTCTTACTGACACTGACACTCTCACTGATACTCTCACTGACACTCTCACTGACACTCTCTCTGACACTCTCACTGACACTCTCACTGACACTCTCACTGACACTCAAGGACACTCACTGACACTCTCACTGCCACTCACTGACACTCTCACTGACACTCTCACTGACACTGACACTCTCACTGACACTTTCTCTGACACACTCACTGACACTCTTACTGACACTGACACTCTCAATGACACTCACTGACACACTCACTGACACTCTCACTGACACTGACAAGGGCGGGCCCGTTTAAGCCCATTCAAGACCGATCAAAACCGGACCGGGCCCCCCCTCTTTCCCCTGCTATAGTGTGAACTGTATGTGTGTCCTTGTATTAATATATTATATTTTAGAGTAGATCTGTTTGTGGATACATATATTGTTCGCATTTTAATATGACAAAACGAGGAAGTAGGAGTAAAACTGTGGCGGGGGGCTCAGTTAACAGGCACTCTAGACAACTTTATAACAAGGGCTAATTCAGTCATTGATCAAGGAATTAGCCTAATGGAACGTAGAGTGTCCCAAGATTTAGCGCTTGCAAAAAGATCATCTATGGGGCACTTTGCGTCGGCTCGTACTCCTGAGCCTGTCAAAGGAACAGGTTTGATAGATGTACACGTGGATGTGCATAATCTATCAATGGGGGTAGATCAGTCAAACTCCCGACCTCTACTAGACCCATTGTCAATTTCGGCTTTAGAGAAGACCCCTGAACTAAATTTGAACTGCACGCTTGGGGAAATAAATACCAGGCAGTCGAGGGAGAGGAGGGAGGGCACAATACCTAAAAAGGAATGTGCCAATAGGACCATCTCAGGGGGCAAAAAATTTAAAATTGCTAAAACCAGGGGTACCTGTGATACATCTAACAAGCAGGGGGAGGTGCCTGAACAAGCGCCACAGAATCGGTGCGAACGATTGCAAAAAGATGATGTAGATGTGGTTTTGGACTCTAGTAGTATTGACGTAGCAGTTAGCATAGATGGGGAAAGAAAGGACGAACCTGAAGGTCAACTTCTAGCAAGAATGGGGAAGTTACTTAAATCTTTTCTAGCACCACTAGAAACCAGATTAATACATATTGAAAAGCAGCTTGCTGAACTTGACAAATTCACTAGGAATTTACCAAGCAACGGGGCAAAAAAGGTTGCATGCAATAAACCTCCAAATACTGGACAAACAGGCTTACCAACTAAAAAGGCCCCGATATTAGTGCAAAAAGTAAACTCTAACCCTACAATTGTATCGAAGAAGACATCTGTCGATAGACCCGCAGGCCCAACTCAGCAACCTAGGCAAGAGGAGATTTTACCCAAGGCCCCTGTCCCGCACCCTAAAGGGAATTGGACAAGGGCTGGTACAGGGGGTAGATTTGCTGTTAATTTGCCCCCAGAGGCGAGCCCTTATGTAGACGTCTTGACTGGGGTCCCGGAACTGGAAGAATCCATTGAGGAGCCAAGTTGGTCATTAAAGAATAAAGTTTCTTACTGGTTCAATACTAACCGACCCTTACCACCTCACATGTTAAGTAAGATTTTAATGGTACGTAGGGTGCCATGGGTAGGGCACGATAGGAAGACAACTCAAGGGGACTGTGTGTTGGTTAACTTTGAGGATCCACGTACGGTCGAATATATCTGCTCATGGAGAACACAAAATAGTAGTAGAGGTATAGAAACTAGACGGCTTTGATATTTTTATCCACAAAGGAACCATTTCGGCCTCGACCGTGGAAAGAATTGGGGCAGAGTAGGACATCAAGATTGGGGAGGAAATCCCAACAGGGATCAAGTGTAAATGGATAATTGGAGGGGAATCCCTACTGCCTATAGGTACAGTTGTCTAGAGATGGTAAACTGACTGGCAACGACTACAGGGACCCTGAATGAGTATAGGGAGGGTCAAGACAAGTTTAATACGATTGACAATCTGATTGTCCATCATAACAAAAATATACTATCTGAGAAAAGGGGTAATGATGGTGCAGACAATTCTATCACGGACTGCCCATTAAATAAGGGGATAGACGAAAATAACACTACCAAGATCATAACTGCCCACGTAGGTACAGACAGTAAGGCCAACAGCAATGTGATGGAGGATTCTGGAGAGTGTCTAGAGCCCGTATTACAGGATAATGGTACACCTGATTGTTGGAAAGGCGACCCCAGGGGAGACAGAAGGTGTCTGACTGTCCGCCCTGAGACCCACCTCTCTGTAGGGAATAGGCCGAGCGCCGTAGGGAGGCCTCCTTGGCGAGGCTCCTCTCCTACAATCGTAACAGCTGAGCAATCACACTACTTACAGATGGACACCACACAGGAGGAATATTCACAAGAATCTTTATATAAGCAATTAAGGCAAGTCCTTTGCAGGTTAGCAGGCAAGGATCGAGGGATCCGTAAAGTCTTGGTTTCGGGGACCGGGGGTAGCGGGACAGTCTTGGCACCAACTGGTGCGTGGATAGTTCAAGGGGTCAGGCCGCGACAGCGTCAGCAGGGCCTCGAAGATGGTTCAGCTCGGTCAGGCCGCGACAGCGTCTGTAGGGCCTCGAAGATGGTTCAGTTCGGTCAGGCCGCCACAGCGTCAGCAGGGCCTCGAAGATGGTTCAGTTCAGTCAGGCCGCGACAGCGTCAGCAGGGCCTCGAAGGTGGTTCAGCTTGGTCAGGCCGCGACAGCGTCAGCAGGGCCCCGAAGGTGGTTCAGCTTGGTCAGGCCGCGACAGCGTCAGCAGGGCCTCGAAGGTGGTTCAGCTTGGTCAGGCCGCGACAGCGTCAGCAGGGCCTCGGAGGTGGTTTCAGCTTGGTCAGGCCGCGACAGCGTCAGCAGGGCCTCGAAGGTTCCAGGTGCAAGAGTTCGGATCAGGATCAGCCGCGACGAGGTCAGCAGGGCTTCAACTCCAAGATACAACTGGCGTCCTAATCCAGGGCTGGCCCAGATATAGGACTGGAGTCCTTTGATGTCCGGACCCTCGCGCCTGGGGGTCAGAGGGGCCGGGATGAAGGTGTCCAGACACCCAGCAGAGGGGTGGAGCCAGCGCCCAGGGAGGCTGGAGGGCGATCGATACCAGGCATCTGGGGACGGCTGGAGGGCCATCGAAACTCCCCTTCCTCCGGGATCTGTCGAGTGGCCACTCGACCACCTGGGTGGATCTTGGTGCCTCGATGTCGGGGCTTCGCTGGGGCCGGGCGAGGGATGGCTGCGGCCACGTGCTCGTGACGTGATGGCCCAAGATGGAGTCGGGCCGGGAATGGTGGCCTGGCATGGTCGCCAGACCGGCAGTGTTGGCGAGCAGGGTCCGCCGAGGTCCCAGGGGGGGAGCCGTGGTGTTGCCAGGGGGGCTGCTCTCGTCGAAGGTTCGTGTTCAGGGGGGTCGACAGCGGGTCGACGGAGGGCCGATGTCGTCCCAGGCCCGCCATGCGGGAGGGGTAGGACCACGCCACGAGGCCGAGTCCAACACACGTCCCCTCCAGCTGAAGGCGGGGAGAGTCACCCATCTTCCTGGGGATTCTCCTCATCGAGGCGGAAGAATCGGGACAGGCCGTCAGCATTGGCGTGGTCGTCGCCAGGGCGATGCTCCACCGTGAAGTTCATCCCTTGGAGGGAGATGGACCAGCGCAGCAGCTTTGGATTTTCGCCACGCATCTGCATCAGCCACCGCAGGGGCCGGTGGTCAGTCTGGACCCGGAAGTGGGTGCCGAAGAGGTAGGGCCTGAGTTTCTTGAGGGCCCATATGACGGCGAAGGCCTCTCTTTCAATGGTGCTCCATCGCTGCTCTCTGGCCAGCAGCCGCCGGCTGATGAAGGCCACAGGATGGTCAATCCCCTCAGGGTCAATCTGGGATAGGACCGCCCCGATGCCGTGCTCCAAGGCGTCGGTCTGGACTACAAACTCCCGGCTGTAGTCAGGGGCTTGGAGCACAGGGGCGGTGCACATGGCTGTTTTCAAAGTCTCGAAGGCCACCTGACACGTGGGTGTCCATTGTACTTTTTGTGGCCGGTTCTTCGAGGTCAGTTCAGTGAGGGGCCCCACAATGCTCCCATAGTTCTTGATGAATCGCCGATAATATCCAGTGAGCCCTAGGAAGGCCCGGACGGCTGTCTGGGTGACCGGGGGCTCCCAGGCCACGATGGCGTCAATCTTGGGTTGGAGGGGAGCCACGTGGCCGCTCCCCACTTGGTGTCCCAGGTAGATCACGGATCCTTGACCTATCTGGCACTTGCTGGCTTTCACAGTTAGTCCGGCCCGGCGGAGGGCCGTCAGGACCTCCCAGAGGTGCGTCAGGTGCTCGGCCCAGTGGAGGCTGTACACTGCAATGTCGTCTAGATAGGCGGCGCTGAATTCTTCTAGCCCCGCCAGCACTTTGTTCACCAGTCTCTGGAAGGTGGCTGGGGCGTTTTTCATGCCGAAGGGCATCACCTTGAATTGGAAGTGGCCATCGGGTGTGGAGAATGCCGACCGCTCCTGGGCGCCTGGAGTGAGGCCGATCTGCCAGTACCCGGCTGTGAGGTCGAAGGTACTGAGGTACTTGGCGGCTCCCAGGCGGTCGATTAGTTCATCGGCCCGGGGGATGGGATGTGCGTCGTTTCTGGTAACAGCATTCAGTCCCCGGTAGTCGACACAAAACCTGAGTTCTGGAGGGGTGCCAGGTGCGGCGGCTTTTGGGACCAGGACCACTGGGCTGGCCCAGGGACTGTCGGAGTGTTCGACCACCCCCAGGGCCAGCATCTTGGTAACTTCTGTCTGGATGCAGGCCCGAACTCGGTCGGGAACTCGGTAGGCCCGGTGTCGCACTGGCTGGCTGTCCCCGGTGTCGACATCGTGGACACACCACTGGGTCACCCCTGGGGTGAGGGAGAACAGGTCCGTAAATCGCCCCAACAGTTCTTGGCAGTCTCGGCGTTGCGCTGGGGTCAGGTCGGAGGAGAGAGAGATTCCCTCGACGGAGCCGTCTTTCTCAGCGCACCTTAGGAGGTCGGGCAGGGGCTCGGAGTCGTCTTCGGCCCCATCGTCAGTAGCTAGCAGCAGGCTCAGTTCTGTGCGGGCAAAATGAGGCTTGAGCCGGTTGGCGTGCAGAACCCGTAGGGGGTTTCGGGGGGACTCCATGTCCACGAGATAGGTGACAGGGCTCTTGCGCTCGATCAATTTGAAGGGGCCCGACCATTTGTCCTGGAGGGCACAAGGTTCGACCGGGGACATGACCCAGACCCGCTGGCCCGGCTCGAACTCGATGGATGAAGAGTTCTGGTCATACCAGCGTTTCATGTCCTCCTGACTGGCCTCAAGATTGGCCTCGGCAAGGGCCCGGAACTTCCGAGTCTGGCTTCGTAGGGTCAGGAGGTACCGGTAGACATCCGGCGGTGCGTCTTGGACTGTAGTTTCCCAGCCTTCTTTAACCAGTCTGAGGGGACCTCAGACAGGGTGCCCGTACAAGAGTTCAAAGGTGCTGAAGCCCAGGGATTTCTGTGGTACCTCCCGATAGGCGAACAAGAGGCAGGACAGCAGGATGTCCCATTTGCGGCGGAGGGGTTCTTCTAGGCCCTGGATCATCCCCTTGAGTGTCCGGTTAAACCGCTCCACAAGTCCATTCCCTTGGGGGTGATACGGGGTGGTGAATTTATACGTGACCCCGCACTGTTGCCACAGGGACCGCATATACTTTGATATAAAGTTTGTGCCCCGATCGCTCACGACTTCTCGGGGGAACCCCACTCGGGAGAAGATCTCCATCAGTGCTCGGCCCACCACGGGAGCCGTTATGGTTCGTAGGGGGATGACTTCGGGATAGCGGGTGGCATGGTCCACCAGGACGAGGATGAAGCGATGCCCTTGCGAGGTTCGGGGGTCCAGGGGACCCACGATGTCCATCCCCACTCGTTCAAAGGGAGTGGTCACTACTGGAAAGGGTTGGAGCGGGGCCTTCACCTTCCCTCCGCTCTTCCCGCTGGCTTGGCATGTCGGGCAGGTGCGGCAGTGGTTATGCACATCGTTGCGCATCTTTGGCCAGTAGAAATGGGTCACCAGGCGGCTGTAAGTTTTGTCCTGCCCCAGGTGCCCGGCGAGGGGCACATCGTGTGCCAGGTTCAAAAGGAAGTCTCTGAATCGTAGGGGGACCACCAACACTCGGCTGGCCCCTAGCTCGGCAATTTTCTGTTCACTGTATAGGAGGCCGTGGTCCCAGTAGACCCAGTGGGACCCCGAGGTGTCCTCCCCGGCAGCTTGGGCGGTGGCTTGCTGTCGGGTCCCCTCGAGGGAGGGGCAGGCCTTCTGTTCCTGCCTGTTCCTGCCGGAATTGTTCTCGGGTGGGACCACCCTCTTGGCGCCATTGGGCTAGTTCGGGGATGTCGCTGAGTTCGGCGCTGCCTCCTTGGTCATGCTCCGATGGCTCGGGCTCGGGGTCGGATTCTTCATTGACCGCGGGCGGCGGGGGCGCGGGCCACTCTGGCTCTTCAGTCGGGGTGGCCTCGGGTGCCGCCAGGGCCCGGGCAGTCATGGATCGGGTCGTCGCGCAGACCCACTCTGGTAGTCCCATCATTCCTAGATGCTCTCTCCGTTCGACTTGGGCCCAGGGAGAGCTCTCGAGGTCGTTCCCAAGGAGGCAGTCCACGGGGGCGTCGTCCCGGACGGTCACTTTGAAGGTGCCCGACACCCCCCCCCACTCGAAGGGGATTCGGGCCATCTGACACAGAGTTTCGGAGTTGTCGGCGGCCCTCACGGGGCATCGCACATTTGGTATGATCTGTTCTGGGGTCACCAAGTGGCAGCGGACGGCCGTCACACTGGCTCCCGTGTCTCGGAGGGCTTCGGTCCGTCGTCCATTGATGTGGACCCACTGACGGTACTTTTGAGTGTTCCTCGGTAGCGGGGCCTGGGGGACCATGTCTCTTTCGCCCAGGCAGGCTAGGGCCATGGCGGCCGGTTCATACTCGGTCTGATCTTCGTTGTAGACCTCTTCGTCTTCTTCTCCCCCTTCCCCCAGGGCTGCAGCAGCGAACTAGCGGGTCGGAGGCCCGGTGGTGCCGGGGCGCTGGTTCATGGGGCAGAGGGGGTCACTGGCATAGTGACCGGTCTACTGGCACCGGTGGCAAGTAATGTTCAGGTGGGGTCCCGGCCGCGCTGGTGGGGGCTCTCTTCTGGTCAGTGATGGCGAAGTGTTCTTCTGGGGGGACCCCCGAGGCGGACTCCGGCCCGGGGCCGACGGGAAGTCTCGGCTCCTGTTCTGGCCTCCTCCGCCGCCACGCTGGCGGAGGTGCCCCTGGCCGTTCCGTCCCGTTTCTCCTATCGGGGTCCGGGGGACCCGGGTGCTCACCCATCGATCAGCCTCGACGGCGAGTTTTCGGGGCTTGGTCAGCTTACTGTCGAGGAGATGCTGCCTGAGCTCGACAAAGCAGTTGTTGGAGAGGTGCTCCCAAACGATGAGGTCGAACAGCTGCTCGTAGGTGGACACTTTGCTGCCCCTTATCCATCCTTCCAGGGCCCGGCTATAAAAGTTTACGTACTCCACCCACGTGGTACCGGGAATCTTTTTGCAGTCTCTGAACCTCTGTCGGTACATCTCGGGGGTGAGGCCATACCAGGTGAGCAGGGCGTCCTTCATGTGGTCATAGGAGGACATCACGTCCTCGGCCAGCTCTAGCAGGGTGTCTCTTCCTTCGCTGACGAATCTCCCCCACAAGCCGGCACCCCAATCTTTTCGCGGGATGCGGTGCGCGGTCATGGCAACTTCATACGCCTTGAACCATTGCCGGATATTGTCATTTTTGTAGTATTCCTTGACGATATCCTTGGGAATGTGGACCTTCGGGTCGGCAGGAGGTGGAGGGTTCCGGATTACCGCGGCGCCAGCCTCTTCGATCTTGGCTTTGATCTCTAGTTCTTTGAGGCCACGCTCGGGTTCGTACGTGAGCTTTTTTTCGTCCAATTCTCTTTGCCTCCGCCTCTCTTCCAGATCTCCCTCTAATCGTAGTTGTTCAATGGCCATTTTCTTTGCTGCTAATTGAAGCTCTCCATCCAGCCGGAGTCGGGCGAGCTCTAGTTCATGGAGCCGACTCCTCTCTCGCGCCCGGGCGTCTTCGTGGGAGAGGCCCGGTTCTTTGTTGGCGGTTCTTTCTTCCACTGGGGCTACGACTGTACTCAGGGGTACTTCTAGGACAATGTCCTCGTTGGCTTGGGGTGGGGTCGCTCCGGTCTCCACCCATGTTTGTAACGCGTCTTTAAAATCGTCTTTTGTGCTTAGTCCGGTGGTAGCGATACCTAGGGCTTTGCAGAATTGTTTGAGTTCTTTATGGGTGTACTCCTCTAATAGTTCTTTCTGGAATTCTGCGGTTGTTCCGGCTTCTTTAGTAGTCATCGTGGTTGTGGGTCTCTGTTAGTAGTGGCGAGTTACTCGCTGTACGGTTTGCGCGGGCTCGGATCCCGTCGCTTGCCACCAATGTTGGAAAGGCGACCCCAGGGGAGACAGAAGGTGTCTGACTGTCCGCCCCGAGGCCCACCTCTCTGTAGGGAATAGGCCGAGCGCCGTAGGGAGGCCTCCTTGGCGAGGCTCCTCTCCTACAATCGTAACAGCTGAGCAATCACACTACTTACAGATGGACACCACACAGGAGGAATATTCACAAGAATCTTTATATAAGCAATTAAGGCAAGTCCTTTGCAGGTTAGCAGGCAAGGATTGAGGGATCCGTAAAGTCTTGGTTTCGGGGACCGGGGGTAGCGGGACAGTCTTGGCACCAACTGGTGTGTGGATAGTTCAAGGGGTCAGGCCGCGACAGCGTCAGCAGGGCCTCGAAGATGGTTCAGCTCGGTCAGGCCGCGACAGCGTAAGCAGGGCCTCGAAGATGGTTCAGTTCAGTCAGGCCGCGACAGCGTCAGCAGGGCCTCGAAGATGGTTCAGTTCGGTCAGGCCGCGACAGCGTCAGCAGGGCCTCGAAGGTGGTTCAGCTTGGTCAGGCCGCGACAGCGTCAGCAGGGCCTCGAAGGTGGTTCAGCTTGGTCAGGCCGCGACAGCGTCAGCAGGGCCTCGAAGGTGGTTCAGCTTGGTCAGGCCGCGACAGCGTCAGCAGGGCCTCGGAGGTGGTCTCAGCTTGGTCAGGCCGCGACAGCGTCAGCAGGGCCTCGAAGAATCCAGGTGCAAGAGTTCGGATCAGGATCAGCCGCGACGAGGTCAGCAGGGCTTCAACTCCAAGATACAACTGGCGTCCTAATCCAGGGCTGGCCCAGATATAGGACTGGAGTCCTTTGATGTCCGGACCCTCGCGCCTGGGGGTCAGAGGGGCCGGGATGAAGGTGTCCAGACACCCAGCAGGGGGGTGGAGCCAGCGCCCAGGGAGGCTGGAGGGCAATCGATACCAGGCATCCGGGATCGGCTGGAGGGCCATCGAAACTCCCCTTCCTCCGGGATCTGTCGAGTGGCCACTCGACCACCGGGGTGGATCTTGGTGCCTCGATGTCGGGGCTTCGCTGGGGCCGGGCGAGGGATGGCTGCGGCCACGTGCTCGTGACGTGATGGCCGAAGATGGAGTCAGGCCGGGAATGGTGGCCTGGCATGGTCGCCAGACCGGCAGTGTTGGCGAGCAGGGTCCGCCGAGGTCCCAGGGGGGGAGCCGTGGTGTTGCCAGGGGGGCTGCTCCCGTCGAGGGTTCGTGTTCAGGGGGGTCGACAGCGGGTCGACGGAGGGCCGATGTCGTCCCAGGCCCGCCATGCGGGAGGGGTAGGACCACGCCACGAGGCCGAGTCCAACACTCTCACTGACACTCACTGACACTCACTGACACACTCACTGACACTCTCACTGACACTCTAACTGACACTCTCACTGACACACACTCTCACTGACACTCTCACTGACACTGACACTCTCACTGACACTCTTACTGACACTGACACTCTCACTGACACTGACTCTGACACTCTCACTGACACTGACACTGACACTCTCACTGACACTCACACTGCCACTGACTCTCTCATTGACACTCACTGACACTCTCACTGACACTGACACTCTCACTGACACTCTCACTGACACTCTCACTGACACTTTCAATGACACGCTCACTGACACTGACAATCTCACTGACACACTCACTGACACACTCACTGACGCTGACACTCTCACTGACATTCTCACTGACACTCTCACTGACACTGACACTGACACTCTCACTGAAACTCACTGACACTCTCACTGACACTCTCACTGACACTGACACTCTCACTGACACTCACACTGACACTGACACTCTCGCTGACACTCACACTGACACTGTCACTCTCACTGACACTCTCCCTGACACTCACTGACACTCCATTACACTCTCACTGACACTCTCTCTGACACTCTCACTGACACTTTCACTGACACTTTCACTGACACTCTCACTGACACTGACACACTCACTGACACTCTCACTGACACTCTCACTGACACTGACACTCTCACTGATACTCTTACTAACACTGACACTCTCCCTGACACTGACACTCTCACTGACACTGGCACTCTCACTGACACTCTCACTGACACTCACTGACACTCTCACTGACACTCTCACTGACACTCTCACTGATACTCACTGACACTCTCACTGACACTTTCACTGGCATTTTCACTGACACTTTCATTGACACTCTCACTGACACTCTCACTGACACTGACATTCTCACTGACACTGACACTCTCACTGACACTGACACTCTCACTGACACTCACACTGACACTGACACTCTCACTGACAGTCACACTGACACTCTCACTGACACCCTCACTGACACTCTCACTGACACTCTCACTGACACTCTCACTGACACTCACTGACACTCTCACTGACACTCTCACTGACACTCTCACTGACACTCTCACTGATATTCACTGACACTCTCACTGACACTTTCACTGACATTTTCACTGACACTCATTGACACTCTCACTGACACTCACTGACACTCTCACTGACAATCTCATCGACACTCTCAATGAAACTGACACTTTCACTGACACTCACTGACACTCTCACTGACTCTCTCACTGACACTCTCACTGACACTCACACTCTCACTGACACTCACTGACACTCTCACTGACACTCAAGGACACTCACTGACACTCTCACTGACACTCACTGACACTCTCACTGACACTCTCACTGACACTCTCACTGATACTGACACTCTCACTGACACTTTCTCTGACACACTCACTGACACACTCACTGACACTGACACTCTCACTGACACTCACTGACACAAACTGACACACTCACTGACACTCTCACTGACACTCTCACTGACACTGACACTCTCACTGACACTCTCACTGACACTCACTGACACTCTCACTGACACTCACTGACACTCACTGACACTCTCACTGACACTCACTGACACTCTTGCTGATACTCTCACTCACACTCTCACTCACACTCTCACTCACACTCTCACTCACACTCACACTCACACTCTCACTCTCACTCACACTCTCACTCACACTCACTGACACTCTCACTGACACTGACACTCTCACTGAAACTCACTGACACTCTCACTGACACTCTCACTGACACTCACTGACACTCTCACTGACACTCACTGACACTCTCACTGACACTCTCACTGACACTCTCACTGACACTTTCACTGACACTCTCACTGACACTCTCATAGACACTTTCACTGACACTCTCACTGACACTCTCATAGACACTGACACACTCACTGACACTCACTGACACTCTCACTGACACTGACACACTCACTGACACTTTCACTGACACTCTCACTGACACTGACACTCTCACTGACACTCACTGACACTCTCACTGACACTCACTGACACACTCACTGACACTCTCACTGACACTCTCACTGACACTCTCATTGACACTGACACTCTCACTGACACTGACTTTCTCACTGACACTCTCACTGACACTCTCACTGACACTTTCACTGACACTCTCACTGACACTCTCACTGACACTGACACTGACACTGACACTGTCACTGACACACTCACTGACACTCTCACTGACACTGAGAATCTCACTGACACTTTCACTGACATTCTCACTGACACTCACTGACACTCACTGACACACTCACTGACACTCTCACTGACACTCTCACTGACACTCTCACTGACACACACTCTCACTGACACTCTCACTGACACTGACACTATCACTGACACTCTCACTGACACTCTTACTGACACTGACACTCTCACTGACACTCTCACTGACACTGACACTCTCACTGACACTGACTCTGACACTCTCACTGACACTGACACTGACACTCTCACTGACACTCACACTGCCACTGACTCTCTCACTGACACTCTCACTGACACTCTCACTGACACTCTCACTGACACTCTCACTGACACTTTCAATGACACGCTCACTGACACTGACAATCTCACTGACACACTCACTGACACACTTACTGACACTGACACTCTCACTGACATTCTCACTGACACTCTCACTGACACTCTCACTGACACTTTCACTGACACTCTCACTGACACTGACACTCTCACTGAAACTCACTGACACTCTCACTGACACTCTCACTGACACTCGCACTGACACTGACACTCTCACTGACACTCACACTGACACTGACACTCTCGCTGACACTCACACTGACACTGTCACTCTCACTGACACTCTCCCTGACACTGACACTCTCCCTGACACTCTCACTGACACTGACACTCTCCCTGACACTCTCACTGACACTCTCACTGACACTTTCACTGACACTTTCACTGACACTCTCACTGACACACTCACTGACACTCTCACTGACACTCTCACTGACACTGACTCAGACACTCTCACTCACACTCTCACTGACACTGACACTCTCACTGACACTCTCACTGACACTCTTACTAACACTGACACTCTCCCTGACACTGACACTCTCACTGACACTGACACTCTCACTGACACTCTCACTGACACTCTCACTGACACTCTCACTGACACTCTCACTGACACTTTCATTGACACTCTCACTGACACTCTCACTGACACTGACACTCTCACTGACACTGACACTCTCACTGACACTCATTGACACTCTCACTGACAATCTCATCGACACTCTCACTGAAACTGACACTTTCACTGACACTCATTGACACTCTCACTGACTCTCTCACTGACACTCTCACTGACACTGACACTCTCACTGACACTCACTGACACTCTCACTGACACTCAAGGACACTCACTGACACTCTCACTGACACTCACTGACACTCTCACTGACACTGACACTCTCACTGACACTTTCTCGGACACAATCACTGACACACTCACTGACACACTCACTGACACTGACACTCTCACTGACACTCACTGGCACTCACTGACACACTCACTGACACTCTCACTGACACTCTCACTGACACTCTCACTGACACTCTCACTGACACTGACACTCTCACTGACACTCTCACTGACACTCTTACTGACACTGACACTCTCACTGACACTCTCACTGACACTGACTCTGACACTCTCACTGACACTGACACTGACATTCTCACTGACACTCACACTGCCACTGACTCTCTCACTGACACTCACTGACACTCTCACTGACACTGACACTCTCACTGACACTCTCACTGACACTCTCACTGACACTCTCACTGACACTTTCAATGACACGCTGACTGACACTGACAATCTCACTGACACACTCACTGACACTGACACTCTCACTGACATTCTCACTGACACTCTCACTGACACTTTCACTGACACTCTCACTGACACTGACACTCTCACTGAAACTCACTTACACTCTCACTGACACTCTCACTGACACTCTCACTGACACTCACACTGACACTCTCGCTGACACTCACACTGACACTGTCACTCTCACTGACACTCTCCCTGACACTGACACTCTCACTGACACTCTCACTGACACTCTCACTGACACTCTCACTGACACTCTCACTGACACTTTCACTGACACTTTCACTGACACTCTCACTGACACTGACACACTCACTGACAATCTCACTGACACTGACTCAGACACTCTCACTCACACTCTCACTGACACTGACACTCTCACTGACACTCTTACTAACACTGACACTCTCCCTGACACTGACACTCTCACTGACACTGACACTCTCACTGACACTCACACTGACACTGACACTCTCGCTGACACTCTCACTGACAGTCACACTGACACTCTCACTGACACTCTCACTGACACTGACACTCTCACTGACACTCACTGACACTCTCACTGACACTCTCACTGACACTCTCACTGATACTCACTGACACTCTCACTGACACTCTCACTGACACTGACAATCTCACTGACACACTCACTGACACACTCACTGACACTGACACTCTCACTGACATTCTCACTGACACTCTCACTGACACTCTCACTGACACTTTCACTGACACTCTCACTGACACTGACACTCTCACTGAAACTCACTGACACTCTCACTGACACTCTCACTGGCACTGACACTCTCACTGACACTCACACTGACACTGACACTCTCGCTGACACTCACACTGACACTGTCACTCTCACTGACACTCTCCCTGACACTGACACTCTCACTGACACTCTCACTGACACTCTCACTGACACTCTCACTGACACACTCCCTGACACACTCCCTGACACACTCACTGACACTCTCACTGACACTCTCACTGACACTCTCACTGACACTGACTCTGACACTCTCACTCACACTCTCACTCACACTCACTGACACTCTCACTGACACTCTTACTGACACTGACACTCTCACTGACACTGACACTCTCACTGACACTGACACTCTCACTGACACTCACACTGACACTCACACTGACACTGACACTCTCACTGATACTCTAACTGACACTCTCACTGACACTCTCACTGGCACTGACACTCTCACTGACACTCACTGACACTCTCACTGACACACTCACTGACACTCACTGACACTCTCACTGACACTTTCAATGACACTCTCACTGACACTGACACTCTCACTGATACACTCACTGACACACTCACTGACATTCTCACACTCTCACTGACACTGACACTCTCACTCACACTCTCACTCACTGACACTCTCACTGACACTCTCACTGACACTGACACTCTCACTCACACTCTCACTGACACTCTCACTGACACTCTCACTGACACACTCCCTGACACACTCCCTGACACACTCACTGACACTCTCACTGACACTCTCACTGACACTCTCACTGACACTGACTCTGACACTCTCACTCACACTCTCACTCACACTCACTGACACTCTCACTGACACTCTTACTGACACTGACACTCTCACTGACACTGACACTCTCACTGACACTGACACTCTCACTGACACTCACACTGACACTCACACTGACACTGACACTCTCACTGATACTCTAACTGACACTCTCACTGACACTCTCACTGGCACTGACACTCTCACTGACACTCACTGACACTCTCACTGACACTCACTGACACTCTCACTGACACTCTCACTGACACTCTCACTGACACTTTCACTGACACTCTCACTGACACTCTCATAGACACTGACACACTCACTGACACTCACTGACACTCTCACTGACACTGACACACTCACTGACACTTTCACTGACACTCTCACTGACACTGACACTCTCACTGACACTCACTGACACTCTCACTGACACTCACTGACACACTCACTGACACTCTCACTGACACTCTCACTGACACTCTCATTGACACTGACACTCTCACTGACACTGACTTTCTCACTGACACTCTCACTGACACTCTCACTGACACTTTCACTGACACTCTCACTGACACTCTCACTGACACTGACACTGACACTGACACTGTCACTGACACACTCACTGACACTCTCACTGACACTGAGAATCTCACTGACACTTTCACTGACATTCTCACTGACACTCACTGACACTCACTGACACACTCACTGACACTCTCACTGACACTCTCACTGATACTCTCACTGACACACACTCTCACTGACACTCTCACTGACACTGACACTATCACTGACACTCTCACTGACACTCTTACTGACACTGACACTCTCACTGACACTCTCACTGACACTGACACTCTCACTGACACTGACTCTGACACTCTCACTGACACTGACACTGACACTCTCACTGACACTCACACTGCCACTGACTCTCTCACTGACACTCACTGACACTCTCACTGACACTGACACTCTCACTGACACTCTCACTGACACTCTCACTGACACTCTCACTGACACTTTCAATGACACGCTCACTGACACTGACAATCTCACTGACACACTCACTGACACACTTACTGACACTGACACTCTCACTGACATTCTCACTGACACTCTCACTGACACTCTCACTGACACTTTCACTGACACTCTCACTGACACTGACACTCTCACTGAAACTCACTGACACTCTCACTGACACTCTCACTGACACTCGCACTGACACTGACACTCTCACTGACACTCACACTGACACTGACACTCTCGCTGACACTCACACTGACACTGTCACTCTCACTGACACTCTCCCTGACACTGACACTCTCCCTGACACTCTCACTGACACTGACACTCTCCCTGACACTCTCACTGACACTCTCACTGACACTTTCACTGACACTTTCACTGACACTCTCACTGACACACTCACTGACACTCTCACTGACACTCTCACTGACACTGACTCAGACACTCTCACTCACACTCTCACTGACACTGACACTCTCACTGACACTCTCACTGACACTCTTACTAACACTGACACTCTCCCTGACACTGACACTCTCACTGACACTGACACTCTCACTGACACTCTCACTGACACTCTCACTGACACTCTCACTGACACTCTCACTGACACTTTCATTGACACTCTCACTGACACTCTCACTGACACTGACACTCTCACTGACACTGACACTCTCACTGACACTCATTGACACTCTCACTGACAATCTCATCGACACTCTCACTGAAACTGACACTTTCACTGACACTCATTGACACTCTCACTGACTCTCTCACTGACACTCTCACTGACACTGACACTCTCACTGACACTCACTGACACTCTCACTGACACTCAAGGACACTCACTGACACTCTCACTGACACTCACTGACACTCTCACTGACACTGACACTCTCACTGACACTTTCTCGGACACACTCACTGACACACTCACTGACACACTCACTGACACTGACACTCTCACTGACACTCACTGGCACTCACTGACACACTCACTGACACTCTCACTGACACTCTCACTGACACTCTCACTGACACTCTCACTGACACTGACACTCTCACTGACACTGACACTCTCACTGACACTCTCACTGACACTGACTCTGACACTCTCACTGACACTGACACTGACATTCTCACTGACACTCACACTGCCACTGACTCTCTCACTGACACTCACTGACACTCTCACTGACACTGACACTCTCACTGACACTCTCACTGACACTCTCACTGACACTCTCACTGACACTTTCAATGACACGCTGACTGACACTGACAATCTCACTGACACACTCACTGACACACTCACTGACACTGACACTCTCACTGACATTCTCACTGACACTCTCACTGACACTTTCACTGACACTCTCACTGACACTGACACTCTCACTGAAACTCACTTACACTCTCACTGACACTCTCACTGACACTCTCACTGACACTCACACTGACACTCTCGCTGACACTCACACTGACACTGTCACTCTCACTGACACTCTCCCTGACACTGACACTCTCACTGACACTCTCACTGACACTCTCACTGACACTCTCACTGACACTCTCACTGACACTTTCACTGACACTTTCACTGACACTCTCACTGACACTGACACACTCACTGACAATCTCACTGACACTGACTCAGACACTCTCACTCACACTCTCACTGACACTGACACTCTCACTGACACTCTTACTAACACTGACACTCTCCCTGACACTGACACTCTCACTGACACTGACACTCTCACTGACACTCACACTGACACTGACACTCTCGCTGACACTCTCACTGACAGTCACACTGACACTCTCACTGACACTCTCACTGACACTGACACTCTCACTGACACTCACTGACACTCTCACTGACACTCTCACTGACACTCTCACTGATACTCACTGACACTCTCACTGACACTCTCACTGACACTGACAATCTCACTGACACACTCACTGACACACTCACTGACACTGACACTCTCACTGACATTCTCACTGACACTCTCACTGACACTCTCACTGACACTTTCACTGACACTCTCACTGACACTCTCACTGAAACTCACTGACACTCTCACTGACACTCTCACTGGCACTGACACTCTCACTGACACTCACACTGACACTGACACTCTCGCTGACACTCACACTGACACTGTCACTCTCACTGACACTCTCCCTGACACTGACACTCTCACTGACACTCTCACTGACACTCTCACTGACACTCTCACTGACACACTCCCTGACACACTCCCTGACACACTCACTGACACTCTCACTGACAGTCTCACTGACACTCTCACTGACACTGACTCTGACACTCTCACTCACACTCTCACTCACACTCACTGACACTCTCACTGACACTCTTACTGACACTGACACTCTCACTGACACTGACACTCTCACTGACACTGACACTCTCACTGACACTCACACTGACACTCACACTGACACTGACACTCTCACTGATACTCTAACTGACACTCTCACTGACACTCTCACTGGCACTGACACTCTCACTGACACTCACTGACACTCTCACTGACACACTCACTGACACTCACTGACACTCTCACTGACACTTTCAATGACACTCTCACTGACACTGACACTCTCACTGATACACTCACTGACACACTCACTGACATTCTCACACTCTCACTGACACTGACACTCTCACTCACACTCTCACTCACTGACACTCTCACTGACACTCTCACTGACACTGACACTCTCACTCACACTCTCACTCACACTCACTGACACTCTCACTGACACTCTCACTGACACTCTCACTGATACTCACTGACACTCTCACTGACACTTTCACTGACATTTTCACTGACACTTTCATTGACACTCTCACTGACACTCTCACTGACACTGTGTTAGAAAGGCGACCCGGGGGAGGCAGAAGATGTCTGACTGACCACCCCTAGGTCCACCCCTCCGTCGAGAAGTAGCCGAGCGTTTACTGAGAGGCCTCCTGAATGAGGGTCCTCTCCTAGGATCGTACAGCAGAGTAATCACAACACTACAAACGGACACCACACAAGAGGTCAAGTTCTTAAGCTTTTATAGCTAGTAAAAGGTTGCGGGTTTCTGGTAGTATGTACAAGCAGATCGAGGGATCTGTAAAGTCTCGCAAAGAGGGGTAAGGTAGCGGGACAGTCTTACTCTGGGCGGAGGACGGGATACCCTACGCACAGCTCTCAATCCTCGAGCCGGGGGGTTCCGAGAGGTCGAGCCGCGGCAGCGCCAGCAGGCTCTCAGATGTTTCAGCAAGGTAGGCCGCGGCAGCGCCAGCAGGCTCTCAGAAGTTTCAGCAAGGTAGGCCGCGGCAGCGCCAGCAGGCTTTCAGATGTTTCAGCAAGGTAGGCCGCGGCAGCGCCAGCAGGCTCTCAGAAGTCTCAGCAAGGTAGGCCGCGGCAGCGCCATCAGGCTCTCAGATGTTTCAGCAAGGTAGGCCGCGGCAGCGCCAGCAGGCTCTCAGATGTTTCAGCAAGGTAAGCCGCGGCAGCGCCAGCAGGCTCTCAGATGGTCGTCGGGTTACGGATGAGTTCGTCTGGTGTCGGCTGTGACAGCGTCAGCAGGGCTTCCAGTCCAGGATACAACTGGCGTCCTACTCCGGGGCTGGCCCAGATATAGGACGGAGGTCCTTTGATGTCCGGACCCTCGCGCCTGGAGGCCAGAGGGGCCGAGATGATGGTGTCCAGACACCCAGCAGGGGGGTGGAGCCAGCACCCAGGGAGGCCGGAGGGCGATCGATACCAGGCGTCCGGGGACGGCTGGAGGGCCATCGAAACTCCTCTCCCTCCGGGATCTGTCGAGTGGCCACTCGACCACCTGGGTGAATCTTGGTGCCTCGATGTCTGGGCTTTGCTGGGGCCGAGGCTGGGGTCGAGGCCATGTGGTCGTGACGTGGTGGGCCCAAGATGGAGTCGGGCACGGCCTCGTGCTTAGGTCGTGATGGGCCTACGCTGGGGCCAGGCCGATGATGGGGATCCGGGATGGTAGCCGGATCTGTGGTGTTGGGGCATGCAGGGTCGGGCAGAATGGGCCGCCCGAGGTCCGGAGGAGGGCCGATGTCGCCCTGGGCCCGCCATGCGGGAGGGGTAGGACCACGCCATGAGGCCGGGTCCAACACGCGTCCCCCCAGCTGAAGGCAGGGGAGAGTCACCCACTTTCTTGGGGATTCTCCTCGCCGAGGCGGAAGAATCTGGACAGGCCGTCGGCATTGGCGTGGTCGTTGCCGGGGCGATGCTCCACAGTGAAATCCATCCCTTGTAGAGAGATGGACCAGCGCAGCAGTTTCTGGTTTTCTCCCCGCATCTGCATCAACCAACGCAGGGGCTGGTGGTCGGTCTGGACTCAGAAGTGGGTGCCGAAGAGGTAGGGCCGGAGCTTCTTGAGGGCCCACACCACGGCAAAGGCTTCCCTCTCGATGGTGCTCCACCGCTGTTCTCTTGCCAGGAGGCGACGGCTGATGAAGGCCACAGGCCGGTCGATTCCTTCAGGGTTAACTTGGGACAGGACCGCCCCGATGCCGTGCTCCGAGGCGTCGGTTTGGACTACAAACTCTCTGCTGTAGTCGGGGGGCCTGGAGCACAGGGGCGGTGCACATGGCCGTCTTTAAAGTCTCGAAGGCTGTCTGGCACGCGGGGGTCCAGTGCACCTTCTGTGGTAGTTTCTTTGAGGTCAGTTCTGTGAGGGGCCCCACAATGCTCCCGTAGTCTTTTATAAATCGCCGATAGTATCCGGTGAGCCCCAGGAAGGCTCGGACGGCGGTCTGGGTGACCGGGGGCTCCCAGGCCCGGATGGCGTCTACCTTTGGTTGGAGGGGAGCTACTTGACCGCTCCCTACTTGGTGTCCTAGATAGGTCACGGACCCTTGGCCTATCTGGCATTTGCTGGCCTTGATGGTTAGTCCAGCCCGCCGGAGGGCCGTCAGGACTTCCCAGAGGTGGGACAGGTGCTCATCCCAGTGAAGGCTGTACACCGCAATGTCATCGAGATAGGCGGCGCTGTATTCTTCTAGACCGGCCAGCACCTGATTTACTAGCCTCTGGAAGGTGGCCGGCGCATTTTTCATGCCGAAGGGCATTACTTTGAAGTGATAGTGGCCATCTGGCGTCGAGAAGGCCGATCGCTCTTGTGCACCAGGGATAAGGCCGATCTGCCAATACCCCGCCGTGAGATCGAAGGTGCTGAGGTATCTGGCGGCCCCGAGGCGATCGATCAGTTCATCCGCCCTGGGGATGGGATGGGCGTCGGTCCTGGTGACGGCATTCAGTCCCCGGTAGTCAACACAGAACCGGAGCTCTGGCGCTGCTCCGGGGGAAGCAGCTTTCGGGACCAGGACAACGGGACTGGCCCAGGGACTGTTGGAGGGTTCGACTACCCCCAGGGCCAACATCTTGGCCACCTCGGATTGGATGCAGGCCCGAACCCGGTCAGGCACTCGAAAAGCGCGTTGTTTCACAGGGGGGCTGTCTCCGGTGTCCACATCGTGGACACACCACCGGGTGACCCCCGGCGTGAGGGAAAACAGATCCGCAAACTGCCCCAGCAGCTTCCGACAGTCTTGTTGCTGCTCCGGGGTCAGGGTAGAGGAGAGCCGGACCCCTTCGAAGGAGCCGTCTTTCTCGGTGGTGCTGAGGAGATCTGGTAGTGGCTCGGAGTCGTCTTCAGCTCCGTCATCGGTCGCCAGCAGCAGGCTCAGTTCGGTGCGTGCAAAGTGCGGCTTGAGCCGGTTAGCGTGTAAAACCCGGAGGGGGTTCCTGGGGGACTCCATGTCTACCAGGTAGGTGACGGGGCTCTTGCGCTCCACCACTTTGAAGGGCCCCGTCCATTTGTCCTGGAGGGCACACGGTTCAACCGGGGACATGACCCAGACTTGCTGGCCCGGCTCGAACTCGATGGACGAGGCGTTCTGGTCATACCAGCGTTTCATCTCCTCCTGACTGGCTTCAAGGTTGGCCTCGGCAAGTTCCCTGAACTTCCGCGTCTGATTGCGGAGGGTCAGGAGGTACCGGTAGACATCCGGTGGGGCATCTCGAACCGCTGTCTCCCAGCCTTCCTTGACCAGGCTAAGGGGGCCTCGAACCGGGTGTCCGTACAAGAGTTCGAACGGGCTGAACCCCAGGGACTTCTGGGGTACCTCTCGGTAGGCGAACAGGAGGCAGGGCAGCAGGACATCCCATTTGCGCCGGAGGGGCTCTTCTAGGCCCTTGATCATTCCCTTCAGTGTCCGGTTAAAGCGTTCCACTAGTCCATTTCCCTGGGGATGATACGGGGTGGTGAACTTATATGCGACCCCGCACTGTTGCCATAGGGACCGCATATGCTTCGAGATGAAGTTGGAACCCCGATCACTCACGACTTCTCGGGGGAAGCCGACTCGGGAGAAGATGCTCATGAAGGCTCGGCCCACCACGGGGGCCGTGATTGTTCGGAGAGGGATGGCCTCAGGATAGCGGGTGGCGTGGTCCACCAGGACGAGGATGAAACGGTGCCCCTGCGAGGTGCGAGGATCCAGGGGCCCTATGATGTCTATTCCCACTCGCTCGAAGGGGGTGGTTACCACAGGGAACGGCTGGAGCGGGGCTTTGACTTTCCCCCCGCTCTTCCCGCTGGCTTGACAGGTCGGGCAGGTCCTGCAGTGGTTCTGTACATCAGTTCGCATTTTTGGCCAGTAGAAATGGGTCACCAGGCGGCTGTAAGTTTTGTCCTGGCCCAGGTGCCCGGCGAGGGGCACATCATGTGCTAAGTTCAGGAGGAAGTCTCTGAACCGGAGGGGTACAACCAGCACCCGGCCGGCCCCTAGCTCGGCAATCTTCTGCTCACTGTAAAGGAGGCCGTTGTCCCAGTAGACCCAGTGGGACCCCGCGGGGTCTCCGGCGGCTTGCGTAGCGGCTTGCCGTCGCATCCCCTCGAGGGAGGGGCAGGTTTTCTGTTCCTGCCGGAACTGTTCGCGGGTGGGGCCACCTTCTTGGCGCCATTGAGCGAGTTCCGGGAGGCGGTCGATCTCGGTGAGATCTTCTTGGTCGGGCCCTTGGGGGCCGGGCCCGGTGTTGGCGTCCTCGGGGACGACGGGCGGCGGAGGTGCGGGCCATTCTGGCTCCTCTGTTGGAGCTTCCCCCGCTGGGGCGGAGGCTCGGGCGGACATGGAGCGGGTAGTCGCACAGACCCACTCGGGAAGGCCTAGCATCCCCAGGTGCTCTCTTTGTTCGACGCCAGCCCAGGGGGAACTTTCCAGGTCGTTCCCAAGGAGGCAGTCCACGGGGGCATCGTCGCGGACAGTCACTTTCAGCACGCCCGACACTCCCCCCCACTCGAAGGGGATGCGGGCCATCTGACACATAGTTTCGGAGTTATCTGCGGATCGGACTGGACACAGGACGTTAGGAAGGATCTGTTCCGGGGTCACCAGATGGCAGCGGACCGCTGTCACGCTGGCCCCAGTGTCACGGAGGGCTTCGGTCCGGCGACCGTTGATGGTGACCCACTGGCGGTACTTCTGGGTGTTGCCGGGGATCGGCCCCCGGGGGATCATGTCGTGAGTACCCAGGCAGGCTAAGGTCATGGCGGCGGGCTCCCACTCGGCCTGCTCGGGGTCGTCGTCCTCTTCCTCCCTTCTTTCTTCACCTAGGGCAGCTGCTGTGATCTGGCGGCCTGGTGGCCCGGTGGTGCCGGGTCGCTGGTTCATCGGGCAGAGGGGGTCATTTGCATAATGCCCCTGTCGCTGGCATCTGTGGCACGTAACGTTCGGGCGGGGCCCTGGCCTGGCTGGGGGGCCCCCTCTCCGGGCCAGGGATGGCGACGTGGAGGTAGGGGATGACCCCTGCGGGGTGTCTCGACCCTGGCTCTGGCCTACTCCGCCCCCTCGTGGGCGGTGGTTCCCCGGGGACCCCCGGCCGTAATCTCCCATCATGTTCCGGGGAACTCGGGTGCTGGCCCATCGGTCTGCCTCGACAGCGAGTTTTCGTGGCTCAGTCAATTTGCTGTCGAGGAGGTGCTGCCGGAGTTCGACGAAACAGTTATTGGACAGGTGTTCCCATAGAATGAGGTCGACCAACTGCTGGTAGGTGGTGACCTGGCAGCCCCGAGTCCACCCATCGAAGGCTCTACTGTAATAGTTCACGTATTCTACCCACGTGGTACCGGGGATTTTTTTGCAGTCTCGGAATCGCTGCCGGTACATCTCGGGGGTGAGTCCGTAGCGAGTGAGGAGGGCGGTCTTCATGTGCTCGTACGAGGTCCTCTCGGCATCAGGGAGCTCCAGCAGGGCGTCTCTCCCTTCGTTGATAAATTTCCCCCACAGGCCGGCACCCCAGTCCCTGAGGGGTACTCGATGGGCGGCCATGGCGACCTCGTAAGCTTTGAACCACTGCTGGATGTCGTCGTTCTTATAGTACTCTTTGACGACATCCTTGGGTATGTGCACCTTCGTGTCCACCAGGGGAGGTGAGGTCTTACTCCCGGAGGTGGTAGTCTCGCCTGCCTTGTTTTTAAATTCTAGTTCTTTGAGGACGCGCTCGTGCTCGAGCATGAGTTTTTTCTCCTCGAGGTCTCTTTGTCTTCGCTTTTCTTCCAGGTCTCCTTCTAGCCGTAGCTGCTCGAGGGCTAGCTTCCTTTCTGCCAGTTGGATCTCTCCTTCTTGTTTGAGTCGAGCAAGCTCCAACTCGTGGAGCCGGTTCCTCTCTCGTTCTCGGGCGTCTTCGGGGGAGAGGCCCGGGTTTGGGTTTGCGGGTCTCTCTCCCGCTGGGTTCAGCTGAGCCTCCGGGCCTCCGTTCGGGCCCGGGTTATCTTCCCTCGGGGGTGGCGCCTCCCCGGCGTCCACCCAGGCCTGCAGGGCCGATTTGAAATCTTCTTTGGTGCTTAAGCCAGTGGTAGCGATGCCTAGATCTTTGCAGAATTGCTTCAGTTCCTTGTGACTGTAGTCTTCCATTTTCCAAGTCAAAGGGAAATCCCTGGGGTACGCTCGTTTGCTTAATATATGTCCACCATAGCAGTTACACTAGAGTATTTGACCAGCGAGTTGCTGTACTCTACTATGCTATAGTGTCAAAATAATAATAATTTCCACAGAGAAATAAAATTTGTTAACACTCTATTTAAAAAAAGGGAGATATTTATTTTTCATACGACAATACACAGAAAGTAATGTTTAAAATTTCAAAGCAATATTCTTTGAAAAGTAAAAAGACATGCAATCAATATCTCATGTGTACACTAAAAAAATATACAGAACAAAATAATACATATATCACACAATCATAATTCATCAACAATAAAAAGTATCACAAGAACACATTGTAAAATAAAGTAAAAAACCCCTATTGTAACTATGGCTCGTGGATATTCTCGCCACTATAGATTTCTAGATCCAATATCCCAAGATTGCTTTCACTATTGTGTACCACTGTGACAGAACAGTTTATATATATACATCCAGTGTGTTCTAGGCTTCCCTTGGATTCTTTAATTTAAGAAATGCGTCGACGCGTTTCGGTGCAGTACATCTGATATTGTGGCACCTTCCTCAGGACTTCTTGTTAGGGGTTTCCTGTGTCAAGAAGATTTTGAGTTTTAATTTCTCTTTAGATAAGAGTTATTCTCCCCATTAATAGGTGTGGTAAAGGATACAATCAAGATCTGCCTTTTAGTCTCTGCAGTCCCTTGTCGCTGTAGCCTTATTGTCTTTTGCAAAACTCCTCATGCGGGGATTTCTTTTTGTAGTTTTACTCAGTCTTTTTATCATTTAGGTGCGTGTATCTTAGAGTGTTATAAAACCCTCTTCGAACGGGCATAAGGTATCTGTGGACCTCACGGGAACCGGATATGTTCTGTGTGTTTCGGGTGCCGCGTCTCTGACCACCCCTAGGTCCACCCCTCCGTCGAGAAGTAGCCGAGCGTTTACTGAGAGGCCTCCTGAATGAGGGTCCTCTCCTAGGATCGTACAGCAGAGTAATCACAACACTACAAACGGACACCACACAAGAGGTCAAGTTCTTAAGCTGCTATAGCTAGTAAAAGGTTGCGGGTTTCTGGTAGTATGTACAAGCAGATCGAGGGATCTGTAAAGTCTCGCAAAGAGGGGTAAGGTAGCGGGAGAGTCTTACTCTGGGCGGAGGACGGGATACCCTACGCACAGCTCTCAATCCTCGAGCCGGGCAGTTCCGAGAGGTCGAGCCGCGGCAGCGCCAGCAGGCTCTCAGATGTTTCAGCAAGGTAGGCCGCGGCAGCGCCAGCAGGCTCTCAGAAGTTTCAGCAAGGTAGGCCGCGGCAGCGCCAGCAGGCTTTCAGATGTTTCAGCAAGGTAGGCCGCGGCAGCGCCAGCAGGCTCTCAGAAGTCTCAGCAAGGTAGGCCGCGGCAGCGCCAGCAGGCTCTCAGATGTTTCAGCAAGGTAGGCCGCGGCAGCGCCAGCAGGCTCTCAGATGTTTCAGCAAGGTAGGCCGCGGCAGCGCCAGCAGGCTCTCAGATGATCGTCGGGTTACGGATGAGTTCGTCTGGTGTCGGCCGTGACAGCGTCAGCAGGGCTTCCAGTCCAGGATACAACTGGCGTCCTACTCCGGGGCTGGCCCAGATATAGGACGGAGGTCCTTTGATGTCCGGACCCTCGCGCCTGGAGGCCAGAGGGGCCGAGATGATGGTGTCCAGACACCCAGCAGGGGGGTGGAGCCAGCGCCCAGGGAGGCCAGAGGGCGATCGATACCAGGCGTCCGGGGACGGCTGGAGGGCCATCGAAACTCCTCTCCCTCCGGGATCTGTCGAGTGGCCACTCGACCACCTGGGTGAATCTTGGTGCCTCGATGTCTGGGCTTTGCTGGGGCCGAGGCTGGGGTCGAGGCCATGTGGTCGTGACGTGGTGGGCCCAAGATGGAGTCGGGCACGGCCTCGTGCTTAGGTCGTGATGGGCCTACGCTGGGGCCAGGCCGATGATGGGGATCCGGGATGGTAGCCGGATCTGTGGTGTTGGGGCGTGCAGGGTCGGGCAGAATGGGCCGCCCGAGGTCCGGAGGAGGGCCGATGTCGCCCTGGGCCCGCCATGCGGGAGGGGTAGGACCACGCCATGAGGCCGGGTCCAACACACTGACACTCTCACTGACACTGACACTCTCACTGACACTCACTGACACTCTCACTGACAATCTCATCGACACTCTCACTGAAACTGACACTTTCACTGACACTCACTGACACTCTCACTGACACTCAAGGACACTCACTGACACTCTCACTGACACTCACTGACACTCTCACTGACACTCTCACTGACACTCTCACTGACACTCTCACTGACACTGACAATCTCACTGACACTTTCTCTGACACACTCACTGACACACTCACTGACACACTCACTGACACTGACACTCTCACTGACACTCACTGACACAAACTGACACACTCACTGACACTCTCACTGACACTCTCACTGACACTGACACTCTCACTGACACTCTCGCTGATACTCTCACTCCCACTCTCACTCACACTCTCACTCTCACTCTCACTCTCACTCAAACTCACACTCACACTCTCACTCACACTCACTGACACTGACACTCTCACTGAAACTCACTGACACTCTCACTGACACTCTCACTGACACTCACTGACACTCTCACTGACACTCACTGACACTCACTGACACTCTCACTGACACTCACTGACACTCTCGCTGATACTCTCACTCACACTATCACTCACACTCTCACACACACTCTCACTCACACTCACTGACACTCTCACTGACACTGACACTCTCACTGACACTGACACTCTCACTGACACTCACTGACACTCTCACTGATACTCACTGACACTCTCACTGACACTCTCACTGACACTCTCACTGACACTTTCACTGACACTCTCACTGACACTCTCACAGACACTGACACTCCCACTGACACACTCACTGACACACTCACTGACACTCACTGACACTCTCACTGACACTGACACTCTCACTGACACTTTCACTGACACTCTCACTGACACTGACACTCTCACTGACACACTCACTGACACTCTCACTGACACTCTCATTGGCACTGACACTCTCACTGACACTGACACTCTCACTGACACTGACACTCTCACTGACACTCTCACTGACACTCTCACTGACACGCTCACTGACACTGACACTCTCACTGACACTGACACTCTCACTGACACTCTCACTGACACTCTCACTGACACGCTCACTGACACTGACACTCTCACTGACACACTCACTGACACTCTCACTGACACTGACACTCTCACTGACACTTTCACTGACACTCTCACTGACACACTCACTGACACTCTCACTGACACTCTCACTGACACTCTCACTGACACACACTCTCACTGACACTCTCACTGACACTCTCACTGACACTGACACTCTCACTGGCACTCTCACTGACACTGACACTCTCACTGACACTGACTCTGACACTCTCACTGACACTGACACTCTCACTGACACTCACACTGCCACTGACTCTCTCACTGACACTCACTGACACTCTCACTGACACTGACACTCTCACTGACACTCTCACTGACACTTTCAATGACATGCTCACTGACACTGACAATCTCACTGACACACTCACTGACACACTCACTGACACTGACATTCTCACTGACACTCTCACTGACACTCTCACTGACACTTTCACTGACACTCTCACTGACACTGACACTCTCACTGAAACTCAGTGACACTCTCACTGACACTGACACTCTCACTGACACTCACACTCTCGCTGACACTCACACTGACACTGTCACTCTCACTGACACTCTCCCTGACACTGACACTCTCACTGACACTCTCACTGACACTCTCACTGACACTCTCACTGACAAACTCACTGACACACTCACTGACACTGACTCTGACACTCTCACTGACACTGACTCTGACACTCTCACTGACACTGACTCTGACACTCTCACTCACACTCTCACTCACACTCACTGACACTCTCACTGACACTTTTACTGACACTGACACTGACACTCTCACTGACACACTGACACTCACACTGACACTGACACTCTCACTGATACTCTAACTGACACTCTCATTGACACTCTCACTGGCACCGACACTCTCACTGACACTCACTGACACTCCCACTGACACACTCACTGACACTCACTGACACTCACTGACACTCCCACTGACACTCACTGACACTCTCACTGACACTTTCAATGACACTCTCACTGACACTGACACTCTCACTGATACACTCACTGACACACTCACTGACACTCACACTCTCACTGAAACTGACACTCTCACTCACACTCTCACTCACTGACACTCTCACTGACACTCTCAATGACACTGACACTCTCACTCACACTCTCACTCACACTCTCACTGACACTCTCACTGACACTCTTACTTACACTCACACTGAAACTGACACTCTCACTGACACTCTCACTGACACTCACTGACACTCTCACTGACACTCTCACTGACACTCACTGACACTCTCACTGACACTCTCACTGACACTTTCACTGACATTCTCACTGACACTTTCACTGACACTCTAATTGACACTCTCACTGACACTCTCACTGAAACTCTCACTGACACTTTCACTGACACTTTCACTGACACTCTCACTGACACTGACACACTCACTGACACTCTCACTGACACTCTCACTGACACTGACTCAGACACTCTCACTCACACTCTCACTCACACTCACTGACACTCTCACTGACACTCTTACTAACACTGACACTCTCACTGACACTCTCACTGACACTGACACTCTCACTGACACTCACACTGACACTCTCGCTGACACTCTCGCTGACACTCACACTGACACTCACACTGACACTCACACTGACATTCTCACTGACACTGACACTCTCACTGACACTCTCACTGACACTCACTGACACTCTCACTGACACTCTCACTGACACTCTCACTGACACTCTCACTGATACTCACTGACACTCTCACTGACACTCTCACTGACACTCTCACTGACACTCTCACTGACACTGACACTGACACTCTCACTGACGCTGACACTCTCACTGACACTCACTGACACTCTCACTGACAATCTCACTGACACTCTCACTGGCACTTTCAATGACACTCTCACTGACACTGACACTCTCCCTGACACACTTACTGACACTCTCACTGACACTCTGACACTCTCACTAACACTGACACTCTCACTAACACTCTCACTCACTGACACTCTCACTTACACTCTCACACTCTCACTGACACTGACACTCTCACTCACACTCTCACTCACTGACACTCTCACTGAAACTCTCAAAGACACTCACACTGAAACAGACACTCTCACTGACACTCTCACTGACACTCACTGACACTCTCACTGACACTCACTGACACACTGACACTCTCACTGACACTCTCACTGACACTGACACTCTCACTCACACTCACTCTCACACTCACTGACACTCTCACTGACACTGACACTCTCACTGACACTCTCACTGACACTCTCACTGACACTCACTGACACTCTCACTGACACTCTCACTGACACTCTCACTGACACTCTCACTGACACTTTCACTGACATTCTCACTGACACTTTCACTGACACTCTCACTGACACTCTCACTGACACTCTCACTGACACTCTCACTGACACTCTAACTGACACTCACTGACACTCTCACTGACACTCTCACTGACACTTTCACTGACATTCTCATTGACACTTTCACTGACACTTTCACTGACACTGACACACTCACTGACACTCTCACTGACACTGACTCAGACACTCTCACTCACACTCTCACTCACACTCACTGACACTCTCACTGACACTCTTACTAACACTGACACTCTCACTGGCACTCTCACTGACACTCTCACTGACACTGACACTCTCACTGACACTCACACTGACACTCTCACTGACACTCTCACTGACACTCACACTGACACTCTCACTGACACTCTCACTGACACTCTCAATGACACTCACTGACACTCACTGACACTCTCACTGACACTCTCACTGACACTCTCACTGACACTTTCTCTGACACACTCACTGACACACTCACTGACACACTCACTGACACTGACACTCTCACTGACACTCACTGACACAAACTGACACACTCACTGACACTCTCACTGACACTCTCACTGACACTGACACTCTCACTGACACTCTCGCTGATACTCTCACTCCCACTCTCACTCACACTCTCACTCTCACTCTCACTCTCACTCAAACTCACACTCACACTCTCACTCACACTCACTGACACTGACACTCTCACTGAAACTCACTGACACTCTCACTGACACTCTCACTGACACTCACTGACACTCTCACTGACACTCACTGACACTCACTGACACTCTCACTGACACTCACTGACACTCTCGCTGATACTCTCACTCACACTATCACTCACACTCTCACACTCTCACACACACTCTCACTCACACTCACTGACACTCTCACTGACACTGACACTCTCACTGACACTGACACTCTCACTGACACTCACTGACACTCTCACTGATACTCACTGACACTCTCACTGACACTCTCACTGACACTCTCACTGACACTTTCACTGACACTCTCACTGACACTCTCACAGACACTGACACTCCCACTGACACACTCACTGACACACTCACTGACACTCACTGACACTCTCACTGACACTGACACTCTCACTGACACTTTCACTGACACTCTCACTGACACTGACACTCTCACTGACACACTCACTGACACTCTCACTGACACTCTCATTGACACTGACACTCTCACTGACACTGACACTCTCACTGACACTGACACTCTCACTGACACTCTCACTGACACTCTCACTGACACGCTCACTGACACTCTCACTGACACTGACACTCTCACTGACACTCTCACTGACACTCTCACTGACACGCTCACTGACACTGACACTCTCACTGACACACTCACTGAAACTCTCACTGACACTGACACTCTCACTGACACTTTCACTGACACTCTCACTGACACACTCACTGACACTCTCACTGACACTCTCACTGACACTCTCACTGACACACACTCTCACTGACACTCTCACTGACACTCTCACTGACACTCTCACTGACACTGACACTCTCACTGGCACTCTCACTGACACTGACACTCTCACTGACACTGACTCTGACACTCTCACTGACACTGACACTCTCACTGACACTCACACTGCCACTGACTCTCTCACTGACACTCACTGACACTCTCACTGACACTGACACTCTCACTGACACTCTCACTGACACTCTCACTGACACTTTCAATGCCATGCTCACTGACACTGACAATCTCACTGACACACTCACTGACACACTCACTGACACTGACATTCTCACTGACACTCTCACTGACACTCTCACTGACACTTTCACTGACACTCTCACTGACACTGACACTCTCACTGAAACTCACTGACACTCTCACTGACACTGACACTCTCACTGACACTCACACTCTCGCTGACACTCACACTGACACTGTCACTCTCACTGACACTCTCCCTGACACTGACACTCTCACTGACACTCTCACTGACACTCTCACTGACACTCTCACTGACAAACTCACTGACACACTCACTGACACTCACTGACACTCTCACTGACACTGACTCTGACACTCTCACTGACACTGACTCTGACACTCTCACTCACACTCTCACTCACACTCACTGACACTCTCACTGACACTTTTACTGACACTGACACTGACACTCTCACTGACACACTGACACTCACACTGACACTGACACTCTCACTGATACTCTAACTGACACTCTCATTGACACTCTCACTGGCACCGACACTCTCACTGACACTCACTGACACTCTCACTGACACACTCACTGACACTCACTGACACTCACTGACACTCCCACTGACACTCACTGACACTCTCACTGACACTTTCAATGACACTCTCACTGACACTGACACTCTCACTGATACACTCACTGACACACTCACTGACACTCACACTCTCACTGAAACTGACACTCTCACTCACACTCTCACTCACTGACACTCTCACTGACACTCTCAATGACACTAACACTCTCACTCACACTCTCACTCACACTCTCACTGACACTCTCACTGACACTCTTACTTACACTCACACTGAAACTGACACTCTCACTGACACTCTCACTGACACTCACTGACACTCTCACTGACACTCTCACTGACACTCACTGACACTCTCACTGACACTCTCACTGACACTTTCACTGACATTCTCACTGACACTTTCACTGACACTCTAATTGACACTCTCACTGACACTCTCACTGAAACTCTCACTGACACTTTCACTGACACTTTCACTGACACTCTCACTGACACTGACACACTCACTGACACTCTCACTGACACTCTCACTGACACTGACTCAGACACTCTCACTCACACTCTCACTCACACTCACTGACACTCTCACTGACACTCTTACTAACACTGACACTCTCACTGACACTCTCACTGACACTGACACTCTCACTGACACTCACACTGACACTCTCGCTGACACTCTCGCTGACACTCACACTGACACTCACACTGACACTCACACTGACATTCTCACTGACACTCTCACTGACACTCTCACTGACACTCACTGACACTCTCACTGACACTCTCACTGACACTCTCACTGACACTCTCACTGATACTCACTGACACTCTCACTGACACTCTCACTGACACTCTCACTGACACTCTCACTGACACTGACACTGACACTCTCACTGACGCTGACACTCTCACTGACACTCACTGACACTCTCACTGACAATCTCACTGACACTCTCACTGGCACTTTCAATGACACTCTCACTGACACTGACACTCTCCCTGACACACTTACTGACACTCTCACTGACACTCTGACACTCTCACTAACACTGACACTCTCACTAACACTCTCACTCACTGACACTCTCACTTACACTCTCACACTCTCACTGACACTGACACTCTCACTCACACTCTCACTCACTGACACTCTCACTGAAACTCTCAAAGACACTCACACTGAAACAGACACTCTCACTGACACTCTCACTGACACTCACTGACACTCTCACTGACACTCACTGACACACTGACACTCTCACTGACACTCTCACTGACACTGACACTCTCACTCACACTCACTCTCACACTCACTGACACTCTCACTGACACTGACACTCTCACTGACACTCTCACTGACACTCTCACTGACACTCACTGACACTCTCACTGACACTCTCACTGACACTCTCACTGACACTCTCACTGACACTTTCACTGACATTCTCACTGACACTTTCACTGACACTCTCACTGACACTCTCACTGACACTCTCACTGACACTCTCACTGACACTCTAACTGACACTCACTGACACTCTCACTGACACTCTCACTGACACTTTCACTGACATTCTCACTGACACTCTCACTGACACTCTCACTGACACTCTCACTGACACTCTCATTGACACTTTCACTGACACTTTCACTGACACTGACACACTCACTGACACTCTCACTGACACTCTCACTGACACTGACTCAGACACTCTCACTCACACTCTCACTCACACTCACTGACACTCTCACTGACACTCTTACTAACACTGACACTCTCACTGACACTCTCACTGACACTGACACTCTCACTGACACTCACACTGACACTCTCGCTGACACTCTCGCTGACACTCACACTGACACTCACACTGACACTCACACTGACATTCTCACTGACACTGACACTCTCACTGACACTCTCACTGACACTCACTGACACTCTCACTGACACTCTCACTGACACTCTCACTGACACTCTCACTGATACTCACTGACACTCTCACTGACACTCTCACTGACACTCTTACTGACACTCTCACTGACACTGACACTCTCACTGACGCTGACACTCTCACTGACACTCACTGACACTCTCACTGACAATCTCACTGACACTCTCACTGGCACTTTCAATGACACTCTCACTGACACTGACACTCTCCCTGACACACTTACTGACACTCTCACTGACACTCTGACACTCTCACTAACACTGACACTCTCACTAACACTCTCACTCACTGACACTCTCACTTACACTCTCACACTCTCACTGACACTGACACTCTCACTCACACTCTCACTCACTGACACTCTCACTGAAACTCTCAAAGACACTCACACTGAAACAGACACTCTCACTGACACTCTCACTGACACTCACTGACACTCTCACTGACACTCACTGACACACTGACACTCTCACTGACACTCTCACTGACACTGACACTCTCACTCACACTCACTCTCACACTCACTGACACTCTCACTGACACTGACACTCTCACTGACACTCTCACTGACACTCTCACTGACACTCACTGACACTCTCACTGACACTCTCACTGACACTCTCACTGACACTCTCACTGACATTTTCACTGACATTCTCACTGACACTTTCACTGACACTCTCACTGACACTCTCACTGACACTCTCACTGACACTCTCACTGACACTCTAACTGACACTCACTGACACTCTCACTGACACTCTCACTGACACTTTCACTGACATTCTCATTGACACTTTCACTGACACTTTCACTGACACTGACACACTCACTGACACTCTCACTGACACTGACTCAGACACTCTCACTCACACTCTCACTCACACTCACTGACACTCTCACTGACACTCTTACTAACACTGACACTCTCACTGGCACTCTCACTGACACTCTCACTGACACTGACACTCTCACTGACACTCACACTGACACTCTCACTGACACTCTCACTGACACTCACACTGACACTCTCACTGACACTCTCACTGACACTCTCACTGACACTCACTGACACTCACTGACACTCTCACTGACACTCTCACTGACACTCTCACTGACACTTTCTCTGACACACTCACTGACACACTCACTGACACACTCACTGACACTGACACTCTCACTGACACTCACTGACACAAACTGACACACTCACTGACACTCTCACTGACACTCTCACTGACACTGACACTCTCACTGACACTCTCGCTGATACTCTCACTCCCACTCTCACTCACACTCTCACTCTCACTCTCACTCAAACTCACACTCACACTCTCACTCACACTCACTGACACTGACACTCTCACTGAAACTCACTGACACTCTCACTGACACTCTCACTGACACTCACTGACACTCTCACTGACACTCACTGACACTCACTGACACTCTCACTGACACTCACTGACACTCTCGCTGATACTCTCACTCACACTATCACTCACACTCTCACACTCTCACACACACTCTCACTCACACTCACTGACACTCTCACTGACACTGACACTCTCACTGACACTGACACTCTCACTGACACTCACTGACACTCTCACTGATACTCACTGACACTCTCACAGACACTCTCACTGACACTCTCACTGACACTTTCACTGACACTCTCACTGACACTCTCACAGACACTGACACTCCCACTGACACACTCACTGACACACTCACTGACACTCACTGACACTCTCACTGACACTGACACTCTCACTGACACTTTCACTGACACTCTCACTGACACTGACACTCTCACTGACACACTCACTGACACTCTCACTGACACTCTCATTGACACTGACACTCTCACTGACACTGACACTCTCACTGACACTGACACTCTCACTGACACTCTCACTGACACTCTCACTGACACGCTCACTGACACTGACACTCTCACTGACACTGACACTCTCACTGACACTCTCACTGACACTCTCACTGACACGCTCACTGACACTGACACTCTCACTGACACACTCACTGACACTCTCACTGACACTGACACTCTCACTGACACTTTCACTGACACTCTCACTGACACACTCACTGACACTCTCACTGACACTCTCACTGACACTCTCACTGACACACACTCTCACTGACACTCTCACTGACACTCTCACTGACACTCTCACTGACACTGACACTCTCACTGGCACTCTCACTGACACTGACACTCTCACTGACACTGACTCTGACACTCTCACTGACACTGACACTCTCACTGACACTCACACTGCCACTGACTCTCTCACTGACACTCACTGACACTCTCACTGACACTGACACTCTCACTGACACTCTCACTGACACTCTCACTGACACTTTCAATGCCATGCTCACTGACACTGACAATCTCACTGACACACTCACTGACACACTCACTGACACAGACATTCTCACTGACACTCTCACTGACACTCTCACTGACACTTTCACTGACACTCTCACTGACACTGACACTCTTACTGAAACTCACTGACACTCTCACTGACACTGACACTCTCACTGACACTCACACTCTCGCTGACACTCACACTGACACTGTCACTCTCACTGACACTCTCCCTGACACTGACACTCTCACTGACACTCTCACTGACACTCTCACTGACACTCTCACTGACAAACTCACTGACACACTCACTGACACTCTCACTGACACTGACTCTGACACTCTCACTGACACTGACTCTGACACTCTCACTCACACTCTCACTCACACTCACTGACACTCTCACTGACACTTTTACTGACACTGACACTGACACTCTCACTGACACACTGACACTCACACTGACACTGACACTCTCACTGATACTCTAACTGACACTCTCATTGACACTCTCACTGGCACCGACACTCTCACTGACACTCACTGACACTCTCACTGACACACTCACTGACACTCACTGACACTCACTGACACTCCCACTGACACTCACTGACACTCTCACTGACACTTTCAATGACACTCTCACTGACACTGACACTCTCACTGATACACTCACTGACACACTCACTGACACTCACACTCTCACTGAAACTGACACTCTCACTCACACTCTCACTCACTGACACTCTCACTGACACTCTCAATGACACTAACACTCTCACTCACACTCTCACTCACACTCTCACTGACACTCTCACTGACACTCTTACTTACACTCACACTGAAACTGACACTCTCACTGACACTCTCACTGACACTCACTGACACTCTCACTGACACTCTCACTGACACTCACTGACACTCTCACTGACACTCTCACTGACACTTTCACTGACATTCTCACTGACACTTTCACTGACACTCTAATTGACACTCTCACTGACACTCTCACTGAAACTCTCACTGACACTTTCACTGACACTTTCACTGACACTCTCACTGACACTGACACACTCACTGACACTCTCACTGACACTCTCACTGACACTGACTCAGACACTCTCACTCACACTCTCACTCACACTCACTGACACTCTCACTGACACTCTTACTAACACTGACACTCTCACTGACACTCTCACTGACACTGACACTCTCACTGACACTCACACTGACACTCTCGCTGACACTCTCGCTGACACTCACACTGACACTCACACTGACACTCACACTGACATTCTCACTGACACTGACACTCTCAATGACACTCTCACTGACACTCACTGACACTCTCACTGACACTCTCACTGACACTCTCACTGACACTCTCACTGATACTCACTGACACTCTCACTGACACTCTCACTGACACTCTCACTGACACTCTCACTGACACTGACACTGACACTCTCACTGACGCTGACACTCTCACTGACACTCACTGACACTCTCACTGACAATCTCACTGACACTCTCACTGGCACTTTCAATGACACTCTCACTGACACTGACACTCTCCCTGACACACTTACTGACACTCTCACTGACACTCTGACACTCTCACTAACACTGACACTCTCACTAACACTCTCACTCACTGACACTCTCACTTACACTCTCACACTCTCACTGACACTGACACTCTCACTCACACTCTCACTCACTGACACTCTCACTGAAACTCTCAAAGACACTCACACTGAAACAGACACTCTCACTGACACTCTCACTGACACTCACTGACACTCTCACTGACACTCACTGACACACTGACACTCTCACTGACACTCTCACTGACACTGACACTCTCACTCACACTCACTCTCACACTCACTGACACTCTCACTGACACTGACACTCTCACTGACACTCTCACTGACACTCTCACTGACACTCACTGACACTCTCACTGACACTCTCACTGACACTCTCACTGACACTCTCACTGACACTTTCACTGACATTCTCACTGACACTTTCACTGACACTCTCACTGACACTCTCACTGACACTCTCACTGACACTCTCACTGACACTCTAACTGACACTCACTGACACTCTCACTGACACTCTCACTGACACTTTCACTGACATTCTCACTGACACTCTCACTGACACTCTCACTGACACTCTCACTGACACTCTCATTGACACTTTCACTGACACTTTCACTGACACTGACACACTCACTGACACTCTCACTGACACTGACTCAGACACTCTCACTCACACTCTCACTCACACTCACTGACACTCTCACTGACACTCTTACTAACACTGACACTCTCACTGGCACTCTCACTGACACTCTCACTGACACTGACACTCTCACTGACACTCACACTGACACTCTCACTGACACTCTCACTGACACTCACACTGACACTCTCACTGACACTCTCACTGACACTCTCACTGACACTCACTGACACTCACTGACACTCTCACTGACACTCTCACTGACACTCTCACTGACACTCTCACTGATACTCACTGACACTCTCGCCGACACTCTCACTGACATTCTCACTGACACTCCCACTGACACTGACACTCTCACTGACACTCTCACTGACAGTCACACTGACACTGACACTCTCACTGACACTCTCACTGACACTGACACTCTCACTGACACTGACACTGACACTCTTACTGACACTCACTGACACTCTCACTGACAATCTCACTGACACTCTGGCACTCTCACTAACAATGACACTCTCACTAACACTCTCACTCACTGACACTCTCACTGACACTCTCACACTCTCACTGACACTGACACTCTCACTCACACTCTCACTCACTGACACTCTAACTGAAACTCTCACAGACACTCACACTGAAACAGACACTCACTGACACTCGCACTGACACTCACTGACACTCTCACTGACACTCACTGACACACTGACACTCTCACTGACACTCTCACTGACACTGACACTCACTCACACTCTCACTCACACTCACTGACACTCTCACTGACACTGACACTCTCACTGACACTCTCACTGACACTCTTACTTACACTCACACTGAAACTGACACTCTCCCTGACACTCTTACTGACACTCTCACTGACACTCTCACTGACACTCTCACTGACACTCACTGACACTCTCACTGACACTCTCACTGACACTTTCACTGACATTCTCACTGACACTCTCACTGACACTCTCACTTACACTCTCACTGACACTCTCACTGACACTCTCACTGACACTTTCACTGACACTCTCACTGACACTGACACACTCACTGACACTCTCACTGACACTCTCACTGACTCAGACACTCTCACTCACACTCTCACGCACACTCACTGACACTCTCACTGACACTCTTACTAACACTGACACTCTCACTGACACTCTCATTGACTCTGACACTCTCACTGACACTGACACTCTCACTGACACTGACACTGACACTCTCGCTGACACTCTCACTGACACTCACACTGACACTCTCACTGACACTCTCACTGACACTCACTGACACTCACTGACACTCTCACTGACACTCTCACTGACACTCTCACTGACACTCTCACTGATACTCACTGACACTCTCACTGACACTCTCACTGACACTTTCACTGACATGTTCACTGACATTTTCACTGACACTCTCACTGACACTCTCACTGACACTCTCACTGACACTCTCACTGACACTGACACTCTCACTGACACTGACACTCTCACTGACACTCACTGACACTCTCACTGAAAATCTCACTGACACTCTCACTGGCACTTTCAATGACACTCACTGACACTGACACTCTCACTGACACACTCACTGACACTCTCACTGACACTCTCACTAACACTGACACTCTCACTAACACTCTCACTCACTGACACTCTCACTGAAACTCTCACTGACACATACTGAAACAGACACTCTCACTGACACTCTCACTGACACTCACTGACACACTGACACTCTCACTTACACTCTCACTGACACTCACTGACACTGACACTCTCACTCACACTCTCACTGACACTCTCACTGACACTCTCAATGACACTCTCACTGACACTCTCAATGACACTCTTACTTACACTCACACTGAAACTGACACTCTCACTGACACTCTCACTGACACCCTCACTGACACTCACTGACACTCAAACTGACACTCTCACTGACACTCTCACTGACACTTTCACTGACACTCTCACTGACACTCTCACTGACACACTCACTGACACTCTCACTGACACTCTCACTGACACTATCACTGACACTGACTCTGACACTGACTCTGACACTCTCACTCACACTATCACTGACACTGACTCTGACACTGACTCTGACACTCTCACTCACACTCTCACTCACACTCACTGACACTCTCACTCACACTTTTACTGACACTGATACTCTCACTGACACTGACACTCTCACTGACACTCAAACTGACACTCACACTGACACTGACACTCTCACTGATACTCTAACTGACACTCTCACTGACACTCTCACTGGCACCGACACTCTCACTGACACTCACTGACACTCTCACTGACACACTCACTGACACTCACTGACAATCCCACTGACACTCACTGACACTTTCAATGACACTCTCAATGACACTGACACTCTCACTGATACACTCACTGACACACTCACTGACACACTCACTGACACTCACACTCTCACTGACACTGACACTCTCACTCACACTCTCACTCACTGACACTCTCACTGACACTCTCACTGACACTGACACTCTCACTCACACTCTCACTCACACTCACTGACACTCTCACTGACACTGACACTCTCACTGACACTCTCACTGACACTCTCACTGACACTCTTACTTACACTCACACTGAAACTGACACTCTCACTGACACTCTCACTGACACTCACTGACACTCACTGACACTCTCACTGACACTCTCACTGACACTTTCACTGACATTCTCACTGACACTTTCACTGACACTCTCATTGACACTCACTGACACTCTCACTGAAACTCTCACTGACACTTTCACTGACACTTTCACTGACACTCTCACTGACACTGACACACTCACTGACACTCTCACTGACACTCTCACTGACACTGACTCAGACACTCTCACTCACACTCTCACTCACACTCACTGACACTCTCACTGACACTCTTACTAACACTGACACTCTCACTGACACTCACTGACACTGACACTCTCACTGACACTGACACTCTCACTGACACTCACACTGACACTCTCGCAGACACTCTCACTGACACTCACACTGACACTCTCACTGACACTGACACTCTCACTGACACTCTCACTGACACTCACTGACACTCTCACTGACACTCTCACTGACACTCTCACTGACACTCTCACTGATACTCACTGACACTCTCACTGACACTCTCACTGACACTCTCACTGACACTGACACTCTCACTGACGCTGACACTCTCACTGACACTCACTGACACTCTCACTGACAATCTCACTGACACTCTCACTGGCACTTTCAATGACACTCTCACTGACACTCTCCCTGACACACTCACTGACACTCTCACTGACACTCTCACTCACTGACACTCTCACTGACACTCTCACACTCTCACTGACACTGACACTCTCACTCACACTCTCACTCACTGACACTCTCACTGAAACTCTCACAGACACTCACACTGAAACAGACACTCTCACTGACACTCACTGACACTCTCACTGACACACTGACACTCTCACTGACACTCTCACTGACACTGACACTCTCACTCACACTCTCACTCACACTCACTGACACTGACACTCTCACTGACACTCTCACTGACACTCTTACTTACACTCACACTGAAACTGACACTCTGACTGACACTCTCACTGACACTCACTAACACTCTCACTGACACTCTCACTGACACTCTCACTGACATTCTCACTGACACTTTCACTGACACTCTCACTGACACTCTCACTGACACTCTCACTGACATTCTCACTGACACTTTCACTGACACTCTCACTGACACTCTCACTGACACTCTCACTGACACTCTCACTGACACTCTCACTGACACTCTCACTGACACTCTCACTGACACTTTCACTGACACTCTCACTGACACTGACACACTCACTGACACTCTCACTGACACTCTCACTGACACTGACTCAGACACTCTCACTCACACTCTCACTCACACTCACTGACACTCTCACTGACACTCTTACTAACACTGACACTCTCACTGACACTCTCACTGACACTCTCACTGACACTCTCACTGACACTCTCACTGACACTCTCACTGACACTCTCGCTGACACTCTCACTGACACTCACACTGACACTCTCACTGACACTCTCACTGACACTGACACTCTCACTGACAGTCACACTGACACTGACACTCTCACTGACACTCTCACTGACACTGACACTCTCACTGACACTCTCACTGACACTGACACTCTCACTGACACTCTTACTGACACTCACTGACACTCTCACTGACAATCTCACTGACACTCTCACTGACAATCTCACTGACACTCTGGCACTTTCAATGACACTCTCACTGACACTGACACTCTCACTGACACACTCACTGACACTCTCACTGACACTCTGACACTCTCACTAACACTGACACTCTCACTAACACTCTCACTCACTGACACTCTCACTGACACTCTCACACTCTCACTGACACTGACACTCTCACTCACACTCTCACTCACTGACACTCTCACTGAAACTCTCACAGACACTCACACTGAAACAGACACTCACTGACACTCGCACTGACACTCACTGACACTCTCACTGACACTCACTGACACACTGACAATCTCACTGACACACTCACTGACACTGACACTCACTCACACTCTCACTCACACTCACTGACACTCTCACTGACACTGACACTCTCACTGACACTCTCACTGACACTCTCACTGACACTCACACTGAAACTGACACTCTCACTGACACTCTCACTGAAACTCTCACAGACACTCACACTGAAACAGACACTCTCACTGACACTCACTGACACTCTCACTGACACACTGACACTCTCACTGACACTGACACTCTCACTCACACTCTCACTCACACTCACTGACACTGACACTCTCACTGACACTCTCACTGACACTCTTACTTACACTCACACTGAAACTGACACTCTGACTGACACTCTCACTGACACTCACTAACACTCTCACTGACACTCTCACTGACACTCTCACTGACATTCTCACTGACACTTTCACTGACACTCTCACTGACACTCTCACTGACACTCTCACTGACATTCTTACTGACACTTTCACTGACACTCTCACTGACACTCTCACTGACACTCTCACTGACACTCTCACTGACACTCTCACTGACACTCTCACTGACACTCTCACTGACACTTTCACTGACACTCTCACTGACACTGACTCACTCACTGACACTCTCACTGACACTCTCACTGACACTCTCACTGACACTCTCACTGACACTGACTCAGACACTCTCACTCACACTCTCACTCACACTCACTGACACTCTCACTGACACTCTTACTAACACTGACACTCTCACTGACACTCTCACTGACACTCTCACTGACACTCTCACTGACACTCTCACTGACACTCTCACTGACACTCTCGCTGACACTCTCACTGACACTCACACTGACACTCTCACTGACACTCTCACTGACACTGACACTCTCACTGACACTCTCACTGACAGTCACACTGACACTGACACTCTCACTGACACTCTCACTGACACTGACACTCTCACTGACACTCTCACTGACACTCTCACTGACACTGACACTCTCACTGACACTGACACTCTTACTGACACTCACTGACACTCTCACTGACAATCTCACTGACACTCTCACTGACAATCTCACTGACACTCTGGCACTTTCAATGACACTCTCACTGACACTGACACTCTCACTGACACACTCACTGACACTCTCACTGACACTCTGACACTCTCACTAACACTGACACTCTCACTAACACTCTCACTCACTGACACTCTCACTGACACTCTCACACTCTCACTGACACTGACACTCTCACTCACACTCTCACTCACTGACACTCTCACTGAAACTCTCACAGACACTCACACTGAAACAGACACTCACTGACACTCGCACTGACACTCACTGACACTCTCACTGACACTCACTGACACACTGACAATCTCACTGACACACTCACTGACACTGACACTCACTCACACTCTCACTCACACTCACTGACACTCTCACTGACACTGACACTCTCACTGACACTCTCACTGACACTCTCACTGACACTCACACTGAAACTGACACTCTCACTGGCACTCTTACTGACACTCTCACTGACACTCTCACTGACACTCTCACTGACACCCACTGATACTCTCACTGACACTCTCATTGACATTCTCACTGACACTTTCACTGACACTCTCACTGACACTCTCACTGACACTCTCACTGACACTCTCACTGACACTTTCACTGACACTGACACTGTCACTGACACACTCACTGACACTCTCACTGACACTCTCACTGACACTGACTCAGACACTCTCACTCTCACTCACACTCTCACGCACACTCACTGACACTCTCACTGACACTCTTACTAACACTGACACTCTCACTGACACTCTCACTGACACTGACACTCTCACTCACACTGACACTGACACTCTCACTGACACTGACACTCTCACTGACACTCTCACTGACACTCACTGACACTCACTGACACTCACTGACACTCTCACTGACACTCTCACTGACACTCTCACTGACACTCTCACTGACACTCTCACTGATACTCACTGACACTCTCACTGACACTCTCACTGACACTTTCACTGACATGTTCACTGACACTCTCACTGACACTGACACTCTCACTGACACTCTCACTGACACCCTCACTGACACTCACTGACACTCTCAATGACACTCTCGCTGACACTTTCACTGACACTCTCACTGACACTCTCACTGACACTCTCACTGACACTGACACACTCACTGACACTCTCACTGACACTGACTCAGACACTCTCCCTCACACTCTCACTGATACTCACTGACACTCTCACTGACACTCTTACTAACACTGACACTCTCCCTGACACTGACACTCTCACTGACACTGACACTCTCACTGACACTCTCATTGACAGTCACACTGACACTGACACTCTCACTGACACTCTCACTGACACTGACACTCTCACTGACACTCTTACTTACACTCACACTGAAACTGACACTCTCACTGACACTCTCACTGACACTCAATGACACTCTCACTGACACTCTCACTGACACTCTCACTGACACTCTCACTGACACTCTCACTGACACTCTCACTGACACTCTCACTGACACTCTCACTGACACTTTCACTGACATTCTCACTGACACTTTCACTGACACTCTCACTGACACTCTCACTGACACTCTCACTGACACTCTCATTGACACTGACACTCTCACTGACACTCTCACTGACACTGACACTCTCACTGACACTGACACTCTTACTGACACTCACTGACACTCTCACTGACACTCTCACTGACACTCTCACTGATACTCACTGACACTCTCACTGACACTTTCACTGACATGTTCACTGACACTTTCACTGACACTGACACACTCACTGACACTCTCACTGACACTCTCACTGACACTGACTCAGACACTCTCACTCACACTCTCACTTACACTCACTGTCACTCTCACTGACACTCTTACTAACACTGACACTCTCACTGGCACTCTCACTGACACTCTCACTGACACTGACACTCTCACTGACACTCACACTGACACTCTCACTGACACTCTCACTGACACTCACACTGACACTCTCACTGACACTCTCACTGACACTCACTGACACTCACTGACACTCTCACTGACACTCTCACTGACACTCTCACTGACACTCTCACTGATACTCACTGACACTCTCGCCGACACTCTCACTGACATTCTCACTGACACTCCCACTGACACTGACACTCTCACTGACACTCTCACTGACAGTCACACTGACACTGACACTCTCACTGACACTCTCACTGACACTGACACTCTCACTGACACTGACACTCTTACTGACACTCACTGACACTCTCACTGACAATCTCACTGACACTCTGGCACTTTCAATGACACTCTCACTGACACTGACACTCTCACTGACACACTCACTGACACTCTCACTGACACTCTAACACTCTCACTAACACTGACACTCTCACTAACACTCTCACTCACTGACACTCTCACTGACACTCTCACACTCTCACTGACACTGACACTCTCACTCACACTCTCACTCACTGACACTCTCACTGAAACTCTCACAGACACTCACACAGAAACAGACACGCACTGACACTCACTGACACTCTCACTGACACTCACTGACACACTGACACTCTCACTGACACTCTCACTGACACTGACACTCACTCACACTCTCACTCACACTCACTGACACTCTCACTGACACTGACACTCTCACTGACACTGACACTCTTACTTACACTCACACTGAAACTGACACTCTCACTGACACTCTTACTGACACTCTCACTGACACTCTCACTGACACTCTCACTGACACTCTCACTGACACTCACTGACACTCTCACTGACACTCTCACTGACACTTTCACTGACATTCTCACTGACACTTTCACTGACACTCTCACTGACACTCTCACTGACACTCTCACTGACACTTTCACTGACACTCTCACTGACACTGACACACTCACTGACACTCTCACTGACACTCACTGACACTCTCACTGACACTCACTGACACACTGACACTCTCACTGACACTCTTACTGACACTGACACTCTCACTCACACTCTCACTCACACTCACTGACACTGACACTCTCACTGACACTCTCACTGACACTCTCACTGACACTCACACTGAAACTGACACTCTGACTGACACTCTCACCGACACTCTCACTCACTGACACTCTCACTGAAACTCTCACAGACACTCACACTGAAACAGACACTCTCACTGACACTCTCACTGACACTCACTGACACTCTCACTGACACTCACTGACACACTGACACTCTCACTGACACTCTCACTGACACTGACACTCTCACTCACACTCTCACTCTCACTCACTGACACTGACACTCTCACTGACACTCTCACTGACACTCTTACTTACACTCACACTGAAACTGACACTCTGACTGACACTCTCACTGACACTCACTAACACTCTCACTGACACTCTCACTGACACTTTCACTGACATTCTCACTGACACTTTCACTGACACTCTCACTGACACTCTCACTGACACTCTCACTGACACTCTCACTGACACTCTCACTGACACTCACTGACACTCTCACTGACACTCTCACTGACACTTTCACTGACATTCTCACTGACACTTTCACTGACACTCTCACTGACACTCTCACTGACACTCTCACTGACACTTTCACTGACACTCTCACTGACACTGACACACTCACTGACACTCACTGACACTCTCACTGACACTTTCACTGACACTTTCACTGACACTCTCACTGACACTCTCACTGACACTCTCACTGACACTCTCACTGACACTGACACTCACTCACACTCTCACTCACACTCACTGACACTCTCACTGACACTGACACTCTCACTGACACTCTCACTGACACTCTCACTGACACTCTCACTGACACTCACACTGAAACTGACACTCTCACTGGCACTCTTACTGACACTCTCACTGACACTCTCACTGACACTCTCACTGACACCCACTGATACTCTCACTGACACTCTCATTGACATTCTCACTGACACTCTCACTGACACTCTCACTGACACTCTCACTGACACTCTCACTGACACTTTCACTGACACTCTCACTGACACTGACACACTCACTGACACTCTCACTGACACTCTCACTGACACTGACTCAGACACTCTCACTCACACTCTCACGCACACTCACTGACACTCTCACTGACACTCTTACTAACACTGACACTCTCACTGACACTCTCACTGACACTGACACTCTCACTGACACTCTCACTGACACTCACACTGACACTGACACTCTCACTGACACTGACACTCTCACTGACACTCTCACTGACACTCACTGACACTCTCACTGACACTCTCACTGACACTCTCACTGACACTGACACTCTCACTGACACTGACACTCTCACTGACACTCTCACTGACACTCACACTGACACTGACACTCTCACTGACACTGACACTCTCACTGACACTCTCACTGACACTCACTGACACTCACTGACACTCTCACTGACACTCTCACTGACACTCTCACTGACACTCTCACTGATACTCACTGACACTCTCACTGACACTTTCACTGACATGTTCACTGACACTCTCACTGACACTGACACTCTCACTGACACTCTCACTGACACCCTCACTGACACTCACTGACACTCTCACTGACACTCTCGCTGACACTTTCACTGACACTCTCACTGACACTCTCACTGACACTCCCACTGACACTGACACACTCACTGACACTCTCACTGACACTGACTCAGACACTCTCCCTCACACTCTCACTGATACTCACTGACACTCTCACTGACACTCTTACTAACACTGACACTCTCCCTGACACTGACACTCTCACTGACACTGACACTCTCACCGACACTCTCATTGACAGTCACACTGACACTGACACTCTCACTGACACTCTCACTGACACTGACACTCTCACTGACACTCTTACTTACACTCACACTGAAACTGACACTCTCACTGACACTCTCACTGACACTCAATGACACTCTCACTGACACTCTCACTGACACTCTCACTGACACTCTCACTGACACTCTCACTGACACTTTCACTGACATTCTCACTGACACTTTCACTGACACTCTCACTGACACTCTCACTGACACTCTCACTGACACTCTCACTGACACTCTCACTGACACTCTCACTGACACTCACACTGAAACAGACACTCTCACTGACACTCTGACTGACACTCTCACCGACACTCTCACTCACTGACACTCTCACTGAAACTCTCACAGACACTCATACTGAAACAGACACTCTCACTGACACTCTCACTGACACTCACTGACACTCTCACTGACACTCACTGACACACTGACACTCTCACTGACACTCTCACTGACACTGACACTCTCACTCACACTCTCACTCACACTCACTGACACTGACACTCTCACTGGCACTCTCACTGACACTCTTACTTACACTCACACTGAAACTGACACTCTGACTGACACTCTCACTGACACTCACTAACACTCTCACTGACACTCTCACTGACATTCTCACTGACACTTTCACTGACACTCTCACTGACACTCTCACTGACACTCTCACTGACACTCTCACTGACACTCTCACTGACACTCTCACTGACACTTTCACTGACATTCTCACTGACACTCTCACTGACACTCTCACTGACACTCTCACTGACACTTTCACTGACACTCTCACTGACACTGACACACTCACTGACACTCACTGACACTCTCACTGACACTTTCACTGACACTTTCACTGACACTTTCACTGACACTCTCACTGACACTCTCACTGACACTCTCACTGACACTGACACTCACTCACACTCTCACTCACACTCACTGACACTCTCACTGACACTGACACTCTCACTGACACTCTCACTGACACTCTCACTGACACTCTCACTGACACTCACACTGAAACTGACACTCTCACTGGCACTCTTACTGACACTCTCACTGACACTCTCACTGACACTCTCACTGACACCCACTGATACTCTCACTGACACTCTCATTGACATTCTCACTGACACTCTCACTGACACTCTCACTGACACTCTCACTGACACTCTCACTGACACTCTCACTGACACTTTCACTGACACTGACACACTCACTGACACTCTCACTGACACTCTCACTGACACTGACTCAGACACTCTCACTCACACTCTCACGCACACTCACTGACACTCTCACTGACACTCTTACTAACACTGACACTCTCACTGACACTCTCACTGACACTGACACTCTCACTGACACTCTCACTGACACTCACACTGACACTCACACTGACACTGACACTCTCACTGACACTGACACTCTCACTGACACTCTCACTGACACTCACTGACACTCTCACTGACACTCTCACTGACACTCTCACTGACACTGACACTCTCACTGACACTGACACTCTCACTGACACTCTCACTGACACTCACACTGACACTCACACTCTCACTGACACTGACACTCTCACTGACACTCTCACTGACACTCACTGACACTCACTGACACTCACTGACACTCTCACTGACACTCTCACTGACACTCTCACTGACACTCTCACTGATACTCACTGACACTCTCACTGACACTCTCACTGACACTTTCACTGACATGTTCACTGACACTCTCACTGACACTGACACTCTCACTGACACTCTCACTGACACCCTCACTGACACTCACTGACACTCTCACTGACACTCTCGCTGACACTTTCACTGACACTCTCACTGACACTCTCACTGACACTCTCACTGACACTGACACACTCACTGACACTCTCACTGACACTGACTCAGACACTCTCCCTCACACTCTCACTGATACTCACTGACACTCTCACTGACACTCTCATTGACAGTCACACTGACACTGACACTCTCACTGACACTCTCACTGACACTGACACTCTCACTGACACTCTTACTTACACTCACACTGAAACTGACACTCTCACTGACACTCTCACTGACACTCAATGACACTCTCACTGACACTCTCAATGACACTCTCACTGACACTCTCACTGACACTCTCACTGACACTTTCACTGACATTCTCACTGACACTTTCACTGACACTCACTGACACTCACTGACACTCTCACTCACGCTCTCACTCACACTCACTGACACTCTCACTGACACTCTTACTAACACTGACACTCTCACTGGCACTCTCACTGACACTCTCACTGACACTGACACTCTCACTGACACTCACACTGACACTCTCACTGACACTCTCACTGACACTCACACTGACACTCTCACTGACACTCTCACTGACACTCTCACTGACACTCTCACTGACACTCACTGACACTCACTGACACTCTCACTGACACTCTCACTGACACTCTCACTGACACTCTCACTGACACTCTCACTGATACTCACTGACACTCTCGCTGACACTCTCACTGACACTCCCACTGACACTGACACTCTCACTGACACTCTCACTGACAGTCACACTGACACTGACACTCTCACTGACACTCTCACTGACACTGACACTCCCACTGACACTGACACTGACACTCTTACTGACACTCACTGACACTCTCACTGACAATCTCACTGACACTCTGGCACTTTCAATGAAACTCTCACTGACACTGACACTCTCACTGACACACTCACTGACACTCTCACTGACACTCTGACACTCTCACTAACACTGACACTCTCACTAACACTCTCACTCACTGACACTCTCACTGACACTCTCACACTCTCACTGACACTGACACTCTCCCTCACACTCTCACTCACTGACACTCTCACTGAAACTCTCACAGACACTCACACAGAAACAGACACTCACTGACACTCGCACTGACACTCACTGACACTCTCACTGACACTCACTGACACACTGACACTCTCACTGACACTCTCACTGACACTGACACTCACTCACACTCTCACTCACACTCACTGACACTCTCACTGACACTGACACTCTCACTGACACTCTCACTGACACTCTTACTTACACTCACACTGAAACTGACACTCTCACTGACACTCTTACTGACACTCTCACTGACACTCTCACTGACACTCTCACTGACACTCTCACTGACACTCACTGACACTCTCACTGACACTCTCACTGACACTTTCACTGACACTTTCACTGACACTCTCACTGACACTCTCACTGACACTCTCACTGACACTTTCACTGACACTCTCACTGACACTGACACACTCACTGACACTCTCACTGACACTCACTGACACTCTCACTGACACTCACTGACACACTGACACTCTCACTGACACTCTCACTGACACTGACACTCTCACTCACACTTTCACTCACACTCACTGACACTGACACTCTCACTGACACTCTCACTGACACTCTCACTGACACTCACACTGAAACTGACACTCTGACTGACACTCTCACTGACACTCTCACTCACTGACACTCTCACTGAAACTCTCACAGACACTCACACTGAAACAGACACTCTCACTGACACTCTCACTGACACTCACTGACACTCTCACTGACACTCACTGACACACTGACACTCTCACTGACACTCTCACTGACACTGACACTCTCACTCACACTCACACTCACTGACACTGACACTCTCACTGACACTCTCACTGACACTCTCACTGACACTCACTAACACTCTCACTGACACTCTCACTGACACTTTCACTGACATTCTCACTGACACTTTCACTGACACTCTCACTGACACTCTCACTGACACTCTCACTGACACTCTCACTTACACTCACTGACACTCACTGACACTGACACTCTCACTGACACTTTCACTGACACTCTCACTGACACTCTCACTGACACTCTCACTGACACTCTCACTGACACTCTCACTGACACTCTCACTGACACTTTCACTGACACTCTCACTGACACTGACACACTCACTGACACTCACTGACACTCTCACTGACACTCTCACTGACACTTTCACTGACATTCTCACTGACACTTTCACTGACACTCTCACTGACACTCTCACTGACACTCTCACTGACACTCTCACTGACACTTTCACTGACACTCTCACTGACACTGACACACTCACTGACACTCTCACTGACACTCTCACTGACTCAGACACTCTCACTCACACTCTCACGCACACTCACTGACACTCTCACTGACACTCTTACTAACACTGACACTCTCACTGACACTCTCACTGACACTGACACTCTCACTGACACTGACACTCTCACTGACACTCTCGCTGACACTCTCACTGACACTCACACTGACACTGACACTCTCACTGACACTCTCACTGACACTCACTGACACTCACTGACACTCTCACTGACACTCTCACTGACACTCTCACTGACACTCTCACTGATACTCACTGACACTCTCACTGACACTCTCACTGACACTCTCACTGACACTTTCACTGACATTTTCACTGACACTCTCACTGACACTCTCACTGACACTCTCACTGACACTGACACTCTCACTGACACTCACTGACACTCTCACTGAAAATCTCACTGACACTCTCACTGGCACTTTCAATGACACTCACTGACACTGACACTCTCACTGACACACTCACTGACACTCACTGAAACACTCACTGACACACACTGAAACAGACACTCTCACTGACACTCTCACTGACTCTCACTGACACTCTCACTGACTCAGACACTCTCACTCACACTCTCACGCACACTCACTGACACTCTCACTGACACTCTTACTAACACTGACACTCTCACTGACACTCTCACTGACACTGACACTCTCACTGACACTGACACTCTCACTGACACTCTTGCTGACACTCTCACTGACACTCTCACTGACACTCTCACTGACACTCACTGACACTCACTGACACTCACTGACACTCTCACTGACACTCTCACTGACACTCTCACTGACACTCTCACTGTTACTCACTGACACTCTCACTGACACTCTCACTGACACTCTCACTGACACTTTCACTGACATTTTCACTGACACTCTCACTGACACTCTCACTGACACTCTCACTGACACTGACACTCTCACTGACACTCACTGACACTCTCACTGAAAATCTCACTGACACTCTCACTGGCACTTTCAATGACACTCACTGACACTGACACTCTCACTGACACACTCACTGACACTCACTGAAACACTCACTGACACACACTGAAACAGACACTCTCACTGACACTCTCACTGACACTCACTGACACTCTCACTGACACTCACTGACACACTGACACTCTCATTTACACTCTCACTGACACTCACTGACACTCTCACTCACACTCTCACTGACACTCTCACTGACACTCTCACTGACACTCTTACTTACACTCACACTGAAACTGACACTCTCACTGACACTCTCACTGACACCCTCACTGACACTCACTGACACTCAAACTGACACTCTCACTGACACTTTCACTGACACTTTCACTGACACTCTCACTGACACTCTCACTGACACACTCACTGACACTCTCACTGACACTCTCACTGACACTCTCACTGACACTGACTCTGACACTGACTCTGACACTCTCACTCACACTATCACTGACACTGACTCTGACACTGACTCTGACACTCTCACTCACACTCTCACTCACACTCACTGACACTCTCACTCACACTTTTACTGACACTGACACTCTCACTGACACTGACACTCTCACTGACACTGACACTCTCACTGACACTCACACTGACACTCACACTGACACTGACACTCTCACTGATACTCTAACTGACACTCTCACTGACACTCTCACTGGCACCGACACTCTCACTGACACTCACTGACACTCTCACTGACACACTCACTGACACTCACTGACACTCACTGACAATCCCACTGACACTCACTGACACTTTCAATGACACTCTCACTGACACTGACACTCTCACTGATACACTCACTGACACACTCACTGACACTCACACTCTCACTGACACTCTCACTCACACTCTCACTCACTGACACTCTCACTGACACTCTCACTGACACTGACACTCTCACTCACACTCTCACTCACACTCACTGACACTCTCACTGACACTGACACTCTCACTGACACTCTCACTGACACTCTCACTGACACTCTTACTTACACTCACACTGAAACTGACACTCTCACTGACACTCACTGACACTCTCACTGACACTCTCACTGACACTCACTGACACTCTCACTGACACTCTCACTGACACTTTCACTGACATTCTCACTGACACTCTCACTGACACTCTCACTGACACTCTCACTGAAACTCTCACTGAAACTCTCACTGACACTTTCACTGACACTTTCACTGACACTCTCACTGACACTGACACACTCACTGACACTCTCACTGACACTGACTCAGACACTCTCACTCACACTCTCACTCACACTCACTGACACTCTCACTGACACTCTTACTAACACTGACACTCTCACTGACACTCTCACTGACACTGACACTCTCACTGACACTGACACTCTCACTGACACTCACACTGACACTCTCGCTGACACTCTCACTGACACTCACACTGACACTCACACTGACACTCTCACTGACACTGACACTCTCACTGACACTCTCACTGACACTCACTGACACTCTCACTGACACTCTCACTGACACTCTCACTGACACTCTCACTGATACTCACTGACACTCTCACTGACACTCTCACTGACACTCTCACTGACACTCTCACTGACACTCTCACTCTCACTGACGCTGACACTCTCACTGACACTCACTGACACTCTCACTGACACTCTCACTGGCACTTTCAATGACACTCTCACTGACACTCTCCCTGACACACTCACTGACACTCTCACTGACACTCTGACACTCTCACTAACACTGACACTCTCACTAACACTCTCACTCACTGACACTCTCACTGACACTCTCACACTCTCACTGACACTGACACTCTCACTCACACTCTCACTCACTGACACTCTCACTGAAACTCTCACAGACACTCACACTGAAACAGACACTCTCACTGACACTCTCACTGACACTCTCACTGACACTCACTGACACACTGACACTCTCACTGACACTCTCACTGACACTGACACTCTCACTCACACTCTCACTCACACTCACTGACACTGACACTCTCACTGACACTCTCACTGACACTCTTACTTACACTCACACTGAAACTGACACTCTGACTGACACTCTCACTGACACTCTCACTGACACTCACTAACACTCTCACTGACACTCTCACTGACACTCTCACTGACATTCTCACTGACACTCTCACTGACACTCTCACTGACACTCTCACTGACACTCTCACTGACACTCACTGACACTCTCACTGACACTCCCACTGACACTCTCACTGACACTCTCACTGACACTCTCACTGACACTCTCACTGACACTCTCACTGACACTCTCACTGACACTGACACACTCACTGACACTCTCACTGACACTGACTCAGACACTCTCACTCACACTCTCACTCACACTCACTGACACTCTCACTGACACTCTTACTAACACTGACACTCTCACTGACACTCTCACTGACACTCTCACTGACACTGACACTCTCACTGACACTCTCGCTGACACTCTCACTGACACTCACTGACACTCTCACTGACACTCTCACTGACACTCTCACTGACACTCTCACTGACACTCTCACTGACACTCACTGACACTCTCGCTGACACTCTCACTGACATTCTCACTGACATTCTCACTGACACTCTCACTGACACTGACACTCTCACTGACACTCTCACTGACAGTCACACTGACACTGACACTCTCACTGACACTCTCACTGACACTGACACTCTCACTGACACTCTCACTGACACTGACACTCTTACTGACACTCACTGACACTCTCACTGACAATCTCACTGACACTCTGGCACTTTCAATGACACTCTCACTGACACTGACACTCTCACTGACACACTCACTGACACTCTCACTGACACTCTGACACTCTCACTAACACTGACACTCTCACTAACACTCTCACTCACTGACACTCTCACTGACACTCTCACACTCTCACTGACACTGACACTCTCACTCACACTCTCACTCACTGACACTCTCACTGACACTCTCACTGACACTCACTGACACACTGACACTCTCACTGACACTCTCACTGACACTGACACTCACTCACACTCTCACTCACACTCACTGACACTCTCACTGACACTCTCACTGACACTCTCACTGACACTCTCACTGACACTCTTACTTACACTCACACTGAAACTGACACTCTCACTGGCACTCTTACTGACACTCTCACTGACACTCTCACTGACACTCTCACTGACACTCTCACTGACATTCTCACTGACACTTTCACTGACACTCTCACTGACACTCTCACTGACACTCTCACTGACACTCTCACTGACACTCTCACTGACACTCTCACTGACACTCTTACTTACACTCACACTGAAACTGACACTCTCACTGGCACTCTTACTGACACTCTCACTGACACTCTCACTGACACTCTCACTGACACTCACTGACACTCTCACTGAAACTCTCACAGACACTCACACTGAAACAGACACTCACTGACACTCGCACTGACACTCACTGACACTCTCACTGACACTCACTGACACACTGACACTCTCACTGACACTCTCACTGACACTGACACTCACTCACACTCTCACTCACACTCACTGACACTCTCACTGACACTGACACTCTCACTGACACTCTCACTGACACTCTCACTGACACTCTTACTTACACTCATACTGAAACTGACACTCTCACTGGCACTCTTACTGACACTCTCACTGACACTCTCACTGACACTCTCACTGACACTCACTGACACTCTCACTGACACTGACACTCTCACTGACACTCACACTGACACTCACACTGACACTGACACTCACTGATACTCTAACTGACACTCTCACTGACACTCTCACTGGCACCGACACTCTCACTGACACTCACTGACACTCTGACTGACACACTCACTGACACTCACTGACACTCACTGACAATCCCACTGACACTCACTGACACTCTCACTGACACTTTCAATGACACTCTCACTGACACTGACACTCTCACTGATACACTCACTGACACACTCACTGACACTCACACTCTCACTGACACTGACACTCTCACTCACACTCTCACTCACTGACACTCTCACTGACACTCTCACTGACACTGACACTCTCACTCACACTCTCACTCACACTCACTGACACTCTCACTGACACTGACACTCTCACTGACACTCTCACTGACACTCTTACTTACACTCACACTGAAACTGACACTCTCACTGACACTCTCACTGACACTCACTGACACTCTCACTGACACTCTCACTGACACTCACTGACACTCTCACTGACACTTTCACTGACACTTTCACTGACACTTTCACTGACACTCTCACTGACACTCTCACTGACACTCTCACTGATACTCACTGACACTCTCACTGACACTCTCACTGACACTCTCACTGAAACTCTCACTGACACTTTCACTGACACTTTCACTGACACTCTCACTGACACTGACACACTCACTGACACTCTCACTGACACTCTCACTGACACTGACTCAGACACTCTCACTCACACTCTCACTCACACTCACTGACACTCTCACTGACACTCTTACTAACACTGACACTCTCACTGACACTCTCACTGACACTGACACTCTCACTGACACTGACACTCTCACTGACACTCACACTGACACTCTCGCAGACACTCTCACTGACACTCTCACTGACACTCTCACTGACACTCTCACTGACACTCTCACTGACACTCTCACTGACACTCACTGACACTCTCACTGACACTCTCACTGACACTCTCACTGACACTCTCACTGACACTCTCACTGACACTGACACTCTCACTGACGCTGACACTCTCACTGACACTCACTGACACTCTCACTGACAATCTCACTGACACTCTCACTGGCACTTTCAATGACACTCTCACTGACACTCTCCCTGACACACTCACTGACACTCTCACTGACACTCTGACACTCTCACTAACACTGACACTCTCACTAACACTCTCACTCACTGACACTCTCACTGACACTCTCACACTCTCACTGACACTGACACTCTCACTCACACTCTCTGACACTCTCACTGAAACTCTCACTTACACTCACACTGAAACAGACACTCTCACTGACACTCTCACTGACACTCACTGACACTCTCACTGACACTCACTGACACACTGACACTCTCACTGACACTCTCACTGACACTGACACTCTCACTCACACTCTCACTCACACTCACTGACACTCTCACTGACACTCTCACTGACACTCTTACTTACACTCACACTGAAACTGACACTCTGACACTCTCACTGACACTCTCACTGACACTCACTAACACTCTCACTGACACTCTCACTGACACTTTCACTGACATTCTCACTGACACTTTCACTGACACTCTCACTGACACTCTCACTGACACTCTCACTGATACTCTCACTGACACTCTCACTGACACTTTCACTGACATTCTCACTGACACTTTCACTGACACTCTCACTGACACTCTCACTGACATTCTCACTGACACTCTCACTGACACTTTCACTGACACTCTCACTGACACTGACACACTCACTGACACTCTCACTGACACTCTCACTGACACTGACTCAGACACTCTCACTCACACTCTCACTCACACTCACTGACACTCTCACTGACACTCTTACTAACACTGACACTCTCACTGACACTCTCACTGACACTCTCACTGACACTGACACTCTCACTGACACTCACACTGACACTCTCACTGACACTCACACTGACACTCACACTGACACTCTCACTGACACTCTCACTGACACTCTCACTGACTCTCACTGACACTCTCACTGACACTCTCACTGACACTCTCACTGACACCCTCACTGACACTCTCGCTGACACTCTCACTGACATTCTCACTGACACTCTCACTGACACTGACACTCTCACTGACACTCTCACTGACAGTCACACTGACACTGACACTCTCACTGACACTCTCACTGACTCTGACACTCTCACTGACACTGACACTCTCACTGACACTGACACTCTCACTGACACTGACACTCACTGACACTCTCACTGACAATCTCACTGACACTCTGGCACTTTCAATGACACTCTCACTGACACTGACACTCTCACTGACACACTCACTGACACTCTCACTGACACTCTGACACTCTCACTAACACTGACACTCTCACTAACACTCTCACTCACTGACACTCTCACTGACACTCTCACACTCTCACTGACACTGACACTCTCACTCACACTCTCACTCACTGACACTCTCACTGAAACTCTCACAGACACTCGCACTGACACTCACTGACACTCTCACTGACACTCACTGACACACTGACACTCTCACTGACACTCTCACTGACACTGACACTCACTCACACTCTCACTCACACTCACTGACACTCTCACTGACACTGCCACTCTCACTCTCACTGACACTCTCACTGACACTCTCACTGACACTCTTACTTACACTCACACTGAAACTGACACTCTCACTGGCACTCTTACTGACACTCTCACTGACACTCTCACTGACACTCTCACTGACACTCACTGACACTCTCACTGACACTCTCACTGACACTCTCACTGACACTCTCACTGACACTCTCACTGACACTCTCACTGACACTTTCACTGACACTCTCACTGACACTGACACACTCACTGACACTCTCACTGACACTCTCACTGACACTGACTCAGACACTCTCACTCACACTCTCACGCACACTCACTAACACTCTCACTGACACTCTTACTAACACTGACACTCTCACTGACACTCTCACTGACACTGACACTCTCACTGACACTGACACTCTCACTGACACTCACACTGACACTGACACTCTCACTGACACTGACACTCTCACTGACACTCACTGACACTCACTGACACTCACTGACACTCTCACTGACACTCTCACTGACACTCTCACTGACACTCTCACTGATACTCACTGACACTCTCACAGACACTCTCACTGACACTTTCACTGACATGTTCACTGACATGTTCACTGACACTCTCACTGACACTCTCACTGACACTCTCACTGACACTCTCACTGACACTGACACTCTCACTGACACTCACTGACAATCTCACTGACACTCTCACTGGCACTTTCAATGACACTCACTGACACTGACACTCTCACTGACACACTCACTGACACTCTCACTGACACTCTCACTGACACTCTCACTGACACTCTCACTAACACTGACACTCTCACTAACACTCTCACTCACTGACACTCACTGAAACTCTCACTAACACACACTGAAACAGACACTCTCACTGACACTCTCACTGACACTCACTGACACTCTCACTGACACTCACTGACACACTGACACTCTCACTAACAATCTCACTGACACTCACTGACACTGACACTCTCACTCACACTCTCACTGACACTCACACTGAAACTGACACTCTCACTGACACTCTCACTGACACTGACACTCTCACTGACACTCACTGACAATCTCACTGACACTCTCACTGGCACTTTCAATGACACTCACTGACACTGACACTCTCACTGACACACTCACTGACACTCTCACTGACACTCTCACTAACACTGACACTCTCACTAACACTCTCACTCACTGACACTCACTGAAACTCTCACTAACACACACTGAAACAGACACTCTCACTGACACTCTCACTGGTACTCTTACTGACACTCTCACTGACACTCTCACTGACACTCTCACTGACACTCTCACTGACACTCTCACTGACACTGACACTCTCACTGACACTCACACTGACACTCACACTGACACTGACACTCTCACTGATACTATAACTGACACTCTCACTGACACTCTCACTGGCACCGACACTCTCACTGACACTCACTGACACTCTCACTGACACACTCACTGACACTCACTGACACTCACTGACAATCCCACTGACACTCACTGACACTCTCACTGACACTTTCAATGACACTCTCACTGACACTGACACTCTCACTGATACACTCACTGACACACTCACTGACACTCACACTCTCACTGACACTGACACTCTCACTCACACTCTCACTCACTGACACTCTCACTGACACTCTCACTGACACTCTCATTGACACTGACACTCTCACTGACACTCTCACTGACACTGACACTCTCACTGACACTGACACTCTTACTGACACTCACTGACACTCTCACTGACACTCTCACTGACACTCTCACTGATACTCACTGACACTCTCACTGACACTTTCACTGACATGTTCACTGACACTTTCACTGACACTGACACACTCACTGACACTCTCACTGACACTCTCACTGACACTGACTCAGACACTCTCACTCACACTCTCACTCACACTCACTGTCACTCTCACTGACACTCTTACTAACACTGACACTCTCACTGGCACTCTCACTGACACTCTCACTGACACTGACACTCTCACTGACACTCACACTGACACTCTCACTGACACTCTCACTGACACTCACACTGACACTCTCACTGACACTCTCACTGACACTCTCACTGACACTCACTGACACTCACTGACACTCTCACTGACACTCTCACTGACACTCTCACTGACACTCTCACTGACACTCTCACTGACACTCTCACTGACACTCTTACTTACACTCACACTGAAACTGACACTCTCACTGGCACTCTTACTGACACTCTCACTGACACTCTCACTGACACTCTCACTGACACTCACTGACACTCTCACTGAAACTCTCACAGACACTCACACTGAAACAGACACTCACTGACACTCGCACTGACACTCACTGACACTCTCACTGACACTCACTGACACACTGACACTCTCACTGACACTCTCACTGACACTGACACTCACTCACACTCTCACTCACACTCACTGACACTCTCACTGACACTGACACTCTCACTGACACTCTCACTGACACTCTCACTGACACTCTTACTTACACTCATACTGAAACTGACACTCTCACTGGCACTCTTACTGACACTCTCACTGACACTCTCACTGACACTCTCACTGACACTCACTGACACTCTCACTGACACTGACACTCTCACTGACACTCACACTGACACTCACACTGACACTGACACTCTCACTGATACTCTAACTGACACTCTCACTGACACTCTCACTGGCACCGACACTCTCACTGACACTCACTGACACTCTGACTGACACACTCACTGACACTCACTGACACTCACTGACAATCCCACTGACACTCACTGACACTCTCACTGACACTTTCAATGACACTCTCACTGACACTGACACTCTCACTGATACACTCACTGACACACTCACTGACACTCACACTCTCACTGACACTGACACTCTCACTCACACTCTCACTCACTGACACTCTCACTGACACTCTCACTGACACTGACACTCTCACTCACACTCTCACTCACACTCACTGACACTCTCACTGACACTGACACTCTCACTGACACTCTCACTGACACTCTTACTTACACTCACACTGAAACTGACACTCTCACTGACACTCTCACTGACACTCACTGACACTCTCACTGACACTCTCACTGACACTCACTGACACTCTCACTGACACTTTCACTGACACTTTCACTGACACTTTCACTGACACTCTCACTGACACTCTCACTGACACTCTCACTGATACTCACTGACACTCTCACTGACACTCTCACTGACACTCTCACTGAAACTCTCACTGACACTTTCACTGACACTTTCACTGACACTCTCACTGACACTGACACACTCACTGACACTCTCACTGACACTCTCACTGACACTGACTCAGACACTCTCACTCACACTCTCACTCACACTCACTGACACTCTCACTGACACTCTTACTAACACTGACACTCTCACTGACACTCTCACTGACACTGACACTCTCACTGACACTGACACTCTCACTGACACTCACACTGACACTCTCGCAGACACTCTCACTGACACTCTCACTGACACTCTCACTGACACTCTCACTGACACTCTCACTGACACTCACTGACACTCTCACTGACACTCTCACTGACACTCTCACTGACACTCTCACTGACACTGACACTCTCACTGACGCTGACACTCTCACTGACACTCACTGACACTCTCACTGACAATCTCACTGACACTCTCACTGGCACTTTCAATGACACTCTCACTGACACTCTCCCTGACACACTCACTGACACTCTCACTGACACTCTGACACTCTCACTAACACTGACACTCTCACTAACACTCTCACTCACTGACACTCTCACTGACACTCTCACACTCTCACTGACACTGACACTCTCACTCACACTCTCTGACACTCTCACGTAAACTCTCACTTACACTCACACTGAAACAGACACTCTCACTGACACTCTCACTGACACTCACTGACACTCTCACTGACACTCACTGACACACTGACACTCTCACTGACACTCTCACTGACACTGACACTCTCACTCACACTCTCACTCACACTCACTGACACTCTCACTGACACTCTCACTGACACTCTTACTTACACTCACACTGAAACTGACACTCTGACACTCTCACTGACACTCTCACTGACACTCACTAACACTCTCACTGACACTCTCACTGACACTTTCACTGACATTCTCACTGACACTTTCACTGACACTCTCACTGACACTCTCACTGACACTCTCACTGACACTCTCACTGACACTCTCACTGACACTTTCACTGACATTCTCACTGACACTTTCACTGACACTCTCACTGACACTCTCACTGACATTCTCACTGACACTCTCACTGACACTTTTACTGACACTCTCACTGACACTGACACACTCACTGACACTCTCACTGACACTCTCACTGACACTGACTCAGACACTCTCACTCACACTCTCACTCACACTCACTGACACTCTCACTGACACTCTTACTAACACTGACACTCTCACTGACACTCTCACTGACACTGACACTCTCACTGACACTCACACTGACACTCTCACTGACACTCACACTGACACTCACACTGACACTCTCACTGACACTCTCACTGACACTCTCACTGACTCTCACTGACACTCTCACTGACACTCTCACTGACACTCTCACTGACACCCTCACTGACACTCTCGCTGACACTCTCACTGACATTCTCACTGACACTCTCACTGACACTGACACTCTCACTGACACTCTCACTGACAGTCACACTGACACTGACACTCTCACTGACACTCTCACTGACACTGACACTCTCACTGACACTGACACTCTCACTGACACTGACACTCTCACTGACACTGACACTCACTGACACTCTCACTGACAATCTCACTGACACTCTGGCACTTTCAATGACACTCTCACTGACACTGACACTCTCACTGACACACTCACTGACACTCTCACTGACACTCTGACACTCTCACTAACACTGACACTCTCACTAACACTCTCACTCACTGACACTCTCACTGACACTCTCACACTCTCACTGACACTGACACTCTCACTCACACTCTCACTCACTGACACTCTCACTGAAACTCTCACAGACACTCGCACTGACACTCACTGACACTCTCACTGACACTCACTGACACACTGACACTCTCACTGACACTCTCACTGACACTGACACTCACTCACACTCTCACTCACACTCACTGACACTCTCACTGACACTCTTACTTACACTCACACTGAAACTGACACTCTCACTGGCACTCTTACTGACACTCTCACTGACACTCTCACTGACACTCTCACTGACACTCACTGACACTCTCACTGACACTCTCACTGACACTCTCACTGACACTCTCACTGACACTCTCACTGACACTCTCACTGACACTTTCACTGACACTCTCACTGACACTGACACACTCACTGACACTCTCACTGACACTCTCACTGACACTGACTCAGACACTCTCACTCACACTCTCACGCACACTCACTAACACTCTCACTGACACTCTTACTAACACTGACACTCTCACTGACACTCTCACTGACACTGACACTCTCACTGACACTGACACTCTCACTGACACTCACACTGACACTGACACTCTCACTGACACTGACACTCTCACTGACACTCACTGACACTCACTGACACTCTCACTGACACTCTCACTGACACTCTCACTGACACTCTCACTGATACTCACTGACACTCTCACAGACACTCTCACTGACACTTTCACTGACATGTTCACTGACATGTTCACTGACACTCTCACTGACACTCTCACTGACACTCTCACTGACACTGACACTCTCACTGACACTCACTGACAATCTCACTGACACTCTCACTGGCACTTTCAATGACACTCACTGACACTGACACTCTCACTGACACACTCACTGACACTCTCACTGACACTCTCACTGACACTCTCACTGACACTCTCACTAACACTGACACTCTCACTAACACTCTCACTCACTGACACTCACTGAAACTCTCACTAACACACACTGAAACAGACACTCTCACTGACACTCTCACTGACACTCACTGACACTCTCACTGACACTCACTGACACACTGACACTCTCACTAACAATCTCACTGACACTCACTGACACTGACACTCTCACTCACACTCTCACTGACACTCACACTGAAACTGACACTCTCACTGACACTCTCACTGACACTGACACTCTCACTGACACTCACTGACAATCTCACTGACACTCTCACTGGCACTTTCAATGACACTCACTGACACTGACACTCTCACTGACACACTCACTGACACTCTCACTGACACTCTCACTAACACTGACACTCTCACTAACACTCTCACTCACTGACACTCACTGAAACTCTCACTAACATACACTGAAACAGACACTCTCACTGACACTCTCACTGGTACTCTTACTGACACTCTCACTGACACTCTCACTGACACTCTCACTGACACTCTCACTGACACTGACACTCTCACTGACACTCACACTGACACTCACACTGACACTGACACTCTCACTGATACTCTAACTGACACTCTCACTGACACTCTCACTGGCACCGACACTCTCACTGACACTCACTGACACTCTCACTGACACACTCACTGACACTCACTGACACTCACTGACAATCCCACTGACACTCACTGACACTCTCACTGACACTTTCAATGACACTCTCACTGACACTGACACTCTCACTGATACACTCACTGACACACTCACTGACACTCACACTCTCACTGACACTGACACTCTCACTCACACTCTCACTCACTGACACTCTCACTGACACTCTCACTGACACTCTCAATGACACTGACACTCTCACTGACACTCTCACTGACACTGACACTCTCACTGACACTGACACTCTTACTGACACTCACTGACACTCTCACTGACACTCTCACTGACACTCTCACTGATACTCACTGACACTCTCACTGACACTTTCACTGACATGTTCACTGACACTTTCACTGACACTGACACACTCACTGACACTCTCACTGACACTCTCACTGACACTGACTCAGACACTCTCACTCACACTCTCACTCACACTCACTGTCACTCTCACTGACACTCTTACTAACACTGACACTCTCACTGGCACTCTCACTGACACTCTCACTGACACTGACACTCTCACTGACTTTCACACTGACACTCTCACTGACACTCTCACTGACACTCACACTGACACTCTCACTGACACTCTCACTGACACTCTCACTGACACTCACTGACACTCACTGACACTCTCACTGACACTCTCACTGACACTCTCACTGACACTCTCACTGATACTCACTGACACTCTCGCCGACACTCTCACTGACATTCTCACTGACACTCCCACTGACACTGACACTCTCACTGACACTCTCACTGACAGTCACACTGACACTGACACTCTCACTGACACTCTCACTGACACTGACACTCTCACTGACACTGACACTCTTACTGACACTCACTGACACTCTCACTGACAATCTCACTGACACTCTGGCACTTTCAATGACACTCTCACTGACACTGACACTCTCACTGACACACTCACTGACACTCTCACTGACACTCTGACACTCTCACTAACACTGACACTCTCACTAACACTCTCACTCACTGACACTCTCACTGACACTCTCACACTCTCACTGACACTGACACTCTCACTCACACTCTCACTCACTGACACTCTCACTGAAACTCTCACAGACACTCACACAGAAACAGACACTCACTGACACTCGCACTGACACTCACTGACACTCTCACTGACACTCACTGACACACTGACACTCTCACTGACACTCTCACTGACACTGACACTCACTCACACTCTCACTCACACTCACTGACACTCTCACTGACACTGACACTCTCACTGACACTGACACTCTTACTTACACTCACACTGAAACTGACACTCTCACTGACACTCTTACTGACACTCTCACTGACACTCTCACTGACACTCTCACTGACACTCTCACTGACACTCACTGACACTCTCACTGACACTCTCACTGACACTTTCACTGACATTCTCACTGACACTTTCACTGACACTCTCACTGACACTCTCACTGACACTCTCACTGACACTCTCACTGACACTTTCACTGACACTCTCACTGACACTGACACACTCACTGACACTCTCACGGACACTCACTGACACTCTCACTGACACTCACTGACACACTGACACTCTCACTGACACTCTCACTGACACTGACACTCTCACTCACACTCTCACTCACACTCACTGACACTGACACTCTCACTGACACTCTCACTGACACTCTCACTGACACTCACACTGAAACTGACACTCTGACTGACACTCTCACCGACACTCTCACTCACTGACACTCTCACTGAAACTCTCACAGACACTCACACTGAAACAGACACTCTCACTGACACTCTCACTGACACTCACTGACACTCTCACTGACACACTGACACTCTCACTGACACTCTCACTGACACTGACACTCTCACTCACACTCTCACTCACACTCACTGACACTGACACTCTCACTGACACTCTCACTGACACTCTTACTTACACTCACACTGAAACTGACACTCTGACTGACACTCTCACTGACACTCACTAACACTCTCACTGACACTCTCACTGACACTTTCACTGACATTCTCACTGACACTTTCACTGACACTCTCACTGACACTCTCACTGACACTCTCACTGACACTCTCACTGACACTCTCACTGACACTCACTGACACTCTCACTGACACTCTCACTGACACTTTCACTGACATTCTCACTGACACTTTCACTGACACTCTCACTGACACTCTCACTGACACTCTCACTGACACTTTCACTGACACTCTCACTGACACTGACACACTCACTGACACTCACTGACACTCTCACTGACACTTTCACTGACACTTTCACTGACACTTTCACTGACACTCTCACTGACACTCTCACTGACACTCTCACTGACACTCTCACTGACACTGACACTCACTCACACTCTCACTCACACTCACTGACACTCTCACTGACACTGACACTCTCACTGACACTCTCACTGACACTCTCACTGACACTCTCACTGACACTCTCACTGACACTCACACTGAAACTGACACTCTCACTGGCACTCTTACTGACACTCTTACTGACACTCCCACTGACACTCTCACTGACACTCTCACTGACACCCACTGATACTCTCACTGACACTCTCATTGACATTCTCACTGACACTCTCACTGACACTCTCACTGACACTCTCACTGACACTCTCACTGACACTCTCACTGACACTTTCACTGACACTCTCACTGACACTGACACACTCACTGACACTCTCACTGACACTCTCACTGACACTGACTCAGACACTCTCACTCACACTCTCACGCACACTCACTGACACTCTCACTGACGCTCTTACTAACACTGACACTCTCACTGACACTCTCACTGACACTGACACTCTCACTGACACTCTCACTGACACTCACACTGACACTGACACTCTCACTGACACTGACACTCTCACTGACACTCTCACTGACACTCACTGACACTCTCACTGACACTCTCACTGACACTGACACTCTCACTGACACTGACACTCTCACTGACACTCTCACTGACACTCACACTGACACTGACACTCTCACTGACACTGACACTCTCACTGACACTCTCACTGACACTCACTGACACTCACTGACACTCTCACTGACACTCTCACTGACACTCTCACTGACACTCTCACTGACACTCTCACTGATACTCACTGACACTCTCACTGACACTTTCACTGACATGTTCACTGACACTCTCACTGACACTGACACTCTCACTGACACTCTCACTGACACCCTCACTGACACTCACTGACACTCTCACTGACACTCTCGCTGACACTTTCACTGACACTCTCACTGACACTCTCACTGACACTCCCACTGACACTGACACACTCACTGACACTCTCACTGACACTGACTCAGACACTCTCCCTCACACTCTCACTGATACTCACTGACACTCTCACTGACACTCTTACTAACACTGACACTCTCCCTGACACTGACACTCTCACTGACACTGACACTCTCACCGACACTCTCATTGACAGTCACACTGACACTGACACTCTCACTGACACTCTCACTGACACTGACACTCTCACTGACACTCTTACTTACACTCACACTGAAACTGACACTCTCACTGACACTCTCACTGACACTCAATGACACTCTCACTGACACTCTCACTGACACTCTCACTGACACTCTCACTGACACTCTCACTGACACTCTCACTGACACTTTCACTGACATTCTCACTGACACTTTCACTGACACTCTCACTGACACTCTCACTGACACTCTCACTGACACTCTCACTGACACTCTCACTGACACTCTCACTGACACTCACACTGAAACAGACACTCTCACTGACACTCTGACTGACACTCTCACCGACACTCTCACTCACTGACACTCTCACTGAAACTCTCACAGACACTCACACTGAAACAGACACTCTCACTGACACTCTCACTGACACTCACTGACACTCTCACTGACACTCACTGACACACTGACACTCTCACTGACACTCTCACTGACACTGACACTCTCACTCACACTCTCACTCACACTCACTGACACTGACACTCTCACTGGCACTCTCACTGACACTCTTACTTACACTCACACTGAAACTGACACTCTGACTGACACTCTCACTGACACTCACTAACACTCTCACTGACACTCTCACTGACATTCTCACTGACACTTTCACTGACACTCTCACTGACACTCTCACTGACACTCTCACTGACACTCTCACTGACACTCTCACTGACACTCACTGACACTCTCACTGACACTCTCACTGACACTTTCACTGACATTCTCACTGACACTCTCACTGACACTCTCACTGACACTCTCACTGACACTCTCACTGACACTCTGACTGACACTCTCACTGACACTCACTAACACTCTCACTGACACTCTCACTGACATTCTCACTGACACTCTCACTGACACTCTCACTGACACTCTCACTGACACACTCACTGACACTCTCACTGACACTTTCACTGACACTTTCACTGACACTCTCACTGACACTCTCACTGACACTCTCACTGACACTCTCACTGACACTCTCACTGACACTGACACTCACTCACACTCTCACTCACACTCACTGACACTCTCACTGACACTGACACTCTCACTGACACTCTCACTGACACTCTCACTGACACTCTCACTGACACTCTCACTGACACTCACACTGAAACTGACACTCTCACTGGCACTCTTACTGACACTCTCACTGACACTCTCACTGACACCCACTGATACTCTCACTGATACTCTCACTGACACTCTCATTGACATTCTCACTGACACTCTCACTGACACTCTCACTGACACTCTCACTGACACTCTCACTGACACTCTCACTGACACTCTCACTGACACTTTCACTGACACTGACACACACACTCACTGACACTCTCACTGACACTCTCACTGACACTGACTCAGACACTCTCACTCACACTCTCACGCACACTCACTGACACTCTCACTGACACTCTTACTAACACTGACACTCTCACTGACACTCTCACTGACACTGACACTCTCACTGACACTCTCACCGACACTCACACTGACACTGACACTCTCATTGACACTGACACTCTCACTGACACTCTCACTGACACTCACTGACACTCTCACTGACACTCTCACTGACACTCTCACTGACACTGACACTCTCACTGACACTGACACTCTCACTGACACTCTCACTGACACTCACACTGACACTCACACTCTCACTGACACTGACACTCTCACTGACACTCTCACTGACACTCACTGACACTCACTGACACTCACTGACACTCTCACTGACACTCTCACTGACACTCTCACTGACACTCTCACTGATACTCACTGACACTCTCACTGACACTCTCACTGACACTTTCACTGACATGTTCACTGACACTCTCACTGACACTGACACTCTCACTGACACTCTCACTGACACCCTCACTGACACTCACTGACACTCTCACTGACACTCTCGCTGACACTTTCACTGACACTCTCACTGACACTCTCACTGACACTCTCACTGACACTGACACACTCACTGACACTCTCACTGACACTGACTCAGACACTCTCCCTCACACTCTCACTGATACTCACTGACACTCTCACTGACACTCTCATTGACAGTCACACTGACACTGACACTCTCACTGACACTCTCACTGACACTGACACTCTCACTGACACTCTTACTTACACTCACACTGAAACTGACACTCTCACTGACACTCTCACTGACACTCAATGACACTCTCACTGACACTCTCAATGACACTCTCACTGACACTCTCACTGACACTCTCACTGACACTTTCACTGACATTCTCACTGACACTTTCACTGACACTCTCACTGACACTCTCACTGACACTCTCACTGACACTCTCACTGACACTCTCACTGACACTCTCATTGACACTTTCACTGACACTTTCACTGACACTGACACACTCACTGACACTCTCACTGAAACTCTCACTGACACTGACTCAGACACTCTCACTCACGCTCTCACTCACACTCACTGACACTCTCACTGACACTCTTACTAACACTGACACTCTCACTGGCACTCTCACTGACACTCTCACTGACACTGACACTCTCACTGACACTCACACTGACACTCTCACTGACACTCTCACTGACACTCACACTGACACTCTCACTGACACTCTCACTGACACTCTCACTGACACTCACTGACACTCACTGACACTCTCACTGACACTCTCACTGACACTCTCACTGACACTCTCACTGACACTCTCACTGATACTCACTGACACTCTCGCCGACACTCTCACTGACACTCCCACTGACACTGACACTCTCACTGACACTCTCACTGACAGTCACACTGACACTGACACTCTCACTGACACTCTCACTGACACTGACACTCCCACTGACACTGACACTGACACTCTTACTGACACTCACTGACACTCTCACTGACAATCTCACTGACACTCTGGCACTTTCAATGAAACTCTCACTGACACTGACACTCTCACTGACACACTCACTGACACTCTCACTGACACTCTGACACTCTCACTAACACTGACACTCTCCCTCACACTCTCACTCACTGACACTCTCACTGAAACTCTCACAGACACTCACACAGAAACAGACACTCACTGACACTCGCACTGACACTCACTGACACTCTCACTGACACTCACTGACACACTGACACTCTCACTGACACTCTCACTGACACTGACACTCACTCACACTCTCACTCACACTCACTGACACTCTCACTGACACTGACACTCTCACTGACACTCTCACTGACACTCTTACTTACACTCACACTGAAACTGACACTCTCACTGACACTCTTACTGACACTCTCACTGACACTCTCACTGACACTCTCACTGACACTCTCACTGACACTCACTGACACTCTCACTGACACTCTCACTGACACTTTCACTGACATTCTCACTGACACTTTCACTGACACTCTCACTGACACTCTCACTGACACTCTCACTGACACTTTCACTGACACTCTCACTGACACTGACACACTCACTGACACTCTCACTGACACTCACTGACACTCTCACTGACACTCACTGACACACTGACACTCTCACTGACACTCTCACTGACACTGACACTCTCACTCACACTCTCACTCACACTCACTGACACTGACACTCTCACTGACACTCTCACTGACACTCTCACTGACACTCACACTGAAACTGACACTCTGACTGACACTCTCACTGACACTCTCACTCACTGACACTCTCACTGAAACTCTCACAGACACTCACACTGAAACAGACACTCTCACTGACACTCTCACTGACACTCACTGACACTCTCACTGACACTCACTGACACACTGACACTCTCACTGACACTCTCACTGACACTGACACTCTCACTCACACTCACACTCACTGACACTGACACTCTCACTGACACTCTCACTGACACTCTCACTGACACTCACTAACACTCTCACTGACACTCTCACTGACACTTTCACTGACATTCTCACTGACACTCTCACTGACACTCTCACTGACACTCTCACTGACACTCTCACTGACACTCTCACTGACACTCTCACTTACACTCACTGACACTCACTGACACTGACACTCTCACTGACACTCTCACTGACACTCTCACTGACACTCTCACTGACACTCTCACTGACACTCTCACTGACACTCTCACTGACACTCTCACTGACACTTTCACTGACACTCTCACTGACACTGACACACTCACTGACACTCACTGACACTCTCACTGACACTCTCACTGACACTTTCACTGACATTCTCACTGACACTTTCACTGACACTCTCACTGACACTCTCACTGACACTCTCACTGACACTCTCACTGACACTTTCACTGACACTCTCACTGACACTGACACACTCACTGACACTCTCACTGACACTCTCACTGACTCAGACACTCTCACTCACACTCTCACGCACACTCACTGACACTCTCACTGACACTCTTACTAACACTGACACTCTCACTGACACTCTCACTGACACTGACACTCTCACTGACACTGACACTCTCACTGACACTCTCGCTGACACTCTCACTGACACTCACACTGACACTGACACTCTCACTGACACTCTCACTGACACTCACTGACACTCACTGACACTCTCACTGACACTCTCACTGACACTCTCACTGACACTCTCACTGATACTCACTGACACTCTCACTGACACTCTCACTGACACTCTCACTGACACTTTCACTGACATTTTCACTGACACTCTCACTGACACTCTCACTGACACTCTCACTGACACTGACACTCTCACTGACACTCACTGACACTCTCACTGAAAATCTCACTGACACTCTCACTGGCACTTTCAATGACATTCACTGACACTGACACTCTCACTGACACACTCACTGACACTCACTGAAACACTCACTGACACACACTGAAACAGACACTCTCACTGACACTCTCACTGACTATCACTGACACTCTCACTGACTCAGACACTCTCACTCACACTCTCACGCACACTCACTGACACTCTCACTGACACTCTTACTAACACTGACACTCTCACTGACACTCTCACTGACACTGACACTCTCACTGACACTGACACTCTCACTGACACTCTCGCTGACACTCTCACTGACACTCACACTGACACTGACACTGACACTCTCACTGACACTCTCACTGACACTCACTGACACTCACTGACACTCTCACTGACACTCTCACTGACACTCTCACTGACACTCTCACTGATACTCACTGACACTCTCACTGACACTCTCACTGACACTCTCACTGACACTTTCACTGACATTTTCACTGACACTCTCACTGACACTCTCACTGACACTCTCACTGACACTGACACTCTCACTGACACTCACTGACACTCTCACTGAAAATCTCACTGACACTCTCACTGGCACTTTCAATGACACTCACTGACACTGACACTCTCACTGACACACTCACTGACACTCACTGAAACACTCACTGACACACACTGAAACAGACACTCTCACTGACACTCTCACTGACACTCACTGACACTCTCACTGACACTCACTGACACACTGACACTCTCACTTACACTCTCACTGACACTCACTGACACTCTCACTCACACTCTCACTGACACTCTCACTGACACTCTCACTGACACTCTTACTTACACTCACACTGAAACTGACACTCTCACTGACACTCTCACTGACACCCTCACTGACACTCACTGACACTCAAACTGACACTCTCACTGACACTTTCACTGACACTTTCACTGACACTCTCACTGACACTCTCACTGACACACTCACTGACACTCTCACTGACACTCTCACTGACACTCTCACTGACACTGACTCTGACACTGACTCTGACACTCTCACTCACACTATCACTGACACTGACTCTGACACTGACTCTGACACTCTCACTCACACTCTCACTCACACTCACTGACACTCTCACTCACACTTTTACTGACACTGACACTCTCACTGACACTGACACTCTCACTGACACTGACACTCTCACTGACACTCACACTGACACTCACACTGACACTGACACTCTCACTGATACTCTAACTGACACTCTCACTGACACTCTCACTGGCACCGACACTCTCACTGACACTCACTGACACTCTCACTGACACACTCACTGACACTCACTGACAATCCCACTGACACTCACTGACACTTTCAATGACACTCTCACTGACACTGACACTCTCACTGATACACTCACTGACACACTCACTGACACTCACACTCTCACTGACACTCTCACTCACACTCTCACTCACTGACACTCTCACTGACACTCTCACTGACACTGACACTCTCACTCACACTCTCACTCACACTCACTGACACTCTCACTGACACTGACACTCTCACTGACACTCTCACTGACACTCTCACTGACACTCTTACTTACACTCACACTGAAACTGACACTCTCACTGACACTCACTGACACTCTCACTGACACTCTCACTGACACTCTCACTGACACTCTCACTGACACTTTCACTGACATTCTCACTGACACTCTCACTGACACTCTCACTGACACTCTCACTGAAACTCTCACTGAAACTCTCACTGACACTTTCACTGACACTTTCACTGACACTCTCACTGACACTGACACACTCACTGACACTCTCACTGACACTCTCACTGACACTGACTCAGACACTCTCACTCACACTCTCACTCACACTCACTGACACTCTCACTGACACTCTTACTAACACTGACACTCTCACTGACACTCTCACTGACACTGACACTCTCACTGACACTATATTTGTAACACACCTTTTAGTGAGCTAATTAAATAAGCCAGTACTACCTAGGAAACTAATCTCGCAAGTGACTAAATGTAATCATACATAGACAAAATCAATAATAACTCTAATAATTTTATAAGTCAAAATATTTTTGTTTTATTTAAATCTTTTCTTAAGTTCTGATACATAATTCATGTCTTATCTATACATATTTAAAATGACAAACATGTGTAAATATAAAGCTACATAAACAAAAATTAACAAAAAGAAGAAACAATTAATCAAATGACAGTGATGGTAAACGGGGCTATTGGAGTAAGCAAAGCGGTTGGTGGAATCTCTACGCGCGTTTCGGCATTTGCCTTCTTCAGGAGTCCGTCATTTGCATTTAGGACATATACATTACACTGAAAAACATATAAAAAACCATGTCAAACATTATACATATTCTTGTGATTATTTACATAGATTGCTTCCTAGGTACTAGGTCACGTTTATATACACAAACAAAAAACCTATATATAAACAATATTATTTACATATTAACAAGAGGAGCAATTATATTTACATAGACATAATGATTCTTTGTTGTGCTTCACATTGTGTATTAATTATAAACATCAATGTATAGGACATGCCTTGTTCATATAATGGGTCACGCTAAGCTATTGATGTTTTTATTCTGGTGACCACTAATTTTGTGGAGACTATGTACTTATCTTCTAAGATTCGAAACAGGTTTTCCTAACATATGTTAAACATTACAAAATGGATACAACTAATAAGAACAAAACACAATTGTGAATACTAAGCGATACATATGTAGAATGAAATAGAAATCAAAGTAAGGAGGCAAGGGTGCAGAAGAGTTAATTACTAGGATAGTGTAAAAGAACAAAGAATATAAGGAATAACAAGAGAAACAGATGGAAGTACAGTAATCCCCTATTAGAGGCCTACAGCTTGTTCTCATAGTAGTCCATGGTCATTAGCTATAAAGACTATGGGGGTATGATCACATTACTTAAAGTCATATATCTCTCCGATGGTTACTTACAGAGAAAATAGGTGCGACACTCTTCTATGGAATGGTAGTAGAAATTGTAGAAGTTTGTTATCAATGAACTGTAAGGTCATATAAAATACCCTACATATTAGCAAGAAAAAAGACGAAATCAGAGGATGGAAAACAAGTGAGGTCTTGCAAACATCTAGTATTACATTGCTAGATATTCCTATTTACACGGCATTAATCTAGCGTAAGGCATTTCTTATTACTATCATATACATTGCATATATATTCTCAAATGATAGATTTATGTCTAAGTTATCCCAGAGAAGATTGTATCCATAGCTACGGACCATAGACTAGACAGTTGAACTATTCATGCCTTATAGCAATGGTATTGTCTCCTATGTCCATCCTTAGTATACATGACACTGACACATTAGGTCCAGAGTATAAAAGTAGAAACCGCCATAGAAATATAATAAGCAGTAACTGTAAGTCCTGGATATTATCTTAAACTTGCATTTTATCTATAAGTATCCTTGTCCAAACATTTGCCCTTGTATTGGAAATTTCTTATTGTTCTTAGTTGTTTAGAAATCCGCGGATATGCGTTATTAATGGAGTCTATCATAGCTTCGAGCTTCAACATAAATTGTTCATACAGACTGAGAAGCTAGAGTCTATTACTTATTTTAAACGGTAACAAAATGGTGTTTATTATATCACTGCGTGGTATATTGCGTGTCAGAATTATCAAGATAAAATGTGCTGTTTTTCACCTGTAGCTACGGCATTGATGTCTGTGTACAGCTGAGGAGGCTCAAAAACGGGGGAACGCCATACGGACTTAACAGTATTTAAAAACCTAATTGGATAAAAAGAGGCAACTAAGTTTAGACTGATACCTGTTATGTTGCAAAATTATACCTCGGGAGAAAATAATATTTCATAATTGGCATTACCTTCTCTACGACTTGTACTGCTTAGTCTTCACTATGTCCTGTGTTGCTATATATCCAGAAATTAGGTTATTAATCTGGAGCGCACTAAAATCTCAGTCGTTGCGCTGTGGAAATATACAAAAACCAAGAAATCAGATGTCCGAGTCGTCCCACGTTCGATATGTTAGTGTAGATACATAGATAAGAGTCTTAATTTACCTTTGTCGGCATAATGAGCCGAATTTCGAGCGGGGTTCACGAGGGCGTCCCTTTACGTTTTGTTGCTAGATGTAGCAGCTTTTGGTATGAGTTAAATTAATATGTCGTTCTCAGCGGTTGCGCTAAAAAATATGTAAAAGCCAGGGAGACGGGTGTCAAGATTCCATTAGAAGCGATTTATCGGTATATAGACTAAGTGAGGGATCCTGTCTTACCTTAGCCGGCAAAAAGAGCCGCAATTCGACCGGGGTTCTGGATGGCGTCCCTCCTCGTGTTAGTTTATAGATGGATTAAGCTTTCTGTATAGCTCTGCTTAAATAGCCCGCTCAAAGGTAAATTACGCCAGGTGTGCTTAATAAAGGCTGAAAGACAAGCGATAGTTGTAGCCAATCGGCAAATCACAGTAGTTCAAACCTCGAACTACACAGAGGGTCGTAGCGCGAGGGCGTGCAGATGACGTAAAGTTAATTTGTTACTCGCTCTCAAGTCACATGATAACAGCAACCAATGAGCATTTACCAGTAGTTCTAAATGGTACTACAAAATAGAGGATATTTAGATGCCCGCCAGCTACGAACGTTACTGTTAATACAGACTAAAGGAGATGTATGCATGAACCTCAGTTTGTATGCTTCTGTCTTTATTGTCAATGTCTAACTACATACCAGCGGGATAATGTTAGTATCAGAGGTCCCGCCCTTGTTGTTTGTGAAGTTTCGTCACGAGGGGGTGTCTCCCAATAAGCGTCATCGGGTGGCTCCAATAGAGCCACAGGCATGAGGTTGACTTAACCTCCATCATTGCGAGCGTTGACTCAATTAGATATAGCCATACATTGCCTAATGAGATGATGTCTAAATAATGGCTTGTTCCCAAGGGATTTCGCAATTTAATCCCGTAATGCTAGTGTCCAAAGAGAAAATCCAATATACCTCCTTTTTTCTTCGGATTTTGTCTGGGCACAAACCTGGTCTCACTTGTACATTCTCAAGAATATACCATCTTAAATCTTCTGGAGAGTGACCCTGTAACAAAAAGTGTTCTACAAGGGGGGCATTGATCTTTTTCGTGCGTATTGCAGATTTGTGTTCTGTTATCCTTTTGACACTGACACTGACACTCTCACTGACACTCACACTGACACTCTCGCTGACACTCTCACTGACACTCACACTGACACTCACACTGACACTCTCACTGACACTGACACTCTCACTGACACTCTCACTGACACTCACTGACACTCTCACTGACACTCTCACTGACACTCTCACTGACACTCTCACTGATACTCACTGACACTCTCACTGACACTCTCACTGACACTCTCACTGACACTCTCACTGACACTCACTCTCACTGATGCTGACACTCTCACTGACACTCACTGACACTCTCACTGACACTCTCACTGGCACTTTCAATGACACTCTCACTGACACTCTCCCTGACACACTCACTGACACTCTCACTGACACTCTGACACTCTCACTAACACTGACACTCTCACTAACACTCTCACTCACTGACACTCTCACTGACACTCTCACACTCTCACTGACACTGACACTCTCACTCACACTCTCACTCACTGACACTCTCACTGAAACTCTCACAGACACTCACACTGAAACAGACACTCTCACTGACACTCTCACTGACACTCTCACTGACACTCACTGACACACTGACACTCTCACTGACACTCTCACTGACACTGACACTCTCACTCACACTCTCACTCACACTCACTGACACTGACACTCTCACTGACACTCTCACTGACACTCTTACTTACACTCACACTGAAACTGACACTCTGACTGACACTCTCACTGACACTCTCACTGACACTCACTAACACTCTCACTGACACTCTCACTGACACTCTCACTGACATTCTCACTGACACTCTCACTGACACTCTCACTGACACTCTCACTGACACTCTCACTGACACTCACTGACACTCTCACTGACACTCCCACTGACACTCTCACTGACACTCTCACTGACACTCTCACTGACACTCTCACTGACACTCTCACTGACACTGACACACTCACTGACACTCTCACTGACACTGACTCAGACACTCTCACTCACACTCTCACTCACACTCACTGACACTCTCACTGACACTCTTACTAACACTGACACTCTCACTGACACTCTCACTGACACTCTCACTGACACTGACACTCTCACTGACACTCTCGCTGACACTCTCACTGACACTCACTGACACTCTCACTGACACTCTCACTGACACTCTCACTGACACTCTCACTGACACTCACTGACACTCTCGCTGACACTCTCACTGACATTCTCACTGACATTCTCACTGACACTCTCACTGACAGTCACACTGACACTGACACTCTCACTGACACTCTCACTGACACTGACACTCTCACTGACACTCTCACTGACACTGACACTCTCACTGACACTGACACTCTTACTGACACTCACTGACACTCTCACTGACAATCTCACTGACACTCTGGCACTTTCAATGACACTCTCACTGACACTGACACTCTCACTGACACACTCACTGACACTCTCACTGACACTCTGACACTCTCACTAACACTGACACTCTCACTAACACTCTCACTCACTGACACTCTCACTGACACTCTCACACTCTCACTGACACTGACACTCTCACTCACACTCTCACTCACTGACACTCTCACTGACACTCTCACTGACACTCACTGACACACTGACACTCTCACTGACACTCTCACTGACACTGACACTCACTCACACTCTCACTCACACTCACTGACACTCTCACTGACACTCTCACTGACACTCTCACTGACACTCTCACTGACACTCTTACTTACACTCACACTGAAACTGACACTCTCACTGGCACTCTTACTGACACTCTCACTGACACTCTCACTGACACTCTCACTGACACTCTCACTGACATTCTCACTGACACTTTCACTGACACTCTCACTGACACTCTCACTGACACTCTCACTGACACTCTCACTGACACTCTCACTGACACTCTCACTGATACTCACTGACACTCTCACTGACACTCTCACTGACACTCTCACTGAAACTCTCACTGACACTTTCACTGACACTTTCACTGACACTCTCACTGACACTGACACACTCACTGACACTCTCACTGACACTCTCACTGACACTGACTCAGACACTCTCACTCACACTCTCACTCACACTCACTGACACTCTCACTGACACTCTTACTAACACTGACACTCTCACTGACACTCTCACTGACACTGACACTCTCACTGACACTGACACTCTCACTGACACTGACACTCTCACTGACACTCTCACTGACACTCTCGCAGACACTCTCACTGACACTCTCACTGACACTCTCACTGACACTCTCACTGACACTCTCACTGACACTCTCACTGACACTCTCACTGACACTCACTGACACTCTCACTGACACTCTCACTGACACTCTCACTGACACTCTCACTGACACTCTCACTGACACTCTCACTGACACTGACACTCTCACTGACGCTGACACTCTCACTGACACTCACTGACACTCTCACTGACAATCTCACTGACACTCTCACTGGCACTTTCAATGACACTCTCACTGACACTCTCCCTGACACACTCACTGACACTCTCACTGACACTCTGACACTCTCACTAACACTGACACTCTCACTAACACTCTCACTCACTGACACTCTCACTGACACTCTCACACTCTCACTGACACTGACACTCTCACTCACACTCTCTGACACTCTCACTGAAACTCTCACTTACACTCACACTGAAACAGACACTCTCACTGACACTCTCACTGACACTCACTGACACTCTCACTGACACTCACTGACACACTGACACTCTCACTGACACTGACACTCTCACTCACACTCTCACTCACACTCACTGACACTCTCACTGACACTCTCACTGACACTCTTACTTACACTCACACTGAAACTGACACTCTGACACTCTCACTGACACTCTCACTGACACTCACTAACACTCTCACTGACACTCTCACTGACACTTTCACTGACATTCTCACTGACACTTTCACTGACACTCTCACTGACACTCTCACTGACACTCTCACTGACACTCTCACTGACACTTTCACTGACATTCTCACTGACACTTTCACTGACACTCTCACTGACACTCTCACTGACATTCTCACTGACACTCTCACTGACACTTTCACTGACACTCTCACTGACACTGACACACTCACTGACACTCTCACTGACACTCTCACTGACACTGACTCAGACACTCTCACTCACACTCTCACTCACACTCACTGACACTCTCACTGACACTCTTACTAACACTGACACTCTCACTGACACTCTCACTGACACTCTCACTGACACTGACACTCTCACTGACACTCACACTGACACTCTCACTGACACTCACACTGACACTCACACTGACACTCTCACTGACACTCTCACTGACACTCTCACTGACTCTCACTGACACTCTCACTGACACTCTCACTGACACTCTCACTGACACTCTCACTGACACTCTCGCTGACACTCTCACTGACATTCTCACTGACACTCTCACTGACACTGACACTCTCACTGACACTCTCACTGACAGTCACACTGACACTGACACTCTCACTGACACTCTCACTGACACTGACACTCTCACTGACACTGACACTCTCACTGACACTGACACTCACTGACACTCTCACTGACAATCTCACTGACACTCTGGCACTTTCAATGACACTCTCACTGACACTGACACTCTCACTGACACACTCACTGACACTCTCACTGACACTCTGACACTCTCACTAACACTGACACTCTCACTAACACTCTCACTCACTGACACTCTCACTGACACTCTCACACTCTCACTGACACTGACACTCTCACTCACACTCTCACTCACTGACACTCTCACTGAAACTCTCACAGACACTCGCACTGACACTCACTGACACTCTCACTGACACTCACTGACACACTGACACTCTCACTGACACTCTCACTGACACTGACACTCACTCACACTCTCACTCACACTCACTGACACTCTCACTGACACTGACACTCTCACTCTCACTGACACTCTCACTGACACTCTCACTGACACTCTTACTTACACTCACACTGAAACTGACACTCTCACTGGCACTCTTACTGACACTCTCACTGACACTCTCACTGACACTCTCACTGACACTCACTGACACTCTCACTGACACTCTCACTGACACTCTCACTGACACTCTCACTGACACTCTCACTGACACTCTCACTGACACTCTCACTGACACTTTCACTGACACTCTCACTGACACTGACACACTCACTGACACTCTCACTGACACTCTCACTGACACTGACTCAGACACTCTCACTCACACTCTCACGCACACTCACTAACACTCTCACTGACACTCTTACTAACACTGACACTCTCACTGACACTCTCACTGACACTGACACTCTCACTGACACTGACACTCTCACTGACACTCACACTGACACTGACACTCTCACTGACACTGACACTCTCACTGACACTCTCACTGACACTCACTGACACTCACTGACACTCACTGACACTCTCACTGACACTCTCACTGACACTCTCACTGACACTCTCACTGATACTCACTGACACTCTCACAGACACTCTCACTGACACTTTCACTGACATGTTCACTGACATGTTCACTGACACTCTCACTGACACTCTCACTGACACTCTCACTGACACTGACACTCTCACTGACACTCACTGACAATCTCACTGACACTCTCACTGGCACTTTCAATGACACTCACTGACACTGACACTCTCACTGACACACTCACTGACACTCTCACTGACACTCTCACTGACACTCTCACTGACACTCTCACTAACACTGACACTCTCACTAACACTCTCACTCACTGACACTCACTGAAACTCTCACTAACACACACTGAAACAGACACTCTCACTGACACTCTCACTGACACTCACTGACACTCTCACTGACACTCACTGACACACTGACACTCTCACTAACAATCTCACTGACACTCACTGACACTGACACTCTCACTCACACTCTCACTGACACTCACACTGAAACTGACACTCTCACTGACACTCTCACTGACACTGACACTCTCACTGACACTCACTGACAATCTCACTGACACTCTCACTGGCACTTTCAATGACACTCACTGACACTGACACTCTCACTGACACACTCACTGACACTCTCACTGACACTCTCACTGACACTCTCACTAACACTGACACTCTCACTAACACTCTCACTCACTGACACTCACTGAAACTCTCACTAACACACACTGAAACAGACACTCTCACTGACACTCTCACTGGCACTCTTACTGACACTCTCACTGACACTCTCACTGACACTCTCACTGACACTCTCACTGACACTCTCACTGACACTGACACTCTCACTGACACTCACACTGACACTCACACTGACACTGACACTCTCACTGATACTCTAACTGACACTCTCACTGACACTCTCACTGGCACCGACACTCTCACTGACACTAGCTGACACTCTCACTGACACACTCACTGACACTCACTGACACTCACTGACAATCCCACTGACACTCACTGACACTCTCACTGACACTTTCAATGACACTCTCACTGACACTGACACTCTCACTGATACACTCACTGACACACTCACTGACACTCACACTCTCACTGACACTGACACTCTCACTCACACTCTCACTCACTGACACTCTCACTGACACTCTCACTGACACTGACACTCTCACTCACACTCTCACTCACACTCACTGACACTCTCACTGACACTGACACTCTCACTGACACTCTCACTGACACTCTTACTTACACTCACACTGAAACTGACACTCTCACTGACACTCTCACTGACACTCACTGACACTCTCACTGACACTCTCACTGACACTCACTGACACTCTCACTGACACTTTCACTGACACTTTCACTGACACTTTCACTGACACTCTCACTGACACTCTCACTGACACTCTCACTGATACTCACTGACACTCTCACTGACACTCTCACTGACACTCTCACTGAAACTCTCACTGACACTTTCACTGACACTTTCACTGACACTCTCACTGACACTGACACACTCACTGACACTCTCACTGACACTCTCACTGACACTGACTCAGACACTCTCACTCACACTCTCACTCACACTCACTGACACTCTTACTAACACTGACACTCTCACTGACACTCTCACTGACACTGACACTCTCACTGACACTGACACTCTCACTGACACTCACACTGACACTCTCGCAGACACTCTCACTGACACTCTCACTGACACTCTCACTGACACTCTCACTGACACTCTCACTGACACTCTCACTGACACTCACTGACACTCTCACTGACACTCTCACTGACACTCTCACTGACACTCTCACTGACACTCTCACTGACACTGACACTCTCACTGACGCTGACACTCTCACTGACACTCACTGACACTCTCACTGACAATCTCACTGACACTCTCACTGGCACTTTCAATGACACTCACTGACACTCTCCCTGACACACTCACTGACACTCTCACTGACACTCTGACACTCTCACTAACACTGACACTCTCACTAACACTCTCACTCACTGACACTCTCACTGACACTCTCACACTCTCACTGACACTGACACTCTCACTCACACTCTCTGACACTCTCACTGAAACTCTCACAGACACTCACACTGAAACAGACACTCTCACTGACACTCTCACTGACACTCACTGACACTCTCACTGACACTCACTGACACACTGACACTCTCACTGACACTCTCACTGACACTGACACTCTCACTCACACTCTCACTCACACTCACTGACACTCTCACTGACACTCTCACTGACACTCTTACTTACACTCACACTGAAACTGACACTCTGACACTCTCACTGACACTCTCACTGACACTCACTAACACTCTCACTGACACTCTCACTGACACTTTCACTGACATTCTCACTGACACTTTCACTGACACTCTCACTGACACTCTCACTGACACTCTCACTGACACTCTCACTGACACTTTCACTGACATTCTCACTGACACTTTCACTGACACTCTCACTGACACTCTCACTGACATTCTCACTGACACTCTCACTGACACTTTCACTGACACTCTCACTGACACTGACACACTCACTGACACTCTCACTGACACTCTCACTGACACTGACTCAGACACTCTCACTCACACTCTCACTCACACTCACTGACACTCTCACTGACACTCTTACTAACACTGACACTCTCACTGACACTCTCACTGACACTCTCACTGACACTCTCACTGACACTGACACTCACACTGACACTCTCACTGACACTCACACTGACACTCACACTGACACTCTCACTGACACTCTCACTGACACTCTCACTGACTCTCACTGACACTCTCACTGACACTCTCACTGACACTCTCACTGACACTCTCGCTGACACTCTCACTGACATTCTCACTGACACTCTCACTGACACTGACACTCTCACTGACACTCTCACTGACAGTCACACTGACACTGACACTCTCACTGACACTCTCACTGACACTGACACTCTTACTGACACTGACACTCTCACTGACACTGACACTCACTGACACTCTCACTGACAATCTCACTGACACTCTGGCACTTTCAATGACACTCTCACTGACACTGACACTCTCACTGACACACTCACTGACACTCTCACTGACACTCTGACACTCTCACTAACACTGACACTCTCACTAACACTCTCACTCACTGACACTCTCACTGACACTCTCACACTCTCACTGACACTGACACTCTCACTCACACTCTCACTCACTGACACTCTCACTGAAACTCTCACAGACACTCGCACTGACACTCACTGACACTCTCACTGACACTCACTGACACAGTGACACTCTCACTGACACTCTCACTGACACTGACACTCACTCACACTCTCACTCACACTCACTGACACTCTCACTGACACTGACACTCTCACTCTCACTGACACTCTCACTGACACTCTCACTGACACTCTTACTTACACTCACACTGAAACTGACACTCTCACTGGCACTCTTACTGACACTCTCACTGACACTCTCACTGACACTCTCACTGACACTCACTGACACTCTCACTGACATTCTCACTGACACTCTCACTGACACTCTCACTGACACTCTCACTGACACTCTCACTGACACTCTCACTGACACTTTCACTGACACTCTCACTGACACTGACACACTCACTGACACTCTCACTGACACTCTCACTGACACTGACTCAGACACTCTCACTCACACTCTCACGCACACTCACTAACACTCTCACTGACACTCTTACTAACACTGACACTCTCACTGACACTCTCACTGACACTGACACTCTCACTGACACTGACACTCTCACTGACACTCACACTGACACTGACACTCTCACTGACACTGACACTCTCACTGACACTCTCACTGACACTCACTGACACTCACTGACACTCACTGACACTCTCACTGACACTCTCACTGACACTCTCACTGACACTCTCACTGATACTCACTGACACTCTCACAGACACTCTCACTGACACTTTCACTGACATGTTCACTGACATGTTCACTGACACTCTCACTGACACTCTCACTGACACTCTCACTGACACTGACACTCTCACTGACACTCACTGACAATCTCACTGACACTCTCACTGGCACTTTCAATGACACTCACTGACACTGACACTCTCACTGACACACTCACTGACACTCTCACTGACACTCTCACTGACACTCTCACTAACACTGACACTCTCACTAACACTCTCACTCACTGACACTCACTGAAACTCTCACTAACACACACTGAAACAGACACTCTCACTGACACTCTCACTGACACTCACTGACACTCTCACTGACACTCACTGACACACTGACACTCTCACTTACAATCTCACTGACACTCACTGACACTGACACTCTCACTCACACTCTCACTGACACTCACACTGAAACTGACACTCTCACTGACACTCTCACTGACACCCTCACTGACACTCACTGACACTCTCACTGACACTTTCACTGACACTCTCACTGCCACTCTCACTGACACTCTCACTGACACTCTCACTGACACTGACACACTCACTGACACACTCACTGACACTCTCACTGACACTCTGACACTCTCACTAACACTGACACTCTCACTAACACTCTCACTCACTGACACTCTCACTGACACTCTCACACTCTCACTGACACTGACACTCTCACTCACACTCTCACTCACTGACACTCTCACTGAAACTCTCACAGACACTCACACTGAAACAGACACTCACTGACACTCGCACTGACACTGACACTCTCACTGACACTCACTGACACACTGACACTCTCACTGACACTGACACTCACTCACACTCTCACTCACACTCACTGACACTCTCACTGACACTGACACTCTCACTCTCACTGACACTCTCACTGACACTCTCACTGACACTCTTACTTACACTCACACTGAAACTGACACTCTCACTGGCACTCTTACTGACACTCTCACTGACACTCTCACTGACACTCTCACGGACACTCACTGACACTCACTGACACTCTCACTGACATTCTCACTGACACTCTCACTGACACTCTCACTGACACTCTCACTGACACTCTCACTGACACTTTCACTGACACTCTCACTGACACTGACACACTCACTGACACTCTCACTGACACTCTCACTGACACTGACTCAGACACTCTCACTCACACTCTCACGCACACTCACTAACACTCTCACTGACACTCTTACTAACACTGACACTCTCACTGACACTCTCACTGACACTGACACTCTCACTGACACTGACACTCTCACTGACACTCACACTGACACTGACACTCTCACTGACACTGACACTCTCACTGACACTCTCACTGACACTCACTGACACTCACTGACACTCACTGACACTCTCACTGACACTCTCACTGACACTCTCACTGACACTCTCACTGATACTCACTGACACTCTCACAGACACTCTCACTGACACTTTCACTGACATGTTCACTGACATGTTCACTGACACTCTCACTGACACTCTCACTGACACTCTCACTGACACTGACACTCTCACTGACACTCACTGACACTCTCACTGACAATCTCACTGACACTCTCACTGGCACTTTCAATGACACTCACTGACACTGACACTCTCACTGACACACTCACTGACACTCTCACTGACACTCTCACTAACACTGACACTCTCACTAACACTCTCACTCACTGACACTCACTGAAACTCTCACTGACACACACTGAAACAGACACTCTCACTGACACTCTCACTGACACTCACTGACACTCTCACTGACACTCACTGACACACTGACACTCTCACTTACAATCTCACTGACACTCACTGACACTGACACTCTCACTCACACTCTCACTGACACTCTCACTGACACTGACACTCTCACTGACACTCTTACTTACACTCACACTGAAACTGACACTCTCACTGACACTCTCACTGACACACTCACTGACACACTCACTGACACTCTCACTGACACTTTCACTGACACTCTCACTGACACTCTCACTGACACTCTCACTGACACTCTCACTGACACTGACACACTCACTGACACACTCACTGACACTCTCACTGACACTGACTCAGACACTCTCCCTCACACTCTCACTGACACTCACTGACACTCTCACTGACACTCTTACTAACACTGACACTCTCCCTGACACTGACACTCTCACTGACACTGACACTCTCACTGACACTCTCATTGACAGTCACACTGACACTGACACTCTCACTGACACTCTCACTGACACTGACACTCTCACTGACACTCTTACTTACACTCACACTGAAACTGACACTCTCACTGACACTCTCACTGACACCCTCACTGACACTCACTGACACTCTCACTGACACTCTCACTGACACTCTCACTGACACTCTCACTGACACTGACACACTCACTGACACTCTCACTGACACTGACTCAGACACTCTCCCTCACACTCTCACTGACACTCACTGACACTCTCACTGACACTCTTACTAACACTGACACTCTCCCTGACACTGACACTCTCACTGCCACTGACACTCTCACTGACACTCTCATTGACAGTCACACTGACACTGACACTCTCACTGACACTCTCACTGACACTGACACTCTCACTGACACTCTCACTGACACACTCACTGACACTCTCACTGACACACTCACTGACACTCTCACTGATACTCACTGACACTCTCACTGACACTTTCACTGACATTTTCACTGACACTTTCACTGACACTCTCACTGACACTCTCACTGACACTGACACTCTCACTGACACTCTCACTGACACTCACTGACACTCTCACTGACAATCTCATCGACACTCTCACTGAAACTGACACTTTCACTGACACTCACTGACACTCTCACTGACTCTCTCACTGACACTCTCACTGACACTGACACTCTCACTGACACTCACTGACACTTTCACTGACACTCAAGGACACTCACTGACACTCTCACTGACACTCACTGACACTCTCACTGACACTCTCACTGACACTGACACTCTCACTGACAATGTCACTGACACACTCACTGACACTCTCACTGACACTCTCACTGACACTCACTGACACAAACTGACACACTCACTGACACTCTCACTGACACTCTCACTGACACTGACACTCTCACTGACACTCTTGCTGATACTCTCGCTGATACTCTCACTCACACTCTCACTCACACTCTCACTCACACTCACACTCTCACTCACACTCTCACTCACACTCACTGACACTGACACTCTCACTGAAACTCACTGACACTCTCACTGACACTCTCACTGACACTCACTGACACTCTCACTGACTCTCACTGACACTCACTGACACTCTCACTGACACTGACACTCACTGACACTCTCGCTGATACTCTCACTCACACTCTTACTCACACTCTCACTCTCACTCACACTCACACTCTCACTCACACTCTCACTGACACTCTCACTGAACCTCACTGACACTCTCACTGACACTCTCACTGACACTCTCACTGACACTCACTGACACTCTCACTGACACTCACTGACACTCTCACTGACACTCTCACTGACACTCTCACTGACACTCTCACAGACACTGACACTCCCACTGACACTCACTGACACTCTCACTGACACTGACACTCTCACTGACACTCTCACTGACACTTTCACTCTCACTGACACTCTCACTGACACTCTCACTGACACTCTCACTGATGCTCTCACTGACACTGACACTCTCACTGACACTCACTGACACACTCACTGACACTCTCACTGACACGCTCACTGACACTGACACTCTCACTGACACTGACACTCTCACTGACACTCTCACTGACACTCTCACTGACACTGACACTCTCACTGACACACTCACTGACACTCTCACTGACACTGACACTCTCACTGACACTTTCACTGACACTCTCACTGACACTCTCACTGACACTCTCACTGACACACACTCTCACTGACACTCTCACTGACACTGACACTCTCACTGACACTGACACTCTCACTGACACTGACTCTGACACTCTCACTGACACTGACACTGACACTCTCACTGACACTCACACTGCCATTGACTCTCTCACTGACACTCACTGACACTGACACTCTCACTGACACTGACACTCTCACAGACACTCTCACTGACACTCTCAATGACACTGACAATCTCACTGACACACTCACTGACACACTCACTGACACTCTCACTGACACTGACACTCTCACTGACATTCTCACTGACACTCTCACTGACACTGACACTCTCACTGACACTCTCATCAACACTCTCACTGACACACTCACTGACACACTCACTGACACTGACACTCTCACTGACTCTCTCACCGACACTCACTGACACTCTCACTGACACTCTCACTGTGGGGGGTGGTGTGTATTGGGTTGTGTGTGTGTGGGGTTGTATGTGTATGGGGTTGTGTGTTTGTGGGGGGTTGTGTGTGTGGGGTTGTGTGTGTGGGGTTGTGTGTGTGGTGTGGGGTTGCATGTGTGCAGGTTTGTGTGTGGAGGGTTGTGTGTGGGGTTCTGTGCGTGTTAGGGTTGTGTGTGTTAGGGGTCTTGTGTGTGGGGTTGTCTGTGTGTGCGGTTGTGTGTGTGTGGGGGGGGGTTGGTTGTGTGGGGTTGTGTGTGGGGGGGTTTGTGTGTGTGTGGTTGTGTGTGTGTGGGTTTGTGTGTGTGGGAGGATTGTGTGTGGGGGGTTGTGTGTGTGGGGGGCTGTGTGTGTGGGGGGCTGTGTGTGTTAGGGGTTGTGTGTTTGTGTGTGGGGGAGGTTTTGTGTGGGGGTTGTGTGTGTGGTGGGTTGTGTGTGTGTAGGGTGGTGTGTGTGGGGTTGTGTGTGGGGTGTGTGTGGTGTGTGGGGTTGTGTGTGGTGTGTGGGGTGTGTGTGGGGTGTGGTGGAGTTGTATGTGTGTGTGGGGTTGTGTGTGGGGGTAGCATGTGTGTGGGATTGTGTGTGGTTGTGTGTGTGTGGTTGTGTGGGTTTCTGTGTGGTTGTGTGGGGTTGTGGTGTTGTGTGTGTGGGGTTGTGGAGTGTGTGTGGGGATGTGTGTGAAATTGTGTGTGTGGGGGGGAGGTTTTGTGGTTGTGTGGGGTTGTTTGTGTGGGGGTGTGTGTGTGGGTGTTTGTGGGGGGGTGTTTGTGGGGTTTTGTGTGTGGGGGGGTTGGGTTGTGTGTGTGGGTGGTTGTGGTTGTATGTGTCTGGGGGTTGTGGTTGTGTGTGGGGGGTTGTGTGTGTGAGGGGTTGTGTGTTTGTGTGGCGGGTTGTGTGTATGTGGGGTTGTGTGTGTTTGTGTGGGTGTGGGGTTGTGTGTGGTGTGTGGGGTTGTGTGTGGGGGGGTAGTGTGGTTGTGCGTGGTTGTGGGGTTTTGTGTGGGGGGTTGTGTATGTGTGGGGGTTTTTGTGTGTGTGGGGTTGTTTGTGGGGTTGTTGTGTGTGGGGCGTTGTGTGTGTTGTGGTTGTGTGTGTGGGGGGTTGTGGTTGTGTGTGTGGGGGTTGTGGTTGTGTGTATGTGGGGTTGTGTGTATGGGGTTGTGTGTGAGGTTGTGTGTGTGGGGGGTTGTGTGTGTGGAAGGGGTTGTGTGTGGGGGGTTGTGTGTGGGGTTTGTGTGTGGGGTTGTGTTTGGGCGTTTGTGTGGGGGTTTGTGTGTGGGGTTGTGTGTGTGGGGTAACAGAATGGGATGGGAGGGGAGGAAAGGCAGTGAATGGGATGGAAGGGATCGTGACAGAAGGGTAGAGGATTAAAGAGGTAAAGAAGAAAGTAATGGAAATAAAGGGGGACATGGACGGAGAGGGGTAGTTGGAGGGTGGGGTAAAGGGAAAGAAGGGATGGGTTGGGGAATGGAATGGAAAGGAAAGGAAAGGAATGAGAGGAAGAAGGCGGAGAAGAGAAAGGAGGAGAAAGGCAGGGAAAGGAAGGGAGAATGGAGGGGAGATGCAAATGAGAGAGAGGGAGGTGAGGGGAAGGGTAATGAGGGGAAGGGATGGGTGAGGGGAAAGGGGAGGGAATAGTAAGGAGGAAGGGAGGTGAAGGAAGGAAGAATAAGGAAAAAAGGATGGGTAAGTGGAAGGGGAGCAGAAAAGGAGCAGAGGTGATGGTTACAGATTGGGAGGGAAAGAGGCTGTGAATGGGAGGGAATAGAGGGGAAGAGAAGGAAAGGGGAGGAGTGGAGTGGAGATGGGAAAGGAGATAAGAGAGTGCAGGATGGGACCGGAATGGATTGAATGGGAAGGGGAGGGGAGTGACAGAAGGGGAGAGGATTAAAGAGTGATGGAGAAAAAGGGAACTGAAAAGGGGGAGAAGGGGATAGGAGAGGAGAGATAGGAATGTAAGGCAGAGAAGGAAAAACGGGAAAGAGAAAGGAAGAGGGAAGGGATGTTTCAAGACAGTATCAAGTCAGTATCAAGCCAGTATCAAGCCAGTATCAAGACAGTATCAAGTCAGTATCAAGCCAGTATCAAGTCAGTATCAAGTCAGTATCAAGCCAGTATCAAGCCAGTATCAAGACAGTATCAAGTCAGTATCAAGTCAGTATCAAGCCAGTATCAAGTCAGTATCAAGTCAGTATCAAGCCAGTATCAAGTCAGTATCAAGCCAGTATCAAGTCAGTTTAAAGTTTGGATTCAAGTTCGGTTTCATTTTGGTTTCAAGTTCGGTTTTCATTTGGTTTCTGTACTCACCTTGCCCCTTTCACCCAGCCCCGTCCAGTTCTTTTTGGAGCCTGTGAGGCCCGGCCCCCACGGCCTCTCGGGGGCCTCGGCTCCGGCCGCCAGCAGTGGTCCTCTCTGTCCGGTGCTCATGAGTGCAATGCCGCGGCTGCCTGGTTACCAGCCTTGTATTCAAACAATTTTATGCGACAAGCACTCCTGTTTTATCAACTTAATCTAAATTTTTTCAAAATATAGTCTATGGTGCTAACCCATATCTTGACTAGCCCCTAGCCAAGTTGGTCCAAATTACAAAAATTCACAGAAACCTGTGGTATGGGGAGCACTGTTCACACATACACAATTACGTGCTAAAATTTTTCAATTTCCTATCTCTATGTCTCTTTCATCAATCTAAAGCATTCTGTGCAAAAGCAAATAAAATCCATATGGTATTCACAAACTGTATTGACAATCATACAGATCAAACTGAAAACATGAAAAAACCCAAACAACAACAAAATGAATCCTGTGCAAACAATGCTTTGTGTTTCCTTTCTTCAAAATGGTTTTATTCTTCTTTTTCATCAATGAAAGTTAGAATTCCTCAAACATCTTATGAAGCCATGTCCCAATGCATTTCGGTATGCACCTTCTTCAGGGGAATATGCTACAAATAACATAAGAGTCTATCACATATGTATCCAAGAAAATAAAGAAAATAAAGAAAGTAATTACAGATTTCATACAACATCTAATTTACATGAACAGAAACCAGAAGATCTTAATAAATTGTGCCTGCGTTTCTTGTGTAATAAAACCATGCTCAACAAAGTTCACATGCCACCTATTAATCAAAACCCGGTGTACAACCAATACTACCACCACCTTCTGTTCACTACATGCAACTGTGGACAAACGTGTATCATAAATAGAACCACGTGTGCTGCCTTATACTTCAAAAAATGAGAAGTGCCACAGACGTGCACTCTTACCTTCACTAACAGCTGCACGAAATGAAATGTAATACAATGACGAACTCTCCTTGTTCTAAAAAATAACGACAGCACCGAAAACCTCATTAAACTATCCCTAAACTCATGAGTGCAATGCCGCGGCTGCCTGGTTACCAGCCTTGTATACCACGGACACGTCACAATAGACATCCAACCTGTCATCATGCATCACAGGCTTATGGGCGATGACAAGTGTTGAAGTGTAAGGGGGGGGGAGCAGCCGAGACACGGTTTTAATTTAATTACCTAAAAAAAAAGCAAAAATCTATTTAGTCACAAAAGGATCCTGCGATGAACCTCAAAGACGATCTAATCCTGCCCGACCTTCTGCCCCCTCAGGGGCCTCTCCTTGTCTCTGCTCCGGCGGAGGCCTCCCCTCTGCACTTAGCCTCGACCTCGTGACCTCACAGGGGAGGGAGGGCCTGGAACGTCACAGGTGTTCCGTCCATAGGATTCCCCTGCTGGTGCTAGCCTCGACCTCGTGACGTCACAGTGGAGGGCCTGGCGCGTCACAGGTGTTCCATCCACAGGATTCCCCTGCTGGTGCTAGCCTCGACCTCGTGACATCACAGTGCAGGTCCTGGCACGTCACATGTGTCCATCCACAGGATTCCCCTGCTGTTGCTAGCCTGGACCCTGTGACATCACAGTGCAGGTCCTGGCACGTCACAGGTGTTCCATCCACAGGATTCCCCTGCTGTAGCTAGCCTGGACCCCGTGACATCACAGTGCAGGTCCTGGCACGTCACAGGTGTTCCATCCACAGGATTCCCCTGCTGGTGCTAGCCTGGACCTCGTGACATCACAGTGCAGGTCCTGGCACGTCACATGTGTCCATCCACAGGATTCTCCTGCTGGTGCTAGCCTGAACCTCGTGACATCACAGTGCAGGGCCTGGCACGTCACAGGTGTTCCATCCACAGGATTCTGCTGCTGGGAAGGCGGGGCTGTCACAACTTGCACACACAAACATCCATACAAGCACGTGCGAAGACACTCACACAGGGGGGTCATAGCATACGCTACAATTTATTATGAACTTTAACAAGAGAGCCCAATAGGGCCACTCTTCATTGGTCACAGTGAGATAACTTCAAACCAATCACACCCGGGAGCAGTTGTTGCGTCCCTGCTGATAGATGGGTCACCCCTCGTGGACGGTATATCATTCACAGCAGGATCTCTCATTCTTCGCCAGGCTCGTGGCGGGGTCTCACTTGTGTGAATTTCTAGAACAATCTTTACTGTGTGTTGCTCCGGGGTGCTTCTACTTTCCCTGTGAGTCTTATCATAGCTGCCAAGTTTCTGCGGCCGTTGTGTGATGTGCGGCTCCAGTCCAGGTTTTCCCCTCTGAATTATGGGACATGTAGTCCTGTTTTATAATGAAATAAACAAGACTACAAGTCCCAGAATTCAAGGAAAAAACGTGGACTGGAGCAGCACACCACAGATGGACCTGAAGAACTTGGGAGCTCTGCGAAAAACCTGTGCTCAGGAGAGCAACTAGACCCAATCTTTTTTTTGGTGGAGGGGGGCGGTAGGGGAGGGGGGGGCTAACACTTCCATCAAGTGGTGCGGGCCAAGAATTTCAGGCAATGCGTGCAGACCCACCTTGATAGCCAATATGAGGGAAAGAAGTGACACATTTAGCAGTTTAGACACATTGGACAAACCCAATCTGATTATGATTGAAAGATTGGAGTCCATGTTTACCCCTATATTCCTCCCTAGGGTTGAGTTATGTGGGGGGCTAGCTACTAAGGCCAAATTGTTCATAGCAGGGAAGGGAAGTTTCAAGTCAGTATCAAGTTGTAAAAATAAATACCGACAGGAAACACATATTTTTATGTCTGTATTAATCTGCTGAACAAAACGTAAAAGCGGAAAACTGGGAGCCTTAAAATGCTTTTATTATTGTTTACAAAACAACTAATATTTTTCAGAAACAAAAAAATCTAAATTCAACAGCTTAATGTTTATAAAGCTTTACTGTGATATTTCGAAAAAAGGTGAATATGCTTTAAAATAGGTTTTAACATTGGTTTATGCATTTTTTCCTATGAAATATGTATGTTTTCTGCTGCTAGCAGGTGTTCCTAGTGAGCAAAGTGTGTTTAAATGCAAAGTGTGTTTAAGACTGCAGTACCGCCTCCTGTCTACAGGGCAGACCTGAGTAGAAATATACACACACTTTACAAAACACAGGTCCCCACAAGGCAATTTTTAAAAAAGTTGTAAAATTTTACACATATGTTTCTGAAGTCATTTTTTATCATTTAGAAGACACTTCCTTGTGGGGACCTGGGTTCAGGTCCCCACTGCGTGAGTGTGTTATCACACCCAAGTCCCCACAAAGATAGTAACACAAACCCACACACACACACAACCCCACACACACACAACCACATAACCACACACACACACACAACCACACACACACACACAACCCCACAACAACCACACACAACCCCACACAACCACATACACACAACCCCACACACAACCTCACACAACCACACACACCCACACACACACAACCCCCCACACACACAACCCCCCACACACAACCCCCCCACACACACACACAACCCCCCCACACACACAACCCTACATACCCAGACCCACACCCACACCCACACACCCCCCCACACACACACACAACCCCACACACACACAACCCCACACACACACAACCCCACACACACCCTCCCCCCCACACCCACACACACAACCCCCCACACACCCACACACACACCCACACACAACCCCCCACACACAACCCCGCCACATACAAACCTACACACACACCCCACACACATACAACCCCACACACACACAACCCCCCCACACACAACGCCACAGAAACACACCCCTACAGACACACACCCAGGCCCCCCCCACACACAACCCCACACACACAACTCCACACACACACAACCTCACACACAAACAACCCCACACAAACCCACACACACACAACCCCCCACACACAACTCCACACACACACACCCCCACACACCCCCACCCTCCCACACACACCCACACACACCCTCCCATACACACCCTCCCACACACACCCAACCCCCCACACACAACCCCCCACACACACAACCCCACACACAAACAACCCCACACACACAACCCCCCACACACAACCCCACATACACACAACCCCCCACACACAACCCCCCCACACACACCACACACACAACCTCACACACACAACCCCACACACAACCCCCACACACAACCCCCCCACACAACCCCCCACACACAACCCCCACACACAACCCCCCCACACACAAACCCACACACACACACCCACACAACCCCCCCACAAACCCCCCTACACACACAACCCTACACACAACCCTACACCCACACAACCTGACACACATACAACCCTACACACACTCACAACCCCCCACACACACCCAGACCCACCCCACACACACACACACACACCCACAAACACAACCCCACATACACACATAATCCCCCACACACACAACCCCCCACACACAACCCCTCACACACACACAACCCCACACACACAACTCCACACACAGCCCCACACACACAACCCCCCTCCACCCCCCACACACACCCACACACACAACCTCCCACACAACCCCCCCACCCAACCCCAACCCCCCACACACAACCCCCAAACACACAACCCCTCCCACACACACAACCCCCCACACACACACAATCCCCCCCACACACACAATACCCCCACACACACACACAACCCCCCACACACAACCATCTATCTATCGATCTATGGACCTCAGTCTACCTATCTATCACCCTCACTCTATATATCGCCCTCACTCTATCTATCACCCTCACATTATCTGTCGCCCTTACTCTATCTATCAGACTCAATCTATCTATCTATCTATCTATCGCCCTCACTCTATCTCTCTATCTATAGCCCTCCCTCTATCAATCGCCCTCACTCTATCTATCTCACTCTATCTATCGCCCTCACTCTGTCTGTCGCCCTCACTCTGTCTGTCGCCCTCACTCTATCTGTCACCCTCACTCTATCTATCTATCGCCCTCACTCTATCTATCTGTCTATCTATCTATCGCCCTCACTCTATCTATCGCCTACCCTCACTCTATCTATCGCCCTCCCTCTATCTATCTATCGCCCTCACTCTATCTATCTATCGCCCTCACTCTATCTATCGCCCTCACTCTATCTATCGCCCACACTCTATCGCCCTCACTCTGTCTATCGCCCTCACTCTGTCTATCGCCCTCACTCTGTCTGTCGCCCTCATTCTATCTGTCACACTCACTCTATCTATCTATCGCCCTCACTCTATCACCCTCATTCTATCGCCCCTCACTCTATCAATCTATCTATCTATCGTTCGTCACTCTATCTATTGCCCTCCCTCTATCTATCGCCCTCCCTCTATCTATCGCCCTCCCTTTATCTATCGCCCTCCCTCTATCTATCGCCCTCCCTCTATCTATCGCCCTCCCTCTATCTATCGATCACCCTCACTCTATCTTTCTATCTATTGCCCTCCCTCTATCTATCGCCCTCCCTTTATCTATGGCCCTCCCGCTATCTATCTATTGCCCTCCCTCTATCTATCTATCACCCTCCCTCTATCTATCGCCCTCACTCTATCTATCGCCCTCACTCTATCGCACTCACTCTATCTATCGCATCACCACAGCATCACTCAGCACCACCACAGAATCACTCGGGGCACCACAACATCACTATGCGTTACCACAGCATCACTATGCGCTACCACCACATCACTGAACGCCACAGCATCACTCGTCGCCACCACAGCATCAATCTGTGCAACCATTCAACAACAACAGGTTCAAATGTGTTCTCTCAATGTTTCAAGCTTTATTACAAATGTCACAAAAAGATGTTAAGATTTCACTTCTGTTCTTGGATTTTCGTCACAATAAAATACACTGAACATAATCTTCACAAAAGTTATTTATAAAAGTTAAAGCTATTGCCATTATAAATTACAATAACTTTTATTTAACACTCGATCTATCACCCTCACTCTTTCTATCTTTCGCCCTCACTCTGTCTGTCGCCCTCACTCTATCTGTCGCCCTCACTCTATTGCCCCTCACTCTATCAATCTATCTATCTATCGCCCTCACTCTATCACCCTCACTGTATCTATCTATCTATCGCCCCTCACTCTATCAATCTATCTATCGCCCTCACTCTATCTATCGCCCTCACTCTATCTATCTATCGCCCTCACTCTATCTAACGCCCTCACTCTATCTATCGCCCTCACTCTATCTATCTATCGCCCTCCCTCTATCTATCGCCCTCCCTCTATCTATCGCCCTCCCTCTATCGCCCTTACTCTATCGATCGCCATCACTCTATCTATCTATCTATCTGTCTATCGCCCTCACTCTATCGTCCGTCACTCTATCTATCGCCCTCCCGCTATCTATCGCCCTCTCTCTATCTATCGCCCTCACTCTATCTATCGCCCTCACTCTATCTATCGCCCTCACTCTATCTATCTATCGCCCTCACTCTATCTATCTATCTATCTATCGCCCCTCACTCTATCAATCTATCTATCGCCCTCACTCTATCTATCGCCCTCACTCTATCTATCTATCGCCCTCACTCTATCTATCGCCCTCACTCTATCTATCGCCCTCACTCTATCTATCTATCACCCTCCCTCTATCTATCGCCCTCCCTCTATCTATCGCCCTCCCTCTATCTATCGCCCTCCCTCTATCGCCCTTACTCTTTCGATCGCCATCACTCTATCTATCTATCTATCTGTCTATCGCCCTCACTCTATCGTCCGTCACTCTATCTATCGCCCTCCCGCTATCTATCGCCCTCTATCGCCCTCACTCTATCAATCTATCTATCTATTGCCCTCACTCTATCTATTGCCCTCACTCTATCTATTGCCCTCACTCTATCTATCGCCCTCACTCTATCTATCTATCACCCTCACATTATCTGTCGCCCTTACTCTATCTATCAGACTCAATCTATCTATCTATCTATCGCCCTCACTCTATCTCTCTATCTATCGCCCACACTCAATCTATCGTCCTCACTCGATCTATCGCCCTCACTCTATCACCCTCACACTATCTATCATTCGCCCTCACTCTATCTGTCTATCGCACTCACTCTATCTATCACCATCACTCTATCTATCTATCACCCTCGTTCTATCTATCTGTCTATCGCCCTCACTCTATTGCCCTCACTCTATCATCCTCACTCTATCTATTGCCCTCCCGCTATCTATCGCCCTCCCGCTATCTATCGCCCTCCCGCTATCTATCGCCCTCCCTCTATCTATCGCCCTCACTCTATCTATCTATTGCCCTCACTCTATCTATTGCCCTCACTGTATATATCGCCCTCACTCTATCTATCTATCGCCCTCACTCTATCTATCGCCCTCTATCTATCGCCCTTACTCTATCTATCTATCTATCTATCTATCTATCTATCTATCTATCTATCTATCTATCTATCTATCTATCTATCTATCTATCGCCCTCCCTCTATCTATCTATCGCCCTCCCTCTATCTATCTATTGCCCTCCCTCTATCTATCTATTGCCCTCACTCTATCTATCTATCGCACACACTCTATCTATCGCACTCACTCTATCTATCGCACTCACTCTATCTATCGCACTCACTCTATCTATCGCACTCACTCTATCTATCGCACTCACTCTATCTATCTATAGCACTTTATCTATCGCACTTAATCACTCTATCTATCGCATCACCACAGCATCACTCAGCACCACCACAGAATCACTCAGGGGCACCACAAAATCACTATGCGCTACCGCAGCATCACTGAATGCTACAGCATCACTCTTCGCCACCACAACATTACTCAGCACCACCACAGCATCAATCTGTGCAACCATTCAACAACAACTGGTTCAAACAGGTTCTCTCAATGTTTCAAGCTTTATTACAAATGTCACAAAAAGATGTTAATATTTCACTTCTGTTCTTGGATTTTCGTTACAATAAAAAACACTGAACATAATCTTCACAAGTTATTTACAAAAGTTAAAGCTATTGCCATTATACATTACAATAACTTTTATTTAAGTATTAATTATTTAAAAAAATTAAAAGCCATTGTTATTTGTAATATCAATACATCTAAGTCACGTAAATACAGCGCATATTGCATTACAAATGCTATAGGTGTCACATTTGCGAAAGTTAACACTATTGGCATTGTAAATGACTTAGCTATTAATTTAGCTATTTTCAAATAAAATATATGTCATTTACAATACCAATAGCTCAAACTTTCCTAATGTAAGACCTATTGCATTGCAAATGCTTGTTCCACCTCCTGCAGTCCTGTGGGGTTGGCAGTGCGGGTTGGACTTCAGGTTTGCAGTATACATAACCTGTATCCTACTTCCAGGTGCGGCTTCGTATTTTCACCTGATAACCTGTGTTTGCATGTCCTGCCTCATGCGGCATTACTGAAGCTGCATTTCAGTGGATTCCCTGCCTGGAATTCTTCCGCCAGCTGTTCAATGCGCGCAGTGAGTAAATGCTTCGTTTCACTGCTGCGTGTACTTGGTGAACCTTGCCGGGAGTACCTTCGCTTTGCCTGGGAGCGCTTTGTTAGGTACTTAGCACCACAGGCTGGAGCGCTTTGTTGGGTACTTAGCACCATGCACGGGAGCGCTTGTTAGGTAATTAGAACTACTTCGGGTACTCTGCTGTTACCTTGATTACAAGCAATGGAGAGCTTGCGAGTGTTTGTACTTTTGTACTTTGTACATGCGCCAAAGTGCTCTTCATTTGTATAGAGTCAAGTTGTGGAACAGTGCTGTTTCTTGGTTACAAGTGCTGGAGGACTTGTGAGTTAGTGACTATACGCACTGCAGTGACCAACTGGCATAGGTGCAAATTTAGGATGGTAAGTGTAAAAATTCAGGACAAAGGGTCAAAATTCAGGACAAAAATTCAGGACAAAAGGTCCAAAATCTGAACAAAATTTCGGGACAAAAGGTGCGTTTTACAGACACGTCAGAGGTGGTCGCGCAATAGTATATAAGTAAGTAAATAGACAACCATCTAAGTACAAGTCAAAATAGGTTTATATTAGGTTGAGACAATCGTGCACTTCACGGTTTTTCAGTATGGCTGCAGCTTGCTTTCTTAGACAATTCAAAATGCGCATCTCGCTCCAGCAGGTACATTAGTCACCAGACAATGGTGAACCACACCTGAATATAAGTGAGGCCGCTTTTACTGTTGATTGAAAACTACTGGATATACAAGGAACTTTGCAGTGCCAACCCCCATTAACAAACCCCCCCCTTTCCAGCCTCCCAGGGAAACACCTGATGCTCGGTCCGGCCAGTCCTGCCTTGCTACCACCCTTCAATGGCGCCCCTCATCTTCACTTAGACCGTCTCTCATGTGTATTTAATTTTTCTTATAGTGTTACTCATCCCAATTATGTAGGGCAGGGTGTTGGAGTGCGTTACATCACACACATTATATAGAGACAATGACTCATATTAACATGAAAGTCAATGTTTAGGAAATGCTACTTAAAATAATGATTACACCTTGTAGCACCCATTATCTTATCTATTATTCAGTCTTTCACCATTCATTCTGTCCTTCCATCTATGTGCCCATTTATATCAAAACATATTCAACCATTTGCAAACCTATCCTCCATATATCCTTCCATCCATCATTTCACTCATCCATCCATTATTCATCTATCCACCCTTTCAACCCATCCATCCGTACAGTCAACCATCCATTCTTTCACCCATCCATTCATCTATTCACTCATCCATCCAGCCATTTACCCTTTCCCCCTCCAGCCATTCATTCATTCACTTACTCATCCATCCACCCAGTCACTTATCCTTCCACCCATTTACCCTTTCAGTCATCCATCCTCCCTTTCTCTCTTCATCCCACTTTCACTCCTCCATCCATCATCCACCCATCCATCTATTCATCCATTCATTTATTCCATCCATTGGTCCTATTACTCATCCATCCTTTCACTCATCCATCCAGCCGTTCTCTCATCCATCCACCCTTTCCCTTCTTCACTCATCTATTCATCCTTTTGTCCATCTACCCCCTTTCACTCATCCATTCACCCTTCCACTTATCAATTCAATCCATCCATCCTTTCACTCATCTATCCACCCATTCACTCGCCCATCATCTAAGCTTTCACTCATCCATCTTTTCATACACCCATCCACCCTTTTACCCATCCATCTACCCTTCCACCCATACATCCATCTATTTACCTTTTCCCTCATCCATACTTCCACTCATTCATCCATTCACCCTTTCATTCATCCATTCACCCTTTCATTCATCCATTCACCCTTTCATCCTTTCAGTCATCCATCCAGCCATTCACACATTCCTTCACTTATTTACTCACCCACCTTTTCACATTATGAGCTGAGCCTTTGTCTGCAGAGTTGCAGACAGAAGAGGCCCATCAAGAATTTCACCTTGCTGTAGTTCCTAAAGCAAGGGGTGGGGTGGGGGAAAGTTCACTATGCCCCTGCACATAGGCAGTCTGAAAACGTAGAAGTCATGAGTCATGCATGATGCACAGTGCCAGGATAAATCAATCAATCAATCAATCAATCAGAGAATTTGTAAAGCGCGCTACTCACCCGTTAGGGTCTCAAGGCGCTGGGGGGGGGGTCAGGGGGGGGGAGAGCCGCTACTGCTCGAAGAGTCAGGTCTTGAGCTGTTTCCTGAAGGAGAGGTGGTCTTGGGTCAGTCGTAGGCGGGTGGGGAGGGAGTTCCATGTCTTGGCTACCAGGTAGGAGAAGGATCTTCTTCCGACGGTGGTTCTGCGAATACGTGGGACGGTGGCGAGGGCGATGCTGGCGGAGCGGAGCTGGTGGGTTGGTGTGTAGAATGTGAGGCGGTTGTTGAGGTATTTGGGTCCCATGTCGTGGAGGGCCTTGTGCGCGTGGGTGAGGAGTCTGAACGTGATCCTCTTGCTGACGGGGAACCAGTGCAGGTCTCTCAGCTGAGGTGAGATGTGGCTGTGGCGGGGGGTGTCCAGGATAAGTCGTGCAGAGGCGTTCTGTATGCGCTGGAGTCTTTTTTGTAGTTTGGCTGTGGTTCCAGCGTAGAGGGTGTTTCCGTAGTCCAGTCGGCTGGTGACGAGGGCCTGGGTGACCGTCTTCCTGGTGTCGGTGGTGATCCACCGGAAGATCTTTCGGAGCATGCGCAGGGTGTTGACACAGGATGACGAGACGGCGTTGACTTGCTTGGTCATCGTGAGGGAGGAGTCCAGGATGAAGCCCAGGTTGCGTGCATGGTCTGTTAGCTTGGGGGCGGTGCCCAGGGCGGGGGGCCACCAGGAGTCGTCCCAGGCGGAGGGGGATGTTCCCAAGATGAGGACTTCCGTCTTGTCTGAGTTCAGTTCCAGCCGGCTGAGCTTCATCCATTCCGCGACGTCTTTCATTCCTTTCTGGAGGCTGGCTCTGGCTCACGATGTGAGGTGACCGTGACATGGTGTTGTTTCCAGGGCTTTAAGTGGTGTACAAAAACTGGGGGGTCTCTTCAAAGGGGGTGTTCGATGTAATTAAGGGCGTAGTTTAAAACACCTAAGCTACAAATCAGCGCTAGCATAGTGTTCCGCCCGACTGGTATTATGTTGTTTATGTCATTGCATCCAGATATATATATAATACAGCAGGTATCATTACACCAACAAAAACCAGGACTATTGGCTTTGTCAATGGTTGTTAGTTGCTTAAAATAAAAAAGCAGAAACCATGGCTTTGTTGAATTTAATATTGAAAATACTTCAGTTAAAAAATGATGAGACAGTAAAAGAACGATAACCTGTTCTTTTTAACTTATTTTACAGGCTTCTTTATATAAACTATTTTCTGACGCTGCTAAAGGTGCCGCATTTTACCTTTTATATTACAGAATGCCCTGGTGTACACTGAGGCAGGAGGAGGCTGCCACATGCTTTACCAGCCCAGACAGCCCCATTGTCATTCTGTATGTGGCAATCAGCCCCATACAGAATGGCAATGGGCGGGGTGGGGCTGCTCTTGTGCTGGAGGAGGAGTGCGAAGCGGCCCCATCAGGGGCTGAGGCTTCTCACAGGGGAGCAGTGCTGCTCCCTGTGATGGCCAAAATTACGGACAAAAGGCGTCCGTAAAAGGTATCCTCATGGACAACGGACGTGAGGTCCAAATTACGGACTGTTCGTGAAATTTACGGACGGTTGGTCACCCTAACGGAAGTGCTTTCTACTATTCTGTCTGCGTGCGCTGAAGCACTTTACTCTGTCTTTAATGAAGCACTGGAGTGCATTCCTTATGTGCTCATTTTGTGTGTGAGCACCTTTATTCCGTTTCTTGGCTTTAAGCACATTTTCCTAAGAACGTGGTAAAGACACGCGGGAGCGTTTTTCATTTCGTATATCCAGTCCAAGACAGGAGCACTTAATTTGGTTCATGAGTAGATGTGCAAGCAGCACATGCCTTTGCTTTATATACTCAGTGACACCCTAGCTAAGTATTCCTTAGAGGAGTTCCTGATTATGATCTGCTTAAACAGTTCCAAGGTGAATATATTTATAGCATCTATTCCTATTAAGTGAGACGGTGAGCATGTGCTTATGTACAGAAGAAAGATGTGTGCTTAGATTATAGAGCATTCTGACTTCGCCTATCCATCACCTCCTCTCCTCGGCCTCTGCCCTTTCCCTTGTTTTCAGATACACTCATAAGCAGGTTTGTTGTAAACTTACTGCTTTATTTATATCTGCTTGCATGTCTTCTCTATGGTATTCTGTTTTCTCTATGCTCTGCTTCTATTCTAGAACTGTCATGCCTGCTTGCTGTGACAAAGGTTCTCTTGTGTCAGTTGGAGAACTGGTAGGTTGTAGGAGAAGGATGGTGGGGTTGGTTCATATCTTCTCTGCAGGATCACTTTATGGGCTTGAAGGTAAGGCTTGTGGAGCATTGACACTACTCCACTATATCATTGTCCATTCCCGGCCACCAAAACTCCATTCTCAACCTTTTCTTTGTAACCGTTTTTCCTAGATGCCCCTCATGAGCTATTTCAAACAATCACTTGAACATCATTGGACAGTTACAATCTTGTCTCCTAGGATAACTACCTTATCAGCAACTATTGACAACTCATCCAATACTTTACTGAAGGACCTCAAGGCGTTTGGCAAGGCACTTTCTCTCCTTCCTCCTTTTCCGATTATTTCCTGTACTGTCCTTAAAAACATCATCGCTACCCATGGCACATGACCATTCCAAGTTACTGACTGACTTGGGACTCCCCTTGATGACATCCTCCATACTAGCCACTGGTCCTTCCCTTGCACTCCTGCCCAAACCTTCCTCATCCACACTCTTCCAATCTAATGACAACCTTGACAAACAATCAGCGTGAATATTCCTCCACACAGGTATGTACTCTATAGTAAAATTGTACTCCTACAATCGTGAGGCCAGTCTCGCAAGCCTTGCGGAACGTTTCCCTGCACCTCCCAAGGATAATATCATCATTAGAGGCTTGTGGTCAGTACGGAGAATAATGCCCCTCACACATATGTACTGAAATATTCTACCCCCCATGCTGCTGCCAATGTCTCTCTCTCTCAATCATGGAGTAGTGTGGCTCAACTGCAGTCAGGGAGCATGCGGCAAATGCAAGTTTTTCCCGTTGAGCCATACTTTTGAGAAAGCACTGCACCAATACCAGTAGCACTGACATCTACTGTGAAGATTGTTTTTCTTCGGGTCAAAGGGTACAAGAATGCCTGCATTACAAATCTCTTTTTTGATGCTAATATTTGTTCCTCAAAATCACTGTGGGTGTGTACACTGTCTTTCCTCACGCTCCACCTTGCGCTGCCGAGTCGTTTCTTAATGCGGGTAAAATGTTATGTGAATACCAGTGTGTCTTTCCGGTTTCTGAGGACAGCTGCATCTACTGCGGCAGGAGTGTTCTACCCTGCTTGCGCTCGCGCTCAGATTGTCTGTCCGCGCGGGGCTGCAGGTGTGGACATTTGCTGACCCATTACAGTGAGTCGCGCTGGTTTGAAAGGCCACGCGGGGCCTGTACGTGTAGAGTTCTGCTTGCACTTAACTGCAATCAGGCGCGCACGTAATTTGGCCTTACTATGCCAATTAGGAGCTACACAAAAGTTGCACTTGTTGCCTTCTGACGGCTGAAATACATTTACTACCTCCTGTCACTTGTAGCTCTCTGTGCCTCAACAATAAAGCGCCTTATGCCCACTTATCTGTCAGACGGTCAATGCGTCGGTTACTTATCCACTTGGATAGCTCCTCATTGCCAAATTATGTTGTAATCAAGGGATCTCCACACTTGGGTTACTTCGATAGAAGTTTTCTGAAGCCACAGCTCTCCATGGGTGATGTTCCCACTCCCAGCCAGCGGCAGCTGCCACTGTCTGGAACCAAGCAACAGCACCGTGACAACAGAACAATACAGTATCAAGATTCCACATTGATAGGGATGTACATGGCTAGATGGTAAATACTTGGCTAGATGTGAATGAAGAATTGATGTGAACGAAGTAAGATCACAATGTTGCGCTTGTTCTTACTAATGTGTTTTGTTGGGACTGTGATTGTTTACGTATGATTATGGTTGGTACTCCTGTGAGCTCGGTGAGGCCGCTTTGTATGGAGTACATGGGCTGTGTCGGATGTGTGCTCAGTAGCTGCCTTGTTGCATATATTGTGTCTTCTTTACCTGTGGAAGGCGCTGCTGTTTGCCAGATGGAATCCTATGTGTAGAGTGGCAAATAAACTATACAGTGAAACCGCCAACTATCTACTTTCGCGCCAGGAGGCGCTTAACTGACAGCCAGGGATCCTGCAGCGCGTGATGGGCGTGGGGGTGCCCGGGCAAAGCCCAGGTCTGTCTGCACCTGTCCGAGACCGGAGGAGGCAGGGCCCACTCTCTTGGCTCCATTTTGGCTCAGTTTCTTCCCGGCGGCAGGGGCGGCTCTAGGCTCATGGCGGCCCTGGGCAGGGAGCGCAGGTAGGGGGCCCCGGAAGAGGGGGTCTGGGTGGGGCGGAGGTCAGTGAAGAGGGGCGGGGGGTCAGGGTGTTTGGAAGTGGAACAGAGCCGGAGGCCGCCAAATCCCTGACAGGGGCCGCCACGCAAATATGTATCCATCCTCAGAGGATTATTATATTAAGGATATATATTGGCTTAGTGGCCGCTGGGGTTTGGTGGCCCTGTGCAGGTGCACAGCTTGCACATGCCTAAGGCCGCCCCTGCCGGCAGGATCACCCACTGCGTATTCTTTCCAAGTCAAGTATCTCTCCTCACATAAGCTGCGGATGTCCAGGTAGGCAGCTAACCCTTTCTTTTTAGGTCTCGTGACCTACAATGCGCGCAAGCGCATTGAGGGATTGAGAATTCATGTGCTCGAAATCTTCATGAAACCACTAGCTTTTTGCTGCGGTTTTCATGAAGTTCACGTGGCCACAGGCACGCGCTTTTGGGCCATAAACTTGCATTTCTCCTCCCCCTCCCCAGCCAGCTTCCCCCAGGCCGTAGCAGCACTCCTCCCACACCAGCACCTCCCCTCTCTCTCCCCGCAAACACAGCCTTGCCCTAGCAACACTCCTCCCACACCAGCACCTCCCTCCTCCCACACCAGCACCTCCCCTCTCTCTCCCCGCAAACACAGCCTTGCCCTAGCAGCACTCCTCCCACACCAGCACCTCCCTCCTCCCACACCAGCACCTCCCCTCTCTCTCCCCGCAAACACAGCCTTGCCCTAGCAGCACTCCTCCCACACCAGCACCTCCCCCCTCCCACACCAGCACCTCCCCTCTCTCTCCCCGCAAACACAGCCTTTCTACTTTTTCCTTCTTGCCGACTTTAAATTAAGTATGGCCAGTGACACAGCACTTACGCAACGGTGTCTGCGTTATGTGCAGCTGCTTTAGAAATATCTTCAGTGAGGTACCTACAAGATTTTCTGTCGTCTTTTATTTTTCTCATGTAGAGCATTTCTCCTACTTTTTCCTTCTTGCCGACTTTAAATTAAGTATGGCCAGTGACACAGCACTTACGCAACTTGTCCTCAATACAGCAGCCACATCAAAGGGTTCTGTTGCCCCGCCCCCTGCTTCATCGCCATCTGTTCCCCAGTTCCCCGGCTCTGCAGCCCGGTCCCGCCGTCACTTATTCACGGCCACAGGCCGTGACTCCCTAAACACTTCACTTTTCACGACCCTAGGTTTCACCGGGGCTTCTCTCATCCTCTCCTCTCTGCTCCTGAATCTTCAGCCGGGACATCTCGTGCCCCTGACGTGCCTCTCCTCACTTCCAGCCGCCTTGTTTTCACGGCCGCCCCCACCCGACTTGAAAGGAAGCCTCACACCACCAGACATCAAAGTTGTCAAGTATATATTTGGGGCAGTGATTTGGTCACCCGGCTTCATTTTTATAACCCGTATAAACTGGAGTTCTTCACTTGGGTTTTGGCTGACGTCCCCAGGCAAATGCATACACTTTATATGGTAACTTGAGATTGGCGCTCTACAATATTTGTACTGTGATTCGACATTATGTACCCTGAATTCTCATCGTGTTCTGTCTAGTTGCTTGGCAGAGGCTGGTACTGTGCAACACGGAGCCCGTGCCAAGGCACTTTTGGTGCCCCAGTTGAAAGCTGCGCCTGTTTTGTTTTCCGGTATACGCCCTTCTTTATTGTGTCGAGTTTAGGAAACACACCCACCAGTGCTTGAGCTATATGCTGCCTTCTGCTGTCACAGTTGTTCCACGTGTCTTCGGGGATAGCTTTCCTCTTCAAGCTAGATGTATGACGGGCTCGCTGGATCCTTGCAAACTGTAGTGATGCAAACAAACTGCATTCTAAGCGAATACATTCAATTCTGTTGTGGAGCCCATGATTACAGGTGCAAGCTGCCGCTGGGATATAAGTTCGGTGTAGGTCCCATGGGGTCAATTTGTATTACTTGTCAATCCGTGCATAACATCTAGTGGCGCACTTTCTTAGCTTTTGCCTCTAACTTTATGAAGTTCAATTTTTTAATGCAGGATATTATTATAAAAAGAATGCAGGCCCTTAGAAGCAAAGCTTTTATAATGCAATTTGACCCTGATGTAATCATCAGGTGGGTTATTATTTTGCTCTTTCTGATAAGATGTTCAACTGCATCAAGGGTTAAAAAAAAGCACTTATAATACGTGCTCAATTGAGAGCTTGTCGCGAAAGTTATAACTATTGGCATGGTAAATGACAAAGCTATTAATTTAGCTACTTTCAAAAACAAAACCTAAATAAAAAAATTGTCATTTACAATACCAATAGCTCAAACTTTCCTAATACGAGACCTATTGCATTGCAAATGCTTGTTTCTTTTTGTGTTATCTCTCCCTATTCACACACTGACTATTAGGCAGGATTTTTAAGTCTGCTGCTGGTCAAGGAGTTGGTCCCCCGAAGTATTTTGGTCAAGTCAGACTGTACTTCTGTATTTCTATTGTGGTTTGATCTGCCTTCATCATATTTTTTGGCTACCTGATATACTAATAATGGGCAGGCGCACAAGTAAAGAGCCTTTAGCCATTGGTTGCACTATGGACGCCTTCCTTCAGCGTGCAGCAGGGGTCCTAAGCAGTAACGGTCGGCAGTAGGTGTTTCTGTAGGGCGGTGACGTGGGTAGGGGAAGGGGCAGGGTGAGGGGTAGTAATGTATGGATTACGGAGTTTTACAGGTAAGTAAACATTTAATTAAATAAAACGAATTTCGTTGCGCGCACTCCATTACATTTTGTGATGCAGTGCGCGCAACGAAATTCGTTTTATTTATTTAAATGTTTACTTACCTGTAAAACTCCGTAATCCATACATTACTACCCCCCACCCTGCCCCTCCCCCTGCCCAGTCACCGCCCTACAGAAACACCTACTGCCGACCGCTACTGGTCCTAAGGAGATTGAACTGGTCTCTAGACGACTATCTCGCTCACCCGTGCACCGCCCTGCATTGATCTGGCCAACCCCACCACAAGCTGATACCTCAACTCAGCCCCAGTCTCCTGCGGTTAATCGGGTCGAGCTGCTGACACATGGGTTGGGTGTTATTGTTCCCCTTTCTCCTACAGTTATCACCCAGCAAACTGCTCTTTCTCCAGTTCTTGTTCCAGCTTCCAGGTCTGGACTAGGAAAGCCTCTTGATAATAGCCCGAGTACAGGAGATGCAAAAAGGAAGCCCCCTTCGGCGGGGGACCCATGCAAACGCTGCAAGAAAACCGGTCCTCAGCCAGTTCCAGCTGCGCACCCGGTAACTATGAACTTGAATGCTTTTTCACTAGACATGCTTCAAGCAGCATTATTGTCAGATTTGGACACTAAATTGGACTCCATTTTACATCGCCTTGCATCGTTATAGGCCACCTCCAGAGATTAAAACAATTATCAGAATGTTTTATTAGCAGTCATTCGACTTTATAACAGTTCACTATTGCATTTTAATTGTAAAAAGAAAACAATAATGGCATACCATTTAGTTTAAAAAAATCATTAAAAAGTGAAATGATCAAAACAATACATATATTTATCAAAAAATACAAAGGTGCAAATATGACTCCACTCATGTACAAATGGGTACAAAAAACATATAAAACACCTAACTCATTCACTCGCATCAACTACATTTCTAATCAAAACCCTTGGAATGCAGTCTAATCAATGCATCCTATTAACATTCAAAAGATTTGCGTGTTTTTTATGGACTGTATCTATGTGGTTTCAGACTCCCATTGATTTCATATTGGCCTTCTTCAGCACAAGGTTGACTTTTCATATGTTATTATACAGCAACTACAGTTCATCCAATTAATATAGCAGTCACCACAGGGCAATCGACAACAATTTTCATATGGGCCTGTACACCGCAATGTTACTTTTGGTGTTCAGCACTGAAATATTTCTCATCTTTTAATTAGGGAGGGGAATATTTAGTGGGTTAGTGTTAATATTCCTCTTCACGTCACTGTCCAAACTGGACAATATGGTTTTCCCTTTAGTCACTTTGTAGTCTTTTTATTATACTGTATAACTACAAATCATTTTGACTTTGCAGTTAGTCTATGTCAGAACCCTTTCAGAGGTCCCGGGGCAAGCAGGGGCTACTGGGTCCCAACCAAGCAGCCAGAGGCCTTTTACCATTGCTTTCCACTGACTAGGGCAATCAAAACCAAGCACCTAGTACATCCTTTCAGCCCTTCACTCTCAAGATAGCAGGATGAGCAGTCCAAGGCTTCCCCGGGAGGTAGTGTAAACGAAAGAGACCTAGTCCTCAACATTTATCCAAATGGAGCAAAATAACAACAGTTCAGTTCAAGTTAGTGTTTGTTTATGACAACGAAAAATACTTTAACCCCTCCCATGCTGGTGACGAACCCCAGCCGTCACGCCCTGCGGTGGGCGTGTGCTGATGATGGCTGGGGTTCGTCACGGCCCCGCCCTGTTCGTTTGTTTACAGCACACGGGGGAAATCGCGGCCGCAGCGAAGGGGTTAATATCCACTGCACAATATTACACAAAAAGGATATAGACAGTGGCACAGGGTGCTAATGAGGTTCTTCAGAAGAAGGCAATAACATAATTAGCAAGGAGAAATCACAGATACAGGCTTACAGTGAAGCAGATTGAGGTGTTTGCAAACCGTAGGTCACCGTGTAGAGCATTCAGTCTGAGTTCACATTGCAATTAAGCCTCTGTTTCAGTTTTTGGCCCTCAAGTCAACTTAGGCCCACATCAGATCAGGTTTACCTGTTTCAGGGTGGCAGGGCCTTGGTGCAGCACCCGTGGATCTTCCAGTGGCGCCAGGGAATCTCCAGAGTGTGTGGACTGTGTGCGGATGCAGCTCTGCCCTCCAGAGACACAGAAACTTCCCTCCCCTACCCAAATGGTGAAGAACTGACCATAGATTTCTCTGTGAGCTTGTTGGTTCCTGGCAGGAGAAGATCACAGGAAGTGTAAGCACCAGTGGTCATTCCTCACTCGCAGTACAGGTAGAGCAGGGGCTATGGCCTAGCGCATCCTCATTGGTGAAGAGCGTCACTGTAACGCACAGGGCTCCTGAGAGGTTTCCCAGCGGGGATGACCACAAGCAATAGTAACACTCATTTACTTTTTGTTGGCCCAGCACACCAGATACGTTTAGAGCGTTGCATTAAAACCCACTCCAACACTCGGGTAGGCTCCTGCCATGACCCCCTTGTTAGGGTGACCAGGAGCAACTGTCATACTCTCTTGTTTCTTTTTGATGCAGCACGCCGGATGTGATTATCAGGATGCAGGGAGACCCACTCTAACATTCAGGTTGGTTCACGCAATGTTTTCCTTGTTAGGGTGTGTTAGTTAGGCCTGGGAAGAAACACTGCCATTTAAACATCTACACGTTTCTTAAGGTGCCTTCTATTTCACAAGATCACTTGTGACACACATTTGCCCTCATGACCGTGCAGGATTTGTTTCTCTGAACTCACATTGCTTGCAAAATCACTTTGTAAGTACACTTTCCCGACACCTTGAACATTTTGTACAAGGTCTCGCTGTGAGAAGTTGGCCTGGTATATGCTGCTCACTAGTTCTAGTGATCACCTTGTACCATGCCAAGCAACCCTTATGGTGCAGGTTGTAAAGTCAACCTTATAGACAAGCTATCCTAGGGGTAGCATGGACTAAGCAGTCTTAGGCTAAACTCTGTAAAGGCATGTGAAGCAAGCTGTTTTACCATACACAATCCCCTTGAATACCAAATGAAAGGACACCACACAGATATATATTGAAAATATATATAGATTTATTTCTACAAATAACCCTGATACTCTTTATGAGCACAGAAGCAAATGCGTTAAAACAAAACACAGGTTAAATATACAAAAGTTGCACGAGTATGGATGAGCCCTAGGGTCCACCTAAACCATATACAAAAATAGTGGTATAAGAACCACTATGAGGAAAGTGAAGAGGCCTAGGGCCTGGGGAATCGCTGGAGCTGTTCGGGACTAGCAGTGAAGAAGTCGGGAAAGGCCCGCGGGACTCGGGTGCAGTGCGGAAAGCGCACGCAATACCAATGCAATGTCAATGGTGCGTAAAAGTTACAAAGTTAGTTATTAAGGAACCTTCCGAGTGACCTAGAAGGATGAAACTTTAGACACAGACACTAGAGGTGTGTACCAGTGTGGGAACACCGGCGTTGCTGAGTTACCTCACCCACAGGAAGCGGGTGCACAGGGTCGAAGTAGTGTCGGGTTTCGTCACGCAGGTCGATGGTGCTTGGAGCTGAAGATGCTGCAGACGGCTCGAGGTGAAGAGTTCCGGTGGATCCAAGGGTGGATCTGAAGAGGTGAAGACCTGAAAGCAGAGGGGGCAATGTTCAAAGTCACTAGCCAGTGACTACCGTGGCACCAGGAAGGAACCAGGCGATGTCGGGTGCAAACAGGTGATGTCGTGAAGATTGTCTCTGCAGCCACGTGGACACGAAGAGGTCAAGGACGTCCAGGAGTCGGTCACGAGCTGTCCCACGTAAGCTCTTGCTGATGGCGGTGTCGGCAACTTGATTAGAGCAAACAGGCCTTGGCTAAAGCAAGCCACGCAGGAAGTGATTCAAGCTTCTCACTCGGACCAGCAAGATCAGAGCCGGTGCTCCTTTTCAGGGAAGCAAGGGCCAGTCTGGAGCAACCAGACCAGTGGTGTAGTTCTTCGGTTTCGTCGCCAAGATGGCCGCTAGCCACGTGGCAAGTGGCCGGGATGGCGCGTCGAGTGGCACGGTGCAAAAGGGCCCCACGCAGATCGTGGAGATGCTGGGGGGCTGATCTTCGGTGCAAGGGCTGCTCGAGGTTGGGGCTTCTCAAACCCCAAAGCACAGCATCGAGGGTGCCTTGGGTGCTGCGCAGTCAGCTTCTCGGGGGTCTTTCAAGAGGTCCGGTCCCACGTCTCTCGGTGCCTCCACGGGTCCCTTCTTTGTAGGGACTGTGGATCGGGCTGTGAGAAGTCTGGGAGTCTGGGTCTTGTCAGGCTCTGGGCTCGGGCTCCGGCGGGAGGCGGCGGCAAAGCAGACGTCGAGTTGCTGGATGGTGCCTGTGTTCACAGGGTGGCCACTCCTAGGCCACAAGGGAGATGCTCTTCAGTCTTCTGTGCAGCAGAATGTCGAAGTCCAGTCGTCTTCTTAGTTTCAAGTTGATTCAGGATGATCTGAAGTCTCAGGACACAGCTCCCACTCTTATTCGAATCTGGGGGGCCGGATCACCTACTAGGTCGCTCCTCTGGGTGGAACCAGGAAGGGGGGTGGTTACACCCCCTTTCCTTTGTCCAGTTTCGCGCCAGGACTGGGGCTGGAAGGCCCCAGCACCGGTTTGAACTGGCCTATGCACAGGGACACCTTGTGTGCCCAGCAATGTCTGATTCTATTCAGCCCTGTCCTACCCAATACACAAAATCCTGTCTGGGGTGGTGCTAGCACCTCCCAAGGCAGGAAACCCTTTGTCCAAGCTGCCCTCGCTGGAAGTACTCCCAGCAACAGGAGGTCAGACTTGTGTCTGCGGTGGCAGCATCCATCTTGTGATGCTGAGGCTCTGTTTAACTTTAACCGGGGTTCAGGTTAGGTACATGTCGTGTCCCTCTAGAAGGGTGGAATGCTACCCCCGTCGCCAGCACTGGCGAGGGGGTAGTATTCCAATTCGTATGACACCTTACTCGACATGTTTTGATAAAGCCAAACCCAAGATAGCATTTAACCGCGAGGATTATAATGCACTTAAGAGTATATGGTATGGCAGTATCATGAAACAGCTAAAGGACATGGTTCCGAAAGCTGCAGACAGGCTCAGCTCATGCCAGAGCACTATCTCACATATTTCCAAGCACTCTGCCTCCAGGATTGATGAGGCCTTCCATAGGAGTGACTGATAGGAACATATGTGTCCATTTTAGGTCAGGTATAGGCATACTACACCTAAGTAAAGGGTGGGTACACCGACTTACCCCAGCTGAGTGATCAGCCAGTTGTGTCAAATATGGAGGCCAGGCCAGGGGTGGCACAATACATGCTGCAGCCCCTGGTAGGCCTTGGAAGCACCTATGCCCTGGGTACCTGGGTACACTGTTACAGGGGGCCAATAAGGTGAACCAGTTCCAATTGTATATGTACCTAAGGTACATGGAGTCCATTTTAAGGAGAGAGCAATTAGCCTGGGGCCCTGAATAGCAGGATCCCAGGCCAACTATGTCAAAAACCAGCTAAATACCAGGCAAAAAGTTTGGGGGTAACCATAGTCAGATATCCACCTTCCTACATAACCCCCCCAAACGAAGGGAGATAAGGCTATCCTTGACCAGGTAAGCCTATATTGCCTAAGTGGCCATATAAGGAAGTACCAGCTCTGGCTTGGTTACCCCCTGTCTCATGGTCCACTAAGCAATCCCTCACCCTAAGGGTATCTGAGGGTCTCCACCATAGGGAATCTCTACCTGTGGTGTGTCTTTGCAAAGTTAAAGGCTGGTGTTGGGATGGAGTACCGAAGTGAGATTCCTCTGTAGGGCTCGGCTTCCTCCAATCACTCTCCACCATGTGTGCCTTTCTTTCTTTGACTGAGTTGCACTGTGCTCTCAGGGTCAACCTCTGGCTACCTAAAGCTGGAGGCTGGGTCCCTCTTGTTGGTTTACTGGAGGGACAGTTCAGGTTTGGGCCCTTGGGGTCCAAGGTTTGGCTGTGCCCAACAGAATCCATCTGTGGGAGGTCCCTAACTACTTTTAAGGGGGCTCCCTCAGGAGTTTTTAAAGTTTTCACCTCACTAGGGCTACTAGTTTCGGTGCCCCTAATCTGTTGATGGGGGTGCTTTATTTGACAGGGGGCCCTTTGGGGCTCACTGTCCTTCTTGTCCTCTGCAGCCCTGGGCTGACTAAGGCAAGGTAGAGAGGGGCAGGTTACCTGCTCTAGACTGGGTCCCACCTGAGAAGGGTCCACGGTCATCAGAGGCTCTGTCAGGCCAGGCCTAACAACCTCTGGGACAGTTCCTTCATCAGGGGTAAGATCAGTTCCACGAGGAGGCTGATCCTTTCCTAAAGTCTGGTGGAAGGGAGGTTTCTCTTCCTCCTCAATGCTCTCTGTTTGTGTGGAGTGATCCATCTTTTCAGGCTTCACAACACATGTATCAGTTTGAGTTTGGGCTGTGGCCATCACAGCCCCACCAACCTTTTCAGGAGGAGACTCAGTTTGGGTATGGGCTGTTACCATCACAGCCCTGCTAATCTTTTCAGGAGGGAAGTTAGCTAAAGATGGGGCTGAGGTTTGCTCAGCCCTACCAACCTTTTCAGGAAGGACATCTTGGATTGGGGCTGTAGCCATCACGGCCCCACTAACCTTTCCATGGAGATTTACCATTTTAGAATGGGTTTCTTGTTCCACCTCAGCCCAGGCTGAGATTTCTAAATCATTCCCCAGTAGACAATCTACAGGCAAGTTTGATGACACTGCCACTCTCTTTGGGCCAGTGACACCTCCCCAGCTAAGATTTACTACTGCCATGGGGTGATTGGTTTCTATTCCATCAATGTTTGTCACCTGATATGTGGCATCAGGTAAAAGTTGCCTTGAGGGGACTAGACATTCAGCCAACATGGTGATGCTGGCCCCTGTGTCTCTAAAGGCCTCAACTTTCAAGCCATTAATGAGGGGCTCCTGTCTATACTTGCTCAAAGTGTTTGGGCAAGCAGTGAAATTGGCAAACCCCATGCCAGTCTCATAGACAAGAGTATCTGAGGTAGGGGACCTGGTTAGGCCAGAGTCCACCTGTCCTCCAAAAGTAAACCCACCCAGATTCCTGGGTGTGCTCCCACTTCCTGGGGGATTACTGCTGACAGTAACAGGAGGTGTTGGAGCTGGCTTTGGAGGTATATTCTCTTTATTGCCATACTTGGGACAACAGCTGTCTGTTTTGTAATGCCCAACCTGTTTACAGGCATGACAATAAGGCTTTTTCTGGGTTTAAGAAGTGTCTTGGGACCCACCCCCATCCTTGGAGTTTTGGGGCCCTGGGGAAGTCTTTTCCTTACTTTTATCCCCACCCTTCTCTTGAGGCTTGGTAGTCTCTTTCTTTTGGTCACCACCCTGGTTCTTAGGCCTGATCCTGGTTCTGACCCATTTGTCTGCCCTCCTACCCAATTCTTGTGGGGAGGTCAGATCAGAGTCAACCAGGTGCTGATGTAGAAGCTGATTTTGACAATTACTTAAGATTTGCTCTCTCATAATTAAATTATACAATCCTGTATAGTCAGTAACCTTACTTCCCAGCAACCAGCCCTCCAGAGCCTTAGTGGCACATTCAACAAATTCGGACCAGTCCTGAGTCTGTGTCTTCTGGGTATCTCTGAACATTAACCTGTACTGTTCAGTGGTTAAGCCTAACCCATCAATCAGAGCACTCTTCAGGACCAGGTAGTTTCTAGAATCCCCATCACTAACTGTGAGGAGTCTGTCTCGGCCTCTACCTTCAAAGGAGAGCCACAAGATTGCTGCCCACTGCTCCTGAGGGACCTGCTGTACTTTGCAAGCTCTCTCAAGTGCAGTCATCCACTTGTGGATATCATCCCCAACTTTGTAGGGGGGCACAATCTTACTCAGGTTTCTATTGTCATAGGACCTGTCTTTATCCTTAGGGATAGTGCTGCCACCAGTGGATCCTAATCCACTCTCTCTAGGCTGTCTTGCTCTAGCAAGTTTCTCTTTGGCCAGGGCAACTTCTAATTCTTGCTTCTGGATCCTAAGTTCAGCCTCTCTCATTTTGGCCTCATGTTCCCTTCTCTGAGGGCTAGTCAACTCCCTTCTGGAGTTGCCATGAGAACCTCTAGAAACATGGGAAGTATTGGATTCACCTGAGTGATTCCTCCTCCTCCTATGCTCCTGGTTAAGTCCATTTGGGGGTCTGAATGGGTTGGACCCACCTTCAGCCCCAAATAAGCTTAAGTTAGCCTGGTTAAGCCTGCTGACTAACACCTGGCTATTTCTACCATCGTCAGAGTCACTTTCTTCCTCCTCCTCCTCTTCCTCTTCCTCAGGCTGAGTATTCCCAGGGGTCTGGTCTTCCTCATCTATCTGGATGACAGGGGCAGGGGCATCAGGGTTATCATCTTCAGAAGGAGAAACTTCCTCACCAGTCCCTGAGGGGCCTGGTTTGGAGTTCTTTAGAGCTTCAGACTGGTCTAACAGCTCTCTGAGGTGTCCTGCTGTAGGAGTAGGACCTGTTTTGATTCCTCTCATGGAACACAGCTGCCTCAGTTCCTTAAATGGAAAGATAGCAAATTTGGATGGTGCCCTTGGAGGGTCACTCTCAACAGAGTTGGGTCCAGTGGATCCCTCTGCTCCAGACATTGCTCTAGTGTGGTGGATGTGTTACAATCTACCTACACTTGTGTTGTCCTACTAAACCTATCTAGTAGTTGTAGTCAGGGTGTGCTACTCCCTATCCTCTACAACAACTAAGTTCAGTAGAACTTAAGTATATCTAGTCTTGTTTTAGTGTACCTATCAGGTACCTGTATGATCTTTCAAATGATATTTTTAAAGATTGTAATGGTAAAACAACAGCAAGCTCAAATCCCAATCCGCTGCTCACCAATGTGAGAAGTTGGCCTGGTATATGCTGCTCACTAGTTCTAGTGATCACCTTGTACCATGCCAAGCAACCCTTATGGTGCAGGTTGTAAAGTCAACCTTATAGACAAGCTATCCTAGGGGTAGCATGGACTAAGCAGTCTTAGGCTAAACTCTGTAAAGGCATGTGAAGCAAGCTGTTTTACCATACACAATCCCCTTGAATACCAAATGAAAGGACACCACACAGATATATATTGAAAATATATATAGATTTATTTCTACAAATAACCCTGATACTCTTTATGAGCACAGAAGCAAATGCGTTAAAACAAAACACAGTTTAAATATACAAAAGTTGCACGAGTATGGATGAGCCCTAGGGGCCACTTAAACCATATACAAAAATAGTGGTATAAGAACCACTATGAGGAAAGTGAAGAGGCCTAGGGCCTGGGGAATCGCTGGAGCTGTTCGGGACTAGCAGTGAAGAAGTCGGGAAAGGCCCGCGGGACTCGGGTGCAGTGCGGAAAGCGCACGCAATACCAATCCAATGTCAATGGTGCGTAAAAGTTACAAAGTTAGTTATTAAGGAACCTTCCGAGTGACCTAGAAGGATGAAACTTTAGACACAGACACTAGAGGTGTGTACCAGTGTGGGAACACCGGCGTTGCTGAGTTACCTCACCCACAGGAAGCGGGTGCACAGGGTCGAAGCAGTGTCGGGTTTCGTCACGCAGGTCGATGGTGCTTGGAGCTGAAGATGCTGCAGGCGGCTCGAGGTGAAGAGTTCCGGTGGATCCAAGGGTGGATCTGAAGAGGTGAAGACCTGAAAGCAGAGGGGACAATGTTCAAAGTCACTAGCCAGTGACTACCGTGGCACCAGGAAGGAACCAGGCGATGTCGGGTGCAAACAGGTGATGTCGTGAAGATTGTCTCTGCAGCGACGTGGACACGAAGAGGTCAAGGACGTCCAGGAGTTGGTCACGAGCTGTCCCACGTAGGCTCTCGCTGATGGCGGTGTCGGCAACTTGATTGGAGCAAACAGGCCTTGGCTAAAGCAAGCCAAGCAGGAAGTGATTCAAGCTTCTCACTCGGACCAGCAAGGTCAGAGCGGGTGCTCCTTTTCAGGGGAGCAAGGGCCAGTCTGGAGCAACCAGACCAGCGGTGTAGTTCTTTGGTTTCGTCGCCAAGATGGCCGCTAGCCACGTGGCAAGTGGCCGGGATGGCGCGTCGAGTGGCACGGTGGAAAAGGGCCCCACGCAGATCGTGGAGATGCTGGGGGGCTGATCTTCGGTGCAAGGGCTGCTCGAGGTTGGGGCTTCTCAAACCCCAAAGCACAGCGTGGAGGGTGCCTCGGGTGCTGCGCAGTCAGCTTCTCGGGGGTCTTTCAAGAGGTCCGGTCCCACGTCTTTCGGTGCCTCCACGGGTCCCTTCTTCGTAGGGACTGTGGATCGGGCTGTGAAAAGTCTGGGAGTCTGGGTCTTGTCAGGCTCTGGGCTCGGGCTCCGGCGGGAGGCGGCGGCAAAGCAGACGTCGAGTTGCTGGATGGTGCCTGTGTTCAGAGGGTGGCCACTCCTAGGCCACAAGGGAGATGCTCTTCAGTCTTCTGTGCAGCAGAATGTCGAAGTCCAGTCGTCTTCTTAGTTTCAAGTTGATTCAGGATGATCTGAAGTCTCAGGACACAGCTCCCACTCTTATTCGAATCTGGGGGGCCGGATCACCTACTAGGTCCCTCCTCTGGGTGGAACCAGGAAGGGGGGTGGTTACACCCCCTTTCCTTTGTCCAGTTTCGCGCCAGGACTGGGGCTGGAAGGCCCCAGCACCGGTTTGAACTGGCCTATGCACAGGGACACCTTGTGTGCCCCAGGCATGTCTGATTCTATTCAGCCCTGTCCTACCCAATACACAAAATCCTGTCTGGGGTGGTGCTAGCACCTCCCAAGGCAGGAAACCCTTTGTCCAAGCTGCCCTCGCTGGAAGGACTCCCAGCAACAGGAGGTCAGACTTGTGTCTGCGGTGGCAGCATCCATCTTGTGATGCTGAGGCTCTGTTTAACTTTAACCGGGGTTCAGGTTAGGTACATGTTGTGTCCCTCTAGAAGGGTGGAATGCTACCCCCGTCGCCAGAACTGGCGAGGGGGTAGTATTCCAATTCGTATGACACCTTACTCGACATGTTTTGATAAAGCCAAACCCAAGATAGCATTTAACCGCGAGGATTATAATGCACTTAAGAGTATATGGTATGGCAGTATCATGAAACAGCTAAAGGACATGGTTCCGAAAGCTGCAGACAGGCTCAGCTCATGCCAGAGCACTATCTCACATATTTCCAAGCACTCTGCCTCCAGGATTGATGAGGCCTTCCATAGGAGTGACTGATAGGAACATATGTGTCCATTTTAGGTTAGGTATAGGCATACTACACCTAAGTAAAGGGTGGTTACACCGACTTACCCCAGCTGAGTGATCAGCCAGTTGTGTCAAATATGGAGGCCAGGCCAGGGGTGGCACAATACATGCTGCAGCCCCTGGTAGGCCTTGGAAGCACCTATGCCCTGGGTACCTGGGTACACTGTTACAGGGGCCAATAAGGTGAACCAGTTCCAATTGTGTATGTACCTAAGGTACATGGAGTCCATTTTAAGGAGAAAGCAATTAGCCTGGGGCCCTGAATAGCAGGATCCCAGGCCAACTATGTCAAAAACCAGCTAAACACCAGGCAAAAAGTTTGGGGGTAACCATATTCAGATATCCACCTTCCTACACTCGCCTCAACACACATTATGTAAAAGTTGTTATTTGTTATTTTGTCCATAAAGGCTACATTGTTATCAAAGAGTTAATAAACAATGTCAGCTCAGCTGGAGCGTCGACATGGAAGCATGGACATGGTTGTTATAAATACACACATACTTCCGTACTCAGATTAGAGGAGCATTCTGCTGTTGATACGAGGTTGCAGCTGTGTTGATGTTTCAGCTCAGCTGGTTCCTGTTGCCTCCCTCTGCGAGGAGAGATGTCCAACTTGTGACCAAGATAATAATGGGGAGTTAGATCATCCAATAGGGGATTTTTGGCAGAACACCCACCCTAGACACCCAGGTTAGGGAAGGCATAGTAGAAGTACACTGTAAACAGTACTTACATGCCAGTATGTACACATTGTTGAAGCACGATGATAGAATTGTTCATTCTGTTTACCGTCCTTATCTAGCTAATCAATTTTTCTGCTTCTGTCCATTAATCATTGCAGTGCATATATTTTATACAAGAATCACATTGGTTCAATAAATATTGAAAATGCCTCTTTGGGAGGCGGAGCTACGACAGCAAGCAAGATGGCCGCATAGTCTCCCGGCTCCGCTGACCTCCGTCTTGCGCTCCAAGATCCTGTCACTTATCCTGATTTCCTGCCCCGGATCTGTGTGTGTGAACTAATCCGCACTCCGATGGTGTGATCCCGGGGTTTTTCTGACATTGTGGTGCTGAGTATCGTCGAGGACCGATTTGTGGCCTAACCCAGTCTGGAAGCCTGGGTCTCGAGTGCTGGCTTAGCCGGGTCTGAGTTGAACAACAGCGGACTGTTGAGGGTGGCAGGGTCCGGTCTCTGGAACTTTCGGAACTTTTTGGATTGCTTTGCTATCATCTGCAGCCTGGTGTTGTGTTGGTGGTGAGGAGACGAGTGACGCACGGTGCGGTGTCGCGGGGGTCCCTGACCAGGAGGCCCGGCACTTGCATCGCCGGCGCACCTTGGGTTGGAGTCTCGTCGTGTACTAATGCGTACTGACGGTTGGTCCCTCACCGTACAGTCCTGCTCCTGCTGATCTCACCCCGGAGAAGGCCCCTCTCCGTGGGGACCATTATGCCTGAGGAAATATGGAACCAGGCGGAGCAGGCCCAAAGGGGCCCGTCATTGCGGGAGGTGCTGGCGGCCCTAGAGGCACTTCAGGCGACTGTGGCAGCTCAGACCTGCGGCCTGTTGTCGGCGGCAGATGGACTTAAAAGTCTGAGACCGAATCCTGACTCGATGCCCGAGACCCGGCAGCCAGCTTGCCTCTTGACCGACGCCCCAGTGGCGCAATTAGACCCAGTGCTGGAATCTGTGCCTGCCCCTACAGAAGTGGATCTCCTTGAATGGGCTGTGATCGGTGACTTAACTAATTTTTGGGAATCCCCGGTTTTGCAGCTGTCGGAACATTCAACTGCTGTCCCTATCCTGGAACCTTTTAATTGGTACTGTGCACTGTTTTGGATTGTGTCGAACCCCCTCCCCAGTCGGTATATCAAGATGGCGGATCTGATATGGCCTGGCTTCGGAGACGGGGAGGGACATCGTCGGTACCGGCTGCTTACTTTGGGATCTACTGTTCTTCTTCCATCTACTGAACTATGTTCCGACCACTTCTATGTATCTTTTGACATTTTGATGATGGGGCTTATTCGTCTGAGGGACTCGGCGAATTCGATCGACGGGGCCAAGGCTGAGACTGTTGTTTGGGTTGTTCATTGTGGTCTTATCGGTAACGGGACTGCTTCATTAGCTTAACGGAGTCCGGGGCAGGGCTGGTGGTTCCCCCCGGGATGTTTTCTCAGTTTGGACTATTCAGATGTGACAGTTTCGGGGGGACCCCTTTGTTGGGCGGGGGGGGAGAGACCGGGAGCACGTAGAAGATAGCCCTCCTCCATTTCCCCTCTTTGGTTGGGGTTTAATTTCTTTCTGTCTTTCTCTGGGTCTTTCTATATTTCGGGTCTCAGTTCTTGGGCGACAGGCACGCTGCTGGGGGGTAGGCCATAGTCATCTGCAGGGGTGCAGGGTGGGGGGTTGGGGGATGGGTGTTTTGTTTTCGTTTTATTTCTATGGCCTTTTTTCTTCTCATCTTTCTTTGCCCTTTTCTTTTCTTATTTATTTATTTATTTATTTTTGGCAATTTTTAGAGCGCTGCAAATACCCGTGGGTGTCTCGGCGCTAACAGCTAAAAGACACTAACCAGATAGTAAACAGAGAAACAGTGACTAAAATGATCCACAAGAGTGTCATTGAGAAAACAGCCATGTCTTTAGCTGCTTTCTAAAGACAATCAAAGATGGACTGGTCTTTATATTGAGCGGAAGAGAGTTCCACAATTTCGCCGCTGCTATGATGAAACGTCTGTCTCCCCAGGTCACTTTCCTTGTTCTGGGAATCTGAAGCATGTGAGCCGTGTTGGAACGCAACGTTCTAGGGGTTGGCAGAGGTTTAAAAGAACTTCTCAGAAATCTAGGTCCCATGTTATTTATTGCCTTGTAGACAATACAAAGGGTCTTGAACTTCGTGCGACTTCTGGCTGGAAGCCAGTGCAGTTGGTCAAGATGTCTAGAGACAGAGCTGTATTTGGGAATACCTAGTAGGACTCTAGCAGAGGCGTTTTGTATTAGTTGCAATTTGGAGATAACCTTTTTTTGAGCATTGAGGAAAAGGGAGTTGCAGTAATCGATGCGAGAAAACACCAGTGTGGATATGAGTGTTTTTCCCATAGCTGTGGGAAGATACGGTAGTAGTTTCTTTATCTTCCTTAGGATGTTAAAGGAGGATGACACTACCGAATTCGCATGATGATGGAAAAGGAGCTTGTTGTCGAATATCACTCCCAGATTTCTAACTTTACTGACAGGTTGTGGTGGGGATCCTAATTCCTCTGGCCACCACGAAGGGGACCACTCAGGTTGAATGTTTCCAAAGAGCATAACTTCTGTCTTAGCAGAGTTAAGTTTTAAGCAGTTGGAGGCCATCCAACTGCTAATGGCCCTCATACCATTCTTGAAGTTTGCTGCGACCGTAGGTCCATCTTTGTGAATAGACAGCACCAGCTGAGTATCATCAGCGTAAGTTGTCAAGTTGATGTTATGCTCCTTTATAACCCTCGCTAAGTCCGAAACATAGATATTAAAAAGGGTCGGACTTAGCGAGGAACCCTGAGGGACTCCACAGGGAAGACTGAATGTGGGTGATGTGAAAGTACCCAGCTTGACCGCTTGGCTACGATCCGCCAAGAATGATGCAATGAGGTCCCTAGCTTTATGTTTAATGCCGATGGCCTCGACACGGCCGACCAAAGTTACGTGATCGACCGTGTCGAAAGCCGCCGACAGGTCCAACAGTATCAGGACAGCTTGTCCACCCTTATCCATTGTGGCCCTGATTTCGTCTGCCGCCTTGATCAGGGCAGTCTCTGTACCGTGACCTTGCCGGAAACCAAACTGGGTTTCATCTAGCAAGTCGTTGGTATGAATGTAGTCAGAAAGTTGTTTGTTCATGACCGATTCAAAAATCTTGGCAGGAAACGGCAGAGATGCAATGGGACGATAGCTGGAGGGTAGTGTAGGATCTAGGGAAGGTTTTTTAAGAAGCGGCCTAATAATGGTGTTTTTCCAAATGGTAGGGTAAGAACCAGTGGCAAACATACTGTTACAGATTCGTGCCAATGGCATTGAAATAATGTCTGGGATTTTATTGAGTATGGATGGGTGACAGGGATCCAAAGGGGAACCAGATTTGATTGACTGAGTTAATTTGTAAATGTCATGTGGGTTCGTGCTGGTGAATTCAGTAAATTCAGTGGAAGCTGTCAGAGTCTCATGTAGCTCGGGGTCAGAGGTATCAGAGGTTAACACTTTGGGGCTGAAGTCCCTAAATATAGATGTGACCTTTTCAGAGAAAAAGTCAGCCAGTGTGTTACAGAGATTTTGGGACGTTTCCGTCCGAGGATTAGAAGGTTCAGCAAGATGGTTGACAACTTCAAACAGTTTCTTCATGTTGCATTGGGCTTGGTTTATTTGGGCAGTATAATAGATGTTTTTCTCAGATATTATATTCTGCTTATAGCTGAGAAGTGCAGCTTTATAGGCACTCTTATCTGCTGAGTTGTAGTTTTTACGCCAATGTCGTTCCTTGTTACGACAGTATTGGCGTTGGAGTCTGAGGTTTTCGGTAAACCATGGGGCCGAAGGGGTCTTCCTGTTACATTTTCGTGTTTTGAGGGGAGCCAAGGTGAGAAAAGCTTTTTCCAGAATAGAGGTGTAAGTAACTGCTACATTATTTGGGTCATGTGTAGTGTCTATACTAGCAAAGTCGTCAGTGAGGATCTGAGCAAGTTGATTAAAATCAAGGTTTTTCCAATCTCTGTAGGTGAAGTCAGATTTTAGAGACGTGGTGTAAGGAGCTGTAATTTTTATTCGTATATCAAATAAAATGGCAAAGTGGTCTGACCAAGTTAAAGGAAATATAGCGTTTTTGATAATATGAGGGTCATTAGTGAATATACCGTCAAGTGTATGGCCAGCTTCGTGGGTTGGCTCTGTGATCACTTGTTCAAGACCTACAGCAAGCAGATCGTTAATAAGCTGGTCAGTATCTTTGTCTGACCGAGAATCAAGATGAAAATTAAAATCTCCCAGGAGAGTGAAGTGTTTGTGATCTGCAGATAGCTCGCTCAGTTGATTAAGTTGAGAGAGAAAGATAGAGCGGGAACCTGGAGGTCGGTAAAGAAGGCTACCTGTGAACGTTTGGTTGTTGGTGAGGGTAATTGTAAAAGCCAATGCCTCGCAACTTGAATGTTTAAGGTCGATGGTTTTCACGCGGAGGCAGTTACGGTATATTATTGCAATCCCCCCACCTTTATGGGCAGAAACGCGATCCTGCCTATGAACACAGTAGTCCTCTGGCATCGCAGCCCTAAAGTCAGGCCCAGATGCATTGTCTCCCCAAGTCTCAGTAAGAAATAGGAGATCAATAGCATAATTATTGAGCAACTCCAGAATGTCAATTTTATGACAAGGGAGCGAGCGGGCGTTAACAAGTGCAGCGTGTATAAGTTTCTGGGAGTTGGGTGAAGTGTGGGTTTGGGTAACCGTGCTCTTGTTAGTGCACAATGTACATAGGAAAGGACCTCCAATAGGACCTTCCTTTCCGGGTCAGTGTAATGGGTTCAATTTTATGGCCATCTCTGCTGTTTCATATGTGCCTCAATTCTCGCGATGTTTCAGTGCTACTGGGCGGGCACTCAGCTGGCGTGAACTGTATTTGTACGCTCGCTTACCATTAATAATATGTTTTAACACCGCTGACTTACATGAAGATGATTTAACTGTGGACATATGCTATTTCGCCCCCGCCCCCATTTTTTCGCAACTTGAGATATTGTATGGCACCTGATCCTTCTATTTTACATTATAAACTGGAACCTTTTTATCCTGTTACCAACTTGATATGTTTACAACCAGTACGTATATTGGACATGGCGAATCTGCTCCCCGGGATGCTGAGTCTGGGTTTTGATTGTTTTATTGTGTTGCAACTGCTTAGCGGCCGGCCCTGGGGGTTGTAGGCCCATGTTTGTACTTGGTTGAAATGTCAAATAAAGGTTTTCCGGGGAAAAAAAAAATGCCTCTTTGTGTATTTCTGATATGTCTCTCTGAGAGGACACGAGTGATTGAACAATAAGGTTCTAGATTTGTTACCACGATTCCTGGGGTGATCAGGGTTGTCATGTTCTGATGTTGCCCAAACAATTTGTTGCCTCACTAGGTTAAGAGGTACTTCTACTAGCACTGTGAGCTAGCTGGTCTATAAGCCAACATATCCTGTGCGAATGCATAGAATCAGACTAGCACCAATCGCAATATTTATGTTGGGCAACAAACAAACAGTTCCTATTGAAAAGTGGAAACTGTACGACATGTGACCACAGTCAACGGTTCTGCTCTTTTTTTGCTTCTCTTCAGCGCAGTGCACTAGATGCTATTATGGGCATACAGGGGGACCCAAACCAGCACTCGGGAAGGTTCCTGAATCAGGGATACCCCTCGGCAGGCAGACTCCATAGTATGGTAGACCCAGAGCTCTCGCCAGAGGTAGATGCAGAGTTCCAGAGGATGCTCCCTCACCTCTCGGCTACTGGCTGTCAGCAATATTTATTTATTTATTTATTTAGCGATTTATAGAGCGCCTGGTGACCCGGAGGCATCCCCGCGCTGTAGCATTTGTGGAGGCCAGAGGGGAGAGGGGACTTTATTTTGGGAACAGCAGCGTTTTCAATTTTTTCCGGAAAAGGAGATGGCTGGGTTCCTGCCTCAGGGGGCGAGGAAGTGAGTTCCATCCTGAGGATGCTTTTACAGAAAAGCGTCTACCGCCGGTGCGTGCCTTCCTGTATCTGGGGACGTTGGCCAGACGCTCATTGTTCGAGCGTAGGGATCTGGGGGCCTTGTAGGGGGTAACCAGGTCTCTCAGGATAGCAGGGCCGAGACCGTTGATAAGTTTGTGTGCGGTGCACAGGGCCTTGAATTCTACCCTTTGTCGTATTGGAAGCCAGTGGAGGGCCTTGATCGCTGGTCTGGCTGAGACTCTGGAAGGGAGATTCATAAGGAGCCGGGCAGCTGCGTTTTGCGTACGCTGAAGTTTAGCCATAGTGGCTTCAGGAGCTCCTAGATAGACCGTGTTACTGTAGTCTAGCCGCGCAAGGATCAGGCCTTGGACCAAGAGTTTCCTAGATAGGGGCGGAAGTAGTGGGAGGATCCTGCGGATGGAGCGCATGAGACCAAAACAGGTGCCTGCTGTTTTGGTTGCTTAGGTTTTCAGAGACAGCTCGGGTTCCAGCCAGACTCCTAGGGTCTTAATTACTTGTTTCGGGGTGGGTACTTCCCCGAAGACGTCTGGCCAGACCGAAGAGGGGATGGTGGTCCATTGCTTGCCCAAAAGCATGACTTCTGTCTTTGATCCGTTTAGCTTGCACAATACCATCTCTAATGATGATTCTCAGTTCTTTTAATGGATGATGAGCTTATTCTTTCAATATGTCAATAGGCAAGCAATGGCGAGCATGTCTCAGAGGCAAAATTGTTCTTTGGTCTTCAGCATGAAATGCAGCCTTCAAAAAAATGCAGAACTATGCCACATTGGCATACCACATGACATACTTAGACCTGGAGCTATTCCCCAAAATTGAAGTGAACCCCAGCCAAAGGAAGCAGTGTGCCATTCTTGTACAACAACGTCAAAGCAAAGATTCAGCTGGACATGTGATATTACATTTGAGCAGAAGCCTTGCGGTGACAGAATGCAACTACTTTCTATCACACATGAAAGCTTCACTGTAGCATTGCCCTAGTAACTTCACCTCATGCTCCTGTAAGGCAAACCAGGTGTCATTGTATATGATGAAAAGATTCTATTTACAACCTATAGTGATCCTAAGCCAAAAGCCAAGATCTCACCCCCTATTGACTGATTATCTCTCCGATTAGGACGGATATTTGATGTTTTCACACGTGCTTTTACAATGCATGCATTTACAACGCGGGCATCACAACATACGCGTTGTTACCACGTGTTCCATTACAACGCAAGTCGTTACAACGACTTACCTTAGGGAAGCTCTTGACTTTGGAATAGTATATTTTACTATTCCAACTCCAGTCTGTGCAACAGTAGAGAAGGTGTTGAATTTAACCTCCAACAATGTGTTCCCTAAAGAAAGTTGTTGTAACGACTTGCGTTGTAATGGAACGTATGGTAATGACGCGTTTGTTGTAGTTCCTGCGTTGTAATGGCACTGCGTAGTTGTATCTGGGTTGTAAACACTGTTTCCCATTAGGACTATCGCATATTGCACAAACCAGGAAATGTGAACAAGTTTCTTGGTTACATGGCACATAACCCTTATTCAGGCAGCGCCTCTTACATTTGCAGTTGAGGGACACTTCCGCTTCCTGGTACAATGATCTTCTGCATGTCAAATTAGACCAGGTTACTACGGCTACTGCACGAGGCCTCACATTGGAGGCGTTATGCCAGGTTGCCACCCAACAACAGTGACGTAATGTAGGAAAGGCTGAAAGCAGCATTCCTAAGGGACTCGGGACATTTGAATGCAGCATCATTGCACAGCTGCCTGAGTCTAAAAGTGATCTGTGCTCGTCTTCACATTCACCGTGGATGCTGCGCCTGGTGACCTGCTGTCTGACGTCATTTCCTAGCATTCATGGCACGTGGGTTTCCCAACTGCTCACCATCCCTTTCAACTGAACGGCAGCACGAATGTTTAATTAAAGTGGCTCATGCACTTTATGATACTCAGTGTGTAATCTGTAATTAAACGCCTTAGTTCGGATGGACGGCTGTTCAGCTATTCCTCTGTAAAGTGTTTCTTTCCATTGTAAACTTTACTGCGATTCACAGAGATGTATACAGGTGCCAGGAGCGCTTCGGTAAAATGGGAGTGGATGGCTCGTGGTGTTTGCCACGTAGGTGATCCTGCAGCCCCCCACCCTCCCCCCCCCCCCCACCCCCTTAGGTCAGAGGAGGCTATGCTCTCCCCTTCCCTGGCTGAGGACCATCCACTATAGTTAAAGACCGCTGCATGGCTTCTTGTCTTACATACATGTGCTGTCTGTGCCACCTCAAAATATATGTCATTTAATGTCCCTTGACGCAGTATCTTTCCTAAAAGCTTCATCTTCCAGATCCCTTCCACAGTGGAGCCTATCCACAGTCCAGTCCAGGGATCATTCTGACAAAGAATGCCTGTGGAACTATTATACCCATGTATACCTGTAGTTTACAACATACGTCATGTGCCCTATATGTTTTTCGCACAGATGGGGTGATACCCGGGGACATGTACAACACGCGCTCTCCCAGGCACCATTGCCATATTCCTTTTTCTCCATTTTACTTTTGTCAAAAGTTAGATAAAGCGTGATTGCACCTGAGCTATTTTAGTGTGCTTTACAAAAGAACTAGTTTATACAAGCACATTGGATTAGCATTCAGAAAGACATCTGGAATAGAGAGCAATGTGACCTTTTTGGGAGAGTGTGTGTGACAGTAGGTAAAGGGACAGAACAAATGTTTTACATCAGAGCAAGCGGTCGGGTAACCATTCACAAGGGATGACTATTAAAAACAGCTGGCCTAGACCCATCTTGAACAAATTAATTCTTAAACCAATGCTGAAGGACAAATGGGTGGATTTGGTCCTCAACAGAATAGGGAAAAGGTTCCAGATACTGGCTCCTGCACCCATGAAGGACAGTTCTAGGCTTGGGACATTCTAACTTACAGGTGTCTCAAGCTGGAATGGGCCCTTGCTAAATCTTGACACACACTTTCCTCATAATGCTCTATATAGTATTGCCTTCATTCTCTCTGTACTGACTATGTTAAACATTTTTCTAATAAAATCGTTTGAAATTAAATGTATCAAGATAATGTCCCACGTGTCACTGCCTATCCACGTCATGTGTAATAAACATTCCTAACTGATAGGATTCAGGACTCACACTGACATGAGGCTGGATGCGGTGAACACTCATAATGAATACTAGAACGCTAACTGCATGAATGCGCATACTCTCTTCCTGGTGTTAAGGTCACGTCTGGGTCCTTAGAAGGGGCAGGGCCCTATTTAAGGCCATTCAGGGCTCAAGGTCTTCCCCTGGCAACATGTTGCTAGCTGCATTAGCTCACTCCGGGACATATTTACAAGCCCCTATAGCCACAGGAATGTCACCTTTATCGATGTTGTGACCGCGATAAGGGGCTTTGCCATATTTAAAAGGTGGCATTAAGCCACTTAACATGCCTTAATGCTGCCTTGTAAATAAGGCACCCTTCCCTCTATACTTAGCATGAAAGGGGTGAGCAATGGGTGTTGCGTTGGGCGTTTACGCAGGTGTCCCTTCCTGCACATAAACAATCATTTAAAAAATGACGACTTGCATCTCCTATATGTGCTGCGCAATGCAGTTCACATAGAAGTTACAAATCCCCATACTGGCTTGTTTATGTGCAGGAAGGGACACCTTCCTACCCTTAAAAATTCATTCCCGCAACGCAGGCAATCATGCACTCTGGTGCATGGATACCTGTGTTGGCGCTAGGCAGTTGAATTCAGCGCCAACGTTAGGAAAAACGCAGGGATGCACAGTATTGTAACTACAGTGCATCTTTGAGTTTTCAGACTGGCGGAGCGCGGTGTTTGCTATTTTGGCTTCAGCTGTGCTCCTCCAATCTTTTGTAAATATGCCCATCCGTTTCCTTACCAGTTCAAACTTGTTTCTGTTCCTTGCTTTGTATTTTGTTCTTCCCTGCTTGGTAGACTTTTTCTTCTCCGTTACCTTCCCCTTTTGCTTTGTCTCCCTTTATTGGTGAATTTGCCTTTTGTGGTTTTGCTGTGCTTGCCCGTGTGTTTGCTGCGGTGTCCTTTGGCGTATAGCTGGATTCTTGGTCAGCCCAACACAACACACTACCGAAACCGGTAAGCTCTGTAAACGTATGTGTTTTGATAGCTCCTTCATGGCTAGTTACATGGTCGCCCACCCCTCTCTGTGTTACAGCCGGTACAGAGTTAACCTATCTCCTCAACGCGGAGGTAGGGTTGTGCCATACCTCCTCTTACACAATTCTATCTGGCAGCGAGATCAGTCTGGTGTTTCTCTCTCGCCCTTCCTCGGTCTATCCCCTGATTCCTTTCACAACTAGGATGTCCAACTGGATGCTTGTGATTGGCAGGGATTTCAGTTGGGCCTACCATCTTCGAATCTAACACTACAAAGAATATTGACTCGCAATGCTTCTTTGCATGAGCTAGGGAACAGATGGGCTGTGAGATGTTGTGATAGCTGCACTATGTGCGCCACTGTTCTGGTACCCCTAACACATGACATATATCAGCCATCCACCAAAACACATGGCCATGTGACTACTATACATAGATAACAGAGTCCATGCCAGGATATAAAGTTTCAATGTTTTAATAAAACAACAATCAGTCTGGGGAAAAGTTGGTGAGTACAAGAAGATGGGATAGGTGAAAAATGGCAGAGGGGCAAGAAAGTAAAGTAAGACATGCAGACAAACTAACAATAATTTCATCCTGACTCCAGGTATGGTAGTAATACTTGGAGGGAGGAGTAATTAAACCTTGACAAAATAAACAGTGTCCAAAAAAACACCTGAAGACATTCATTTTTACTGGAAGATTAAACAACAAGCATGAAGTCCAACACAACCCAAAGGAAATAAGTAATTCAGTACGAAAGAGAAGATATTGAAACCCAAACCAAAAAGAACAAAACAAACTCCTCCTCCTGGAAAATGGTGAGGACTGGGAGTACAGTAGCATTCTCTTCACCGCAAGTGACTGCACCTTGCATCCCTGCAGGGTCTGGTGCTGAGACACAAGTGGTGGAGACGGGCGAATGAATAGAGAGGGCTGTCAGTCAGGACAGGTTGAAGGGGTTGGGTAGCTTTGGCTGAGCACATAAAGGCTGTGGAGTAGGACAACAGGCATCTCACATGATGGTGGACAGCCTGCAATGACTGAAATGCTGCAAACACCTTCATAATTGCCTTAATGAGCTGTTCTAGTGCTCACGTGTGCTCTCAAAAGGGCTTCAAGCATGCCATATGTGCAGCCAACACAAGCCTAAGACCTCCCGGCAACCCCGTTGTGTGGGTGGCATTGAAAGGACTATGAACAACACACAATGATTTGGAAGTGCAGTGTTCATAAGAGACCTTTTGCTACAGATCTTCCCCATTGGGGTGAGAGGCAGTTCGAGAAGGAGCAGGGACAGGAGAGGTGGCTGCAAGGTGAGGTGATGTCAGGGACATCTTAAGGATTTTGGTGGCCCCATTCGGAACAGCTTTAAATTTATGATTCAATTTCAACTGCTTCATGCTATTTTTAGCCAGGTCACTGACAGCGCACAAGCACACTTAACCTAATTCTAAATGTGTGTTCATCTGATATTCAGAGATAGTAATGTGTGTTTTCATTCTTGTAAGAAAACAGCAGCTCACTAATATTACTGCAAATATTCTCTGTGACACCCTCCCATTTCTCATATGTGAGGTTCTGTTTTGATCTAAAAATAACTTTTTTAATGAATGTTGCATGAAAAGTAGACACAAAATGTCAGTCATAGACTCTCACACCTAAGCCACATTAAAATTCATTAAAGGCAGACGATATTCCAAACATTCTGTGTAAGAATTATTCAAGGTCATCGGGACAAGAATCTCTGCAGAACAGAGCTGGCTCTATCAGGGGTGCCCTGGGCCAGAGCCCACTTTGCCCATGGCTTAGAACATCTCTGGGCGATGTTGGCACATCAGCCATTGAATCCATGAAGGCATCAAGCTCCGGAGATTCTATCATATCACTTTCCTCCTAGATTGTGGTGACAACCACCTTTCTCTCTGTGCCCGGCAGGCTTTTGTTTATAGTCCTGTATATCCTTCAGGTAGACACAGGTTGGTCCTCATGTTCTTCCTCCTTTTCATCTTCCTCCTCCTCCGTGTTGGTTGCGATGTCTCACCTTGTAGCCATCTGTGCTTCGTGTGGTGCCTGCTGGCAGGCTGGCTCTGTTCCCCTAGCAGGCTGCTGTAGGACAATGGAGAAAAAACTCGGATGACATGTAAAGCAATACATGCTATCCATGGCAACATGCAACACTACCACAAAAAGTTAACAAGAAGTACACCACAGTAATTGAGCGAGTGCAGTTCAGAGTGCATGTGCAAGGTGGGAGACATGCTGCCATGTACCACGGTTCCTAGTCCAAGGACAATTATGTCTAACTTCTTGCGAAGCTAATGTTGACCTGAGCATGTCCCAGAGGGGTATACTGAGAAGGTGGTAGATCAGAAACATTGAAGAACCATTCCTCTTCTCCTCAGATCATTACCTGGTGTTTGATGTGTAAGTACTGTAAGAGAGGGTTTAATACACCATGAAATTACTCACACCACTATCCAGATAAGTTGCCATAATTGGGGGAATGCCATCAGCATGTAGTAAAACATGCAAAGAAACAACATCTGATTTTCTAAGATGTGTGACCTGTCATTGTGTTGTCATGCGTACTACATCTAGCATGCAACACAAATGAAAACAGTACCATGAATATCATGGTTGTGTCACATACTCAAGATTGCATCCCAACCAGGCTAGTCACATTGAATACAATGCCAACATATTCAGCTGAGCACATTACAGTACACCAGACCCCACCAAATATTGTTGATTTGATAGGTGCGGATCCTGTGCAACTTACACAGAATTAAGATGCAACTTCAGCCCCACTCCCCAGTGGTAACCCCTGGCTTTCATGTTTGCAAGATACTGGAGTACTGCAAGGCATGACAGAAAACAGACAACTGTGTTGTACGAACAAAGCCTTGCTACTGCTCATGCAGTTTTTAACACCTGTCTAGCCAGACCACTGCCAGCACCTCCCTCTGCAGTGGAGTTAGCCAGGGTTTCACCTTCAATTTCATTTGATGGGATCTTCCTAGGATATCTAGTGCCTTCATACATGACCAGCATCTCATGTCCTCCCAGATTTTTCTGACATCCCTGTCCTTTGTGGTGGCAATCCCCACTACAGAACATCTCCTGGTGCTGTCCTATCAGATTTGAAGTCTTCCTTTGAGGCCCAGGTACTGATATAAATGCCTGTAGGACTAAAGCGATACAAAAGGGGATGATGGACGGAGCGTTTGTACAAATCAAACACTCACCCCCAGTCAACTGATCTGGGTTTAATCCATCACCATTCTTTAGTTCACTCAGCCACCCCATTTCAGACATGGCTATATGCAAATCAGTCTGACCCTGTGCCTTCTGGGAACAGTCCAGCCTGAACTGCCAAGCCATGTCTTCCCTGGACCGGAAACAAGCATCCTGGGACCGGTTTCGGATTCATAATCCTCATCAGCCAGGCAATGCCAGAAACCGGTCCTCGGAAGCTCGTTTCCGGTCCAGGGAAGGCATGGCTTGGCAGTTCGGGCTGAACTGTTCCCATGAGGCACAGGGTCAGACTGATTTGCATATAGCCATGTCTGAACTGGGGTGGCAGAGTGGGCTAAAGAATGGTGATGGGTCAAACCCAGATCTTTTGACTGGGTGTGAGTGTTTGATTGGTTCAGATGCTCCGTCCATCACCACCCCCTTTTGTACCGCTGTAGGACTAAAGCAGCCTATTCCAATGATCGCCAATTCTTCCAATCTGAAGTAGGGGGCCTTCTCTGTTTCTTGTTGCGCAGTGATGAAGTCTCCATCTGTCTACAGGACAACAGGATGAATGTGGATGATGTTCACAGCCAGGTGGAATGCACTGGGATTTTGTACTTGTGTGTTGTTCATTTCTGGTTACAACTAGCTGACAATGTATTGTCATGGGTGTAACAACTAGCAGCATAGGATCCAGAAAAGGTTCAAAAAGGTATATCATTGAGTCAACAGAAAGGTCAGTGTTGGGATGTAAAAGTCCTTTGTATGGTGGTGGACGTATACCGCTGTCCTGGGTGCCCCAAATGTAATGATGTATGGATCCCTGATGCTGATTTTTGCTGCAATGAGCGAACACAGACCACGCATGTGCACCATGACATAGGCCTGTTTTACAAACTGCAGTCTTTTTGGACCAGGTGAGACCCAAAATCTCTATCTTCATAGTGGTGAAGGCTATTTCCTTTTTCCTGCAGTTAAGCAGCACGAGCATGGTGGTGGCACCTTACAATGAAGTAAATAGTAGGAGTGAACAGGCCCTTTTTAGAGTGTCACTTGCGTGAGCCTACAAGCTCACACATTTAAAGTTCTGCTGCTTTGTGCTTAACTTACCCTTGGCCTACATTGGTTTGGTGTGGAGTGCTGCACAGTGCATGTGTGTTATACATGTGCTGGGTGTATGTGTGCCTGTGAATAGGTACAGTGATAGTTCTATGCATGTATGTCCTATGCATGTGCCGGCTGTATGTGTGCCTGGGAATGGTCTATTACATGGAATATTCTGGGTTCCATTTTGGGAGACCCATGGCTAACTTGAGGGAAATGGGGAGGAAGAGGAATACCCCCATACATATGTTTGTATTGCTGCATTCCTGAGAGCTGGGTGGGATCAACACTGGAGGAAAGGAGAGCCGGGCTCTTCAGTACACTTCAAAGGCTGCTCTTTGATCAGAGAGAGGCCACTGGGAAGAGGCCTGAGCACATCTCAGGAAGCAGATGGGACTGATAAGGGTATCAATAGGAGTTGAGCTGGGGTAACCTTTTGATACACATATCACTGTGGCTAACATCCCTGAAGGGGTACATGGTTAAGTTGCTCAGATCCATAGTAGGTCTGGCCCCGGGACATCCTACCACCCCCCCCCCCCCCTCCCCCAGGGTTGGGTCCAGTTGCTATTGCTTGCACTGTGGCCCTCTGAATGGGGTTCTGACAGTAAGATTCAATCTTTTTTTCATTTTTGCATACTAAAACACCACACTCTAATCAACAGGTATTAGCTTGCTGTGCAGTCAACCAATCCAATACATAGCATCATTAGATAGAACCACGGTAAGTAACTGTAATGATTGACCATTTCTACGCATCTGAATAAATCAGATTTTCGATCCATGAATCAGGATTCATTGGTGATCATATAAGATTTCAAATGTTAAATGTGAGGTAAACCTATCTTATACAGCACTGATGTTGCTCAGGTTACAGAGACCTTACAGGTTCAGACAGCAGAGGGTACACTTTACCTCAAACTAGTGCCTCAGACAACAGTAGTGATCATCATTAAAATGTTAACTTCAAGTATATGTTCGAAAATAAAATGATTTTGTCCTCAAAAATTTGTGCATCCTTTTATAAAAAATATGCATGTTCTGATGCAAAATATCAGCAAGTGATTTTGGAAAAATAAAGTGATTTTTCCTAACCAAAAGCTTGTAATTTTCATAGTCCTGAACTACCTGCTTTTCATTTCCTTTAAATACACAGTTGGTGCCAAAACTTCATTTTGACATGTTCATAAAAAATTCATGTACAAGTGCAACACATGCATAGACTCTATTGCATGGCCATGCATTGCCACCTCATTGCATGGATAGCTACACTATGCCACAAATGTACAATCTTATGGTAGAGTCAGTTTTGTATCATTATCATGACATGGAGGCCCACTTTAGTTCAGGAATTGCCCATGCTACACCTTTAACAGCATTCACCATGCCAGGCCCAGTGTTTTATCAGAAGGGAAGCAATCTTGGTTTTGATGCCCACAATACTCTAGTACTTACCATACTGTTCAGGTGACAGTTTTTTTCCAGTAGTAGGCATCATAACATGGATGCCCACAAATTCTCAAGAAATTTCAGCTTTATATTTGATTGGCAATTTATCAGGAGGGGCAAAAGGGCACACCACAGTTTTTTAGGCGGGATAGACATGATAAAATGCAGGCCCACACACACCCTAAATCTCAGAAACTACAAATATTCTGCCCTTGCCATACTGTTATCAGTGGTCCCATGCTTATGTAATACAACACAACAAATAAATATAGACAAAATTGCTTCTATATTTTCAGAAGGACATGTCCAGCCGGACAGAGGTCTTCCAGGTTTACTTAATAAACACAATTCTTCAGAGAATAATTGTCAAGAATACCTTCCACAATGCCCCTGTGTGGTACACAAGCCTGTGCCCAGCACTAACGGGGTGAACACAGGTGAAAAAAATAGGAAAGGTTCAAGGCAAAACAAAGTTTTTCTGTTATCATATAAATTTGTACAGAAAATATCAAGCTGCACCATTACATAAAATCAAGCAATCGGATTTGTATCGGGTGCATAAGCAAGTCGACGGCGTTTCGGTTTCAACAAGAAATCATAGAAACCATCATCAGGACAATTAAATACTTTGCCTTTACATTAAACCTCAATTTTGCAGAGGCAGAGCGCGTGTGGGCACAGATAGTAATTACTTTCAAGATGCCCGGACCAGTCACCCACAATAGAGCAACAGGTATTGCCGGTTTACACGATCGTAAACGGCCGACGCCAGGGCAAGCCGAGAGCTTCGGTCATGAAGTGTATCCCTGGCGTGTAAACCGGCAATACCTGTTGCTCTATTGTGGGTGACTGGTCCGGGCATCTTGAAAGTAATTACTATCTGTGCCCACACGCGCTCTGCCTCGGCAAAATTGAGGTTTAATGTAAAGGCAAAGTATTTAATTGTCCTGATGATGGTTTCTATGATTTCTTGTTGAAACCGAAACGCCGTCGACTTGCTTATGCACCCGATACAAATCCGATTGCTTGATTTTATGTAATGGTGCAGCTTGATATTTTCTGTACAAATTTATATGATAACAGAAAAACGTTTGTTTTGCCTTGAACCTTTCCTATTTTTTTCACCTGTGTTCACCCCGTTAGTGCTGGGCACAGGCTTGTGTACAACACAGGGGCATTGTGGAAGGTATTCTTGACAATTATTCTCTGAAGAATTGTGTTTATTAAGTAAACCTGGAAGACCTCTGTCCGGCTGGACATGTCCTTCTGAAAATATAGAAGCGATTTCGTCTATATTTATTTGTTGTGTTGTATTACATAAGCATGGGACCACTGTTGTTTCCATAAAACTGTTCCCCGAGGTCCCTGTTTGACTTGATTGGGGTCCCTTGTTGTTTAAAAGTATACTGTTATCAGTGGCATCATTTCACGAATCAATCATCAAGTGGAACTTCTATTTCATGGCTTGTCTCCCAGGAGGGTATTCAGGTGCTGTGCTGCGGGCATCAGTTTAAGAGCCAGGTCCTGAGTCCCTTCATGAAGTGGGTCAGTGAGGGTGAAGTGTGGAGGGGAAGGGTGTTCCAGGACTTTGTGGCGAGGTGGGAGAAGGAGCATTTTCCTGAACGGCATGAAATCTGCAAGGGCGAGTTAAGAGGAGTGGAGGTTTCTGGGGGGTTGGTGGAAATTCAGGCAGTGGTTCATGTAAGTGGGCCCTTGGCCATGATGCGCTTTGTAGACGTGAGCCAGGAGCTTAAATTAGCGTCTCTTCTTGATGGGGAGCCAGTGGCGGTCCTTCAGGTGCTGGGTGATGTGGGTCCTTTTGGGCAGGTTGAGGATCAGTCTGGATGCTGCGTTCTGGATCGCCAGGAATCTTTTCATGACCTCGGTGGTGGTGGTATTTGAAAAAAAGAAATTAGGAACTAGTGTTAGAAACCATGGACAGAGACGGACTAGTGACAGCACAGACTATAGTGAAACAAAAAGCATGATACAAAATTATTTTATTAAATTTTCATTATAGTAAAAAAAGCACAGTTATCATTTGGGTATACATAATTATTATGTGCATGCCTTCATTATACATGTGACTAGTTATCTACATATACAGACTAATAATGTCAGATCCTATACAGTTTTCATCATAATGTAGCTAGAATTGGGATCTATATGAAGGCTACTTGTAAAGATATTTATACATTAAAACATGGCTGAATGTATCAACTACGCGCGTTTCGGCTGGAGGCCTTCATCAGGGAGCCATGTAGATATCCAAGTGAACCTGTACATATTTAAAAGATATAAACAATAGAAGTGCTGTGTCAATGTCCGTGAGAAGTCCTAGATATATACATTTTCAAAAGGGTACAATACAAGCTTTATAGTGATACATTTATACAGTGTTAAAGCAAAAGATAATAAATGCCTTAAAAAGAGCAAACACAAGAACCTGGCCCAATATTTACAATTTATGTACAATATGTTACCAGTTTTGGATTAATACATTTACTGGATAACAAAAACAGATACAAATCTGCTATTTATCTAACAAAGAAGTTTTTAACATATTTGGCAGTGGGAGAAAGTGGTAGCATGGCTTGTTAAGGGTAGAGAGAAAAACTAAGAAGGGAAGGGCCCGTGAGATATGACAAAGAATATCGCAGTGAGGGGAGGATACAAAGCAGAGATACAGAAGGGATATATAGAAGTAGTACCTGAACATGCGGTTGGTGTTGGTTCTCACATAGGTCGAATTGAATTAGTTGTGCAAGATGAAGGATGGTCTATCTTGGAGGTTTTAAGCTAAGAATGAATGATAAATTAAATCAGTAAGGGGGCATATTTATGACACTAGAGGTGAGAGTGCAGACATTTTATACATAAGTAACCAGATGAATGGCAATAATGACTATGTACAGTCTGCCAAATGAATCGGGTACCTGTGCAGTATATCGTTAGTCTGTGTTCTGCACTTCAGTTTTCACATTTGGGGGTGGCCTCTGATGTTTAAGCTATGGAATAGAGATTGACCACTTTAGAGATAAAATCTACTATTGATGTCAGTGCTTGTAGACAGATAACTGAATTGAAAAAATACCTGTGTGGGTGCTCTTAATTGACAAGAGACTACACGCTGTAGGTATTTAATAACTGATGAATGAATGACCTGAATGACCTGTGTATGACCTGTGTATCAAAATACATATGTGTTAAGAGGTTAGACAAGTTAGATTCAGGCAGAGAGAAACAGACATGATGTTATTGAACCAAATAGATACCTGGTGAATCGATCTGGTGGTCTATAGGTTGGGGTCTGTTGACGGCTTTGGTCACATAAATACTCTAAATATTTAAACAGAGCATGAAGGAGTTAGAGTATTGAACGGAGATTATTGTGGTCAGGATAACATTCAATTATTCGGGGCTGATGATTTGTTTCTTCGTTATTACCTGAGAGGTACGTCAACGAAGTATCGTAGAGGGGATCTAGGAGCCACAGAGCGAACGCCGACAGTTATCGTCCCGTTGTTAGTAGTACGTTATCGCGCTGGCACTGTAAATGCAGGAGGGCGCATAGAAAGGTAAAATATTTAGTGGGGACTCTTTTTATTGGAGTATTGTTCCCTACTGTGGGCTAGTTTGTTATTATGTGCGTATTTACCTTGATTATGCGTAAGCGCGGTATGATGCGTGGGGTCTGTCGGCTTAGCCGGTGATTGCCGTCCTCTTGTCAGCAGTACGTGGACATGTGGGGTAACTAAAGGGGAGGGAAGAGACACAGTGCTACAGGTTGATATTTAACTGTGTCATATAGGACATATCGAGGCACCCGTTCGTGAAACGTGTGTAGTTACATCTAAATTCATACCTGATATTTTTATTTTAGGCGTGTTCCAATCGGGGGGTCTGGTCGGCGTCCGTCTGCAGGCGATTACGGGAGGGATAGATGCAATGGCGCCAACTGATTTTAAGCTGGGCAGATCACTGTGAGTGGACAATGCGTATAGGTGTTTGGAGTAACATGAAGGTAGAGGAAGGACTATGCTTGTATGCGTCCTTATTCCTTGTGGCGAACTCGCCGCCATATTAGAGCGGTAGAGTATATAGCCATTGATACAACAGGTCGATGAATAAACACACCTGTAGCATTCAAATGCATGACTCCAGACGTGATAAAGTCAAATAAATCACTGTCTGAATGTCTGCTTGGACAAGTATGGTTTTATATACTTGTTGCTATTCGAGATAATGTTACTTGATTTGGCACTAAGAGTCAGCGGACATGTTGGAGTGGCAACCACGTTGTGATTCCTGATTTGGGCAGGTTGAGGATCAGTCTGGATGCTGCGTTCTGGATCGCCAGGAATCTTTTCATGACCTCGGTGGTGGTGGTGCCTGTATAGAGTGCGTTGCCGTAGTCCAGCTGGCTGGTGATGAGGGCATGTGTCACAGTTTTCCTGGTGCTGATGGGGAGCCACTTGAAAACTTTGTGGAGCATGAACAGAGTGTGGAAGCAGGCTGAGGAGACGGGGTTGACCTGCTGTTTCAGGGCGAGTTCACTGTTCAGGATGATGCTGAGGTTGTGGGCATGGTCTTTCGGAGCGGGGGTGAGTCCAAGTTCCAATGGCGACCAGGAGTCATTTCAGAGGACGGTGTGTCTGCCAAAGATAAGAACTTCAGTTTAATCCATATTGAGCTTCAGGCAGTTGTTCTTCATCCAGACTAAGATGTTTTTCATACAGCTGTGGAAGTTGGTGTTCATCGAGGTGGGGTCTGCTGAGACCGAGAGGACAAGCTAGGTATCATCCACAAAGGAGATGATGTCGGTTTCATGGGTTTTGGCGTTGTCTTTGAGTGGTGTCATGTAGAGGTGTTGAAGAGGGTTGGACTGAGGGATAAGCCTTGAGGGACCCCACAGATGGTGTGCTTGGGTTGTGAGGTGGAGGGAGATGCATTCCAAAAAGGACCACCACAATGCCATAGGCAGTGTTTTCTAGACATTGGCATCATATAATGGATACCTACAGGTTGAAAAGATTTCCAACCTTATGCCAGGGCCAGCATTCCTCAAGATGGGAATTATGCAGTGGATTCTCACATACTGCCAACAATTTACCACCATTATGTCAAGAATCAGCATTTTACCAGTGTTGAAAACGGAGAAATGGGCGCACACACACACACACACACACGGACCCCCCCCCCTCATTTGATACTTTATTTTAATATGATACGGTGCTTCCACTGCTCTTTCTAACATCTGCTGTTTGATTACATCTGTTCTGGGCTGGTTGCCTCATCCCTCCATCCTCAGCTGACAAAGTGATGGGCAGACACGCTCCTCTCTTAAAACCCTTCAATCCGCAGCACCTACCTACACTGCAGAGCTTGCTCGCTGCCCCCCCTTTTCCACTCCAAATGCATAAGTTTATTACTCTCTGTTGTCAAGGAAAAGTTCCGGTACTCATGGGGAGAAAATTCTGAAGTGCCTGCACGAAGTGCCTGTGAGTATCAGCCCAATTGAAGGGTTGATAAATGTGTTCTTGTTTGTGGCACTTGCTTCTACTCATCAGAGGTGGGTAAGATCTAAGGGGCACGACGTGCCCCTTCTTTTTTAATTTTACAAAAACAATTCCCCTTCTTTTTCTTAAAAGACCCGGGACGGTTAATTCCTAAAGTTGAGATGCCTCAGCTGAAGCGGATAAGAAGGAGTCTCCAGTGCTTTGAAGTTCAGGGAGTGGCAGGCAGCTAAACAAGAAACAGGCCTGTCCGGCCAGCCCGGCCTGCCCGGCCTGCCAGGATACCTGCTGCCTGAACAAAAGTAAATGTGTGCAATTGGTTAATCTGCAAATGTAAAGGCTGCTTGGTAGTCGGTATTGACTTTAATTGATGGAGTTCAGTAGAAGTTTAGGGAGGGCAAAAATGTGTTCTTTTTTTAATGGTATTGCAAGGGTGTTTCCAGATAACCTGTGTAGACAGTTATAAAAAATGTTTACAGTGGGTTCAGTCTACTACTAAAATCTACATTTTAGAAGCGCTTTTTTCAAACTTAAACCTAAACCTTGTAAGAGCATTTTGTGGCAGCCTATCTTATACTGTGTGTAATGCAATCTTAAAATAATGACTTACATATTCACAGTGCTTTCTGTCACAGGCCGGGACCTCATAACACTAAAAAAACACAAGTCTCTATTTCTCACTGCACCAACCAGAATTCAATTCTGTGGGTCTAAACGTGAGTAGTGATTACATTAAACATGTGAAGGGTTCATTACATAAAATAGTGTGTCGCTCACTGCTAAGTTTAATTTACATTTATTTTTCATTTAAGGTGTGCGTTATTTTATATACAGTTACCTGAAGATGAAAAACCAACAAAATAGTTACATCATATTTTGTTCTTTTTAGCCACCCCTTTGACCCTGTCCCATCCCATTGCTGTCAGGATCACAGTTTCCATACTTTAATGAACTTTCGGCCTCTACTACTCATTGATGATAGGCTCTGCTCCATTGACCCCAGATGACAATATTTAGAGAAAAGCTTTGGCAAGCTGCTCTAAATGCCAACAAAGATAGGTGGCACACAGACCGTTGAAGGTACACCATGGGATTAGGCTCTGCAGAACACTAACCGGGGTCCAGGTTCTGGTCCCGACTGCACACAAGGAACCAAAACACATAGGCACATGCCAAGAACATCTGCTGTGAGGCTCAGCCCCTCCACCAACCAAATTGGTAACCTCCATCATGCAGAAGCAAAGTAGCTCAACTGTGCCCCAATTCTACATCAGCACATACTTCTCACAAAGCAGGTGATTAGCAGCAACAACTGTATCATTATCACTTTCCCAGGAGGTAAGAGAGTATATAAGATCTACCCACAAAAAGGAGGCACTGGAGAAATGGGAAACACGAGAGGAAATAAAAATGCTACACTTGAGCTGCAGGAGACCCAGGCCCACCCACCATCATTGAGTAGTCAATCTCTGAGGAATTACTGAACAGCAGTATCCTAAGCCCAAATGTGGGCTGGTCTAAATAGACCTCGTACACAAGAAGAAAGTAGAGAACAATAGACAGCATTAGAAACTCCAACCTCCAGCCAAGGTCACATTCTGAAGTACCTACATGAGTGCCTCAATGGGAAAGTGTTAGAAGCAGGAAGTGTATCAGCAGGGTGACCCTATATCACTTCTCCTTAGGGGCGAAGTAGTTAAAATAAATATTGGGCATGAACTTTTTCCCAAATTTAGACTAAAATTGAGTTCCTCTGTCTGAAATGATTATTTGAGGAACTCCATGAGCTTGTACCACATGTTGATTGAATATTTGAACTAATTGTGGCGCTGAGGTAACGTTTTTTAATGGAATGAAATGACTCATTTTGGAAAAGGAATCTACTAACACCAATATGGCTGTATAACCCTGACTGGATGGAAGCTCTATGATTAGGTCTAGTGACACAGTGTGCCATGGATGAGGTGCATTGGGTAAAGGCTGTAACAACCATTGTGGAGCTTGCCTGTTTGGTTTCCCCTTGATGCATAACTCACACGTTGAAACATACTGTCCCACCTGAGCTGCCATGCCAGGCCACCAAAACAACCTTGGAATCAACTCTAAGGTTTTCCTAATGCCTTTGTGACCAGCCAATCGATCGTCATGACACACTCTCATAGCTTTTTCCTGCATTTCCTTAGATGGAAGATACAACTTCCCTTCGAATATGGAAGACCTTCTTTAATAGTTTTCTTGTCATCATCTCCTACCCAATCCTTCAATTGATTGTTCGAATGAATTCTCTGAATTTCTTGAGTAAATTCTTCCACATGGACTGCTCCAACAATTTTGTTCAAAGGTATGATGGGTTCCTTGGGAAGAACCTTCACTTCATCAGATGAGTTCATACGAGATAGAGCATCAACCTTCCCGTTCTTCACTCCCGGTTTGTATGTGATTACAAAATCGAACTCTGAAAAATATAAAGACCATCTTAGTTGTCATGGGGTGAGCGTTTTTGCTGATTTTAAAAACTGTAAATTGCGATGATCTGTGAACACAGTCACACAATGTTTGGCTCCCAACAAGTAATGTCGCCAGTCCTGAAACGTCTTTAACAGCCAACAACTCTTTGTCTGCAATTGAATAGTTAATTTCGGGTTCCGACAATTTTCTGGATCTGTAAGCCACAGGATGAAGTTGTCCAGTCTGTTTGTCTCTCTGAGACAGAATTCCTCCCGTAGCGAAGTCAGATGCATCAGTCTCCACGAAAAAAGCTTACTCTGGGTCAGGATGCATAAAAATCAGAGCAGTAATGAAGGTCTTCTTAAGAAACTGGAATGCTTCTTCAGCTTCCTTGGACCAATCTAACTTCTTCCCTTTCTTCAACAGTTGGGTAATCAGTGAGACCTTGGCGGAGAAGTTGGGAATAAATCTCCTGTAAAAATTGGCAAAGCCAATGAAACTTTGTATTTCCTTCACGTTTCTTGGCGAAGACCAATCTTGAATGACTTGTACCTTTGAAGGATCCATAGCTACTCCTTTGGCAGACAGTATAAACCCAAGGAATTCTACTTGACTCGTGTTGAATGCGCACTTTTCGAGTTTGACAAATAGATGATTCTCTAACAGTTTTTGCAGAATAGCCCTCACATGCTTCACATGGTCCTCCATGCAATTGGAAAAAATCAAGATGTCGTCTATATAAACAACAGCTACTCGGTCCAGGAACTCTCGTAGGACATCGTTGACCAGATGTTGAAATGATGCCGGGGCATTGCTTAATCCATATGGCATCACCTGGTATTCAAACAAGCCATATTTAGTCCTGAAGGCTGTTTTCCATTGATCACCCTCGGCTACTCTCACCAGATGGTATGCCCCTCTTAGATCCAGCTTGGTATAGACCGTAGCACCCTTGACCTGATCCAAAAGTTGGGATATAAGGGGTAGAGGGTACCTGTTCTTTACTGTGACTTGATTCAAGGCCCTATAGTCTATACAGGTGCGAAGAGTACCATCCTTCTTAGGTCGAAAAAACAAAGCCGACAATACTGGTGATTGGGATGGACTGATAAATCCAATTTTCAAATATTCGTCCAAATATTCCTTTAAGTAGACATTTTCTGCTTCGGTTAGAGCATAAATGCAAGGTAATGTGGCCCCAGGCTCCAACTCAATTTTGCAGTCGTATTCAAGATGCGGGGGAAGTCTTTCTGCATTTTTCTTATCAAAGACACTGACTCGATCCTGATATTCTGTAGGAATTTCCTGTATCTCCAATATACAAATGCTGTTGGTAAGCTGAGCTAATTCCGTGGCTGGGGATCCTTCAACCTTCTGACAGATTCTTGCAAAGCAGTTCTTTTTGCAATGTTCCAAATTCATTTCCACCACTCTTCTCTCCCAATCAATAGTGGGGTTATGTTCGGTGAGCCACGGCAATCCTAAAATTAATTGAAACTGCGGGCGTCAATGAGATTGAACCTTATATATTCATGATGACCCTGTAATCCCACCAATTCCAAGGTCTCAGTTTCTTCAGTTATCGGACCAGAGGTGAGGTTGGTGCCATCCACAGCCTTGACTACTTCACAATGCTTCTTCTTGACGGCCCTTATTCCAATTTCTTGTGTGCATCTTAAATTGCAAAAGTTCCCAGTTGCGCCTGAATCTATCATGACGGACACTCCATTTACTTCTTGAACCCGGAACCTGACTGTGAATGAAACGGTTAAATGTGGGGCCGCCGATTGCAAAGTGTTGACTAACTGTTGATGCTCAGGAGTTGACTCCTCCGACTTCCCACCGGGGCAACTCCCTCTACTTGTGGGATCTGTCTTTTTACCCCACATTAACCTTAGGTTTTTTAGGGCACTCTTTCACAAAGTGTCCTGAGCCGCCACAATACATGCACAAGTTTTTTGTTCGCCTTTTTTCTCTTTCTTCTTTGTTAAGAGGACCACCAGAGGCTGCATCAGGTTTGCTGCCTTCTGACTTAATGCGATCTAATTGTGGAACAAAAGATCTGAATTATTTCCGCTTTTCTGAACGTCTCTCAAATAAGCGATGATCTATCTGAAGGACTAGATCAATTAGTTCTGAAATTTCTTGTGGTCTTTTAGGTATCTGGGCAAGAGCGTCCTTTAATTCATCCTTGAGGCCTCGATAAAATATGGCAGAGCGTTTACCTTCAGGCCAGTCGGTCTCCACAATTAACTTATTAAATTGTGCTATGTAGGTCACCAGATCACGATTTCCCTGCTTAAGGTCCAACAGTTCGTTATCTGTAGCTTGATTCGCAGTTCTTGTATCAAATATCCTCAAAAACTCTTTCTTAAACAGTTCAAAATTGTACAGAGCTGGGTCATTACGAGAAACCACAGGCATCAAACAGGCAGCAGCATCACCACTCAAATAGGACAGCATGAATGCAACCTTCGCCTGATCCTCCTTAAACACTACTGATCTGCACAAAAAGTGTAAAGAGCACTGTGTGAGAAATATTTGAGCCTTGTTTGGGTCCCCACTAAACCTCTCAGGGTTGGCCAAAGGAACTATTGGCGCCACCGAGTGTATAACTTGAGTAGCCACTTCTGCAGCTGATCTACGACTTGACTCTAATCCTGGTAATGGAGTAGTTCCTGCAAGGAGTTCGTCCATTCTCTGCTTTATCTGATGGGTTTCTTGTTCGGGCCGTTTCATTTCTTCTCTCAGACTCCTATTTTCCTCAGCAGATTGCGCGAATTGGTTTTGCACTCCTTCCAAAATTCCCGCTAAGGCCTTAAAATCAAAACCCTCTGCCATGTCGACTCGAGTGGATAAGGTAACAGCACTTCAATCTGTCAAGGTGCCTTGGATATCCACAGGAGCCGATGATGGTCCCACTGCCCCACCACCTCAACCGCCACCCGAATTATATATTCTAGGTAACATCTAAATCGGGGGGAAAGGGGAAGTGGAAGAAAAGAGAGACAGCCTCCGTCCAGAAGAGTTGACGTCTTCTTCACAGGTAGGTTGTATGGTGTCTTCGTGGATCACACCTGGATAAAGACACAATTAGGATATATACATACACAACCCCATTAACTCTAATACATTTAATTGTTAATCGTGAATGATATTTACCAAATCAGGCTTGGGGTCTCCACTCTCTGAGTAAAGGAGTCCATCATCCCAGTAGATCCTATGAGACCCACTGGCACTCCCAGCAGCCTCAGCAACAGCTTGCTGTCTGAGGGGTTCAAGAGAGGGGCAGCACAGCTGATCCTGGATCAGATCTGCCCTGGAAGGGGCCCCTGTCCCTAAGAACTCAACCTGATCAGGCTCAAGCTCCTCTGGGACAGTTCCTTCTTTAGGACTAAGATCATCTCCCTCAAGAAACTGATCTGTACTCTGAGGCGGGGGAAGACACTGCCTTACCTCTACTGCTCTTTCTCTTGGAAGGTGTCTGGTCCATTTTTCCAGGATCCAGGGCCTGTTCAGTGGAAGACATTTTTGCCTGTGACCTAGTCATAACAAACACATCTGCAGGTATAACCAACATTTCGGCACAAGTCCTGAGTTCCACTTCAGCCCAAGCGGAAGTTTCTAAATCATTGCCCAACCATCATTCAAGAGGGAGGTCTGCACTTACCACAACCTTCTTAGGGCCAGGTACCCCTCGCTAGGTGACATTAACAACTGCCAACAAAAGGTCTATCCTCACTTTGCTAGCATTGGTCACTTGGTACATCTCACCAAGTATGATTTGCTCCGGGGCCACCTGGTCTTTTGTCACCATGGTGACACTTACCCATGTGTCCCTAAATGCCAAGGCCTTTTTTCCATTTATCAAAGACTGCTGTCTGTATTTGCCCAGATTACTGTGACTGACAAATAAGGATGCAATATCCATGCCTCCATCACAGATCAACACAGCCTGAGTTGAAACTCTGACTAGGCCAGAGTCCATCTCAGATCCCAGGGTTAACCCTACTACACCCTTATTCTGAGTACCACCACTTGGAGCTGAACTAGAGGGAACAGTTGCCTTGGGGCAGTGGTGGTTGGAGTTGAGTCCTTGGACTTGTTACAATCACTTGTCCAATGGGTCTTCTGTTTACAGATTTGTCACCATGGCTTCGTCTTGCCTTTTCCCTTGTTTGATTGTGACTCCCCACCAGTAGAAGATTTTTGGGGCCCTTGAGAAGACTTCAGGTCTTTACCCTTTTCGCCACCCTTGTCTGAGGGTTTTGAATCTTGCTTCTTGGAGTCACCACCTTGGTTCTGAACCTTCTGCCTCACCCTGGTTCTGACCCATTTGTCTGCCTTCTGACCCAATTCTTGGGGCAAGGTCAGATCAGAGTCCACCAGGTACTGGTGCAACAACTTATTTTGACAATTATTAAGGATCTGCTCCCTCATAATTAAATTGTACAATCATTTAAAAACACATACTTTACTGCCAAGTAACCAGCCTCCTAGAGCCTTAGTAGCACAATCTATAAAGTCAACCCAGTCTTGAGTCTGTGTCTTCTGGGTATCTCTGAACCTAATCCTGTATTGTTCAGTGGTTAAGCCAACCCCATCAATCAGAGCACTCTTCAAGGCTTTGTAATTATCAGCATCCTCTTCTTTTACAGTGAGGATCTTGTCTCTACCTTTGTCTGCAAAGGAGAGCCACAAGATTGCTTGCCACTGCTCTTGAAGGACCCTCTGTACTTTACAGGCCCTCTCTAGTGCAGTTATCCATTTGTGGATGTCATCCTCACTCTGATTGGGAGGGGCAATCTTGTTCAGGTTCCTATGGTCAGGAGTATGTTCTCTACCTCTAGGGACACTATTGCTGCCACCATGGGGCTCTAGCCCAAACTTTCTGGAAGCTCTCTGGAGCTCTGGGGATTCCCCATCTAAGGCCAACTGCTCTCTCTTGATCCTAAGCTTAGCTTTTTCAAACTCAAACAGTCTGCACTTCTTATCATAGGAGTATTCTCTCCTGTGAGAAGCTGAGGTCCCTACAGAAGTACCAGAATGATTACATTCCTGAGAAGGAGATCTTGATCTTCTTGGTAAACTGCTACTGTTCCTGGTGGGGTAAAGAGAGGGCCACTGGGGCCTTCTCCCCCATCTGAGGAAAGAATTGGAGTATCCAGGTTAGAATCATCATGATCCTCCTGGTCAGCATTGGAGTCCATGTCATAGAAGTGTTCACTTCCTGCACTTTCCTCCTCTGCTGTCCCACCCAACTTGCCTGCCTCATCAGACCCTGAGGTCTTTCTGAGGTCATCTCAAAGCAAAGTCTCTATGGGACGTTGAGTGCTTGCATGTCTCCCTGTCTTCAGTTTCCTAGATGTACACATATTTCTCAATTCTTGGAATGAGAGATTGTCAAATTTAGTTGGCAAGGAGCCACTGGCTTCTGCCCTAGAAGACATACTAGTGTTATGTGGTAGGCACCTACCTAACCTAGTGGGAACTGAAACTTTCTTGAGCTGGAAAAAGTGTGTGCTAGACCCTTGACTACCCAGCTCCAAGTTAATTAGAATTACTTATTCTATTCTTGATTTATATGTACCTAATATCTTTAGTGGTTTTCAGCTATTCGCTCAATGACATTTATCTGGTAAAACAATAGCAAGATTGAATCCCAACCGCTGCACACCAACGTGAGAAGTTGGCCTGGTATATGCGGACCACTAATTATAGTGGGTACCTTGTACCAGTCCAAACAACCCTTATTGATGATTAGGTTAAAGATAACCTTTATTGAAAGCTATCCTAGTGGTAGCTATAGAGAGCAGCCTTCAGGCTAAGTCTCGAAGGAATGTAAAACAGCTTGTTTTACCAGATCAGAACCTCCTGAATGACCAAATGGAAGGAGAACCACACAAGGAATATATAACATATATGTGTTTATTACTAAACACTCTCTACCATTCTCTTTATGAGATTAGAGAACAAACCACACAATATTAAATCACTAGAACAACAGTAAATAGGAACAGTGGGCTCCAGGGGAGACCGAACCATATACTAAGAAAGTGGTAAAACAACCATGATTTGACTATACACAGTGCCTAGAGCATGCAGAATCACTGGGACCCCAAGGAACCACCCAAGGTAGTGACACAGAGGACCCGCGAAGGACAGGTGCAGTGTGAGAACACAGGTGCGAGCTCCGTACAACTCTATGGGAAAGTCGCAGTTGGAATTTTAAAGATTAAGGACACTTAGGAGAGATCTTTGAGTAAACCCTTTCAAACATAGAAGGTTCTAAAGCCGGCACCCTTGTGAGCACCGAAGTACTCGTGTTACCTAACCCAGGAAAGCTGGGTGCATAGGTGTCAAATGATGTCGGGAACCTTCGTCATTTTCAATGACATGATGCTGAAAAGTGCTGCTGTCGTGAAGAGTAAAAGTGTCCAGTGGAATCCAAGCCTGGATTCGAGGTGAGAAGAACCTGAAAGCAGAGGGGACAGAGTCTGGGTCACTTCAGGGTGACCAGGGGCTCAGTAGATGAATGCCCACTGATGTTGGGTGCTTCAGGTGAGTTGACACAATGCTTGACTCTGCAGCCATGGGGACCAGGAGACGTCGAGGATGACCAAAGTCTGGAGGTGAGCTGTCCCATGAAGGATGTTGAGTGCTGGGAGGTCAGTGTTCAGATGGAACACCAACAACCCTGGCAACGGCAACCCACTCGGTCAGAGGAAATCAGGTTTGGTGAGGACCAGCAAGGTCCTGGGGACTCTCCAAGCAATGGAGAGTCATGGCACGTCTGGTGCAACCAGGAAAGCCCACAGAAAGTCAAAGTTACCTTCACAGGGACCCACAGGCCAACGGACCAGGGATCGCGAAGGGACCTCGAGAGGAATCACGAAATACCAGCCCACGGACATTCGTGGAGTGTAGGCTGGAAATCTTCGGTGGAAACACTGCTCGGGGTCAGGACTACAAGTAGCCCAAAGCACAGTCTCAGGGGTCGCCAGAAAGCATATGCTGCTGCAAAAGAGCACGGTGTACAAGGGTTAAGGTTGCACGGTCCCTACGAGGGATACAGGCCTCAGAATTGCTGAGAGCACAGATCAACCTCGTAGATCTCGGGAACCCACCTCCTGTGTTGCAGAAATCTTCGGAGTCCTCAGGAGCTTTGGAGATGCAAACCGGTCAGACGCGTTTAGGTGCCTACTCAGCAGAGGAGTAACTCCTTTACTCCAAGGGAGATTCTTCAGTCGTCCAGCTTAGTGCAGATTGTTGAAGTACTTGGTTTCTGTAGCAGAGTTTAGTCAAGGAAAAATCGAAAGTACTGTAGTCAGGGGTTCCTACTTTATACCCAAGGAAGTGGTGGGACGAACTCTGGGGACCCACCTAAGGGAGGGGCAGGACAGAGGGGTGGTTACACCCATGTCCTTTGTCTAGTTTTGTGCCAGAGCAGGAGCCAATGGCTTCTGCAAAGGGTTTGAACTGGACTAAGCACGGGGACACCAAATGTGCCCCCACTGCAGGTATCAAAGCACTTTAAGAGTGCACCCACCCAGCCCCAATACACTAAAGCCTGGCTGGGAGGTGGTTACGCCTCCCTGTGACAGGAAGCCTATTGTCCAGCCTCCCCTGCTCAAGCTCAGCACGGCAGCAGGAGGGCAGACGCTTGTCTGTGTCTGACTGCATCCATTTTGTGATGCCCAGGTCGAGAAAGCTGGTACCGGGTGTACCGGTGTGTTGCCTATGTCCCTTTAGGCGGGTGGAATCATACCTCCTTCGCCAGTTACTGGCGGGGAGATATGATTCCAAGGTGTTTGACACCAAATACGACATTTTTCTAAGCAGCCGTTTTAAAGTTAGCATTTACCGTGAGGTTATAATGCACTTAAGAGTATATGTTGGCTGCATCACAGAACAACCCCAGAGAATAGATTTTGAAGGTTGCAGAGGGGCTCTGCTCAATCATGGGCACCCTCTCACATAAAACCCAGCACACTGCCTTCAGAATTGATAAGGCCTGCCATAGAGGTGACTGATATGTTTATATAAGCAGTGATATAAGGTAGATATAGTGAACCTATAGCTAAGTAAGGGGTGCATGAACCACCTTACACAGGTTGCAGTAGCAGATCTGTGGTGTCCGTTGGAGTGGTCTCTCAGGGGTGGCACAATACATGCAGCAGCCCCTGGGAGACCTCTGGGGTACCCGTGGCCTAGGTACATAGTATACCATATTAGGGACTTATAAGGGTACCCCAGAATCCAATCTGGAGTGTACCTAAAGTACATGAGATCAATTTAGAGGTGAAAGCAGCTAGGCTGGGGTCCTGGATAGCAGGATCCCAGCCAGACTAAGTTGAAAACAGCTATACATCAGCAAAAAGTGGGGGTAACTATAAGAAGCAGATCCTACTCTCCTACACCGCCTCCACTCTACCCTGCACCACTGCAGTCTACTCTGCACCACTCCACGCTATGTCACTCCACTCCATGCCACTCCAATTCATTTATTTATTATGTTTTGGCTCTCAAAAGAGGGCCACATAAAATACATAATACAAATACACAAATGGAAATAGATTAGAATACATAGAAAACCCAAAGACAGTTTACAACAATTAACATCGGACAAGATAATCAGCAGCAAACACCTCCATATTTCATTAATAAATAGCTAAAAAACCTTTAAAAAAATTAAAAATTTGGAAGCAAAACATTTCATTAGGGGGGAAATACAAAGCCTGTAAAAAGATATTCACATTAAAAATGCCTAGTTGAAGACAAATCAACTTTAACCATTTCAACCGCAAAGAGCACAATGCAGGACATAAAAACAACACATGAGTTCGATCCTGTATGGCCATATTACATAGGTTACATGTCGAAGAAGATCCATACCATTTTGAAATCATGTCTTAGGAGAAACCATAGTCTTCGAACTCCATGTGGAATATTCCATGTCACATACGGTTGAGCAAGCTTTATTGAATAAGTACTAAGAAGTAGATCACATCCCCTCTTTTCTTGAAGGGCATTCTTATCCAATTTAAAACAGAGTTCCCACGAAGCCTGTTTCAGCAGGGATTTTAGCTGAGTCGGGGAATTTGTAAAAAGAGTACTTTCATCCAACTCTAAAAGTGTCACAGCTTTTCTAAAATTCCTAACTATTTGAGAAAACTCTTTAAAGTTGCCCAACAATTCTCCTTTAAGAAGAGCTCTCAATGATCCCGGTTCTCCTCTGGCCAAACTGGCCACCCATCTAACTAAAGCACACAATCCCTGAACCCAGCTACTCCTAAGGCCGAATTCAAGCCTACATGCGGCCAGCGAACAAGCTGTGTTAAGAGTAGATAAAGATCTTAGTAGTTTTCCTTCAACTGTGTGACAGAAACCCCAATGCTTCAGCTCTACAAGTTCTATTCCATATAGAAGCGTTGCAGGAATTTTTGCCCTAAACACCTCCAGTAAACACGCAAAATGTCTTTTCCCTGTAGCAAAGTAAAGGGAACACAAACCTTTGCCATGTGCAAGTGCTTTACGCGAGTTATGATCAATATGGGGCTTCTCACTCAAATTGGCCGAAATTATTTTACCTAAAAAAGTATAAGCTCTAACTACCTCTAATTTCTGACCACCAATGGACCATTCAAAATTTTCTGACCTGGATTTCTTCTTTCCTGAAATGCACATAATTTTGCTTTTAGAAGCATTTATCCTCATAAAATGGGACTCAGCGAATAAATGTAGAGCCTGCAGACGATTAGCCAAACCCTTAGGTGTTAGATCAAGTATGAGGATATCGTCTGCATACAGCAAACAGGAGATAGAAGAGCCCCCCACAACCGGGGCAATGCCCGCACAAGCAGACAGAGAAGCTGAGAGATCAGCAATGTACAGGGAGAACAATAGTGGGGCCAAAAGGCAACCCTGTTTAAGTCCATTCAAGGATGGGATTAGTTGAGAAAGACCCCTTTCTCCACCTTGAAGCACACGACACCAGGTATCCGTATGAAGAGACCGTACAAGATCCAATAAATGAGACGGCATACCCAGTGCTGCTAATTTTCTCCACAGCGTAAGACGATCTACTTTGTCGAACGCTGTGGAGAAATCAATAAAAGCCGCAAACACCCCCCCCCCCCTCGAACATGTATGTATTTGTCCGAGATCACCTGAAGGGCGGTGAGATTATCTAGTGTGCCGTGCCCTTTGCGGAAAACAGTCTGTTCCAATGGTAAAATGTTATTTATTTCAACCCAGTCATTAATTAATATTAAAAGACACTTTGCAAAAACCTTTCCGATTGAATCAAGGAGGGCTATCAAACGGTAATTCGTAGGCTTGTCCCTATCTCCCTTCTTAAATAGTGGGACCAGTATGCTTCCCCTCCAAGAAGCAGGCACCATTTTAGAGATGAAGCAAGATCTAAACAATGGGAAAAGTATCTTACTCAATAGAGTCGGATCCTGCTTCAGAACCGATATGGGTAACTCATCAAGTCCCATTGCTCCAGAGGAGCGCATGTTCTTAATAGCCATTGCGATAGTTTTCTCCGAAGGGGAGTCAATAGGAAGCTCAACTTCTTGAACAAACCCACTATCCTCTACCATTGTGCCATTCACAGCATATAGCTTTGAGATAAAAGAGGTCCATACCTCTTCAGAAATGGGGATAGGAAGAGGGCTAGCTCTTACTCCACATCCCTTGCCAATTATAGACCAAAATTCTCTAGCCTTACCATGCACAACGGCCTCCCTTAAACTTATCCACAGTGAGTCTTCTTTTTCTTTTTTAAGTTTCATTCTCAGTCTACTTCTCCTTCTTTTTAGCAGAGATATTTTATTTGCTAATTCACTAGATCTACATAGAAATTGCTCCCGCACTAATTTATTTATTTCCTTATTTAGGGGGAGCATTGCACTGGGATAAGAGAACTTTTTCCTAGGAGGACTAGACTTTTTTGCAACCAAGGTAATCTCCCTCATAAATTTTTCAAAGTACATAATTTCAGAACCCTGCCAATCACTTAATTCTAGTATGGTTTTACGAAGAATATTCTGCACACCCTTCTTGGCACTTGGATTCCAAAAACATCTACCCGAGACTTTATGAAAATTAACACCTTTGTTATAAAATGACAAGGTATCAGAGGGAGGAGGTTGTAAAGAGATGCTTATACTAATCACATTGTGGTCACTCAATGTTGTTGGTGATACCATTAGATCCTGGACAAGCGAGTAAATACCATAATCAAAAATCACATAATCTAGAATTGACTCGCTATGAGCGGACCTATGAGTAAATTTAGCAGGGAAATCAGATGGGAGCCTACCGTTTAAAATAAGCCCCTCCACCGCAAACAGTTCTTCCAACAATATCTTCCCTCTTTTGTTAGTTTTTATTTTATCTGGGAAGAGTGATTGTGGAATGAGGTAGGCCTCTTCTTTAGATCTGTTTCTAAATAAATCTATGCTTGAATTAGAAACTTTACAATTCAAATCCCCAACTAATATTACTTCAGGGGATGGATATACCTCTTTAATCTGTTTAATATAAAGAAACACTTGCTTCAATAAAATATTAAAACATTCTTCGGGGGAAATGTAAGCATTAATAATTACAACAGAATGCTTATTGCCAATACTATCGAGATTACCTATTGTAATTGCTTGAAAGAGATTACTTTGATCAACATAATGGGAAAATTTCCACTGCAATCTATTAGACAAAAAACAAGCAATTCCCCCTTTTGCGTGCCCTTTCTTTGACGGGGAGGCCGCAGCCTCAAGCACAAAATAGTCTTTCCCTGCACATAAATTATTAACACACCATGTTTCTTGGATGCAAATCACGTTAGCCTCCAGAGAAAACAAAAACTCTAGTTTCTCTGGGCTATTATGTATCCCGGCTGCATTCCAAGATATAATTTTCAATTTATTGTTAAAGATGTTGAAACAATTTGGGGTTGTCTGTGATTTTATTTGACAAGGCACCAGGAAGCCAATTCCACCGTTAATTGTCCTCTACAAGAAGAGAATTCTGATTTAACGGAGGTGGCAAAACCTGGGAAACCAAACGTTTGCCTTTTGAAACCCAGATCTTTAAGTCATAGAAAGAAGGAAGGGTCCCATCTTGCCCATTGCCCTGTTGAGCAAACCCATTTTGGGGTAAATTAACCTTTCCTAAAGAGAAGATAGGTAAAACATCAATTCCTCTACATTGGAAATTCTCAACCTGTTATAGTATAAGGTTTACAATAATTTTAGAATAGAATTTCACCCTTATACTTGACACATTGTCTCCACCTAACAAGGTAACCAAATCAATATCACTCGATTGAATACGTTTTAAACTCTCGAAAATCTTTAAAACAATTGAGCAACCATGTCCTGTTTAAATGCAGGTCAGAATCAAACAATGGCAAAAAGTCCACAATCAGAGTATCAACATAGATCTTTGATACTTTTGTCAGAGAATGTTGAGAACATACAGCAACATCTTCTGGTAACAAGAAAGGAGAAGCTCGAGGGTTAAGAGCCCCTGATACAACCGGAATAGGTCCTATCACCTCCGCTGTTGGAGGAAAAATCAACCTTCCTCCACCATCAGGGGGATGGACTCCCACAGAAGCGAGAGATCCATTATAAAGAACTCTTTCTCCAAAGGCAGAGGCGAGAATATCAGCATCCGGACTCAGGGACCCCGTTATAGACTCACTAACAATATCATCGTTACCAGCTAAAGCATTAGGATCTTGAAAAATTATTTGCCTCTGTCTTTTCTTCCTGTATTTGCGCACTGGTTTCCTTTTTTTTCCTTTGTTCTTTCTATGCCTATCACTTTTTTCTTTTTCTTCTTCTTTTTCTTTTTCTTTTCCTTTTTCTTTTTCTTCATCCTGAGGCCCTTTTTTTTCTGGCACAAAAATTGGGAATAACTCATTTCCAGCTTTTAAATCTGGAACAATCATACTTTCTTCCTCTATTTCGAGGTCAGAAACCTTTACACAATTAAATGCGGAAGAAGTAGGTATTCCAGTGGAATCATTTTCTTGGACTACCACTGGAATATTTATGCCTGAATTTCCCGCAGGAGCTTTACCACCCTCCATTGCCCCCTGCGAACCTGCCTCAGAAGCCGGATCAGAAACCTTTTCCGGGGCTTTTAGCAACATAGCATGCAATATTTTTGTAACTGAATCCAGAATGCAATCAGAGCTTCCAACAAATTTGCCCAATAATTGTAGTATAGAAGCCAATAAGTGTTCCAGAGCAATCAAGGATTCAGAAATAGGGTTTTCATCTTTATGATACCCAGAGGGAGCAAGAGGGCAAATGCCTGACAAATTGAGCACAGGGGTCCTAGAGACATTAAGTAGTGAAGACATGTCTTGAGAGTTTATGGAGGGAGTACTACTGTACAACAATAGTCCAGAGGGAGTAGCGCCTGCTGGAGACTTACTAGCCTCTGGTAGTTTCAGGCTACCACCATCCAAGTAACGACCACAGAGCTCTAGGTCAATACTTGACAAAGAAGATTCACCCTTAGCACCCACCTCAGGACGCAAACCTCCAATCGGAACATTAGGCACAGTAACTTTAAGAGCTGGTGTCGTATTATTATATTGCTCTCCCTCAGAATTTGGTACAGAGTGCCTAATGTCCCTATTTATCTCAGAGTACACAAGGCAATTCTTCACAACAGACCTTGCATGGGTGGAATCCTTCACAACCAGAGAGGAGTCCATTTTATCTACCACCATTGCAGGACCCACAGGTGGAAGTGTATCAGAGCCTACAGTTGCATCAGCCGGCAAAACCTTATCAATGGGTTTTTCCCACAATTTCAAAAGCTGGCATTGTCCCTTCAATAGAAAGTTATTAGCAGACTTATTTCTCAGGGGGTTGGATCTTGTCTTTACACAGGACCTTCCCCCCAATATTCTTCCAGAGCGAAGTTTCTTTGCCGTCATCCTTAACAAATACAAAAATGAGCAATTAAGACTTAAAAACCACAAAGAATGTAAATATAAATAAGATTAGTCCATAAAAAAATGAAACAATGAAGGTGTATCTGGAGAAGTAATCCTGCCAGAGACAATGTCGAATCCGTCAATTTATACCACATGGAGTGCAGCTTCAAAACATATAGCATTAAATTGTTCGAATTAAAATGACAATAACTTGGCCCAGCCCAGTGTACCTCAGTCACCGAGGGCCACAGAGGGCCCGCCCTTTGCCCGGGCTTCGCCCCGGGCGTCCCGCTCGCGAGTGGTGACGTAGTTTATATGCGCCTCCTGGCGCTTGCAGGTATCGCGCACCCCAGCAGGGCTGCTGGGAAATGCAGTCCAGCCCCTCGCCGGTCTCCACTCGGCGGCTCCCGCTTAGGTTGACAAAAAAGCGGCAGAGCGGCGGGAGACTGGCGGGCGGGTTCACAAAAAGCTGCAAGGGACACTGAAAATTACTGGAAGCAGTTGGCAACACAGGCAGCAGTTCGGTGCTTCGACAAACAGGAAGAAGGTAACCCACTTACAGCAGTGGTGACGTAGTTTATATGCACCTCCTGGCGCCTGCAGGCATCGCGCACCCCAGCAGGGCTGCTGGGAAATGCAGTCCAGCCCCTCGCCGGTCTCCACTCGGCGGCTCCCGCTTAGGTTGACAAAAAAGCGGCAGAGCGGCGGGAGACTGGCGGGCGGGTTCACAAAAAGCTGCAAGGGACACCGAAAACCACTGGAAGCAGTTGGCAACACAGGCAGCAGTTCGGTGCTTCGACAAACAGGAAGAAGGTAACCCCATGCCACTCCACTCTGCATCACTGCACTCTAGTTCTTCACCACTGCGCTCTACACCACTTCACTCTATGCCCATCTACTCTACACTACTGTTCTCTATGCCAATGCACTCTACTCCACACTACTCTACTATGCAGCACTGTACTCTTCACCACTCTACTCTGTGTCACACCACTTTATGCCACTCTGCTCTGCAACACTGCAGTCTATGCCACTGCACTCTATGCCAGTGTGCTCTACTCTGTACCACTCCACTCTACTTCAGTCCACTCTATGCCAATCCACTCTATGCCACTCTAATCTACTCTGCACTCTATGGCACCATACATTGTCACTGTACTCTATTGTGCGTCACGTCACTCAACTCTGAATCAATCCACTCTAAGTCGCTGCACTCAGCACCACTGCACTCAGCACCACTGCACTCAGCACCACTGCACTCGGCACCACGGCACTTGGCACCACTCCACTCAGCGCCACTCCACTCAGTGCCACTCCACTCTACCCTGCACCACTGCACTCTACTCTGCACCACTGCACTCTACTCTGCATCACTGCACTCTACGCCAATGCACTCTACAGCACTTTACTAAAAAAAAAAAAGAATTCAGTTTATTCCAAGGCACTCTACTCTAATCCACTCTGCACCACTATGCCAATGCACTCTATTGGGAGGGATTCGATAGGGTGAGGCTCTGTGGAGGCACCTCGTATGCACCTCCACCAGAGAAGAGAGCCCCCACCGGATAATAGAGCTCACACCGGATAATAGAGCTCCAAACCCCCACAACTGCACCGGAGAAGAGAGCACCCCCACCAGACAGGAGAGCACCAACCCTGCCACCCCCCAAGAGAAGAGAGCCCTCTGTGAACTCTACACCACTTGTCTCTGGATCACTGCACTCTATGCCACTACACACTACTCTGCGCCACCCTACTGCACTCTACACCAATGCACAGTATGCCACTACAGTCTAAACCAATCTACTCTGCATCGCTCCACTCTACGCCAATCCAATCTAAGCCACTCTAATCTACTCAGCACCACTGCACTCTATGACAATGCATTCTACGCCACTGAACTCTACTCTGAAACAATCTACTATATGCCTCTCTATTCTCCTTTGCACCATTCCATTCCACACAACCGCAATCTACCCTGCGCCACTCCACGCCCCTCTTTTCTACACTGATGCACTCTACGCCACTGCATTCAAAGCCAATGCACTCTACAGTACTTTACCCCAAACCAATAGACTTTATGCTACTTCACTTTATGTACGCCACTATACTCTGCTCTACAATGCTTTACTCTACTGTGGTATATAAATAAATAATACCGGATCTATTTTTTAATGAATAACAGATAGCTCAATAAATAAGAGTCAAGATTCGAGGTAGTAGGAGTTTTGCAGGTTTAATACAGCATAAGGACAGGAACAGGACAACCTGCATAGGAATAGGATGGCAGGGCCCAGCAGCTGCTGGGGCTGGATCTGGGATGAGCGCGCTAACATTTAATAACAATACACGATCATATATACTAAAACAGTTGCATTACAATACATACGATAGGCGGAGCAGTGGGTGTGGTCAATAGCAGTCGCGAAAGATAAGGGTGAAAGTAGGTGTAACAGAGGCGTATACATAGACATGTGATGCAAACGTAACAGAATATGTCATGAATGGGGCGGAAACATGGAGGGGGCTACCTAAGGAGCCGGGACCTCTGACCTAATGGTGCGCGCAAACTGGCAATGACGTGTTACTAGGAGAAGCTGGGGGCTATGAACTCTGTGCTAGGAGCAGAGACTGAAGTCTGGAGAGTCAGGGCGACATGTACCTAAGCAGTATCTAGTATCTGATGTTTAGAGAACATGTTGATAGAATCCAAAAGTTATCGGGGTAGAGGCTAACAGACTCTAAGACTGGAGCATGCATTATTCTACATGTAGTGCGTGATGAAGAATATTAAATGACCATTAAATACAGTATTTCTCTAACATGGAGACGTAGAGGCTAGACAATGACGGAAACTATTGATGCAGTTCAGTAGCTTAGGAATGCAGAGAAGGAGGACTGAACTGATAACTGGAATCATAACATACTCTTGGCAGACTCAGAGGCAGAGCCAGGCTGAGCCGGGCACTGCGAGGCAGGAAGTAAGTGAAGGGTCGAGGATACAGGTGGGGGCTGTATCGCTCCTCAGCGAGGCTTCAGGAGTCAGGAGCTGAATCTGGTGTCCAGGCCCTTTTGAGGCCTAGAAACGGGGACTTTACAATGAAATAACGTGCACACTGAGAAACGTGGCAACGTGACTTTACATAGGCCTGATATTCGTAGTATTCACGAGAACTGGAAACTGACATACTAGAGGTGGACACAACTGTAATTGCGTCATTAATCGAACATAGGGAATACATATGCATATTAATCATGCACAGATAACATATGATGGAGGACGCGTAGGGACACAGAACATGGCAAAATTTACTTTTCCACATTCCCTCCTTGTCACTACGTTTCCATCAGGAAACATCAATATTCATGATACCATCTATCATTTCATACAGTATCATTTGCTCGTCTCGAATTTTCTGGGAACGGGTTTTAGAACGGGGCTTGGGACTAGGAATACAAGAGGTAGCACAAATGCCGCAAATCGCAGGGCCACATTGTATACAGAGGCAGCAGCTGAATATGATCGCTACTGTAATACCTAGAAAGGACAAGACTTTCCATCCCCAAGCGGAAATTATATTCCAGAACCAACCGGAACATGTCCAGGTGCCTGGATCTTGGTGTAACAGATGGGCAATTTTATGGAGTCTGGTTATAGCTGAATAAACAGACGGCGCGTTATTTGGAATGAAAATGCAGCAACTAGATCCGATGACTCTACAGGCCCCGCCCCTATCGGCCAATATGACGTCAAGGACGAGACGATTCTGTAAAACGACAAATCTCATAGCAGATTGCTCTTCGGTTAAGTTACCTAGAGCAGAGGCAGTCTCATTGACTACAGCTTCAAGGGTTCTGGTTAACCTACGAATTAGTTTACTATTCTGGATAGGTCCTATAAAGAAGAAGAAACCTCTATTGAAATCTGTATACTGTTCTAGAGCAGTTTCAGTATAATCGACAATGGGGGACTCCCTTCTATGTCTAATGTGTACTAGATGTGTGTTTCTATGATAATCAGATGGGGCTAGGAAAACAGGGGGCAGTAGGAAGGCAATATAACAGGTTCCCTCCCAATCGAGGGGCAGACGAACATATGCGGTCTGACCACAAATAAAATAAGAATGACGTGAAGCTTTGAAAATAGATTTCCCACTGTCACTATACTTGACAATAGTAGTACAATCGCTATGTCCTACATGTACGGAACCATTATTTCGGACACATAATTCGCCTTTGACTGGTAGTACTGAAATAGCAGGTAAATCTGGAGTGGAATCAGACTGAACATTCAGGACCATGAAATTCGAAGAATAATTACCTAAATTGTAAACTTCGTTTTCTAGTTCTAACCCTGTTCTGTGGGGAAGACCTTGCTTGTCTGGAAAACATGTACTGTTAAGAAAAGACATATCTGTTGAGGATGACGTTAACGTGGACCATGCTCCACACGAACCATTATGTGAAAATGGATAAGGAAAGAGTGGCAGAACTCCCTTCGGTGTCTGGAAAGGGGGGAGTCGACCACACACCCAACAATTTGTGGCATTGCTGGTCTGGTGTGAATAATGTAACATGCGGATAAAGGAATTGTTACGCATAGCGAGGCGGTAAGAGAGTTCATGAGGAGGCAGATCACTAAACGTGTGCTCTACTGTAGCATTAGAGGACTTATTTACATGAGAAACTGGAAAATACAGATAAAACGCATAACTGGTGCAGGAAATCATAACACTGAGAAATAATATGAAACATAGAAAAACGATACATCGGATTGAGTTTTGACTAACTCTCTCACTATGGGGGTCTATTTTATACATGTCAGAAACCGGTCTAACCGTTTCACCTAGGGGAGGACTTAGACAATCAAACTGGCTGACTTATTTTACTAGACCTTAACTTGAGTTTATACTCCTGTTGCGGAGTTTTCTCTAACAGGGAGGGTGCAGTATCATTGTCTTTTGCGGGACAGTCCTTAAGAATAGTACTTTGGCAGTCCTTTGAATCCTGGGAAATGTTCTTTGAGACTGGCTTCAATCCATAAAATTTTTTAATATGCGAAAGATGCACCCAGCCTTTGCGTCCCTCCAACTTCACGGCTGTACGGGTGGCCAGGAGGACCTGTCGGGGCTCCTTCCAGCGAGGCTCCAGTGGACTTGAGCGATCGAAATTTCGCACTAGGACCATGGATCCGGGAACGATTTCATGCGGTGCCACCTCGGTATTGTCTGGAAATGCGGCGGCAACCTGTGAACGACAAGAGTTGAGGGCAGACATCAAGGAAGCTAGGTAATCTGTCAGCATATTACTTGAAACATCGGTAATACTTCGGGGTCTAGGAGTACCCCACATGTTAGGGGGTCGGCCGAAAACGACCTCATACGGGGACAGACCTGATCTGGAATGTGCGACCATGCGCATATAGAACAGGGCGACTGGCAGAGCTATGAGCCAGTCCACACCTTTCTCTTGACAAACTTTTGCAATTCGAATTTTCAGGGTCTGATTATGTCTCTCTACGAGACCAGCTTCTTCAGGATGGCGTACACAATGGAACTTCCACTGGTACCCTAACAAAAGGGACACGTGTTTCATGAGTTCAGATGAGAATGGCTGGCCGTTGTCAGAATATACGACTCTAGGGAGTCCATAGCGGGGGAAGAACTCACGAACCAACTGCTTGGCAGTGGTCGCGGCTGTGTAATCTGGGACTGGATATGCTTCTGTCCACCTGGACAAAGCGCATACAACTACAAGGACATACTTGAAACCTCGACATCGCTCCATCTGAATATAATCCATCTGGAGGACTTCAAAAGGGTGGTCAGGGGGCTGGAATCCACCTTGTTCCACCGGGACACTTTTACCTGGATTAAACTGGCAACATATCATACAGGTACGGACTTTCTGCTTGGCTGCAGCTCGTAAATGCTTGTTGAACCAAATATTCTGGATACTGTCTAACATGGCTTTTTCTCCTAAATGTGCTGGACTATGTGCAGTATTAATAATGACTTGAACCATAGAGTCGGGGAGAAACCATGTGGCTCTACCCTTTGTCACCCATCCCTGATCTGTCTGGACCCCTCCTTGTTCGGACCATTTCTTGATTTCATCGGGAGTAGCATGTAACTGGATATCTATGACATCTTGAGTAGGGTCTTTAACTGTCATACATGTAGTCGGATCTGGAGTAAGTGTCTGTGTCGGATTAACTGAAATGTCTGGAGTCTGAGCTGTAAGCTTGGCTGTGCGATCTGCTAGATCATTACCTTGGGAAATAGTGTCAGTAACTTTCGTATGTGCTTTGCACTTCATGATAGCAATGGATGTCGGTAAATGTATGGCATCTAACAGAGCCTGAATGAGGAGACCATGCTGAATCTTGGTTCCATGAGAAGTCATGAAACCTCTCTCTTGCCAGAGCACTCCGAAGTCGTGTACAACTCCAAATGCGTAACGTGAATCGGTGTAAACATTAACTTTCAGGTTCTTGGCGTGTATGCAGGCTTGTGTCAGAGCAACTAGCTCTGCTGCTTGAGCAGACAGGGTGTCAATACGGTGTGATTCAATAACTTCAGTGTCAGTAGTCACTGCATACGCGGCTACTAGTTCTCCTGTACTAGTTCTCATGCATGAACCATCCACATAAAGTGTCAGGTCGGGATCTGGTAATGGAATATCTGTCAGATCTTGTCTTGGCTTTGTCATGATGTTAACTACTTCCACACAGTCGTGTGTGGCAGAATTCGAAGTAACTGATGGTAACAATGTAGCAGGATTTAAAACGTTGCAGCGTCTGATTTCTATGTGTGGCTGGAACAGTGTCAATTCATAACCTGTTAAACGTGCAATTGTCAAGTGCTGAGTTTGTGTTCGGTTTAAAAGAACTTCCACGGAGTGTGGAACTTGTACTGTCAGGGAGTGTCCTAATACTATGGAATCACTTTGTCTGATAGCTAGTGCTGTGGCTGCAACTGACTTGAGGCACGCAGGCAGAGCCTGGGCTACAGGATCTAATGTGCTCGAAAAATAAGCACAGGGCTTGTACTGTCCTGCTTGATCTTGTGTGAGGACAGATAATGCTGTACCTTCGCGTTCTGTGAAGAAAAGTGTAAAAGACTTACTGTAGTTCGGTGTTGCTAGAACTGGAGCTTGGCATAGAGCTTTCTTTAACTCATTGAAACTAAGTGTATGTTCAGATGTCCAAGGGAGGACAGTCGATACGGCTGCCTCCTGTGTCGTTAACTGTATCAGTGGCTTGGCCAGAAATGCATACTGAGGAATCCATTGTCTGCAATAAGAAGTAAGGCCAATAAAAGCACGTACCTCCTTCTGGGTCTTGGGCTGAGGAAGACTCGCTATTAACTGGATACGGTCTGGTGTCAACTGCCTACCCCTCTTGGACAGTAAGTGTCCTAAGTAGACCACTTGCTGGACACAGAATTGAAGCTTAGAAGGGGACACCTTGTGTCCCATCTCGGCTAGGAAATACAAGACTGTAAGTGATGCTCGCTCGCAAGCACATTCAGAACGGGCTGTGATCAGTAGATCATCGACATACTGGAGCAGGGCAGTGTCAGTTGGCATGTGAATGTTGTCTAGTTGTCTCTTGAGTGCTTGACTGTAAATACTAGGACTTTCTGTGAAACCTTGAGGAGCTCGTGTGAACATATAGCTCCTTCCATTTAAACAAAATCCGAAAAGAAACTGGCTGTCTGGATGAATGGGGACACTAAAAAATGCGTTCTTGAGGTCTATGACTGTAAAAAATGAGGCTTCGGAATCAATGGCTGTCAACAGGGAAGAGATATCTGGGACAACTGGATACTGGGGAATAATACATTTATTAAGTTCTCGGAGATCAATCACTAAACGATATACTGGAGGTGCATTTGGATCAGTACGTTTCATAACAGGAATGATCGGAGAATTACATACATTGGAGTCAGTTTCTACAACTACTCCTTGAGCGATGAGCTCGTCAATGATTTTGGATAAGGCTGCTACAGCCTCAGGTGGCAATCTGTACTGCCTGATTCGTGGTAACACTACACCTGGCTTGAGAGTCACACGATGGGGTGTGATTTGCATATAACCAACATCAGTTGGACCTTGCGCCCATAGATGCTGCGGAACATTAGACAATCTCGGATCAAAATCTCGTAATACATAGTGACCCTTGAAGTCACGTAGGAACAATCGTATTCCCTCTGGGGAACAGCATATAACTGCACCTAATTCTTTCAGTGTTTTAATGCCTAACAGATTTTCTGGACATGACTTAGTAAGTAACAGATCAGTAGTGCGGGACAATGGACCTACTTCTAGAGTAACTGGCTTTGATATTTCATTTACAATAGGTTTTCCTGAAAATCCAAGGGAAACATTTCTTGAGCCTGAGAGCGGAGCCCCTGGAACTTCGGCGTGACTGATGGTGGTCCTACTTGCCCCTGTATCAATCAGAAACTTTCTGTCTTTCCCTAATACTTGACTGTGAACATAGGGACCTTCTTGATCTACAGGTATCTCGATGAGAGGCAAGCCTACCTCCCTCTCTAGGCTGTTTCATGAATATGGCTGATACTCTGGATACTCAGACTGTGCATACTGGTACATCTGCTGTGTAACATGCTGTGTTGCAGCGATAGGCTGCGGAGCTGTAACTGTCTGTGGTGCATTCTGTGACTGCGGAGTCTGTGTAACTTGCTCTTGTCTAGGCGGACGTGGTCTTTCTTTAGTCTTACCGGTAGCTATGTTGTGTTTCAGAACTGCACACTCGTTTATAAAATGACCTGGCTGTTTACAATAATTGCAGTTCCCTTTAACGGGAGCTGCAGGATGACTGGCTTGATTCGGACCCCTCTTCTGACTATCTTGAGGAACAGATTGTGCAACTAGTACTTTCATTTTCGTGTCTTTCATACGTTTTCTCTCATGTTCTTGCTCTTCTCTGATTCTATTCTGGTGATATTGAAGCATCTGTAACATCTGGGACGGGGTATTAGCTTGCCAGGTACTTTCGACTTTCAAAACTCGATTTTTAATTTGTGGACTTGAATTCTCGACTAATTTAGTAACAAAAAGATGAGGGTATGACTCGCTACTTGTCTTGAGGCCACTGTTTATGGTAAAACATTTCTCAAATCTGGAATAATAATCACTAATATCTTCATCTTGTTTCTGTTTACAGGCTGAGATTGCATCCCAGTCTTCTTTTCTAGTTGTCAATAACCTAGGCAAAACTTGTATTAACAGTTCAGGTAATTCTTTACATTTATCTCCAAGACCGGTACCTGGTACTCGTGCCTTATCTTCAGCTTCTAGAACTGTCCAATCGATCTTTTTCTCTCCCACCTCCCATTCTTTTTCTTTGAGTTTCTCATATACCCCTGCGGGCAACAGGACTTTTAACATTTTAATAATATCTGGATACGTGTATTCTCCCATACGGAGCATGTCTTTTAATTCTCGGTGGAACCCTGCTGGATCTTTATCATGACAGGGAATTAACTTTTTCATCTCTAAGAGTTCCATCTTTGTGATAGGGGTGTAAACAAACACTCGTTGCATTTCACCACCGTCTGTCTTAACTGGATGTACTTCTCGTAACGGATTCTGTCTGTCTATGTAAAAGGGTTTACTTTCTGGGGGTGAGACATGAACAAAATGTGGGTTCAGAAACGTTCTATATTTGTGGCGCTGTTCTAGAATGACACTAATCAAATCGGTACCTAAACCTTTCCATTTATACTGGAGTAACTCGTTCAGGACATCGTGTAACGGACCTGGATCAGAATGTTGACCCTCATACAATGTAATGAGGTGCTGGATCATATACATACCCGCCAGTCGTTGCTCGGCTGGGGGCAATTTCAGAAACATTTGTGCCACTATTTCGTCTGGAAAAGTGGTAGAATCAGTAGTCCATCGGACTGCTGATCGGACTAGTTCTTGTTCATGCATGGTACTTAACTCGCTATAACCGATTCGTGATTTCAGAATGTGATCGGTAGCTTGAAATACTTGTTCCAGAGAACCTTGTTCTGGTGCTGGATGATGAAAAATTGACTTGTGTTCTAGGCGTAAATGGCGATCTGGAAATCTAGATTTTCCTACATACGCTATTCTGTCGGGATTCTCGTCCTCTACCTCTTCTGTAGAAGAGTCATTTTCTTTCTCGCTTACTTGTGCTTCTTTACGTTGTTCGTGTACCCTTATTATTTCTTTACGGATTTTCTTGTACATACTCTCTATACTACTGATAGTCTTGTGCTTACCCTCGGCTATATTATCACTCCACCTTGTCAGGACTTTCATTTCGGCTCGATCTTTGGTCGGATAATCTTGTTCCCTTATTAGACAATTAATCAGAAACTTTAATATCATGAGCTGGACTTCAACTTTTCTTTGGCACATGACGTCACTAATACTTTCTGGATCATTCCCTGTACGGATGAAACGATATATTCTGTCTAGATCTTCTTTCATATCTGGTAGGGTGACTAGATACTCGGTCACCTTTCTCACGCGTAATGAATATAAAACCATACTATCCTCGCCTGGGACTGGATCATAGCCACATTCGGTAAGGGCTTTTCTTATTTCTGCAACAGACTGATACCTGGGCGTACGCTGTGACGCTTGTGCATGTAATTCGGCTAACGTTAAACGCTTGTGTGGCGGCGGGGTTTGAGGAGGACCTCCCCCTGCGGCCCCTAAACTAGAGTCGTCTACTGATGCTCTTCGTCCTGGCAGAGTGGGAAATGGAAATGCAGGCTGGACTTGTATGGCGGGCTGGACCGGGGGTACCGTAACAGGTACTCCGGTGTCTGGAGGAGCGGGAAGTGCCTGATTTACAGGGACTGGCGGAGCGGGATTTGCATATTCTGGGACTGTGTCGTCCAAATAGGACGAGATAAAAATATCAGCTGCGGTCGGTTTGTGACGTAGCTTGGTCGGAACTAGTGGTGGCGGGAAATTACTGGATGCCTCCGGGGTCGCTTTTGGCAAGCCCTCGGCAAGAAGAGGATACATACCCTTAATAAGAGCATGCCTCTGTCTGTCTGACTGTTCGATTTTGACTCGTTCACCAATCTCGATTAATTCCCTTTCTTGGGCTCGTTCCAAGGATTCTCTACTTAATTCTGACTTTCTGATTTCTTTTTCGGTTCTTTTATGAGATTCTTTGCGCCATAACTCGATGGCATCTTTCTGTGACTGTCTGGCTTTCTTTTTCCATAATGCTTCTTCTACTCGCATGATGCACTCGGCATCCCATGTGCCTGATACAGGCCATCTATACTTATCTTCTAACTGTTTGGTATACTCTACCCATAAATCTAGATATAGTATGGCACTTATGCCATGCTTTTGATACATGAAATGACCTGGACTGTCCCTAGGCGGGACAGGAACTGCTGCTTCTAGCAGACCTTTTCTGGTTTTTAACTGACGCAGTTTTGAAAAGAGTGGCATGACTGAACTATAATCTGGACACAATACGATACACAATAAACATGAGAATCACTTCGCACACATACCACGACATTAAAATACATGAAGAACATTCAGAATAACAGTTCGAACAGAATACTGCCTGGAATACGGAAAACAGAATACATGAATTTTTCTCGAGAACAGAACTGACTAGAACAGAAACTAGATGCACTGCTGAAACAGTACGAAACTTACCGGTCTCATACAGAGACACGTCAGGACCCGCATCCACCGGAGTGGACACTTCGTTTGTGGGTCTGTGTACCACCAACCCACGGACCAGAGTCAATTAGATTGACCCTGTCTAGATACTACCCCAGCAACGGTACTCACCGGGCAGCAAGAACGGAAGGCCTCGGACTGGACTGGACTGCTTCGACGCCGGACGGACGAACTTCGGACTTCTGTTACGGGTGGGCCTCCGGATACCTCGGACCTTGGACTCTCGGCTTGGGCTCTGGTCGGGACTCGCCGCGTTCCTCCACCGCCTCGTCTGGATGCTGGACCGCCTCCTCCGTCTCCTCCGTGGGCCTGAGGGATACTTGAAGCAGAAATATCTGCACGTGCACGGTATGGTTCCGTCACGGCTGCAGAGGGTCAGGGGGCCGGCGTGGCTTCACCGACGCGTGGGGAAAGGGCAAGTCCCTGTTCGGGCGCCATTATGTGGTATATAAATAAATAATACCGGATCTATTTTTTAATGAATAAATGAATAACAGATAGCTCAATAAATAAGAGTCAAGATTCGAGGTAGTAGGAGTTTTGCAGGTTTAATACAGCATAAGGACAGGAACAGGACAACCTGCATAGGAATAGGATGGCAGGGCCCAGCAGCTGCTGGGGCTGGATCTGGGATGAGCGCGCTAACATTTAATAACAATACACGATCATATATACTAAAACAGTTGCATTACAATACATACGATAGGCGGAGCAGTGGGTGTGGTCAATAGCAGTCGCGAAAGATAAGGGTGAAAGTAGGTGTAACAGAGGCGTATACATAGACATGTGATGCAAACGTAACAGAATATGTCATGAATGGGGCGGAAACATGGAGGGGGCTACCTAAGGAGCCGGGACCTCTGACCTAATGGTGCGCGCAAACTGGCAATGACGTGTTACTAGGAGAAGCTGGGGGCTATGAACTCTGTGCTAGGAGCAGAGACTGAAGTCTGGAGAGTCAGGGCGACATGTACCTAAGCAGTATCTAGTATCTGATGTTTAGAGAACATGTTGATAGAATCCAAAAGTTATCGGGGTAGAGGCTAACAGACTCTAAGACTGGAGCATGCATTATTCTACATGTAGTGCGTGATGAAGAATATTAAATGACCATTAAATACAGTATTTCTCTAACATGGAGACGTAGAGGCTAGACAATGACGGAAACTATTGATGCAGTTCAGTAGCTTAGGAATGCAGAGAAGGAGGACTGAACTGATAACTGGAATCATAACATACTCTTGGCAGACTCAGAGGCAGAGCCAGGCTGAGCCGGGCACTGCGAGGCAGGAAGTAAGTGAAGGGTCGAGGATACAGGTGGGGGCTGTATCGCTCCTCAGCGAGGCTTCAGGAGTCAGGAGCTGAATCTGGTGTCCAGGCCCTTTTGAGGCCTAGAAACGGGGACTTTACAATGAAATAACGTGCACACTGAGAAACGTGGCAACGTGACTTTACATAGGCCTGATATTCGTAGTATTCACGAGAACTGGACACTGACATACTAGAGGTGGACACAACTGTAATTGCGTCATTAATCGAACATAGGGAATACATATGCATATTAATCATGCACAGATAACATATGATGGAGGACGCGTAGGGACACAGAACATGGCAAAATTTACTTTTCCACACTACACCACTGCACTTCATCCCACTCTACTCTACACCATTGCACTCTACGTCACTTTATTCTGCACCACCATCCACGTCCTCTCCTAATTGTATTGTAATTGCATTTATATAGCTCTTACTTCCCCTGACGAGGCGTCAAAGCGCTTTATCGGCGAGTAGCACGCTACTCCGGGACCAATAAAGGGTTAGTGTTGAATTAGTATAGTGAAATATGAAAGTAACTAAAGCAGTAGATAGGTTAGTCAGTTATTTTTATTCAGACGGATAGCGGAAGGATAAAGGAGGAAAAAAGGTTTGTATTTATATCGCACTTGTTACCCCTGATGGGCAGTAGCACGCTACTCCAGAAACCCATAAAGGATTAGTGGTGAATTAGTATGGTGAAATATGAAAGTAATTTGAATGGTGGATATTAGTCAGTTATTCGGAGTGAGAAGGATAGCGGAGGGAAAGTAGGGGGGGAAAGGTTTGCATTCATATAGCGCTTGTTACCCCTGAAGGGGTGTTGAAGCGGTTTTCTGGCGAGTAGCACGCTACTCTGGAACCCATAAAAGGATTAGTGTTGAAAATTAGTATAGTGCAATATGAAGTAATTTGAGTGGTGGATATGTTATTTAGTTATTTGGATAGAGAAGGGTAGCGGCAGGGTAGAAGAGGGTAAGAGGTTTGTATTTATATAGCGCTTGCTACCCCTGATGGGGATTAAATGGCCTAATGGGTGGAGGGGCCACACCCCGTCACCTTTTTTTCCTTTAACCCCTTCCCAGCAGGGGTAATTCCCCCGCTGTGCTGGGGGGCGAGCACAGCGCCCCGTTGCTCATGACAAGCTCAGCTCGTCATGAGGCACAGTGCTCGTGTGCTTATGACGAGCTGAGCTAGTCACGCCCACACACTTGTTTTCGTGGGACGTTCAGCACAGCAGGGGAATTATCCCCGCGTGCGAGCGTTCCACGGCTCATGACGAGCTCAGCTCGTCATGAGCACACGAGCACCGTGCCTCATGACAAGCTGAGCTCGTCATGAGCACGAAAGGAGTTAAGAAGAGTGTCTGTCAGGCTGAACAAAGGTCAGCCTGACAAACACTCCTTACTTTCAGGTCAGGCAGCCAAGAGCTAGACATGTGCTTACTGTGCATGCTCCTGGCTGCCTGAGCTGAACTTTGTTGGGCTGATGGCACACCTCCTGTGGGCATGACCTCTTCAACCTGGAAAAGAACCTTGAGGCCTCCCCATCGTGACAAGGAGGAGTGTCACTGATTGGCTTAGACCTAGGCGCATCAGTTTTAAGCCTCGAAGTGTCTGGGACCGAGTGTCAATCACTGGCACGTCGTCACAGCAACTCTCACTGACCCCATTCCACTCTGTGGCGAGGTAGGGACTGCTGGCTCCCCCTTTTGGCTGACCTAAGGTTGGTTGTATGACGTAACCTTGCATGCATTTCCCACGCATGCCTTTACACCGCAGTAAGTACCCCAACTGCGACATTACCATGTGTTCCTTTACCATGCAAGTCATTAAAATGACTTGCATTAGGAGGGCGCTGGACTTTGGAATATTATGAATAGTATTCCCACTCCAGTCAGTGTATCAGTAGAGAAGGTGTTGGACTTAAAATCCAACACCAGTCCAACAACACGTGGCTTAAAGCAAATTGTTGAAACGACTTGAATGGTAAAGGAATGCGTGGTAACATCTTAGTCGGGATAGTGACTTGGTGTAAAGGCCCATCATGTATTGACTGTGGTGTAAAGCATGTTTCCCTCTAAGGTCAGCCAATAGGAGAAGGCAGTAGTCCCAAAACTCCTGGGACCTCCAAGCCAAAGCAGACCAGGTAAGTGTGATTTTTGTTTAATGTTTGGTGCGTGTGTGTGTATGTATGAATATTTGGGAGTGAGTGTTCTGAATGGATGTGTGTGTATGTGCACGTGTGTGTAAATGCGTGGGTGTGAGTATGCATGTGTGTGTCCCATCTTCCCCCTGCTACAATTGCCATCCACCTCTGTGCACCACTCAACACCACTGCACTCTTCAGCAATGAACTCCATGCCACTGCACTCTACAACACTATACTCTGTAACACTGCACTCTCCACAACTGTACTCTGCACCAATCCACTCTATGCCACTGCACTCTACTCTGCACCACTCTACTCTATGCCGCTTTACTGCACTCTAGGCCACTGCACTCTACTCCACTCTAGAACACTACTTCACTCTACGACGCTCTACGCAACTCCATCTATGCCCCGCCATGCCACTTTTCTCCACTCTATTCTATGACACACTACTCCACTACTCCACTTTACACCAATCCACTCTATGCTACTCTACTCTAAGACACTCTACGCCACTCTACTCTGCATCACTCGACTCTACAACAATCTACTCTGCTCTACGAACTTCTCTACTCTACAAACCTCTTCTCCACTCTACCCAACACCATCTATGCCACTCAACTCTGTTCTACACCCCTCCACGGCACTCTATGCCACTACTCTCAACGGCACTCTACTCCACTCTGACAATTGACTCCAGTGTACACCACTCAACTGTACTTCACACTATGCATTTCCACTCTGACACACTGTTCCCACCATGGCATTCCACAACACTCTACACCACTACATAACACTCAACGTTACTCCACTACACCCTACTCTCCTTATCCCCACTAAAGTTTATCCATGCTGAACAACAGCCATCCGGGTGTAGGACATGGCTAAAACATTTTTGCAAATCCATAGCTTCCATAGGTGAGAGCTATTGGCTTTGCCAATGCCTGTTTTTCTTTCCTTGTAGTTTGCAGATTTCAGGGGCTGGGCTTCAGTTGTGTAGGAAACCAGGGCGAGCAAGGCCTGAACAGAGTTATTATATATGAAACTGAAACCAGAAAAGGGTTCCCTTATTAACTTTATTTCCCTCTCTCCAATTGATAATTTATGGCCCGGGGGGAGGATACTTGTCTTCCCCAAATCATTAGAGCTTTCCACAGAGGCATGTGTAAACACAAAAGTGCTTACTTAAATACAATGAAATGCTGTACTACCTTTTTCCTTGCACTGGAAGCAAACACCACTTGTATTTGCTCTACTCTACCCTCAACGAGCATGTGTAACGAGAAGGCTGTTTTTTCAGTGGCCAGACCAATAGAACGCAACCTTCTCTCTTAACTCTGATTGGCTGCTGCCAACCAATCAGTGTGAATGGGGTGTTTTACAACATTGAAGGTGTGTTGGTATGACTGAGGGATGAAGAATGAGAAGTAGGGATGATGGAAGATGTATGAGGAGTATGAGTTAGAAGTAAGGATGATGGATGAGAAGTAAGAATGATGGATGAGAAGTAGGGATGATGGATGAGAAGTAAAGAATGATGGATGAGAAGTAGGGATGATGGATGAGAAGTAAGAATAATGCATGAGAATTAGGGATGATGAATGAAAAGTAAGGATTATGAATGAGAAGTAGGGATGATAGATGAGAAGTAAGAATGATGGATGAGAAGTAGGGATGATGAATGAGAAGTAAGGATGATGAATGAGAAGTAGGAATTATAGAAGAGAATTAGGGGTAATGGATGAGAAGTGGGGGACGACGGATGAGAAGTAGGGATAATGGATGAGAAGTAGGAATTATGAAATAGATAGGGAAAAAGAAATAGAGATGATAAATGAGAATTAGGGATGAGAAGTAGGGATGAGGATGTTCTAAAATGGATGTTGTGCTCCTGCTTCTTTTTCCATCCCCAGTAACCCATAATCCTCTCCACTTTTCTTCTTCCCAATCAAATGCCTGAAGTCACATGCAACCTTCTGCTCCATTTTGTGGAAGCTCATTCCATTCTCGGTGCTCTTTCCTCATTCTCTCTTTCTTGTTCCTTCCTTTCCACTTACCTTTAACATCGAGTGCTCTGAGGTGATCTTAGAACTAGCATAAATTGCTCCACAAAGGATCAACATTAAATTACATGTATCTAACTCTCTGAGTATGGGTGATTGGATGTCAGGTGGTCTCTGTGTAGGGGTCCTGTAGGTTTAAGTAAATATGCACCTTTGTTTCAGAAGGTGTAATCCATGAGTAGTCAGGGTGCATTAGTACATGTGCACATGGATGTCTCTAGGTAAATTGCTCTCTATATATATTTGCACAAGTGTGTCTTTTATATCAGTAACCACATGGATTTTGTGTCTGTGTTCATGCACTATCCAAAAGTCAAATAGATTACCTATCACTCACGCAACAGTGTCCTTTTAGCCAACTAACTGTTTGCCAAGTCTAGTAAGGTCATCGTGAGCCTTGTGATGCAGCCCTGCCAAGTGCCACTCATCACAGTTTAGACAAACACATTCAAAGCAGATCTCTGCATCACCACACTGAAATGCAATGTCACACCAATTTAGTAGCTCCTTTCTGCCTTTACATTGCCCCGGGTGCTTTGTTCATGGCAGTGTGCCAGCTAGTATGTGGTCTTCTCTCTGGGGTGGAGGAAAGACGAGGTGCTAGCAGTGTGTTTCCTGTTTTTTGGCTTTCGGCTGGAAGCAGTCTTCCTGCCCTCTACTACTGCATTTAAGTAACGTGGTGTTTGGGTGTTCATCGCTGAGATTTTGTTCTTGTCTTGTCCCTTTCAGAAAACACACATATGCCTATGTTTCAATGAGTTATTTTTTCAATCTCCCCAAAGTTCAAATATATCTTGTTTTTATTAAGTTCCCTTACATTATCATGTCTGGCAGTTCTTTTAAATAATGTTGCACAACTGGAAGCATGATTTTATTATATGTACATGGATCTAAGCACACAACCATATATGTGAAGCTATTCTTGCTTTGTTATTTTACAAATGAATAACAATAAACAACTCATTTAATAAAGTGTTGAATTCATCTCTGGCAGCAGGCATTGTGCCGCCTCTCTGGAAGCAGGCAAAAATCCTGCCACTCCTGAAAAAACCAAGTGCTGACCCTAATATACCCACAAATTACAGGCCTATCTCCCTCCTTCCTGCCTTCTCCAAAGTGCTGGAGGAGCACGCTAACAAAGTGATCATGGAGTTTGCAGAGAATCACAATCTCCTGTACCCCACTCAATCCGGTTTCAGGGCTAATTACAGCACTGAAACAGCCCTGTTGGAGGTGACGGAACATCTTAAGGAGAAGCTGGATCAGGAGGGCAGAGCTATCCTCCTATTGTTGGACCTGTCAGCAGCGTTCGACATGGTGCCACATAGGAGGCTCCTCATTAGACAGAAGAATATGGGTATTGGAGGTAGGGCCCTAGTCTGGATAGCATCTTATCTGAAGGAAGAGAACAGGTAATTTGGACTCCCCCTTTCTCATCTCCCATGCCCAGTTTGCAGGTAGGAGTTCCTCAGGGCTCTTGTCTTAGCCCAACACTTTTTAACTTGAATAAATCCCCCCTAGCACCACTGGTGGAGGCCTATGGGGCCCAATATAATTTCATATGCTCACGATACTCAGCTGATTTTCTCTTGCAACAAGGGCACTGAGTTTGACGGGGCGCGATTAGATCTTGTCTTACAGAGGTCTTCAGGTGGCTGGAGGAGAACCAGCTTAAGTGCAACACTGACAAATCAGAAATTGTTTTTATCGGTTTGCCGGCAGTGCACGACTGGAGCCAATGGTGGCCAGAAGAATTCTCTCCCCCCAGCGTGGCTCAATCCAAAGTGAAGCATTTGGTAATCTATATTAACAATGCCCTTTCTATGCGTTCCCAAGTTCAGGCCCTGGTCGAGTCCTGCTTTGAACTACTTCGGATTTGAGACAATACCTTCAGCTCCTCCCACAGGATTCTAGGAGGATAGTGGTCCAGGCATTGATCACGACTAGACTGGACTATGCAAACATTCTCTACCTGGGCCTGCGGAACTTACTCTTGCAGTGCCTTCAGGTGGTGCAAAATTCAGCATCTAGTGCAATTCTCCGTCTTAAGCCTAGGTCCCATAGGGCCCCTCATCTTAAAGCCTTTCACTGGCTCCCGGTGAGGGAGCGGATAAAATTGAAGGCCATGGTAACTTTTTTTTTTAAGCTCTCCATGGCAAGGGGGCAGGCTACCTTAGGAGACATGTCTGCCGGAAGGCGCATGCAAGAGTACTCAGACCATCCTCTGCGATGTATGTATGTGACCCTAAAGTGCGCCTGGCACGCAGGGGTGGTACATTCTTTAGCCTCCTGGGTGCACAAATATGGAATAAACTTCAGTTGGCCCTTAGAACCTCCACAGATCTGACTAACTTTAAAAAAGTGTGGAAAACGTGGCTTTTCAGGCTAAACCATTGTGAGAAGTTGGCCTGGTATATGATGTTCACTATTCTAGTGGGCACCTTGCACCAGTCCAAACAACCCTTATGGTGATGGTTGTAAGTCAACCTTATAGACCAGCTATCCTAGTGGTAGCGTGGACAGAACAGTCTTAGGCTAAAAGACTCTTGAGGGCGTGTAAAGCCAGCTGTTTTACCATATGTAACCCCTTGAATATCAAATGAAAGGACACCACACAGGATATATATAAAATATATATGTATTTATTTACTAACACACTCCTCTGAACTCTTTATGAGATCAGAGGCAAAAGCACATAACAAGTTATACTCAGAAATACTTTAAATAGCACAATTTACAGTTAGGCCCTAGGGGCGCGTAAAACCATATACTAAGTAAGTGGTATAAGAACCACGACTTGGGAAAGGAGAAGGCCTAGGGCCTAGGGAATCGCTGGGGCTACACTATCTGACCCTTAGGTTAGGAGTAGGAGGCCCACAGGCGGCGCGTGCAGAGTCAGTACTCTCACGTGAGAGTCAATAGAAAGTCAATGGAACGTAAAAAGGTAAGTAATTAAGTTTTAGGACACTTCCGGTCTAACTAGGATTACACAACTAGCAAAACTGGACACTAGGATAGTCAATCCCTACAGGAGCACCGAAGTACTCACGTTACTTCACCCACGGGCTGCGGGTGCATAGGTGTCAAAGTGTGTCGGGTTTTTCTCGTTGATTCCTATGGAGCCTCGGAAGAAGATGCTGCAGGCGACCAGGAGGAAGATGTCCGGGTGGATCCAAGGGTGGATCAGAGTTGAAGAAGACCTGAAAGCAGAGGGGACAGAGTCTAGGTGACTAGCCAGTGACCGGGTGGAACCAGGAAGGAACCAGATGTCGTCGAGGAGCAATCAGGTGTGGATGTGAAGCTTGTCGTTGCAGCCACACGGACCAGGAGGCGTCGAGGACGACCAGGTGCTGGACAGGTGCTGTCCCACGAAGGTTCTCGCAGATGGAGGGTCGACTTCCGGATTGGAGCCAACAAGCCTAAGCAAAGGCAACCCACACAGGATACACAAAAGGCTTCTGGTGCAGACCAGGAGGGTCTGAGGTACTTCACCTTTTCAGGGAAGCCAGGGCCAGTCTGGAGCAACCAGACCAGCGATGGATTTTCTCAAGGATCGTCGTCAGAGGGCTACTAGCCAACGGGCCAGCAACCGGACAACGTGTTGAGCAGAACACAAGCAGAAGGGCCCCACGCAGATCTCGTGGAGTGTGGAGGGCTGGTCTTCGGTACAGGTGGAGCTCGGTGTCCGGGTGTCTCAGTCCCCAGTGCACAGCTTCGAGGATGCCTCAGGATCTGCGCTGGTAGCAAATTGAAGACTTTCCAAGTTGCCTGGTTCCACGGATTCCGACTCCTTCCACGGTGCTCAGCTGTGCTGGAGCCGTGCAGTGGGGTCAGAGGAGTCCGGGGGTCAAGGTCTTGTCAGGCTCTGTGCTCGAGTTCTGGCGGGAACAGGGACAAAGCAAGCCGTCGAGTTGCTGGATGGTGCCTGGTTGCCCAGGGTGGTCACTCCTTGGCCACAAGGGAGATTCTTCAGTCTTCAGCTTCTGTTGAATGTCGAAGGGTCCAGAGTTTCATCTTCTATTCGATTCCAGGATTAATCTAAATTCTCCTGGGTCATCTCCTACCTTTATACAACTAAAGGGGGCTGGTTTATTCACTAGGTCCCTCCTATGGGTGGGACCAGGAAGGGGGGTGGTTACACCCCCTTTCCTTTGTGCAGTTTCACGCCAGAGCTGGGGCTGGAGTGCCCCAGCAACTGGTTTGAACTGGGGTATGCATGGAGCACCTAGTGTGCCCCAGGCATGTCTCATTCTATTCAGCTCTCCCTGTCCCAATACACAAAATCCTGTCTGGGGTGGTGCTCGCACCTCTCCAGGCAGGAAACCTATTGTCCAGGCCTCCCTCGCTGGAAGGACTCCCAGCAGCAGGAGGTCAGACTTGTGTCTGTGGCAGCAGCATCCATTTTGTGACGCTGGGGCTCTGGTTAACTTTAACCGGGATAGTCAGAACTAACATGTCTTCTCCCTCTAGAAGGGTGGAATGCTACCCCCGTCGCCAGAATTGGCAAGGGGGTAGTTTTCCAAAGCGTATGACACCTTACACAACATGTTTAGATTAAGCCAAACCAAAGTTAGCATTCAACCGCGAGGATTATAATGCACTTAAGAGTATATGGTATGGCAATATCATATCATAGAACAGCTATAGAAAGCTGCAGACAGGCTCAGCTCATGCTAGAGCACAATCTCACACATAACCAAGCACTCTGCCTCCAGGATTGTTAAGGCCTGCCATAGGAGTGACTTATAGGTTACTGTGTGTCTATATTTAAGGGTAGGTATAGGAATACTATACCTAAGCAAGGGGTGATTACACGACCTTGCCCCAGCTGAGTGATCAGCCAGTTGTGTCAGTTTGAGTGGCCAGCCAGGGGTGGCAAAAGATATGCTGCAGCCCCTGGTAGGCCTTGGATGCACCTATGCCCTGGGTACCTATAGTACACTGTACAGGGGCTCATAAGGTGACCCAATATCCAATTAGGTATGTACCTAGGGTACATGGAGTCCATTTTACAGAGAGAGCAGATAGCCTGGGACCCCACGTCTGTCCGGTCACTTGGCCATTGGCTAGTGGCCTCTACGACGACGAAACTACAAAACTACTCTGCTAGTCTGTTTGCTCCTGACTGGCCCTCGCTCCCCTGAAAAGGAGCCACCTCTCTGACCTTGCTGGTCCGAGTAAGAAGCGATCTTCAAATCCTGCGTGGGTTGCCTTTGCCAAGGCCTGTTGACTCCGATCCGGAAGCCGACACCGCCGACAGCGAGAGCCTTTGTGGGACAGCTCGTGATCCACTCCTAGTCATCCTCGATGCCCCAGAGTCCACGTGGCAGCAGAGTCAAGCTTCTCGACAACCACCTGATTGCGCCCGACATCGCCTGGTTCCTTCCTGGTTCCATCCTGGTTCCATCCTGGTCACTGGCTAGTGACCCAGACTCTGTCCCCTCTGTCCCCTCTGACCTGCTTTCAGGTACTCTACATCTTCGATCCACCCTTGGATCCAACCGGACACTTCTCTCCTGGCAGCCTGCAGCATCTTCATCTCCAGGCTCCATAGAACTCCACAACGAAACCCGACACACTTTGGCACCTATGCACCCGCTTCCTGTGGGTGAGGTAACGATCTAACACCGGTGCTCCTGTAGTGGTTTACACCTCTAGTGTCCTAGTTTAAAGTGGCATAATTCTATCCCAGTCGGAAGACTTCCAAAACAGTAACTTTATAACTTTTACGCACCATTGACTTTGCATTGGTGCATGCGTGTGCTTTTAGCCCGGCACCCGAATCCCGCGGGCTACTCCCGTCCTAACTGCTGTTATTCCAGTGTAGTCCCAGTGATTCTCAAGGCCCTAGGCCTTACCATTGTTCGAGAAGTGGTTCTTATACCACTTATTTAGTATATGGTTTGAGTGGCCACCAGCCCTATCCATAATTGTGCAACTTTTGTATGTTTAACTGTGCTTTTGTTTAAACGCTTGTGCCTCTGGACTCATAAAGAGTACAGAGGATTATTCTAGTAATAAATACATATATTTTTATAATATATAACTTGTGTGGTGTCCTTTCATTTGATATTACAGGACTGCATATGGTAAAACAGCTGGCTTCACATGCCCTCTTGAGTTAAGCCTAAGACTGCTTAGTCCATGCTACCATTAGGTTAGCTTGTCTATAAGGTTGACTTTACAACCACCACCATAAGGGATTGTTTGGACTGATACAAGGTGCTCACTAGAATAGTGAACATCATACATCAGGCCAACTTCTCACAGTCACTCTCTTCCTCCCGCCCCTCATCTGTAGCCATGAGCAAGCCCATGTCTGCCCTGTCGACAAATGCTTTTAGTCTGTTGACATGAAGCACCCTGTGGGGGCTTCTGGGAGTCCCAAGGTCCACCAAGTAGGTGACATCTCCCTTCTGTTCAACTATTGTATGGGGTCCAGACCATTTGTCCTGGAGTGCTGCTGGGGCCACTGGCTCCAACACCCATACTTTCTGTCCTGGCTGGTACACAGTCAGCACAGCCTTTTGGTCATTCCAAGCTTTCTGAAGTTCTTGGCTGGCCTCAAGGTTTTTGGAAGCCTTCTCCATGTACTCAGCCATCCTGGAGCGGAGACCAAGTACATAGTCCACTATGTCAAGCTTCGGCTTTTTGAGAGGTAACTCCCATCCTTCCTTCAAAAGACATAGGGGACCCCTTACAGGGTGTCCAAACAAAAGCTTAAAAGGGCTGTAGCCAACCCCCTTTTGTGGGACCTCTCTGTAAGCAAACAGAAGGCAGGGTAAAAGGACGTCCCATCTTCGCCTCAGCTTTTCAGGTAACCCTTTTATCATCCCTTTGAGGTCTTGTTGAATCTTTCCACAAGCCCATTGCACTGTGGGTGATAGGGGTTGGTGAACTTATAGTTGACACCACACTCCTTCCACATTGCAGTCAAATATCCTGACATGAAGTTTGCACCTCTGTCAGAGACAACCTCCTTTGGAAACCCCACTCTGGAGAATACTCCAAGTAGGGCCCTTGCCACAACAGGAGCTGTTGTGGTCCTCAGGGGAATAGCTTCTGGATACCTGGTGGCATGATCCACTACCACCAACATAAATCTGTGCCCAGATGCTGTTTGGGGGACCATTGGTCCTACAATGTCTATCCCCACTCTTTCAAAGGGTACCCCCACCACAGGTAGTGGTATGAGGGGGGCCTTTGTTGTGCCACCTGATTTGCCACTGGCTTGGCAGGTAACACAGGAGCGACAAAACTCCTTGGTATCTTCTGACATATGGGGCCAGTGAAAGTGAGGGACAAGTCTGTCCCAAGTCTTGTTCTGGCCCAGGTGTCCTGCTAGGGGAATATCATGGGCCAAGGTAAGAAGGAAGCCCCTAAATTGCAGAGGTATAACCAACCTCCTGGAAGCACCAGGCTTGGGCTCTCTAGCCTCTAAATAAAGGAGCCCATCATCCCAATACACTTTATGGGTACCTTGAGCATTCCCATCAGCCTGAGCAGCAGCCTGCTGTCTGAGGGGTTCAAGAGAGGAACAATCTAAACGAGCCTGCCTCAGATCTGCCCTTGAGGGTCCACCTGTCCCCAGAAACTCAACCTGATCAGGTTCAAGTTCTTCCAGGACAGTTCCCTCTTGGGTCTCAGAATCATCCTCCTGGGAGGGCTGATCCTCAACCTGAGGCAGGGGGGAAGGCACTGCCTTAACCCTCTTGCTCTTTCTCTTGGTTGGTGGCTGGTCTATTGTTTCAAGATCCAGCACCTGTTCAGGTAAGTACTTTTTGGCCTGTGACCTGGTCACAGCAAGGACATGTGCTGATATTCCCAGCATTTCTGCATGGGTCCTATACTCCACCTCAGACCAAACTGAGGTTTCAAGATCATTACCTAACAGACACTCTACTGGAAGGTCTGAACTCACAACAACTCTTTTGAGGCCAGTTACCCCTCCCCAGGAGAAGTTAACAACTGCCATACTATGGGAGGTAGTGGCATTGCTAGCGTTGGTCACTAGGTAGGTTTCACCTAGTATGATCTAATCAGGTTTCACAAAGTTGGTCACCATAGTGACACTGGCACATGTGTCCCTGTAGGCCTGAGCCATCTTGTCATTAATAAAATGTGTCTGCCTGTACTTGCTCAGATTACTGGGACTTACAGTAGAGGACATTGCTATGTCCCCATCACTGACAAGAACAGCCCGAGTTGGTACTCTGACTAGGCCAGAGTCCACCGCAGTTCCCAGGGTTAACCCTACTATACCCTTTTGCTGGGAACCACCACTTACAGCTGGACTAGGGGGAACAGTTGCCTTAGGGGCATTGGTGGTTGGTGCTGTGCCCTTCTTGGTGCACTCACTAAACCAGTGAGAGACTGACTTACAGTATCCACACCAGGGCTTCTTTGGACCTTCTTGTTTCTGTTTGTTCTTTCTGGAGCCACCCCCTCCCCCCTGTGCCTTTTGGGGGCCTGGTGAAGACTTTTGGTCTTTTTGTTTCTGCTCATTACCCTTCTGGTCTGCCTTTTTCTGATCACCCCCTTGGTTCTGGTTTTTCTGCTTGATCCTGGTTCTGACCCATTTGTCTGCCTTCTTTCCTAATTCTTGGGGAGAGGTCAGATCAGAGTCAATCAGGTACTGATGCAATAGCTGGTTTTGACAGTTGCTAAGGATTTGCTCTCTCATGATCAAATTATACAATCCTGTATAGTCCCTAACTTGACTTCCCAATAACCAGCCTTCCAAAGCCTTAGTGGCACAATCAACAAAATCAGTCCAGTCCTGAGTCTGTGTCTTCTGGGTATCTCTGAACATCAACCTATACTGTTCAGTGGTTAGGCCAAACCCATCAATCAGAGCACTCTTCAGGACAGAGTAGTTGTTAGCATCCCCATCACTAACTGTGAGGAGTTTATGTCTACCTTTTTCAGAAAAGGAGAGCCATACGTTTGCTGCCCACTGACTTTTGGGTACCTGCTGCACTTTGCAGGCCCCCCCAAAGCAGTAATCCATTTGTGGATGTCATCCCCTTCTTTATAGGGGGGCATAATCTTGCTTAGGTGTCTATTTTCATAGGACCTATCTTTATCCTTAGGGATATTGCTGCCACCAGTGGGTTCTAACCCACTCTCTCTATGCTCTCTAGCACGAGCAAGCTTCTCTTTGGCCAGGGCAACCTCTAGTTCCTGTCTTTCAATCCTTAGAGCAGCTTCTCTCATCTTTGCCTCATGTTCCCTTCTCTGAGGGGAAGTCATCACTCTCTGAGGAAGGGCATGAGAGCTATTTAAGCATGAGATCTGATAGAGTCCCTGGAGCGGGATCTCCCTCTTCTCTGCCTCTGGTTAAGCCCACTTGGGGGTCTGTATGAGGGCTGCCCATACTGACTACCATGTATGCTTAAGTTAGCCTGACTAAGCCTTCTGACTATGGTCTGACTGTTTGTCTCAGGATCAGAATCATCTCCTTCTCCCCCTTCTCCCTCTTCCTCATCTGGACCTGGAGTATCAGTGGTATCCTCTGTGGAGGGAAGGACTTCCTCTGAGCTACCTGAAGCACCTAAGTCAGGTGTCTTTTGAGCATCATACTCTTCTAAAAGCTAAACTAAGAACTTTAGGGTAGGGGTTGAACCCTGTTTTAGCCTTCTAGAAGTACACAATTGTCTAAATTCTTGGAAGGCTAAGGCTTCATATCTTGCAGCAGTCCCCAAGGGATCTACTTCTGCAGGCAGAGAACCACTGGGGTTCGCTGTCTGAGACATGGTTTCTAGTGAGGTGGGAGTGTTGCACCTACCTACACTATGTGTTTTCCTACAGAAGACCTGTCTAGGAGTTGTAGTCAGGGTGTGCTAGGCCCAGACTCTACAACAGCTAAGTTCAGTAGAGCTTAAGTATACTAAGACTTGATTTTATATGTACCTACAGGTACCTATGTGATCTTTCAAATGATATCTCAAGATTACAAGTGGTAAAACAACAACAAGCTCTAATCCCAACCGCTGCACACCAATGTGAGAAGTTGGCCTGTTATATGATGTTCACTATTCTAGTGAGCACCTTGCACCAGTCCAAACAACCCTTATGGTGATGGTTGTAAGTCAACCTTATAGACCAGCTATCCTAGTGGTAGCGTGGACAGAACAGTCTTAGGCTAAAAGACTCTTGAGGGCGTGTAAAGCCAGCTGTTTTACCATATGTAACCCCTTGAATGTCAAATGAAAGGACACCACACAGGATATATATAAAATATATATGTATTTATTTACTAACACACTCCTCTGAACTCTTTATGAGATCAGAGGCAAAAGCACATAACAAGTTATACTCAGAAATACTTTAAATAGCACAATTTACAGTTAGGCCCTAGGGGCGCGTAAAACCATATACTAAGTAAGTGGTATAAGAACCACGACTTTGGAAAGGAGAAGGCCTAGGGCCTAGGGAATCACTGGGGCTACACTATCTGACCCTTAGGTTAGGAGTAGGAGGCCCACAGGCGGCGCGTGCAGAGTCAGTACTCTCACGCGAGAGTCACTAGAAAGTCAATAGGAACGTAAAAAGGTAAGTAATGAAGTTTTAGGACACTTCCGGTCTAACTAGGATTACACAACTAGCAAAACTGGACACTAGGATAGTCAATCCCTACAGGAGCACCAAAGTGCTCGCGTTACCTCACCCTCGGGCTGCGGCTGCATAGGTGTCAAAGTGTGTCGGGTTTTCTCGTTGATTCCTATGGCGCCTCGGAAGAAGATGCTGCAGGCGACCACGAGGAAGATGTCCGGGTGGATCCAAGGGTGGATTGGAGTTGAAGAAGACCTGAAAGCAGAGGGGACAGAGTCTAGGTCACTAGCCAGTGACCGGGTGGAACCAGGAAGGAACCAGATGTCGTCGAGGAGCAATCAGGTGTGGATGTGAAGCTTGTCGTTGCAGCCACGCGGACCAGGAGGCGTCGAGGACGACCAGGAGCTGGAGAGGAGCTGTCCCACGAAGGTTCTCACAGATGGAGGGGTCGACTTCCGGATTGGAGCCAACAAGCCTAAGCAAAGGCAACCCACACAGGATACACAAAAGGCTTCTGGTGCAGACCAGGAGGGTCTGAGGTACTTCACCTTTTCAGGGAAGCCAGGTCCAGTCTGGAGCAACCAGACCAGCAATGGATTTTCTCAAGGATCGTCGTCAGAGGGCTACTAGCCAACGGGCCAGCAACCGGACAACGCATCGAGCAGAACACAAGCAGAAGGGCCCCACGCAGATCTCGTGGAGTGTGGAGGGCTGGTCTTCGGTGCAGGTGAAGCTCGGTGTCGGGGTGTCTCAGTACCGAGTGCACAGCTTCGAGGATGCCTCAGGAGCTGCGCTGGTAGTAAGTTGAAGACTTTCCAAGTTGCCTGCTTCCACGGATTCCGACGCCTTCCACGGTGCTCAGCTGTGCTGGAGTCGTGCAGTGGGGTCAGAGGAGTCCGGGGGTCAAGGTCTTGTCAGGCTCTGTGCTCGAGTTCCGGCGGGAACAGGGACAAAGCAAGCCGTTGAGTTGCTGGATGGTGCCTGGTTGCCCAGGGTCGTCACTCCTTGGCCACAAGGGAGATTCTTCAGTCTTCAGCTTCTGTTGAATGTCGAAGGGTCCAGAGTTTCGTCTTCTATTCGATTCCAGGATTAATCTAAAGTCTCCTGGGTCAGCTCCTACCTTTATACAACTAAAGGGGGCTGGTTTACTCACTAGGTCCCTCCTATGGGTGGGACCAGGAAGGGGGGTGGTTACACCCCCTTTCTTTTGTGCAGTTTCACGCCAGAGCTGGGGCTGGAGTTCCCCAGCAACTGGTTTGAACTGGGGTATGCATGGAGCACCTAGTGTGCCCCAGGCATGTCTCATTCTATTCAGCCCTCCCTGTCCCAATACACAAAATCCTGTCTGGGGTGGTGCTCGCACCTCTCCAGGCAGGAAACCTAGTGTCCAGGCCTCCCTCGCTGGAAGGACTCCCAGCAGCAGGAGGTCAGACTTGTGTCTGTGGCAGCAGCATCCATTTTGTGACGCTGGGGCTCTGGTTAACTTTAACCGGGATAGTCAGAACTAACATGTCTTCTCCCTCTAGAAGGGTGGAATGCTACCCCCGTCGCCATAATTGGCGAGGGGGTAGTATTCCAAAGCGTATGACACCTTACACGACATGTTTAGATAAAGCCAAACCAAAGTTAGCATTCAACCGCGAGGATTATAATGCACTTAAGAGTATATGGTATGGCAATATCATAGAACATCTATAAGGAAATGGTTTCAAAAGATGCAGACAGGTTCAGCTCATGCTAGAGCACCATCTCACACATAACCAAGCACTCTGCCTCCAGGATTGTTAAGGACTGCCATAGGCGTGACTTATGGGTTACTGTGTGTCTATATTTAAGGGTAGGTATAGGATTACTATACCTAAGCAAGGGGTGATTACACGACCTTGCCCCAGCTGAGTGATCAGCCAGTTGTGTCAGTTTGAGTGGCCAGCCAGGGGTGGCATAACACATGCTGCAGCCCCTGGTAGGCCTTGGTTACACCTATGCCCTGGGTACCTAGGGTACACTTCTACAGGGGCTGATAAGGTGAACCAATTCCCAAATGGATGTACCTAGGGTACATGGTGAGAATTTAGAGAGAGTGCATCTGGGCTGTGGGTCTGATTAGCAGGCCCACAGCCACATCTAAGTCGAAAACCAGTAAAGCAAAAGCAAAAACTGGGGGTGACCATAGGAAGCAGACCCTACTCTCCTACAACCATCTCCACGGCAGTACTGTGTGAACCTGTAGCGCCGGAACACTCCTTTTGGACTAGCTGCGCGCTTTATAAATACCAGTCATTCATTCATTTACAAACCCAACATTTTAAACAGCAGTAGTAATCTATCACAGTGCAACGTTTAAAAAATGAGAAAGTTCTTCTTTTTGTCTTTGAAAATTTGGCCACAAAGTACTATAGTGGATTGACTGGCTTTACAAGCACTCTGCAGTTTCCACTTTCTTGCATTTTCACAGCGGCATACATGATGCTGAAGTTCCCCCAAACACTTATGCCTGGACTTAACGTAAAGGAAGACTGTAGCCAGGGTGCTGTCATATGTACTTCTTTCATCACTTACCTTTATTGTACCCTCCATCAATCTTTAAGAACAAAACTACAGGTCCCAGAATACAACTTTACTGTTGGCAAAAACCCCAAGTAAAGGCTGAAGGTGACATCCAATCATTTCTGAAATGTATCTCACTACATGGGCAAAACTACTTTACTCTACACGTGCTACCGTATCAATCATAGTGTCATTCATTTTTTTTTTAACAAATTTTTATTGGTTTTCGGAAGGAGCCATATGGAAAGCCCCATGGGCAGTACAAAGAAGCAGTTGAAAAGGCAATATGCATTACAATTACAGACATTAGCATTCCTGAGGTCCTCCCAGAACTGGCTGCAATCAAAGAGTCCCATCAAGGAGCCCCCAGCCAGGAGCATTCTAGTGGCCCCCACTCCTCCTCCCCGTAGTCGATTTAGTCGATTCAGCATACAGCTCATCTCTCCTCCACACGTTACAGTCCAATAGACAGATTCAAGTAGAAAACTCCCAATATCCATCCCAACCCCCCCGGTCTTCAAACACCCCAACAAAGTCCCCCCACCCCCCCCCCCCCCCCCACCCCAGGCATGCCATTGGCCATTAGAGTAGTCAGGCAGTCGCCTAGAACACTTGCATTGCCCACCAGAATCCCTGCCTCTCAGATCTCAACCTAGGATGGTCCGGGAACACTGGGGGAGAGTCCTTGCCAGGCCCTCTCCGGACCCATCATGCCCTTCCTCCATCAAGTGTAAGCTACTTCAATCAGCCCGTGCGCCCTCCATCTCACGGGGCACTCTCTCCCCATCTTCAATCGGGTGCTTAACCAGTTCCACAAGCGCCATCCACGCCCGAGCCATTTTCATTGATTTCTCACTCCCATTGCGCCTGGCCAGGCATAGTCTGCAGTTCCCTTTACTCTCTGCCCACTTCGCAAACTCCCTGCGCCAGCGCATAAGAGTAGGCCCCTTTTTCACCTTCCAATGGGTAGTAAGTTCCCTGTTCGCCAGGACCAACCACATATCAATGAACTTGCTGGTGATTTTGGTCTTAGCAGTGTGCGGAAACCAGTGCAACAAACAAAACCCTGTTGTCATGGCTATCTCCCTCTTTGTCACAGTCGCCAAGGTAGTCTTCACCCCTCGCCAGTAGTCCTCTAATTGTGGGCAGTCCCAGAGCCCTCACAGAGTAACCCCTTAGCAAAGAGCCACTGCTGGGGAACATGTTACTCACCAACTCCAACCGTGCCTGGAGTCAAAATGGCGGGCAGAGCGAGGTGCCCCTCGACAGCACCAGGAACACATCAGGCTCCAGCAGCGGCTCGGCCAACGGTGGGTGACGGTGTGCTTGGGTAGATCCAACGCGCAGCACACAGAAATTGCCACAAAAATGGACTATTTTACAACAAAAATTGACTCTTTTTGCTCGTTTTTTTTTTTAAACCAATTTTTATTTTGCTTCACTCGTAACATGGCCGTCGGCTTATGTTGAGTTTAGTTCTTGCTTCGTTGCACGCTGGCCATCTCAACGCTTAATTTCTGCCAACTCTGCTCTTCTCCTTCACCAATTCCTTGTGCTGTACTCCGATCAAGGACGTCTTTTAGGGTTGTTTACTGTTTACTTCCCATCTCATGCTCTCCCCTGCTGGCTGCCTCAAAGTTTGTCCACTCTGCTTTATTAGTTTTGCTAACCCCTTGATCACCTGGACCATGGTCTACCTGGGTTATTTGCTGTTTGCCTCTCTGTTCGCCTGCTCCCCCCGCCTCCCCCCCCGCCCCGCTGGCCACCTCAACCCCTACTCTTGCACGACCACTTCTGGAATGACCTGTGCTAGGCTTTTACCTTAGAGATGGGGCAAACTCATGGCCACAGAGAGAAAATAGTCTGTCCCCCATACTGATGCTGTTTGTTCCTATTTAGTACACTTTCTTTCTTTGTCTACTTCCTTTGCTCCCATCCCCTCTCCCCTGAATCTCTCCCCTTGCCTGCTACACCGCCTAGCCCCCTGTCCTTTTGTGCCCTTTGACTAAGCATTCCTTCTCCCCTTGTTGGGGAAAGATCCAATATTTATACTCTGGAGGCTCAGCGAACCCGCTGGGAGAGTCCAAAGCGCTAAGGGAGCCACTCACCGTTGAGGTATGGTATGTTAAATGTTAAATGTTAAATGTCGTATACTTGTAAAGCGCACAGCTGCCCCAGCAAAGGGGCGTCCCGGCGCTGTATACCGCTGGGGAACCCGTCCTGGCTTTCCCTGTGGGATGATCCCTACTGGGAATCCCCAAGGTGGAGCCAGGCATCCCCGGCGTTGATGGGGCCGTTGTGGAGATTAGGCAAGCTAATGCCCAGAGTTGCCGAGTGGGACCCCAGGTTAGAGTAGGCACCGAGGCGAGAATTGTCGAGTCCGCTGACCCTGGTCCACGACCCTGCCGCATCGGGAATTGAACCCTGGTCCCGGGCCGACTTCTGCTCCCGGGTCTGCCGCCTCTAACCAGTGAGCCACACCACTCCACCCCTTGCCAAAGCACTCCCTCTCCCCTTTTTGGGTAAGGATCCAGTATGTAGGCCTTGGAGTCTCAGAGACCCCTCTGAGAGAGTCCAATACGTATAGGGAGCCTCTCGCAACAGAGATGGGGAAATGATACCACTTCCCCTGGGATCACAGCTTACTGGACTTTGGACGCAGCTTTGACTCGTTTACCGGTTTGTGTCCCCTTCACCCTCCCCCTCCTCTTTCTGTCAGGGCGGCTGGTGGATTTTGAAAGTGGTGGGGCGTGCTAGGGCATGTTCTGAGCCCCCCCCCCAAATCACCAGAAACGTACTGAAACCGTTGCCACTTATAGCGCCATAACACATCATACCAGTACTGATGGGTGATCATTGATTCAAACCAGCTCAGTGTGAACTCGTACAACACAATTACAAAAAAGTAAGGAAAAAAATGAAACCCTAACCCGGATGACATAACAATTATACCCAAGTGAAGTGACATGCAATTAATTCCCGAATAGTGTCATGCAGTCAGCAGCCCGTGGTAAAACACTAAATTAAGGCCTAATCCAGAATCGCGCCTGACACCTCAGCAGAAATGAAGCCCTGAGCCCCATAGGACCTGTGTGGAGACAGAGCTACTCCGGATGTGGAAAATGACTAAAATTAGGTGTACATAAGCGGCGTTCATTTATGTGCACCACAGCCACTGTTGACAGTAGAGTGAAAATCGCGAAACAGTGGCCACGCCATCTTGTCCCTTTTAGGCCCCATCACGCACGTAGGTGGCAGCCATTTTGTGTGTCATGACCTCTCTGCCCACTGCCAATAACCTGCGCGTCTCTCCCCCTCACTCCCCAGCCTCGCAAGCATTCCCCTGCGCCCCGACAGCCCCCGGTCTCTCCTGCTTGGGCCATAAACGCACCTCTAACGCGACCCTGTCTCCGAGCCACATCCCGTGCTGAACCCCCTCGCTCTTTCATCCCATTCATAGAACAGGCCCTTTTGATAACCTCTTCCTCCCTGCCCAATTGTCCGGCCTGATCCCAGGCCATCACCTAGCCCGACAGATGCAGTTTATTGCCCCCTACAGTAGGACCTCGCCTCACATCAAAGGAGCGGTGGTTAATCAACACCCTCACACCTCCAGATCCGACCGATTGCCCACTTTCCCGTTCCCAGCGGACTGTCCAGCTGCGCGATAACCACCACATGCTGAGGTCGGGGTGGGAACTCTACTGTAGATGTGTGTGGGAACGGGCCTGGACCGGGGATTCCGAGGATGTCTTTCCTGGCCTTCAAAGAAACATTACGGGTGCAATGTATGTAATAAAGCCATAAACCTGTGTATAAGAGGCCAGGCCTCAGAGATGCGGTTAGAGCACCTCGAGAAGATACCCTGTTGTCTGATTTGACGTGTTCTGCTCCGTCGGAATAAACTCCTGTTTCCTGCCTTCCTGTCTCCAGCGCCTGCCTCTTTGTTTGGTAATATTGAATGGTATGAGAGGCGGCTATCGCCGGGCAAACACTGAAGGTTCTTGGTCGACAATGTCCCTACCTTTTTCACAATTGGCGTCCCAAACGTGGGGCCCATCAGCGACACGTGGATCCAGTGGGAGAGGTCCCAACGACAGAGTGAACGACTGCAACGATCGGGAAGTGCACCTGCCCGATAGACCCTCGTCTGGCAGCCGATCATCCGAACTTCACCGGTTCTGAGCAGACCTCTCTCGAGTGATCTACGGTCCTGACTGGGAACCATCAGGAGTGCCACAGCAATTACGGAGAATAGAGGACGATCAGGCGCTGGAAGCGGAAGACGAGAAACTCTCCATGCGGTCCGGGTGAGGTCGTGTAACACGACGAATTGCGAATTGATTGTTTGATTGTTTGAAAATACTAGTATTACTCATTTGATTGTTTCTGAGAGATTCTCTGTCTGCAAACAGGGAAGAAAAGGAGTATTCTCTCTTTGCAGATAGTGAAGGGTAGGTAACGCAGGCCTTTGCCCCCATTGTAATCCGTCGTGCCTGCTTCCCTCTCCATTTGATTGATTGTTATCCAAGCATTTACTGTTTTGGAATTGGTTCTCTTTGGATCATTCTCTATTTGCAAACAAGCACAGAGTCGCAATACTCTGTTTAGTCTTTGCAGATAGTGAAGGATAGGTAACGCAGGCTTTTGCCCCCATTGTAATCTGTCGTGCCTATTTTTATCCCTCATTTGATTGATTGTTTGACCGAACATTGATCGTTCGGAATTGGTTCTCTTTGGGTTATTCTCTATTCACAAATAAGCACAGAGTCGCAATACTCTGTTTAGTCTTTGCTGATAGTGAAGGATAGGTAGTGCAGACTTTTGTCCCCTTTGTAACCCGTCATGCTTATCTTTGCCCCGTTTGTTGGTAATTGGTTCAGCCCGGACCGTTTATTAGAGGTAGATCATCCGGCTCCACCGGAGGGCACCCCTAATAAAAAGGACATGTATATAAAATGCGGATTAGCCGCTGTATCGTTGCAACGAACTATGACATAAAAATCGCTAGGAAAAACAAAAAGAATCAAGCAAAATCAGTAGGCCACTGATGGGATCTTTTTGACCTCGCTAAAATAGAAACATTAGGAACAACCCCTCATGAGAAATATGAAACTAGTGAGAGGAACCGAACTCGACGCCATAATGGCCTCAAGACAGCTCGGCTCCGCCGCCCACCCCGCCCAAATGACGACAAACCCTATATAAATACTATAAATATATACGACACTCCAGCAAAGTAATATGTTAAAACGTTTTATTATACAAATATTTACATGGCAGCCGGCTGCAACATCAATCCCAATGCATTCACCGTCTGCTTGACGCTGTTCCTGTCCCCCCCCCTTTCCTTAAAAGTAGCAATGTTGGGCTACTTTGGGCTACTTTTTAGTAGGTTTTGGGCTTTAGAAAGTCTACAAAAGCCATCAGCCGGCGAGGTAGCATCGGTGGCGGCCTGGGGTGGAGGACCGTTGTGCGAATAGCCCGGAGGCGACACCGCGCGCCGAGGCCCGTCCCCAGAACGTCCAGAGGTGGTGTCCAGCAAGTTGTGTGCGGGGGATGCCTTGCTGATGGCTCTCCTCACCCCCCGCACCCTCTTCTGTTGCCGGGCCCGGCTAGCTCAATCGATCGAGCATGAGACTCTTAAACTCAGGGTCGTGGGTCCGGCCATTTTGTATATCTACGCCAGGAGATGGCGTGGGGCGCCCGCGGAGAGGTGGCGCGGACGGCCCCCCTCCCCCTCCAGGTAGAGGTTCCTCTCCAACACTAAGATTGCCATTAGCGTTCCACTCAACGGGCCCCTGCGGTTGACTGGCCGGGGGACCCGCTCTGGTGGCCGTGGTGAAGGGCGGCTGCTGCGGGACTCACAAGATGGCGGCCGGCTCATTGGCCCTCGACTCCCGCGGGCTTCCGCTGGGGGCAACCGCCACTGTTGCTCGACTATCCCCCACGGATATGCCGCTGCCCCGGGTGACCGCCGCCTTATCCACATCTGGTGCCGTAGGAAAGGCTGATTCAGCGCATCGGTGGAGGGACACGCCTGCTGTCCCGCTCTCTGGAGTGGCCACAACGTTGCCACAAGATGGTGGTGCTCTCATGCTGACGCCAGCTTTTGTCCGAATTACTAAGAGACACTGTAGACTGCCAACTCGATCAGCTCCGGTGGAACCTCAGCGTGACCCGGTAGGGAAGATTTTGCCTTCCTCGCTTTTAAGTCACGGTTCATGCCGCCTGTCCTTTCTGCTGGCGTTAACGGAATTTTTTGAACTGCCGAAAGGGATTCTGGTCCGGCCGCTAGTTATTAGAGGCATTTGAACTATACTCTGGACCCGCCCGGCCTCGACCAAAATGGCGCCAGTATAGGCGGGGCTTACAACTCCTTATGACGTTCTAGTTGCTTAAACCTTGATGTTATGGGGGATGTATGCGGTCTTTGTGCACATGGCGGGAGGGGAAGGGTACTGACTGAGCATGCGGACAACCCTATTGATGTCGGGTTTTTTACTATTGATTATTGTATTATTAAAGCTCCGAAGTAATGTTACTCATGATACTCGCCCATGGTGTGCGTATGGACGATTTTATTGTAACTGATCCTGTTATACTTCCAACTATAAAATAAACCTTCACTGGTCCTGCAACCGTTAGTCGCGTTTAGTTTTTCAATTAAATGGCTCGTCCTTTACTTACTTCTATACTACAGTGTAATGTCTCCTCATGCGTTTCCCGCCTGCTCCGTGACCGGCCTACATGGTCGGAGGCCCGTATTTGAATGCTGATATCTTCACAAATAAAGTTTTTTTAAATATGTGGAACCAGCCTCATAACAGTCACTTAGATTGGTAGGTTCTCGAATAAAGGCTACTATTCTCAAATAAATAAAGGGCAAGTAAGATGAATCAATTTTGGTTATGAAAAATTAGAAAGACGTGGTACATAGAAATAATGCGAAAAGAATAGTCAGGATCTGTCGTATTTTACATTCCTGCAGCATAAGCAATAAGTAAAGATCCTGCTATTTAGATATATCTATGAATAGGACAGTAGACCAGTTCCTCTGGGCTTCAATGCCGAGATGCAAGGTACTGCATCCCGAAGAAGATAAGTCAGGTACGTGGTAGGTAAAAACATTTTCGTGTTTATGCGCGCTGATGTGCTTTGAACGCTGTCACCCCCCCCCCCCCCTCTTTTCTTTCTCTGCAGGTTAATATCGGAATTTCCGCTGAAGTATGGAGAAGACCCAGAATGCACCGTGTTCCACGCAGAAAGAAAAATTTTGTATAGTATGAATGTGCGCATAGGCCCTGATTTGTGTCGTATGAATGCTTCTGTGACGCGCACGTCTGGGTTGAGGAAAGAGTGTTTTTTGTATGACTGAGGTGTTGATCGAACGGTCAATGGGATAGGAAAATTAAGCCCGAACATGGTACCTGCGTGTGAAAAACTAATAAGAATATAGCACATTCCTTAATTAGAGACGACTCTCTCTCTGGAGCTAGTAAATGGGAGAGTGGCCTACACCAGAAACTTGAAGGATTATTGCAGTGCAACGAACCCGACCCCAACCGATACCCCAAATATATATATCCAAAATGACGCGCACCAGTGAGTCAACTTATGTGCTGACTAAATAAGAAAAGTTAAGAGTACCCCGGGTCGGGGTTCATCCAAAATCCCCCTCAGCCCAGAAACTAGGGATATTGTCATGTTTTAGATTTACCTCTTCTTCTTCCATCCTCATAGAAAAATCGGAATTGTCCCATTCTCATCATCATTTGCTAGATGTTGGAAGACCCCACCGTGAGTATAAGCACGACTGGACTGGTGTCCGACCAATTAAAAGGAGTAAAGTATTTTTGAAACGAGGTTACCAACATAAATTGTCTACTATTAGGAAGGAAGGAGAACAAAGAGCTCGACCCCCAAATGAATTAATTAGAATACTGAGAATACGCAACACGCATAAAAAAAATAGTCCTTTTGCCCAAAAATAGCTCTATGTTTTGTCTTAGGTTTTCGTACTTGATGTATGTACTGTCGCGCCCTATCTGGTATCCATGTGTACATAAACTAGGAATTTATGTTTTCCCTCAGCTTGTGTTTTACACGTAAAACTGACCCGTACTGTTCTATATGTGTGTGCACTGAATAACCTACTATTATACACATTTTTCCTCTCTCTCTCTCTCTTTATGTTGTACGTGTACTAATAGCCTATTTGGTGCGCACGACGCTCTCTCCCTCTGAGGGCTCCCTTGCTCCCTCTTGAATAAATGACGACACTGTACCTCGCCGGTACAGGTATAATTGGCTTTAGACACAACAGTGTTTGAACAAATTGACAGAAACAAAACGACCGTATTTTTGCCATGTTACTACCTCTCCTTTCTGTAAAATGATGGAACTTAATTGGCTGAGAAAGAAAGGACAGGGAAGACGACTGATGTCCCCTAATCTGACCCTTAAAAGGGAACTATATGTCAGTGGCTTTTGTTTTAGTGCTTTAGTAACACCACCCTCATCATTCGGATTACCACCGCCCATTGCACAAAAATAGAATGTCCGAAACGTCCCCGTTTTTCCAGAATGGTCCCAGTTCTGTACCAGCCGTCCCAGAAAATCTTAAAGGCTGTAGCTGATGACCTTGTTTAAAGATAAATCGCCTAAAACTGATAAAGGTTAGCCGCTGCTTTCAGAAAAGAAAAAATGCTTAACGTATGTCCTTCCCTGGAAAAAGTAGCTGTAAGCCCATGATAATAGCACTTCACACTTTTTTATAAATTAGCAGACCTTGAAGAAACATATAGCTCAACAGGATTTGTTTTAGACAAACACGAGTCTCTACTGGAGGAGCCGGTTTGAATTCGATAAACCATGTAAATTTTAGATATCAGACTTCTTGCCACGTTCACAAATATAACAGGAGTAAAACACCAGACAGACATGATGTTTGAAAATAGAAAAATGCTTGCCGACCTGCACTACAGCAATGATGCATGAGTTAACAGCATACACCGATGTAAGGATTACTAAGCATCCACCCTATCGTGACCAATAAACGTTTCCCCAACTACTTGGGGTTGGGAGAGAAATTAAAGTGTGTAAACGTCTTCCTCTGCCAGTTCTCTAAGACTTGTTTTTTTTTGTACTCATTTAAAGATAATGTGCAGTCGTCGGAGGAGAGGGGCCGGACGTGACGCACAGCCTGGCTGCAGATCGGGGAATATCTATGACCTCGACCAAGGTGGAGCCACAGAGCAAAGAGTTGCGGGACAAGGCACCATTCTCAACGTGGAAAGTGAAGGAAAGAAGGGCTGCCCAGAAGCCCCTGCGTGTTGATGAGCTTGTGCCGAAAGTCCCAGCCCCTTGTGCCCGATTGATGGGCCCACTTGCTTGAAATTTCTGCCCTCCTTGGTCCATCTCAGATCTGATCCCACTCCACCCTCTCTTCCCTCGGCCTCCCAATGCACGCCCCCATCAACCCCCCCCCCCCCTTTTTAGGTCTCGCCTGTCGATGCGCATGCGCATCGAGCTTGCAAGCCTATTGCGGCTTAAACAACCTTTAACTAAGAAGCAAGGAATCGTGGCGATTCCTTGCAGTGCCCGTGACTTTTAAGCTCAATGCGCATGTGCATTGAGCTTAAAAGCGCGTGCACATCAGTTCCCTCAGCCGCAATCGCCGTCTGTTCGCTCAGCCGCATTCCTCCGACACCTTTTGAAGTGAAGCTTAGCTTCACTTCAAAGGCCCCGGCTTCTTCACACCCACATGCCGCTCTCCCCGCTCCGCCCCCTCCCCTGCCCGCTGTGCGCATTTCTCCTCCACCCCCTCCCCACAGCAATGCCCTCCCTCCGTCTTGTTTTTTTTACCCGCGACTCTACTTTAGCTTAAAAACATGTTCCGATAGGAAGTGCATCACATTGGTAATTTACAAAGATTTGCTCTGTTTTCCTGTGGATAAACCATGCACTAGTCGAACACACGATTTGATCAATGTATTGCTGTTTAGAGTACATTCCTTTTGCAGGTCTTTTTGTCATCATCGTGAAAACCGTGACAAATGTCAAGTCTGCATACATGCGCGAAGGCAGGCCTTTTTTATAAGCGCTCGTCTCAGTGCTTGGTTGCCGGGCTGTCTGACATTGCCAGCCTCCCAATTACAGCCATTTCGACAGGCTGTAATCAATAACATTTGAAATGACCGTGTGAGTCGCCTGTCTTTTTTTTCCACATGCTGGAAGCTGCTGCGACAGCGCTCAGAAATGGCTTTAATTCACAGCCAATATTGTCTTTTTTTCCACACAGTGTCTCCGCAAACAAACACAGCGATAGCTCGCATGAAATGGGAAAATGGTTGGAAGGGGTTAACAATTCAGTAAATACAGCTGATAAGTTCCCGATGCTTCTACACAGCGCGCACACCACCTTTCCCTGAAGCCTTTTCTCAAATTCACCCGTTTATCAAGCCACAGTAAAAGCATGGTGTGGATCTTTGCGAAACTCCCTTTACAGATTCCGCCGTGTCGCATTTCTCCTCCCCCCTCCCCTTATCTGCCTTTCCCTCCGTCTTGTTTTTTTTTTTTACCCGCTCCGCCCCCTCCCCTGCCCGCCGTGTCGCCTAATCTAACTAAATCCTTGGCCGATCACAGCAGTGTATGCTAAACCGTGCACTAAATTAATAAATCTTGCATTAGTATTCTGATAACAGTAAGAATGTTCAAATGTGTTTTTCATGATTGGGCGATGAATTTAGACTAAAATGATACATGTAGGGCGTTAGAGGAATGAGTTAAATTCATTTGCGGTCCATTCTTCAAGCAACTTCCATTGCTAAAAACAGTTCAAACCTCGAAGTTGGTTCAAAACCAGATTCATTCTTTATGAACGAAGTGCCTCCTCCTTGCTTTGTGGCAAATAGTCTTGCTCAAGTGAATCGATGTGTGACCAAATGTATAAAAAAAAATGCCCTAAAACGAATCGAGCTTCGAATCTACTTTAGCTTAAAAACATGTTCCGATAGGAAGTGCATCACATTGGTAATTTACAAAGATTTGCTCTGTTTTCCTGTGGATAAACCATGCACTAGTCGAACACACGATTTGATCAATGTATTGCTGTTTAGAGTACACCCTCAACCCCTCACCCTCACTCACCCTCACTCACCCTCACCCACCCTCACCCACCCTCACTCACCCTCACCCTCACTCACCCTCACCCTCACTCACCCTCACCCTCACTCACCCACACTCACCCTCACCCTCACCCTCACTCACCCTCAACGCCTCACCCTCACTCACCCTCAACCCCTCAACCTCACTCACCCTCAACCCCTCACCCTCACCCACCCTCAACCCTTCACCCTCAACCCCTCACTCACCCTCTCACTCACCCTCACTCACCCTCAACCCCTCAGCCTCACCCTCACCCTCACTCACCCTCAACCCCTCACCCTCACCCACCCTCACCCACCCTCACCCACCCCCACCCACCCTCACCCTCACTCACCCTCAACCCCTCACCCTCACTCACCCTCAACCCCTCACCCTCACTCACCCTCAACCCCTCACCCTCACTCACCCTCACTCACCCTCACTCACACTAAACCCCTCACCCTCACTCACCCTCACTCACCCTCACTCACCCTCACTCACCCTCACCCTCACTCACCCTCACTCACCCTCACCCTCACTCACCCTCACCCTCACTCACCCTCACCCACACTCACCCTCACCCTCACCCTCACTCACCCTCAACCCCTCACCCTCACCCACCCTCAACCCTTCACCCTCAACCCCTCACTCACCCTCACTCTCACTCACCCTCACTCACCCTCAACCCCTCAGCCTCACCCTCACCCTCACTCACCCTCAACCCCTCACCCTCACTCACCCTCACCCTCACTCACCCTCAACCCCTCACCCTCACTCACCCTCACCCTCACTCACCCTCAACCCCTCACACTCACTCACCCTCACCCTCACTCACCCTCAACCCCTCACACTCACTCACCCTCACCCTCACTCACCCTCAACACCTCACCCTCACTCACCCTCAACCCCTCACCCTCAACCCCTCACCCTCGCCCTCACTCACCCTCACCCCCTCACCCTCAACCCCTCACCCTCACTCACCCTCACAACACATATTGTGTTACAATAGGTGTCACATTCGCGAAAGATAAAACTATCTAGAGATGTAGCATAACGACCAGAGATGCCATATAAGTCACGTAAATACAAAACATGTTGCATTCCAAATGCTATAGGTGTCACTCATCCATTTGCAAAACGAAAAATGTCAAACTCTTCTATTGCGAGACCTATTGCATTTTCAATGCTTGTTATATGGAGTTTTTGAACTTGACTTGGAGAAGAAACACAGCACAAAAGATAGAATAGGGTTTGTCACGAAGGAAGAACGGAATGCGGGTACCCCACCTAAGGTACCTATGATAGATTAGTTAGGGAACAGGACAAAAATAGGACTGTGGTCCGAGAGCAAAGAATGGCCACACCCTGCAACGCGAGATCTGAAGTAGAGCTGGACGCATAGCTCCACCGCCGGTGCTCAACAGTGCCAACGAAAGAGGAAGAACGATGAGAGCCTATCAGTGATGGCTCGCTGTAAATAAGACACTGGGAAGACGAACCCTTTTTGAACATTGCCACCCCTTGACTGTCCCTTGTATTAAGTTGGATTCCTCTCCCAACCACTTTGTATTGATTATCACCCAATTGAGCTTTCGAAACCTTACATCGGTCACTTTCAACTGTACATGGGTAACTAAGAAAGCGTTAACTCTGTATCATGATGATTATAGAACACCAGTCATACACATGAACATGCTGTCTAGTTTTGTGAAGGGGAAAGTCTTGACCCCTTCGGTCAGTGGTCACCACTTTTGGGTGAGACTAAAATTCGCGCATCACCATCACAGCACTTCACTGAGTAAGAGAAGGAATACAAATGTAAGATACCAGACGTTCAAGTTGGAGTGGCACTTTATTTTTCAATTAACAAGCAGAGAGCTAAATGCATATCAATTCAAGCAACAATGTAATTTTCTAAATATGATCCAGACTTTGCTCTGTCTGGTAAGAATGCTGGATGACTAATGCTCAAAATATCTCAAAGTAATACTGGAATGGAACATTTTTAAAAGAACACTAACACAGATGATCAAAGATTCTACACTACAGAGTACAAGAATATGGAACCCAACTGTCTATGGGACAATCATCTAGAACAGGTCCATTGTTATAGATTGCACATTTCTATCAGAGCCCTGGATTATGCGGGCAGGGCAAAGAAGGCGTGAGTAGAATTAGCTAAAATAGAACATTCTGCTGTTAATTCAGTGTCTGGTAATAGCTGAGAGTGAGACCAGTCACCTATGTTAAAGGAGCCTACCATACAGGAATATATTCATGAAGAGAGATAGTTTGAAGGGTCAGAGATCTAGAGAGAGAGAGATGGGCTATCTGCCCTGGGAGATCCACAACCTGAGTGAGGCGTCGACGTCCCAAGTCAGATAGTCTTCGGCTAGCCGAGAGAACCTTCCACGCTCATGCAGCAGGGCATCCGCAGGAAAGCTCTGATTTCAGATTTGACTGTTGGGCTTGATATACCCAAAATTGAGGAACTAGGGTTCTATGATGACGCTGGCCCCTGGCCTTTCGGTGCAGGTGGCTTAACCACAAGTGTTTTGGACACCGGAAGGAAATGTTTTCAGTACATTATGTTCTGTACATTTTTAGGACAGAACGTCTTGTACCTTTGAAAGAGAACATTTCCGGAACATCTTGTACCTTTGAAAGAGAACATTTCCGGAACATCTTGTACTTTTGAAAGAGAACATTTCCGGAACATCTTGTACTTTTGAAAGAGAACATTTCCGGAACATCTTTCTACGCACAATGGTTACATGTTGTACATTACTAAAAAAGGAAATTTTTTCTGTTACGCACATTTCTACATATCTGAAGGTGTGAATTCCCATGATAGATGCTGTTTATTGCTAGAAATTGCTGCTTATACTTGTGCAAGCTATGCTTCAAAATATAACGTTAGCAGGGGTTTCAGGGGGCTGTACCACGTGTACCAGGGTAAGTGTGTGTGTGTGGGTGTTGGTCTGGGAGCTGACTGTGAAGCTAAACACTCTTTTGAAGGCCTATTTTCACCTTGTTTATTTTGGTGCACAGAAACATGTGTTTGTAAGCCTGCATGCATAGTGGGCCCTGGGGCCTCTGTTTACTAATGGAGAAAGCTAGTTATTTTAGCATTTTCAGATTTTTTATCACGCAGGGCCCACATCAGACCTTCATGTTACCAAGGCTGTCAGAACTCTCCTTTCTGGTGATGTTAGATGGTAGAACGGGACCCTCCATCATCTGCCCCCTCTTGTTCATTTATGAACACACTCTTAAGTGAGTATTTTGTTGAATTTTCTGCCTGGGGTGGAATCCATGGCATGTCATTGACATAGCACTGAAAACTGGTTGGTCGTGCAATGTCTGCGTCTGACCTTAGTAGCTGGTTATACTGTTGACCTGATTTGTTGAGCAGGCATTCATACCGGGCAGCTGCAGTGTTGTTACTTACTGTGTTTCTACCTGGAGGGAGAGGTGGGGCTGGTGGTACTCCAAAGTGTGTGGCAGGTGGTGCTGGATGTGTGCTACTTTGTACTAGCTCGATCAATTGTACCTGTTCTCCATTCCCATCCCCAGGAGCCCGATTTATGCCTTCATATCTTGGTATCTGGTAAATCCCTGTCTTAGCATACTTCATCCCTACAGCTTTTGTACTCAATTTCTTGACACAGTGACTCCCTAACTGGAAGGCGCAACACAGAAAGACCATAATTCCGACTATAGGTATCATCAGTTTTAGAATAGCAGTTAGCCAGGAGGGCATCCAGTCAAAGTCGAACCAGTTCGTTGGAATAATGTCTGCAGGGGCACCTCCTTCCTCAATCATTTCTTTTCCCAAGTTAGTCAATTCCTCAATGGCCCTTGATATTGAACCGTTGTCCTCGTCGTTCCCAGGTATGAAAGTGCAGCAGGATTTTCCGATTTGATGACACAGACCACCATCTCTGGCCGTTAGCATGTCGAGGAAATAGCGATGTTCCAGAACCATTAGTCGTAGTGGGCGCAGTTCTTCCCGAATTGCATTTAGGCCATCCCTGGTGCTGTTGATTGCTTTCATGACTTCATAACGAGTTACTTCCAGCCAGCGGGCATTGGCCTGAGTTTGAAAAATGGGGAATGCCCCTCCGAAGAACAGCTGGGCCTCGTTGAAGAGGCGAAACTCTTCTGGGACCTTGCCACGGGCTTCAGTTGCGAAATACTCTGCTGCTCGCCGGTGTCGATGGAGGAATGTCAGGTCACCTGTCATTGGATGTGACAGGATGTGGGAAGCATTTGATGTTGGTACGACCAGGTGAATTTCATGCAAAGTCACCAAAGTGCACAGTCCGAGCCATTGAGGAGGTAGTTGGATATAGAGGTGCTCTCCGCAAGCCCAGTAATAATCCATTAAAGTAGAGGTGCCGAACTGCATATCGAAGCTGAAAATCGTGGAATTACAGTCTGTGTTGCGCCCAACAGCTACCGAGCCATTTCCTATGAAACAAAGAGAAGGGTTTTTTAGTTTGAATCCTTTTTTATGTTCTGGCATTCCTTCCCCACTCCATGTGTACCTCCCGCTCTCCTCAGCCCATATTTGATCACACTTATCCCCCTCATTCCAGTCCGCCCACGGGGGTCCCAAGGCTGCCGCCTTACACAAAAACCCTCCGGGGCTCTGCCATTTGTAGTTAAGGTAGACCTGTGCTAGGAGGCGTAGCATTGTTCTATTATTACATGGGCAGTTGTGTGGGCCTGGGGGGTGTTTAAATGCTAATTCACACCCTGCCCGGGGTTTGAGGTTCGTTATGTACCCTTGTGACTTAATACGACGTTCATGCCACGCTATGTCCTGTACCCCTAACGTTCGCAATTCCTTGAACTCCTCCCTAAGTTCCGCTGCGTCGGTGACAACCTGGTGTACCGTGTAAATGTAATCCCATTTGGTGGCGTTTACAAGCAGCACTACCTTTTGGGCTGAGAGGACCCTAATCTGCACTAATATCCGGCAGAGGTACAAGTGCAGAAGGCACATGGCTATGTGCGGTGGGACTTCCTTGGGAAAAATCAGTCTGTCAGCACCTACAGCATGGGGAATGTAGGAGCATACGTAGCAAGACTCATTTGTTACTCTTTTCCCTACTGCTGTCATGTCCCTGTACCAGGAGTTGTCTACTAGAGAGGAGTGGACTGAATGGTCCCTTACTATTTGGGGCAGGCTGAGCATGGGCCCTAGACCTTCCTGTATTTGCACAAGATGTTGGACTGTTTTATGCCCTGCCTTCTGAGGCTTGCGGGGCACAAGAGGTTTTGTTCTGTATGGGGCAATAGCAAATCTGCGTTTTCTATAGTGGCGGGAAGGGTGTCGGTGGGACGCTAGTTCTGTGGCGTTGGTAGCTATCTTCCAGGGGCTAGTCCTTTCCTCTAGGGTACTGGGTGAGAGTTCAAGGTGTATACTAACGGACGTGTTGTTAGCAGTGCTATTTTCTGGGAGTTCAGGACCTAGTGTGCTGTGTGGTGCTTTCTGCTGTCTGAGTGTGACCGTTGGTACAGTGGATGGAACAATAGGCAGTGAGGCCTCTTGGCTGCTTCTATCACTATAACTTTTTACAGCAAGAAAAAAGATATACCAGTTGAATGTTGCTAGTGTCACTCCAACAATAATACAAAACATAAGAACAGTGAGCATACATAACTTCGCTTCATGGGCGCTATATTCGTGGACGTCTTCTTCTTCTTCTTCTTCTTCGATGATGGATGGAACTGTGGATGGGAAGTCGTCGTCTTCATTTCGGGAGACCATGGGCATATCGCTTCCTTCTTTTAGTCCATTGGCTGTTGCTGCGCAGGTGCAGGATCGAAGCGGACGTCTCTCCTGTGGATCCATGCTTTCCTTTCGGCTATCCGGATGGCAGTTGGAGAAGAGTCAATCACCTCAAAGGGTCCGTCGAACTTAGGATCTTTCCAACGCCTGACGTGCCTCCGGATGAAGACCAAAGTTCGGGGACGGATAGGTGGGAGCTCAGGATCGATGGGGCCCTTCTCCTTCCTTTTGGATACCTGGACAGAGAGGAACTGCGCAGCGCGGGTTAGTGTGCACAGGAAGTCATAAAGCTCAGCCTTAACAATCTCAGAGGATGGCTCGCTATCTGTTTTGGGCCTGCTGGGAGGGACTGCTACATTTATGGATCGTCCGGTGACAAGTTGGTGGGGGGTGAGGTGGTGATCCGAGCTCGGGGAATTTCTTAATGAGAAGAGGGCCAGTGGGAGACAGTAGAGCCACTTTTTGCCAATGGTGGCGCTAATTTTGCTTATTTTGGTTTTGAGTAAACCATTGAGGCGCTCACAAATGCCATTACTTTGGGGGTGGTAAGCGGATGTCAGCTTGTGTCTGATGCCTAGCATTGTGGTGAGAGAGGAGAAGATGGCGTTTGAAAAATGGCTTCCGTTGTCAGTCCTGATGGCGGAAGGAATTCCAAAGCGGGAAATGACGTCACGGAGCAGGAATGTGGCTGCTGCTTTGGCATCGCAGTGGACGCATGGTCCAGCTTCGATCCACCGTGAGAAGGGGCATACTACCACAATGAGATATCGGTAATTTTGGCACCGATCAATCATGTCGACATAGTCAAGGTGGAGTTCTTTGAATGGGCCAGAAGGTTTAGGAATAGTGGAGGCAACAGTTTTGAGAGTTGGGTTTGGGGAATACTGTTGGCAAATGATGCATTTATTAACAAAGAGCTGTATCAGTTCATAAGCATTGGGAATGAACCAGTCTGCTTGTAATGTAGTGGACATGTTATCTCGGGAGACATGTGCGGGAAGGTGAAGTTGATCTAATGCTACCTGCAGTAAGGCTTGTGGCATGACAGGTTTTCCGGACATGGTCTGCCTGTAAATAAAATCAGCAGGGTCCTGCTGTACTCCCCTCTTTTTCCATAACTCTTTCTCTTGTGGTGGTGCACTTTCTTGTATCTCTCTGAGATGCAATTGGGCAATGAAATCGTATTGTTGTGTGTCATCGAGTGGGCAGGAAGCATTTGGATCAATAGGGGTGGTGTTTGTGTCGTTGTTGTTCTCTGTGTGTGGTGTTAAGGGTACACTGTCTTCATTTGTCTTTGTCAGTTCTGTTGGTGTTATAGCTTGGGCAAGTAAAATTGGGGTGTTGTGCGGGTCATGCTCAGTGAAAGGTAGGGGGGGTCTGGCTGCAGCTTTGGCTGCCCAGTCTGCCAGAGCGTTGCCTCTGGACCCAAAGTCTTGTCCATTCGTGTGGGCAGCACATTTGACAACGGCTACCTCTGTTGGAAGTGTCAGGGCTTCTATTAGTTCTTCCAACAATAGTTTGTGACATACCGGTGTTCCATCTGATTTGAGGAATCCGCGCCTTTTCCAGCGCAAGATGCTCGAGTGTGTTGTTGTTGTGACATATGCAGAGTCTGAGTATACAGTGATGCGGTCACCAGCCCCGTTGTTTAAAGCGGCAATTAGTGCCACTAGTTCAGCGGCTTGGGCGGAGTAGTGCGATGGCAATGTAATTTGTTGTACAATGTCTAGGGAGTCAGAGGACTCATGCTGCTGAGCCCTAACCACTGCGGCTCCTGTGTATCTGGTCCCTGTTTCTTGGTCTATTGTGGATGACCCATCTACAAAATATACAGTGCTGTTTGGCAGGGGGTCCTCTTTTGCTCCTCCTGACTCATCGGGACAATATGTGGCACAGTCATGGGTGTCATCATCGGATGCGGCAATGGGATGGGCAAAGAATGTGGCTGGGTTGACTGTGTGACATTTAACAACCTTCAGGGTGGGTAATGACAGTATGACTTCATAACCTGACACTCTTTGTGTTGTCAATGTTGTTTTAGCTTTCTGAATTATGGCAAAAACAGCGTGCTCAGTGTACAGTGTCAACGGGGATCCCATGACAATGGGTGTGCTTTTATCGACTGCAAAGGCTGCCGCAGCAAGAGCTTGCTCGCAGGGGTAATGACCTTTCATGACTGAATCTAGCATTCCGCTGAAGTAAGCAAGGGGCTTGTGGCCCATTGGGTATTTCTGAGTGAGGACGGCAGTCATGACCTGGCCATTGCAGTGGGTAAACAGGTAGAATTATTTTGTGTAGTCAGGTGTGCCTAACACTGGTGCGTTTGTTATTTCATCTTTGAGTTGTTTAAAGGATGCTGCCATTTCAGGTGTCCAGTCTATTTTGTTGTGTCTGTCTTTGGCTGCTTTAACTGCTTTCAACAGAGGGGCAGTTATTGTGGAAAAATCAAAGACCCACTGGCGGACATAGTTCACTAATCCTAGGAACTTTTGCATGTCTTTGACAGTTTGGGGCTCTGATGTCCCTTTGATGGCTTCAACTCTGTCTGGCGTGACCCGTCTCCCTGATGCTGATATTAACTGACCGAGGTATTGTACTTCTGTTTGGCAGTACTGAAGTTTGTTTTTGTCCACCTTGTAGCCTCTGTGAGCTAGTGTGGTGAGCAGAGAGACTGTATCAGTTCTGCACTGGGATTCTGTAGTGCTGCAGAGCAAAATATCATCGACATACTGCAGTAAGGTACTGTGACATTGGAAGTTCGATAAGTCCTCTTTGACGACGCGGTTGAACACGCTCGGGGACTCACAGTACCCCTGAGGCAAACGCCGGTAAGTCATTTGCACCCCCGCCGAATACGAAAGCCAATAGGTACTGACTGTCTGGGTGGAGGGGGACGCTGAAAAATGCATTTTTCAGGTCGATCACCGAAAAGTATTGTGCATTCGGGGGAACATTGGTGAGGATGACGGAAGGGTCTGGGACAATGGGAAATTCTGGTACCACTATGTTGTTTATTGAGCGCAAATCATGAACCAAGCGCCACTGATTGGTCTTACCCTTCCGCACAGGAAAAAGACAGGTGTTAACTGGAGATACACATGGGTATATGACTCCTTGATCTAGCAGGGCTTGTATTGTTGGGGCAATGCCTTCCTCTGCTTCCTTGGAAAGTGGGTACTGTTTTATTCTGGGTAGGATCGCGCCTTGTTTCAGAGTTATCTTAAATGGAGTGGCAGAACGGATGAGGCCCACGTCATTAGGACCGGTGGTCCACAGGTGTGGCGGGACTTGGGCTAAGTCAGCTTCACGCACTGAGTCATATTTCTGCGGGGCAGTGGGTGTTCTTTTTTCCACTGTCGCTGACAGGGGTACCTCATACTTGTAGACAATCTCTGTTATTGGATAGTTATCAGGATCACCAAAGAGCTGTTCATCTGAAATGTCCCTCACTTGGTGTCCGGGCTCAATGAAAATCACACAGGCCCATGAGCGCATATTGTCGTCTCCTGCTATGAATGCCCCGTATGTAGGTGTAATGTGAAGAGCCCGTATGCCTAGGATCATGCTGTTGTCCCATATCTGAAAGTGCTGGGACTCCGGACGAAAGAGAAATTCCTTGGGGAGCTGGACAGTGCGCTGGTGCAGTTCAGGTGTGTTGGCTACAATGATGTGTACCGCAGTGGAGAATGCTTGTTCGTCCACAGGGCGAGCCCTCATTTGATCTGTCAGGGAAGATTGAGCAGTGAGTGCCATCATTCTTGCTAAGGGTGTGCCAGGTATAGAGCAAACCATTGTTCCGTTCTCATGGAAGTGAATAGTCATGTTCAGTTTAGCCATTAGGTCTCTTCCTAAAAGGTTGACTGGAGAGTGTGGTGAATAAAGCAGTTGTTGCTCTAGCACCCGGTCTCCTATTTGTAGGGGTACTGGCTTTGTAAAGGGGACCCTTGCTATTGCCCCAGAGAATCCCTGTGTGTCCGCTACTTGATCAGAAATAGGCAGGTGTCCGCCTGTAATGCAGGAGTACGTGGCGCCTGTGTCAATGAGGAAGCTATAATTTTTGTTATTTATCGTGACCAGGACGGTGGGGTCATCTTCACCGCTCATGATGCATGATAAAACTGGGCACACAAGAGTTGTCTGTGGGCTGTCCTAGCGTGAGTATTGCTGGATGGTGCCTTGTGCAAATGGGTTATTGGAAGTGACTACCACACCACCTGGTGGTGGGGCAGCTTGGGCTTGGGGCATCACTTGGTATGAGGGTGACTGTTGCTGCAGTTGCACGGGACCTTGCATCATTGTGGATTGCTGTTGAGCTTGGGTCATTACAGGTGTCTGGAGCTGTGCTAGCTGCATATTCTGCTGTGGTGCTTGTTGGGCATAAGCGTACACCATCTGGGGTGCCTGAGCATACATTTGTTGTTGTGGTTGGAACTGCAGGGGTGCTTGCTGGGCGGGACCCATAACTTGTTGGCCTTGGTCTCGAATCCTAGAGCGACACTCTCTTAGCAGGTGCCCCACTTTGTGACAATAGAAGCATGTACGTTGGCCTGACTGTAGTTGGGCCCTTTGCTGTCCGTTGCCCCTTCCCTGCATCCCTGTATTTCTATTGTTGTTGTAATACTGATGTTGGTCATTACTGTAGGCAGGTTGTGGTGCTAGATACTGCACCGGGGGCTGCTGTTGGATGTACTGCACTGTGGGCTGCTGCTGGGCTTGCACATACTGTACTGTCTGTTGTGGCGGAGTCTGCACATACTGTATGGCTGGCTGTGGTGAAGTCTGTACGTACTGTATGGCTGGTTGTGTTTGTGGCGGCTGTGCCTGTGCATATTGTACGGCAGGCTGCTGCACTTGCTGGGGAGTGGACTGGGTATTGTTGGCGAGCACATTTCGAGCGTCCTGTGGAAAGGTGGCGACAGCTGTCATTTGGCTGACTGGTGCCGCCAGCATGAGATTGTCCACTGTATCCTTTTTCCTATTAAGCTTCTGCTGTACTAGCTTTGCAGCTGCATTTTCAATGGCTAGTTGTCTACTTTTTTCCTGTTCTATTTTCTTTTTGCAGAAATGTATGATGTGGTCCTGTATCTCAGGCCATGGTTTTGCTTCCATGGCTACTACCCCATCTAATTTCTCCTGCACGTCGTCTGGCAGTCCCCTCTTCACCATGTGGTAAAAGAGCCTGCTGTTCCCTCCGGTTGTATTCCAGGAGTCACCTAGCTCTTGATGCCATTTTTCTTTCATTCTAGAAATGAAATTGATAGGGTCCTCATTTGTTTGCATGGTCAGAGACATGAGAGACCCGATATCTGGAACATCGGGGTATTTTAATTTCAACTTAGTCCAGACTGCCGCCCTTATTTTATCGAATGGTTCCCCATCATATTTTGTCTCGTTCATTGTTATTAGTCCCCTACTAATACTTGTGAAAATTTCTACTGCTTCCCCTCCCATGATGGATATAAGCAAACTTTTCATGTCTCCAATCCCTGGTTTGGTGCCTGTGGTATTCTTCTCTAAGGCCACTATCCATTTGCTGGCACCCTCTGTGAGGGGTGGAAGGTTCTTTTTAATGGCTTCCTTCTCTGCATAGGACCAGCAGTTATATATGGCGGGGGCCCCTGGAGTTTTGTATATTAGCGGCATCTGGCGGCTAATCCCTACACCTGGATACTTCGGTCTTGTGGTGTCATATCTTATGGCATATTTCTGCCAAATCTCGAGACTGGCTCGCATATAGTCGTAGTCCCAGTCTTCATCCCCTACACCCTCCAGGATACATTCTACAGCTGTGGCCATATGCTGTGGTTCGAAAGACCCTTCCCTTGGCCAGGGGATCATCTGCGGGGCCAGGGACTCTGTCCAGCCGGCCAGGTTGTCTGTGAAGGGGATGACAGCGAAATCTGAATTCTCGCCTATCTCCACTATTTGGTTGGGGGTAAGGTCCTTGTCCCGCAGGGCACAAGGCCTGCTAAGGAACATGCCATTGCCTGTTCTAGCTCGAGTGTTTCGCATGGAGGCAGTGCCCGTGACTTGGTATTTGATGGGAGCGTCATTGCCAGGGGCATCGTATGCGATGTCCTCTGGTCGTCCGTGTGTTCCTAATACTGCAAGTCTTTGTACCTCTGTTTTTTTCTTTTTCTTGGCCCCACCCACAACTCCCGAGTTTTGGAAGTCCTGATGTTGGTAGAATGGGTTTGTTGATGTGTTTGCTCCACTCATGGCGCGTGGCTGGCTGGAGGAATTTGTTATGGCTGTGGCGGATGGTGGGGCAAACGGGTCGACTACAGGTGCGGGACGCCGTGGGGGTATGTCTGGGGGTGTGGGCTGGAGCTGAGCTGTTCCAGCCGTTGTATGTGTATTGTCGGGTGTAGCTGTCTGGAGACAAGGGGAGGGGGACCTATGGTAGCTCACTTCCGGCCGCCCCTCATAATCTCTTATGTCCCGGGAGGGATCCGCACTTGGCAAAGGTATGGATGGGAGAAGGGCTGTCTGCTGTGAACTGTTGCCTAGTTCCCCATCCCCTCCCATGCTTTCAAAGATGCCTGCGTGTTCGGAGTGTTGTCGCGAAGTGTTCATTGTTGCCTGGGTATTTGGTGTGTGAAAGTGGGCAAACTTGAGGGTGTCGGACAACCTTTCACTTATCTGCTCTAATTTTAATGAGGCGCGTCGGACTACCGTGGTTATATCGTCGTGTTCAAGGCTGTGTGGCCCTTCTCGGAGGAACATATCAGGTCGTGCATTTCCATTGGGACTGCACTCTAAACTTTTATTGAATTCTGTGGCTGCTCTCCAATTGTCATAATGGACTAGATATGGTGCTGGTGGGCCCTGTACTTCTCTTTCCTTATTCTGTTGTTGAACAGTGGAGAATGTGATCAGTGGCTCCCCTGTGCGTGGACCGCAGAAGGGCATATGGTCTCGTGAGGTGGCCTCCTGCTCCGGGAGTTGTGGAGCAGTCATGTTACGGAGGCTGTTCAGATCGGGGTAGTGAGGGAGTGTTTGGCGAGGCGAGTCGGATGAGTGGTGAGATGACGTGCGTGAGTTGTGTGATGAGGTGACGGACACATTGTTGGTTGCCTCCTCTCCTTCCTCGACAGGCAGGGCTGAGACAGAAGTGGGATTCAGTTGTAGTGAAAACTGCGCATTTATTTGCCCTGGTAACCCTGGCACTGTGGCGTGCAAAATTGGACTGCCACAGGTGACCGGTGTACCTGGTGAGGGACTGACTAGGGCCGGAGCTGACGCTGTATCGAGTATTGTTGGGCCACTGCTGGTGCCGGGTGGTGTCAATGGGGCAGTACTGCCGTCAGTGGCAGGTGAAGGGTGTTCAAGTGTGTTCAGGAAATCACTTGGGAGTTGACTATACCCTATAGTTGCCATATCATTAGTTGTACACTGTAGGTCCAGTCCTTTATTTTCAGCGGATACTATTGCGGGGTACATGCCACTGGCTTGGTACGGTGGGGGCGCTGGAGGGGCCGTGGGCTGGGTGGCGTGTTGTGGCGTCTTGTCCTCTTTAAAAATACGCCAGAGAGCTAAGGTGTCCTTCCTTTTCTGTAATTTTGAGCCGGAGTATTTGGTGTTTAGGAAGGTAGTGGCGTGCTCAAGAATAGTTACGTCAAAACTCCCTTCTAAGGGCCATGGATAAGTCATATTTTTAGTAAGCTTGTGAAGTTCCCTACAATGTTTGAGTATGCGTTGTTCCTGATCACTAAACGTTTTCAGGACATGTTGGAGTGGTGTTGCCATGACGAGATATTGGTGGGCCGGCAAGGCAGGGGTTCTGATGCGGGGTATTGGTCACGCTTCTCTAGAGATCAGGCACGAGTTCTTCTGCTACTCCTGCTAGGGCGTGGTCATAAACCTCCTTTTGCAACTCTCTATTTTGTGTGGGGGTGCAACCAGGGAACTGGAGTTGGCCACCAAAGCAGGCGTCAGCTATCTGAGACTGGAGTGGGTGTCTGGGGAAGAATCCTGACAGGATTGCTGGTCCTCCCAAATTTGCAAGATGCACAATAAAATATATGTGATAGCCGTGCGGTGTTTTATACACGGTGGGATTCTGTATCCTATCCATGAGGTTACTTAGTGCCTATATGGTTGCTGCAACCCTGTGTGGGATACCGTCTGATGTATGTATGAGAGACTGAGCAACCCTGCCTGGTTGTTTTTGTCGCCTAGTTGTGGGGCAGGTCTCTGATGAGTTCTTCTCCTACTTCAGTACAGACGATGTGGTAGAGTATGAATCTTAAATCTATTTCGTCAGGTCCCCTGTATTTTCCCTCTGGGGAGAAGTCAGGGAATTCAAGATTGTGACGGGCAAAGGCGTCGCGAATTTTGCTTTGCAGTGGGTTCCGTGGCCAGGAGGACTCGAATACAGTGGGAAGTTCTAGGCCTAGGGATAGTAGGCGGATCCTTATATAGATCCACTCCGGAGTTCTATGCACTGACGTGCCAAATATTCGTTTCTCGTAAACTGCCTGAAGAGCCTGCATGGGGTTTGTTTCCTGTGATTTGATAGGCAGGTGATGCAGAGGTGTAGTGAGTGCTGCTGTGATCCTTTACTATGGGGGCGGTGGTGCGTGGAACTGTTTGTGTGGGAGAGCCTTTACTACAGGCTCGGCGGGGCGTGAAAATGCTGGTGCGAGAGATAGAGTGACTTGACGAGGGTAGGCGTAATCGATATTGAGTGTCCGAAATATTGAGAGAAGAACAGTGCTACTGAGGGGTGTGACGTGGACGAAACAAGAGGGGTGGCCGTCAGAAATGCCTACAACGTTATTGTTTATCAGGAATATGGTGATATGATCAGTGGTATGATCGCACATTTCCTTATGTGAAAGTTGGAGCAGTGTGATGGACTCTGCAGGTTGTGGCAGGATGCTGGGGCCAGTATTTTATGAGGGATCAGACAGAAGTGCTCTCAAAAGGGGTGATGTATCTTCGTTGGGACCGGATGGTTGAGGAGGGTTTGGTCCTCTTCCTTCTGGCGGTGGGATGTATACTATTTCAAATGTGGTACATGACAGTATTGATTCTAGTGAGAAATCGTCGTTAATGGTGAGAATTGAATCTCGTGAAGACTCGTCGTCAGTGATGAGAATGGGTGGGTACTCTGGGCATTCAGGGGGAAGTGAGTGGGGAACAGATAGGGTGGAAGAGCCAGAACTAGAGGTGTCCTCTGTATATAAGTGCTGAGGGGCAGCGGTGTCTGGGGATGGTGGGGTAAGAGATATGTCTGGAAGGTTATCAAGAGCTTGGGTGGAGATGTTAAGTTGGGTGCCTGGTGTAAGGTTAGCTCCTAAAAGTGTCCAGGCGTCTGTGAGTATGGTGCGGTGTTTGTCGGTAAGGGATGTGAATTCGTTGGTTGCGGAATTGTGAAGTAGGTCAGGTATGCCGTGAAGGAACTGAATGGTACACTGGTGAATGTGTGGGGGGCTAGTGGACATTACGGAAATAGGCGGGTGTAAGGCATAACACGTATAGGCAAGGGATGTAGGGAGGCAGGGGAGGATGAATGACTTCTTCCCTCCTCTTGGCAATCAATTGTGAAGCAAACGATTGGCACAAAAATGGGCGTTGTATGTGTGGAGAAAGGAAGGGCAATGCGGGAAAGGCAATGCGACCAATGAGGCGTGCGAGGAATGGGGTATTTATAAGGCGTGTGATACACTGTACGTAGGTGAGGGACAAGGCAGAGAGATGAGTAAGGGAACAATGGGTCACAGGGAAGGGAATTGGTGTCGTAGTCACAAAGCACAGCTGCTACTTACACAAAGCACATGAATGCAAGAGCACACGTGACATAGAGCAGGGCAAATGAACAAAACATGAATTTGAGAAGGTCAATAATCAACATAGTACATAATGAACAGCATGATGACAGAACAATAAATACTGATGACATACAGAGGATGCATCCTGAAGTAAAACGATGTAGAAGTACAGATGAATCACCAGGATATAAAAGAACGATCTAGATATTAAATCTCAGTACTTGAAGAGCAGAGCAATGACCAATATATGAAATAAAAGAACGATGTCGAAAATAAATTACACTACTTGGGGACCAGAGCAAAGTGAGCAAAAGAATGAACGTCCCCAATGTAGAGATGCAATAGCAGGAGAGCGAGAGAGAGACAGTGTAAAATATTGTCAGCAGCAATGATAAATGTGACGAGGAAGGAGGGAAAGAACAGGGTGCCGTGAGTGAAAGAAGTAGGTGTGGACAGGGAGAGAGAGAAGTGTTGAAGTGGCAGTGAGAAAAAAGAACGAAGGAGATGCAATAGCAGGAAAGGAGCGAGAGAACATGTGTAGAGTTAAATGTTAAGGAAGGGCGGGGGCTCGTGGGAGCTGTGAGGCAGAATGGCGCTGCTGCGCCAGGGGAGGAAGTGAGCCGGCGAGGTGCTGTATGAACCACAGATAGCACAGAGCAGTTCCCCTTGCCGCTGGTGTGAAGTGCAGGAAGTCCGTGGGCGTTGGCCGGGGCGTTGGCTGGGTGGCGGTAGGAGCAGCAGGGAAATGTACCATAATACAGCTAGACCGTGTAAAAATATGTCTGGAGGAAAGTAAAGCGAAGGCAGAGCCCGCATTGAGGAGGGGTGGACAGGAACGCTGAGAAGTGGAGTGAAGGTAGGGGTGGGTGGTGGAGTAGTATTTTAGCAAAGGACTGAAGGGAAGTAGGCAGTGGTAAAGGTAGGTGGCAAGGATGCCAGAGTGTGAAAGTCAGAGTCAAACGACCCCCAGTGGAGAACCTAGAATCTCCGACCCTGGATAATCCCAGGGGACACCCAGCTCCCAAGACTCGACTTGGAAGAGGGATCAGGAACCTGCCCACAGAAAAGGGGCAGGGTGGGTCTCAAACCCGAGTCAGGACCTGTAATGTCCGGACCACACCCAGCTCACAGACTTAAACTGTCGAGAGGGATCATAAACCTGGGGGTAGTTGACAGCAAAGAAGTAACCACAGAGGCGCTCTCCTCGGCCTGGAACCGACAGAGAGAGAATTGTCTGACACCGACAAACCACAACGCACAACAGCAATTGTTAAGAACAGATAAGTGCAAAAATGAGGCGCAGAACCATTGACATAAAAATCGTAATGCTAAGTTGGAAAATACTTAAACTGTCGAGAGGGATCATAAACCTGGGGGTAGTTGACAGCAAAGAAGTAACCACAGAGGCGCTCTCCTCGGCCTGGAACCGACAGAGAGAGAATTGTCTGACACCGACAAACCACAACGCACAACAGCAATTGTTAAGAACAGATAAGTGCAAAAATGAGGCGCAGAACCATTGACATAAAAATCGTAATGCTAAGTTGGAAAATGTGACCACTGAGGGGCACAGAGGGTTCTTGGATCGTGACCATGTGCAATTCTGTGGGGGGGGGGGTCAGGAGTCTAGCCCAGAACCAGGCACACGGTGCCCGCACACAGCCAAGTAGCCAACACCGGGACTCAAGGGGGAAAAAATAAAACGGTCCTTGACTCACCAATGGTAGGCAAGAGGCTGCGGCGGGGACACCCAATGCGGCTCGTGGAAGACCACCGAATTCCTCCTCAGAATGGATCAGGCAGGTACGATGAAACGTTGGGCGCCACGTGTGAAGGGGAAAGTCTTGACCCCTTCGGTCAGTGGTCACCACTTTTGGGTGAGACTAAAATTCGCGCATCACCATCACAGCACTTCACTGAGTAAGAGAAGGAATACAAATGTAAGATACCAGACGTTCAAGTTGGAGTGGCACTTTATTTTTCAATTAACAAGCAGAGAGCTAAATGCATATCAATTCAAGCAACAATGTAATTTTCTAAATATGATCCAGACTTTGCTCTGTCTGGTAAGAATGCTGGATGACTAATGCTCAAAATATCTCAAAGTAATACTGGAATGGAACATTTTTAAAAGAACACTAACACAGATGATCAAAGATTCTACACTACAGAGTACAAGAATATGGAACCCAACTGTCTATGGGACAATCATCTAGAACAGGTCCATTGTTATAGATTGCACATTTCTATCAGAGCCCTGGATTATGCGGGCAGGGCAAAGAAGGCGTGAGTAGAATTAGCTAAAATAGAACATTCTGCTGTTAATTCAGTGTCTGGTAATAGCTGAGAGTGAGACCAGTCACCTATGTTAAAGGAGCCTACCATACAGGAATATATTCATGAAGAGAGATAGTTTGAAGGGTCAGAGATCTAGAGAGAGAGAGATGGGCTATCTGCCCTGGGAGATCCACAACCTGAGTGAGGCGTCGACGTCCCAAGTCAGATAGTCTTCGGCTAGCCGAGAGAACCTTCCACGCTCATGCAGCAGGGCATCCGCAGGAAAGCTCTGATTTCAGATTTGACAGTTGGGCTTGATATACCCAAAATTGAGGAACTAGGGTTCTATGATGACGCTGGCCCCTGGCCTTTCGGTGCAGGTGGCTTAACCACAAGTGTTTTGGACACCGGAAGGAAATGTTTTCAGTACATTATGTTCTGTACATTTTTAGGACAGAACGTCTTGTACCTTTGAAAGAGAACATTTCCGGAACATCTTGTACCTTTGAAAGAGAACATTTCCGGAACATCTTGTACTTTTGAAAGAGAACATTTCCGGAACATCTTGTACTTTTGAAAGAGAACATTTCCGGAACATCTTTCTACGCACAATGGTTACATGTTGTACATTACTAAAAAAGGACATTTTTTCTGTTACGCACATTTCTACATATCTGAAGGTGTGAATTCCCATGATAGATGCTGTTTATTGCTAGAAATTGCTGCTTATACTTGTGCAAGCTATGCTTCAAAATATAACGTTAGCAGGGGTTTCAGGGGGCTGTACCACGTGTACCAGGGTAAGTGTGTGTGTGTGGGTGTTGGTCTGGGAGCTGACTGTGAAGCTAAACACTCTTTTGAAGGCCTATTTTCACCTTGTTTATTTTGGTGCACAGAAACATGTGTTTGTAAGCCTGCATGCATAGTGGGCCCTGGGGCCTCTGTTTACTAATGGAGAAAGCTAGTTATTTTAGCATTTTCAGATTTTTTATCATGCAGGGCCCACATCAGACCTTCATGTTACCAAGGCTGTCAGAACTCTCCTTTCTGGTGATGTTAGATGGTAGAACGGGACCCTCCATCAGTTTTGATCCTCACGGAGTCCAGACCTCAAGAAATGTACTTAATAGCCCTTATTCTGCCAGAACATTTTTGTATGACATCATGTTTGTATTCGAACGAAATCCCCTACATCATCTAAGTAATGTCCCCATCTCCAGGTCTAATGTATGACACAACTAATGTAATTTTGTATGCACTGCCTCCTCGCCCATCACATTGACTACATATGGTTGTGTACGATTCTGTTTACATTGATAACAGAATTATTTCCATCTACCTGTAATGCATACGGGCTACCAAAGCGAATTGTATAACTAATGTCAGCTTGTACATCCTCACCCATGACATGAACAGGAATGAACTAACTTATGATAAAAACTGGGGACTGTGGAAAATGACTAAAATTAGGTATACATAAGCGGCGTTCATTTATGTGCACCACAGCCACTGTTGACAGTAGAGTGAAAATCGCGAAACAGTGGCCACGCCATCTTGTCCCTTTTAGGCCCCATCACGCACGTAGGTGGCAGCCATTTTGTGTGTCATGACCTCTCTGCCCACTGCCAATAACCTGCGCGTCTCTCCCCCTCACTCCCCAGCCTCGCAAGCATTCCCCCGCGCCCCGACAGCCCCCGGTCTCTCCTGCTTGGGCCATAAACGCACCTCTAACGAGACCCTGTCTCCGAGCCACATCCCGTGCTGAACCCCCTCGCTCTTTCATCCCATTCATAGAACAGGCCCTTTTGATAACCTCTTCCTCCCTGCCCAATTGTCCGGCCTGATCCCAGGCCATCACCTAGCCCGACAGATGCAGTTTATTGCCCCCTAGAGTAGGACCTCGCCTCACATCAAAGGAGCGGTGGTTAATCAACACCCTCACACCTCCAGATCCGACCGATTGCCCACTTTCCCGTTCCCAGCGGAATGTCCAGCTGCGCGATAACCACCACATGCTGAGGTCGGGGTGGGAACTCTACTGTAGATGTGTGTGGGAACGGGCCTGGACCGGGGATTCCGAGGATGTCTTTCCTGGCCTTCAAAGAAACATTACGGGTGCAATGTATGTAATAAAGCCATAAACCTGTGTATAAGAGGCCAGGCCTCAGAGATGCAGTTAGAGCACCTCGAGAAGATACCCTGTTGTCTGATTTGACGTGTTCTGCTCCGTCGGAATAAACTCCTGTTTCCTGCCTTCCTGTCTCCAGCGCCTGCCTCTTTGTTTGGTAATATTGAATGGTATGAGAGGCGGCTATCGCCGGGCAAACACTGAAGGTTCTTGGTCGACATTGTCCCTGCCTTTTTCACACGGAATGCGCTTCAAGAAAGAAATATCTCAGGTTGTTTTCAATTAAAACTGTACTTGACCTGATAGCGAGAAAAAAAACACGTTTTATTTATGCTAAAAAAGGGCTGCTAAAGCTGTTCCGAATAAAGCTGACACAACAAAAGCCTAATCCACACTCGACCGGAAGAGTATATTATGTTCCACACATTATACTTGTTCACTTACCTCGAGAACTTGTGCCTGGTTAAGTCCCATCTCGTCTGGTCGATGTGCCTCCTGGATAATGAACCGCCAACACGGCACATGACGCACACCTGCTACATTCTGATTATCCTGACCCTGAAATGAAATCGGAACTGCCTAGACCAACTCTTCCACAGCCCACTCCCCCAGCTTCCAACATCCAATCAGGAGGCTTAAACAGCAGTACAATCATGAAGGGAGTCCTTCAGTTGTTGCCACCCACTTCACTTCCTCGATGTAGGCCAGCCATGCCCCATACCATTTATTTCTATGGTGCTGTGCTGAAAACGCGGGGGTCACAGCATAAGCGCCCCATGTACAAGTTAACCATTACCGCTTCTACCGGCCACTCCTACCATGCTGACATCACTCTCTCCTCGTGGGTGCCTCAAGGGCGAGCGATAGCCGTCGCCCCCAGCCAGCACATGCGCACGAGGACTTGTCTAGCTCCGTCCTCAGTTCTCATTTAAAGCAACAGAATCTGTCTTACAATTAGCATGAAGCAGCCAGAGAGCACTTTATTTATAGCTGCTTCGTGTTGTACATTCATTCTCTCTTTCCTCTCGGATGCTAGGTAGGGCAACGCCCCTTTTGCCCCTTATAACCAGCTGCCAGTGCTTTCCATGCTGTGTCTCTCACCCTCCCCTCCACTTTCCCTCCTTCATTCTCTGTCTACTTCCCCTGCTCCTAACCCCCTCCCCTGAATCTCTCCCCTTGCCTGCTTTTTCCATTATGTATATGTCCTTTTTGTTTGTCTTGACCTTACATGTAACTATGTTGCCATGCTCTAATAACTGTGTAATCTTTGTAACAATGTAACCTGCAACTATGGTCTGATACTCATGTAAAGCGCTCTGATACCTCCGGGTCTAGCCAGTGCTATATAAAACCTTTAAAATAAATAAATACATAAATAAATAAATAAATAAATAAAACATGTGTAGAAACCCCACCCCTTCCAGAGTACAATGGGGAAAAGCGAACAAAAGAGTTGTTGATTTTGCCGGGAGTTAGGTACGCCCTATGTAAAACATAGAATTGGATCAGCTGAAAGCGTGCATTCCGAGAGCTCTTCCATGCTCTCTCGACAACCTCCCCCCAAGGCTTCTCCTCAATGGGCTCCCCCAAGTCCGCTTCTCATTTGAGTCGTAACGCTGTCAGTGGTTGGCACAAGTCCTGGGTAATCCGCCGGTAAAGACAAGTCACTGCTTTAAAAGTTCCGGCTGCCATCCCTATATATTGACGGGCAAGAAACGTGCTAGGTTCCACCTGTCCTCCCCGCCAGGGCTTTCTGACAGCTGCTGTCAGGGCTGCATGAAATGGAAAGTCCCCTCGTGGTAGATCATGACGTGCCATGAGATGATTGAAAGGAAGGAGGCTGCCACCCTTGTAAAGGTCATTTAATGTGATGACCCCTGCCTCCTCCCTGGACCGCAGCTTGCTCCAGTCACCCCAATGGGGTAGAACCTCGCACATCCTCAACGGAATCTCGGGCGCGTACGGGGTACTGACGCATGCCCTCCTGGCCAGCTGCATCCAGCGCTGTCGCACCGCGCGCAAATCTGGCGGCACAGACCTATCTCTCAGTGGTAACCGCAGCAGAACACAGGACAAAAGACACCAACTCGGATCCGACCCCCCAGGTCCTCCGTCTGCCTGATGCGACCCGCTACCCATTTCGTAAACCATTGGAGCTGCGCAGCATGGTAATAGGTCGCAAGTTCTGGCAGTGCAAAGCCTACCTCCGCTCTGGGTCATTGCATAGTAACCAGGGCAACCCTCTTTCTCCCAGTCCCCCACAAGAACCCTGTAATCAAAGTGTTGAGCTGCGCAAAAAACTTACTCTGGATCCAAACGGGGAGTGTCCCAAAGTAGTAGAGGAACCTCTGCAGAGTGACCATCTTCACTAAGGCAACCCTGCCCGATACGGATAACGGAAGAGTCCCCCAAAAATTGAAACAAGTCTTTGCACTGCCCATCGCTCGCTCCACATTACCTTCCAAATGGTCTCCATAATCATGATAAATCTGGGTCCCTAGGTAAGGCAAACAACGGGTTTCCCACGGGACCCCTCCTGCACTCTGCTGGTCTTCCTGCCTGAACTTGTGGGGAACAAACACGACTTGACCCAGTTCACACAGAGCCCCGCTACTCTCCCCAAGGTCTCTAATAAGTCCTTCGCTCCCCGAAGCGCTTCTCCCGAGTCGGCCAGGAACATGAGCAAATCGTCCGCATACAATGCTATTTGCTGCACCTGCTCTTCTACCAACAGCCCAGAATAGAATCTCATTGCCCTGGTAAGAGCAGCCATGGGCTCCCTCGCCAGAGCAAACAGTAGAGGGGACAACGGGCACCCCTGCCTTGTCCCCCGGGCAACTTCACAGGCAGCAGAGATCAAGCCCCCTGTTTTGACTCTGGCGGTGGAAGCGCTGTACAAAAGTGGTGTCCACTGTATAAAATGGTCCCCCAAGCCAAATTCTCGCCAAACATTAAAAAGGTAGGGCCACTCCAGGCTATCAAAGGCCTCCTCAATATCGACCGCAAAAATGCAGGCCTACTCTTCATCATATGTGTCGGACCCCAAGATGCGCATTCATCGCAGTATTCCGAGATGGTATGAATCCAGCTTGATCCCTGTTGACCAGCGTCGTCATGTGAGGCATCAAGCGACTATAGCCAGTACCCGACTTAAGATCTTATAGTCCAGGTTAAGCATAGCGAGGGGCCTGTAATAAGGGCGATCCCAGGCGGGTTTGCCTGGTTTGAGAAGGGGGACTATGATTGCTTTGCACGTGGAGGCAGGGAGGATGCCCTCATGATGTGCTCTATTATACAGTGCCACTAGAGAGGGAGCCAGGACATCTGCATAGGCAGCGTCATATTCCACTGGAAGCACGTCTGTACCCGGCGTTTTGATCCAGCCATGTGCTCTATAGTGCTATGCACTTCACCCGCCTCTATGTCCCTACCAAGGGCTTCGGCCTCTTCGGCTTCAATTTTAGGGAGGACTGCTCCCTGACAAAAACCCTCTCCAGGGAGCCCAGGGCCCAGCCTGCTCCAATACAGCTCGGTGTAATACTGCAAGAATTGGTCGTTGATACTTTGTTGGGTGTAAAAAACCTCAGCTCCCTGGCCTCAGCTCCAAGATCGCCGTCCCTCTACGCGCTGGGTTAGCCAGCCATGCAAGCAGTGCACCAGAATTGTCACGCTCTGCGTGCACCTTATCTGTGTAAGCCTTATAATCGAAACAGCGCAATCTCTTGAATTGAACCGCCAGCTCTTCCCGGGCCACAAGCAGCTCAGCATGCTTGTCTGGGTGTTCCGGGCGCTCTTTCTCTGAATCATGTAGCTTCTGTTCTGCCCTTAGTACGTCGTGTAACAGCTCTTTTATCACTCCCACCACTTCCCCTATGCAGCGCCCCTGACCACCGACTTAAAAGCAGCCCATTCAACTAGCAGATTAGATGCTGTGTTAGCATTAAACCTGAAATACTCTTCAATTGCCGATCCTATAGTATCTCGGAACACTGGATCTTCCAGTGTGTCTGGTCTGAATTGCCATGTGGGGATGGCAGGATGATCCCGTAGCCAATGTAATATCAGCAGCAGTGGATTATGATCAGATGACGTTCTAGCTAAGTATTCACTATGTACCATTCCCCCATGCACTTCCGGAGAACAAAGGACCGAGTCTAGCCAAACATGCAGGTCGTGTAACGGCGAGAAATAAGAGGAATCCCTATCAGAGGGGTGATGAGCCCTCCATGCATCAATCAGTTCCCAATGTTGCTGCCAGGTCCGCAGCACCACAGCCAGTCTGTGTACTGGGGCATCTACAAGGGGAGCATAGGAGCGGTCCAGAGAGACGTCAGTGATGCAGTTGAAGTCGCCCCCAGGAGCACGGATCGTGTCAACAGAGGTGCCAACTTCCTTGACAGATGTGCAAAAAATGAGGCTTGATCAGTGTTAGGGGCATATATATCCCTAGGACAATGTCCCTCCCATCTAGGCGCCCCGTCACTACAACATATCTACCATCAGGGTCAATCAGCTGCCCAGTACTCTGGAACGGGACCCCAGCCCTGATCCAAAGCAGTGCTCCCCGTGCAAAGGCCGAGTATGTTATGCAGAACACCTGTCCCCGCCACCTTCGCTGCAAGGCTTATCCCTCTTGCTTTGTTATGTGCTTCTCCTGCAACAGTGCAATCTGCACCCCTCGCCTTCTATGGTATGCATGGATCTTGTGGCGGCGTGTCATAGTGTGCATCCCCCTAATGTTTCAGGACAAGCACTTAATACCTTTGGCGGTTCCCATGGTGTGGCCTTTCATATGCCCTCCTTACCCCCCAACGGCATGCCTGGCCCCAAGAACCCCTGTCCCTTCTCCCCATACCCACTAACTCCCACTCCCCAGGACAGGTTCTCTTGAACTAGTTCCCATCCAAACTGGTACAACTATCAACTGTGCACAAAAAGGTAGCGAGGCGTGTGCTGACCCTATGGGACCCAAAGCCCCTCCTGGTCCCCCCCCACTCATCCTTGAGCAGAGTGAGGTCCCAACTAAATGCAGAGGGAACTCGCACAGCAAAAAATAAATCTCAAGTCAACCAAGGTTGCAGGGTGTAGTGTGCTGCTGGAGTAGGACACTGCCTGGCCACGCAGTGTGAAATCCGAAGAACTAATACAAAGCCCTCTCAACAAGGAGAAGGCAACTCCGAGCACTACATGGAGGACCAATCAGGTCTTGTTGTTAAAACACAAAGTTAATCATGATGTAAGTGAAGAAATGCTCTCAGTGTTCAGATCATATTTATTTGTTCATTGGTTAATTCACCAGTCATTGGTTAGAATATTAGATATCATATCCTTGTTCGGTTTCATCACATGGTTAACACATCCCGATGCATTTCGGGCCCCGCCCTTCCTCAGGGGATTACTCTACAAAAAAACAATCCAAATATATAATGTTCAAAAAACGACTCATCTGGATAGGAATCATAAAATCTAACAACAGTAGCTGTGTATGCCAAAGCATAAATGCACCCATGTTAAATGAACCGTCATACAGGTAAAGTCATGCATGAAATGAAAGATTCAACAAGATTACAAGTGAAACATCCAAGTACCTTGGAACGAAATCAAACTACCAAAATACATGACTCATCGAGGTGGCCAAAACGTGATTTCAGATGGTTAACCAAAAAACAATAGACCGAAAAGTGTCTTAATATTCAAACCGCAGGTGCCAAGAAACGAATAGTCGAGTGCTGCAAACACACGAAAACCGAAAGAGTAAGTAAGTATTGAAACCACCAGTGCAAAGAAATCAATAGTCAGGTGCTGCAAACATACGCAAAGACGCATGGAAATTCAACATTGTCACCGTGTCTAATCGCGATAATAACGTGGTGAAATTAGCGTGTAAGACATTTCATCACGTCTAAGCAAAAACCGACTTCCCCAAGGGGGTAACTTACTTGGGTGAATGTTAAACGGTTTCCCAGTGTGAAGTGAAAAGTTGGAGACGATGGTGTGGCAAACCGTTACTCCCATATGTAAAGTTCAAGTGAGTGTGAAAACAAACGAAAGACTGAATGTCTAAACATAGAAAAAGGACTCCCCGTCCAACCCAAAGAAAGACTGTATCAGCATGCAATATAATGTAGAAAAAACGATAACACAATATGTAAAAGGCAATACATAAATAGCGCAATATGAAGGTAATCATAACACATGACTCAATGTATGAAAAAATGAACAAAAAACACAATAAAGCAACCATCCGGCTAGGTCAATATGGGTGTGTGCAAACAGTGTAACATATGTAGGAAATAGAAAACATTACAGGTAACATAAAAATTCCATCCGGTCGTTAAGACCATCGGGTACCATCGTGGACATGGCACGGATCCAGAGATTCTCTCTTTTGAGCAATGTGTTCTTATTATTGTGTGTCACAGTAACCTGTTCTAAAATTAGAAATTTCAGTTGTGCCACACTATGTCTGTGTTCATGGAAGTGGTTCGCCACACTGGATTTCAGGTTGTGTGTGCGTATGTTGCTCTTGTGTTCCAAAATGCGAACACGAATTTTGCGTTCAGTGTGTCCAATGTAACATTTGCCACAAGGACATTTCAACATATAGATGACGTTGGCACTATTGCAGGTGGCATTTACACGCAATTTAATTGTATGTCCTTTCATAGGATGACGTATGGTGTTCCCAGGGATACAATTGTTGCAGTTACTGCAATTGTAACAAGGTTTCAATCCCGAGTATGTGGTGATGGTATTCATCGATTGAGGTTGATTGAGTATTTCCTTGACATTTCTGCCACGGGTAAATGAAAACATGGGTGGTTGGTTGAACAGACCGTTGAAATCAGGTTCCATTGCTAGGATAGGCCAGTGTTTACGAATGATGTGCTGAAATTTATTGGAAATCATGGAGTATTTCGACACAACAACCATCCTATCAGACTGTACTTTGGGTTTCACTTGCAGAAGGGCATTCCTACTGATTTTAGCAGTTCTTTCAATCGCTAGATCCAATATGGGGGTGGGATATCCCCGCGCTTTCAGTCTTTCCAAAGCTATTTTCATTTGTTGTGTTCTCTCACTTTCTTTCGAAACAATCCGTTTGATGCGGAGTAGTTGCGCATAAGGTAGATTGTTCTTTAAGCCTAACCGATGAAAGCTAGTGTAATGCAAGGTAGAGTTCCTATCTGTAGGTTTTCGAAAAATCGTAGTCTGCCACTGGTCAGTATCTCTGTGTATTTCCACATCCAAATAATGGACACATTTTTTATTGTATTCCCATGTGAAACGAATTCTTTCGTTACAAGTATTCCATGTCTCAAGGAAAGACACCAAATCGTCCGCTGTTCCACTCCACAGTAGGAATATGTCGTCTATATATCGGAGAAATAATTTGCCATGTTGAAGCCAACTGTTCTGGCTTAAAATATACGTCTCCTCAAATGTCTTCATGTAAATGTTGGCATAGCAGGGAGCTGCCGAATTTCCCATGGCGGTGCCATTGAGTTGGAGAATCCATTTGTCCAGGACAGTAAAATAACTATGATAGAGGGTGAAAACAGTTAGTTGCATGAGAAAAACTTTCAAATCAGAATCCAAGTCTGAAGATGCTAATGCTTGTTCTATAGCCTCTATGCCTCCATCATGGGGGATTGAGGTGTATAGTGAACAGACGTCCACCGTACACATGATGAGATCAGTGCCTCTTAATTCATTCATGACAGATTCAATTTTTAAGAGAAAGTCAGTGGTGTCACGAACATGTGACCCAGTTTCTAATACAAACGGTTGGAAATACCTATCAAGAAATTTCCCTGTATTCTGATGAATGCTGCCTCTGGTAGAAACAATAGGCCTGAAGGGCGGTTTGGTAGGATGTTTGTGCATCTTGGGCAACATATAAAGTACTGGAGGTTTAGGATTCGTGGGTGTCAAGAATCTTCTGGTTCTGTCGTTAATAGTACCGTTCTCAAAAGTTTCATTGATCAACTGTGTCAACTTTTTTGTAAACTCCGCAGTCGGATCACCTTCAAGCAGATCGTATGTATTAGAATCACTGATGTGTGCTTCAATCTGTTGTTCGTAAAACGTAGTATCCATAATAACTAATGCACCACCTTTATCAGCATTTTGGCAAGTGATTGAAGAATTTTCAGCCAGTTGCTTAAGAATGTTCCTTTCTTTTTTCGAGAGGTTACACGATTTCATGGGTTGTTGAAATGGTAATTTACCAATCTCCTGTTTGACCAGATTTTCAAAGGAGTCAATGATTTTGTGGCTCTGTGGCGCCATGAAAGTGCTGTGTGGTCGTAATCCTCGGAGCATATCTTCTTCCAGTGTGTTAGTCGGACAAATGTTCTTGAAGTAATTTCGAAGACTAATATTTCGAATAAGTTTGAACGTGCTCACTTCAAGCTCCAAAGTGTTGGAGTTAGTCGTGGGTACGAACGATTGTTGAGTGAGGTCCCCCCAATGGTGTCAATTTTTGTCTCAAGGGCCTCCCTTGACGAGGTGATGGCCTGCATTATGTCCGCCAAAGTAGAGTTCCCCGGGGCATCTGTACTTTGATGCTCCGTCACCTCTTCCACGTCGTTAGTCTGTTCCCTGCTCCTTCCACCTGGAGGGCTGGGAAACCCTTTTTTCTGGATACCGCCCCATCACTGCGGGCTACGAAAGGCTGCGTAGCACCCCACCAAGATCGGGCGCACACGATCACCAGTACCGCCGACTCACCAGCGCAGCCTCTTCCAGCTGGTCAAGCAGGCCACCATATTAGGGGTGAGCCCCAGCCAAGGGCATGTGTTCAGAGCAATGGCACCCAGCTGTGAGGGCAGTCAGCCCAGGGAGAGCAAGTATCCTGGTCTCTCCCGCTGCTCCGAAGAGGACACCCACTGTCCCCTTTTTTGCAATCCGTACTCCAGTTCAATTGGCACCTCCATTCACCTCTGATGTGAAGTGGTCTGCGACATCCAGTGACCCCACTCAGGGCCACATCTGCACCGATACGGGGGCCCCCATCAGTACTGGCTAACTGGTGCCACCACCCCTCTCTCCGCAAACCATACACCCTTCAGTGGACAATCCTGGACAGTGATGCAAGTCCATCTCACCCATCTGCCGACCTTCAGTTCACCCAATTAGGTCTGCTGTTTGCGGAGTGACCACCAGCAATTCAGAATCAGAGTCCCCATTCGCGCTTCCGGTCGGAGAGGTCTCAGATCCACCCAGCTCTTGGCCAGGGGAAGCAGAATTCGGACTGGCCTCTGCAACCACTTGCACTATCCCGCGCGAGGAGGCGATCCGGCGACGAAAGGGCCCTTGGCGAGCCCATGTGGTCAGGGGATTTCCCCCCCCCCCCTCCTTGTTGCTCGCTGCAGAATTCCACCTGGATCTCATCTGGCGCATCTCCAGCCACTGCTATGCATCCTGCGGGGTGGCGAAGAAGAGTGTTCCAGTGCTATCCACCACTCACAAGCACGCCGGGAAGAGCATGACATATGGTATGTGAAGTTGGAGCAATTTTCGTTTAAGAGCAAGGAAGGAAGCGCGCTGCGTCTGGACCTCCCTAGTGTAGTCCGGGAATAACATCATTTTGGAGTTCGCGATTTGGAGATGCTGCTTCCCCCGGGCCTGCTGCAGGAGGTGGTCCCTGTCACGATTGTGCAGTAGTCTCACCACCATCGGCCGCGTGGCTGCGCCCGGTTGGAGAGGTCTAGCCAGGACCCTATGACCACTCCCAAGGGCAAAGAATGGAGAAAATCTTTCCGGGGCGACCTCTGTCTTGAGCCACCCTTCCATATAACGAACAGCGTTGTCCCCTTCTGCCCGTTCTGTAACTCCCACTATGCGGTGGTTATTCCTGCGGGAGCGCCCCTCACTGTCTTCTGCTCTCATCTCCAAGACTTGAACTTTGTCCTCCACCAGCTTCAAGGAGCGTTGCAAGGTGGCTACCACGTCCGGGACCTCCTCTAGTGTTTTCTCGCCGCTTTCACTCGCTCTTTTAGTTTTCTGTGGTCATCCTTGAGCAGAGTGAGGTCCACCCCAGTGGCGTCAATTTTTGTCTCAAGGACCTCCCTTGACGAGGTGATGGCCTGCATTATGTCTGCCAATGTAGAGTTCCCCGGGGCGTCTGTACTTTGACGCTCCATCACCTCTTCCTCGTCGTTAGCCTGTTGCCCTGCTCCTTCTACCTGGAGGGCTGCGAAACCCTTTTTTTTGGATACCGCCCCATCACTGCAGGCTACGAAAGGCCGTGTAGCACCCCACCAAGATCGAGAGCACACGATCACCAGTACCGCTGACTCACCAGCGCAGCCTCTTCCAGCTGGTCAAGCAGGCCACCGTATTAGGGGTGAGCCCCAGCCAAGGGCATGTGTTCAGAGCAATGGCGCCCAGCTGTGAGGGCAGTCAGCCCAGGGAGAGCAAGTACCCCGGTCTCTCCCGCTGATCCGAAGAGGACACCCACTGTCCCCTTTTTTTCAATCCGTGGTCCAGTACAATTTGCACCTCCATTCACCTCTGATGCAAAGTGGTCTGCGACATCCAGTGACCCCACTCATGGCCACATCTGTAGGCAGCACGTTGTTTTCAGGCCTTCTAGCACACCACAACCACAATAACAGTGTCCCCATGCCTTCCAGGGGGCTCTGTAACGGCTAGCGTTGGACTGGCCTCTCATGTCCAGAAACGGCCCCACCCGCAGCGGTCTCTACAGCTGCGTGTCCCCAGCACCAGCCTCCCTCGACGCCCCCTTCACTGGGGGGATCGTGCTCTTTAGCTGCAGCAGCTCGCTCCGCAACTGCGTCCAAGCAAACGTCCTGATTGAACATGTTCCAGCGCTTCACCCACAGGCTTCGCCTCCCTTGCAGGTGTGTTTCAATTGTAGAGTAGCAGCGCAGCTCCCCACGGCGCTCCACGGTGCGCCTGTCAGTGCCGGCCACCATTTTGGAAGTTCTCGCTTCTACTCCAGGCTGGGCAAGTCTCCGCAGGGCGCCGCCAATCCATTCCCCAGCTCACAACAGCGATGCCCAAGGCTGTGTGAAGCAACTGGCTAGGGGAACAGAGCCCGTGGACCCCAATTAGGCTCCACGCACACACGCCAATGCCGGCCGCCGCCTCAAAGGCTTCAGCCTGCGCTCCAGTCCAGGTAACCCAAACCGCTCACCAGCCATCATTCACAAAATGCAGCGCAGCGGCAGGTAGGCTCATCGCACAAATCAGAGCTCGCAGGTTTTCACAGCGCTCTATACGCACCCGCAAGCGTTGGCCGCCATTTTCAGCACTCCATCCCCCGCTCCGACCAAGGCAGATCCCCGCGGGGCGCCGATTCAAAAGTCACTCCCCCGCAGCATGCAGTCGCCTCACTTCGGCAATACCACCTCCACTCCGCTACTTCAGCGAGATAAGGAGTCCTGATATCGCCGTTCCGGGCTCCGCAACCCACTTTAGCAGCGCCCCACCGCCATCTTGTCTCCACCGCGGCCAGGGCAGTCAGGCAGATTTGTTGGGCCTTCCGCACAATGGAGGCCTTTTTCTCTTATATCGGGCATTCCTTTACTGCTCCAGTTGTTCCGCCACCAGTTTCACGGAAAAGGGCCCCCTCAGATCTGCAGGATTATTGTGAGCGAGGGGAGGCCACGGACGGAGCTCCAAGGTCCGCTTCCCCTCACATCGGCGCCAAGCCACGCCCCCAACCATAGTGTCACTCATAAGGCATCCATATAAAAACATGCAAAACATGGATATGTCACACTAGTGCAGTCTCAAAACTTGCCATCTATGGCTGATGTGTTTGCCGGAACTAACCAGCTCTAATGTTTATTCGCCCGGTAATGGTTCCTTATTTTTCCATTGAAAGCAAGGACTCCACTCACCCAACTGTATCTTATAGGGCATATTAGGACAAGAGTAAGAAATTAAATGTGGTGCCTAACGACAGGGTTGTAGATTCCATTCGTGCAGCAGGTGCAGTGATACTGGGGCCCGGAGGCCTTAGGGGCAGACTGAACTTTGATTATGTCCGTATTTTCAATTTCAGTGTGTCATGGGCCATAGTCTGTGCTTTGAATGGAAAAATAAGTGCAGGTACTTTTTAAAATTTTCTAGCGGTGTGACTAGGGGCGGGGCTAAGGGCAAGACATGATGATACATGAGATACTTCATTGAGTATTTATTTTTCTCTTGATGGTATTCTCAAATTTCTCATATGTTCAGATTCCTTCTGCACGTGTGGCACAAGCCATATATTGCCATTAATACCTAATATGATGCCATGACCCTCAGAAATATGCATGCAGTCCATTGCATTTAGAGGGAAAGGTGAAGGTGTACCCCTGGAAACTGACTGGAGCAGCAGTATTAATAAAGACTTCTATTCCAGTTTCAGCACATACCAAAACGTGAGAAATATATTTATATAAACAAGACATGTTAACTTATTACATAAAATGAAGGTCAAACATGGTGATATGTTAACATTTCCTTGTTTTGTAATATTTGCAGCTTCTTAATGCCATATTGTTATTTGCTTGTAGTTGTCACAATACTCGTATATTCTTGAGCACACATACAAAAAGAAACAAGCAGACATGTGCACACAAAATAATCCACACGCTTCTTTTAAAATACCTCCTGAGAGTGTCACGAATCTCTTCCTCATTCTCTCCCTTTTCTCTAATACAAACACGCACACACAAGCAGGCAAGCACACAAACAAAAGCAGACTCTCACACAACAGACTTGGGGGGATTAAATTGATTTACACTTCTTACCTACAGTAGCTTTGATAATTGCCACTGTCAGGGCTGCCTGGATCCTAGTGGGTGCACAAAGGCACGATAGTGTTAATGTGATTGACCGCGCAGGGGCTGAATGAACCATGCTCTGCCAAACACAGCCTGATGGTGAACACCCAGACATTATGCAAATGAACCTCTACTGAATAGTTTAGCAGTGGCACAGCTCAGGGCTACGGGGCACTTTGGCAGTCAGAGTGTCCTACAAACAGGTTCTACTCTGACACCCTCGTGCTCACCCCCACTAGCACCCAATGAGCCTACCTTTCTTGGGTAACGGTACTCTCCTTGGCAGTAGAGAAGTGCCAGTACTGAGACTGATAAAAAATAAGAAGTGCTGGTACTCAGTACATGTGAGTGCAGCCCATTTAAAGCACTGGCCTTAGTATATTTGTTTCCTTACGCTAGGGCCCATGACATTCTGGATACACTACTTTCTTTAGTGCGATATTGAAATGAAAGGGAGCTGTTTTCAGGAAGCACAATGTTTGGATGTTTTTCATAAATGGTGCTTTAGTTGTTGTATTAGTCTGTTGCTCAGTGGCTTGATTCGCACTGTATACGTATCAAACACAATTAATGAAATTAAATATATCTTATACTGGACTATACGGATCAGATTGGCAAGGCGGGTAATCGAACACAGGGGAAGGGCTTATGCGGAAGCCAGTTGGTGGGATGTTTTGGTGGACTAAGCAGTCCAATCAGCAAGTGCACAGCGCAAAAAAAGGCTGTTACTACAGCCTTTACATACATGTACTGACCCTGACCCACTTCAGGCTGGCTAATTATCAGAGGCAGAACCACAATGGGCTGCTCCTTCTGTCACGGTATGACATGTCCCTGCCTCTGGCTCCCTTCAGGTATGACAGAGGCTGCATAGAGTGGCTGATGGGAAGCAATTAGCACTTGCTTGGGCAGAGGATTGGGGTAGGGAGGAGGACTGGTTAGGGCCAGCGAGGGAGCTCGTCCTTTTTTTTGTGTCCCTCTCCCATAATGGAAAGGGGGGGTGCATAAATTATTCTCTGTTCTCCTTTTCCTGTCAGAGGCCGAGTTCACACTATATTAAATTACAAAAAAATTACGATTTTAGAATGTTAGCCACTTTTTTGTCCGACATTGGTACTGTAAACATTCTAGGGTGTCATGGTAGAAGCCCCACCAAAGGCTGAATAGGTAGGCAACTACAGAACCATACATTTTAAAAAGTTACTGACCAGCAGCAGCATGCTACACAATTGCAATTTTATTTTAAATGTATATATATATATATATATATATATATATATATATGTATATATATATATATATTTTTTTTTTTAAAGGTGTCGGTATTCAATATCCCGAAGACGTGTTTGCTACTGAGAAATGCCCTTAATACCCAATTAAAAATACTGCACCACAGCAGAGAAGAGCGCACACCCCCCTTTACATTAAAAAAGAGCATGTCCTGCGTCGCTGTGAGTACCTGCCCAAAGCACTGAATATGTTGAATTGGTAATGCAGAGCCGTTGTGTTGTTTTTTTTAATATAAAAGGTCGCGCTGGCAATAATATACCGTCCTTTTGACGCGTGACTTGATGTTTCTAGCCAGACACACTCCACCACCACACAACTCAACCCTCTCTCGTGGTTTTACCCTGACAGTGAAGCTCCAATCCCTTTCAACTGCCTGGCTGGCCAGACGCACGCGCTGTCGCCGAATGTAGCGCTCTCAATAAAGTTTTTTCCCTGAAGAAAAAAGCCGCGCCGTGGGCCCGCCCCATGAGCTCACGGCCCCGCCCTCCTCGCCTCAGCGTCTGGAGCCGGAGCAGGAGGCAGCGAGTCGCAGCTGCCGGAGCAGCCGAGCTGCAATCACTGCTTCCAGCCTGCCACCCCCAGAGAGGGTCCGACGCCGGGAGGGGCCCCTGACTGCAGACCCGGGCCCTTGAGGGCCCCCGGGGGTTTCTCCTTGGGCATGGCTGCCGAGAGCGGACAGGGGGGCGCTGCCCTGCTTCCCTTCCCGCGGTGAGGGGGCTTTTGCATCTGTGTTGTTCTTGCTTGGCCCCGGGTCCATGGCACGCCGCGGGGAAGGATGCTCGGCGGCCGCCCCTGCTCCCCGGGCTGGATGGCCGCTGCCGCCGCTGAGTGCCGGGACGAGGAGAGGGGCAGGGGCTGCCCGGGCTCCAGCGGTGAGCGTCCCCACCTCTCGCCCTCTGCTGCTGCCGCAGCACCTCTAGGAGCTCCTCGGGGTGGGTCCTGCCGCAGGCCGCTGGGCACCCCCTGCCCCCCGCAGCGCTCACTATGTAGGAGGCACCTGCCCTCGCCCCGCCGCCCCTCCAGCGCACCTCGGAGGGGCTCGATGCTGCCCGTCCCTGGTGGACCCAACCCGTCTCCCTCTTCATCACTATGCTGATGATGTCTGACACTGACAGCAACCTGCAGACGGCCAGGCTCTGGAGGGATGCTGCCCTGAGGTCCAGGAAGCTGAGGAGCAACCTGCGCCAGCTGACCCTCACCACCTCCAACAACCAGAAGCTCACCCTGCCCCCCGACCTCGGCGACATCGAGGTGCTCAACCTGGGCAACAATGCCCTTGAGGAGGCACCCGAAGGCCTCGAAGGCCAAGCCCTGGCCAACCTTCACGTCCTCATCCTCCGCAGGAACAAGTTTGACCGTGTACCATCTGCGATCTTTGAGCTGGGCTGCCTGACTGAGCTGGACATGAGCCACAACCGGCTGAGCAGCCTGACGGAAGCTGTGGGCCTGCTGGGGCAGCTCAAGAAGCTCTGCCTCAGTCACAACCAGCTGAAGACCTTACCTGCTCAGGTGGGCGCGCTCCACCACCTGGAAGAGTTGGACATCAGCTTCAACCACATCACGCACCTGCCTGACTCCCTTCCAGACCTGGCCAAGCTCCGGACCCTTGACGTGGACCACAACAAGTTGACCACCTTCCCACCGCAGATTTTAAAGCTGGTTAACCTGGAGGAGCTAGATTTTTCTGGGAACAGAATTAGTGGCCTCCCAGAGGAAATCAAGGGTTTGGAGTCCATTAAAATCTTCTGGTTGAGCAGCACCAAAATCACAACTTTGCCTGAGACATTTTGTGAACTGAAGAACCTCGAGAGCCTGATGTTGGATAACAACAACTTGAACTCGCTGCCCTTACCGTTTGGTGCATTGCAAAAACTGAAAATGATTAACATTTCCTCCAACATCTTTGAGGAGTTTCCTACTGTTATTTTGCAACTCAAGGATCTGGAAGAACTTTACTTAAGTCGCAACAAATTGACTGTTGTTCCTGAAGCGATCTCTGACCTGACCAAACTCTTGACTCTTTGGCTTGATAATAACCGGATAAGGTATTTACCGGACTCTGTTGTGAACCTTAACCACCTGGAGGAACTGGTGTTGCAGGGTAACCAAATTGCAATTCTTCCTGACGACTTTGGGAGGCTTTCAAAGATCAACATATGGAAAATCAAAGACAACCCATTGATACAACCTCCCTACGAGGTTTGTATGAAAGGCATCCCTTATATCGCAGCATATCAGAAAGAACTTGCTCATTCCCAGCCTGCGGTAAAGCCGCGGTTAAAACTGGTGCTCATGGGCTTGAAGGATGCAGGGAAAACTGTTTTAAGGCAGTGCTTGATTGATGGTCATCAGGACCCTCTGTTAGTGCATGGGCACAAAGGAATAGAGGTCACAAACTGGACAGCTGACGCTCAACGGGGTCTTACTTTTATTGTTTATGATTTGGCAGGGGAACAAAGTTATGACCTGATCAAGCCCTTTTTCCTTTCACCTGGTGCTCTTTATGTCTTAGTTGTCAATTTGAAAGCCTATGTTTCTCAGCACTTTTATACGTATGTGGGTTATTTTTTACATTTCATGAGTGCCAAGGTGCCACACGCAGTTGTGTGCATTGTAGGGACACATGCTGACCTGTGTGAGGAGCGGGACCTAGAAGAGAAATGCCTGGACATCCACCACCAGATAGCCTTGCAGGAGAAGAAGAGCTCAGAGTTCCTGCATCGGCTTGCACAGACAGTGGACGAGGCCCTTAGCCAGGACTATGATATCCGCACGTCCAGCCCACACGCACCCTTTTGTGGCGTGAGTGACAAAAACCTCAGGCGTAAAAAGGCCCACTTGCAATATTTGCTCAACAGCCGCCTCCAGATCCTCTCCCCCGTCTTGTGCGTGAGTTGCTACGACTTCTCCAATATCAGGAGGTTAAAGGAGAAGCTGATGTCAGTGGCAGAGCACAGGGAAATATTCCCTAATTTGCACCGAGTTCTTCCCAAGTCCTGGCAGATGCTGGAAGAGCTTCATTTTAAGCCCCAGGAGCTGTGGCTCACGTGGTGGGACTCTGCCAGGCTGGGGCTGCAAGCTGGACTCACCGAGGACCGGTTGCAGAGCGCGCTCTCCTATTTACATGAAAGTGGCAAGTTGCTTTACTTCGAAGATAATCTGACTCTTAAAGAGTACGTCTTTCACAATCTTACGAAACTGATCGACATCTTGAATGTCTTTTTCCAGAGGGATGCTACAGTTCTCCTCCAGAAACTTCTAAGCGATACAAACATGGATGACCTGCGGGCCACCCAGCTCCACCACTACGTGGAGGGCTTCCTTCTCCACGGGCTCCTTCCAGCTCATATTATCCGGCTACTTCTGAAGCCACATATCCAAACCCATCAGGATCTGCAGCTCATCCTCGAACTTCTGGAAAAAATGGGCCTGTGTTATTGCATCAACAAAGCAAAGTGCAAACCACTGAATGGTGCCGCAGCCTGGTACAAGTTCCCATGCTACGTGAAGAACGATATGCCCCATGCCGAGGCATGGGTCAATGGCACCAACCTAGCAGGGCAGTCCTTTGTGGTCGAACAGCTTCAGATAGACTACGGATTTCCATTTTTTTTCCCGCCAGGGCTCTTTGCTCGCTTTAGTGTCCAGATCAACCGACATGTGGTCCAGCGCTCGGATGGTCGCTTCCAAATCTTTGCCTACAGGGGGAAGGTCCCAGTCGTGGTGAGCTACAAGCCTGCCAGGAGCGCACTGCACACGGATACACTGTCCATCTCCAGCCACGCTTCGTTACCAAATATGTGGACTGCTTGGCAGGCCATAACCCCCCTGCTGGAAGAACTGAATGTACTGCTTCAGGAGTGGCCTGGTCTGTACTACACGGTGCATGTCCTGTGTTCCAAGTGCCTTAAACGAGGATCACCAAACCCCCACGCTTTTCCAGGTATGTCACATTTCCTACTGAGCTTCACAGTTAATACAACATGTTGATGTGTGTTGCAGAATTTGATGTATGTAAACCTATGTAGTCTTAGGAAGAGGCAGATCCAAAAGTGGTGGTTGGGTAGTAGGAGGCAGGCTCTATTACCTGGTAGGTATTTTGTTTTTTCCTTGAGAAAGGTCTGATTAGCAGTTACAATCAGATAAGTACGTTTTACAAACTCGGGTATGGATTTTACTAAACTGTAGACAATTATTTGGGCTTCGATAAAAATGGCTTGTTGATTCAGGTATTCATTTATGCACTCGTTGTTTACATGTATGTGGAGTACAGCCCAGCTGGGAAACAACTGAGCGCTGCGTTGATGGGTTTGGCAAAAGGGAAGCCTCATATTATTGTTAAAGTTTACTCAAGGTGCAGCAGAAATCCTGGAACACTTCCACCTTCTAACAACATAGAGATGTACATTTTAGTTGTTACGCTTTCTCTCCCCCCCCCCCATCTTTTCCACACTTATCCTTTAGAAACTTCCAGTGTATGTGTGAGCGAGGGCAGTGATTGAGTCACAGCTACCATCTGGCCCCACATCCTAGCGTGCTTTTGCCAGCCCTAGGTCGTGTAGCCAGGATCTCTCTTCATCCTGAAATGTGTAACCCCGCTCTTTTATAGTAACCGGGAAATTATAAGTCACAGTTCAAAGTGTGGTGGCCGACAGCCCATGCCTGGCTGAAGGTGACCCTCGGTGACATAGGGCTTTTACCAGGAACACCTAACTCCAATTGGTTCTTGTAGTATAAGCGGCCCAGACTTTTGTTAGATTGTGGTCATTTGCATTGGCCCAAAATGAAGACCTTTTTGTGTGCTTGACCTCTCACGGTGTAATGAAACGTTTTAATGTCTATATGTCCTGATATGTAATTTTAGTGACCCTTTGTCGAAGGGCCCAGCCAGGGCAACCCAGTGCTTCCGGGGCTGCTCTGGCTCTGATTGTCAGGCGCTGTGACCGACGTGAATGAATGGTTTTTGGTGCACCTGATCCCTCCCTCCGGCTGCAAGCTGAGAAGCTCTGACGTCACTAGGGAGTCTACACTGCGAACAATGGAGCCCGGCGAGGGTGCCGGCGGGTCAGCTGGCCTCCACGCCTGCCCTCCTTCGAAGCCACGTGACCCGCGTGTTTCTGTTCACCAGGCGAGGAAACCGTGTTTGTGTGGGAAGGGAGTCTCCCTTGGATTAGCTCATCCCTTTCGATTCGATGTACCAGTAAGGTTTTCTCCTCCCCGTGGCTGAGAGCAATGTCCTGTTCGTCATTTCTGCTGGCACATTTGACTCATGCAAGATAAAAGCGAGCTATATTTTCTCTTAACTTTGTTTTATGTACTACAACCTGCAACGGTGAAAACACCATTCTAACGACATTGTTAAGAAAAGCCTAAATGACATCATTGAGTGCCCTCCCAATCCACTCTCCTCTCCTTCTCCAAGGAGTGACCACACCCACCACAATGCTCCAGGAGCCGGGTTCACCCGCCTCCACAGTCCTGCTGCTTTCCGTGTTTCAGCAATAAATCAGTGTACTGTGAATTATCTACGAAAGGGCACGATATGGTTCAGATTTATTTGAAAGCAGGTTATACCTAAACAAATTGTACCAGAACAGGTGAGGATCTTTTTAATAGGCCCGGACCCCACCACTTGAAGCTCCACTGAATGAGCAATATTGTTGATAATTCTGGCAATTTTAATGTGGTGGTTATCATCATTTTTTAGGTAGTACCTTTTGTGCGTCAAAGCACATCACGGATATTTAATAAAATAGAAGCACAGAATAAGCTGTAGTGCGTCAAATGCAGACAGATGCATCAGACAGAAAGTGCACTGTATAACAGAAGCTGTGAGCGGGGTTCGAGGCGATCTCATGAGCCCTTGAATACTGGAACCCGCGTCCAATTTTCCAAGAATCATGTATGATGTGACCTTTGGGGCTTCTAATGTGTCGGGCCATTCCTGCTCGCTGAGAGCCACACGTACGGAATCACGTTCCCTAAGCTTGTCATTCGGTTCCCTGTCTAAGCGGGAGCCCTGCAGTTGTAAGTATGCGTCTAGTGGACCTTGGCAGGTTCCCTCGCCTTAAAAATACAAAATAGACAAAGACTGAGCCAGGTGAACCCAGGCTTCCCTCCCTTTTAGTTGGAGATTACAACACACCAACTCCACAAAAAATGTCGGAGTCTTCAAGGTGTCATAGCCCCCCTGGCTGTACGTGTTCTCACATTCGTTTTGCACATTAATATGTACTGTGTTCAAAAAAGGCATGTTGACCCTTGACCATCTTGAATAAAGTGCATATTTCTATGTATATTTCACGTTTTGACTTGTTACAATGGGTTAAGGAAGTCCAGCTTGCACCTCCGTTTTTCTTCGGTTTGTAAACTCTGCTAGTTGTACAAATAAAATAATCATTTAAAAACTCATTACTTATCCATAGTAGTGTAACGTGCCAATTGGCAGTTAAAGGAAGAGTCGCCCCAGCACGTAGAGATAACTTAGGGCGGTGTTCTCCAGAATGTTTGATCGTGTGCATGTTTGCCAGACAGAGGCGTGTTTTGTCTTTGCCAGCGGGCAAGCTCGCCACCGCCCACATTTTGCCGAGTCATGCTCACCATCAGCATTGAGGGTCCCTGCTGCAGCGCACACATATGCAAATTAGCCATGCAGCGGCACACAGCTGTCCTCCCAGAATCCGAGTGTTAATGATAAATGTAGCGTAACCGAGCTTTTACGTTAGAGGAGGCGCAAGCAAGCCTGGGAACGACGAGCAGAGCCCTACCTTGTAGCGCAGTGTGAGGATAGCGCTTGGGGAGCTCTAAGGAAGCGGAGCAGCGGAGCAGCGGTCCAGCCAGCCAGCCAGCGTCACCGGAATCCTGCCACCAGTCGCGCCGCCGCCTAGGGACTACACTTCCCATTGGGCATAGCGGCGGCGCGTTCCCCGACGCTGCAAAAGCGACGGGAGGGGCGCTACTTAGTTGGAAGCCCCCAGCGTCGCGGGACGCGAGCGGGACGCCCGGGGCTAAGCCCGGGCAAAGGGCGGGCCCTCTGTGGCCCTCAGAGGCACGAAAAGGCCAGGCTAGGCCATTCCCTCGATATCTTCACCGCAAAGTAAGGTACTGTTTTCTCTGTGACTTTCTGGGTTGTTTCGTTTTGTACGCACAACTGCTACGTGTATTGTAATCATACCATCATTTTCCGCAGTACATCTATTCTATCATCTATTTGGCTTGTTCTGACGACAGGGTTTCCGTTTTACACTCGGCTATTATCCCAAGCATGGGGAAAAAATTGGCCCCCGTCCCAGCGGAGTCTGTGAACACTATAGATTCATACCTTGTGCAAGTAGTTAACGACATCAACAACAAGCGCAGGCAATCTTTGGGGCTGAGTCAATCACCTATTCTTCCGTCAGCAAGTCCATCGACAAGTGCCCTTAGTTTTGAGACATTTGAACCATTGCCAGATAATCTCCCAGGGACCCCGGTAACTCTGATGTCCCAAGATCCGGATCCCGAGGATAAAGCTGAATCTGACCTCCAATCAGACAGACAGGATCTGATTGACTTATCAGATAATACCATCAATGATCCAAATCAACAGATAGACGCCACGGTAGTAGTCCTTCACTCTCCGCAAATTCCCACAAGGGCTGTCAGAGCTTGTCGGAAACCTACAGTGAAACGGGGGGGCAAACATCTTAGCAGGAAGAAGACCGCCACACCACCACCGACCCGAGCAAGAAAACAGCTCGATCCTGTCATTGATACTGAGCCAAGAAATACTATCGACGAGGACCTCTTTAATAGAATCCAAGATATGATTGACATTAAAATCAGGACAATAATCAAACCCATGATAGGGAAATTGGATAAGTTAACATCTGAGGTAAAAAAGTTAGGTGTGGTACATAGTAAGTTGGTAGACGAGGTTGAAAATTTATCTTCCCTCGTCACAAACTTAGTACCCACAAATGCAGAAGTCATCCCCATTGAGAGTAGCTCGCAACCCATTCAGCAAGGGCTGTCACTCCTGCCTTCATCACCCTTACCCTCACTACCACCATTACCCTCACTACCACCATTACCTGCAGTGGGTCAGGTTGTAGATACCGCAGTCCCTAGTATTAGTACATCTGATGCTATAGTGGATGCACACCAAGTGGATATTTCTGCCCAATTTATCTTGGAAGCCTCGCCGGTTGTCTTGGTGTTGGCCAATGTCCCAGTCTTAACTCAAGGCAAAGTAGAGTCCAATCAGGACTTAAAAGACAAAGCGCTACATTGGCTAACCAACAATATGTTTATGACAGAACAGGGTTTCGATAAGTTGGCAGGGGACATTGTTATGTCAAGGAGGGTCCCATGGATCGGTAATAAGGCCAAAAAGTTTCAAGGGGATTGCGTGATCTTAAATTTTGCCAATGCCGAGGTCCTTCCAGACATTTTAAATAACATCTTCCCGCCCCAAAAACGTAGTGGCTCCATAATTCCCCTCACCCTCAAGTTCTTCTTTGACAAAAGTAGGTTTACTACCTTACCTAAACTTCCTACCTATAAAAGATCTACCAATGCCGATGGTTGGGGAGGGGGTCCTAGATTTCGACAGCATAACAACTGGTCCCAATTAACAGCCTATAGGGAGCCAGGCAGACCCTATCGCCCAAACGACCTAAACTTCAGGCCACTTCCGGCACAAGAGCCAAGAGGGAATGTTTGGGGTCCTAGCTTGAGGGGCTTTGACTATAACAACAGGGGTTTTAGGCCTACTCAATGGGTGGGTAACGATCAGTTCCCGGTACATCCAATAACCTCTCAACCCCTGTGGAACCCAGGACCTTTCGGTCAGGCCCAGGCTGCTACTCCTTTTGAGTGGGGCGTGGGTATTGGCAATAGATTCGCTCCCTTGTCAGACTTAAATTCCTGCGATTGACTCGAACCTGAAGTAGTCAATGAACTGGAGGAGGTGTTCGACTCACTAGTTATGGGCAGTGGCCAGGTATTGCAACAACCAATAGCTGAATGTGCAGAGGAGTCCGCGTTAGCTTATATAGAACCACCTACTGACCACTGTAAGATAATGAGTTGGAACGTGGCGGGTCTAAATGCCAAACGCCAGGATCAAGCATGGCTAAATTTTATTTCTATGCATCATATTATTGCCCTGCAAGAAACCTGGGATACGGCGCACAACCTTTGGTGGGACGGATATATCAGTTTTACTAAACCTGCAGTCCCCAGTAGAGCGGGTAGAGCCAAGGGGGGTTTGGTGTTTTTTTTCTCACTGGCTCTAAAAGGTAGTTATAGGCAGATCAGCTCGGATTCCGATAATATCTTAATCATCGAGAGGGTGACCAGTAAAGCTTGCAAATCACTTTATGTAAACTTTTATAATTCTAGGAACAGCGAATATAATGGTCGTAATATCGCAAGCCTAGATTCTATTTTAAACACAGTAATTCAGGATAAAAATTTTGTTTATGAGTTAATTTTATTAGGCGATTTTAATATTCATTTATGCGAATTAGCTTGCAAGGGTAGCGACGTAAAGGAAGCCGAGGATGTAGTCATACAGGGCCCTCATTTCGAACATTCTGTAGAGGGGCAGGAGCTTGAGGAATTACTGGCCAACTTTGATTTAAGCGAACCTGACTGCTCTCTGAGAATCCCAACCTTTACTGGCACCCTACATGGTACAGTAATCGATTATATTTTCGTAACTCGGGGAATTTTAAGCCGGACTATGGTTTATCGCACCGTACCCACTCATTTTAGCGATCACAACCCAGTTCTTCTTGAAGTGGCTTGGGGCGCCTATATGGGGGTACTCCCAGCAACGGAAAAAGTGGCGCATCCTTTGAGGCCTACTGACCAAAATAGAAGAGTGAAGTGGGCCAAAGTGATACCTGATGACTTCTATAAAAAATGCTTCCCCAAAATTGAAGCCCAAGTTGAGCTTTGTAGAAACCCGGGTTTACACGGGCATACCATAGTTGCAGCATATGAGGCAATTTGCACCCAAGTCTCGAAGGATCTCCTGGTTAAATCCACCCCGGGAGCTCAAGGTCACAAGCGCTGGTTTGACCACGAATGTTCGAAAGCACACAGAGAATTGCTAGCGGCATTAAAAGTTGTACCAAGGGACAGTGCTGAAATTTCTAAAAAAAGGAAGACCTACAAGTCGGCCATAAAAAAACGCAAAATCGCAATCAAACGCGAAACCTGGGACAATCTCGTTTGCGCGGCTGTTCTAAAGGATAGCAGGAGATTTTGGGAGATCTTAAGGCAACCGCTATTTGCGGAAGATAACAACGCACCGATGGACTGTGTGATCGCTGATGAAACATGGTTTTCCTTTTTTAAGAATGTATATGGGGGAGATGATGACGGAAGCATAAATAGGGGCCAGCTGTATAGGAAAAGCGTACACCCCATTATCTTCAACCGGGAAGAAGTCGAAAAAGCGCTCTTGGCAACCACTAAACAAAAGGCACCTGGCCCGGATGGTGTCCCGGCTGACTTCTTCATGTTCTCTCCTAAATTATGGGCCGAAGTCATGGCAAATTTGTTTAATGCAGTGAACAGCAGCCCGGCGCCTGCCTCATGGGCCATATCTACGATTGTCCCTATTTTTAAAAACAAAGGGCGTAGGGACGACCCTGCTTTCTATAGGCCCATATCCCTATTGGACTCGACTATAAAAATATTGGGCAGAGTTCTGTTAGCTAGATTGAGGGAGAACCTTGAGGAGCGTGGAGGCCTATCAGACTTGCAGTACGGCTTTAGAGAGAGAAAGGGAACCATTGAACAGTGTACCAATTTACATCTCCTTATTTCCAAGTATACTGTAGCCAAGGAGGGGTCCGTGTTTCTCGCCTTCATGGACCTTTCATCGGCGTTTGATCTAGTCAACAGATCAAAATTGTGGGTGATCCTGTTGGAGCTGGGCATCGATGAGGCCTTGGTCTCGTTTATGGCCACTATGCATCAGGAACTCTTCGCTTCAGTCCGAGTGTCAAATAATGGCAGATGTACCCCACTATTTAAATCCCTAAAGGGGGTACGTCAAGGCTGCATTTTAGCCCCCACGCTTTTTACTATCTACATCAACGGCTTGGGGGCACATCTGCGAGGCATGAAGGCGGACGTCCCACGTGCAGGGGATGTGCAAATCCCGGCACTCCTGTACGCCGATGACGCCGTACTAATTGCTCGAACTGGTGTCGGCCTTCAGACTCTTTTAGATGCATTTGGCACTTTTATGAATAATCTGGACTTGAAGGTGAATGTATTAAAATCACACACTATGGTAATGGGGCGTGAGTGCACCAAAAAAAAGCACAAATCTTTCTTTTGCAGTGGGGTTCTCGTCTCAAAGGTAACGACATTCCCCTATTTGGGTGTTTTATTTGATCATAAGGGTACATGGGGACCACAGATAAGAGCCAAAAAGTTGGCGGTAATTAGATCCTCTTCAGCGATCCTTGGTTTTGCAGGTAAATTGGGAGCCCGGCCCATGGAAGCCCTTCTAAAGATCTATAAGAGCAAGCCAGTGGCCATAGCACTTTACGGTTCCCCACTGTGGGGCTATGTTAATCTAGACCCTATCCAGAGAGCTGAAAATAGATTTATTAGATCTCTCTTATCTGTTCCCCAGTCTACCCCTACTTACTCAATTCATCAAGAGGTGGGCCTACCATATTTGTCAGATCTACTGAGCTTAGCACCCCTGATTCTATGGTTGAAATTATGGCTAAATGAAGATCTCCCGCTAAACCATACAATCTTGAAGGATGTTTTATCATTAGATAAATATAGCAGCATCCCATGGATGGCATATCTAAGTAAATCTTTCACTGACCTGGGTCGCCCTGAGCTCTTTTTATGCCCAGACAAAATCAGGGTTGAAGATATAGGTTATGTAAAAAAGGCTTATATGTACAGAAAGGAAGCCTACCGTGAGGATGCTGAATTATTGAAGCCATCAGTTAGGTCTCATAATCTTTTGGTTAGCGCCCCCTCAATTGCACCCTATCTTATTTTTGTAACTGTTCCCTACCACAGGTTCCTGCTAACCAAATTCAGGTTTAACCTGATTCATTACCATCTTGGCTCATATAAGGGATGGCAGAAGCCAGAGGAAGCCCCACCATGTAGATGCGACGACTTTTCGGTGCAGGATACACTGCACTTTGTCATGTTCTGCAGCTTTTTCCAGGAGCAGAGGAAAAAATATCTGTTCCCTGTCCTGAAAGAAGCAGGCTTTACTCAGGTCCGCCCAGCCTTGCTTTACTTACAGCTTTTGTCAAATCCCCGCACTACCTTTTGCATTGCGAATTTTTTAGTTTCCGCAGCAAGGGTAAAAGCTGCTGGTCAAAACTCGCCTTAGTAACTTTTAAGGGTTTTTCTTTTATTAGATTTACTTTTGCCTTTATGAGTGACTTTTTAATAGTTTTAACATTTGTATAGTATTTAACTCTATCTGTAGCTTTAAATGATTTTTATGAAAATGCTGGGCTATGTATGTTTGGGCATATGTATCCTATGTTATGTTTTACTGTTTATTGTGTGTGTTTCTTTGTATGACTTGTTAAAAGTCGAATAAAGATATCCTGACTGTTAGAGGAGCAAAAGCTACGGCGCTCTGCCCAGATGAGTGGGTGAAAAGGACTACATGTGTATTTCCTGTTGTATTGATGTGAGTGTGCGTTTCATGCGATTCGGTTTAAATTGAGCAGACAGAAGAATGTGCCTTTGTTTGAGAACAGTCCTGATAATGAAATCCTTCATGCATGACTGTTTCAACTGAAAAATAACGTGTATGCACCGGAATGTCATACGCGCTTGCAAGTCTGCAGGCCCAGAAGCAGAAAATACACCGCCCTGTGGTCTCCCACACTCACTGTCTGACCGAGTAGTTAGGCGTGTTTCTGATGAATTTATTACGGTGTGTGTTTTTCAAATAGTGTGCGCAAGGGTGCACAGTTGATATGCAAAGCGCAGTCACATACACAAGCAGATAATGCTTCGGCTGGTGTAATATTCTGTGTGTGCAGCGCAGCAACCGTCCTACGGCTCGTTAGTAAGGGATGGCGGTCCGGGCCGTTCCTAGTTGGCAAACTGTGCTCTTCAGGGCTGCATGTGAGAGTGAACCATCTATTTGCTAACTGCGAGCATTTAAAGACCAGAAGCGAGCAGAGAGAGATGGTATTAGAATGGGACTTTTTGTCGGAAGAGCACACACTTATAACTGCCAGTGGCTTTGGATACAGTGAAGTTGGCATAACAGGGGAGCAGCCTTTGGCAGTGGTGATCTGTTACAGGGCATGGCTGAGCTAAGGTGGGGGGGGGTGGAATGCCAAGACACCTGGGTAGCCCACCGCTGTAGGCAGTATGTCTTGTCAGCACTGTGACTATTCATCTGATCTGGTGGGAAAGAACGAGGACAGGAAGCCAACAAGGGACTCTATCAGTACTTAGTTTGAGCTTTTGGGTGCAGATTTGGGGACCAACACTTATTTTTTACTCATCAGACTTTGACCCAGAGCAAAAGTGGTCGAACAACATGAAAAGAAAGAGAAAAAAACAGAATATAATGTCAAAAAGGGAGAAAACAGGACCCTGCAGGACTGAGATAAAAGGACAGGGAGTGTCTGGTGGTGGATGAAAGAGCCATGGGGTGGAATCAAGATTACTTGGTATTCAGCACTCCTGACCTCAATAGCCCTAGCTGCGTGCTTATGACCAAAACTTTGGGCCCGGTACTTATACTTTCACAAATACTGAGCTGGACTGTGCCCTTTGCAAGGCTGGCCTGTGAGCAGTTTTGGGAGGTAATCCAGCAACAAGGAGCCTGAAAGGGTGAATGATTGCTCTCTTGTCTATCCATTCCCGGTGCATCTGGTAATGCACGTGTGGGTGGGAGCCCGAATAAACTTCTTGCACCCTTCTTCCCACCTGGGTTTGAGGAATGACACCAGACTCTCTTTTCCTGCCCCACCAATGCACAGCTACATGTGACCAGGGTCTGTTTCTGCTATTTGTTGTCATTCTTAATATTTTATGATTACGTTTTTGTTTCCTCTGGCTCTTACCATTGGTATACTTTCATTTCTGCATTTTCTTTAAACACATGGACACATTAACCCAATTTATGCATGATTAAGATCTTGCAAGTCAACAAAGAGTACCCAGACCTGCAGATATCCTGATTGTTTATAAAACTATAGAGTTTTGTATCCTCTAATTCCTGTAGTACTGCTCTCTCCTCTATCTGAAACATACTTGCTTCCCTAATTCGCTCCAGTTTCAACAAGCATTGGCAAAACATTGGTTTGACTGCCAGACTTCTGGCTTTTTAAAAGTTTGTTTTTGGTCAAGGTTTTTGCAAAATTTGGTCAAGGAAAGTTGCTAGACCATTATAAATTTTAAAGAAAAAAAATTGACTAAAAGGCAAACTATTTTTTGGGTCTCAAAAAGTACACATTGCCGTAGTAGTCCCTGGAACTTGAGGGAATTACTTTGTGTATGGATGACCTCCTTGTGAAATAGCAGAATGGCATTACTCCTAGTGAAGCTAGCCAATGGCTGAAATGGGCTTACTGATTGCCCCAAGTTGTGTGTTTTTATTGGGTGGAAGAAAGACATGACGGACATGTGAGGAGACCAATGAATGAAGTGGGCTGACTGATAGCCCCACAAGTAAATATGTTATATGTTTAATTTTAGCACATTCAGAAGGTCCTGGCTAATGCCTGATGTAAAAATTGCTAGCAGTCTGCACCCCCTAGTGTTAAATAAACCAGTATCATACTCTGTCCTTACCCAAGCCAGGTAGATGCTGGGGCTGGACTGGCTGTAGCAGGCACCAGGCGTTTTCCAGGTGGCCTTGAAGGGTGTGGGCCGGTTTTTTAGTGGTGGGGGCCTGGTTTGCTACTGGGTGCCGGTTTTGCAGCAGTGCTTTTTTCTCACTAGCACCCACCCCGTTCCATCTGAATTGCCAGGGCTAGTTTGTGTTACCAGTCCAGCCCTGGTAGATGTGGCCTAACGATGAGAGCTGCTGACATTGGAACTTGGGAATCAGGTTAGTTCCAGCATCGTCTCAACATCCTGTGATATTGGGCAAATCACTTTCTCTCACTGTAACTTAAAAACAAAGTGTAATGTAACCTGTTGCTCATGTAAAGCAGTATCATGCCCTTGGGCCAAATGTGCACTATATAAAACTGCCAAAATAAAAAAAAGTCTCTCTTGCTATTGAGAGGTGACATCAATTTTCACAGGAGCAGGAAAGGGGGTGTATGAAGACCCTTTGAGTTTGCCTCAACCACTCTTGTATCGGGGTGCAGAGTTCTGGGCTTTGTTTCAAGCTTTGCTCCTTGCAGCAGAGCAAAGGAAGACCCAACACAGCACAATATAGGCCTAGCAGACGGGTGTTCAAACACCTTTGTTGGCAGGTATGGTGTTAATGCCTAGCTCCCCTGTAAGAACCCTTGCTACCCTTGGCAGAGGCCTCTGGCTTGGGGAGTCCAGTAATGGAGCTAAGGCCGAAAAGGGCAAACACAGCTCAGTCTTTTTACCCTTTTACAGACTGAGTTTCAACCAGTTCACGGCCTCAGTGTAAATTATCAGTATCGCAGTACGGTATAGACTGCAGAGGAACCATGGAAGACAAACCAGGAATGGAGTCTGTGCAGAGCACAGCATTCCTTGGAGCTTGGGTGCACTAGCTAATTATCACAATCCAGAATGTTTATTATAGGAACATTTATTAAATGTTTTCATTACAAAAAATAACCTATATGTGTCAAAATATCAAAATTGGTATTAGCAGCAGTGGTACTATCAGGCCAAAGACTATATTGTAAGATACTGAGCCTTTTGATGAGGGTGAAACCGCTTGGGCGACCCAACAGCACCCTCTTAGTGGGGCCTTGAGCCAGTCTTTAACTCTTGAATGCTGCTTCCTCCCCCATTTCTCCAGATTTTGCCTAAGTCACCGTTAGGAAAAGTCGGGGCTTGCCGTGCCCAGCGAAGCGACTTGTCTTTAAAGGCCTAGAGAGGATTCACCGGTGCAACAAATATGTGTGTGGGTTTTGAGTTTTTTGATTTCTGTTCTATTTTGCATCATACTAAAAACCTTGTACAATTGGGACCTTGAGGAGGTACAGCATGGGCTGAATGTGCCACATGGCCTCCCTCGCCATAACAGTGAACTTTAAATAAAACTCAGCCTCGCCATCAAAGGTAGGGAAACAACCCTGGAATTGTGTAGTTCACGTCTGCTTTTAAAAAGTGTCTGGGGGAACCACCTTAACTCTCCCATTAAAATGTGCTTGCTAGTCTGTTTCATAGCTGGTAAATGACCCTCATTTTACCAGAGAGTCCAGGAAGGACCTGTTTCCTGCCATAGCCCTCCGCTATAATAATCCAGGGCAGTGTCTTTCAGTGACCGGTTCTAACTAGACTAGACTTGGCGTGTCTGTCGACGCTCATGACAGCGCCGGCAAGTTGAAAGCCATGATGGTTTGAAAGAGAGGGTATCCCAGAAGTTGTTTCAGATCAGCTACCCCCGCACCCCAGTTGTTGAAATGGTGACATGCAGATGATACCTTTTACTGTACAGTGCAGTAAGAACATAATCGCCTCTGGGTGCTTTCAGATTGTTGCCGGTAGGCACCCAAGGCTGAGCTTTGAATTTGGATCTTGGGGTTCTCTGGTCTGCAGCGTTGACAGTGGACCACATTTATTAATCCGGAAACTGAAGCTGTAGAAGAAGAGGGGCTATGATGAGGAAAGGTGGTGCCATAAGTTTCTGTTGGCCTTGCCCTTAAAATAGCAACAAAAAAATTTGCATCTCAAACTACTTGTCAAAGCCCTTCAAGTCCCTGACCTGTCCACGTTGATTTAACTCTTCTCATGGCCGAGCAAAAGTGCTGTGGCATGGAGCGCTGCTACGGTGTCAAAGTCCAACACCCTCAAAGTCCGCCAACTGACAGTCTAATATCAGGACACCTGGGTATCTGATGCTTTACCCCAGCTATATCGGCTCCTAGCAGCACCTTTGTTAACATGTAGGTGGTAACTAAATACTTTCAACTGCTTTTGTAACTGTTTATTTTATTCACCCTCCTCTTATTGTAGTTTATGCTTTTATTATATCACTTTCCGTGATGTTGTCATAATCGATGTTCACATCACTTCCTTTATTTTACTTATTTCGTTTTTTTTATAGAGCGCTGCAAAACACTGGTGGTTGCCTCAGAATGCTGTTGGGGGTAAAAGATCGTGTAATTCCTGTAAAGTCATGGGGGATTTACTTGAAGTATTATATCCCTACTTCTGGTGTTTTGGTGAATTGTTGACTAGACCGCATTGTTGCCTCTTCAGCAGGTAGCTCACTCCACTTCTTGTTAAAACGCACTGAAACCTCAGAGGAAAGGTGGATTCTTGATACAACACTGTGTCTGTGGACAGGAATGCTCAGGCCGAGGTTTGGTGCACCAGTGGCCTCCGTGTTACCTCAGTTACTCACCATTATCTGTGTAGTGCTTAAATTGGGAAACATCCATCACAACGCAACTTTTACGACGCACTACCATTACAACGCAGGATTTACAACGCAAGTCATTACAACGACTTGCGCTGTAGGATAGTGAATAGTTTAATTTACTATCCAAAACTTTCCCTACTATCCACGGCGACTGGAGTTGGGATAGTAAATTAAACTATTCCACTATCCAGCGCCCCCCAACGCAAGTCGTTGTGACGACTTGCGTTGTAAAACCTGCGTTGTAAAGGCATGCGTAGTTAAAGCATGCGTTGTGATGACATACATCCGCTTAAATGTAATGTCACTTTGCATGAAGTAACTCATGCATAGTGATCATGCCTTTAGACGGTCTAGAAGTATTTCACAGGGTGTCCCGAAACCATCTGTTAGAGATCCCTTCATGGGAGAATGTAGCAGAAATGTAAACCTGTTGAGGGACCCATGATGTAACTGAAAAATTGGCAATGTTTTCCACGAAGTATCCCTTGAGAGGCAGGTGCTTGCCATGTAGCTTTCTCTTTGAGCATTGCTGTTATCCGTAACAAATTCCCGCTCTTCCGCTGTGTGGTGGTCTCTGCTGCTCGAGCAGTATGTTTGCTGCATACTCCTCAGTTTCTGACCTACATTCATAGTTTTGTCTCAATTGCAATAATGTTCTTCTGGAGTACAAATAGGTGTACTGGTTTTTTTTCAGTTTAATATATTTTACTGAATCAATACATTTTAAATACACGCAGACAATTGGTATAGATTGTGTAAATTCTGGAAATAATTTAAAGAAGATATATTTGTGTTTAGCCTTAAAATCCACATTTTAGAACCACTTATGTTCTGCATTAATTTACAGTTGCGCGCTCTTGTCACAGTTCCCTACAGCTCTTGCCCACATAACGCCTACCAGGAATTCCGTGTGTGTTTCCTGCTTCGATTCAGTATCATTTGCATGGTTAAAAATAAACCCAGTTTCTGCTTCTCAGTTTGTCATGCGAACTTCCTGTTGTAATGTCGCTACGTTGGAGAGGCAACTCTGTACAGGAGGCAGGCGGCCTTCCAAGGTTGCATGTTTCTGAAACCGTGGGTGACCGTTTAAGACTATTGTAAAATCCCTAGATCCAGAAACGCCATTAATGATGTTATAATGTTAGGATGAGTAACGCAATGAACTGCTTCCCAGCAACATTTGTGGGAATAGCAATAATATGATTAAAAAAACACACGAGACAGATAAAGGGTCGTTGCGATGTAGCTTTCAAATGAACCACTTTTCATCATTTTTTGTGGGAAATGGGCATTGTCATGCTAAACTGTAGCTACGTTTTCATCCAGTCCTACCTATTTGAGTGGGATCGGCGCCTTCATGACTGATGGCCTTTATCGTCACACAGAGTGGCTGAAATCAGTGCACTTGGAAAGAAGACTCAGGAAAGATTGTCAAGGGCTAGCCAAAGCAGGTCTTGCAGTCCACTCAACTTGAGTGGACTCTAGAAACAGCCAACCTCTGTTTCTGCTCTTCCAGATCTGAAACATTGAGTAGCAAGGACGAGGCTTGCTTGTCACCCAAAACTAAAATATACAAAATCAAGTGTGTATTTTCATATTTGTCTTTTTTTGTATACTTTAGTGTCATCCAAACGTAAGTAAAAATATCCTCCATTTCAGGTCCACTGCCCCTTACTCATTCAGATATGACTTCCTGGGATTTTTCTTGTTTTCATGTTTTTGTTCCCATGGAGCACCTTAGCCGCATTGAAGGATTCATTTCTGATGCTGGTGTTGACATGGGCTTCACTCGTATATACATCACTTATGGCCACATAGATTCTGTTTTTCGTTTTCACTGTGGTGACACTAGGGGCCGTCATAAAGCTCCCACGTTATAGCACACATGGACATCTCTGGCGACATGGTTGGTCTTTCGTCTTTGTTTAGTATGCTATACCAAGCCTGCCCTGGCATTGAGGTTGATATCTCCATTCATCCAGGTCAAGTCTTGGCATTGGTTCCTCAAATGGATACGTTGAATTAATACCATATTGTCAGAAATATACTTTTTAAATGTTATTTTTTCTCAATAATCGATGCTGGATGGGAACGTATAAATATTCAGTTAAATACGTTATTCCTGAATAGAATTACTTATTTTGTGCGACGCTTAATTTTCACGCAGATATTTGTGTGGAACAATAACTAATCTTACTTACAGTCGTCCGCCCATATGTCTAACTGACCGTTGAATTTCCAAAATGCCTCTTCCACACAGTCTACAAACTATGCTGATGTAAACGAAGCCACAGGCAACATCATAGGTTCTGTGTGCTGTGAAGAGACAAACGTCTCTGTTGCTACAGCGAGCAATACGAAGAAATTCCACATGGACCCGACGGGTGACATATTCAGTTATGGCAGCACCTCCCTGCATCTTTGGCGTCACGTATTTTCCCCGACAGCGCAGCCCGGTAGCGTCCGTGAGGAATTTGTTTGTTTACAACACAAGGGCAGATTTGAAGCGCCTCTGTCTTCTGTGCTCATTCAGCACTGCCTCAAACACAACAAGTGTCGACAACTCCCGAAGGCCCCATTAAACGTGATCGCCCAGGACAACACAACGCTTCCTGGCTGCGTAAAAGCGGCTCAGGTCTGTCCGGCTGATGGAGCAGTGGTGGATCCCGTCTGCTTTCTCAGCCAGCGGGTTATCAAAGTCCGCACCGGGTGAGGGGTCTGTGCCCGGGTATCCTGCACTCACAACTCCAACATTCGGCTGAAGCCTAATGTTCATTTTGTTGTCTCCACCTGCTCAGAACGAAACCTAAACGTCACATGTTTGCCTGGTATCCTGGACTGATGTCCACAACTGCGCACCCGGCTCCTGTCACGCAGCTCTGACTGCTGCAGCCCGAGGGATGGGCCTTCTGTGGATGCCTCCTGGCACGGCATTCCTACCTTGCGTTACCTTGTGTAATCTTTGAGTTGCAGAACCTGTTAGGCCCGTGTTCTTTTTTTTTTTTTTTTTTTTTTAATTTTATTTCCCATCCTGCGCGTTTATCACTCAACGGCCATGTTGTCACCCTTCCACTACAATCAACAAAACAATGCATGTTAACGCAAGACCAGCTTAATGGTTCTGTGTAAAATGTTTTTGTTTGCAGACGCCCTATTCAAACCAGTTTTCCTGCATTACACAGCCAATCAGTGTCTTGGGACTTTAACCCTCGTAATAAAAAAGCTAGTGTTTGTTCAATCTCTGGAAGTCTTACAGTCTTTAAGAAATGCAGCCAAGTAAGTGCACCATACTGATTTTTACCCATTTGTCTACAATTTCATGTCTGAGGTAATATCCATGGCAGTATTTGGTATGACAGCCATGGTTCCCAGTCTTTATGTCACCCCTAATAAGATGGAACGAGTTTCCGTGTTTCAAAATAAAAGTGGCGCTAGGTTTACAGTAACATATGCTTATTTTTTTTTTTTTAAACTAAGAATAGTTGCTGTAAAATGTACAAGATTTTGAAATCCATCCATAGTTTGTGATGCAGAAAGGGGGCGGATAAAGGACCTATCCTAACGAATAGGTTTTTCCAACATTTGTTTCTTCAGTGCATACAAAGTAGCCAAATGTAAGTGTGCGCTATACAAGTGTAGTAATTGTATTGTATTGCAATATTGATGTAGTGCACCACTATGTGGGGCGCTGGAGTGCGTGCCTACATGGGTAGTATGCTACACCGGATGTGTGGCTGGATCTTTGTTTTGATCCTGTGTAGGAAGTGTTTCCATGTCATGCGTGAGGACCACCAAGGTGTGCTTATCATGTTATGGGATGCAATGCATAGCAGTTTGATGAATGAGGGACGGTGAAAGAGGCATACAGTTTACGGTTTAGAGTAAACCAGCAGCTCTGCTGAACCCCTAATTGTACTGTCTATAATCCACTTAGCTGGTTACTTCCTGGGTTGTCCATTCTGAGATAGTTTGTTGAAAACTGTAAAGCCCCACTGTATAAACAAAGTCTGGGTGCCTTCCTAAATCGAAGCCTTTTTGTTTTGCTAGTGTTCAATCGGCGTCAGCCACTTTCTTTGTCTGTGAACTATTTAAGTATTCTACAATCACATATGCATCACTTTTCAAAAGGGGTTTTGGCTCTAGAACTACCAGAAATATCACTGATGGAATGTACTCTGGATTATTGCATCTGCTGATCAGTTTAATTGAAGTTTTCTAAGTCCCTCACCCACAGAATGGAGTCAAGCAGTCCGAGGCTATGCAAAATGACTGGCTCAAGTATCTCTGGATGTGACAGAAATGCTTGGAAGCTGCTCCTTCCCAAATTGGTGTATTTAGTGCTGGGAAATGCAGTAGTGTGTTAAGTTTGTATGTGTTAGAACCGGGGTCTCTAGTTGGCAGGGGTATGCACCCTAGTCCAAGTAGGGACCACCGCTTCCGATCTGGTAGCTTGGCGCAGAGCAGCAAAGGCGTAACTTCAGAGGCAATGTGTAAAGTATTTGTGCAACACACAACATCGATGACGCAGTAAAAACACTCACAAAAGGAAAAGACACTACACCGGTTTTATATATAAATGTAAGTATCTTTATCTAAAAATTATGCAAGACCCCAAAAACTGGTAAGGATTCACCATATACCTTGAGTAGTATCAGGCAAGGTCAATCATCAAATAAATCCGGCTTCCAGGCAAAATCAATAATAAGATCACCCCAGTTTCCAGGCAGGATCAATAATACAGGAAGATCCACAAATGTATCATGGGTTCTTTAAGGATTCTATCTGTTGCCTGTCTCTAGGGAAGCCAGTCTTGCAGGTGCAACAACTCTGTTGAGACAAGGTTTAGATGTTTTGGGAGTTCAGTCTCAGGTCTGTAGCACAGAGAAAAGTGCGCAGAGACTCTCCCTGCCTCCAGCCCGCAGTATCTTAATTGCAGTCCCCAAGCAGCAGGAACCAGGGAACCAGTGGGAACGGTTGACAGTAGCTGGCGCTAGGGGAAATACGATAGTGCAGGGGTGCCGGTCACACTGCCTGAGGTACTTTGTAACATGCCCCCAACAGGAAGAACAGTCTGTCTAGCCGGCCGCTATAGAAGGATGAACTAGAGTGCCCAATACTTTTGTGCCACTGAAATTAGTCCCGGGGCCCCGGTACCGCAGTACCTCCCTCCGTGGTTGCACAGTCTCTTACGGTTTAATTACCGTTGTCTCCGCCAGGCCACCGATGAGCAGATAGGCTCAGGCAGTCCCTCCAACTATTTCCCCCACAGCCTCCCGGTGTGCACAATCAGAAAGCGTTACCTGGGAAGCGGCTGCGGTGCTGGGCGAGGCTCCTTCCCCTCCGGTCCCGCTCCGGCCTTCGGTGCCACACTCCCGGTCCCGGCCAAGCTGGGGAAGCCCTCTGGATCGAGCCAATAGGAGCGCGGCACACAGGTGACGTCCCTGGAGAGCTGGAGCTTATCCCGGCGCAGCTCTCCGATGACGCAGAAGGAATCCCTGGAACTCAGGACCAATCACAGCGCGGCATGGAGGTGACGTCGATGGGGCAGGTAATGACCTTCCGAGGTTCCCGGGCCACTGGTGTCGCTTTTAACGGCTATCTTGATGCACTCTCACATGGCGGTGAAGTTGGGGGCAAGTTGAAGGCACTCTCGCCACGGACCAGCGCTGATGTCGGTAGAGGGCAATTTAAACCGTTGCTCACTCGTGCCAGCAGCAGTGGGCAGTCCTGCAGCCCAAACAGCGCTTTACGCCCCTGCGCTTCAGTCACACAGCGCTTCTCAGCGCATTCCTGTCCCGGGCTGCGGCGGTGATCACACGCCCATACAGCGCTCCCTTGCCATAGTGCTTTGGTCCCTGCACAGTGCCTCTCCCTCCTAGTGCCTCACAGTTCAATCAGGGTCCCCAGCAATGGGCAGGCGCCTCGCTCAGCGTTGCAAGGACAGACCAGTCTTTGTGGCTTTGGCTATCCTCGCCAAGGTGTCCGCTGTGCCCGGTCACATGTGTCTAGCGCACAGAAGCAACTTAACAGCGCAGGGGCAGCTTGAAGAGTTCTGGTGTCCCCAAAGCGCTGCAGAGGCAGTTTTGAAAGTATTGTAGTCTCAAGGGGTTAGTCCTTATGTAGGTTTGGAGACACTCTGGAGATGTTATTTTCAGGGCAGGATCAGCAGTCCGTAGGGCAGCGCAGCAGGTTGTGGGTCAGCAGTTCCTTGGAGCAGTCAGCCTCCTTCCCAATGGCAATCCTCCTGCGCAGCAGTCCTCACTCCAGCAGGGATTCTTCTGGGTCCAGCAGTGTAACAAAGAGTGAGGCCAGGACCCTCCCTTATATATCTTTCAGTCTAGGGGCTAGAAAGTGGTAGAAGTCTCTGGAAGGGTCTGGGGGCAGGGGCTTCTGGAAGAGTTCAGGGAGTTCTGGGATTTTCCCTGCCTTCCCTGACCTAGCTGTCACAGTGACGAGAGACAGTGGGCAGCTCATCCCAGGGAAGAAGGTGTGAATCACCACTCCCACCTCCCAACCCAGGCAGGCTATCAGTATGCAGAGGGGAGGGGTGAGTCTGCAGAGCCTAATCTAAGTGTAGGCAGGAAAAGGTCCCCATTATAAAAGTGGGATCCCTAGCGTAGTAGTGCCCAAACCCTGTATATCATTGGAAAGGGTTCCCCGCCCCAAGTCCAACAAGACCAAACATGACAGAATTATTAGGTCCCTGTCAGAAGTTATCCCATAAGGGGAGGTTCCCAATGTTAGCCTGTGGAGGATTAAGCCTTACTGCGGTAGCAGTGGCTTGAGGCAGATATGCCAGCCTCACAAGATTTTAGGGGATTGCACCGGCACCTCAGCACTGTTTAGCAGTGGTGAGGCGCCCAGAGTCCTAAGTCCAACAAAAGGTAAGGTAAAAATGGGAGGCAAAAGGGCAAAAAGGTAAGGGAAGACCACCCTAAGGCTGACAGGTCCAACAGTATGCAACACAAAAACATGATGGACGAAATGAACATTGTCAAACATTCACCCCCAGTCACAGATCTGGGTTTAATCCATTATTTTGCTCACCACGCCATTCCAGTTTGGACCCAGCCATATGGAAATCAGCCTTGACTGTTCCCCATGGGAACAGCCCAGCCCGAACTGCCAGGCCCTCCCTGGACCGGAAAATGAGCATCCTGGGACCTGTTTCGGGGTATCACCCCATATCAGCCAGTCTAGCTTGAACCCAGTGGCGTAGCGAGCACAGGACCCACGTTTGGGCATACCCTTCCCACTTAGTGTGCAAATGCGACCCAAAAGGATGATGGACGTAATGTTGAACATTATCAAACATTCACCCCATCGTTATGGATTCAGCTGGGGAGAGAATGTGGCCTAACAGCTAGGGCGGTCGATCTCAAATCTGGGGAACAGGGTTCGAGTCTCTGCAATGACGTTCAACAACCTGTGATTCTGGAAAAATCACGTAATCTCCCTGAGCCTAACAGCAAGAAAATGTGTCCTTGTGCAACGCAGCTGGTGCTTATGTAAAGTGCTCTGATACCTGATAACTTCGGGTCAAGTTTGAGCTATTGAAAACTCCGGGGGGAAAAAAGAAAAGAAAAAAAAACTGATCTCTGACTGGGGGTGAGTGTTTGAAAAGTTTCAATGCTCTGTTCATCATTTCCTTGTGTTTCTTTGCCTTAAGTTGGCAGGGTATGCCCAGATGTGGGTCCCTTGCTCACTTTGCCTCTGGATTCAAGCTAGCCTGGCCGATGAGGGGTGAAACAGCAAAACCGGTCTTAGGATGTTTGTTTCCTGTCCATGGAAGGCCTGGCTTGGTATTTCGGGCTGGACTGTTGCCATGAGGAACAGCTTCAGGACTCCTTTGCATATGTCTCTGTCTGAACTGGGTGGGGAAGTGATCTAAAGAACAATGATAGATTCAAGCCAGATCTGTGACTGGTGGTGAGTGTGTGGAAAGTTTCAGTGCTCCGTCTTTCATCTCCCTGTGTTTAAGTTTGTATGGCCTTACTTATCTTAACCATTTCCCAAAATGCTTTTGATGTGAGAGCAAAGTCACATTCTATATTTGTGGTGCTCTGCATTTAATCAGTGCTGAACCCCCAATGAGACAAACAGGACACCCATTTTCATTATTTCACTTTTTAGGATATATATTACAATTCCCCAGATAGATATCGGACGCCAACCCTGGGATATGACCCTTATGGATTTTTCTGCGCTTTATTAATCCGCTGTAACACTTTCGGCATTACTGCCTTGGTCACACACAGAGCGTTGCTTAATCACTACTTTTAAAGCACCGGAACCTCCGGTCACGTGATTCTCTGTAACCATCACCACTGAAAACAGACTTATACTTTCTGCTCGTACTGGGGATTTCTACACTTCATCAATCACCCCGCCTCAGAGAGACAACTTGATTAGGTGCATCAATGTTTGGTCACATTTCTTCAGTGAAAAGGAAAAATATAAAGATAATTATAAAATGAAATTAGATGCTAAATGGAATTAACATCTCCTAACGCATGCAGGTTTTGCTTATTTTCAGTTGCTTTTCTACGACAACTATACAACATTTTGATGAGGGCTTCAATTATTTGACAACATAAAATGCAAGTGCAAAACTAAGCAGGTTATAACCCTTACAATTGGAATTTCTCAAGCATATAACCCATTTCTGGGTGATTCTTAGTGTCAAACTTCACCCCATTATCCGCAAATCATGGGTCCTGTGTAAAAGTGCACGGTGAACAACCAGAGTAAAGTACAAGTGCAATACTTTACTTTAAATGTCTTCATTTTTTAAACGGCAATGTTTCTAACCAAGTGGCTTAATTTTCCAAGTGAAAAGTGCAAGTGAGTCTTCTACTATAACGTTTATATAAATACAGAAATGACAGGTTAGATCACTAGTATGTACACAATTAATTAACTCACATGGAGCTCATTATTTCACCAGATGTTTTCTCAAGTGTTGGTTACATTCTCTTCTATGCTTGACTGTCTCATTTCTTTCCAAATTCATAAGGTTCAACACTGTCAATTGCATTTCATTACATTAATTATAAACAGTTTGCCTCATCAATGCATATGCGGACTTTCGAGGTTCCTTCACCAAATTAAAAATCATTTAAAATAGAGAGCAAATAGTAGGAATACCTAGGATCCTAGATGTACAAATAGATTCTCTTCTGAATTAAGGGCAAACTGGATTTTGGTATTAAACAGCAGAATGTACCTTGACTCCAACTATCGCAGCCTTTGTTCCAGATTACCACATCTTCTCATTTTGGCCACCTGGTCAATTGCAAAATATACAAGGTCATTTACATAGATAGCCCCCATGTACTTAATTTATGTGCCTCGCCACCGGGTAAGTCCTATGTTATTTTTCACTGCTCTCACATGTTGCAATATCCGCAAATGTACCATGTGGATGGTGCTGCCCACATAGGACTTCGGGCTTGTGCACTGCAATATGTATACAACATTTCACTTTTGCAGTTTAGGAAGGTACTTCTATTCCATGGGCCTTTCATTAGGGGTGACATAGTCTGTTTCATATTCTGCCCTATCTGGCATGACTTGCACTTTGAGCATTTGTAAAACCCCATGCTGGCCCTCAACCATCCTTCAGCACTACCTACTTCCGAGCTACTACTAACTAGATCCTGGCTCAAGGACCTGGCTTTCCTGAAGGTAATTAGTGGCTTACGGGAGACTAAACCACTAAGTACCGGGTCCCTCTTCACCAAGTGCCAATGTCTACTTGGGTAGTCTCTCACCCTGCTGTGGTAGGCAGTGTATCCGGTGATTATGCGTATGTCATTCTTGGTTCTTTTCGCCTCCCTTGCATTTTCCATGGGGTGCAATAGTGTTGTTCTTTTGATTTTAGTCACTTTTATTAGTGCTTGGTTAATTACATGAGGATTGTAGCCTCTTTGCATCAATCTTATGGTAAGATCTTTCTGTGCTAGTTCTAAGGTTGAAGCCCCACTACAGTTTCTCTTTATTCTGAGTTGTTCTGCGTATGGGATGCTGTTCTTGAGTTTCTGGGGGTGGGAACTCCTGGCATGTAATATGGAGTCCCAGCCGTGGGCTTCCTGTAGGTGCGTTTATGCAGTGAATTGCAATTCACATAGACTTCTAGGTCTAGAAAACACACCTGTGTGCTGCTGATGGTGTTTGTTGGTAAAGGCTAAATTCAAAGAATTGTTGTTCAATTGCAGGACAAACTGCTCAGCAGTTTCCCTGGTGCCTTCTCACACCAAAAATAGATTGTCTATGAATCTCATCCATAAAATGATATTGTTTTTCCATTCCTCAGCATATTGTACCAGGAGCACCTGCTCCTCCCACCAGCCCATATGCAGATTGGCATAGCTGAAGGCGAAGCAGGTGCCCATGGCAGTCCCTCTCACCGTCTGTATGTATCTGTGCCATACATGAAGAAATTGTCCTCAAGGCATAGCCTCCCCATCTCAACCAGCATGCCAGAATGTTAGTATAGGGTTATAGATCTTTTGTTTAAATAATACCTCATTGCTCTCAACCCATCCTTGTGCAGGATGCTTGGATACAGAGATGACATATCAAGTGTGATAGGGAGAAAAGTATCCCTCCACACAATGTTCTCAATTTCCCTCAGGAAGACCCTTGTATCCTGTATGTTGCCCAGGAGTTCTTTAATAAACTTCTGTAAGAAGTAATCAAGAAATCTAAATGTGGGTTTGAATAAGCTACCTATAGCCAAAATGATGGGTCCTCCGGGGGGAGGGGGGGCTCTGCATTCTTGTGTATCTTTGGAATGAGGTATAGTATGGGGGTCACTGGGTTTTCTAACTCAAGATACTGATGATACAGATATTCTTCTTGCGAGACCATGCCTAACCCTCTCCATCTGGCTAGATATTTATGAAACTTGTTCTTAATCTCCGCCAGGTTACTATTGGGCACTTTCTGATAGCATCTGGTATCCCTTAATTAACTGGCCTGCATGCTGTAACTTGGAAGAGCTTCAGTATACGCCCTGACCCTCAATCACTCGTTGGCTTGGACTCTACCCTCTTTAAAATGTTTTAAGAAAACATGTCCAAGCAGAAGAGATCTTGACTGCACAAACTCTGGGGAAAAAAACACTGAAAAGAGACATTGTTTTGCATCTTCTTGCTTTCACTCCATTAACAGTGTTTCTTTTCAGGTCCCTGTCGTGAAAAAATATTTACCAGATCAGCTGAGAACCGAATCTTAGATAAATGCATTTTTTGTGATGCACATTTTAGTCAGTAATTCTTTCTTTGGTTTTGTAGGCCGGCAGCTATTAATGGTTGACTGGAAGTCAGGGGCATGACTTATGTCCCACTGCAATCTGACCTAACCAACATTCATGGGGGCACAGGGCCCTAATGTTTTGTGTTCATCTGTAGTAGAAAGACTGTGACAGCAGATTTTTAGACCCGGCCGGGAGACCGCTTTAAGCTTTTTTTGAGCCTCAGTATTTTTGGGTCCACCTTTTTCATCCATTGCTCTGGTCAACTGTCATTCTGCCCACAACAGCATGGAGGAATTGGTCACCTCACTTTACTCCCTGATATCTTGCACCTGGGCTGCATTTTGCTAGCCTCGTGTACACATCTGCCTAAAAAGAAGTGCACTTCAATGCCAGGGCTTCTTCGACAATATTTCACCTTGCAAATGTGTTCCCCTTTTCCCTTCTTTATCCCGTTTTGTTTTTTCATCACCCTAGTGTGTTGAAGCTATGCTTTTATGTTAAAGTAACTGAAAGCCAATAGTACATTTTCTGTGCACCAATAGAAATCAGATTTTCCTGAGACGTACATTAAACCTAAAAACGGGTTCTACGCCTGTTAAGTACACCGGTCAGCGCAGGAAGCTACCCATACTGTTGTAGTAAAATTATATGCAATTTTTTTTAATGTAACATTTTTATTGAAAGCATATTACTGTCCTTTTTAGGCAGCAATATGTTTACTTGTTTTTCTTCTTTTTAGTTTGTAGAATATGCTTGATATAATAAAAAATCATAGCAGTTTTCAAACGCCATACCTGCTGGTTTTGCCACTGTTCCTTGTTGTTTTATGTTCTGAAAAAGTTGTCTTTTTGTAGTTGCCTGGTTTTCCTCCTGCTTGAAAAGCGACGACATTGCCTGGGCCCCAGGAGCATTATACCTTTTCAGGTCTTGCCTGAGACAGCGCATGCACTGTCTCTTGCAAGCCATATTGTGTTCTGTCTGTGGGCTTAGAGGCAGCCCCCCCATTTCTTACCATTGGCTGGCTTTTTTGGGACTCATTTGCATGCTTCCTTATTAGTCAGCTACCCCAGCCTTCCTTCCTCTTTGTATGTTTGTCCCTTCTTTGGAGCGTAGTTGCATTACATGTGTCCTTCCACTGCTCATTTTTTTAGGCGCCACTTTTTTCTTCGTATTTAACCCCTTAAGTGCTGACATCGGCCGTTGGACGTCGCGAGCACTACCTACATAGTGCTGCGCACGTCCAACGGCCGACGCTGCACTGCCTGTTTTGCGGAAGTGCCGTACTGCCGCGGAATCGCGGCCGCCGCAAACGGGTTAAGCACTCTTACAGAGTGCGTCTTTTGAGCTGGCTCCCTCATGTGTGTCTCCCACTCCTTGTTCCTACCACCTAACCTCCTTTCCTTGTCTGTGGTGTTGCTAACACCCATCCACCCTCCTTCTTTTCTGTTGTCCGTGGTGTTGCGCCCACTTTGGTATCAGCAGAGAAGCAATTCATAGCCTTCACAGAATCGGTGGGGCAAGCAAGCTGACTTGCGAAGAAAGGAAGTGGGAAAGGAGAGATGAGTTCATGCTGGAAGGATGCTGGTAGGCTGAGAGCACTGACCGTCTGAGCTGATCTCTACTGCAGAATTGCTTGACCTGTACTAATTTGACTTAAACTAACAACAACACAGCTAAAACTATCAGGTTTCTCCCTTGCAATCCCCATGCCTGAGACTGCTGGCCAAACATGCATGCACACTTAGAAGTGCACACAGCACTCCTCCTCCCCCCTACTATGCCCTGCCCGCCCCCACCCTGCACACTCTGGGTTTGAGCCGGCAAATGAAAAATAAAACGATGATAGAATATCGTTTTATTTGTCACCTGCTGCCTCTGAGCCAGTGGGGCGACGCTCCTCTGCCATTGCTGAGGAGCCACCTCTGGGAAAGATATATACCTGGAATATTGGGAAATTGTGATGAATCTGCCAGCTACTTCAATTCCAGTAATTGACACCAAAACACAACTGCTTTTAGAACGGTGTGGGGGCCTGAGGAACTGCAGTGCCAAAATGGATCCTTTTAGGTTCAACAGTCTCTACTTTCAGTTACAATTTCGCCAGGGGTTGATTCAAATTCCAGGTTCATGGAATGCTGCCTCATTGGTCAGGCTGATAATATATTGCCTTCTCAGATTGGTGTCTGTGCACATTGGAACCATACTTGCCCAAATAAAATTGAATCTTGCTGCTAAAAAGCGTGACTGTACTTCTAGTCTTACAACCTGTCACTAGGTGGCATGGCTGTAGTTCACCACTGACCTGGTCAGTAAAAAGCAAATGACATAAAGGTTAAAGCCACTTTTAGCCCAAGCCTGGCTTGTGGACTCAGGCAGCTCTCTTATCTATGAAACGCTATGTCAAAAGGTGAAAGAACATTTCAGTGAGTTCATCGGTCACCGCTGGAACGTGTGGGTTCTCTGAAGATCACAGATTTGCATTTTGGCAAGGCCAGCTTAGCTTTTGGTAAATTGAGTAGTTTTAAACTAGGTAACAGTGAAACCCGTTATTTACAATGCCTGGAAGCAATTGAAATGCGGATTTGTGCGCTTTGTTAAAATAAAGGCGTCTCACCATTTTTTTTTTTTTCATTTCTCCCTTTGACCCTTCACATAGTGGAATGTTGTGCTAGCCTATAAAATGACTTATAAGGCAGACTGTAATGTTGAACGCAAGACTTCATGCAACCAATTAATTGTCGGGTTTCATGATGCGAGAGCATCTCAGCTTCTCGACTGAAGTAGGATTTTCTTTTACAGATGCCTCCTACTGCGCTTGGTCTTCTGAGGTCTCTGTTTGTATGGTATTGTGGTCTTTTCCTTGACACCCGGCATCCACGCCGCTGACTCCCCCTGATGGTGACGTGAAGCTTTTCTCGCCTCAATTGCCCATTTATTTAGGTCAGTGAAGCAAAACCCAGTCGAAGTCCCTGCGAATGTTCCTTTGGGTACACACGTACTCTCTTGTGGCGGAACTGGCCCCACACAAGGCAAAGAAATACGTGCTCAGTTCTGAATTCGACTTTGTTTTCAAGGATGATGACCCTCTGTCAATGATTATATAAACCTTGCACAAACAGTTGTTTATTCAGTCTCCGGACTGCTCATTGGTGGCTGTAGATTTGCCGTAATGGGCCAGCGCCCTTGGAAGGGGACCCGCCAAGTAGGGTAGGTGCCCCAAAGACAAGGAACCATGCACATTATTTACCACCTTCTCTGCCCTCCTAGTTTACTTACATCCTGGTTTGTTGTTTGCTTCTTGCCAAATCCAGTCTTTCTACAAATTGTCAAACAAAAAAGAACTCCATTTCCGGCCGTTCCATGAGCATTTCCCTGCACGAATGGTCTGGAAACACCTGCAGATGCAGCGTGGAGTACATTTTAAGGCTTCTATCCTTTTCTCAAAATATATTTTAATGTTCCCTTATTTTTTTTCAGTATATTAGAGTGCAAGCAAAGTCTAAGCTGCTTGCTGCTCAAGTATCGTTCCTTTCTAGAAGCACCGTTACAAATGTGGATAAATATAGAGAGAATACATAAGTTAACTGTGTTACATGGACCTATATTACCATCAATGTATTCTGGTGACATTTATAAACCACGATGCCAAAGGCAGGGTGGTTTGTAAATGCCACAACAGCACTGAAATGGCAGTATAGGACCGTATTACGCATGTTACTCTGTATATATTCTTTACGTATGTATACTTTATGCACCACCTTCAAGTTACTATAAGATGCGCACCTCCGTTCCCAGCCGAGTCACCCCACTCGCCACACTAACTATAACTCACCCGTTCTCCATGCGCTACTTATACCCTTACATATTACAAAAATTATAGCATGTGAAATCATAGCATTGATAACAAAACTTGTGACATCAGAAATGAAATGACTTGTCGGAGCACAGTGCATGGCGGAGTGGCCAGTTATAGTTAATGTAGTCTGGCGAGCTTTCGAATGATAGTCTGTGGTGTAATATTAAAACAGCTGTTTTCACCTGACAGTGGTGTTCTATATATGGTGCGTTTGTCTTTCCACCTAGAATCCGGTATTTTGGAGATTCTCTCATTAATTAAGGATATTGCTGATCAGTGACTTGTTTTTGATCACTTGGTTTGTTTGTTGGTAGAGGTGGGCGAACCACTAAAGCCCTCAGTCAGTCGGGGTAAGTCTAGAAGCCCTGGCTCTGCTCGAGACAAGAAGGGCCTCGGCTATCGCATGGTTTATGACATCCGCCCTCTTATCTCGATCGTCCTTATTTTTTTTATTTTTTTAAAGTCTGCCTGATTTACCTTCATTTAACTTGCAGGATCTGTATTTAGTTAACATCGCACACTTACAGAGCTCTGCAAAGAATTAAAGGCAAAGCATTAATGTTTGAATTAAAACTGGACAGAGAAAGTGATTCCCATCTGGGGGCTGAATTGCACAACATGGAAACCGGGATCAATCCCAGCTTCTCTGTCTGACAATCTTGTGCGATTCTAGTCAATTACCTTATTTCACCGCACCTCCTTTTCCTTCAATATGACAACATATAGACCCTAGAATTGCATCAGTTGAGAATGCATAATGTAGAGAAACCCCTCTTGTATTTGTTTTAATTATACTACAATATTAGGCCACATATAGGGTACACTTGATAACTGACTTGGTTCACCAACAGCATTGTTGAGAGGCTGGCAGGGTAAGGGCCTGAATTTTTTAACATTCATGTTTAGAAACTATCACTTATAAAGGGAAGGAGGCGTCTAGAAAAAAAAAAGAAAAAATCTCTTACCTGATCAACACCAGTCGCCGCCCCTCCTCCGACGTAGGAACAGGAAGCACCCAGCCGCTGTCTTCTGACCAATCACAGCGCTGCTAAAGCAGCATTGTGATTGGTCTGAGCTCTGTGGTTCGGTGCTCAGACAGGGACTGGCTGTTATGCAGCCTGGGTGGGAAAAATGCAAAGTGCGCATGAGGGTTTCGCTGGCCCGAGACGGCTGTCCAAACCCTCATGTGCACTTAAATATTGTATTGTAATCTGCAGCAGGAACCACTCCTTATCCCTCTCTCACGCACCCAGTCACGCCCCAACCTGGCTGGTGCAAGAAGAAAATGATAATAACGTAACGTTGCGTTATCATCATTTTCTTTTTGTGCTTAGTCGGGCGACATTCCTCCCCCTTAGCAGAGGAGCCGTCCCTGCTCTATTGCCTATCCATAATGTCAGTTCACTTGACCCATTAGTGGAAACAAACACGTAACAAAAAAAGATTGAACTTGTCTTTATTAACCCAGGCCTGTAATACTACTTTTACACAGTTTATTTTTTATTTTTGGGGGCGTTTGGTCAATTTACCTTGAATTACTAGATCAAACCTAAAAAATTATACTGGCATCAATCTTGCTTTTCTGGGTAGGTGCAATGTGGAGGCGAGCTGTCTAGCATCGGAAAGATGCCTACGAGATATGTCCAGCAACCTTTGTGCGGTGGGGTGGTCGCTGGAAAAACACGGGAAAGTGTATTCTGCCGACAGTCGAGTGCCTGTGTGAGACTAACATTTCTGAATTCGATTTATTTTTCTAATGTGAATATGAAACCGGGGGAAAAGAGAGCATTGGTTTTGCAGTGACCAGCGCAGAAATTGAAGAATTACTCAAAAATCGTAGTACCATTTTTGGAATCCAGTTAATTTATGCTGTGACGAAATTGAACTGTCTGTGTCATAATAGTGCATGATATTGTTGTGCAGTATTTATATAGTGCTTGATAAACTGTTGTGGGATGCCAAAGCGCAGTTTTGGATGAATAGCACAGTGGGTGGATGGAGTGTGTGGCTGGCAGAGTCTTGAATGTGTTGCGATTCTATGTGGGAAGTGTGTTGGTGTTGGGTGTGAGTGACTTGATCAGTATTCTAATCTTGTCTTTGGATGCAGCACCAAGTTGTATGGTGGAGGAGGGGTGTGAGATAGGTTTAAAAAAATATGTTTGTAATTATTAACCTGAGGTTATATTTTACTCTGTTGGTCATGTGTTGTTTCATGGTTTGCTGAGTTTCGTTCTTAATTTGTTAAGAATAAATAACTGCATGGGACCAACATTTTTCTTCGGAGCCTTAGTTGGTGCTGCAAGATGCCAGGGTGGCCAAGTACAAAGGCATTCTAGTCTTGAATCCACCTCATGCCTCTTTCTTCCACCACACTACACTACCACTCTTTTTAATCTCTCTTGTAGGCCACCGTTTTCCTATGTCCCTCTTCCGCTTTCTGTGTTATCTGCCTTTAACTCTCGGTCTTGGTCAGTCTGATCATGAAAAATAATTCCTGCTACCGAAAATAGTGCTGGTGTTGGCCACCTGCAACTACTGGCACAAACTGAGCGCAGGTTAAATCAATCCGTATTTGTAGAGCGCACTAATCACCCCGAAGGGTATCCAGGCGCTGTGTGAGGAGGAGCTACTCGAACAGCAAGGTATTGAGTCCTCTCCTGAAATCGACAAGTGAGGTAGAGGTTTGGAGGTGGATTGGGAGGTCGTTCCAGGCTTTGAATGCGAGGGGGTAGGAGCGGCGTCCTCCGGCTTGGGTATGATGGATGTGGGGGATGGTTGCGAGGGCCAGGGAGGCAAACTTCAGGTGTCAAGTTGGCTGGTGGAAGGTCTGGTGGTTGTTCAGGTATTATGGTCATGTGATGTAGAGGGCTTTGTAGGTGTGCATGAGCAGCTTTAACCCCTTCAGGGGGCCGGGGGGCACGTACAGCACCCCCATGCTCATGACGAGGTCAGCTCATCATGAGCCACGGCGCTCCGGTGCTCATGACGAGCTGAGCTCGTCATGACCGCGCCCGTTCCAATGGAACGTTCAGCACAGCGTGTGAGCGTTCCATGGGACGGGCACAATCAGCTCGTCATGAGCACTGGAGCGCCGTCGCTCATGACGAGCTGAGCTTGTCATGAACATCCAAGGAGTTAAGTGGCATCTCTTCTTGACTTGGAGCCAGTGCAGAGCCAGCACAGGCTATGGAGGTGGGATTGTTTAGGCAGGTCCATGATGATTATTACTGCTGTGTTCTGGATTGTTTGGAGGCGGCTGAGGCGGAGGGTGGTGGTTCCTGTGTAGAGGACGTTCCTGTAGTCAAGTCAACTGGTGATAAGGGCTTGTGTGACTGTTCTTCTGGTGTTAGTTGGGCTCCATCTCCTTCTGAAGACTTTACGGAGCATTTTGAGGGTGTTGAAGCCGGTGGAGGCAACCGTGTTGATCTGTCGTCTCATGTAGAGCTCGCTGTCAAGGATGAATTGGAGGTTGCGGGCATGGGTGGTGTTTGCTGGTCTGAGGGCCACAGGGAGTTGTCCCATGGTGAGGGAGACCTTCTGAAGAGGTGAAATTTGTTTTTTTCAGTGTTTAGTTTGAGTCAGTTGGTTTTCATCCAGTCGGCGCAGTCTGTCATGGCATTCTGGAAATTTGCTCTGGTGATGTCAGTTTCTTCGTTGAGCGGGGTGTTGGGGGAAAAAGATGATGTTGAGACCGTGGCTGCAAGTGATGGGTGCCAGCGGAGTCATGTAGACGTTGAATAGTGTGGGGCTAAGGGAGGAGCCCTGGGGTATGCCACAGATGATGCTCTTGGTGTAGTGTAGCTCCTATTTTCCCAATAGGCTCTGCGCATTGGAATAGTACCTACAGCAGTAAAGGCCTAGGCCAGACGTTAACTAGGTCTACTACTGTCGATACTAGACTTAATTTTTGGGTTTGCCAGCTAAGCTCAGAGTTCGCTAGAAACTTTCTCGAATGTTCAAGGAAGGATTAACTCCCCTGATTAGACAAGAAGGGATTTAGTTTCTGACAACCATAGAACATGACAACTTTGCTCTCCCCTAATCAAGAGTCAATCTCGAGAGTCGTGTGAGCACAAGGCAATTATTTTACTCAGTCAGTACGTGCATTCTTAGTCTCATCAGAATGTAGAGAAAAGGAAGAGACGGGCGTGTTCAATAAAAGATGTTATTTATTGATCAGTCTCTTTTCTCGTACAAGAGAAATGGATCGATATTATTGCAATACTTATAGTTAAGTAAAGTGCATACATTAGAAGCAATAGTATAAAATAATACTGTAAAAACATTGATATGGTTTCTGAGCCATATGATGTTTAAAATGATTAAAATATATTTACATACACATATACATTTGACTAAACGTACTCAACTGGTGTTTCTAAATACGCCTACCCCGTGTACCTGACCTAAGTCTAATGCGTGGGCGGGAATAGAAAGTTATAGTTTAAGTTAAGTTTGTTTTTGCCAAGTGAATAACTAAAGAATTCTCTAGGAGGGGTTATTCAGTTCTGTACCTGGAATTTAGGATGAATGAGGAATGGTATCTCTTTCTCTGCTCTCGATATTCCAGGCTGCCTGCGAGGGCTGCCCAGAAGCGCCGGTGCTGGGTCTCTCGGCTTGAGATAGCAGCGCGTCTCTCAGCGCGTCAGGAAGGCGGGGCTGCTGCCTGCGGGGTCTGCTTCTGCTCTCGGCTTCGGCAAGTATGGCTGCTCCGTCTTGTCACCACGCGTGTGTTTGCATAGGGCAAGGTCGGCAATATTTATACCTTAAAGGTGCCGAGATTGACGTAAGGATGGACATAGGTACGTCAATAAAGATGTCATACGACTTGCTCGTTAGCACATTCTTTACTAAAGTTCTCTGTGAAATCAAAACAATGGCCGCACGGATTATCCAGGTTGTCATAGGTTTGATTTGTTATGAGAACGTCGTATGCCTTATCAGGGGCTGGAGGAATGTCGCTTGTCTAATTAGATCTCAAGCGTTATGACCTAATCAGATAACACGTTCCTGTGCCGAAGTGTGACTGCGTCAGATAACGGTATCTGCATCATGGGGGTTTTCTTGCCTCATGGGCTGACTGTTAGTTAACTAGCTAGTAAGTTTAACCAGAATAGGGTCAGGAATAGGGGGATCGAATCAGAACCTATAGAAATACACGACACCCACTCCACGCTAACTATGGTCATATCTACTAATCTATGCATAGTATAACATAGTACAACATACTATAGAGTATAGTGTATACCTTACCACCCCAAAATACATAAATGCATTTCGAAATTTTCAAATATACTGAAAAATTGCAGTCATATATATTGTATGCACTTAAGCTATGAATTAAATGCAAAAGTAAACACGCATTGTTATGCATTATTGCTTGTTGGTATATGAGAAATACACATGAAATGGCTCTTAATATGGCTATACAGAAAAAAAGTCGAAACCATTTCATCACATAAAATCTATTGCGAACATACCAGCGGGCAGCTAAAGTCTATAAAGTCTATAAAGTATCTAAAATAGAAATCTTAGTTCTCTAGGAATAGTCTTACTTTAAGCAGAAAATCAGTGTCCCGGGAAAAAATATATAGAAAAATATTTTAGGGGCTTGCTGAAAAAAGTTGCTGGCCGTGAACTGGATTGTAATTGTTCATGTGACTTTATTTTTAAAGTTGAAGGCCGAATTCAGGGAACGCCGTGTGCGAGTTTACTCAAAAGTCTCTATTTCTGTTCCGGAGAGAACATCATATCATTCAGGCTTTCGAAAAAACTGTCAACAGCTTCATGGGAAAGTTCCTCTAAGTCGGAAATAGGGGTAACCATGCATTCATGCGCATGATTGTCTCCATTGACATTCTGATTTGCATTGCTGACAGAAGGTCGTACCTGTTCGATGCTGCTTTCATCTTGAACTTCACTACTCTTCAATCGCAGTGGTGAAGATTCCAGGAATGCCGTCATCAGAATTGGCAGCCTTTGAGGGCAGCACAGTGCGTGAACCTTGGTAGGAACCAACAGTGTATCTGCATCCACCGGCGCATCCGATTGTAGCGTCAGACAGGTGTCTAACACGCATTCTTCTCCGCATAGCAGACAACTTAGTACAGGTAAAACACACCTTTGCCACATTGGTCGAAATGATAGAAACCAAGTCATGTTTAGGTCTCTAAGCCGGGAGAGTCCCAGGATTTTTGATATCCGGTCCCGGTATCCAATGGCTAGGATCGTATCTTCCATTGTCGTGAGAGTTTGTTCTGTGACATGGGTTGCCATAACGAAAAATAAGGACTAGGAATAGGATTCCTGCAATTAGTCCCAGGATCAAGGGAAGTCCGCCAAAAATCGAATGGACGAAATCTGGAAAAATACCCAGTATGGCTTTGAATGGTGTTAATGCCATCGAAAATACTGTCTTAAATACCTTTGAGACCCCAGTGGTATCAGAAATATTTAAGATTTCGCTCAGAATTTCCGCGAAATGTACGGGGGAATTAGTTGATAATAATGTATGTATCTCTGCAGTCGTCCTTGCGACTTGTAGATCATACGTTTCTTTAGATGACGTGAGCCTTGTAGGCGTCTGAAGAAGCACTGTTTTCATTCTGCTTAAAGTGTCTATTCGAATAGAAGTAATTTTCAAACCGGGCCATGCCCTTGCCTCCCTGTCTGGAAAGGAGCTGGGAAACAAAGAACGTCCACAGCACTTGACCTTCGCCGTCGTAGTGACGAGATAAGGAGTCCCGGGCATAAGACTACAGCATCTGCGGTCTACAATAAGAATGTAACTCCCATTATAGAGTCTTTGAAAGAATGGTTCTATTTCAGTTGCAGGTGCGCCTTGCTGGTGACATGAAAGGTTGTATGAATTCCCTTCACAGGCTCCGTGCAAACTAATACCGTTACACAGAAGCGTGCCGCTTAGTGACATAGCACAATTGTTGCCACTAAGAAACACTTTCTGTCCTTTGTTACTGACACATGCATGTGAATAGGGCAGGTTCCATGTTGTTTTAAGGTACCCCTTTCCCAATTTCTCGTACATGCCAGCCTGTATATGTTTTTGGCAGTATTGAAACCTGAAGGTTGAGATTGGAATATTTATGATTCCGTGGATTATCCATTCACTGACAGGTCGTTCTGACATTGTCAACGGTAATCTTTCTAGTTTTTCAATGCTCAAGATTGTATAATCAGCACCCTTCTGCGCCATACCGATTTGTCTATCAGTAAGGTTAAAGATTTGGAATAGTGACGTTGTGTTGATTAAACGCCAAGGCACATAGCCTGAACGTAGATTTTGTAACGTCCAGCCAAGCTGTACAATAGAACGCAATTGTGACTGACCATGTTGTAATAACAGTAAGTCTTGCGATAATATATCGATTGCTGAAGACACAATGCTGTCCAATGAAAAAATTCTGGAGGACAGAGTCATTAACCCATTGTCCACTACAGAAAGTGATTTTTCCAAATTAATACGGTCAATTTCCCGTATTCTCTCTGCTGTCTCAATTTGAGTAACCTTCCAGGCCTCATTGTATGCTGCATATACAGAGGCTGCTATGAAACGCTTTTGACGCTGTTTGCGTGGTCCCATTATGAAATCACGCAAGTCAGCACCATCAGTAAGTAAAGTTAGGTGTTGCTTAATTTCAGGCAGTGTGGAAGTTTGTAGCCATTGAAGGCATAATTTGCCCACACTGTAGGTTGTTATTATCCCTGGGTGATGTCTTTGAGGATATCTAGGGTCTGGCCTGGTCATTTTGAAACCCTGTGTTTTATTCAGGAATCTATCTTGACAGTTATTTGTATCTGTGGGCCAGATCAACCATTGTTTCCAATCAGGATGTGTTCTGTTTTGGTTAAGTATATGGTTTATGTCTATTTCTTCATCTGTTTCAGAGTTATTGCTAAACATTATTGGCTTTGGAATAGACAGGTTATTTAAATCTTTGATTTTGGCTAAGCCAAGACTGGTGGTTTGTTGAACGGTGTCATTTAAAAATATCATTTGTTCTGGGATCATGCAGGCTCTAAACAAAGCTTCTATACCCTGTACTTGCCATTCTTTTGTACCCCAAACACTTTTCAAATCAACATGTTTGTCCCAATAATCAAATCCAAAAGTATTCATTTTTTCAAAGAAAGAATCTGAATATATCAATTTTGTGTTGGTTATCATGGTTTTCATCCCTGTCTTGTTTGACAATTTGTAATAAAATGTTTCAGCATTAGTTATGTTAAAACCTGAAAAATATGAATATTTGCCATACACGGTTCTAGAGCTCCCTTTTGGAGGTGTAGCACAATGTTCCCATTGATTCAAATTTAAAACATTTCTAGGTTGTGCAGATTTATGCAAGAAATGGTTACCATAATGGTTATAGCAGTACATGCTGTCATAATTTGTAGAACCCTGCAAATAATCATGTTTTGTAAATTTAGCAGACATTACTAAGTCAGACATCATATTGTTTATACTTTCAAAGTCCCAATCATCAGCAAATGAGTTTGGTTTTGCAAAGTCACTCAAGGAGATCTTGATTTGGTGTGGATATTTCAGGATCTCGACCGGACCATAAATTTCATAGTCAGTGTTGTCCCAGGCTACCCCACCAGATATTGGAATTGCTGTGAAGTTGGCTGAAGAAAGTTCTGAAGAAAGTTCTCTTTTCTCGACGTGTGAAGATGTGTGTGGTTTGAGGACCAAGTTGATGTTCTGACTTGCTGTGTCCATTTTAGCATATTTTCCCTCAATGAAGCGTCCCAAGGTAAATACCATGATGAGCCAAAGTATGAGGATAAATGCACCAAAACCCACCCAAAATTCAATCCATGGAGAAACTAGATATGTTTCTTTCAGTTGTTTCAAAAGTTCCTTAGCTTTGTCTTTAAAGGATTTTGATGATGGCTGTGTCTTTTGTTCGCTGAAGCCTTCAGAGGAATCATCGAAGTTGATGAAGTAACCGGATGCAGTTCTGTCAATTGTTCCAATTGGTTCAGGATTTTTGTTTCTCGCATTTTCACTTGGTACTTCTGTATAGATTGGTGTGTCTCTGCTAAATGTCTTTATTTGGGTTTTCAGAGGTCTAAGTTCTATTGCATTGTTGCATAGTCCTCGTTGTTCTTCTGTAGGCGTTTCGAATGTGATGAGCCTCTTTGATAGGACCTCTGTACTGGTAGCAAACCTTGGTGTTCTGCTACTTATTGGGAGTCCACTTGGCCTACTGTTGGTTATCGGCCACATGTTGTGGTTTTACCAGGTCGATGGATACAACTCGGTTCTCCTTTTTTCCAGCAAGTGGCGGTAGTACAACTGATCTTGTCCCGTTGACAGACAATACAGGAACTGCTTTTCTGTAAGAAGGCCCAAATTCCTTCTTTACCGCGATCTTCTCCCTGACTAGATCCCCGACTTTTGGAATCCAGACAGGTCTTGCTGGGACAGGTGGTGATTCTTCAGTGGTTGTTGGCTGTTCTTTCAACTGTATGTTGCTCAGGTCTTTTCTTGTTTTGTTTAAGTCCTGCAAAATAGCCAAACGGTCTTTGACATCAAAGCTTTTTTCTGTTACCACTGAAGTCTGACTATCAAGGTCAGAGATCAACATCCTAGTTCCGAATAATAATTCGTACGGACTGAATCCCTTCAGAGAATTTCTTGGCAAGTTATTTAGACTACGTTGGACACTTATTAGATGTTTGACCCACCCAGCTCCCGAACCTAATATCCTTTCTATTATAGATTGCTTTCTGTCTTGGTTTTTTCTTTACACCATCCCATACCCTCAGGAAGGAAGTGAGAAGATTCCCGCTGGGCTGTGCTCATTTGGCCATTCTTTCCCCCCCCAGGCTGGATTGCCTGAGAAAAGGAAAAAAAAATGGTCGAACGTAGCATGCTCTTAGCGTATATGCCAATTAGACTCGCAAATCTTGTATAACAGTCCGGACGTCAGCCGAGTGCTGTGGATCTACATTATAAGTGGGAACTAGCCTGTATATGTTAATCGCAAGCCATTCTTTTTAGTGGTGATGTTATCTGCCTTGATACGACGAGGTATTAAACTGCTTCTCTCCCCACTGCGATCTCTGTTGCAGTTTGGGCAGTTTTTTACAAACATGGTGTAGTGCAGGCTCATGCCTGGCCACCAGTACCGTGATTGTAATTCTTCCAGAGAATCTTTTAATTTAAGGTGTCTGAGACCCTCGCCCATGTGTGCGTCTGCGATTAACAAGTTTCTCCTGTCCATGTTTGGAATCACTCTATCCCCCACTCCAGGGATTCGAGCAAAAGGAATGGAGTTTGCATCTATGATGTATGTGTAATTGAGTGGATAGTTGATCGGTAACGCCGAGCAGTCGCCTTTTGATGACGTTTTTACTGCCAGCAATGTTTCGCCGTCAATGTATTTTAATGTACGCTTTTTTCGATCTACGGGAGCCGGTTTACTGGCTGCCGCTGCGGCTGTTTCAGCCAATGAATTCCCTACAACGTGAACGCCATCACGCTGATGACTCAGTGAGTGTGTCACGTGAGTCTTTGGTAGTTCTTTTTTCAAAAGAGCTACCTGTTCCCAGAGCAATCTCTGCTTTATTGGTGCATCTGTGTCATCTTTGTAACCGTTCTGAATCCATGTCTGCAAATCCTTGTTATATGCTTTGACGCAGAAATATGAATCTGACACTATAAGTGTCGGGAATTCGCGATCCGCATTATCTAGCGCCATTTTCAAAGCTATTATTTCAGTTTGTAGTTCTGAATTAGTTTCTACTGAGTGTGATTTTGTTAATAGAGGTCTTAGTTTACCTCCGTGCCACACTTCTTTTGTAATCTCACATGTGGGATTGTATGCATGTTCTCCCCAAACGGAGGGTTGAGCATGTCCGTCTGTATAGATTACACAGGCGTAATGTCGTAGAGGCAGAATGTCGATTGGCAGAGGATACGTTTTTTCATATTTTAGATTTTTTAATTCTTCTAGTTCTGGATCAAAGAAGTAATATACTTCGTCCGTTGTGATTGAATTTACCCATTGTAACCATTCTGGATCCAATGTTGTTGTTGGTAAATTACACGGTGTTGTTAATGCCTCAAAGGCTGATTCTGCTGTTCTGACTGTGATATGTCTACCGTCAGCTATGTCTTTTTCTCTAGCTATTGCGGTTTGAACTGCTTGAACAATTTTTCCTTTGTTGTTGAATCTCTGTTCAGCTTTTGTGTACAAATGTGATTTGAATGCAATTGGTACCTTATCTCCCTCATTAGAGGTTAGGTATGTGAATCCGTATCTCCCTGGGATGACTCGGATCACAAGGTTGCGTGTATTATCACGGGTTTCTAATTTTGTTTTAATTAGCATGTCTGTTTGTAAGGATCTCAAAATTTCTGTGTGTGCTTGAGTCCAACTGGATCTTTTAAAGTCTGGTTTAATTAGATCGTAAAGGGGTTTGACCCTTTCTGCGTAATTTGCAATATATGTTCTTCCGAAATTTAGGAAGCCTAGAATTGACTGTAGGTTTTTTAGTGTTTTAGGAGCTTGGATTACGGCACATTTCTCTAGGAAATTGTCTGCCAGGCTTTTGCCTTCACTTGATAACTCATATCCTAAGAATAGGACCGTCAGATGGGCAATTCTGGACTTTTTGAAGTTGAATTTGTAACCCTCTGCAGCGAAACCAAGTATTATGGTGTTCACTCTTTTCAAGTGAGTCTCCAAGTCATCATCTGTTAAGTAAATGTCATCGACATAAGATAATGCTTCATCATCATATAGTTGTAGTAATTCTGTTACTCTCGCTGAGAATACCCCCGGGCTATTCTTGTACCCCTGGGCTAACCGGCAGAATTGTTTTTGAGTGCCATTTACTGAGAAAGCTGTTAAATATCTGCTCTCTGGTGCTATGTTTTGACAAAAGAATCCATTGGAGATGTCCAAGGTTGTTTTGTATTTTTTGCGCACTATGTTATTCATTAGTGCAGCACTGTGTGAGTTTTGCACTGCAAAAGTTTTGCAACATGTGTTAAGGTGTCGGTAATCCAAAACTAGACGATATGAATTGTCTGGTTTGGAGACCGGAAACAAAGGATTGTTCATTTGTGAGGTGCAAGTTTCAATCACCCCTTGGTATTCTAGCTGATCTAGTATTTCATTTACTTGTTTTTTAGCTTCTTGCTTAATTGGGTACTGCCTTTGTGCAGTAGGTTGTGATTTTAACTGGACTTTGTGAGGAGGAGAATCCTCATCCCATCCTACATGATTTTTATATAAAGCAGGTGCTAAGGCCACTGCCCACTTTCTAGCAAGTGTATATTTTTTATGAATCGGTATTTGATTCGAGAAGGCAGGCATAATTACTTCTTCGCCATGAGGGCACTCCCTGACAAACTCTGGTGGCCAGTCTTTTTCAGCTAGAACAGTGTTCTTCAATCTGTGGGGCGCGCCCCCCTGGGGGGGCGTGACACCTTCCCAGGGGGGGCGCCACTCCACTTCAATCTGACCTTTGTGCCCTGTAATCGTCCGTCTGCACGTGCAAGTCTTCTTGAAGCACTCCGGGGCAGGAGGTGCCCGTTCTTTTGTTATGTTTACTCTCCCAGGAGGGGGTTAATCACAGAGCTGACAGCGGGACCCCTCGCCTCCCACTGCACCTGAAGCATGTCAGCTCTGTGAATTAACCCCCTCCTGGGAGAGTTAGCTCTTCCCAGAACGGAGACCAAGTTTCCAGGGATATAATGCTCCATTTGCTACCTCTTGTATTTGTTTGCTTATGATTGGCACTTTTGCCTCATGTAATTTAGCGTTTGCTTTTGTAATTTGTTCACTTGTAATGTTCTCATGTATCAGTTCTGTTCCTATTGTGAAGCGCTCTGACCCCTTCGGGTAAAGTCTGCGCTATATAAAAACGCATAAATAAATAAAGGGGTTGGGAGGGGGGACTGAAAGAGGCAGCTCTATTCTACAGAGTCTTGCCCTCATGACCTTGAATCCTTTTTAAACACAATGTTGTAAATATCGTTTTTCAAGCATTAATTTTTAATGTGTTAAAGTCTATTACGTACATTTTGCAGACAAAATGGGCCTCATTTATGAAAAGTGACGCATCACTGCGTGAAAACAGCGATGCGTCACTTTTCACTGCGCTCTCCCTGCGACATGATTGATGCGTCATAATTATAATATGACACATCATGTCGCAAGGAGTTACAGATCCGTCAGTATTTCTGACGTATCTGTAGGCGCAAAAGTGATGCATTGCTGGAGTGTCACAAAAGTGACGCAACTCCACCAATGCTTCCTTTCACATGGGGAAAGCCCCATGTGAAAGGTCTTGCGTCAGTCTTACGCCTGCTGTGAGGCAGGCGCAAGATTTTGACGCAACAGCGTCCTAAAAGTGACGCAGTGAAATCTCATAGATTTCACTGCGTCACTATTACGAGGCTTTTTGCGGGTGAACGCCCCCTTTGCATACATTATACCTGACGCAGGTATAATGTAGCGCAGGGGTTTACAAAGTGACGCATCTGCTTAGATGCGTCACTTTGTAAATAGTGTGCATCAGGAGGCATGTTTAACGCCGCCGATGTGTCACAAAAAGTGACGCATCGGAAGCGCAAAACTCACGCAAGGCCTCATAAAAGAGGCCCAATGTGTTTATGCGTCATGCGACTTCCATTTAAAAAGTTTATTTTAGATCAATACATGACCTCACATATGAGAAATAGAGGTGGTGACACATTATTTACAGTAATATTAGTGAACTGCTGTTGTGTTACATACTGAAAACACACATCACTGTCCGTGAATATCCGATGTACACACGCTTAGTATTTGACCAAAGAAGGCATGAAAGAGCTGAGACTAGATCATAAAATCAAAGCTGGTCCGAACAGGGGCCCCAAAAATACATTTGGCCCACAGGCCCCAAAATCCTTAAAACGTCCCTGAATGTTTATTTTAAAATTACACAGACAGGCGCGCAAAATGCCAGCCAGCCATGTGTTTAAACAGCTTTCAAATTGCTAAATATGATTATAAATAAGAAGTATGTATGCATTTGTAATGTTAACTAGCTCCCGGTCCCCCTTCTTTTTGTTGATTCATTTGTAATGTGCCTTTTCTATCTTTGTTCGCTTTTATTATCAGTCATGGATCATTCATGCAGCTCTAGAAATCAATTAAAAGTTCTTTCTATTTATATTTGCTGTTCAAAGTATGCACAGACAAGTGCTGTAAATACAGCTTTAGGTGACTGCTTATTTGTATACCATCTGTGACATCAAAATAATGAGCTGGCAACCGTAATCATAAGACTGGAAGTTTGTTGAGGGATCAGCACATTATTTATTTCCTCCACCCTGATTCCTGGTTACTGCCATAATATCAATAGTTAAACACATTTGAAACCCTACGCTGCCGTCAATAATATGCTGAGTTACTTCAAGTGTCTGGGAATGCACCCTGCATTCAGACCACTCACTCCTCATTCTCGCCCTTCACTTTCACTCTCACCCAGCACTCACACTGACCCCGATACACTCACGCCATTCACCCACTTACCCTCCACTCACAGCGATCACAATGCACTCACAGCTATCACAATGCACTCACACTGATCACTATGCACTCACACCATTCACCCGCTCACCCTGCACTCACACTGATCACCATGTTCTTACACCATTCACCCACTTACCCTCCACTCACAGTGATCACTCTGCACTCACAATGCACTTGCGCTTTTCACCCTGTACCTCAGCCTGCAGTCACACAAGCACACTACTCAACCTGCACTCATGACACTTCACTCACCTGTCCCCCTCACTGTTCAATCTGCAATCTCGCTCCAGTAAGCCCACCACTAACCATATTTTTATTCGTCCCACTCTGCACTAACATGCGCCCCCAATTTTATCTTGGAAAGTGGTGTATTGAGCTGTGTAATAAGCCTCTGTCATTTCACCACACCCACCTACTCACAAACCTGCAGTTTACTAAGCACTCTTATTGTATTGAATGTTATTTGCTGAATATGCCCGGAATGTGCGCGTGGCGGTCGAGTCCAGAAATTTCTGTCAGGTGGTGGGGGGGCCCAACATCTAAAAAAAATCAGCTGGGGGGGCTCAACCTACAAAAGTTTGAAGACCTCTGAGCTAGAAGGATGTCATAGCCCTTGGATAGGTTATCCCAAAATAGTCCCCTTATTTTCCTAGTCTTATCTCCCTCTATACGTAATGTTATCTCGTATATTTTGTGGGGCTTGCTAACTCTGGTATCTGCAGTTTCCACTTGAAGGTATTCATTCGTGTCCACTGTCTCCAGATGATTCATAAGGACTTTGCGAGCTATGCTCACCTCTGCTGCGCTGTCTAGCATTGTCTGAGCCCATTCTCCGTTTTTCAGTTGTGTCCTCAGTATTCTCGGCATTGTTAACTACCTTGATACTGGCTACCTTCTTTTTTGGAAATTGTAATTTCTTTTTTAGCTGAGCAGGTTCCTTGTCTTTGGACTTGGCGTGCTCTTCTGATCGTCCTCTTCTTTCCGATTTCTGCGAGGAATTCTGAAAAGATTGAGAGGGACGTGTATCAATGTCTTGATATCTATCAGGTTTTTTAATATTATCCCTATTTCTAAGGTTATATCTATTCCCAGAGGGTTCACTCTGAGGTGACCTTTGTCTCGGGTTTGGAGATTTCTCTCTTCGCCTAGGAGACCTTCCTCTGGACTGGAATTTCTTTTCTTTAGGATTGGATTGTTTATTTCCATCCCAGTTCTTTTTTGGTGAATTATTATTAAAAAATATTTTTTCTGGACTTGTAGTCAGTTGCGGTTTTACTGGTATTCCACCTAGACTATCTCTGCCTAGTTCTTCATAGGATTTTTCTATGATTCTGGCAATTTCAGCTGGTTGGTCTGCTATATCTGTCTCTTTTAACCTCTGGCGGATCGCCACGTTTGCTGCTTCACCTTTTATGTTGGCTAGTAATATAGCCGAGACTTGCTTGAAGTCTTTCAGTAATTTCATACCAAGAGTTAAAGCAGGTTCTGGACCGTATTCATCTTGAATTTGTTTTAGCACATCTGGTATTACCGAAATGGATGGAACACCGTGCGTTTTTGTATAGATGGAAGCAAAGACTGTACCCCAAGTGTCACAGTCCTCAATGTGTGGTGCGATTCCCATTGGGAGACATATAGTCAGAATCCTGTGTTTTTCCAGCGGGGTGGTGTCAGGAAACACCGCCTCTATTTGGGTAATTTTCTGTGCCAACCAGAATGGTATTTGTTCCCGTTTAGCTGGAACTTTACCTAGGCAGGATTGGATGTTCTGTGGTGTAATTTTATTTGTGTTCCCCTGGTGAGGGGTCAGCTGTGGAAGTTTAATCGCTGGCTGAATTGTTGAAGTCCGCATTACATACTGAACTAATTGTCTGTGAATTTTTAGTAGTTGTTTTAGCTGTATTAACAGCTCTGCTGCAGGCATTCTTTCGATGTCTGGATGTGGTGTGTATCCGGCTAGGACCGGCCACGTTGCTCCTGGTCTTCCTAAAGGACCGAGCCTTGTAATGTGATTATGTATTAGGGCGCCATCAAATAAGAGCAAATGCTCTTGGAATTTGAGTGGTACTTCCACCTCCTCGAAAGGAGTGTACGTTTCAGGAGGTTCCTCTACTTTGTAATAGTGGAAGTACTTTGTTACAGCATTTGCTGCTGGAAAATGTATCCATGTATAGTATACCTCTGTCTGCCGATATTCGTGTGCCTCAATTACGAATATGACTGTGCCACCTCTAGGTGTCAGTCCATTTTCTATAAGTTTTAAGGTTATAGATCTCCTTTTAATGACCGGAATAAGTATTATATCCGCGTCTGCTGCTTGCATGGTAGCATCAGCATCTGCTATTTCAGTAGCTAATCTAATTGCCTCTCTTTCTCCATCGCTGTCTCCCATTTTACTGACAGGATGGTATTATTTTTGTTTGCAGATCAGGTTTCTTTATGGAAACAGAGATTAGGTGCACAATATTCTGGAACTGTTTTATCCTTCAACGTTGACTAGACCAAGAACCATACATAGGAGTTCCCTCCTGCGAGGTTTTGGAGGATATTATAACCTTTCACCCACTCCAGACGTCTTTGGAGTATTTGGGAAAAGGGGTCTGAGTGAGAAAGCACGACTGAGTTACTCTAAATGTCTTACGTTAGTTTTATCGCCCTTTCCAAACGCGTTGGGCGCCATGTAGTGTAGCTCCTATTTTCCCAATAGGCTCTGCGCATTGGAATAGTACCTACAGCAGTAAAGGCCTAGGCCAGACGTTAACTAGGTCTACTACTGTCGATACTAGACTTAATTTTTGGGTTTGCCAGCTAAGCTCAGAGTTCGCTAGAAACTTTCTCGAATGTTCAAGGAAGGATTAACTCCCCTGATTAGACAAGAAGGGATTTAGTTTCTGACAACCATAGAACATGACAACTTTGCTCTCCCCTAATCAAGAGTCAATCTCGAGAGTCGTGTGAGCACAAGGCAATTATTTTACTCAGTCAGTACGTGCATTCTTAGTCTCATCAGAATGTAGAGAAAAGGAAGAGACGGGCGTGTTCAATAAAAGATGTTATTTATTGATCAGTCTCTTTTCTCGTACAAGAGAAATGGATCGATATTATTGCAATACTTATAGTTAAGTAAAGTGCATACATTAGAAGCAATAGTATAAAATAATACTGTAAAAACATTGATATGGTTTCTGAGCCATATGATGTTTAAAATGATTAAAATATATTTACATACACATATACATTTGACTAAACGTACTCAACTGGTGTTTCTAAATACGCCTACCCCGTGTACCTGACCTAAGTCTAATGCGTGGGCGGGAATAGAAAGTTATAGTTTAAGTTAAGTTTGTTTTTGCCAAGTGAATAACTAAAGAATTCTCTAGGAGGGGTTATTCAGTTCTGTACCTGGAATTTAGGATGAATGAGGAATGGTATCTCTTTCTCTGCTCTCGATATTCCAGGCTGCCTGCGAGGGCTGCCCAGAAGCGCCGGTGCTGGGTCTCTCGGCTTGAGATAGCAGCGCGTCTCTCAGCGCGTCAGGAAGGCGGGGCTGCTGCCTGCGGGGTCTGCTTCTGCTCTCGGCTTCGGCAAGTATGGCTGCTCCGTCTTGTCACCACGCGTGTGTTTGCATAGGGCAAGGTCGGCAATATTTATACCTTAAAGGTGCCGAGATTGACGTAAGGATGGACATAGGTACGTCAATAAAGATGTCATACGACTTGCTCGTTAGCACATTCTTTACTAAAGTTCTCTGTGAAATCAAAACAATGGCCGCACGGATTATCCAGGTTGTCATAGGTTTGATTTGTTATGAGAACGTCGTATGCCTTATCAGGGGCTGGAGGAATGTCGCTTGTCTAATTAGATCTCAAGCGTTATGACCTAATCAGATAACACGTTCCTGTGCCGTAGTGTGACTGCGTCAGATAACGGTATCTGCATCATGGGGGTTTTCTTGCCTCATGGGCTGACTGTTAGTTAACTAGCTAGTAAGTTTAACCAGAATAGGGTCAGGAATAGGGGGATCGAATCAGAACCTATAGAAATACACGACATTGGGATCAGAGTGCGTCCAGTAAGAAAAGAGGAAAGCATCTTGAGGGTATTACCGTAGATGCAAGTGTGGTGAAGTCTTTGGTTGAAGAGGTGGTGGTAGACGGTCTCGAAGGCTGCTGACTCGCCGCAGTCAAGGATGGCCCTGAAGTCATCTGTGGCGGATATAAGGGCGGTTCTTGTGCTGTGGTTTGAGCATAAGCCGGATTGGGAGGGATCAAGCATGTGGTTGGATTCCAGGTAGTGTGAGTTGATGGCTTTCCCCAGTACCTTGGCCGGGAAGGGGAGGAGCGAGATGGGGCGGTAGTTCTTGAAGTTGGATGGGTCCGCTGAGGGTTTCTTTGGAAGTAGTTCGGCATGCTTCCAGGTTTTGGGAAGGTGGTGGAGCTGAACGCCGAATTGATGATGCTGGTGAGCAGGGCTCCGATTCCTTTGTGTCCAAGGTTGAAGGCGTGGTGGGGGCAGTCGAAGCTCTGGGATGGATGGAGGACATAATGGATGTTGTGGTTTCGGTGCAGAGAGGATGTAGAGCGGACGGTTGGTGGGAGGAGTGGGGAGGTCCAGCTGCAGCAGTTGTGTTTCAAAGTTTTTGAGGATGCTGGTAATCTTGGTATGGAAGGAGTCGACAAGTGAGTTGCAGAGGGTTTGGGAGGGATGGATGGTGTTTTTGATGGTGTCTGGAGTGGAGAATTCTCTGTCTATAGTTCCTTGGTGCGGTTGGTGGACTGGCGGTGGGTGGCGAATGCAGCTTTATTTGCTTCTCTGATTGCATTGTGGTAGGATTTGAGGGCTGTCTTGATGGCTGTGTGGTCGCCTGGCTCTGCTGGTGCGCCAGCGTCTCCCCAGAGGCTTGCATTTGCGTTTTTCTGCTTTGTGGTTCGGGGGTGAACCAGTTGGTAATCTTGTTGGTTCTTCTGTTTCTGAGGGTTTTGATGGGTGCGATGGAGTTGGCGCTAGTGGTGATCCATTTGATAGTTGGGCGCGACTTGATTGATGTCATTGGATGTGTGGACGGTGGTGGTGTTGAGGGTGGTTGTCCATTGGGATTCGGTACAAGCGTTCCAGTTGCGGTGGGCGGCGTGACGGTGGCTTGTCGGGAAACAGCAATGGTGATCTGGACAATGCTTTGGTCCTTCCAGGTGAACTCGGTCATGTGGTTGAACTGGATCTTGTCACTGGACATGACGATGGGGTCGAGGATGTGGCTGGCGCGGTGCATGGGGTTGGTGACGATATGTTTGAGACCCAGGTTGTCCAAGGAATCTAGCAGGGTGGTTGAGTTATTGTCTGAGGGGTCTTTGAGCTGGAAGCTTAGGTCGCCGAGCAAGAGGTAATGTTTGGATTCCAAATTGAGGGGGGCAATGACTTCATAATCTGTGGTGCAGAAGGGTGGGTCAGGACCCTGGTGGTCTGTACGTGAGGGTATCTCTGATGGTTGAATTGGGGTTGGCTTGGAGGTGGAAGTTGAGGTGCTCCATGTCCAGTGAGTGGGGATGGGTCGTCGGAGCTGGTGAGTCAGATTGGTTAAATAGTCATTCAGCAGACCATAGTTTTAAACGTGAGACTGTATTCTCATCAATTATTTACAGATTTCACCCAGTGCTCGCAGGGTGTCTGCTCTGCAGTGCTGTGGATCTGGCCACCAATGTTGAGCACTTCCTTTCATATTTCATTGCATTTTTTTTCAGCTGAAAATGTATTTCCAATGTTTCTGGTTGATTACAATAGGATGTTCGTTTCAGCAAATGCAGGAGGATAGAATCATGGTAAATAAACCACACTGAGGCGTAGACTGTATTATGACCATGACTCATTCACCCAGATAAATAGATTATACAGACTTGATTGCTCTGTGCCAAATTCCCTATATAAACTCAAGCAGTGAAAAGAAAAATGTATATTTAACTACTACATAGGGCGGAACACGTATCAACTTTGCTGCAATTAGAAGAACATTGTGTACCTCCAAGGAAGTGCTTCCAGTTGAGTTCCTTCCTCTCTGGAAGGCACTGCACTCCGAAAAGGCATAGTGAGTTAAAATCTTAGTTCAGTAGTGGCACATGCGATAAGCGGAAACCTTTGACCTTCTGGTCTTGATCACGCAATGAAGTGTATGCAACAAAAAGAACATCTCCTGTCCTGATTTGAAGATGTGACCAACATTTATAGAATTAGTTCCCACATACTCCAGGGATAATGTATCCATTTGAGGATTTGTGATCGCTGCTACCTGCATATTAGCCTACCTTAAGTTTCACAGATACCTCCAATGTGGTCTTTGACTCGTCTCTTTGTAATGTGTAACCAACATCTGGCCATTCTAAGCATGTATTTTATAAATCATTTAGATGTTACTTTAATTAGTCGATGATTCAATTTGTCACAAATGCATCTCTTTCCATAGACACCACGTGCAGGATGGAAGTGCAGGTATTTTTGGTGTGAGGTAAAAGCTGTAACATACAGAGGAATGTCCTCATAGCTTCAGAGATCCCTCTCTGGTATCCAATGTCCATTGTATGCACTGTGCCTCTGCTGAGCGGTCTCAAGGATGTGCACACTTACAACAATTGTTCGTGTGGAGGATGCATGTATTAAAAAAGAAACGGAAGCTCACCTACCTAGTAAAGACCTGGCCTCTTTGTGAATAATGCCCTTCTCCATCACTAATGTATGAACTTTGTCAGGCATGGCAAGAAGGCACGTGTATATTCCATGTGGGTCGAGACATCAATCTGTCCATATTTGGACTGCATTTGTTTATGTCCCTGAACCTAACATCTGTTGTAATATGGTATACGACTGATTTATTTTAAAATGTTCTTTCATGAACAACCGCTTGGTTTTTCGTGTTTGTCAAAAGTGTACTTCAACTAATATTTTTTCTGGTATGCCTTCCTACAAATTACTGACATTTTATTATTTTATTTTTGAAATGAAGAATACTGTGAATTGCTTGCTGTTACATTTTTTAAAGTTTCTCCACAGAACACTCATTGGGTTGTTTTTAGGCATCGAAGGGAGTCTTTGCCAGCATGGCCCAGTCCCTAGATACTCACTGACAATTTGCAAAGACCAGATCCTGTCCCAACAATGAGGTTTTCGAAAATTAATTTTCTTAAGGTTCTATTGTTTACAATAGAGGTCGTTTGCATATGAATTACTAATGCTTTAAACCTGAGTTGCCGCGGCCCTTGAGGATGTTAACCAGCATACACGATGTAAGCTATGTTGAGATTTCATTAAGGATTCGTTTATCTGAAAAGTGTTGACATAGGCATCATTTCATCAGTTTCTTCTCATGGTATGACTGTGTGATTGCACAAAGGACCGTTCTCTTCAGGAGTGTTCTAGTAAGCCCCATAGCTGACAAATGACAACGTTGACAATGATGAGTGAATAATAAACGTATCAAAGTTCTGAAGGCTACATCACTGCAGCTTTAAGGACTCAAACAGGTGTTTATCTGACAAAAAGGCTATAGGGACAAAAAATTTTGTTCGAAATGGTAGACAAAAAATTGTTCTTCCCTTTGAACAACTTTTTTTTTTTTATTGATATTGCGCTCAACTTTTCTGCCACCTTTAAGAGCCATAATTTGCAGGTATTAGTACTAGTCCATTTAATGGTACTCAATTTACCGACCTCGAAATGCGAGTCAGCCTTGGAAGGATTTGAGCCTTCTGACCAAATACTGCATGTTAGAACCAAGGGTTTAACTCACTGAGCCATTCTGCTGACATTGATCACTTATAGATAACCCTCAGTATGACAACAGTGGGCTTATCTTAGAGTAGAAGGAGGTAAGGGAGCACCAGGCATGTGCGGGCTTAGTCTAAGAGAATCATAGCTCAGCCACTGTGTGGATCACAAGAGAAAGATGAAATGCATCCAGGAACTTGTGAAATTATTTTTAGACATAGGCTTTTTATTACGGAGTCCTGTCCCCTGCAATTTCAATAGGAGTAGTTGCTGGAGGCGAAGAGAGCCATGTGAGGGCAATAGCAGATGTTGAAGACCACAAAGTGACGTAGGATTGTGCTTTCAGTTCCTTATGAGAGTGGCAGAGTCTTCTTTTTTCAGAAATAGAATTCTGGATGAAGGACCATGCCCGTGAAATACTGAAATAGGTCAATTTCCTGATTTACATTGCCAGATTCAAAAGAGAATAAGAATCAAAGGGGCTGCTCTCTTGTTTTGCAGTGTTTTCAACATGCAGTAGAAGGTGTGGAATTTGTAAAGTGTCTTGTTGCTGAGACAGCCGTATCAGAGTGATGATATGTAGAGGGAAGACGTGAGTTAAAGGAAAGTGGAACCTGAAGACCTTCAATTCTGTATGCAAAGAGAAACTGGTGGGTTTGCAAGGATTTTCTTAACTTCAAGAGATCTAATTTTAGGCGGCAGAAAGGCAGGGGAGTTCTTTGCCTCTCTCTGGTGAGATGGGTTACTGAGAATTATTTGATTGCCAAAGTTTATCATTCCCAGAGCCTTTCAGGCACTGCACGTGAGGACTGGTTTTGGTGCATTTAATAGTGCAGCCCTGCTTTCCTTGGCGATTCAGAAAAGGGGGTGGTGATGAACAGAGTGTCTGAATTAAGCAGACCACTCTTACCCAGTCCAAAGATCAGGGCTTGATCCATCACCGTTATTTAGCTCACTGCCCCATCCCAGCTCAGAACCTGGCTATATGCAAATTAGTCTGTCCCTGGCCCAGTGCATCATGGGAACAGGGCAGACCAAACTACCAAGCCAATTCTTCACCAGAAAGGAGACAAGCTTCCGGGGACCGGTTTCTGTCATTTCAGGCGTCGTCGGCCCGGCTTGCTTGAATCCTGATGGAGCAGTGAGCAAGGGACTCATGTCTGAGTATACCCTGCCACACCTATAGTGGCCAAAAACGATTCAGAAAAGGGGGTGGTGATGAACAGAGTGTCTGAATTAAGCAGACCACTCTTACCCAGTCCAAAGATCAGGGCTTGATCCATCACCGTTATTTAGCTCACTGCCCCATCCCAGCTCAGAACCTGGCTATATGCAAATTAGTCTGTCCCTGGCCCAGTGCATCATGGGAACAGGGCAGACCAAACTACCAAGCCAATTCTTCACCAGAAAGGAGACAAGCTTCCGGGGACCGGTTTCTGCCATTTCAGGCGTCGTCGGCCCGGCTTGCTTGAATCCTGATGGAGCAGTGAGCAAGGGACTCATGTCTGAGTATACCCTGCCACACCTATAGTGGCCAAAAACGATTCAGAAAAGGGGGTATACTCAGATGTGAGTCCCTTGCTCATTGCACCATCAGGATTCAAGCAAGCCGGGCCGACGACGGCTGAAATGCCAGAAACCGGTCCCCGGAAGCTTGTTTCCTTCCCAGTGTAAGAATTGGCTTGGTAGTTTGGTTTGCCCTGTTCCCATCATGCACTGGGACAGGAACAGACTAATTTGCATATAGCCAGGTTCTGAACTGGGATGGTGCAGTGAGCTAAAAAACGGTGTTGGATCTAGCCCTGATCTCTTGACTGGGTAAGAGTATTCTGCTTAATTCAGAAACTCTATCCATCACCACCCCTTGTTGTTAAATATTTTGTCCACCCTAAGCGTGGAAGGGTATACTCAGATGTGAGTCCCTTGCTCATTGCACCATCAGGATTCAAGCAAGCCGGGCCGACGACGGCTGAAATGCCAGAAACCGGTCCCCGGAAGCTTGTTTCCTTCCCAGTGTAAGAATTGGCTTGGTAGTTTGGTTTGCCCTGTTCCCATCATGCACTGGGACAGGAACAGACTAATTTGCATATAGCCAGGTTCTGAACTGGGATGGTGCAGTGAGCTAAAAAACGGTGTTGGATCTAGCCCTGATCTCTTGACTGGGTAAGAGTATTCTGCTTAATTCAGAAACTCTATCCATCACCACCCCTTGTTGTTAAATATTTTGTCCACCCTAAGCGTGGAAGGGTATACTCAGATGTGAGTCCCTTGCTCATTGCACCATCAGGATTCAAGCAAGCCGGGCCGACGACGGCTGAAATGCCAGAAACCGGTCCCCGGAAGCTTGTTTCCTTCCCAGTGTAAGAATTGGCTTGGTAGTTTGGTTTGCCCTGTTCCCATCATGCACTGGGACAGGAACAGACTAATTTGCATATAGCCAGGTTCTGAACTGGGATGGTGCAGTGAGCTAAAAAACGGTGTTGGATCTAGCCCTGATCTCTTGACTGGGTGAGAGTATTCTGCTTAATTCAGAAACTCTGTCCATCACCACCCCTTGTTGTTAAATATTTTGTCCACCCTAAGCGTGGAAGGGTATACTCAGATGTGAGTCCCTTGCTCATTGCACCATCAGGATTCAAGCAAGCCGGGCCGACGACGGCTGAAATGCCAGAAACCGGTCCCCGGAAGCTTGTTTCCTTCCCAGTGTAAGAATTGGCTTGGTAGTTTGGTTTGCCCTGTTCCCATCATGCACTGGGACAGGAACAGACTAATTTGCATATAGCCAGGTTCTGAACTGGGATGGTGCAGTGAGCTAAAAAACGGTGTTGGATCTAGCCCTGATCTCTTGACTGGGTAAGAGTATTCTGCTTAATTCAGAAACTCTATCCATCACCACCCCTTGTTGTTAAATATTTTGTCCACCCTAAGCGTGGAAGGGTATACTCAGATGTGAGTCCCTTGCTCATTGCACCATCAGGATTCAAGCAAGCCGGGCCGACGACGGCTGAAATGCCAGAAACCGGTCCCCGGAAGCTTGTTTCCTTCCCAGTGTAAGAATTGGCTTGGTAGTTTGGTTTGCCCTGTTCCCATCATGCACTGGGACAGGAACAGACTAATTTGCATATAGCCAGGTTCTGAACTGGGATGGTGCAGTGAGCTAAAAAACGGTGTTGGATCTAGCCCTGATCTCTTGACTGGGTAAGAGTATTCTGCTTAATTCAGAAACTCTATCCATCACCACCCCTTGTTGTTAAATATTTTGTCCACCCTAAGCGTGGAAGGGTATACTCAGATGTGAGTCCCTTGCTCATTGCACCATCAGGATTCAAGCAAGCCGGGCCGACGACGGCTGAAATGCCAGAAACCGGTCCCCGGAAGCTTGTTTCCTTCCCAGTGTAAGAATTGGCTTGGTAGTTTGGTTTGCCCTGTTCCCATCATGCACTGGGACAGGAACAGACTAATTTGCATATAGCCAGGTTCTGAACTGGGATGGTGCAGTGAGCTAAAAAACGGTGTTGGATCTAGCCCTGATCTCTTGACTGGGTGAGAGTATTCTGCTTAATTCAGAAACTCTGTCCATCACCACCCCTTGTTGTTAAATATTTTGTCCACCCTAAGCGTGGAAGGGTATACTCAGATGTGAGTCCCTTGCTCATTGCACCATCAGGATTCAAGCAAGCCGGGCCGACGACGGCTGAAATGCCAGAAACCGGTCCCCGGAAGCTTGTTTCCTTCCCAGTGTAAGAATTGGCTTGGTAGTTTGGTTTGCCCTGTTCCCATCATGCACTGGGACAGGAACAGACTAATTTGCATATAGCCAGGTTCTGAACTGGGATGGTGCAGTGAGCTAAAAAACGGTGTTGGATCTAGCCCTGATCTCTTGACTGGGTAAGAGTATTCTGCTTAATTCAGAAACTCTATCCATCACCACCCCTTGTTGTTAAATATTTTGTCCACCCTAAGCGTGGAAGGGTATACTCAGATGTGAGTCCCTTGCTCATTGCACCATCAGGATTCAAGCAAGCCGGGCCGACGACGGCTGAAATGCCAGAAACCGGTCCCCGGAAGCTTGTTTCCTTCCCAGTGTAAGAATTGGCTTGGTAGTTTGGTTTGTCCTGTTCCCATCATGCACTGGGACAGGAACAGACTAATTTGCATATAGCCAGGTTCTGAACTGGGATGGTGCAGTGAGCTAAAAAACGGTGTTGGATCTAGCCCTGATCTCTTGACTGGGTAAGAGTATTCTGCTTAATTCAGAAACTCTATCCATCACCACCCCTTGTTGTTAAATATTTTGTCCACCCTAAGCGTGGAAGGGTATACTCAGATGTGAGTCCCTTGCTCATTGCACCATCAGGATTCAAGCAAGCCGGGCCGACGACGGCTGAAATGCCAGAAACCGGTCCCCGGAAGCTTGTTTCCTTCCCAGTGTAAGAATTGGCTTGGTAGTTTGGTTTGCCCTGTTCCCATCATGCACTGGGACAGGAACAGACTAATTTGCATATAGCCAGGTTCTGAACTGGGATGGTGCAGTGAGCTAAAAAACGGTGTTGGATCTAGCCCTGATCTCTTGACTGGGTGAGAGTATTCTGCTTAATTCAGAAACTCTGTCCATCACCACCCCTTGTTGTTAAATATTTTGTCCACCCTAAGCGTGGAAGGGTATACTCAGATGTGAGTCCCTTGCTCATTGCACCATCAGGATTCAAGCAAGCCGGGCCGACGACGGCTGAAATGCCAGAAACCGGTCCCCGGAAGCTTGTTTCCTTCCCAGTGTAAGAATTGGCTTGGTAGTTTGGTTTGCCCTGTTCCCATCATGCACTGGGACAGGAACAGACTGATTTGCATATAGCCAGGTTCTGAACTGGGATGGTGCAGTGAGCTAAAAAACGGTGTTGGATCTAGCCCTGATCTCTTGACTGGGTGAGAGTATTCTGCTTAATTCAGAAACTGTCCATCACCACCCCTTGTTGTTAAATACTGCTTTCCTTGGCGGCACAGCTTACTTCTGAAAGCGTAAAAGGCCTAAGTGTACATTGAGCTCCATTAATAATTCATTTAATCTAAATTTCTGAGTGGGGGATGTGATTACTTAAGCAGAATCACAAATGATCCCACATTTTTAAAGAACACTTGCAGCGTGGTCTTTTTAGCTCATTGTGTTGAGGTATTGGAAGCTCAGGAAATATGGTCTGGCCCTATACCCACATCGGCAGCAGCAAGACTATTAACAAAACAAGCGAAGATAATGTCGACTGATAGTGACAAACAGTCTCTGAAAAACGTAAGTCATGGAAGCCGGGCATCAAAACTGTACAACAGTGGGCACTTGCCACATTACCTGTCCTCTCTCTTAAAACCAACAATGAAGCGCCAACTAATGAAATTAAGGTTCAGCTTGATTCCACTATTGGCATATAATTATGGATGAGGGTATAAGAGACCTTAGCCACTCAGTGCCGAGCATGTGGGGGAGTAGAGTAATCTTTAAGCCACATACTGTGCACTTGCGACAAACTACGCTCCTTGAGAATATATTGGCTTTGCCCCATTTGGTGTATTTTAAATATATGGACATGTCATGCTGCCCTGGTCGAGTGCATGAATGGTGAATCTGTGCAGCTGGCGGCGCGCTTAATGAAATATTTGTCTGTAGTTAAAGCTGTTTTGGACTCCGTTAATCTTATAGAACTATAATTCATAATGCTGTGCCAACTATTTTAAATCTTCATGTTTATAGTTGCCTAAATGGTGTCTAAACTTTTTAGACTCTAGAACAACAGTGTGATAACTCCTCATATACCCTTTTATAATATTGGAATAAATTAACTTTATTTTTTTTTATGGCTTGATTGCAATGATTTTAATTAATTGCGCAATAAACTAAACTATCTATCTTGCAGCATGGTCTGAGAAGATTTAATGATAATTCAGTTATACCTGTGATGAGGAGAACTAATCTCCATGAGTGGGCGGGTTGCTGGTAATGCACCCAAAGTTATAGTTCATAGTATCAGAGAGCTGTGCTTAATCAGAAGGATGGTATTTTGATATTGGTATTGCAGATACCCATCCCCGCACCCATCACCCAAGGAGCTCCTTACGCCACTCGGACACGGGGATGTTAAGTGAAGCATTCTTGGAAGACAACAAAGGCTCTGTTTGGACAGCTACCAGTATTTGGGCTATGGTCAAGGTCTTTGACTTTCCAAAACAAATGAAATAATCCAGTGTGAAGCAAAACTTTTAGCCATGCAGTTTCTTCCTGTGCTTGAGTAAGTGTGACCACGGATGTTGGACAGTGTGCTCTATCACTGCTGAGGTCTCCTAGTTGAGTGGTTACCTATTGATGGGCCTACAGCTTTCCACCTTGACCTATGTTCTCTGCTTTATGACATTCGTTTTTAGCAAACTAGTCTTCCAAAGGCATTTTAAAACAAAGTCCACAAGTGACCATTTTCCTGTAATGGTTCTGAAGGCTCATCTGCTGCAGAGTCTTCGTTATACTTCATGGTAACCGATTAAAATGCGGACAGGTCCACTCAAACTTTCATCTTTCTGAGAGCTATGAAGTGATCAAGTTGGGTAAAAATAACCATCTGACACTCAGCACTATCAGATGAACGTGCACTTTATAAAAAATGTATGCATGAAAAAATCTGGAGCAGACGACCCCAGGGAAATTCGAAGCGTGCTCCAGTATTTTCTAGTTGCGTGTGGGAAAATGGAGCTGGCCGCAATTGATGAATCGAGGGATATGCAATGACGATGGCCACATGGGAAGGTTCCCGTAGACGGGTAGAACCCCCACCCTCTTTAACATTTCCTGGGCCTTTATCCATTTAAATGTATACCTCTGTTTGGGCATCTTTGTGCATTAGGTGACTAAAGGATTTTCATTTTTTCTTTTACTTTTGGAGAGAAATGGGAAATATTGACTTTTTATGGTGCAGTTCATCACTTTAAGAAGGAATGGGAAAATTAAGAATGTCATTATGCTACCGAGAAATCCCTCCTTCTGAAAAGTATTATTGCTTTTTTCAGTCATGCCTCTTTTACGACTTAAAACCATCAAAGCCTTGAGGTACACTAATGTACTGAAAAGGTGACTGAAGCGATGCATAATTTATTTGCTGGTGCACAGGAGAATTGCACGAAAGTAAAGAACTGATTTGTTTAATAAAGTGTGGACCTTAAACGTAACTCGGGGGGGACATTAGCAAAGGTACATCATGTTTCCTTTCACACAGGATTCAGAGCTATGGCTAAGACATGGAGCCCTTATGATGGAGCGAAAGAAAAAGTCATTTTAAGGGGCGTATAAGAAAGGGGCCTGAGGTGGTATAAAAACTAGGCCGTCTTTCCATCGGGAAGCCCCCACATTTGTCAGGGGTGGTCTCCTTAGGAAACGTTGGGCCCCTGCACTTAAATGTTTTACAAATTAGGTCCTGCGGCGTTTTCTCTAATACCCATAGGGCAAGTTTGTTTTCAGGGCACCTAGCTCTCTTGGTGTGAGCAAATGGTTAATTTATGCGGTGTTAATCATCGTAGAAAGAGATAAGGCACTTGAGAGTTGCTGGATTTTGCAACTCTTGTGGTGGCACGGTGGTTTGTTTTTACTACAAAGGCGTTCTAATAAATACTCCACTATAGTGTCCTTGTCATATGGAGGATAGTGCAGTGCGGCGCCTGGAAACAGCAGACAACAGATTATTTCATAACATTGTGCTTTTCAGTATCCTGAAAGGAGAAAGTGGGTAGATAAGTGGTGTTGCTTATTGTATTGCTCTGGCGCCAAATATAGCCAAGTTCCATCCTGGCATAATTTGATGTGTATTGTATTCTTTCTATAGTGCTTTCCTATCTCTTGGAGGAGCCCCAATGGGCCTTACCTTTTGGTCGTGTAAATCTTTACTCTGTTGTGTATAGTTTGAAGAATATGTTGGTTAAGGGATTTACTAGTGTTTGGGTGTCATTCATGATGTCCTAAAATGTGACTTTTGCAGTGGGAGGTACCAGCAATAAGCAAAAGAAGTGTGTGGGATATGTTTTTGCGCTGTTTGCTGTTTAAGGAGGCCAAGTGACTTGTAGTCGATGATGTTGTTGAATCCTGAATTTTAGAACAGGGAGGTGTGTATTGAATTTCTAAAAGGCTATTTATGAATGTCCTGCCTCAATGCTATCACACTTGTTAGGGATGCAGAGTGCACTGTACCTGGAAGTCAATCGCATTTTCCTATGGCCAGTCTCTCGACAACACTAACTTCCAAACTTCAGGGCAACAATAACTTGGGAATACAAAATCGAATAATTGGCATGTATCTTATAAACTCCATCTGGGAAACTTGGAATGGAAACATACTTTTGTTGTACCTTAGTGGAGGTCAGGGTATACATATAGATACCTCAATTACGTGTCAGTTGTCCTTAATCTTACAGGAACCTTCTACCACAACACTGACCGAATTTCTCAAGAGATTGTGGCCGAAGTGCCCGTAGTCCTCTCATGGGCACTGCGCAGGTGGGACTCCATGAAGTCTGAGAGGATGGAGTTAACTTGTCGCACACAAACGAGAAATATCAAACAGTTCCCTTATGCAAACAATAGCTAGGGCGAAATTACATAATTTTGTTGAAAGCCTCTGTTAGCTCAGTATGACCTCTGCCCCATCGCCTTTCGTCCTCAAATGCGCTACATAGTTTTGAGGATATTCTATTTGTCACATGGCCAACCTTGTCAGCAGGATTGCGAAAAGCAGGCTGCGGGTGCCATACACACCTACCTAGTCTTTCAGCAGTTTCTCTCTGCCCCAAAGGCTTCATGTCAAGTTGGGTTGTAGTCCTTTTCATTGCTTCCTTTTGATTGTGTATAATTTCCTTGCTCAATAAAAAATATTGCAGGCCTTATTAAGTTCTAGGCAGCCCCTTGAATTTCGTTGCCTAATTAACCATTTACACAAATGTATCTTGTTGAGCTGTGAATCTCTTCCAAGATGCAGCATGTGCCTCAGGACCTCCCTTGGGTGGTCTGCTGCGGCGATCCTAGTGGATGGTGTTGATACTCAACCTTGCATGTTTATAACAGAGGTAAAGACAGACTAATTAAATTGCAAATCATGTGATTTGATTTGCAGTTATAAAGACCGAAATGTAGGCCAGTGAGTCAACAGTTGAAGATTTCTTGCACTAGGTAGTAGTGGGTAGGTAGTAGAAATGGTATGAAGGGGATTCATGCATAGCACAGTAGGTCAACTTCTTTCGAGGTTAAACTGGTGTACATTTCTAAAATGAGCACATCCTGGACTAGTCCCTATGGTGAGGTGCTCTTGATTTAAGTGCAAAACAATTGAAGAAAGGAATCTCATTTTCTGAATTATGCTACCTCCACCCCCCATGCCATTGTGCCATACACACCCTGTGATCATACTATGGTCACCTAAGTCATTTATTTTGAGAATTAGAATTTACTGATACCCGTTTTTTAGGTCTCGCCTACGTAACGTGCAAGCGCTGCTTAGGAGATGACCTCTTGGAATCGCTTAGGGCTTTTTGGGAAACTCTTGCATGTACTGCACTGTTCCCAATGAGCCCTCATGCATGTGTGGAGTTTACCTTGCGGGAGCGAGCAGCGGCATCATCAGTTTGCAATGATCGCGCCTTGCAGCTTGCTCCCGCAAGGTAAAGGCTGTCCATGGACTTCCGGCCGCGCTTGCCTTCACCCCTGCCCTCTTGCCCCCCTGACAAACCTGTTAATTACCCTTTACACATACAAATCTCACCCCCATGCCAACCAAACGCCTAATTGTGCTCAGTAATTCATCGCACCAGCCCCTGCTTGGAATTCCCACCCCTCCCCTCGCAGGCACATTTAAATGCTTATTGTCTGTGGCGCTTGCGGCCATGACTGAACTCCTCACTAAAGTAAAACCCTTCCTCAAGCTTGAAGGGTCTCAAGGGTCGGTGCACCAACTCCCTGGTGAAGAATTGTAGTCCGAATTCACATCCTAATATTGACAGGAGTATACAATGAAAGTGAGTTTTAACACTGATAACCCTGCTCATTGTTATAGCGCTCACCGCCCTCGTGACGATTGAATAATGCACGACATTCGCACCCGCTGGTATGTGCCTTGCAGTGATCTCAGAAGGATGAAAAACAAGTTAGGTTCTGAGGGAGTCGAACCAACAGCACCTCTGCAGCAGGCACTCCAGCCCACCGAGCTCTCTTCAGACTTCACAGGTTGCCAGTATGACTGCCGTGAGACCATGGTCCGTGTTTCTAAAAACCAGGACCAAGGGCTGTAAATCACAACTTCGAGGCATGTTGCCTTGTATGAAACCAATCCGCTGCTTTGAAAAGGGCGAATAATAATTTGGACTACTGTTTACAGCTGAATCTGTCCCCTCATTTGCCTTTGGTACATACACAGTCCTATCACTTTTTCACTATTGTGTGATCACCATGGGCGCCTGCACTTGTAAATGTTATCTAGATTAAGACATGCTGTCTAGAACACGGACGTTTGTTAAACTTTTTGTTTACATTTACCTACATTTAATTTCATCGGACTAGTTTGTTTATAAACTGCTGGTTGAATAGTGTCTGTCCGTGTCCAGCACTAGGGCAGAATAGCGCTTCGATCACAGTTGTAAACAGCGCCATGGCATCTCGCACTGCGTCAGGCCTCATTTCCACGTAGGTTTGTTGCGTTCTTGGTTCTCCGGAGCACTAAAGCTAGGCGGACACAACCTAGAGAGGAGGCGTTTACACCACACTGCACACCTCAAGGAGAGACGGAGGCAATGTGCAGGCCTGCTCTGATCCAGGAGAGGCAGTGTGCAGCCAGGAGATTGTGTGCAGGCCCTGCACGGATCCAGGACACACTAATGCAGTGGGCAAGACCTGCACCCATCACGAGACACCACGACAGACAGTGGTGCACACCTTGGTGTGAAGTAGGACAGGGTTACTGACCGTTCTAGTTGCTGGAGGCCACGCTGACAGAGAAACCGCAGGCCCCACCCTCTTCTCACCACCAGGAGACCAGTGTCGCCCCCTCTCACTAGAGCTGCACGTCACACAATGCATCATCACTCCACCCATGCCCACTTGACCTCCCACCGGCCACCTCTTAATAATCCCACCACGTGCCCCAGCCACTGCAGGTAACCTCACACAATGTATCCCTGCACTGCACCACCACATGCCCTCCCCTTGTACACTAGACAATACCCCCCGCCGCCCCACCTGCTCACCAACCACCTTCTTCAGCTGTTTCACATACAGCATTTTTCCACCACCCAGCCTCACAAACCCTCCTATCAGACACCACTTTCCCAGTTTGTCTTTCTTTGTCTCTTTTCCAATCCCTTTGTTTGCACCTTCCCCTCTTCACCCTCCTCCCATCATTTAAAGGCGTCATCTAAAGGAGCGTTCCCCTCCGTCCTCTCGTTTACTTGTGGAGAGGCTCCTGCGTTACCTTCTCCTCTATTTGAGACCCTGCCTCGCTGTCCCATTTCAGGGGTGGTCCCCAATCTCGACTTTCATTTATTTGGACAGAGGCTTTTTTTCTCTTTGAGTTATTTGTGAAGTTGTCTCAGTTCAGCCCTAATTTATTTTCAGAGTGATCTCGGCTCACTTATTTTGCTCCTTCCTAGTGTTCCCTTGCTCGTGTCCCTCTGCTCCCTGCTCTCATGCACCAAATTGAGGAGTTTTCTCTTCTTTCTGGACCTCACCCCACTCTACCTACCCCTGGCTCTTATTTGAGATGCTTCCCAGCTGTCATTCCCTCTTGCTTGCACCCATTTAAATAGTTGTTCGTGTTCCATTGACCCCCCCACTTAATTTCCCCCTCCCCATTAGCCACTCTTTCCACCTCCTCCGCTCTCTCCTTCCCTGCTTTACCACCCCGAGTGTTTGCCCCTACCCCCTCCTCCTGCTGCCCTGCTCCACCGTCATAGTGCTTCCTAAATACTGCTCCTCTCTCCTCCTTCTCTCCCTCCTCCTCCCCTACCCGTCCTACTCCATCTTATTCTTCCTCTTCTCTTCTACCCCACTGCTACCATGCCCTCTCCACTCCTGCCCCACTTCTGCCCTTCACTCTCCTCTCCCCTGATAAACTGCACCTAAGATCCCGCCCCATCTGCCCCGATGTTGCTATGTCCTCAGATCCCTCTTCTCCTGACTTGCTTCCCTGTACTCCCCCACTGTCCTGCTCTACTGATGCACTGCTCCCTCCTCTCCTTCTGCCTGGTTATTTGCGCTCTCTCTCTCTCTCTCTCTCACTAACTCACTAACTAACTTACTCTTTCACTAACTATCTAAATCTCTCTCACTAACTCTCTTTAAAAACACCAATTCAAACTATATCTCTCTCACTGACTCTCTCTCGCCAAACTAACTCTCTAACTCTCACTCTCTCATAGACTCGTTCTCAATTACTAACTCTCTAACTAGCTCTCTCTCCCACTAAATAACTTTCTCTCTCACTAACTATCTTACTAATTCTCTCTCACTAACTCTCTCATTAACAAACTATCACACTAACTCTTACACAGGTACTATTTCCCAAGCTTCAGCCTGTTATTTATGCCCCCCATAACAAAACAAGCATTGGCATAGCCAATAGGTCTCGCCTATGGGACCTTGTAAGTGTTTACTTATCCAGCACAATATCCTTGGTGCAACAACATCAACTGTTACATAGCTAAACACTTATAAGGCCCCAAAGGCGAGACCTATTGGCTATGCCAATACTTGTTTAATTTTGTTTGAAACCCACCATACATGTAACGGTGAGTGGCACTTTATATTTCTATTTTGTGGTTTATATATTCTCTCTGCTTTTACAGGGACTTTGTCCCCAGATGGCAAGAACTGATGCTTTTCAAGCAATCTCAGTGGTTCTTTTCTGGGGGGTCCGAGAGATCGTGCTTGGCTTCAATTCAGATCTTAATTTTACCCTTACATTTCCCACCAAATGTCTTTAAATGTGATGCCACACAAACACGTGCAATTCTTTACAAGGTGAAAGATGACAGACCACTAACTTTTACAGGAAGATATTTGTGTTAAGAGTTTTGTGCTGCTGTCTCCTAAATGATCATCAATTCTCATGCAAAGGTTTATGAGGCCACAAGCTAAATGTTTGTTTTGCCTTTTGGGTACTTCTTTTCCCATCCCGACAACGCCTAGAAACACCCTTTAGAATCTCACTAGCTTCATGTTCTCAAATAATATTACAAATATACACACAGTGGCCCTTGGTCAGTCCTTTTAATCTATTGGTCTGTTGAAGCGTCATACAGCATGGGGTAATGGGTCATGCCACTTAAGTCGATCGCTCTTAGCACTATGATTGACAGCAGTTTTCCTGTGTGCCTGTAGACATCTGTCCAGGAGGAGTCCACTTCAGTGCGGGGGCTCGTTTCTACTTTTTCAGCATGTTCTTTTTATAGTTATTTTTTTACTTGTTGGTTTAATAAACAAAATGCACACACCCTTTATTCGCAGAATGTTTACTTCTTGTTACTTTGAAAATTGCAATTCCTATTGTATTTGTTTGTAAGACAAATCTAAAGTTTGCCAAGGTGTAGCTGTTGGGTAAGCTAATGCTTGTTGCCATTTGCGGTGGCACTCTGAGGCCTTCATTTAGACCTGAGCCTGGATGGGTTTAGTGGTGTGACTGCTCGGTTATATAGACGGTGGCCGCCATGGGATGGCTGTCAAAGCTGAGAGGTAAGTGCGGTGGCAATATGCTGGTGAAATGCACTCGTGAATGTTCCCCAGTGCTCGGCATTAGGCCTGCTCAGCGGATTGAATTGCTTTAAAATCACATTTCAATGTTAGACATTGATCCCAGCAATCAAGCTGGTGCAGAGCTGAGAAGACGGCAACGCTCTCTCTGCCGGTACAAAGCATGTTTCTGTACAGGATAGTTCAGTTATCAGAGTTGTAGCTAAATCAAGACAATATTGGAACATAAATACACTCCGTTTACACTAGATAGGCCCGCGAGGTGTGTGCTCTGCAGCGAGCAATGAGGAATGACCATGTCCGCGATCAGGGATGGACGAAGTGCGCAGAAGAAGGTACTTTATCCTCCGAGGTTGGAGATCAAGGAATGCCACACGCTGGGACATATTTAAGAGCGATCTAATCTCTGAGGATAAGCAGCATATTTCCTAAAGCTCGCTTTAATCCTATTTCTCTTCATAATCTATCAGATGTATGACAGAGTCTTAAAGACAGGACATGCACTTCTGCAAGGGTTGGAGCCCAGCATGTCCCGTGCCCTGGACTTGGTACCCACGGATCTCAAGGAAGTGACAGACAATCTCCAGACCCACGCATCCTGCATGCTTAAAGTTTGTTTATAGATTTATATAGCGGCTTCAGATCATCTCCCATGCATGGTTCGATTCCTGTGTGCGTTTTTTACACAAAAAGTCGCCCATTTTGCAGTCGATTTGAAATTTTTTTTTTAAACGCTTTGTAAAATTCTTCACACGAGGGCGTCGGCTGAGGTTCACGGCAATCCCCAGGAATCAGAAGCATAGCCCAGGGCCCCGCACCACCGGCGGTGCAAGGGGCCCCAGGAACTAGAAGGCCCCTGAAGCACCCAGCAATGCCCATAGGTCTGGAAAAATAAAGCATGGCAACTGTTGCTGCCTGCTCCGTGAGGTGTGCTTGGTAGATTGCTGAAATAAATACTGTAGCAACGCATATTAATGCTCTAGTTGCAATATAATCCCAGCGAACTGACGCCCATTTGACTGTTACTTCTCAGAGAGAAAGGGTGACATGAAGGCTATAAAAACAAGCATTTGCAATGCAATAGGTCTCGCATTTATTCGAGGTTAAGCTATTGGCATTGTAAATGACAATGCCTTTTATCCCCTTCCGTGACAGGAGCACTCCCTCCCCAGTGCTATCGTCGGCCAACGGCCGACGCAGCCCCGCCCACTCTTCAGAACGCCCGCACGGCGGTGGAAAAAACGCCGCTGTTAAGGCGTTATTTATGGTTTGTAAATGAAAATAAAAGGCATTGTTGTTTGCAATTTCAATAACGTAAACTCGCGTAAATGCGAGACCTATTGCATTGCAAATACTTGTTAGATTAGTGAGTAGAAATGCTCATTTTCGCCCCATGCGGCAAGTTAATTAAGTAAACAAGCACGCCCGCTAAAGTGAAAGTGGACCACGCTGCAAAAAAAAAAAAAAAATAGTGCTCACCGACTTATGAAGTAGATCGTGTAACGCCACAAGTAAAAGATCCAGTCCTCATGGGAGGTAACAAATGGCGACAGTGCGGTAACAAGGAGGGACTAACAAGCCTCATTATCAATCGGAATCCAGCATTTACCAAGGACAATGACACCAGCCACTTAAAAATAATGGCGGAGAGAAGGAGAGTCTTTCACAGCACACTAGTCTACTGCATGCCTTGCAGAGGGAGCAGTGCATGCGGGGCTGCCGCTAGGCTTTACTTAAAAACAACTCGGTTGAATAGCAGACGCCTGACCGAAGAGAACGAGAGAGAGGTTGTATAGACATTGGTGGGAAAAAGAGCAGAGAGAAAGGAAGTGAAAGAGAAACACTGCACTTAGGCCATGGTTATGCGGGCCCCAGAGGCGCATTTGGTATTTATTGCACCCAATAAAGTTCAACCCCCCGCGTTAGGAATTTATCCAGTGCAATAAATTGAACCAAAAGTGCACATGTTAAGAGCTTTCCCCAGTGATGGGTAAACACATATATCAAAACCACCTTGTTGAGGTAATTATTACCTCTTCATATTCCCCCGCCTCTCCCATTAAGCCAATCTTTTTGAAGCATAGTGAAGGTAGGCTATGGGTAGGACACTGGGATTATGCAGTAGGAGAGGACCAAATTATCCGGCATGGTTTAATAAATTATGCAGCAGGGAAAGGCACATTTTGTTACGTGTTTTATAATAATATTACTTTATTATTTCATCATTTTTAATTTTGGTAACACTGTATGGTCATTGGTTGCACCTTATTAGTACCAGTTTAACATGCAAATATAGCTTTATGCAACAGAAAGGTGACCAGTCCAGCTCTCCAAAGGGCTCTCCACAGCGCAGCACATGAGTCGCTGCATGTTTGATAACTTTTGAACCCCTTGAGCTAGAAACAAAATGTTTAGGGGTGTAAAATCTGCAGATTATGTGGCAAATGATGGTTTATGTTTCAGATGTGGCAGATTTATAATAATGCGAAAATTGCACCAGCCTCACAATCTCATAATTCCAGTGCCACTGGCTATGGGAAACAAGACTGGCTGGGATATTGGTTGGGGGGTGGCTCATTGTAATATGGAGTGGGGACCCTTAGGTTTAGTCAGGGTACTGCCAGGAATGTGAATGGAAATCCGAGCAAATTACTGATTTGCATAGATTTCAATGCATACCCCTGCTTCTTCTCACTTGCTCTTTCAGAAATTTGGTTTAGCACACTTACCTCTTTCTCTCATCTATTCTCCACCTGAAAACATGTTTTTTTATAGGATGGGATACCTCTTCTTGTGCTTCCTGCTGTATTGTGGGATGGGTGCATGCTCTTCATCTTGGAAATAAGTTGGGGAAATGCATACAACACCTCATCATTTTGTGGGGATATATTTACATGCCGCACCACAGTGGTAACGGCCCTGCATAATGCTTGTGAATACCCTCAAAGGCCTGACATAGTGGGTATTCTGAGACTTTTGATTGGCTTCTTATCGATCCTTCACTTTTCACACCTCTAATCCTTCACAAATTCAATGTTTTGTGCACCCTTATCGAATTCATGGTTATACTGACATTTTGTATGAACACCAGTAAATATTGGGCGCGATTTACAATTTTATTCAGTTGATGTTCACTTTGAACCCTTTTGGGATGTTCTCTGGTATTTGCAGCAAAATGTTCTGCCATATAAACTTTATAACAAAAAGAAAAATTGAATATTTGCCTGACTGCTTTAAACAAATAGACGATTTTTGTTAATTCTAGCGCCCAAGTGCTGGTCCTTACTGAACTATAGATTCCCCCTTGCACAATCCTGTCTGTATGTCCGGCCACAGCACTGGATTCATTGTGATGAGGCATGAGTGCAGAGCACACTGGGGTGACGATCTGCACACGAAGAACAGCTTGACACATGTACAAAGGTTTCCTGTGTATTGAGGTTCACTTGTCTCTTTATAGAGAGACCTGCATCAGTTTTGAGACTTAAGCCCAACACATCTCCAGTTTCCTAGTTCAACAGTCGGACTACCCTATCAAAGGAGTACCACATTATAGGATCGTTCTGCAATCTATCAAAAGTCAAAGCCTTTGCGGTATTATGGAACCTGGCATGCATGATTAAGAAAGCAGCCAAGTAGTAAGCTTCCCAGTCTGGGAGCGCCGTTCCTCCCCCTTTCTGGCAATTATTTAACTTCTGTAATCTTTCCTGGTGCGTTGCCTTATTCCATGGAAAACTAATATTCATAGTGTTGTTTCTGAAATATTGTGTGTACTGAGATTGCTTAGAACGTGAAATGTAATAAAGGGGTGGAAAAGATGCTTAAACTGAACCCCCCCCCTCCCATACCACCCCAACATCCAAACCTTCCGCAGCCCCATTCCTTAAGCCCTAAACTGGTCAGACCTAGGACTGTCATTTCTTTTAAACAGAAACGAAAGCAACTACGGCCTCACCTTTGTATACCTTCAACACATTCTGCAACTCCTCTCAAATTCCTATTTCCCCAGAACTTTTAGGATATGGGAAAGAGCTAAGCTGGGGGAAAATAAGGAACTGGGTTTATAATAACGAGGTAATATCCTGAGAATCCGTTATGATCAAGCTTCTCTTAGTTAAAACCAAGAATGCTTTGACTTCTCGCCAAACTCAGTGTTATAAGGAGGTTTATCCTCTTCAAATACAGGGGTCAAGAGAAACTCTGATGGAAATGTTCAGCTTAAGAAAATCTTCCAAGAAAGGTTGGCCATTGAGTTAGTTGGATCAGAGGGTGTCGCAATCACGCTGATAAAATGCTTCAACTTGCCGAAAATATTTGGATGAGTGAAGTTGAAAGGTTTGTTGTCCCCTCTCCCCCCACACCCGAAAGTTAAATGTAGAAATATCTCTGTTTATCTGCCAGGTGTTAAGGGTGTGTGTGTGTGTGCAAATTTTAGTCAGATGCAGCTGTATTTCCAACAGATGTCCAAGTTGTATATGGTGTGTACATGGGAGCACATGATTTGGGGATGTCGGAAGCAAAGGCGATTTTGTGAAAAGGTTATATTGTTTATTCGGGTTATTTTAGGAACACCAGTATTCCCAGACTCAAAGTCTTTCCTCTTGGGAAGCTCTTAAAAATCTGGGTTTAAGGACAAGAAACATACGAGCCTTGTGGTAGATAGGAATCTAAATGGCTGTTGTTCCCTGATAACTAATCACCCATTCACTGGAAATAAAGCCAACCACCAGATTTTAAAATGTGGCTCTATAAATTATAAAAAGAACAATTGATGGACAGAATGCAGAACAATGTCATACATTCACCCCAGTTCAGAGATCTGGGCCTAAGTTCATCGTTTTTTTGCTCACCATGCCATTCCAGTTTGGACCCACCCCTCTTCAGCCAGGATAGCTTGATTCCAGTGGCATGGAGTGCAAGGGACCCAGGTCTGGGCATACCCGTCCCACTCGGGGTGACAAATGCAAAAAGAACAATTGATGGACAGAATGCAGAACAATGTCTTGCATTGACCCCAGTGCAGAGAACTGGGCCTAAATTCATCGTTTTTTTTTGCTTGCCATTATAGTTTGGACCCAGCCATATGCAAATCAGTCTTGACCCTGCGCCCAATGGGAACAGTCCAGCTCGAACTGCCAGGCCAGGTCCTCCCTGGACTGGAAACAAGCATCTTGGGACCGGTTTCGGGGTTTCACCCCTCTTCAGCCAGGATAGCTTGCTTCCAGTGGCATAGAGAGCACAGGACCCACGTCTGGGCATACCTGTCCCACTCGGGTTGACAAATGCAAAAAGAATAAGTCATGGACAGAATGCAGAACAATGTCATACATTCACCCCAGTGCAGAGATCTTGGCCTAAATCCATTGTTTTTTTTGCTCACCATGCCATTCCAGTTTGGACCCAGCCATATGCAAATCAGTCTTGACCCTGCGCCACTGGATCCAAGCTACTCTGGGTGATTAAGGGTGTTACCCACTTTGCCACTGGATTCAAGCTAGCCTGGCTGATGAAGGTTGTTACCCAGAAACCGGTCCCAGGATGCTTATTTCCGGCTCAGGGAAGACCTGGCTTGGCAGTGCGGGCTGGACTGTTCCCATGAGGCACAGGGTCAAGACTGATCTGCATATAGCTGGGTCTGAACTGAGGCGGCAAAGTGAGCTAAAGAATGATGATGGATTCAACCCAGATCTGTGACTGGGGGTGAGTGTCTGAAAAGTTTTAGCGCTCCGTCCATCATTTCCTTGTGTTTGCTCTATAAATTATATGCAGTCTTTAATGAGGAGAATATTTATACCAAAAGGGCAAGAGGGGTGATATATATATATATATTTTTTTTTTTAATTCAGGATTTTTTTTTTGCATTTTACTGAACGCAATTTCAATTAAATGAGTAACTGAATCAAAGCTGTGATTTATTAACAATTCCAGGTATATAACCAAATAAATTGTTTATTCATTGTTGGGTTGGCAGCTGCACGTTTTGTTGCACTGTAAATAGAATTAAGAGCTTCACTTTATCTTAAACTGCAGTTTTGTATTTACTAATGTCCTCCTTAATGAATTTTTTTCATGTTTTGAGCAGTATTTTTGGCTTTGTGTGTTATTAAATAACTTCTCTTTAAATGAATTGAAAATGTGTTTTGTTCAGAAACTGTCAAATAAAAAAGAAATAATTAAAAAGAAAAAGTTCTGCATTAGTTGAGCTCTCCACCACCTGTCGTAGAGGCGTGGGGGGGCAGTTTTCAGGATACATTTGAGGTTTGATAATTACATTTCAGCGTGCAAATACCTTAGATGGAGGTAGTTAAAGAAATACTGAGAGCACACTTCCCTCCCAAACCTATCATCTGCATCTGTGAAGCAGAAGTTCCCTACTCGAAACTCTGCACAATGATAAGCACAGACACCTATTTCATTTTCCATGCACACGTTTCATAGTTGCCACAAACAAATATTTCATGCAGATCACTAACGAAATATTAATAAGGTTTACTACATATAGTAAAGAGAGGGACCTTTGGTGTGTGCAAAATTTGCGTGATTTTCTTTTGCATAATGACACACAATTCCAGACCAATCATGCGAAAATGCACATAATTACGTGAAATGCAAAATGGCAATTGAGGCTATATTTTAACGAAAAATACGTCCTCGCATCTATTTTGGACACAAGATCCCATTTGGTACAAAAAAAACGTGTTGCAAATAGCAGCTGCTCACAATCTGGTCATTTGTGTAATTTCTGTACACTCGCTCTAAATTTTTTCTGCAAACTGCGTGGATATAGCGTAATAGCTAAATTGCAGGAATTTCACATACATAATGCAAAATTGTGCAAGATTACATTGACATACACAAAATTTCATCTGGCCCTTCTTTTACTGAGATATTTTAGCTATTTTTTAAAGGGAAGGACAGTTGCCCCAATGATTCCATACCTATATTCATCACTGTACTGTTTATTTAAAAAAAAAAGACTATTTTGTACATACAGTTAATGTCTGCCGTTCCTAGTATTTCTTTTTTTACCAGGATACCACCATCTAGTGTTCTCGCACAGCGACATTTAATATATAAAGTTCTTGCTTTCTGAGTTTTAGACTGCGATCAAATTGTATACACAAATTAAGATTGTAGCTTATGTTTATCACTTGAGCATCAGAATTATACCCTGCTTGCGATTCTACGCCTCGGAAATACAACAAGGTTCGAAAACAGTTTTTTGTCCTCTTCTCTGCAATTTAAGACAAAAACAGGGTGTTGTGTTGATGACTGCAGAATATGGATGTATGATAATTATAGTAGTGAACCGTGGCTAATATTCGCTGTCGCCATGTTATTAGAAGAAAGTAATTGCGGAATCATTAAATAGTAATTTGTCGTTTTTGCTGACAACGCTCGCCAGAAATCAGTCACTTGCTTGTTTAGGTCTCATTATTTTAGAAAATAATTCACATTAAAATGTTAATGATTAAAATATCTTGTAATAGTTTACGGACGCAGGGGTAGAGAGTGAATTAAAAACTAACACTGTAAGATAGTATGTGAAATTAAGTTGAACGTGATATATTTTATCATATCTTTGAGGAAACAGATGTTTACTACATTGGCGTTTACCAATGATAGCACACACTTGAGCCAGGTCAATTTTTTTTTGCTGTACCCTTGGACTATATAAATGCAATGCTGCTTTCTGCACACCCATTGCTATGCAGAGCTGTGCAAGGTTTTTAGTGCCCCAAGCAAACTAGAAATGTGTCTGCTGGATCGTTACCCGTATACTTAAACGAAGGGTGATTGGCGGGCCTTTCTGAATAATTTGGAATTGCCAACCCCTGTATTCCAAGGAACCTGGGTCAATACATAGATAATAAATAGTGTTTCCGGCTGAATCTTTTTTCAGAATTTTCAAATTTAGATTGAGGTATTAATCCGTGTACTTCCATGTGACATAAATGTTGAAAAAAATCACAGCCCAAGGGACTGAGGTTTTTTTTTGACAATAAGAACATTACTCACATATCTGACGAGGTAAGTGTGATTTTCGGGAACAAGAACTCTACCTGATGGCGATCAAAGCTTTGACCCACACCAACCAACTACTCAAGAAACATGGGAATTATTCTTGACGACAGGCTCGGCATGACAGCACAGGCTAGCACAGTCAGGTCCTCCTGCTTCCCTATAATCCACAAGATCTTCAAGTGGCTACCCCAGAACACCAGATGCACCGTCACGCAAGCCCTCAACACAAGCAGATTAGGCTAAAGCCGTGCAGTCTATGCCGGAATGACCAACCATCTCCTCCACCGATCCCAGAACGCTGCAGCAAGACATATCCTTGAACTCCCACGATGCACCCACATCACATCTCCGAGAGCTCCACTGGTTCCCCATAAATAAAGGCTGCCAACTCAAACTCCTAACACATGCATACAAGGCACTGCACAATGTTGGCCCTACATACCTTAACAACTGCTTTCACTTACCCAAACCCACCAGACACCTGTGCTCAGCCTTACTCGCACACACCCCCTGCAGCCACAAAAGAAGAACGGAAGGTCTAGCATTCTCCTACATCTCACCCAAAAGCTGAAATTACTTCCCTCTACACATCCGGGCCTCCTCCTCAGCTTCTTGCGGAATTTAAGACCTCGCTCTTCAACTAATTCTCCTGAGCTGACTTCTAACACCCTCTGTCCGATGCCTAAACGCCTGTTCTGGTGTCTGGATAACCAACTGGATGATAAGCCACGCTAAACAAATCAACATAACACAACTAAGTATAAACTTACATATTTTAGGTTCCACCTTTGCATATGTGCCTAAAGTGCATCTATTTCATCATACTAATTACTTTCCGGGGTGAAATCATACAATTAGTTCTACTTGCCACTCTTATACAAAATGAATATTACCCATGCTTGTGCTTTAGTAAGAGAGAGGACTTTAATTCAGATTCAGTTTTGTTAATACATGAACCTACAATTGGTTTAAAAGGAGTCCAAATTCATCCTTGATCCACTTTTATGTTTATAATGATTCTTATTTTCTTGTAAAAAAAAATGGAAAGATCTCTTGTGCTTCAGTCCCCTTTCCTGCTGGCTTGGCGTACTTTAATGCACTATTTAGGTTTGTAAATAGACACACACGATAGTTCAATGGACAAAGCATACACTTTAAAATTCTTTGTGTAAACTGAAGATTGCAGCTTTGTTTCTCTGCTAGTCCGATCATCCCTTCATTTTTCAGAGTTTGAGAACATTTGTATAATTGAGGTGGGTAGGTAGCCAAATGGTAGAGGTCTCTGTATACATGTAGTACATTTTGTTATTAACTGGCTCACGACACTCGTCACAACCCTTTCTTTGATCTTAACACTCTACTTAGTCTCCCGGCATTATGTTTTGGCAGGTAAAGTCTAAGGTAATTCTTTGTTTTGAAATCCGTTAAATTCTGCAAATTCAGGAAAGCACTGTGATCCAAGTACTTGTAGTTTATCTCCAATCAGTCAAAACTGAGCTTCTGTAGTCATTTTGTGGGTTTGATCTAAGAGATACCAGTTCCACATTGACATTCAGTTGCATTTGCTTTGTTGTTGAAACATGCTACTGTTGTGTCTTTTTGAACCTCATGACTTTGCCTATGTAAAGTGCTTTAATTTTTTTGGATAACATTTGCGCTATAAAAATCTAGGATATTGACTTCTTCAGTACATCATGTTGGCTTAGATGGCACCTAACTAACGTGGTTTCACCCACACTACCAGACTGAAAAGAGTTTTAAGGGTACAATAATTACCTCTGAAACTAGGTCAGGACTTGTCTTTATTTGGTTGAGTAAACCTGTTCTGCCATATGGCTAAAGTGTTAGGGAGTTTCCCATTCCTTTATGGCATTATATTTCTGATGGGTTTCTGACTCTGTGAAGTCCCTTCTTTAAGACTAGATTTATAGGTCAACTATGCTACTCAGCTTCACAAGTGATAAGGGAAAAGTCTCATTTAAACAAGACGAATGGCATGGTGCCCTTCACCATTAACTGAGGAGTCCTTCCTGATCCCAGGAAATCCCAGAAGAGAATCCCTGGGGGAGGGGGAGGAAATGTCTTTTCCTCAGCAACCTGACCTACGCACCTCAAGAGAGAGGGTCAGAAGGACCGAGGACAGCGTGACAGAAGGACAGACACACACATCTACTGCGTTAGTCTATAACCACACAGCGGAAAGGATCAGCAGCATACTTTGTTCACACAGACTGCACACTCCCTTAGTTTGACCATAAGGCTTAATACACACTGAGAATTGATACTGTGGAATGAGGTTAAGGTAGAGGACAAATCCATGTGGGGAATACATTCTCCCTACTACCTCTCGTACTTGAAATCTATGTGACAGTGCAAAAATGTTGGATACAGTGCTACATAAATGACTCTTATTTAGTACAATCTTGCACAAATTCATCTCATGAGAAATTTCTTAAAATATTTGCCATGATTCTGCCCTTTTGGACCCACCATTGACGCCGCTGTCTGGGGACATGAGCACAACACAAATACTACACCATTTTAGAGTGATATTTCAAATTTTTTGCCTTTGACATTGGGCTGGCTACTGATCAATTGATAGCAAAAAATACATCCAGGCAATAACAATGTAGACAACTGGCAAAAACTTAGTATAACATTATGAACGCAAGTAAAAGAAAAAGGTACAACCAATGATTGATGACATAAAATTTAATAGCAATGATAAAATTTGATAAACACATTCATTTAGATACGAAATATTATAAAAAGATAATAAAAAATAATACAGTATTCAATTGCAGTATTCACTCTAATATTAGGGAGAAATAAAAAGCTGTGATAACTCCCAAGGCTGATTGTCGGAATTGATGTCTATCTGTCGACGCGTTTCGACACAACCAGTGTGTCTTCATCAGGACAACATCAGCGTATTTCTATAATTCAAGAGATACCAATTTTAGATTAAATGTACTTGTGTTTAAACAAATACAACTTTTTTTCTTTCTTTTAGTAAACTTTTTTCTCTTTTTTTAAAAATCTTTTGATTATGCTCTTACAAATTGCCAGATATGTCTTAACAAAAAACAAATTAAACCACAAATATGGAGACACATAAAAAGAGACACTCAACAGTAAAAAGTGTACAAATGGAGCTTTTGAATGTTACCCACTAATCTAAGGAAACATTTACAAACGGTACTTGGTATAGAAACAAGTCACTACTGGTTCAGTTCAAAGTATTAACGGCAACATTTTGTTTCGATAACATTTCCAAATATGAACCTTAGAGACAAAGGAGGAAAAGTAGAAAGAAAATTGGTGCTAATATCCGACATAGAGATGAGTATTAAAAGCAGGAATACAAATTATCTGGAAAATATAGCTATAACCTGTATATTATCTAATTATTATCTAATTAGCGACAGTACCCCTAGAAACGTGACTAGAAACGTGGCTATAGTATTTCGGTATGAGGAGAAACTGTGTTGTTTTACAAAGTCCTATGGCTCTATCATTAGGATTGTATTTTCTATCCTTCTTGTATCTATTCCTACTTTAAATGTCCTCGTTATAGTTACATTATTGCAGCGAGATTGTTAACTTTTTACAATAGGAACATACCTATCGGTTTCTTCATACGTTTTCTCAGGAATCGTACATAAAAAATAGTACAGTATATGATGTACTGTCTTATTGCTACCTCACTGTCTGTGAAAGAGAATATAATTGCCATAAATGATGATTCCCTAAGGTGTATATATATAAATAACAATGGTGCATTTCACAAATTATTTTCTCTTGACATTGACGATTTTTACCTTCAATCTTTATTTAAACGAGTGTAGCAAACATATCGAATTTTTTCGTCATCTGGAACTCATCATAATTAGGGCCACTCTAGTTAATTCTGCAGAGAAAGAATATAATAACTGACTTTGATATAAAGTACCCCTTATTTATGTGTCCTTACGGAAACTGAGTGCTTTAGCTAGTCTTACCTTGACATTTTAAAATATGCTCATTGACGGTTAGCATCCGAAATTCTGAACTTGAATGACGTAGTATGTATCGCGTATCAGGCTGGCTCATAAGCAAGTAATGTTTTCTGTGAGTGATGATAAAAAGCACAGAATAACTATCTTGCCGGCAATAGTATACTTAAAGAATCTGTTGGTATAAGATATGTCAATACGAATGGAAATTTTTCTCTTTGACACGTACGTTAAAGTATTGTGCCTTGCATGTTCGCGTTACGATGTCCAAATAGCTTGAAGTACGTTCGAGGATTGGAACGATGACGTTATGTGGAGTGGCGGCAGTACACTTCCAATGTAATGACCTTATGCCCAGAAAAAAACATATATCGTGTGAGGCATATACATAGACGAATATATACAAATAAGCTCACTTGAAGAGACGTGAGAACGCATGTTCCGCCCAATTTTTTTATAAACAGATACGTCCGAGGACCAGAATGTTAAGCAGGTCACCCAGAACGGATATTTCCATGGGGACATACACTAGTTTGTTAATAGAATATATTCTAAGTTTATATTCCTATTATGAAATGTTTGTCTACAAGGCGCATACCTGTTTGAGGGTCAAGGCCCGGCGTGTTCAATGGGCGGCGGCTGTGTCCGTGACGAAAAGAAAGGGATTGTAAGGTACAAACCGATAGGTGTGTATATATAGTGATCTCCGATAGGTAGAGCAAAGATGGCCCCACCTTCTCTTAAAGCCATACCGTACCATAATGCATTATATATATATTCTATTAACAAACTAGTGTATGTCCCCATGGAAATATCCGTTCTGGGTGACCTGCTTAACATTCTTATTTGTATATATTCGTCTATGTATATGCCTCACACGATATATGTTTTTTTCTGGGCATAAGGTAATTACATTGGAAGTGTACTGCCACCACTCCACATAACGTCATCGTTCCAATCCTCGAACGTACTTCAAGCTATTTGGACATCGTAACGCGAACATGCAAGGCGCAATACTTTAACGTACGTGTCAAAGAGAAAAATTTCCATTCGTATTGACATATCTTATACCAACAGATTCTTTAAGTATACTATTGCCGGCAAGATAGTTATTCTGTGCTTTTTATCATCACTCACAAAAAACATTACTTGCTTATGAGCCTGCCTGATATGCGATACATACTACGTAATTCAAGTTCAGAATTTCGGATGCTAACCGTCAATGAGCATATTTTAAAATGTCAAGGTAAGACTAGCTAAAGCACTCAGTTTCCGTAAGGACACATTAATAAGGGGTACTTTATATCAAAGTCAGTTATTATATTCTTTCTCTGCAGAATTAACTAGAGTGGCCCTAATTATGATGAGTTCCAGATGATGAAAAAATTCGATATGTTTGCTACACTCGTTTAAATAAAGATTGAAGGTAAAAATCGTCAATGTCAAGAGAAAATATTTGTGAAATGCACCATTGTTATTTATATATATACCTTAGGGAATCATCATTTATGGCAAATATATTCTCTTTCACAGACAGTGAGGTAGCAATAAGACAGTACATCATATACTGTACTATTTTTTATCTACGATTCCTGAGAAAACGTATGAAGAAACCGATAGGTATGTTCCTATTGTAAAAAGTTAACAATCTCGCTGCTATAATGTAACAATAACGAGGACATTTAAAGTAGGAATAGATACAAGAAGGATAGAAAATACAATCCTAATGATAGAGCCATAGGACTTTGTAAAACAACTCACAGTTTCTCCTCATACCGAAATACTATAGCCACGTTTCTAGTCACGTTTCTAGGGGTACTGTTGCTAATTAGATAATAATTAGATAATATACAGGTTATAGCTATATTTTCTAGATAATTTGTATTCCTGCTTTTAATACTCATCTCTATGTAGGATATTAGCACCAATTTTCTTTCTACTTTTCCTCCTTTGTCTCTAAGGTTCATATTTGGAAATGTTATCGAAACAAAATGTTGCCGTTAATACTTTGAACTGAACCAGTAGTGACTTGTTTCTATACCAAGTACCGTTTGTAAATGTTTCCTTAGATTAGTGGGTAACATTCAAAAGCTCCATTTGTACACTTTTTACTGTTGAGTGTCTCTTTTTATGTGTCTCCATATTTGTGGTTTAATTTGTTTTTTGTTAAGACATATCTGGCAATTTGTAAGAGCATAATCAAAAGATTTTTTAAAAAAGAGAAAAAAGTTTACTAAAAGAAAGAAAAAAAAGTTGTATTTGTTTAAACACAAGTAAATTTAATCTAAAATTAGTATCTCTTGAATTATAGAAATACGCTGATGTTGTCCTGATGAAGACACACTGGTTGTGTCGAAACGCGTCGACAGATAGACATCAATTCCGACAATCAGCCTTGGGAGTTATCACAGCTTTTTATTTCTCCCTAATATTAGAGTGAATACTGCAATTGAATACTGTATTCTTCTTTTTTATTATTGTTTTATAATATTTCGTATCTAAATGAATGTGTTTATCAAATTTTATCATTGCTATTACATTTTATGTCATCATAATCATTGGTTATACCTTTTTTCTTTTCCTTGTGTTTATAATGTTATACTAAGTTTTTGCCAGTTGTCTACATTGTTATTGCCTGGATGTATTTTTTGCTATCAATTGCTTTGCCCTGATCCAGGAATCTGATCTTGCTCAGGGGGTCCCTGTTTAACGCCACAAAAAGCTGGCTACTGATCATACATGCTACAAAGAGGGTGATTGCCGTAAGAAAATTTTGTCCATGTCATGTGCATTGATTGGGATTTGGATCCCGTAATGCAGGTCTTCCAGGGCCTGTCTCAGGCGACCAAAGAGAATACTTATTTTATTTTAAGGCTCTTAGAATAATCATGTTGGATCATAAAGGATTTTAGAATAAGATCTTATTTGAAATCTATGATGTCTAAAATGGTTGCTAAATGGTGGCTTGCGAGGGTCATTTACTAATGTTCTTTTCACGGATCTCTCCTGGCGCTTAGCCTCATAAAAACTTTTATTAGGTATGGTCCTGTGCATATTCCATACATGCCACCCTTCCGATTCAGGTGGGAGACTGTGATTTCAAGGCTAGTCTCCCGCCTCCCGATTCCTGCATGCAGAAACCCGAAACGGATTGCTGAATCATGATCTGCTGGAAAAAAGGCAGAAGTGTAAGGTCAATGCCTGTCTCGCACACTCCCGTCTCCCCCTCCAAGAATTACCTCGGACACCAAAGGGTAATGCTTTGCCTTTAATTCTTGCAGGAGGAGACTAGAGTATATGACAGCTCTCAATATTTTCTTGGGGCAGTTTTACATAGCGCTCTCAGAAGCAGAGTAAATGTCAAGGTATCTGTAGAGCGCACTGCCACCAAGCGGTTTCCTGGCGCTATTACTTATACCGCTGTGGAACCCTTCCTGGCTTTCCCTGTGAAGTGTGCACTCCTGGGCACACCCAGGGTGAAGCCAGTCATCCTAGCGCTGTTGGGGCCGGTGTGGAGGTTAAGCAAGTTATTGCCCAGAGTTGCAGCGTGGGGCTCATGTTTAGAATAGGCACCGAGGCGAGAATTGTCAGGTCCGAGGAAATTGAGCCCAAGACCCGCCGAGGCGGGAATTGAACCCTGGTCCCAGGCCAGAACTCTGCATCAGGGTCTGCCTCTCTAACCATTGAGCCACACTCCTTTACAACTCAGTTTTTATTTGTGTTATGTAAACAAACTGCCAAAAATAAAATGCTATCACCATACATGCCAATATACCAGATTCATGCAGATTGCCTTTGCGACATTGAGTCAATGGGAAACTACATTATCTGGACAATTATTATTTTCTTTTAATCTCCCACCTGCCTGACCTAAAATGTTAGTATGTTTGATATTCTGATCACGGAGCATGTTTAAATAACGAATATTTTATGGGTGACTGAGTTCAGTAAACATTTTTAAAAATGAAATGCCGCAAATTTATGCAGATGGGAGGTATTCTGAAAGGCTCTCTTTATTCTCAACAATTTATTTCTCCATCCGGCGCCAAAGGCACACCAGTCACAGTACATGTGTCTTTCTTTCACCATAATTTAAATGCACTCTGTTTAGTTTCCATTTGTTTAGTAAATGGCAGTTTTCCTGCACATTGTAAATGGAGGAGGCTTCTGAACTACTGCATGAAATTTACAACTGATGAGTAGCATATTTTTAGTTAATAATGTAAAATGTTTTTGAATACTACATTCATACCAATTACTTGAATTCTTAGCACTTAGTGGGTCACTGTTGGGAAGTGCTCTTAGATATGTCCCAGCCAATAAGTAAATGTGGGTTGGGACGAGGTGTAGTATTTTCCCAGTGGACCAGGGCCCTCCGGGTGCCCTGTTTAGGATCGTAGCTCTGGCGAGTATGCTGCTTAAAATCTGAGAAAATTATACTTTCCAACATTTTTATTAGATTCTAAACATTATCAAGTATTTGTGCAAATATGAAAATATTCATAAAGGGTTACAGCTCTAATTGTGCATCTGGATTAATGAAAGTTAAATTGTTTTCTCAAGGAGGATTATACAATCAATGGAAGAGGCTGGAATTGAAGCATAAGCTAAAAGGATCATGTGTAAGATTAGACAAAGTGATTACAGTTCAGAGACCGGGAAATGCTTTATTGGCAGATCCTGTAGAGCAGTAGTTATGTAAAAACTGACATTTCTGTATTGGGACAAGTGTTGAATTAGGTTGGCGCTGTGAAATCGGCTCAACCAAGGACCATGTAAATGCTCAACTTTGTAAGAACGGTCCAATTTGCATTTGTTTATTACACAAATTTAAACAACTGCACAAATGGGAGGAGCACCCTTCCTTGCCGCTGAAGTAAAAAAAAAATATGAAACTGCAAAAAACGACAGGTTTTAATACAAAAAACCCAGGGAATGGCTGTTAACTGGAAGCAATTCTGCATTTGCTATTCAGAATCTCAAAATGTAATTATCTTACAACATTAATTCAAAGTATATTCAGGACATTTCAGCTGATCCTTTGAGAAAGTATTGTTTTTTTACTGAGTTACCCATAGAAGAAGACCTTTAGGCAATGTGTCCTCAAAAGGATATTCTTATATCTCATGACTGCTTTTTTAGACGTTTGAGGTTGTTTGTACTTTAACGTTCATAACTTTCTTTCCACAAAAGGTATTCACACCAAATTTGTGTCATTCCCAGAGCATTCTAAAGGTACCCAGGGTTTGTAGATTCCCCTGGAGTGAACAGAGTAAATAGTCTAAATAGAGCAAAATCTAGTTTTTGTAGGAAAAAAACAGGAAAAGGTACTGTGCAAGAAAGCATGTTTTCTTTCTAAAAAAGGCATCAATGAAAGGCTTGCTGTACTCGGATCATCTTCCACCCAGTTTCCGGTACTTTAGTATCAAAAAGCAATGTTTTTGACACCATTTTGCATTGTTTAAGACATCTATTTTCAGTTTGTGGTACAGAGAGGTGTGAAACTCATGGGTGATCTTAGAAAGCTATTCAGTTCTGAAACCAATATCTAATGCTCAAGGTACCTTAACAAACATTGAAACCGCCTCAACATCGGCTGAGCCTTTTTTAGAATTAGGCCTGGACCCACGCGAAGATCCAGGAGGGCAAAAAGAAAAAACCAAAGAACCTCCCCAAACGAGAACAGTAACGAGCAAGAAAGACAAACCCAAAGTGAAGTAAACGATAATCTGGTTATTAACATTTCTGATTTCAACTTCAGCAAAACACAAATAAGGATTCTACAAAAAGGCACCTCATTCATTCCTACGGCTCAAACCAATAGACTTGAGTTGGAAATCGCATTCTACAAACTCATGAGGAAATTACGCTTAAAACATTTTTTTCAAAATGTAATACAAACATCTGCAGATCCTCAGCCAGATCAACTCAGAGGCTTACGCCCCAAAAGCCACTTTCTACCACCAGTCTCACATAAGACTCTTGATACCTATGAGACTCTCGTCAGGAATGACTTATCAAAACTCAACTGCAACCGTTCATCCAAAAACAAGAACTATACTATCAAGGAGATCGAAACCCTTAAATCCATTTCGAACAACACCGAGATAACATGTGTCAAGGCAGATAAAGGTGGAGCTATCGTTATCTTAAACACATCATATTACGAACAACAGGCATCCCTTCACCTCTCGGACACCAACACATACCTCAAGTTACAAAATAATCCAACTGGGCAGTTTAAGGAAAGACTAGACAACATACTAAATTCAGCCTTGGACAACGAAGTGATTTCTGATAAAACTGCCAAATATCTAGTCGCGAAATATCCGAAAAGTCCCAAGTTCTTTTTGGTTCCCAAAATACATAAGAATCTACGGACACCTCCATGCAGACCTATAGTCTCTACATGTGGCAGCATTCACGATCCGGTGGGTACATTTTTAGACAAGTATTTACAGCCCATTGTTATTACCTTACCGACATTCATCAGAGACACCACAGATTTTCTTAAAAAACTCAACCAAGTGCAAATAGAGGATTACAACCAGCTGTTACTGTGCACAGTGGATGTATCATCATTATACACCTCCATCCCCCACTCTATGGGTATAGAAGCCATTGAATACTGTTTGCTGAGAACTGAATTGAACAACGACTTAAAACTTTTTTTAATGGAACTTTTACAGTTCACTCTGTTTCACAGTTACTTCACATGGAAGGATAATTGGTACCAACAAATGACTGGAACGTCCATGGGCAATTCAGCAGCACCAGCATATGCGAATATTTTCATGCATAGATTCGAAGAAGACCACATTCTCAACAAGACAGAATGGACAGATCATCTAAAAATGTTTGTTAGGTTTATAGATGACATTTTCCTAATCTGGCAAGGTCCACGAGACATTCTGCAGCAACAACTGTCTAAACTCAACACCATTGATCAACGGATCCAATTCACCCATGAAATCCAAACCGAATCCATAACATTCTTGGACGTTAAAATCACCAACACCACTACGGAATTCAAGACCAGTTTATTCCGCAAGACCACCGACAGGAATAATACACTACATTATTCAAGTTTTCACCCACAACCTTTGAAAAATCACTTACCATACAGCCAACTCATCAGGGCAAAAAGGATTACCTCTGACACTGTTCATTTCGAGAAGGAAGTTCAAACCACCATACAGAGGTTCAAATCTCGAGGGTACCCAGACCTAGTCCTCGAGCAGGCCAAACAACGCTGTGAAAACAAATCCAGAAATTAGTTACTATCTACCACAACTACACCCAAAAGGGATTCTATTACCGTTGTGTCCAAATACTCCACATCCAGCAACAAATTCAAGCAGATCATCCAAAAACATTGGGAGATTCTTAGGATAGAACCTGATTTCAATAAGATTTTTGACAATCAACCGATCTTTGCCTACACCAGAGCTAAGAATTTAGGAGAAATCCTTAAGACTCCCAAACCCACCATCACCGAGTTCAAAGGAACAATTCCATGCAGAAATTGCAATCACTGCAATAGTGTTATTCAAGGCACCACTATAAACCATCCCATGAAGGGCAACAAAATCAAGGTTAGAGCCACAGCGACTTGCGACACCTCCAACGCTATCTATATGCTAAAATGCCCCTGCGGGAAGATCTATGTTGGACAAACGGAGAGGAAACTAAAAACACGTCTTAATGAACACAAGTCCAATATTAGAACTAAACAACTTAAATCTACAGTGGCACAACATTTCCTTGAAGCCGGACACGGAATCAGCCAATTACGATATTGTGCCTTGGAAACTGTCGTTAAAAAAGAAGGCAGAGACAATCATATTGAACTGCTTAGAAGAGAGAATTTCTGGATTTTCCCATTGTGCAGCATGAAACCACATGGTCTCAATGATCGTGTGGAATATTTGTTATCTGTAACAGACTGTTTTCAGACTGAAGCTCCCTTAATGCGTATAGTGACTAGCTCAGTAACTGTTTTTGCTACACCATATGTATTAGTATTGATCACCCCATCAGCACTAGCCATTGTTACCTTCTAATCACTTGTACTTGTTATTAGTTTCAACATTGATATTTAGATATACGTTATTTACATTGTTCTGTTTTTATGAATATTGTTTTTCGTTTGATACACTGCGTGTCTACCTTCACACACATTCCTTTATCTCAGCTAGCGACATCTGGGACAGCACCGTGATTTATGTTTATCATCGTCGATTCCTTAGTTCAAGATCGCTTTTCATTTACACTGAGACTTTAGTTGAGACTATTACACACTGCACCTTTAATAAACGAGCGTCACGCGTCTCTGTAACCTCTTCTTAAAACACTTCCGGGGCCCAGCTTTCTCAAATCCCGGTATGAGAATCTTTACTCACACGCGTCGGAACCCGTTTGCATGTTTATGGTAAGCTACTAACTCACTTCTTCGTTATTAGATTGCACGTTTAGTGAAAGCACCACGGAAATATTTTTCTCCACACTCTGCACTTTATCGCAAATAGCCGCCGCGCACCACGCTATCCTTCCTCGAGCCAGCCACGTATTTCAGAGGGGTAATTTGCCAGTAACTATTTTTCATATCGATTTTTTATATCGAAATTAAAGGCATGCTTGAGCACTTCACCCGCTATCGTTTTAAACCACAATTTCACCGACTTTTACTTTAATTGCACGATCACTTCACCCAGCCGGTTGACAATATGAGACTAGCCTCCATTTCTTTCGATCAATACTTAGTACACCACCGTTTTCTTTTTATCAACAGAACATGTCCCCAGAAGAAGGCATGATTTAAATGCCGAAATGCATTGGGATAGGTTGAGTGCATTCATTTGAACAATGATGACATCATGTAAAGCAAACTTGTGAATACAACGAGATGCATAAGGAATATTTGATTAAAAATCAGAGCATCATTACTGTCTGAACTTTGCAATTTATTCAGTATTCAACCTTATAAGAAACCTTTATACAAGGACAATTGAGGAGCCCGGAGGACATTTCTCAATATTGAGAGTGCTACCCCCACATATTACCCATGCCACTAGTCAGAAGGCGATACTCTGAAGCACCTTACAAAAGAATAAACAATTTAAATAGCTGTGCGCCCAGTTACAACCCTTTTTGAATTCTTTCTAAACAAGCATTGGAAATGCAATAGGTCTCGCACCATTAGAGTTAGTGCTTTTAGAATTGTTTATGGGTTTTTTTTGTAAATGTTTAGCATTTTTGTTTCCTGTAGCCAATGCTAAAGTATTACAAATAAAAAAAGCCATAAACATTTCTAAAAGCTCTAACTGAAATGGTCTGAGAACTATTGCACTGTGTGAGGGTGAGGGTGAGTGAGGGTGAGGGTGAGTGAGGGTGAGTGAGGGTGAGGGAGTGAGGGTGAGGGTGAGTGAGGGTGAGGATGAGTGAGGGTGAGTGAGGGTGAGGGAGTGAGGGTGAGTGAGGGGTTGAGGGTGAGGGTGAGTGAGGGTGAGGGTGAGGGTGAGTGAGGTGTTGAGGGTGAGTGAGGGTGAGTGAGGGTGAGGGGTTTTGGGTGAGTGAGGGTGAGGGGGAGTAGTTGAGGGTGAGTGAGAGTGAGGGTGAGTGAGGGGGTGAGGGTGAGGGGTTGAGGGTGAGTGAGTGAGGGGGTGAGGGGTTGAGGGCGAGTGAGGGGTTGAGGGTGAGTGAGGGTTTGAGGGTGAGGGGTTGAGGGTGAGGGAGGGTGAGTGAGGGTTTGAGGGGGAGGGGTTGAGGGTGAGTGAGGGTGAGGGGTTGAGGGTGAGTGAGGGTGAGGGGTTGAGGGTGGGTGAGTGAGGGTAGTATGTAGTGAGGGTAGTGAGGGTGCAGTATGCTTTGGGCAGATGAGCAACCTCTAAAGCCAATGCCTACAGTGAGCGGAAGTATAAGTATAAGAAATCATGCCTCATTTGCAAATAATACAACCAAAATGCTGCAGTTGCTACACAAAGAGATAGAATAAACGAAAAGGCTAAATAAATGTAATTTATTTTGCGACTGGAATGGAGGGAACGTATGAAACGTGGACCCCTAGTTACCAGTAAGTAGCCCAACATATGAAATCGATCGTAATAAATACAAACGATAACCGAGAACACCCTCAGAACTTCTCGAAAATCCTTGCTAATAATAAATCAACTACAACTAAACTACAGTCAAAACAAGGGACTAAGCAGTGTGAAAGTATAAAATGATGAATCGGTATATGTGTTTGTGCCAAACGCATCACATCACATCACTCAACATTCAAAGTGTTCATATTAAAAGGTAGTTCACCTGCAAATGTAGCGCAAGAGAAGCATTTCGTTAAAATGGCTTTACAATTATTCGAAGTCCCGGAAAACGCTAACACTTTTAATACTGGCAAAACGCCTATTAAACATCTTTTTTTAAATTAGTTGTCTAAAATCGTTTATAGGTAAAACACTGAGATTTCAAAATGGACTGCGGTCTGAATTGATCATAAAAGAAACGTTTGCAAAATCTAGTTGGTATTTTGAATGGCAGATTTCACGGCAACGACTGGTTTACAAATACACTAACATAGCAAACCGGCATTAAATAAAACCAAAACTCGTAGTCCCCGTCTTTTGCAAACCACACTATAAGCACCATAACGAAGTACACAATAAAATGGAATTTATTTTCTGCGTGGGGGGTGAGAAACGTACGAACTCCCAAAGCAATCAAATGGCTTTTGCATTTAACCCTCATTAACAACAGGATGCAAGTCATTAAGTATTCAGTCGACTTTTTATAGCGAGCCCGGAAGCACTTGAGACACTTATGTCTGTAAATTTACTCCTTGAATTCTAAACTTAATTTCCGCAGGATTCCTTGACAAGGTTGTTTTTTTTCAATTGTCTGTCATCTACCTGCTAAATGTAGAGTGAGCAAAAAATGTAGCGCAATCTTCCGTTCTTGGTAAACCTTCGTATGGTTTCAGGACGAATTCTGTTTTGGGGAGAAAAGAGAGGGGGCGAGGCAGCGAGTGCGAGCTTTAGTTCTGCGCCTGTACACAATTTATGCGCAGACTTCCTGAGCTTCTGACCAAATAGTCACTCGACCGTAGTCTGGTCTTCCAGACCGCTATCCCTATATAGTTACCGCATGAGCACCCTTTTTTGTTCAGAATCAATTTTTAAATTTGCACAAAAAGGACGATTTTTTTATAAATGAACTGAACGGACAAAACAAGCATCAGGCAGACCATTCAAGTAAAACTGGTTTGGTCAATGCCCGGAAGCTAATGAGCAGCTGCTTCGAATTTCAACACCTAGGCGGTATATTGTCAGCTGGAATGTTTTTTGTGTGTAAAAGAACCCCTAGCAATGCAATGTACAATATTAGAAAACAAGTTATGTCCGCGCAGCATCACTCAGCTGTTCTAAAGCATCTCGAACAGCCCTAATGCAGCACATTCGGCTTAGCTGTTCTACAGCTAGAGAAGAGTTATGCACGGCAGGCAGGGGAGGGGGCGGAGCGGGGAGAGCGAGAGCGGCATGTGGGTGTGAAGAAGCCGGGCCTTTGAAGTGAAGCTAAGCTTCACTTCAAAGGTGTCGGAGGAATGCGGGCGGCTGTGCACGCGCTTTTAAGCTCAATGCACATGCGCATTGAGCTTAAAAGTCACAGGCACTGCAAGGAATCGCCACGATTCCTTGCAGTGTGGATAAAGAGTGGATAAGTCCCAATACTCTCGCTTGCTCGATGCGCATGCGCATCGACAGGCGAGACCTAAAAAGGCATCAATGAAAGGCTTGCTGTACTCGGATCATCTTCCACCCAGTTTCCGGTACTTTAGTATCAAAAAGCAATGTTTTTGACACCATTTTGCATTGTTTAAGACTTCTATTTTCAGTTTGTGGTACAGAGAGGTGTGAAACTCATGGGTGATCTTAGAAAGCTATTCAGTTCTGAAAATGAATTCTGACTTCATCAGGCAGTCATTTGTAAGGATCCTTCAAGGCTTTCCCCAAAAAACTAATAATTGAAACAAGAATTATGAAAATGAGTAGGACAAAATATCCATTAGTGACAACCTTTTAAACTGTAATTTTTTGTTGTGTGATCCTTTTGAGCCGCTTCACAATTGTCCTCTCCGTCTTCTAACTCTTAAGGCTGCATTCCTGGTTGCCATCACCTCTGCCGGGGGAGTGAGTGAGCTCCAGGCTTTCTTCTAAACCTCCTTTCCTTTCTGTCCATCCGGACAAAGTTGTGTTGAAAACACGTCCTTCTTTCCTGCCCAAGGTTGTTACAGCCTTTCACATCGGGCAGTCCATCACTTTGCCCACCTTCTTTTCGCCTCCGCATCCTTCTAAGGAGGAAGAGAGGCTCCACCGTCTGGACCCAAAACGTGCGCTCTCCTTCTACCTTGATCGCACACACCAGTTCCGGGTGGACGACCAGCTCTTTGTTGGTTACGTGGGCGCTAAGAAAGGAAGGGAGGTACACAAATGGACCATCTCTCAGTGTGTCGTATTGTGTATCAAAGTATGCTACTCTTTGGCTCGGAAGGAGCCCCCTGTTGGGCTGAGGGACAATTCCACTCGGGCCACGATGGCTGCTACTGCGCTGGGCCGGGGAGTCCCCTTGCAGGACATCTGTCAGGCAGCTACGTGGGCCTCACTGCACAAGTTTGCTAGACATTACTGCCTGGACAGCCAAGTCCGGAGAGATGACTTTTTCAGCCGTTCTGTTCTCCAGGACTTTCTGGTGTGAGCTTGGTCCGCAGACCCACCACCGGGGTTGGTATTGCTGGGGTATCTATTCTAAAGTAAGGAATCTAACACTAACCTGTTTCTTTCAGATGCACAAGTTACTTACCTTCGGTAACGATATATCTGTAAGGAACAGTAGTTAGTGTTAGATTCCTTACCACCCCTCCCATCCTCCCCGTTCTGCGGACCGATATCTAGGGTTAAGGTATTTCCCTTTTGAGGGCCCTAGTTTTCTGGCACCAGTGTCTGTCTCTGGCATGGCTCTGCGTTCCTGGCGCGGAAAGCTATGAACAAGAACTGACGTCAGCGCGCGAGGGCGGCGTCTAAGTACCACGACACAGACGACGGACGCGGAGCCGCAGACTACGCCTACCGACGCGCAGCGGTACTGCTACGGAAAAGTTTCCGGATCTAGTCTGACGCCTGGGGATATTCTAAGGTAAGGAATCTAACACTAACTACTGTTTCTTACAGATAAATCGTTAACGAAGGTAAGTAATTTATGCATCAGGTAGAGCTTTGATTCAATTGCGTATTGGAGGATGTTGAAGTTCATATTGGCAAGTAGGCTTTTTAGGGTCTCAATGTATAGCTCATATGATTATGTACAATAGAAATAAGTATTGGCAAAGCTAACAAATCTTTTGCTGGCTGCCAATGTTTTGGTCTGTCAGTGCTTGTTTTTGCTTTTCATAGTTTTTGCAAAACTTTGTTTGGAAAGCTGCTGGGCTTTCAATGTTCTAAAAGAAAAAAATATGTTTGCCCTCAAAAAGCACGTTTCCATAGTAGTCCTGGTACTCAAGGGAACTAATTTGTAAGTGTATGTGCTTCTTGTGAAGGATCAGAATGTCTTCAGTCACAGTGAAGTTAGCCGATGGCTGAAGTGGGCTGGCCCTTAGTCCCATGCAGGTTACTGTTGCGGGCAGAAGAAAAATATGAATGACAGAATAAATAGACCAGAGAGCTGGCAGAGAGCCCTTTAAGTAAGTTAAACCATACGCATATTTTTTGTAAAATCAAAATATCTTGGCTAATGCCAAATATAAGCATTGGCAAAGTTAATATGTCTCCCTATGTTGGAGCTGTTGGTTTTGCCAATGTTTTTTTGTTGCCATTTTATATACCAGCGTGGCTGCTGTACAGCATGGCCAAAATATATATATATATTTTTTTAAGGACTTTTGTGTGGTCAGCGCTGCCTGCATCAGTGTTTTTGATTTTTATTATTTTTTGTTTTAGCTGCTCTGCTGTACACTATGGCTAAAATAATTAGCAAAGCCAATTGTTGTCCCGTAGGTGTGACCTATTGGCTTTTCCAATGCTTGTTTTTTATTGTTGCTTGTGGCTGGTAGCACACAGACGAGAGGAAGGCATCATGAAGTGGGGGTGAAAAAGCAATATGACGCGGACATCTATATCTGCGTCGTAGCAGTTTTTTTTTTATCATGGCCCCAGGACACAATGCGGGCAGGTGGGGCACAGCAACATGGACAGCAGGCAGTGAGGATTGGGTCAAAGCAGATTGAACAGCACGAAGGTAGGGTAGAAGGAAAGCACACACAGAATGTGTGTGGGGCGGGTGATTGGGCAAAGCAGTATGGCGGTGGAGGGAGCAAGACCAAGCAAAGCAGAACAGTGTGGGAATGGTGGAAGGGGGGAAGCACCCATGTGGGCAAGCAACAGTGCGGGTTGAGAATGGGCAAGCAGCAGAGTGGGACTGGGGAAAAAGAAGTCTGCAAATATATGCACGCACCTTTAGGGTGTGCTGCAACTAAATTTTAAAAAGTAGTTCCAAATATGCGAACATTGGAAGCACACTGGCCATGGTAGCATTTCTAGGTCCATGTTCCACAAGAACAACAAATATACAAAGAGGAAGTGAAGGCTGGCATGCCAAACGGAAGCAAGGAAATGAGAGTAATGATCAAGCTAGCCAGTGGTAAGCAATGCACTGGGATCAAAATGCCTTGCAAGCGACAGCACATGCGCTGTCTCAGACGACACCTAAAAATGAAGAAAGAGCTTCCCCTGTGTATGTTGGCATGGCATCTCTGCATGGAGCTCCACTTAGACAGCTAGGTTCCAGAGACACCAACTGCTAATCCCGCTATGAATCACTTGCTCACAAAAATAATACGGTTGTTAGTAGAACTGTAAATTAGCGCCGCCCTATGATATATGCGAGATCATTTCGGTGGATTTATCAATTAAATAAAGATCAACATTTTTGTGGGTGGATATTTATGTAAGGTTGGATTTTAAGTTCCTTTTCTCTAAAAAATGATGTGTGTAAATATATATATATATATATATGTGTGTGTGTGTATATGTATATATATATTTCTGTTTTTACATGCTATTTTGGATTGAATTTTGTTGTAGCACAATAGAGTATCTTTACTGCAGCATCTTTACTTTGTCCAAAGAGCCTATAGCGTGTTTGCCGTAACTTTCCCTGTGAAGTGGCTGCACTCCCATAAAATTGCCCTGTAAGTGTACCATACTTTGAAGCACTAGCTTCTGCGCTCCAGACTACTAGATGCAACTTGAAATGTTCATATGTTTCTGGCTTTCAGAAAAGAGAGATTTCATATTACAACGTCCTCGAATATTTCTGTGCAGTGCAGGCCACGGGCAGTTATTTACGGTCTTTTACCATAAACTGGATTTTCGAAATTGCTCATGAGTGCTTGAAAATGTGTTGTTCTTCCTTATACAACTTTGTTTTTAGTGCTATTTGTCTTACTTGTCAGTGCGCTTCTTTCGGACATGCTAGCTGGGTGTCCAGGAGAAGTTTTGTGTGCGTTCTTACTTTAATTCTGCATCTTGTGCCAAGGTTTCGCTATGCAGGACAGGTGTTAAGTGTTATGAATGGGTGTCGCACTGCGTTTGGAGTAGGTCTGGACCGCTGCTTGTGGTGTGCAAGTACTTCGTTTTGATTTGAGGTTAGCGTCACCACATTTCGTTGCTATGGTAGGGCTGAAGCTGTTAAATTGACGGCAGGGCGTTCTTGCCTGTGGCTCATCGGGACACAATCTCAAACATGCCCTCCTCAAAGTTCAACCCTCGATTTTGAACTGTCTCATGTTACACTCCAGGGTCTTTTTGGCCGTACCTCAACCGCCCCAGCTGATGTGACTGAAAGAGCTGGGAAGGAAACTTCTGTGTGCACTAGCTGACTAACGGTGGGTCTCTAGCACTTTGCAAAAGCTCAAAAATAAATACATTTTCATTCCTTTTTTACATCCTTTAAGAATGAGATGAGGTTAATAGTTTTAAACCCGGGAAGGTAATGGAATCGCTGCACATACTGTTGATGGGAGTGCAGAAGAAGTGGTAAAGATTAAGGAAGGGTCACAATTGACACAAACATGGCTAGTGCAACAGTCGTGTTTCGTATGTATATTGCCATGACTTTTCTCAGCATTCAACTTTAGACAAACTAGCACGCTTTCCATGAACCAAAGACTTTGAACGGAGTTTTAGGCGTATTCAAAGATGATTATGTGTACACTGAAATTGAAATAAAGAGTATAAAACAACACATGTCAAAACAGTTTACCAAATAATTTATTTTTGCATTTATTTGACACAAGCAGCTTAACCCGTCAAGCACAAATTCTGTATACATAGCATGGTGCACAGTTATGGTCACACACAAAACACAGTACATGATTGAATCCCTGTTGAGGATACTGATTTGTGATCAGCAAAACAAATGGAACGTATAGACTGCTTACATGGTACAGTTTCTTGATGGAGACATATTTACAGTTTAGATATGTGCCTCTTTAGGTGTTCTTTCTCTTCATGAAGGGCACCTGATGAAGGTCACTGCAGAAAGGCTGGTGTTAAAGGTGATCAAGCACCGAAACATGTAGAACTGCTGTTCTGCAGCGTATTTCAGGGCATCATTGATGCCTCCCTACCATTAGGTAAGTGGAAAATTGTGCACATAGCTTGAATCAAAAAGAAGAAACACCCTTATTAATGTGAAATATGTATACAGCAGTGTGTGTGTATAATCTCCCACAAAAAAGACTTGGATTAGATTGAGTAACAGCCCATCCTAAGCTATTTGTGGACAAACTGGGTAGTTCTGGCTCTCAGACTCTGGATGAGACAATCTTTTGGAGAAAGAGCAGAGTGGTGAGAAGGATTCCAGATTGTCCAGTGGCACACTTGTATTTCTCTGTGCACTCCTGTCCTCCCTGTCTGTGGGACTGGGCCATCATCTCTTTGAAGCTGTAGACTGGCACCTTGTAGAGTGGGTCAGTAAAAGGTGAGAAGCAGTCATCCCACATTAGCCCATCAAGTTGGTCTTAGGCAACTAATATTTCTAAAGCTGCTCTGGCGGCTGATTTAGCTATTTCAGGCCAAGTTGCCAATAGACACCAGTATCTTCAGTCAGTTTGAGGGGACTGAGGCAGCCCCGCACAGACATGGTGGGAGAGGTGTGGCGCCGCGGCCAGGGCGACTGACGCTGGAATCTGGGGACCACGGTTCGATCCCCGGCTCCGGCGGCAGGTTTGCCCAGCACCATGTGACTCTGGGCAATAGCTCGCTTAATCTTCCCGACGGCCCCCAGCGCCTAGAGACCCTTACGGGTGATTGTGCGCTTTACAAATGTGGACTTTACTTTACATGATGACAGTCAGTGCAAACCTGTCCGCATCACATTCATTTTAAGCAGCTGCAGTCTGTATTTTTCCCCGCAGCCATATAATTTGTTCAAAACGGTTGCCTCTAATGGGTCTAGTTATTAATATCTGTACATTGCCCTTCTCATCCAAGTATCAGGATAGGCCAGAATTGAGAAGGGTCAAACAAGGAGAAAGCAATAACATACTGTGTCTAACGCAGACGTCTCCAACCCTTTCTGTAATAAGAGCTACTTGCATTCAATGAAAATCATCCCCGGATACTGATGTCAGTGTTATATAGTGACCACATCTGACAAGATTACATTAGTTGCCAGTCTAATGCAAGGCTGTATGCAGTTTTTATGTCAGTGCATCAGACTAGGTTTCCAGTAGTATTGCAAAAAAAGGTGTTCGCTATTTGATATGCCTACACATGGGTAAGACAAAACTGGCCTTTGTTGCAAAGCCCCTGGCTCCAAGGTTATAAGAGTAATAATCCTCCCCAGTGCCACATGATTTATCACTCAAATATCACCTTTAAATATATTTTGTACATTTAAACATTTTTCTCCAACCATAATCTCTGCAGTACTGAAAATACACACATGTTCACCTCAAATACACACTTTTCAATTTTGGGATACACATGTTAATTAAACCTAGCAAAAACCTCTAATTTAGATGCCTGAGCTGAACATGGGGGAGGTACTTGCAGGTAGCTGTTGTGCTACCAGTAGCTCACGAGTTACTCGTTGGAGAAGCCTGAGCTAATATCTTGTCAGAAGGCCTCTGTCACAACAGAAATAAAAACGAGCATTGGCAAGACCATTTGGTCTCACCTTTTACCTATGGTTTTAGCTATGCTCCACAGAGTCCCTGTTTTTTAATTCAGATTTTGAAACCATCCCTCAGACTGCAGAGTGATGACACTTTATTTGAGAGACAACCAGTTCTGTAATGAGAGAGTCAATTGACATGTTTGCAGTGCTACTTCTCATTTCACCTCGAGGATAACGAAGTGAAGTATTGATTGCTACTGGAATCTAAAGCGCACTGAAGGCCCCTAGTTTAAATCCTCGCAGGACCGGATCCACCTTCCATCCTTCTGAGTTCGATAAATTACCATTAAATTGAGTGATAGTAGCAGCTATTAATTCATTAAAATAAATCACAACTTCACTCTTGATTGATTTGCTAAGCATTCTCTGAATTGGTGGATGTTCATTTTAGCACCTTACATAAAAGAAGAGACTAAGTACAAATATTGTCAACATTTCACCGTTTGTTTTCCTGTTATTGAAAGACAGAGTTAATTGGCATAGAGAGCAGCACTTTCATTAGGCCTGGATTGGACAACAAGAACGTCAAACAGACCTACTGTTAACAATTTGCACAGGGTAGAATGTTGATCCACCCCTTTCAACTAGTGACATTCTTCAACCAGCCTCTTCCAACCCTTGGCTTGAGACTTTATCAATTACGTCCTGGGTCTCTTTCGCATAATGTCTTTGGATGCCTGGGTGTATCCTCCTGCATCCACTGGAGTGTGGCATTGATCTGCATGAGGGGAGTATTTTACAACTACATTGCCTCTTTTCCGCCCCTGTTGCAGGTCTGGCAACTCGTGTGGTGCCACCGTGTGTCACACAATATCCGCTTCCTTCACACGGTCACCCAGTGCAAAGCTAATATCACAAGGTGGCAGTGAAGGTAAGCTGGAAAACACCAGCACGGAGTGGAAGGCTGGAAACCCCAGCACTGAATGGGTTTCCAGCTGGTCTTTGGAGGCTTTAAAAAGCTGCTGTCCATTAAGGGGTGTGAAAACACCCCAAAACATTGGTGGAAGCCTCAATAAGCAACAGTCCTTGACATGAAACCCTGGTACCCTCCTCAAAAGGTGTAATATTTGTTTGAAGTTGGTCATGTCTGGTGCTGGCTCTCTGTTGTGGGTTTCTGTATAATACTTTTTTTAAAAACTACAGCAACCCGCAACCGGACACGTGCAGCAGCACTGTCTAGTTGTAATACAGTAGGGGGTACGCTCCCTTGTTCGTTTGGTGCACTTTGTATAAAGGATATGTCGCTTGGTGTGACAAATGGGGAACACACAATGCAGTGGTTTGTAAAAAAAAAAAAAAATGTCAGGAGGCATCTTCCACTAACCAGCCTGTTAATGCTGCCTCAAACAGAACTAACTACTAACCATGAAAATTGGGACAGGGTGTGGCATAATGGCCAGAGCTGCTGACTTCAGATCTGTGAAACCAGGGTCGAGTTTCTGCTTGGCTCAACAACCTGTGATTCTGGGCAAATTGCTTAACCGATGCTCATGAAAGGCGCTGGTGTAGATGATTATGTGCTGGTGCTGAGCACCGGAAACCACCAGCTCAAATTAATCACTGACACAAGGAACCGTTATTTTTTTATGTAAATCGGACCGGTGTGAAGTCCGGCGTCACTGGGGTTGGTGTCACCCCGTGCGGGTAACTCATGGTGTCACCCCCTCACGACCGCATTGACCACCTCTGTCGAAATTTACGGCGCTAGGTACTGTCTTACTCCCTCTAGCTCCCTCTCTCTGTCTAGCTCTCTCTAGCTCCCTCTCTCTGTCTTACTCCCTCTAGCTCCCTCTCCCTCTGTCTTACTCCCTCTAGCTCCCTCTCTGTCTTGCTCCCTCTAGCTCACTCTCTCCCTCTCTTACTCCTTCTAGCTCCCTCTCTCTCTCTGTCTTACTCCCTCTAGCTCCCTCTGTCTCTGTCTTACTCCCTCTAGCTCCCTCTCTCTGTCTTACTCCCTCTAGATCCCTCTCTCTCTCTTACTCCCTCTAGCTCCCTCTCTCTCTTACTCCCTCTAGCTCCCTCTCTCTCTTACTCCCTCTAGCTCCCTCTCTCTCTTACTTCCTCTAGCTCCCTCTCTCTCGGTCTTACTCCCTCTAGCTCCCTCTCTCTCTTGTTTTACTCCCTCTAGCTCCCTCTCTCTGTCTTGCTCGCTCTAGCTCCCTCTCTCTATCTTACTCCCTCTAGCTCCCTCTCTCTGTCTAGCTCCTTCTATCGCTGTCTTACTCCTTCTCTCGCTGTCTTACTCCCTCTAGCTCCCTCTCTCTCTGTCTTACTCCCTCTAGCTCCCTCTCTCTCTGTCTTACTCCCTCTAGCTCCCTCTGTCTCCTTCTATCGCTGTCTTACTCCTTCTCTCGCTGTCTTACTCCCTCTAGCTCCCTCTCTCTCTGTCTTACTCCCTCTCTCTATCTTACTCCCTCTAGGTCCCTCTGTCTCCCTCTCTCGCTGTCTTACTCCCTCTGGCCCTGGGACCCAAACTGCTGGGCAAGTGTCAGTGAAACCAAACTGCAAGTTAACGATGCCATTGCCTGCCTGCCTGGTATATGCATAACTGGGTTTGGTTTGGTTTCGACTTTCATCACAGAACAACAATGCAAACCCAAACCCTTGACTATTTGACTTCTGTGACCCATCCATTCCGTGCACGTGAAGAATGCAGATGGCGGATGGTGCCCGTAGCTACGGCGGGCTGGGGTGCGGTGGTGGCGCGCTTCTTGCACTAAAGCAGGACGCAGGTAGACTCGTCACTGTAAATTGGTGTCACCCCCCAGATGGGGTGGCACCCGGTGCGGTCCGCACCCCCCGCACCCCCCTAGTGACGCCACTGTGCATAAGCCCTTTTATTAACTTAGTTCGCAACAAACACTGTTTCCGCGCAGACGGTATCCCGTTCCCTTCAAATTAGCAGCGCATTTCACCAAACATGGCAAGACAAAGTTCACGTCGTACTGTTAAATAAACTGCCAGTGATCACATTCTCCGGGCTCAAGTGACTGAGGCAGAAACAGACCCGCGGCAGCAGCCGCTGAAGCTTTCAGAGTTTCGAATCTGTTGATCTGAAAGTCAAAACACTCTCCGGTCTCATGAAAAATGAACATGCCAGTGGAAAGCAGCTGTCATCCCTCAAGTACTTCACACAAGCTCATTTTAGGCTGCCGAGGAGCCTGATAAGGTGTGTGAGACATGGAGGGAGACCGTGAAGGCGTGATGTAAAGTCTTTCACGGGTGAGAGCACGGGCACATGCCTGATGATGCATAGAGCCTCTCAGTTTAGGTCTAGCGCTAGCCAACAGCCACACCCTTCAGCCATTGGTCAACTGTTGTATCATTCACATTTTTCTTCCTCCCACTACAGCATACCCCATTAGGTCAGCCCTCTACAGCCAATGGCTAACTTCACTGTGACTGTCTGCATTTTGCACTTCACAATAAGCCCATCCCCACAAAGTAGTTCCCTTTGGTGCCAAGGACTACTATAGCAAAGTGTGCTTATTGAGACCACCAAATTGTTTTGCTTTTATGCATGTTTTGTTAGATTGGTGGGGGGGCCTTCAGCTTTACCAACAATAAAGTTTGGCATTAAACATGACAAAAAAAGAAACAAGTATTGACAAAACCAAAAGGCTGGTAGCCAATGCCAGACCCATTTCTTGTTTTATTAGGTAGCAATTCCGACGTGGCTTAAATCCACGCTTGCTTCATTACTCAACTTGATGGGCCTTTTTGTTTATCAACCTCAAGAAAATGAAAAACAGAGGTGGCAGGCCAGTACATGTTCATCAGGTCTGCAGGATATAAAGAGCATTTAATGTGTTATGATGTCACGCTAAGTATCTTCACTCCACTAGTAAATCCCAGGAATTTTGTTCAAGTTGCTATGCATGTTCGACCCTTGTGAGTGCAGATCTTCTGGACTGTAGAAAAATCACTTATGCCTTCGAGGTATTCTACCAGAAGGAATTGTGCCTTAATTTGTGGAATTGTCTTCAGATGATGGCTGTGTGTGTGGTTGGCTTCTTGTGAGGAATGGTTGGCCAGACAACACTGAGGACTATGTCGTTTGTTTATTTGTTTTCCTGCTCATGGCAGTAGGTTTTCAGTGAAATTGGGTTCCCTGCAGCTGGAGCTCCACTATGCCTTGTTTTGTGTGCAGCTGAAAGGCAGCATGGGCTTGGCAAGGATAGTGAGTGGCAGAAAGGTGTGGCTTGTGTGATAATCGTGGATTATTAGGCCTTCCTGGTCCCCTGTGTAATCTGTCTCATTACAACCCTTCCCCAAAACTCCTATCCCTGGTGTCCATGCAGAGCCCAGAGTTGACCAGTATGGACAGCTGTCTCCTGAAGGTTTCCCGGGAAATCTTACCCTTGATCTTCAGACTCTGAATGCGATTTTTAAAACTATGAACTGTGATAGTAAAAGTTGAACTAAATATACCAAGTTAAGTTATGGGTTGTTCTTTTGGAAGTCTGTCATATTCGAAAATGTCTTCGCATAAATACCACAAAAGTGAAAGTCTTTGGATCGGCGAAATGGCCTTTGATTTGTTTCGCGATGGAGAAGCCATGTCCCTTTATTTTCTGCCCAGTATGGTCGTGCAGTGTCCTCAAATTCATGCTTTGACAACGTGTTTGACTGATATCCTGTTTAGAACAAATTTTTTGACAGGGAATCCTCATGATTAGCTAATGCCCTGGAGGCTGGTTTTCTCTGTCTGTCCTCGGCTGGACAACACCAGCATTTCAAAACTGGTGTAAATATAAAAATTCCTGCTGCTCCATACTCGTAGGACTAACTGCAATGGAGGGGCGTGTGATTGCGAGCTTGTTACTGTACTTCATACGGCAAAGTGCAGTTCTGCGTAGATTGTTCTTCTTTCTTGTTAAGTAATCCAGCGTAGATAATGCATTTTGATGCCCATGTAAATATAAAGAGGTTCCTCTTTTTTGTTGTAACTTAGTCAGGTTTGTTTTTTCTGTAAATCCAAATGTGGTATACCATTGTGTTGTGTCCCTAATGAGTATGGTAGTGTGTGGTTAAAAAAAAATCCACACAAAAAAACTGAGCAATGGGATTTCTATGTTTAAAACTCTTACAAAAACTCAGCCAAGTCATCGCAATTAGTTTGAATTGTTTTTTTTCTAAAATCTCAGGCCTTTGAGATGTTATGCTGAGTGAAAATGGGCTGCAACATGCTTGGTTGCTCCCACATAGATCATCTTTGAATAGGAGACTTGGAACTCAGAAGACAGCAGCTGAAACCATTACAGACCACAGACCACTGGTAAACCAATGGTAACACAGAACAACCAAACCTCCATTTTAAAAAGTAGAAAACCTGCATTGATGGGACTAAACACATCATGGCAATTAAATCTGTGAATGTACACCGAGTCCATCTATTCATTTACATTATTTATCCTCCAAAGTGTTTTAGAAGTAAGAAAGAAGGTTTTATGAACTGTACTTGTACATAAAAAACAATTCTAGAGAATGCAGAAATGTAATGAATGCACCAAATGGATTCTAATTGGGAATGGAAGATGAATATAACAGTTTACTTTTGTAACTCTCAGTCAGCAGTATCCAAGCAACGGCAATAGGAGACCGATTTCAAAGAGACAAAGATGGCCACATGTTTTTTTTAAACGAAGCATTAGCACGCTCCTAGCCGATCAATAAAGTCAATCTGATACTGCATTAATTCTGTAAGATGAAGAGAAAGGAGACCAATAGACATAGGTTGGTTCAGCGGAAAACAGCACATCACGTAATAGAGGAGATTCTTAAGGACATCGTCGCTCTCTGCCAACATGTTATTTCAGATCAGCCATAATAACAATGTTCTCTGCCCATCCTGGAGCAGAAAATAATATCAATATTTATTAACAGATCTGTGTCATTGTGGCTTCTCCTCAACATCCTGTTCACTTGAGTCCTGGTTATGGGGCGCAGCTCATGTCTGTAGTGAGGTGACCTTCTTTTTTTCCCAGAAAAGTAACAATTAGAATTTTTACCAGCCGTTTACAGCCTTGAAATCAGTATACAGACTGAGTAGCAACGGAACAGAGAATTTTCCCTCCATGCTCCTAATAATTTCAGTAATTTACTTGCCCTGGAATTACTCTTAACAGGAACCTCAGAAATGGTGGGATGAGAAGGGCCTTATATAGAGTTTGGCAGACAAATACTCAATCACAAATGTGGCGGATGTCCCGACAGCTGTATTACAGGTGCATTGTAACATTTGGCACTTGTAATACAATGGATGGGTATCCATCAGGTTTTGGAGTCTACCATCCACCTATCACTAAAATGAGACCTCAGTGGTTGACAGCTGTCACTTTCGTTCACCATCCTAATTTCACAATGTCCTTAACCACATCGGTGCTCGATGAGGTCCGCTCCTGCGCTGAGTTTTTTAAAAACCCATTATTCATGACGAGCTGGGCTCGTCATGAGCGTGCTGGGAGGCTACTGCATGACGAGCCCAGCTCGTCATGAGCGTCGAAGGGGTTAAAATTTATTCGCAGAAGCGATTTCTTCATTTTATTGAATCCCCTGGAAAATGTAGGCTGTGTACCTTCTTAATGAAACACATTATTTATCATAGACAGACTTCAACTGTACTCCCTTAACAGGTAATAGCTAATGTTGTATACATTGGAAAGCGGAGACCTATTGTGAGAGAATAAGAACATCACCAAAATGAGAATCATCCCATAGGTTGTGGTGTAAAAGATTTACCAAGCAACCAAATGTAGTTTTTCTGCGAGTGAGCAGATCCAAAACCAACCAATGAGAGTAAAAAAGGAGTCAGCCAATCGTGGAGAGGGACTGTGAAAAAATAAATATATATATATATATATATATATATAACTATAACCTACTGGCGGTCGCCAGTAGGTATATATAGTTAGAATTTTCAAAAATCCCATAGAGAAAAAATCCTATGTCGAATAACTTTGGCGTTTGAGGACGGAATTGGCTGAAATTTTCAGGAAAATGGCACATTTTGTTTCTGAGCAGCCCCTGAAAATTTGGGGGGGTTTCGTCAAGGGGGGGCCGAGAAAAAAGGGGGGTCCCAAAACGTGTTTTTCCCATGCAATTTTCCATAGGGCGGTTGGCCTCACTTTTAGCTCGAACGGCTGAATGGATTTCCACGAAACTTGGCAAAATTGTAGGGACTGGTAGCCCGATGTGCCTTTGCTAGGTCTCAATATATGTGTTCCAGTGGATTTTGAGAAATTAACATTCAAAAAAATATATATATCTGTAAGCTCGCTCCGGGCAGCGCCCCGGTTCGCGTACCTGACACGTAACGGAACTTCGCGAAGCGAAGCTGATTGGCTCTCTGGTGTCTGTCAACATTCTAAACAGTCCGGAGCGGCCGCCATCTTGTTTCTCGGTAGGATCGAGAGACAAGATGTGGTGAAAAACGAAGGGGGAAATGAAGGAAAGGGGGCAAGGTAGACCCCTCCTGACCCCCTAGGATTGATGAGGGGGATATTAAAGTGCCCCGCGGGGCAAAACATTTTTTTTGCGATTTTTCGCCATAGAGGCGCGTCCCGGTACGCGAACCGGGGAGCTAACTGGCAGCGTAACGGGAGTCCGCCATCTTGTGTTTTTGGAGCGTCCGGTTCGCGTACCGGGTAGCGTCCCGGTAAGCGTAACAAGAGAAACAGTAAAAAAAAAAAAATAATGGAATAGATTATCAAGAAAACTTTGAAAAATTGTAGGGACTGTTTGTTTGATGTGCCTTTGCAAGGCCTCAAGATATGTGCACGTGTGGATTTTGTCTAATTAAGGTTAGGGACTGGTAGCCCGATGTGCCTTTGCTAGGTCTCAATATATGTGTTCCAGTGGATTTTGAGAAATTAACGTTCAAAAAAATATATATATCTGTAAGCGCGCTCCGGGCAGCGCCCCGGTTCGCGTACCTGACGCGTAACGGAACTTCGCGAAGCTGATTGGCTCTCTGGTGTCTGTCAACATTCTAAACAGTCCGGAGCGGCCGCCATCTTGTCTCTCGGTAGGATCGAGAGACAAGATGCGGTGAAAAACGAAGGGGGAAATGAAGGAAAGGGGGCAAGGTAGACCCCTCCTGACCCCCTAGGATTGATGAGGGGGATATTAAAGTGCCCCGCGGGGCAAAACATTTTTTTTGCGATTTTTCGCCATAGAGGCGCGTTCCGGTACGCGAACCGGGCAGCTAACTGGCAGCTTAACGGGAGTCCGCCATCTTGTGTTTTTGGAGCGTCCGGTTCGCGTACCGGGTAGCGTCCCGGTAAGCGTAACAAGAGAAACAGTAAAAAAAAAAAAATAATGGAATAGATTATCAAGAAAACTTTGAAAAATTGTAGGGACTGTTTGTTTGATGTGCCTTTGCAAGGCCTCAAGATATGTGCACGTGTGGATTTTGTCTAATTAAGGTTAAAAAAAATATATATATCTGTAAGCGTGCTCCGGCGCGCTTACGTTACGGGTTTTGTTTGCGCTGCAGAGCCGATACGTCACGGTTATGCGACGCGTCATGAGGCGTCTCACGTGGCTACGTGATACGTCACGTAATAAAGAATATATTTTACAGATATAGATATTAGCTTTTAAAAAACCATTGAAATTCACTGAAAAAACCATAGGTTATAGACCATATATAGTTAGGAATTAGCATTTACAAAACCTTCTTTTACTCACACAAAACCATTGAAATTCCATATATAGTTAGTTGCACTAACTATATATCGCGCACCCGCAATCCACTGCTGATGATGTCACATATTACATCATTCATGACATGGTCAGTGACATCACTGATGACATCACTGATGACATCTCAAATGACATCACTGATGACATCACTGATGACATCTCAAATGACATCACTGATGACATCACTGATAACAACATCCAGTGACTGTATGTTTCTGTAAAGTTAAAATATGTCTTGCATATTGAAGAATGAGTGGATTTATAAGTGTCTGGATGAAGGATTTAGTAGGTGCATGACTGACTGTATGAGTGAGTGATTAAATGTGTCTCACTGAGTGCATGGGTTTGTGACTAAACTGTCTTAATTTGTGCATCATTATATCTTTTGTTCTGTAAACTGCTGCATGTGTTGATCAGTAGCTATATGAGTAACTATATGGGTTATTGATTGGTTGCCCATGTATTTGTATGGGAGACTGAGTGTGTGTGTGGGTGTCTGAGAGGTGTATGACTCTGTGCATAGATGTGTGAGCAGTTGATTCACTAGATGTATGGGTTCAAAAGTGCATGTGGAAACAGCTGTATGGGCGGTTGACTGTGTGCATGAGTGTATTGGTGAGTGAATGAATATCTCAGTGCTACATGTCAAAGTAAGTACATATGTAAAACACAGTACATGTGAGAGTTGACATATATAAATAACTGTGCATAAGAGCCAGTGAATGTGAGAGTGGCTGTATGGATCATTGTGAACTTGTATCCGGGATTGTATAAGAGAGTAAATATGTGTTAGTATGTGTTTGAATAAGTAAGGTGTGTATAACTGTATAGTTGAGAAAATGGAGGTGTGATTGAATCTTTGCATGACTGACTAGGTGTGTGTGTAACTTCATGGATGAGTGACAGTCTGTGAGTGTCTGTTTACACTGAGTGTATCTAAGGTTATATTAGAGTCTGAAGAAGTTCATCGTATTATCACATGAATGATGTCATCAGTGATGTGATCAGTAATGTCAAATGAGATGTCATCAGTGATGTCATCAATGATGTCATCAGTGATGTCACTGACCATGTCATGAATGATGTAATATGTGACATCATCAGCAGTGGATTGCGGGTGCGCGATATATAGTTAGTGCAACTAACTATATATGGAATTTCAATGGTTTTGTGTGAGTAAAATAAGGTTTTGTAAATGCTAATTCCTAACTATATATGGTCTATAACCTGTTTTTTTCAGTGAATATATATATATGTATGTATGAATATATATGTGTGTGTGTGTGTCTCTCACAAAGAATAAATGTCGCGGCACACCTCTTGGCTGTCCTATGTTCTTTATTGCAGACCATACATTCTCTCCTACGCGTTTCGAACCGAATTTCCTTCTCACAGACTACCGTGAGAAGGAACTTCGGTTTGAAACGTGTAGGAGAGAATGTATGGTCTGCAATAAAGAACATCTGACAGCCAAGAGGTGTGCAGCGACATTTATTCTTTGTGAGAGATAATCTTCGGGACACTGCCCTGGTCCCGACGCGAGCACCGCCTGAAAGTGCTCCCTTCCGAAACAGGACATTGTGAGAAATAACATATGTATGTATATATATTTATATATATATATATATATATATATATATATATATATATATATATATCTCAAAGCCTCATCTAAAATCAATATTGAACACAGGAGCTCTAGACTCACTTGAGGAGTAGAAGTGTGCTGCCTTTTCTATTTGTTCACACTATCTCATTACTGTTGATAATATGCTTTACTTGACTGTCCTAAAATGTAAATTGATACTTGTATAGCGCACTACTCACCCTCAAGGGTCTCAAGGCGCTTGTACGAATAACGCTGTGGAACCCATCCTGGCTTTCCCTGTGAGGTGTCCACTCCTGGGCACCCCCAAGGTGGAGGCCAGGCATCCTTAGCGTTGTGGGGGCCGTTGTGGAGATTAAGCAAGCTATTGCCCAGAGTTGCAGAGTGGGACTCCATGATTGGAACAGGCACCGAGGCGAGAATTATCAGGTCTGTGGAATTTTTGAGCTCAAGACCCGCCGAGGAGGGGAATTGAACCCTGGTCCCGGGTTAGACCTCTGCATCAGGGTCTGCCGCTCTAACCATTGAGCCACAAACGTGACGCATATATGAAAGAGAAAGTAAAACTCGTCGGTCACCCACAGCATGCTTTAAAAACTTTGAGAAAGTCTAGCGTCACAGTTCGCACCTTCCTTCAGCATTGAAATAGAAAGCTTTTGTCTATTCAGTCACCAAGTCTTTTGACATATAGTAATTACAGCAAGGGGGGGGGGCTAATGTGCCAAGCACGCACAAACCAACACCCCAGGGTGCTTGTGTTCCAGTATACATTGGAATTGGCCTAGTAGTTCTGCTGAACTGTACCTTTTCTGGAATCAAAACTGATTTGCTTATGGTCAGTTACGGTTATAGTGGCATAGTGAGCAATAAAATGAGGAACTGAAATGCATTCTACTGTGGTTGAGATTAACTCAAGTATTCCATTAGTTACTTCTTGTTCTCAGTGATGCGCTTCTCTCAGGCATATTTAATAATGTGGCAAATAGGGACTAACTTAAGGAACAGAATTTGAAGATCTTGTATGGCACCCACACACCAGCCTGAAGCATAAAGAAACAAGCATTTGCAATGCAATTGGTCTTGCATTTGCGAGAGTTTAAGCTATTGGCATTGTAAATATGTTTTGATAATTAACACAAATAAAAGGCATTGTCATTTACAATGCCAAAAGCTCAAACTCTTGTAAATGCCAGACCAATTTAATTTCAAAGAAGCGGCGCCATTGTCCCGGGCTGCTTGGAAAGTCAATGCGCGCATGGCACGCTGAATGCTGCAGGAAAGCATGTAGTGCCAGAAATAGGGGAAAGTCATTAAAGAAAATAGTACTTGCAGACTAAATAAGACATACAGTGTAACAACAGAAGTGATAGGGCCAGTGGTCATGGGAAGTTACAAATGAAGACGGGGCGGTACTAAGGAGGAACTAACAAGCCCATTCGCGAATCAGAAGCCAGCATTTACAAAGGACAGTGACACAAGTCAATTAAAAATATGGGCTGAGTTTCAAGTCCCTACTCTTAATACAGGATGCCTCACAGAGCAGCGCATGTGCTGCCCAGGCTCGATCTAAAAAAGTATTCTCTGTTGCATAAGTGCACCCATCTAAGGAAAACACATAAAGAGAATGGGAGAGGTTGTGGTCTAATGGCTAGGGCGTGTGATTCTGGGAAAATCACTTAATTTCCCCGTGCCTAACAAAAATGAATGTGTCCTTGTGTAATGCAACTAGGGCTCCGGTAAAGCGCTCCGACACCTTAATGTAGCAAAAACATTTTAATGTAAAGCAGAAGGACCTACCTCACTGCAACCAACCACCTGAGACTAGACAAAAATGGAATGATGGCGCATCACTCACACCACGAGGCATGGAAGTGGGACTGATGCGGCTTCCATTCCTACTTGTGTACAGTAACAAAGCTATTATCTTAATTTGTAATACTGAATTACAGTGTGGCAATGATCTACCACTTAGAATCATTGGAACAGAAGAGGGAATTTTGAAAAGCAGCCAAAAATTCAAAGCCCAGAGCCTGTCTATTATAAATTACACTTACACTCCTGACCTGTATTAGCTGCCAGAAAAGCAGTAAACAAGCATTAGTGGTCTGAAACATCATTAAGTCTGATGCACTGAAACGCAAGTGATGGTTTGAATTTCATATTACATGTCTTAAAAGTTTTAGGTTTTTCACCCACTTGCTCCAACATTGCAACACTAATAAACAAATATGAAGTACTGAATATTAAGATTGTTTGTTGTTCTTGAAGAGTAAACTGTGTGATACCAGATCTCTCTCCTTTAATAAAAGAAATTGTAAAAGTCAAACATTTTCTTCCAGAAACGGACTTCAGAACAGCTGTTCAAGCCCTTGTACTCGTGCCTCTGGATATTGATAATGCCTTACTCCATAGCCCTCCTTCTCCACTCCACACTGGCACCCTTCATGGGCATCGTACATCCCGCAACACGTCTCATCCAGGGCGTGAAAAAATACGATCACATCACACCCACCCTAATGGATCGCCATTAGCTCCCCTTGCCAGCCTGCATCATCTTCAAAACTATGCATCATTTACAAAGCCATCACATCCAGCATCCCCACTTATCTTTCAGACAAGCTCACCATCTCTGGTGGTTCTCAGCACATTCACAGCCATGACCCCATCAGACTGCAAACTAAGAAGTGTAAAAAAGGGAAAACAAACCAACAGGCTTTTCCCATCTATGCACACACAGTCTGGAACAATATCCCTGTATCCTTCTGGACTGCCCAACACTCCTCCAATATAGGAAAGACTTAAAAGCATACCCCTTTAAAGAACACTACATCACTTTACGTTACCTGTCCTTAACTCGACTTCCTCTCCTATTGCTCTCCGACTTTAAGATTTCCTTTGATCATGTACAGCGCTTCACTGCCTTTTGGCTAGGTTCACGCTATAGAAATACCATATACATACATACACATTTAATTCAATTTTTTAGCCAATACCTCCTTCTGCACGATGTAGCAGCCCAAAAGTAGATTTGCATTTATTTTTTTTACGAAACCACTTAAAGAATTGAAGCCTATTACACATTTATGAATGCACATCACCATTTAAAATGAAGAATCTACAGTTAAAGCGATGACCATTTAGTTATTCATACACAAATATGATTTCATGGCATACAGTTTTAAAAATGTAGACCAACCAATTAAAATTAAATGTAGGCTAAATCATGTTACATTGTGCAAATTAATGAAGATACCATACAAATATGACAAATGTAACATGTATGTGTATTTTGGTCCCGCCTGTCGGGGCTTCATACCATGAATAAACCTTGGTCAAAGGTAGAGCAACTAATGCCTAGACAGTCACTTATTCAATATTTACTAATAATACTCTGAGCCTAACTGCATTAGTGCTGCAGGATTTTTACATCTGTGACTGTGAAGATTGTATTGTCTCTCTTTATGCTTTTCTCTCACTGGAAAACCGAGGCTATTCACCCTGTAAAATCGCCTCCCTTTTGTATTAATGGCAATCAGATTTTCAAAATCACTTCATCTGAGTGCTCTCAACATCTAAGTCCAGAACCAACAAGCAACCTGAATTCCGTACAATATACGCTGCCACTATCACATGAAGCCAACACTGCTGCAATAGCCAGGTTCGGACTGGCCTACAGGGCAATGTAGCTCTGCCCGATAGGCTGGTCTGTCTGGTCAGTGTGTGGGCGTTTTGTGGCTGTCGGAGGGATGGTCGGAAGCAGAAGCGAGGAGGCCATATGGGGTCAATAGTGAGAGGTTTATTTCTGTATTGATATACACTGTGGGAAGAGTACACAGTCTAGGAAGTCCAAATAAAGACAAATTGATTAACTCCAAGGGACGTAGAAACTTCCTCGGTGTCTACGTGGTGCTGGATGGCTAGGTGGTCCACACAGGGGTTAAGGAAACCTGTTACGGGTTCCTTTAGGCTTCTCGGGTCCCGGAGCAGCTCAAAAATAAACAAAAGAAAAGCAGCGGTCAAACGCGAGTCTTGCTTTAAGGGTTACCGTCACCAACCCAAGTGAGGGATTTCTAAAGGAAAAGTGAAGGGCTTTCTGGCGATATAGTAGCGAGGTTTTTATACCAATGAAGGGTTTCCCATAAGACAATATGCCCTTGTGGCTAAGGCAAAAAGAAGGGGGTGAGTTCTGCAATGTGCACTGGAATATGGGTAGGTAAAGGGAACATCCGGTATTCTAGCTGTTAGTGCCTTGTTTTCCCCGTTTTCTGCCCACCGCCCAAAGCAAGCACCCTCCCCTTCCCTAAAACCCTTGTCCCGTCACGTACCGCTAAGAGCCACAACTCTCCGGAGTTATGGCGTCTCGCAACTCCGGAGTTGTGGCGGCTCGCACGTCCTCCGGGACCCACCAATATTCCGACCAGGTCTCTGGACCGTCGTCTTCTGGACGCATCACCACACTGAAATGCATTGTCACCCATAATTAATGCATGTCTGAGCTGTCACTGAAGAGCTGCAAAGTGAGCGTGGCAGCTCTGGCAGTGCGCTGCCGGTGCGCGCTAATGCAGCAGGCGCTTGGGGCACTCCCAGGTGAGAAAAGGCCTGGCAGCAGCCCATTGGACTTAGCTACAATGTATATTTTTCATCAATTTCCCGGGGCACCTCGGGGCTCTGAGTCAGTCAGACCACCTGCCGACATCACAACTGGGGTCCAGTCAGGATTGTCTGTGTGACAAAAAACGTGGCAGTGGCGCTACGGAAGACGTCACGTCCTGTGCCAGAGAGCATGGAGTTTGTGTCATGTGTGTTTTCCGTGGCCAGCCATGCTTGGTTTGCAGCGCTGCTGCTCGCACCAGCGTGCCCACACTGTCTGCAGTGGTAAGCCCAATAATAGCCATAAGCTGCTGAATTCATTGATGCCGTTTACGAGGGAGAGTGCTGGTCAGGTAGTAGACGGCACGGGTCATCAGTGACGGAGTCATTTCTGACCGTCACTGGGTTGCAGCGGCCGCGGCGCTAGTAGCTTAGGAATCACAGCGGACAGCCGCCACTGCAGCCTGAATCGATAGGATTGCCCTGGAGTGGTTCACTCGTGATCTGAGGTGAGCCAGTTGCCTTGAAGAGAGTCACCGCCGACGTGCCAGTCACGCAGCGATGTCTGGCTGAGTCAGATCATTCAAAACTGAAGAACAGTAAGTGTTGTTTACCAGCTACTTGTTGCCACCTACCCCGAGTGTGTGACAGTCCATGTAATAATAATACAAATGAATGGGAGTGCACGATCAGGTGAGGCTGCTGCCACTCCTGCAGTCTGAGACAGTGTGTGTGCTCACTTAGACAGGTGGCTCCTCATCCGTGACTAACTGTCTCTGATGCTGTTTGTAATAATCCAGCGTGTCCTGAAAAATTGAATATTCTAGAAATGTAGCAGGTGCCATTGTTTGAAGTCGGGGAGTGTTGGCAGGACGCAATGAGGGACAGAGGAAAGGGCTCGCCGGGTGGAGCTGGGGTGGTAGAAATTTACCCCTCGCCTAAAATTGAATAAACTGAAATTACAGACTCAGAATGTCTATGCAAAATCACCTCGGGGGTTAGATAAACCTGCAAGCTATGGCTTTAGACAGCTAAGCTACCCCTATAAAACCGCCATTGCAGGGTTTAGCAGCTGATTTAGGGTTCGAATTCACTATAAAGAAATACCCCTCAGCTGAAACAAGTCTAATAGGAATTAGATTACATAAAGCATTTGGAGGATTCGCACTCCTCACAAGCACACACCAGAGTTATCCTTTAAGTGGCCTTAGTACCAGCACTATCTGCCAAGTTTACATAGATCCTACGAGTTCTTGGTTTAGATGGCATAACGGTCCCACAAGAGTTTGCACAAGATGTGACAGCACAGAAGGGAGCAAAGCTTTCTATCTTGCTTTCTACATAGAACTTTAACAATCATCTCAGACAGCTGAGCTATCGCTCAGGTTATTTAGCTGTAACGTGTAAGACCATAGACAGCAGAGCTGCCTGTCATCCTACAGAGAACTTAAAAAGTCAGGCCTAAAGGTCTTCATTGACTCTTACTGAATATCAGGTGTGATTCGTTTATTTAACCCAGGTACTGCACTGCATTTATTAAAACAAGATTTTTGTTTTGTACCACACATGTTCTTAATCCCCTGTTCGCCATAAAGTATCACTCAAGGTGTCGCACATGAAACTTAAATGTCAGCCATAGGTGCCTTCGAAACATACAAATGTAACTCATGCACTTGCTGAAAACTTGCCAGCTATGTTTGGTCCGCTCTGGTGACGGTCCGGTAACTCTGCGAAGTGGTGACGGAGATAGTGTCACTCACAGTCGTTGAGATGTCACTCATAATTACTCTGAAATTATAATCATGTTACACATAGCAATCTGAAACCTTGGCAGCTATGCGCATACTATACATCAAAGGGCAGGGCTGTTGTATTTGGCATGGAAGGACTTGTTTTTTCACCTCCCACAAAAGATTGAGAAACGAATGTTTGAGTATCAACGAGGAAAGAACTGCATGTCTTGGCTTTGGAAGGCACAGTGGAACCGCGGCAAGTTGGGACGCATCGTGTAGCTCGGCAGGGCCGCATTTCCGCGTTGTACCGCGGTCTGTACCTGAACACGGACACTTCCGGTCAGCCCGTGTGGAACCAGCCCCTCCTCCGCGCCGGGAGCGGCGCGCGCTGCAGTGCGGAGCGTCACGTAGCAAAGGCGGACATCCGTCACACCTGCCGACAGTAAACAGAGTGAAGGTTTACAAGGACACCGCGTGGGGCGGGGTAACAGCTGGTTAATGTGCGCCCGCTTTACCTTGCTCTCTTTACTTTGCTAACTGTGCTACTGACTTGGACTCTATTATTCTTAAATTAACATGACCTAAAGCTGCGCGAACTTCTGCAGTTTGTCGTCGCAGAAATAGAACGCACGTGATCACTGCGTTCCGAGCTCGCGCACAGTACCCGGACCGTTTGAACGGCCACCCAGGACTTCCCCTGGAGGTTCACCGCCATTACCGGCTGCGCGTCAGCCCTGGACTCAGTTTTCAGCATTTAGATACTGAGGTCCGTGACATGATGGCAGGGGTTAAAAAAGAATTGGAAAAAGATGGCTTCTTTTAACACCACAGACAGGTAGCATATCATTCAACTCCTTCGCTCAGAAGCACTTTTGAATTTCTTTCCAATAAGGAAGTCGTTTAAATTCATCTTCAAGTAGTCGAGTCTGTAACTGCGCAGGTTCTGCTCCAGACTATCGTCGGCAATTTCTTATGTACGAATACAATATCCAAGTAGTGTTGTACATGTTTATTGTCTGGAGCAATTACACATGCTTCCTACCGGTTCCTGTAAAATGCCTTCAACATTAATTCTTTGCATAATAACAATTCTAAATGGAACATTGCTACCGCCTAGCAATGCTTAAAGAAACAACACAACATAGCATTTTATAGATTTAAAATACTACACGAAAGTTTATATGTAATGTGCCTCTGGACGTTATAAGTGCGACATTATTATTAGGTTATGTTTGTTTCCACTAATTAGCTGTCGCGCTTTAAAGTAACCTAGTTTCCGGCACCTAGACGTTATCCAACGGCGCTTACAAAAAAGTTAGATTTTCCCCCCTGACCAAGAAACATTATGGCATTATTAGCACATACAAACTGAGCGGAGAAATAGTTGATGTCAGTAGCAATTTATGGTAGTCTACATAGCTGCCAAGGTTTCAGATTGCTGTGTGTGATATTTTCTTAATTTCAGTCTAATTTTAAGTGACATTTCAACGACTATGACACTTTCTCACGAGCAAAATCTAGCAATGAAGACAAGAGAAACATATACATTTCAGAAATGACACCCATTTGAGCCACAAGGAACTCTTAAGATGAGTCACATCATAATCCACAAGCTGTATTACTAAGGAGTGCGCCCTGGTCCTGCATGCCGCCAACTACCTGCCAAACCCTGCTGGTGGCACCATCACCCCACTCGCAGTTTGTCACACAGAGCTACACTACAGTCTCTGCTGACTCAGTGGTGCTTGGCACACTGAGAAATTACGCTGGCAAGCACCACAGTGGCTTTCACAATCACCTGGCCCAGGTGCGAGCGACTACTAACACAGCTTACAGTCAGTGAAAAGACAGACTGCTATGTAATGTACAGTCAGTTCTCAGCTGTAACAGGGCAGACATGTGGCAGCTCAGAAGAAAATCATGGCTGTGGCACAAGAAAAAACTTTAACTATCAGGGTTATTGCCAAGCAGGCATGCGCACATGAACCAAAACAAGAAAAATAAAGATGCACAGTTAAATTTGGCCCAAAGCTGAAACTTGCACTCCATGAAAACTTCTCAGAAAACTAGCTGCTCAACGAGTCCCTATTACGCCTCTGCAACACGTTATGAGAACTTGCAATTCTAACATAACGTGATGTGAATACAGAGCCCACAAGCTGCCCAGATGAACAGAGAGGCCCCTACACATTTGTTTTCAGAAGTATAATGGGATATATATCTCTTCTCCAACCGTCTGGTTCTCCTTCGTCTTCATGAAGGGCAGGTACGAACCATTTATCAGTGCTTCACCCTCCCACATCAGTTATGTTTGGGTTTTATTTACACCTTTGCTTAGTCCCTTTAAAACAGATTACATGGCTTAAACAGAAAGAAATCTCCATTTCAAAAATTCCACCATTCACTGAACTTCAGGAAGTGTACATTCCTTTCATCATATCATCGGTATATTCAATACCTTCTCTGCTGCTGTCTGACTTCAGCAACCCCTGCTCAAAGCAGACCTTCTTGCACCCCCTACTGCTGAATTCTGGAGGCAGAGGGCGAACGGTCACTCTTACTGTGCCGCCCTACTCGGCAATTGATCAAGTTTAAACCGGCCTATTTTTTTCTATACCTGCTCTATTGCTGCATGCAGTTATCCAAGTTCAATCATTATAGTAAAAACATGTAGTCCACCGGCCACACAGTGACGCACCAATAATAAAACAATTTGCAGCATAGAGAGATACATCACGAGGCACTACTTACTAACTTTGCGACACAATTCTTCATACGGGCCGCACCTTGCCTAATGACTCCGGCTGCAGCAAACACCGGCCTGGGCATGATGGTGTGGCTCCACCAAAGTGAGGGTTACTATTAGATTGGTTTCTAAAGCACCCCTCAATGATTTTTGCTGAAAGGTAAATATACATATTTAAATCCCTTCAGTACAACATTGCGGCTTAAAATTGAGACCACCATAGGTTTGATTGCCCGGGAACTCATGGTTTCTCGAAGTAAATATTTAAAAAAATTAAGTTGAGCATTGTTACCTATATTGAGTGCACGCATGATCCGGGTTTGCCTATGACAACAAAAATCAGCATTAGTGGTTCAGTCCTCAGTACACTGAAAGCATGATGTGCCACAAATTGTAGTTGAAGGAGTTTTCCTAAACAAGCATGACATTGGCCTGCAACAACCATAACATTGCGATCCGTTAGGACATTTCAACAGACTAACCATGAAATGAACAAAAGCTCGAAAATGCCTCTCGTCGTATTGAATGTTATAGACACCAGAGATTACGTTGTAAAACAACCCTATAACCACCACTCAGGTGAGCCGCGATGATTGGTGCAATTCAGCTGACGGTGACTATGGCAATAAATCCCCCTAATATGTGTAATTGCTCTTGATCTTCCCCAAAACATTATCATTACCTTACAGCTGCCGGTAATATTGAAGGAATTACTGTTATTGTTGTTATTATGAGAAATATAGTGAGGGTTGAATAAAATAAAATAGTTAATAGCCTTTCTCTAGCCCGACTCATTGAAATCAGCGGTAAAACCCTTATTCGCAAGTAAATAAATGCACATTGATGAAATGTTTTGTCACAGAAGAGTAATCCTACTTCGTAGCTAGTATGTAGAGTTAGACCATAATGGACATTCTCGACGCCCTCCCTCGGCACCCTGAAATGCATTTAAATTATTCAATGCCGTTCCCCTGGGCCCCTCAAAACAAACTATCAATAATGGACCAGTGTAGTTCTCTAGGAGCTTTCAAACTCCTAAATGAAGGCCTGCCATTCCACCCGTGCTCTCAACCCCATGAATGTTGGACCTCATGTTCCTTTTCCAGGAGGCGTTTGTAAACCACTTACCATCTTAACTCGTGTTCTTCTAAGTGCTTGCTGTGATGTTGGTTGGTAGTCTGAGATTAGGTCATGGGAGGGGCCTATGGGGACTTTCGAACCAGAATTCATTTGGTGGATCTCGCCCGTAGTGCGCTATGCCATCCTCTGTGGTAGGCGGTGACCATTTCAAGTCACTGCGAGGCTCGGATGGATAGGACCTCTGTAGAGGAGGACCGAACTATAAGAAGGGGAACTTGGGCAGGTCAGCTGATAAAAGTCTCCCCACACAGAGCTCATTCGATTGTTCGTTAATGTCCCTACAGACTGGTGAAGATCGACCCAAAGAGTCCATCGGGCGTTTCCCCCATTTTCTTTCTTTATCACATTTTTGGGGCAAATGTTCTTATAGTAGGATTGAAATTTGGGGCCCGGATCCATAGACAGCATGCATCCCTGACACTGCAGGCCAGGTGCAAGTGCATTGTCTTCTTTGTTAACCAGTAGGTAGGAGATGTATTGTGGTTCTTCATATTACAGCAGTCCCTTCCAGCATTGGTTTTATCCTTCAGAGCTTGTGGATACATGGCTTGACTGCAGTGCTTAATTTGTGCTGGTGCCTGCAGGTAGTGGGCACTGGGACTCATTTATGACAACAGTACCTAAGGAGGGTGAAAACAAAGATAGGACAACCTGGCTAATGGACAAAGCAGAGAAGAGAAAGAACATACAGTAGTGAGATAAAAAGAGGAAGTGCAGGGTGATGGAAGAAAGAGCTAAGAGGAGGAATTCCGATTAGACAGTCTTGGGATTGAGCAACACCAGCACTCTCAGTGCCTGCTGCTGACGCCTGAAAAAAGCTTTAGGTCTCTTAACTTTATTTTTTTTTATGTTTCTATTTAGTTTGCAAATTAAGCTCTTATTTTCGGTTTGTTATTCCCTTGAAACACGTTTGCATATTCTGTCTGCCAGTGCCCGACCATGCCCACAGTTAGTCTGTCATGCTGAATTCGTACCTCCTAATTTGAACAGGCACATGAGATAATTGGACAGATTATTAATCATAATGTGTATCATTTACTTACTGATCAACTTGAAACCCTGAACGGACTTCTTTGACATCCCTGGTTTACCTCCTACTTGGTGTGTGCTCATGCCGCAGTTAAGGGTAGCCATGATGTACTGCAGGATGCCCATCTGTAGAGTGACATTAACATCATGCAGTAAAATTGGGTGATTGGTGGTACCAGAATAACTCACTTTCTGCTTTATACAGCAGTGATTTCCAAGAGCTGTACATCTATTGCCATTATGATAGCAGGAGTATAATATAGTACAGGTCAAAGATATGAGCAGATTCTACTTAAGATGAGTTAAATAAAGGCTGTGTAGGAGGAATACTGAGGAAGGATAACACAATACGGTGACAGGTAGGCGTTTCAAAGTGACAGAAAAGGCTCATGGTTGATGCAAGAGGGGTAAAGTAATCCAGACAGATTTGTGTCATTTTATTATACAGAATAACGTACCCATGGTATGCGAAGGACACAAAATATCACCTCCAGAATTCCACATATGACGTTTATGACCATGTCTATTTATTTCTCCTAAAAATTGTGTCTTCAATTCAATAATACTTACCAGCACCAGAAACAATACTGAACCTGCAGTTTATTTCACCTCCCAAAAAATATATTTACAAAAATGTGCAATTTTATCCCTTTTGATAACAAGCCTAAAGCAGGAGTTGCACGTCAGTCGCCTGCCGCTGGCTGCCCTTATTCCTGAATGTGCAACAACTGAGCCCATTGTCACTTTTATCTTGTAAAGTTGTGTCTAGAAAAGAGGACCCCGGCGCAGAGAGCAGTACTGCCAAAGGAAACATCATGCATTGAACCGTGCCCTGGTTTATTATCAGAACACACGTCATTAGCCTCGCGGCCCTCCACTTTGAGGTCTGGCCTAAAGACCGCTTTAGCCGTTTCATCAGTCTTATGACTCTTATCTAATCAAAACCATGTGTAAAGAAAATGCATGCATATACTTGCATAGAGGGGCTCGGATCCCCCTCCCCGTCACCCATTCGTCTATTCAGCTGTCACTCTAATTTAGCTTCAATCCACCATTGGCTTCTTGCTGATACATTTTGCCTGATTAGATGTTCACATCCTCCTGGCGTGAATTAAACTGCAGTGTCCGGGTTGGTGAGTATATTCTTTACTTTTCCAATGCTTTTTTCCTTTCCATTCTTAATTATTATACTGTGTTTAATCTTACTTGTATGTTGAAACTGTCTCTACGTTACAACAATTCAGACCCACAATGACCTTTTCTTTGCACCTTAAGAATAATTTTTCTGTAATGTGAATTAAAACTAAAAATAGTTTCTATGTCTGTTCTAAGCACTTCTCATTGCTTGGAAGCTCCCGAGCTGTTCTATTAAAGTTATATGGGATAGTTAATTTTTTAATGTATTTAAAATGTGTATTTCATATGGCTACCATATTTAGGTGTCAGAATGATTTTTTTTTTGTTTACAATAAAAAAAATATCTATCACACCAGCCTGGCAAGGCCAGACCTATTTGCTTCTTTAAGGGGTCTTAGGTGAGACTGATCTCGATGTTCATGACATTCTCCTGGTCAGTCATGGAATTATGAAAGGCTGAAAGGAGTGTGACCATCGACGTGAAGGAGATATCACAATTAGGCATATGAAATGAAATGTGGGTTTTTGTAGAGCGCATGTTTGCCGTGGCGTCCTAGCGCTTGCTGCCAAAGAGTGCAACCAGAAAATCAGCCAGCCGATTAGGTGCAAGTAAATATCAAGTTTTAAGTTCCTTCCTGAACTGTAGTAGGTTGTTTTGGGTTCTACGGTGCAGGGGCATGGAATTCCATAACCTTGGGGCTAAATGTCGGAAACTTCTGCCGCCCCATTTCAGCGTTTTTACCCTTGGGACTACCAACAGAGACGTCGATGCGGAACGGAGGCATCTCTGTGGGGTGTAGCGCTTAATGTATTGGCTGATCTGTACGGGTCCCACCCCGTGCAAAGTCTAGGGTAGAATACACATAGATTTAAACTGGATCCTAGCTGAAATGGGCAGCCAGTGCGGTTGTTCTCGAATGATTTAACTAATGGGACTGAATTTGGGTAGATTTAGTAATAGCCGGGCTGCAGCATTTTGCAAAGTCTGTAGTTTATGTATCACATTCTTTTTGGCTTGAAGGTAAAGTGAGTTACAGTAGTCAATTATTGACCAAATCAGAGCCGTAACGACCATTTTCCTAAGGGGCATAGGGATGAAAGGGAGGACTTTCCGAAGGAATTTCAAGGTGTAGAAGTAGGATGAAGAAATGCTATTGACCTGGTCTGATAGAGAGAGATGATCATGATCAGAACTCCAAGGTTTTTTACCTTCTTTACGGGCTGGGGGCAAGGTCCTGCTGTCCCGGGCCACCAGTTGGAGTTCCAGAGTGAAATCTCCCTTCCAAACATGACCACTTCCGTCTTCCCGGTGTTCAGTTTTAAGCAATTGTTATGCATCCAGAAAATAATATGGCTCATGCAAAGGTTAAAACGTGCTGCCACAATCTCTGGTTTGGCAGCTACTGAGACAGCAATTTGCGTGTCTTCAGCATAGCAAATGTCTTGTGAAGCAAAGGAGCGAATAAGTTTAGCCAGTGGGGTAGCATAAACGTTAAACAGGGTAGGTGAAAGTGCTGATCCCTGGGGTACCCCACATGGCAAGACGAAAGGGGGAGATTTGTGCTCATCTAGCATCACAGATTGTTGTCTGTTAGTTAAGTATGACCGAAGAATGTCTGCGGCCATTCCAGTAATCCCTATTTCCGCCAACCTCTAAAGAAGTATGCGGTGGTCCACCGTTTCGAACGTGGCGGATACATTCAACATTATTAGTATGTCCTTCCCGCTCTGGTCTATTTGCGCTTGTAGACTTTCTGTAGCTGCAATGAATGCGGATTCGGTGCTGTGCCGTGGCCTGAAACCATGCTGAGCTGCATATATTTGTGTAGCACTTACTAATGTTTTTTCTTCATTCTATTGCTTTAAAAGCGCTTCTCATCCCAATGTAGTGTTTTATAGCGCTTTAAATCACACGGATATTATACTAAGGCAATGAATCATACAAGTGTGTGTCAATGTACAGAAAAAATTCCATAGAGCAAATGAGTTATATATCATCCTTACTGATCAGAATTCCAAGTTAAAAGCACTTGTTTTGGAGAAACTCAAAACCAGGATTTAAAGTGTGTGTGTGTGTGTGTGGTATACAGAACGGTCGTTTAGGTCCGTACTAACAAGTATGTATTAGTACCAAAAGGAAACCTTTTTAGCAACCTTAAAATAACGAAGTGTTGAGGGGGGAAAAAAAAACAATAATGTTCTTGAAGTTTTCATTTAGCTCCTTGATGCCAATTCATAATTCACTGTCCTATATTATAGGGATTGTAACATATGACTTGCAGGAAACAGGAGGATCTCTATCTACGCAAAAAGTTACCCATCGAGCTATCTACATAATGTACAAATCAGTGACCTTCATGTTACAAGTAGGGCTTTGCAGAAGGCACACAAACCCTCTATGCAATTTTATGTTGAGTGGGACATATGACTAGACTCCGGATAGGTTGCTCCTGCAGGTGCATTAACCAGCAGTTATTTCACTGCTGTTTTACCCTGGAAATTATTGGGTACACCGAGTTCTCTGCAGCAGGTGTCTTAGCCCCTTAAATTATTTTAAAATGCAGCTGTCATTGACTTTAGCCTTAACAGATGTGCTGTCACATTTGTTCTTGTTGCTAATTTCCTTGGGAAAGCGTTTTTAAAAATCTGTGACTGTTAGACTCGCCTCCTCATGACTCCACTTCTCGAAACTCCTCCCCCTTTGTACGCCACTCATTTGAAGGAAGTGACCTGAAACGGGTCACCCGAGCCGCTCACGACCACCTATATGCCTTCCCAGATAATGAAGAGTCGGTCAGACAGCAGAGAATACAAACCAATTATTGTATTAGCAGTACACTGCAGCGGAGCCCAATCTGATCAGCCTCCGAAGAGAACCGTCGAGGGGTCTGATTTCTCTCCCCCTGGTCACATCAGTTATACATTTCTTGCACTTTCAGAGTCTCACCCAAACTGGAATTTTCCAGCTCAGGCCATCGTGAACAATGGGGAACACATAAGATGGGCAGTGCCACCTGCCAAAGAATAAGCTATCTTAGTCTCAAGGCCAGGCAGCAGCTCTCTACTATGCAAAACTGTGAGAACAGGCACATCTACTCGCAAAAAACACAACAATGAATAGCACATTCACTAGGACAGCAAGGCTTCAACCTTGAAGACTGCGTATGAGAGGGGTGGGGTGGCCTGCTCACGGAGGGAAGCCTTACAGAGACAGACTCTCGAACTTGGCTATGAAACAATATGGCGCCAATAAAGATGGAGCCATGCATGCTAACATAAGAAGAACAGGGGGTTTTACAGAGGGCTAGAGCATGGTAATTGCGCACGGCCAGAGAATTACATTTCAAAGCCAACACATGAGTACATTTTGTTTTATTTCAAGCACTGCCAGTGCCCGCTTTAAAGCAGTGCGACCAGTTCGGCTGCACTGGGCGCTGACCTGGAGGGGGACGGGTGCTGCCTTTAGCAATAACTTAAGATTTAAAGGCACCTGCTGCAGAGTTCCTTTTGCATCCAGCTTTCAGGCAGCAATAAAAATTGCACAACTCTTGTGATTAATGTTCCTGCTAGAGAGAGCGAGAGAGATGGACTTTTTTCTAGCGGTAGTTTTGACAAGCTATAAAGTTGCGCAGAGGTCTGTTGCAAAGAACATCTCTATTTTATGTGTCCAAACAGTTGGCTAAACTTGGGATTGATAAGCTTGGAGACATCTGTGACTGTAATGGTTTTCAAACTTTTCTAAATTTGCAAGACACTTTCTCAATGGCACGTCAACATTACTATAAATATCTACAATTTAGAGACTTCTTTTTGAGAACACAGTGTCTTAAATCAGAGACATATGACCTATTGACATTACTACACAAACCTCTTAGGAAGCATGCAATTCGTGTGCCATATAAATATCTTTGCCAGGATAGAGCTGGCCCATGGCTACAGCTAGCCCTAAAATTGAGCTCCACTCTGGAGACTGAAACCATTCCTATGGTGATAGATGAAGCATTTATAATATTAAAAAACGCTTCCTGGTCTACTAATCTAAGGCTACAGCAATTTAAGACATTATGTATGTTGTATTATGCTCCTGAAAAGAGAAAAGATTGTCATATGGGGGCGACAAGGAGCTCAATATCCGAACACTAAGTTGAATTGCCTTAAATGCGGAGTGCATGGCGCAAGTATTGTACATATGTTTGCTACATGCCCGCAGTTATTGACATTTTGGCAGGGAGATATATAGGGCTGTAACAATCACCTTGGATTAGATCTGGTTTTTATCACACAGGAGATCATGCTGGGATATAAGGGAGATTCTAGCTATGCATGTCATGCTCTGCTCTCTATAATTTTGGTTGCTGCTAGACTAGCCATCTCTAGGGCTTGGATTTCTCCTAGGTCCTGCAAGGTTGCGGAGTGGTAGTTTATTGTAGACAGGGCTTTAAGTGGGCCGGTCTCACCGGTGCTGAGCACCAGCAGTCTTTCAAAGTGGGCCTCGAAACGGGTCTCTGTCGGTCTCTGTTTTGTCCCCTGGCACAGGTGGTCCATTTTTTTCGGGACAGCAGTGACAGCAGGCACGTCATGTGCACGTGCTCACACTGCTCACTTCTCACTAGTGGAGAAGTTACGCATGACATCAAGCCAGGGGAGTGTTGTAGGGGAAGGGAAATCCTTTAAAGAGAACTAATTTTCTCTCTGGATTCCCCTTCTCTTTTTGAAACTCGGGAGCAGCAACATTGTCGTGGTGTCACCAGGGCTTTGAGTGGAAGCTTTTTCAATAATATATACAAACCATAGCAGCTGCTTATTTATCTTATGCAACTAACAACCATTGACAAAGCCAATAGTCCTGAACTGTTGTAGGTATTACGTTACTTGTAGCATATATCTGGATGCAAGGACAGGAACAGCAAAATACAAGTCGGGCGGCACACTATGCTAAACACAGATTTTTTGCGTAGGTGTTTTAAGCCATGCCCTTTATTACATTAGCCACGCCCCTTTGAGAGACCCCCCCAGTTTTTTTCATCCCGCTTAAAGCCCTAGTTGTGGAGGTTTTCTAGAGGGAAAAGGCCTTGACTAAAATTAATGGCTTAAATTCAATGTTGAGATTTAATGCAGTCTGGCATAAAATGATAAAAGATTGATTGAATATATTGCGACCCCATAAGAATCATATTCTTGTATGATCTACATACATTTTTGTTTTACCTCTCCTGCGATATATAATTTTTTTTTATTTGTATTGGAACCAGTACAGGCTAATGTATATGCATCTGTTTTGCCTCCCTTGCTTGAAATTCAAATAAAAAGATTTTTTAAAAAGAATTTTAAAAAAAAGGTGATGGGGCACCAAAAATGATTGAGCACCGGGCATCACCAGCACTAAAGCTGGCCCTGGGCACTGCTATGCAGGGCTGTCAGTAACTGTGGTTTGTGCAAGTATGCTTGGCAGAGAGCAGTACCCCTCCTAAAAAATCCTGCGAAGTTCAGTAACGGAAGACCCTAATTAAGGGGAAAATTACCAGCTGAGCAGTGTGGTCCGAGATGAAGCTCTAAGCACTCAAATGTACAGTAGCCTGTAAACAGAGCTGCCCTTTGCTGAGGGAGCGCCCTGGACAAACCAAATGTACCCCCCCCCCCCTCCTCCATTCGTCTTCTGTAGCTGGTTTTTTTTTGGGTTGAAAAAAATTAGAGGGAAGGTGAGGGGGGCAAGATAAAGGAGAGCCATGAGCATGAAAACTTGTCCAAATGCAAAGACGGGCACCAGCAGCCTCCAGAAACCGTGATTGAATGCATCTTTTTTGGAGCCATGTTGGAAGAGACTGCTGCAGGCAGAAGGTCGGCCTGCCTGTAAGGGTGTGCTCACAGCCAGCGGTTTAAAGCTAGTTGTGAAGGGCGCAGTGGAAGAAGGGGAAAGAAGTTTGAGGGATAACCTCTCTGGAACAAAGATCAGACCCTAAATCATGAGGCCAAGGCCCGAGGTTTCTGTCAGAAGCTCGCCACCAGCACTGCTGAATGTCAGGGTTGCCAAATACCAAGCCTGCTTATCTGGGTTCCACCTTATGCCTGTTTGATTTTAGTCTGGGTTCCTTCTTATGCCGTTTTATCCTCCATCCTGCTCTTGTACCTCACTCCTACAGGTTCATTTTAATCTCCGCTTTCAGCCTCTGTTTTCCTGCCTTTCTATTCTCTCTTATTTCTTATTTTCCACTTTTCTACTTGTCTACATTTCTCTCTCGTGTTCTGGGGTAGTGACCAGTGACAAAAAATAAATCCCTGTGCCCAACTGCAAACAGCACTTGTTGTTTTTGCAATTGCCGCCCTAAGTGCGCTGGGGATGCCCAGACGTGGGTCCCAGGCACTCCACACCACTTGGAGTCAAGCTAGCCGGGCTGAAGAGAGGTGTTACCTCGAAACCGGTCCGGTCCTCGGATGCTTGATTCCGTTCTGGGAAGGACATGGCTTTTGTAGTTCGGACTGGACTGTTCCCATGGGGCAACAGGGTCAGAGCTGATTTGCATATCGCCATTGTCTAACCCAGGGTGGTGTGGAGTGCAAAAAAACGATGGATTTGGGCCCAGATCTTTTGACTGGGGGAGTGTGTGACATTGATCCACATTCAGTCCATCACTTGTTGTTTTTGCAATTGCCGCCCTAAGTGCGCTGGGGATGCCCAGACGTGGGTCCCAGGCACTCCACACCACTTGGAGTCAAGCTAGCCGGGCTGAAGAGAGGTGTTACCTCGAAACCGGTCCGGTCCTCGGATGCTTGATTCCGTTCTGGGAAGGACATGGCTTTTGTAGTTCGGACTGGACTGTTCCCATGGGGCAACAGGGTCAGAGCTGATTTGCATATCGCCATTGTCTAACCCAGGGTGGTGTGGAGTGCAAAAAAACGATGGATTTGGGCCCAGATCTTTTGACTGGGGGAGTGTGTGACATTGATCCACATTCAGTCCATCACTTGTTGTTTTTGCAATTGCCGCCCTAAGTGCGCTGGGGATGCCCAGACGTGGGTCCCAGGCACTCCACACCACTTGGAGTCAAGCTAGCCGGGCTGAAGAGAGGTGTTACCTCGAAACCGGTCCGGTCCTCGGATGCTTGATTCCGTTCTGGGAAGGACATGGCTTTTGTAGTTCGGACTGGACTGTTCCCATGGGGCAACAGGGTCAGAGCTGATTTGCATATCGCCATTGTCTAACCCAGGGTGGTGTGGAGTGCAAAAAAAGGATGGATTTGGGCCCAGATCTTTTGACTGGGGGAGTGTGTGACATTGATCCACATTCAGTCCATCACTTGTTGTTTTTGCAACTGCAAACAGCGGCACAAATTAAGCACTGTGAGTGAGTGTGAAAGTACACCACCCTAAAAAGACAGAGGAAAGTTAATCTGTACTTGCGATCGAGTAATTAATGAAGGATTCAACAACTGCCTGGTTATTGAATTATTCGTTAATAACTCGGTCACAAGTATAAATTAATTTTCTTCAGTATTTTTAGCATTCTGCATTTTTCCCTCAACATAACTTGCGTTTTAAGGTTATGGCTTTATATCTTTTTGTTTGCAAATCCGAGAGCGGTGGTTTCAATAATTACGCGTGCCAGCTCCGTCTCTACTTTTGGGCTCTAACCTGCCTCAGTGTTTGTTATTGAGTATCTATATTTTCCCCACATATTATTATTGCCGCTAACTTGCCTGTTGGATCTTTCTCTTACCTCAGGAAAGTGTTCTTTATTTCATAGCATTGATTTCTGCACAGATAGTTTTATAGCCACACGTTTGTCAGTAGCAGACGCCACACAACAGCCTGTCAGGCGCCTTCGGCGATTTGCAGTCGGAAGCGAACGTTATCAGGGCCAAAATAAAGGACAGCTGTGTGCAGACTGATAGTCACCATGCCAGCCAATCAGGGCGCCAGATAAAGTGCACGAGGACGGAACTGCCAGTAGGTAGGTCAATGAACTACTTAGAAAGTTGCCTGCAGTTTTTATCTTGAAACCCTGGTTACTAGCTCGTGGCTTCTGTTTCATTAGTTGCACTAGGTTGTTTCTTTCACAGTATTTTAATTTGTTCTTCTCTATCATTATTTAAAAATTTAGTTTACCTAGTCGTTAAAGAGGGAAGGTGTGTGGTGAGTGAGTCACAGTATGGTGTGATGTAATACCATGATGCCTTGTGTAGAGCAGAGGCATGTGGAATGGATGGGATATGGAAGGCAGGATGTTTGTGTGGTTTGAGTGGGGAGATATCATGCCGGACAGTTGAAGGAAGGGACAGGAGATATGTGGAGGTAGTGTTGGGCTGAGCTGTTCTGACTTCGATTTCTGCTGCTCCTTCTTACCTATTAAGAAACAAAAAATCTTTAAAAGTGCTCTGAACTGACCTCTGAATCGTCTTTAATGGAACACAACCATATACCTGTTAGGTAGGTATCAACAGGCGCACAACAGCACTACCATCCACAACATACCACACCGCGTCGTATGACATCAACAGAACCCTATGATAACAAAACGAAGACCGAATAAACACCTAACCCATCCCCGGTCTCCAATTAACTGCCTCCTTTCTGGGGACCCCTTAAAGCAAACCGCATATGACTATTCATGAGATACAGGAGTATGGGGGTTCTTCACCTCATTCTGCAAGATGGCACCATTATTGTGTTATGCCACAGAACTGGCTATTTAGGAATCTGACTCCACTTATGTAATGTTGTCTACTTAAAATGAATGGACATTTCCCCGGAAGTGGGTGCCCGTAACAACCAGGTAAATATGCCGACAATATGGTACATTTCTTCAGACTCACCCACCAAATCTCATAACTTATTAAAACTCACATACTTGTCCTGCTGACTTCACACATCCACCAAACCGAATGCGCCTCCAGTCCCCACTGAAAAGTATTGTAAAGTCATACCTGTCTACTAAAAGGTATTGTGATACCCATCCAATTGTTAATAAACAACAACAGACTGGGATAGAGCAGATGAACTGCACAATCTTTTTCTGCAGTAATGGACTATGTTGCTTTCCTTTTGACGTAGTACTATAATTTCGGTCACCAGGAGGCGGGGGGAGGGGAGCGAGTTTAATGTTTAAGGGGCATCAGGTGTGTCTGGTTGAAAGTGGGTAGTGGTATTGATTGGGACTGCCTTCTAAGTCAGGAGGGTTCTCTGCTCTGCCTGTGGCATGCCAGAAATGCCGGAATCCAAGCAGGTCCTGTATGGAACACCCTTTGCTCTCTGTGGGAAGCTGTTCTGGTCCTTGCACACGTGATAACGTTTCAACCCTATGGTAATTATGCAGGGTCAGCATGGGGGCAGAAAGTATTTGAGGAGCAGTTATAGTATAACCCCTAAAAAAGAGCACAGTATTAAAAGCTACACTATAAATCCTATTGTAGAGTTTATATTGAACAATAAACATGCATGTCCCACATGTATGAGATGTTGCATGAAGCGACCAGAAGAGCACTTTTCAGCCCTGCAGCCCTCAATACAGAGCCACAGGATTTATGTCGTTTTGGTGCCCCCAATATAAACCATATAATTAAAGGTTCACTCCATTTTCCCACATTATTTGTCATTAGGTGCAGAGTCTGCTGCTTTAGCCAAACTATGCAAGTTCAAATGCTCTAAAGGTTCCACAAACCTCTGCATATAGTGTCCAAACACCTCTTCTCTCTGCAACCGTTATGCAGCCTGACCTGTAAGAGTTGAGAATCTATCACATGCGAATTAGAGACCTGTGACAGTTTCTGGAGGAGAGTTAAGTACTCCCTGTGTCAAAAGTAACGGGTAGAGTTAAGATGCTAGTAAACTGTTTTCTGAAATTAAACGCCATTAGGAAAACCGGTATTGACACAGGCTTGTTGCAATGAAGAAACAAATAAAAAAAGATTAGGTTTTGTATACTATCCATCTGTAAGATTAAGAATGTAATAGTGAATTACCTTATATATTCCACTGCAAGTGCTTGATGAGAGTTTAAATGATATACAAAATAAGTAATAGTATAAGTTGGGAGAGAAACACTTCTCTAGGCAGAGACAAAATCCATTTCAGGTTTATTTTAAAGAGTTGTCAAATATAGGTCTAGCATGCAGCACGTTGTCAAGCCAAACCTAAAAGGGTCAGGTATTCACAATATGGCAGAGCGAATTAGTCATTCTTTTGCAATGACAAAGTAATTAAGGAATCAATCATGCAAAGGAGTGATGCTAACATCTACAAATCAAGAGGGAGGCAGGCATATAACATAGAAGGCGTGCATGCATACTCCCAGCCATTTGAATGCACACAGTCTTGGCTCAATAACACAATCTTCTGCTTAAAAAGAATGCTTGTCTTGCTCATTTAAGTGTTCTGCTTTGTTTCACTATTCATTTTCCATCATGGTGCTCTCAAAGTGGCAGTTTGACACTGCTCCGCCGTTTGTAAAAGAATCTGGAATATTCTGCTGTTTTTAAAGAGTGGTGGATTTTTTTCTGAAGAATCTTAAGGCGCCTTTAGTTGGTTGATACCTCATGTAGGAAATATGTAACTGACACACCTGTGCCAAGTGGCGTTATCCTGTCAGGATCTTTAAGAATTGGTCTTTTAGTATTGGTACACTGTGACCAGGTTATGAATCATAGCCTGTGTGGGCCAAATTAACAAACATTTACCAATCCAGTGAATCTCAGCTCTGTAAAGTAGGGCTATTTTTTTAAATGTTTTTTTCTCTTCCGTTTGCACGAGAACGAATATGTCAAACTGCGTGCCCATGCCTGGCTGACAGTGTTGCAAAGGATTTGCTTTCATGACAATTCCGAGATTGCAGCTGATGCGCACACGTTTGTCTTGAAGCATGCGTGATACTGCATGGCAGCTGTTCTTATTTACTATTCTAACATGGTATATGGCCACATTACTACAGTAAATACATTGAAAGTAAAAACGATGTGAGCACAGGTGTAAAACTGGAATTGGGCGGGGGACATCAGGGAGAGGGGACTGAAAACAGCGCACGGTGGGAGAAGGAAATAACTAAAAATAAATCGTGGGGAGGGGATGTTCAGAATGAAAGGAGCACTCCAGGAGAAGAAAAAGCAGGGAGAGCGAAAAAGGAAATGTGCATTTCTATGTACTGAAGGAAGTGACACGATTAGGGCCACCTGGGTCACTCGCGATCACCTTTCAGCCTTTCATACAAATGCAGAGTCGGTCAGACAATAGAGCATACAAACCAAGTATATTTTATTCAGGTACACTCGAGCGGTGTCTGACCAGCCTTCTAGGTTTGCTGCAGAGGGACTGACTTCAGCAAACCTAGAGATATATTTTGTCCGTTTCTAAACCAAGACTGTCCCGCCCATAATGGAAATCTACTAGTAGGTGCAGCTAAAACAAACAAGTACAGTAAGACGAGTCTCACGACTCTGAGAGTGGGCACACATCTTTATACCAAGGTCGTTCTGTTGGTGTCTATCGCCAGGCTAGTGGGAGGAAGCCTCTATCTATGGGAAAGGAATGCGTTAATAAGAACAGTGTATTCATTAGCAGAGCAAAGCCTAACCTTGGAGAAATTAACATTTCCACAGCCTGCTTCTCGAGTCACAGAATACATAGCTGACAACATGATTCAAAATGGTGGCTGAACATAAAATGGTACCGCTAATGCTAACTTGACACGAGAAAGCACAAACAAAATAGCCAGTTTCATTTCAACAGGACATCTGAATTTAAAATAAAAAAAAGTGACAAAGTTTGCTGTGTGAGACTACAACTGTCCACTCAGAATGCTGTGAGAGTGAAATGCTCCTGGGTGGGAAAAACACATAAATAGGGAGGAATGCCATTGTATAAAGATCAAGCAACTGAGATTGAAAACAAAGTCATCCAGTTATGAGCAAGGGCTGACCCAAATCCCACTTAAAGAACATGTTATTTATCTGGGAGGAGATGTGGCCTCAGTAATGTCCAAATCTGCTGACTTTGAAACTTGGAAACCATGTTTGAATCTCGTTCTTAACTCAATATTCTGGGCAAGTCACCTCTATGTATCTTAAAAGCATGTATACTACTTTGCTCTTATCTAGAATGTCTGGTACCTATATAAAGCACTCAAATGCCTGTGTGCCACATTTGCGTTGTCTAAAAACTGCAAAAAATAAAGAAATAAAAATCGGTAGCAGTAGGTCTGCCTAAATCCAGCTAAAGCTGCCTGCACATGTTACTCAACAAGGGTCTACTATTGGTGCTGCTTAGTGCTGAGTTCAAGATAGGACAAATGATGCTGTTTGTGCAGTGGTAATAAAGCTCTAAAAGACAGCACTGCACACAGATGCACAGCAGTTTGCCTATTTGCAGGGTTGTGTCTGCAATCCATTTGGAATTTCTCTTGTCCATCAATCCTATATAATCAGCCTATTGTGGTCAGGTGAATCCCGTCCTCCACCTGTAGAAACAGGTTGTGTACAATGCTACTTTGTGTCACAGTTCTGTGCCTTGAGCCAATGGGATATTTGCTCTGGTGTTGTCAAGTGCAGGAATTGTATTCTGAAGTTTTTTTGGGGGGGGGCGTGGGGGGTAATTGGCTGTTTGGGTGTGCTCTGATGTGCACATTTTCTTGCGCACATTATCTTGCGCAGTCATCATTGAGTAACCCAGGCAGGTGGTGCCCCGCCCCAACTTTAAAAAGTATTTATTTTGGCGAACTTTGATATTTTTGTTATTTTGGGTAGTTCTGCTTTATTACTCTTTTTGTATTCTAAACTACCATTTCCTGGCCTGAAGTAGTTCTTTATTAACATGTGTTTATTATGTGTTCATTACATATCGTCCAATTGAGAAACAGTCACCCTCAGCCACCCTAATTGAAAACATAAAAGGGGACTTCTGCACTCGTCCCTTGAAAATATGTTTTGCACAAAACTAGCTTACTCTGAAATGCAATAAGGAGGGCAGGTTTATAAAAATATGATTCTGTTTTGCAGTGCATGATCAAACCGTTAGTAATAAGGGAATAATACATTTAGATTGGGTATGCATGCGTAAGCTTTTTGGCTAAATACACATTTCTGGTGGGCTAACACTATTTTCTATGGGTGTTCAGTGTATCATTGTTCATCTAATTTCTGTATTAAGCCACTTACACTGTTTTTTTTAATCAATATATGTGAAAATGTTTGAATGGTAGCACAAACGAATATGCTGTAGATATTGCATATATGTTTGTAATGAGCAACATGCATTTTATTTTTCATGCATGTATACTCCCATCCCTGAGTCAAGGCCCGGCTGCGCCTGGCCTCCATACTAATTACCACGAGTGGGTATGGGGTACAGCCCCACCCATGAACCTTACCCAGCCCAGAGGAATACCAAGCAGCAGTAATTGCATGGCCATGGTAGTGATTGCATATCTCCTCGAATAAAGGGCAGGGCCATTCAATCCCGTGCTGACAAGTGGCGCAGTTCTTTTGCCATAAACCTACACGAGACTGCACACAGGGCGGAGCACTGAGAGTGCTCCAGACCGGGTGTCTCCAGCTGTTGTGTGTCTGCGTTGGTAGAGACCAAGATGAAAATAAGAGTTCTGACCTGCAGTCATGGACGCTAATGAAGGCCAGGAGCTAGGATTAATCCCTTCGATGCTTGTGATGGAACCATTCCATCATGCCTCACGGTTGAGATGTGCGGATGACGGAATGGTTCCATCACGACCACACCCGCGAATGGAATATTCAGCACCGGGGGAGAATCGGCGCCACAGGCAAGGTGTTAAGGACTGTTTCTCCTGGCTTCCTTGTTGACAGACCTACCTGCAATCCCTTCACTAGGGCCTTACATCTTTAACAAAATATGTTATTAAGCACTAGTCTCATATGATGACGTGAGCGATCGCTGGAGGAGTTGCTCCTGGAGGTTGTTCCTGAATGCTTCAACAGTTGTACTAAGAAGGGTCAGTGCAACAGCGAATTAAATCTTCCACACTCGATTGGACTTGTCAGGACACAAAGGTGCTGAGCGCTGATCCTGTACTTGGTGATGTTAGACTAGCCTACTTCCCTCCAAGCGTGATCTAGAGACCGGGCTGAGATGTAGCAGCGCCATGGCGACCACCTTCTCTCGCTCTTTGATGAAAGGGCTCCTAAAGTCCTTCGTACCATTACCTGCCTTTAACTTATGCAACTAAGAAGTCGGTGTGTGAATTGTGACCCCCAGGCTCCTTATTACAAGGCTGTCTACATATGTATCGTAGTTCCTTTTACGTTTGTTTTGAAACTTTCAGGCCAGCCAGGTCCATAGGGAGGTAATATAATTTTCATCTTTAGATTCAAATTATTAATTTTATATCCAAAATTGGAGACTAAAGCGTCGGACAGTAGCCACTTCCTGCTGGTTTTGGGGTGAGAGAGAGGAAAGTCATCATCTTCTGCAGGAATGGGGGAATGGTTGGGCGAGTCACTGAAAACTTGAGCCAGATGTTTGGCTCTTGCTCAGCTCAAGGTCCTCCTGGACCCGCGAGCCCAAAACAAGCCAAGCTTCATGTGATTTGTGCCTACCTCTCACGCTGTAATCTCATGTGCCAAGAATTAAAGACAAATCATAAACCTTTGATATTAAGAAAGAGATCTTAATGTAGTTGTTGAATTGCAATATGTGAAAGTAAAAAACCTGGGATCATTCCTGGCTCCCCCGCTTGACCAAATTTCGTGATACTAGGCAAATATTTTATTTCACCATTCTTCCCTTTTCCGCATTATAACATTTGAGAGCACCATCAAAATACTTGCGATCAAAATGTGAGCTGGGCAAAAGTATGTTGCTCTACCTATAAAAAGAATCTAGACCATATATGGTACAGATAGACCGACCTACCTACACTAATGGCATTTTCGTCAGCGTGAGAAGCCGGAATGTTTCTAGGTACGTTTAAAAAAAACTTTCACTTTTAACAATTATGGAGACCTTATCATATTTTTACATGATGTTTGTCGCATGATTTACATGCCCGCTGTTTGTGGCTCCTGCAGCCAAGCCAGGCCCTTTTCTCGACTCTGGCTCCGTGAATTGTTGGCTTGCCTGTATTGAAACAGGGGTACCAACAGGAAGGACAGGCCGTGCTGAGAGATAGAGAGGATTGTTTGGAGACCACATTAAATATCTAATTGTAATCCTGGCTCAGTGTCGCTGCCTTCTATTAAGGCTTAAGCATCATCGTACATCAACTGCTGTCTTCGGATCTCCCATTCACATCTCCCCTGGATACGTCCCTGTTTCGTGTATCCAATCAATGTTTCCCTTTCCAGCTCTTAAACAGAAAATTCCTGCTCGGCTTTAGGCCTCACCAGCAGAATGTCCTCCCTTGAGGTCAGGCCAAGCCCCTTAGTGATCTGTAAAATGTTGTCCTATGACTGACCTCCTCAAAAGCAGATTTATGCGTTCACTTGAGCTGTTTCGGGGATAGATTGTGGCCCGAGAACTTCCAGGGAAAGGAGTGGCATACCATACTTTCAGATGCAGAGGAGACTGATATCATTCCTTGATAGTGAAAATCTGATGAGAGAAGTATGACGCCTTTTCATTAATTCTCAGGGGAAAATATTCTGGAGAAAAGTGAAGTGGAGGATGGACATTAGGTAAGGTTTTAAGTGGGATGGAACCTGCCAGGTCTGAGACCTGAAAATAATTAAAAACTCCCTTTGAAACAGTCCCCTACTGATCCCTGTATTCATGTCCTTAAATTTATAGGGAAAAAGGCTGAACAGTTCTCAATATGGCTGTATTGTATTGTATTGTAGCATTTGTATAGCTCTTACCCACCCCAATGTGAGATTACCCACATGGATAGCAAGCTACACCGTGTAGGGTGAGTTTGCAAGTATTTTGGTTTGAGCTTACAGAGGAAGTGTTACATGTTGTGTGCAATACCCACAGTGGTACAGGTATTGTGTTACGAGATGCAACACCTGGTGGGGTGAGGCGTAAGGGCATGTGAGAGATGGTCACTCAAATTATCATGTAGTAAGTAACAACATATAGGCAGCTACATAGTACCAGACATGTCCATATTGTCAGCTGGATGCGCAGTATGGATACACCAATAACGGGGTAATCGGAGAAGTGCCAGTAGTACACATAACAATATGCAGTGTGCAGAAATTGTGTTAACAAGTAAAAGATTAACAAGTAAAAGAACGGCAAAACAACTAGAATTGGTTACATGACTAGTATCCATGCACTTTTTTTTAAAGGCAAGGATACTTCCTAGTGCTGTAAAAATAAACCTCATGAATGAGGAAGGGAGTGGAAGAGCAACCAAGGCTGGCAACCTGAGTAGAGGCTGCACAAAAGGCCCAGATTCCATGTACTGAAGCTGGGACAAAGGAAGCCAAAACTTTGAGCCTGGCTTCGCACCCTAAGACCCTGACCATGCTGGCATCCGGCATACGCAAGGGTGATAGACGAAGCGCTTTGCAAATGACTGCCCTGTCCTCTCAAGAGCAGACCGACATTGGCTCATGTTAAGCTTCTGTACTCGCCTTCCATTCAAGCCTAACACTGTCTTAGATCCCAGAGATCTTTGCTCTTTCTAGTTTACATAAGAAGGGCATCATCCTGACCATTTTGAATTTCATCCCAGACAAATTCATCTTTCATTATTTGTATGGAATGACATTTCAGGGAGAAAAGAGACCATGTAGCGAAAGGGAACTTGCCTTCTCATATTGTTTTGGTTAGGGGGCCATTCTTAGCACTGATTAGGTGGTTCTCATTTTGTTCATTGTTAACCCAGCTCGCCTCTGACATTTGAAACTTGTGAACAACATATTTTTAGATCTCCACAAGTGAACCTTTCTTCAGGTCACTTCTCTCTGGTCCATTCCTGTTCTCTCACTTCTCCATGTGGATTTATATGCACTTATGGATCTATATATTTATCACTTTCTTATAATTTAGCAGTTCCAATGCACAACCCTATTTCTCAGCCTATACTTCTCTCAATATATCTTAGTCCAACTTTCTGAATCATCTCAGACTTTTCTACTATTCTTTCCAAAGCACTACCCTATTTCTCACCCTATACGTCTATCAATATATATCCTCTACATCCACACTCATTTATCCTAAACCCCATACCACTACTATGATCCCCAAAATAACCCTTTCAAGGCTCTCCCCTACTCTACCTCTCCTTGCATCATTTGACACCTCTTTTACAATACTGATCCCCCAAAACAAACCTTTCTAAACTCTTCCCTCTGACTCCTCCCCTCCACAACCCTTTTTACTTATCCAAAAGCCTCCTCCTACTGCTATGACCTCCAAATAAAAAAACAATATCTAAATCATTCACTCTTCTATCCCTCCACTATCCTTTTCATTCAAAATAACAGACTAACACGTTCACTTCTCAAATTTCATATTCCACTTTACTAATTCACCACTAATCCTTTATGGGTTCCAGAGTAGCGTGCTACTCGCCAATAAAGCGCTTCAACACCCCATCAGGGTTACAAGAGCTATATAAATGCAAACCTTTTTACCTTTTCTACCCCTCGCCAACCCTTCTCAATCCAAATAACTGACTAACATATCCACCACTCAAATTACTTTCATATTTCACTATACTAATTCAACACTAATCCTTATGGATTCCAGAGTAGCCTGCTACTCTCCAAAAAAGTGCTTCAAAACCCCATCAGGGGAAGCAATCGTTATATAAATACAAACCTCTTTCCCTCTTCTAGGCCGCCGCCTACCCTTCTCTATCCGAATAACTGAATAACATATCCACCATTCAAATGACTTCATATTTCACTACATTAATTTTCAACACTAATCCTTTATGGGTTCCAGAGTAGCATGCTACTCGCCAGAAAAGTGTTTCAACACCCTTCAGGGGTAACAGGTGCTATATGAATGCAAACCTTTCTTCCCCTTCTATCCCTCCGCTATCCTTTTCACTCCAAATAACTGACTAATATCTACCACTCAAATTACTTTCATATTTCACCATACTAATTCACCACTAATCCTTTATGGGTTTCCAGAATAGCGTGCTACTCGCCCAAAAAAGCGCTACAACAGCAATCGAGGTTAAACAAGCGCTATATAAATACAAACTTTTTTTCCTCTTCTATCCTTCTGCTATCCTTCCGAATCCAAATAACTGACCTATCTACCTTTTAAATTACTTTCCTATTTCACTATACTACTTCAACACTAATCCTTTATGGGTCCCAGAGTAGCGTGCTATTTGCCGAAAAAGCGCTTTGATGCCTCGTCGGGGGAAGTAAGCGATATATAAATGCAATTACAATACAATAAATTATCTCTACTTCCACCTCTAGCAAGAAGCATTTAATCTGAAACAAGAGTAACCAATCTGTGTCATTTCCTGTCCTTGACCAATTCAAATTCAGCTTCTCTGAATGCCAGCTCCAGGGAGCAGAGTGTGTTGATTGAACCTGTGGAATACTGCTGCTCATGCCTGCCCTGGGACTGCAGATCTTTTTCTTGCCTTGTTCATCCAAGAACTCTGGCCTTGGGCCCCTGAGGTACATTTTAGGGAAAAATGATAATACCTCCTACTGAATTAAGGAAGGTTGCAATACCTCTCTTGCTAACCTTGCTGATTGTGGTGCATTTTGTCCCACCGTGCTGACCCTGCTCATTGCAATGATATGACCCACGATTTGTATTTATTAGCATCTGAAGATGAAAGTATGTCAAGCACTGCCAGCCAGGAAATATCAAAACTGTCCTCTTCCACTTGAAGGCTGGCAGCATTGTTGCAGGCTAGCCTTGCTGAATCGTGGCCAAATGGCCCCATCGTACAGACAGCTTTTTTTTTTTTTAAAGATTTGACCTGCAGTCTGCAATTATTGGCATTAGAAGATGAAAGTGTCCGGAGCCCTGCCAGCCACGAAAAATGTTGCATTTTGCTTCACCGTGCATTCTATAAGAGTGTTTATTATTTCACATAATGAACTGAGTCGCCTCTAAGTGCCTGGTAAGTTAAGTTGTGATGGGACACTAATGAAAGCTGTGGAGTTGGGGCTGAAAACGGAGCGAGTTTCTCACAGTGCAAGACAGTGGGTCATAATAGGTGCTCAGACTGCGTGCTCCTCAAATCCTTGGCCTCTGCAGAGCGGTGTACCAATTCCAGTTACCATTTTATGTGAAAGAATATGATAGAGGTACATAGGTGAGAAGTGCGAAAGAGTGGGCGTTTGAGAGAGAGTGCAAGGCCACAGTGATGGTAGATGACGCGAGGAAATATGTGGATGTACAGAATGAAAAGTCAGCAATGTGTAACGAGATTATGAGACTTGTAGATGAAGGATTTCAGTAAGATGTGGGGAGAAAAAGGGGGCATAAATGACTAAGAAGTGACAGACTGCTGCAGATGAAAGCGTTGTGACGTGGAGAAGTGGAGTGAATGAGACACTCCGAAAACCACTACATGTTCCACAGACCTTAGGAATGTTTAATTCACAGTCATATATTTATCAATCAAATATCTTTATTTCATCCACTAGGGCCATAACAACACATATAAAATTAATACAATACATTACATAAAAATTGTTGGCAGTATCCTTTAGGCAATATAAAAACAGATACGTTCCCTACTTGAGGTCTTGAGTTGGTCATAGTGAACTCCTCTTATCGCCATCCTAGAAAGGATTGTACAATATACACACACAGTATGTGGTCCTTACATTAGCTGCGAGACAAAAAACAAAGTGCATATGCATAAACAATGGGGTGGTTTTAAGAGAAAGATCAGTTTCATTCAGATATGATATCTTAATGAGGAGCAACAAGAATACATTTATGTAACAAGGTATCAAATTATGAAAGACCATTTCATTACAAAGACAATAACAATGTCCGGATAAAAACGTGGGCATAAAAATGTAAAAGAAGTCCATTAAAACACTGATTATTTAAAATAGTGCTCGACCTAGGGAGCAGCAATTTAAGTTCATTCATTTTAAAAGGGAAAGTACAGGTCCAGTGTGACATGATAACTAGTGGTGAGCTGGAGTTGGCCTATGAGCTCTTCTTTAAGATGGTACTACGAGTACACCACATAGAATAGAAAAATCTCAAGATAAAAAACACATTAAGCATATCGGAGTCGTACTTGAGTAATCTAAAAACCTTGTGACTGTGTCTAGACCCCAGGTTCCTGCACAACAGTAGTAGCCAGCGAGACATTGACCTACTGTAACCAGGGCAGAACAATAGCACATGAATTTCAGTTTCCTCTGCTTTCTCGCACGCTGGACAATCCAAACTGGGGGCACCCGTCCACTTGATAGTAAATGATTGGAGCGGGAGAACCCCATGTCTGTTTCGGAGGAATAACTTCCTCGCAAGGAGCGGCTGGATATCGTCTAGCACCGATTCTAGCTTGTATTGGGCTTTTACTTCCAGAAACCTAAGAGTTAGACGACCAGGTGTAGACCCCCTCCATAGCTGGGCCAATTTGTATTTTCTATAGGTCTCTCAGAGTACCTTTCTAGGGTCACAAGGCAGGTTTCTTCAGCAGTATTCCACAAATGGCCCCTCCCCAAAGCCCGGCAGATGTGCCTACTATGTGCCAACCATGGGAGTTTTCCTGCACCTTGAAGGCCCACACTTCTCTCAGCTCGTCCCTATATGGGGCCAGTTCAGGAGTGCTCCAAAGGATTCGCTAAAATAGAAGAGGTCTAAGAGCTACTTCATCTGCAATAGCACTAATCCCTAGGTCAATTCTAAGGGGTGTAAGTGAGGAACTAGAGGGGAGGCCCTAGAGTTGCCTAGCAAAGGAGTTCTCTATGCAATAAGGAGGCAGCTGAACAAGGACTCATAATTCTGCTCCATTGAGCGCAGCGTCCCTAGCCTGTACCTTATAGAGTTCTGCCGCAGGGCCTACCACTTTGTGGGTGCAGCTCTTATATGCCTTTGAGATACCCCCTGTTGACTGGGCTAGCTTCAGACTAGCTTTCTTTATTTGTGCCCCCAATCCAATTTCTCAATTGGCGTGTTCCTCAAAGTACTCGAAGATAGATACTAGAGGTTTTCCATCTAGGCAGGAGTTTGGGCGAGTGCTTTTATTCGCATTAAAGACCATATACTTTTTTTTTAAGGTTGATTTCCAGACCCCTGTTCCTACAAAAGCACTAAAAGTATCAAGAGCCCTTTGTATGCCCATAGGGAATTTAGAAAGCAAGAGAGTGTCTTCTGCGAACATCATGGCAGGTATTTTGCGGTTCGCTAGCCTAGGGGCATCGATATCCTTTCCGGCTGCCAATGACTCGATTAGGCAATTAATAAAAAGGGAGAAAAGGTTCAGAGCCAAGATGCAGTCTTGGCGTACACCTCTCTTTACTGGGAAGGGAGCTGAGAGTTCTCCGTTTTTGCCATACCTAATTTGTGCAAAATTACCTTGAAGGCGTTTCATCTGATGGCAACGGTACTCGGGGGCTCCCATATCCAATAAAATTGTCCAAAGTTTATCCCCCGGGACAAGATCAAATGCAGATTTAAGGTCCACAAATATAAGATAGAGGCAGCCACCCTCTATGGTCACAGTTTTCCAATATAGGAGCTGTAATCTGAAGATCTGGTCAGTTGTGGACATCCTAGCCTTAAACCCTGCTTTCAGAGTGGTAAGTCCGTTATGCTCTTCTATCCAGGACTACAATCGCCCCAAAAGTGCACGTGCAAATGTTTTCTGACTTGCGTCTAAGAGGCTGATGGGACAGTAATTGCTGGGAATGAGCGGTGAATCATTTGTAATACTGGGATTATTTCAGACCCAGCCCAAGTGGTAGGAATTGCTATATCCTGAAGGATGGCATTGAACAGGGATCATAAGTAGCGGGGGCCCAACAGAGAACTCTGAGCGGAAGAGGTCGCTAGGGATGCTTGTTTTGGGCAGATCTTTCTTGTGTGAGATGTCTGGATGCAAATGGAAAACTCGGAGCCACCCAAATGCTGCTCAGGTGGCATGCTATGTAAAGCTTTAGGTCAGATGTTTTAAGCCACACCCTTACTTATATGGGTCACGCCTCTAGGACAGGATTCCTAGTTACAATTCTTAGCCTTGCCTATAGAGACCACCTACCTTTGTCATCCAATCTAAAGCACTGATTTGCCCCAGACTGAATGGGGCCCCTGAAATACATTAATTCGACTAATACAATTCACCTATTTCATGGCATTTGCCACAGCAGGGAAATCTGCAATGATGCGCCACTCCTGGCAGTCACGTCACTCCACTGGTGTGCGCATGTGTGATGGTAAATACACACACGAGTCACCGAGCAGATGTTCTCCAGCAGAATGGTGAATGGTGCTGCTGACATTTATTTTTTACATTTTCATTTTTTTATTGCAAAGTGCTTTTTGTTGAGTGGCCTCGCAGCAAACTGTAGCCCTAAAAAGTAATAAATAACTAAATAGAAAGCTTTAAATTTGCCCAAGCATGGAAGCGGCGCAGAGGAGGAGTGCGGGAAAGGCTGGGTGAAGGGAAGCAATGAGGAGGCTGGGCGTTTTGGTAATTATCAGCGCACGAGAGAGCAAGAAAACAAGCGCACTTTCATGCATTGCTTAAAGAGAAATAAAAAAGTAGTTCCCAAAATGTGTGTATTTGTCGGTTGCAAGTCAACCTATGACCAGGGTGGTAAATAGGCTATGCTCCAGGGAAGGAACTAACAGAAGAGGAAGAGGATTTAGGAGGGAGGATAAGCTGGACTACAAAGTAAGCTAATGAAAGTGGCAATCAATCCGAGCAATAGTAGCAGTGGGCGAGCTCTAACCCTACTGTAAGTTTTTGGTATAGGCCACAATAGGAATTTACGTCAAAGCAGATAAAAGCTGTCTGGTAGGCGAGACCTAAGAAAGACTTTATTACACTCGTTAACTGTGCTTTAGGCTTCTGTCTACAAGTCTCTTAAAGAACATTTGTATCCTCTTGTTTGCTGTGCAGGTACCTTCCCACGCACAGCCTTTGTCACGATTCTAGACTCGGTCATGCTGAATGAGTTTGTGAAGTTCAAAGTGAACAGAGAACCGCTAGTGCTATCTTTTTATTTTAAACTTGTATTTGCTGTGAAATATCTGTCTACTGGATGTGTGTGCCTGCAAGAAACGGCAAGGCCATTCCTGATTTTCACTTCTCCCGTAGTTAGGGGTTACATAAAGAATTGAATTCTGAAGGCTGTGAACCATTTCTTGGTTTAGATTTTATGTTGTTTCTTCCCATTTTAATACATTACGCTTTGGAGTTATTCGTTTTTCTCGTTGAAAGGCTGGAAATTGAAGGATAAAAGTTCATGACCTTGTGATTTTATCATTTATGGGAGGGGTGGATGGTCACATGGTCATTCACTGTACCCCTTTCTGTTTGTGACCTGTATATAAACAAGTGTGCCTCTGCCACAGAAAAGTAGGTGATGCAAGATTTTGCATCCGTAGATAGACCAACACTTTGGGGCCAGTTTTTACCCTTGGTAAATTAGTTTAGTAGTTTCCATACATCTTTGTGACTGATTTGCTTCTCCTATGCCACAACCCTGCTGCCCCACACCCCAGCTCTGTTATAGACTAGTCCACCTTTCACTAGATGTAACAAGCATTGGCAAAGCCAGTAGGTCTCGCCTTTGGGACCTGTTGGCTTTGCCTATGATTCTAGCTGATGCTTTGCAGTATGGGTTTTAAAAACAAGTCTATGTGTGACTGGCCGCTTATTTTGTAGGCACAGGCATGAACCATTCACGCGCTTACAAAAAGATAAGTGCTTTTTATAGGTCTCGCCTACGCAGTGCGAATGCGCTGCTTGAGAAAGACCTTTTGGAATCGATTCACTTTTCGCCCTAAAAACGTGCATGCGTTGCATTGCTTTCAATGACAACGTGTGCACGTTTGGCGATTCCCTTGCTGGAGTGAGCTTTCAAAACCATTCTGTTAGTAATTAACAGATGGTTCCTGCTCGCTCCCGCAAGGGAAACCGGCACAGGACGCCTCCTCTCTCCCCCCCCCTGCTGCCTCTTCCTCTCCTCGTCAGCGGGAGGCGTGCGCGCGTTTGTTTTTGTTTTAGTCAGCTGTTTTGTTGGTCTTCCTGGCTCTCCCATCACTTGCCTTGAGACCTCTCTTATCGCCTTCGCCCTAGTTTGTCTCCGCTGTGACTACACACCAGTGCCAGTTCTGGGCACTGTTTCTCACTGCACCCCGCCCACCGCCAGTCTCAAGCTCACTGGCCCCAGTACGGGATCCAGACAGGGCCAGGGTGAGCCATGTTTACACGGATCACTAGAGTGCTGCCAGCTCTCACACTGCTCACCATTCGTTCACAACTCATACATGCTGACTCCTTGCACTGACCAAACGTGTCAGCCTATTTCACAGCCATGGACTGCCAGCGTACACCACAGTCCAAGACTGCAGCGCTCCCCGTGGCCTTACTACTTCAGATGTCTACCGGTCTCCGCTTTTTATGCTGCCAACAAGAACGAGTTTTCACATTGCCCCGCGAGCCTAAGTTCCTCACGGGGCTCACAAAAACAAGCGTCCGCTGCCCAAGAGTACCGGCTTCACAGTGCGCACATGTCCTCCCCTCCCACACGGTCACCGAGATCCTGCCCCTTACACTGCCATGTTTACACGGATCAATAGAGTGCTGCCAGCTCTCTCACTGCTCACCAATCGCACACAACTCATACATGCTGACTTCTTGCACTGACCAAACGTGTCAGCCTCCTACACAGCCATGAAGTGCCAGCGTACACCACAGTCCAAGAGGGCAGCGCTCACCCGTGGTTGTCTACCAGTCTCCGCTTTTTATGCTGCCAACAAGAACGAGTTTGCACGTTTCCCCACAGTGCGAGCCTAAGTTCCTCACGAGGCTCACAAGAACAAGCGTCCACTGCTCAAGAGTCCTGGCTTCACTGTGCGCGCGTCTTCCCCTCTCACACTGTCGCCAAGATCCTGCCCCTCACACTGCCCTTGAGGAGCAGACCCTGACACCGCCCATGAGGAGCAGTCTCAAATGCCCATGAGTCCCAACCTCTCACACTACCTATAAGCCCCCCAAACTCTCACACTACCTATAAGCCCCCCAAACTCTCACACTACCTATAAACCCCAAACTCTCACACGGAGTATAAGACCCAAACTCTCACACTGCCCTTGTGGAGCAGACCCTCACACCGCCCACGAGTCTCCATTTCAAATGACCACAAGTCCTAACCTCTCACACTGCCTGTAAGTCCCAAACTCCCAAATACCCACGAGTCCCAACCTCTAACTCTGCCCACGAAACCTGACCTCTCAAATGCCCATTCTATCCAAGATCCTACTTCTCACACCGCCTATGAGTTTCAACCTCTCACAACCACTCTCTTAAGTCCAAACATCTCACACCGGCCATGAGTCCCGACTCTCACACCGGCCATGAGTCCCGACTCTCACACCGGCCATGAGTCCCGGCTTCTCACACCACCCAAGAGTCCCGGCATCTCACAGCGCCCTAGAGTCCCGCTTTCTCACCCTGCCCTTACAGTTTAGCCTCTCACACTGTCTCTCAATCAATTAGTGGACAGGTGCTCTGAGTGTCAGCGCAGAAAACTGCACTTTGTATACGGCGGGGGGGTGTTTTAGCTCACAATATAAAATGTCACCAGAGAGGCTCGGGTCACTAGATCTAACCATGGCCCCGACGTAAGGAAGCACGGGTCAGCGTCCTTTGCTATCATTCACCTGCCGCAGGTGTGACACTCGGCGATAGCAGCTTCGAATCATTTCCACCAGCTGCCGAAGTCAGTAGCTCGCCTGCCAGGGTCCTCCGCACTTCCCCAAATCCCCTTCTCAGTGTTTGCAGAGAGAGGTCTACAAAACAAGGGCTAAAGGTCACAGGCGGAACCAGGTGTGAGAACCCTTCTGATGGCTGCACCCATTCTCATGTTTTTGTTTTACTCTGATCCTCCCCCACCCCACTTCCCAAGTCAGTGAATAAGCTGCACAGAGCCCAGCAGAGATTGCCTTTGGGATCTTATAAGTGTTTAGCCATGCAACAGTTGATGTTGTTGCACCAAGGATATTGTGCTGCATAAGTAAATACTTATAAGGTCCCAAAAGCGAGACCTATTGGCTATGCCAATGCTTGTTTCCTCAGTGTTTACCGATTCAATTTGGATTGGTAAACAAAAAGGAAACACAGGCAGGGTGAGCAACATGGAGAGGAGGGGAACGGGTGGAATCACAAAGGGCTGGGGAAGCAGCAGGAGGGTGGGGGGTGAAGAAACCGAGGCATGGGTGGGGCAAAGCAACATGGAGGGTGCAGGTGGGGTGGAAGGAACATGGAGGGCATAGTTGGGGGTAAGCAGGGAGAGAGAGGAACACCTGGATGAGAGAGCGCGTGCATCATGGAGAGGGTGGGAGAAGCACAGAGGAGAAAAGCAATTTGTTGGCATAAGCTCATGGCGATATTATGGAACAGGGCCTGATAGACTTACACAGGCCGCAAAAGAGCAACATGAGTGAGCACGGCAGAGAAGTACACGAGAGAGACAGCTGGAAAACACATGCACTCCCTTAGAGCGCTAAAACATAAAAAGAAATGTAGTGCTTGAAAAGGGAGCAGTAGAAGGACACCAGTAATGCGTGCACGTTCATGTTACAGGGAAGGGACAAACAGAAAAAGAGGAAGGAACGCACACACAACTTAATGAATAAGAAGTACATATATGAGATTGATAATGAAGGCAATAATGGTATGTAATGGGCGGCTCTAAGCCTGTTGTAAGCTAACAGTATGTCTCGCAGCAGAGTGTGCATGCTCACTGTGGTGAGCAGGACCTAAAAACGAAGTGTGCCAGTACTGCAGAGCATGGTATTGGATCCTGGCTAGCAGCCGTTGTTGGCTTGTGTTACACTACCTTTGTGAGAATATTTAATTTTTTTCAGTCGGTTGTGGCATTCTGCTGTTGGAAGTCAATAGGGCTTAGCTCCATTGTGAACATTTATCACGTGGACAACTGTTATGGTATGAGGAACCTGTTAGTTCCCACGATGCATAACATTAATTTGACACATGAAATGGTTTAAGAAAAAAGCTTACATGGTCACATAAATCAATAAGTCCTAAGTTTCTTACTTCGGCCATCTTGGATGTCCAGAGTTGTGCCCTGTATTATTACATTCATCTTTGTTAGATCTGCTTTTCTCAATAGCTCCGGACATAACAGGAGTGGTCTGGCGCCTTTCCATCGCTCACTAGGCATAGTAGTGACTTAGACTCCCAGAAGAAGGTTCAATGAAAGGACTCGGTTGTTGCATAAATGATGCATTTAAAGTAAGCAGTATGACATTTTTGAGTGAGGTATTGGTATTATTCACCATGTACATTGCACCCTTTGTCCAAGATGACATGAGTCAGACAGAAGGAATTCGTGCTGAATGCGTTTTCCACACGCCCCGAGCTTTGATCCTGTCACTGAGAGGCCCTCCCGCGCTCTGCACCGCGCGCCTCTTCCTGCGGAGTCTGCTCCCGGGCTCTTTCCTGCTGCGCTTTGTCGTTCCTTGGCCTTTTCTGAGAGGAAATTGGAGCCCGTGTACTCGGGGTGTAGAAATAGATTCGTTCCCGGCCCCTGCCTGCTCTCTGCAGATCCTGACCCCCGCCACTGAAAGGTCTTGGAAGCACCGAGTGAGCTGCACTCGGGAGTGTCCTGACCCCGCGCCAGAGATGGTTTCAGGATTGATGGACAGCTGCTAGCTGGCAGGAAGATGGCGGCTCTCTTAACCTTCAGGCTAAGCTCGAGGGCACATGTCTGTCCGCACTGTGGTCTGTAAATAGAGTCTTGGTGCCACCAGAATCCTGAACTGCGACCCTCCCCGGGTCAGGGGAATAACCTAGGGCAATTGAACGGGTGGGCGGTACTCCTTTTCTCTCCTTGTCTTGTCCTCCACTCATGGGTTATAATGAGGTGTTTTGTCTGTCTTATGTGGCTCCTGGGATGAAAAGTCTCACTCTGTCTGCTAATACCCACCCTTGGTTTGTGTACACCTGCACTTCAGCAATGGGGCTCCACTCTGACCAATTTTGACCAGTTTTAGGTCTCACCTGAGACAGTTCATGCAAGACCTCATGCTACTTTATGCAGGGCTCCGAAGCCTCCCATTACTTATCGATTGGCTTCATTGATACTCTCCCTTGCTGGCTTAGTGATGGCTTGTGTGCACTTTGCAGTGCCTGCATGAGTGTGTCGCTTCTCTGGCGCATAGTCGCTTTACTTGCTAATGCCCTTCTACCGCCACATTAAGTACCGCTACTTTTTAAACTTTTTTTTGGGTTGGGCACTCAAGACTGTGTGTTTTCAAGCTGTCCCTGTTGCTTTTCTCTGTCTCCCGATTTGGTTCCCATGCAGCCTCTGTGTTTATTCTGCACCAGTTGTGTTTCACGTCCTAGGTATTTACTTCACTCTTCAAACAGTTAATTTTGTACCCTGAGAACCGTGAAACTCCGTAGTTGTCTTCAACAGATTTGGTATTGATTTACTAGGTGTAGATAGGGTCATCAGAGTATCATCAGCAGAAAGCCTTGCTTTAAAATTGACTGCTGCATGTCTCCCCTTTTAATCAAGTCTTGGGATACCAATAGCCGGAGGTTTCACGGCCATCGGAGAAAGCGCTGATCCACATCTCTATAGACAAGAAGCCTTTGCAGTTCACCACCGCATTAGGTTCTTTTTGCAGCCATTTCATTATTATTATGAACTTCGAACTTAGGCCCAACCGATTGAACACTGTCTCTGTTGGTGCTCTTCTTGGTGTGCGCCCACTTATCTCCTCTCGTTGAGCAGTACAGCCCCATCTTCTTCCAAACAGAACAGGACAGCAGGATTTCTGTTGCTTCTATTTCATGTCCTCGTCTAGAGGGGTCACAGCTATCAGCAAGAACCTTTCCCCTGGCAAATGCCCCTTCTGTGCTCATACACAGAATAACCCTCCTGTCCTGATAAGTTACACATTACTGGCCTAAGGGGGGCTGTAACTTATTGGCCTCATTTATATCGTGCTCATACCTTGGGGGCACCAGAGGTAAGGCTTGGTCAACCAAAGTAATGGCTTTCTTTTAAATTTTAAGTTTCAATTCATGAAATAGTGCTTCCTCCTCATTTGTCCTCTTCTTGCCAAGGTTTTTGGTTGGCAAATGCGTAGAGACCAAATGGAGGAGAGGAGGGTTCAAGTGTCCCAATTTGCTTTGTACAATGGTTTCAGAAAGGCTCAGTGATCACAACAATTAAGAGTTGTGTCATTAAAGCAGAGGAAAAGCTGATTGAGCAGGAAGGTTGATAATCACTGCCCCCAGCCCCTCACAATACCAGACAGCTACAGTTTTGGGGAAGAGTCCCTAGAACATATGACATGCACAAAGGAGGAAGGCAACCTGCATGGAAACCACAATATTTGGTAGACATGTATGATGTGTTTGCTGGACACCATTTACTCTGTATACACCCTCCTGGGCACCCACACCCCAGAACATGTAACATAACACTCCATCCACCTTCTGTGAAAGAGAAGGACCAACCCGAGGGGCATAGCAAAACAAACCTGTACCCAAGTATTATGTAAAAGCTGCCATCAACCACCAATGTACCATATTCTGCTATATCCTGGTATCAGAGGTAGTTGCCACCTACCAACTATACAGCTCAAAGTACCCCCATACCACTGCATTCTAGATACTGTGGTCAAATTTGTCCAAACATGGAGGCATACATCTAATGGACTGGAGTCCTATGGGTGAAAAGCAAGATAGGACAGAAAAATGAATAAGACAACACAGCTTTTCCAAGCCAGACTCAGACCTGTGTCCCTGCAGAGCCGCAATCCAGAACTTGGTTGAAAGTCCCTGCTATTGTTTGTGTATTCATATTGTTATTTTTATCGATGTTACAAATACAAAAGCAAGGAAGCAAGATCAGTGCAATAAATGGAGTATGATTAGCCAAAATGATCCAATATGTTACATAGTTAGCAAAAAGCCCTATAGATTATGTTAAAAAGTTCCAATAAGTATATTCTGATTTTACCCTGTCGTACAGGGAGCTAGTACAGATGGTTTCCCTAAAAAAGTTAACTTAATTTTAAAAATATCTGGTTTGATTATGAAATAGTAAAATAGCACATGCATTTAGTAGTTTGTCTACAGAGAAGTGAGAAGATGATATACAATTCTTCACATTCTATTTTTTCACTGAAATAGACTATCTTTGGAGTTAGATCTGGGTGTCCACTGAAATGGACTTCCCGATCTTACCAGTTCCAGGCTATGGTGATGGAGACCGAAGAAGAATGTTGGCTCCCATCTCCCATTGCACAGATCATAATGTGGTATTTATATAGTAATATGCTCATGGCTTTTAGCAACCTGACTTATTCCGTTTCTGTTGTCCTTAAGGCCTTGTGTATTAATTTACTCGAGTTAGAAGATGAGTGACTACTCTAATCCCTACCCCCAGTCGAGGTGATATGTGTATGAGAGTAGGGTCTGCTTCCTATGGTCACCCCCACTTTTTCAGTGATTTTTTGGTTTTTCGACTTTAGTGTGGCAGTGGGCCTGCTAATCAGATCAACAGCCCAGCTGTTCTCTCTCTAAATTGATAGCAAGTACTTTAGGTGCAAACATGATTGGGTATTGGGTCACCTCTGTGAGCCCCTGTATAGTGTAACATAGGTACCCAGGGCATAGGTGCATCCAAGGCCTACCAGGGGCTGCAGCATGTATTATGCCACCCCTGGCTGGCCATGCAAACTGACACCACAGACTGATCACTCAGCTTGGGTAAGGTGGTGTAATCACCCCTTACTTAGATATAGTATATCTATATCTACCTTATATATAGACACATAGTAACCTATAAGTCACTCCTATGGCAGGCCTTAACAATCCTGGAGTGCTTGGTTTTATGTGAGAGGGTGCCCTAGCATGAGCTGAGCCCCTCTGCAGCTTTTGGAACCATCTCCTTATAGCTGTTCTATGATATAGCCATACCATATACTCTTAAGTGCATTATAATCCTCTGGGTTAATGCTAACTTTGGTTTGTCTTTATCAAAACATGTTGTGTAAGGTGTCAAACACTTTGGAATACTAACCCCCCCCCGCCAATTCTGGCGGCGGGGGTAGCATTCCACCCTTCTAGAGGGAAAATACATGTATGTTACTGCTTTACCTGGTTAAAGTTAAACAGAGCCTCAGCATCACAAAATGGATGCTGCTGCCACAGACACGAGTCTGACCTCTTGCTGCTGGGGGAAACTCCAGCAAGGGAGGCCTGGACAGTAGGTTTCCTGTCGAGGGTGGTGCTAGCACCTCCCCAGACAGCCTGTAGTGTATTGGAGCAGGGTGGGTTGAATGGAAAGATGCTTTTCCAGACACTGCTTGGGGCACACAAGGTGCTCCATGCATAATCCCGGTTCAAACCAGTTGCTGGGGCACTCCAGCCCCGCTCTGGCGCGAAACTGGACAAAGGGAAAGGGGTGTAGCCACCCCCTTCCCAGGTCGACCCATAGGAGGGACCTAGTAGGTAATCCAGCCCATTTTCTTAGTATAAAGATAGGTGCTGTGTCCCCAAGATTTTAGATTATCCTGGAACGAAACTCTGAAACAAAACTCTTGTACCTTCGACGTTCTATTCCGACTAGAAGACTGAAGACATCTCCCTTGTGGTCAAGGAGTGACCACCCTGTGCAAACAGGCACCACCAGTAACTTGCCGGTCTGCTTTGTCGACGCTCCCGATGGATCCCGAAGACTCAGCGACACAGGAACTGGACTCTCAGACTTCTCTGACTCCGACCCACATCCACAGCAAAGCTGAGACCCGTGGCGGACACGAGAGACGTGGGACTGGACATCCTGCATTTTGCTAACCGTGCAACTACCGAGGCACCCTCGCAGTTGTGCTTTGGGGTACGAGAAGCCCCAGACCCGAGTGCCATTTGCACCGAAGCTCAGCCATCCACACTCCACGAGTGCTGCGTGGGGCCCGCTCTTGCATTTCAGCTCAACGCGTCTTCCCGGTTGCTAGCCCGCTGGCTAGTGAGCCCCCTGAAGACAAACCTTTGAAACCAAACTGCTTTCCTGGTTTCTCCAGGCTTGCTCCAGCTTCCCTGCAAAGGAGAAGCTCCTCAGACCTTGCTGGTCAGCTCCGAAGTCAATCTTCCCTTCCTGCGTGGATTGCGTTTGCCAAGGCTTGTTGGGTCCAATCCGGATACCGACAACCGCAGTCAACTAGATCCTTCGTGGGACAGCTCGAATCCAGCTCCTGGTCGTTGTCGACGCCTCCTGGTCCTCGTGGCTGCAGAGACAAGCTTCACCTCTTCACCTGAGATCATCGCGACATCGCCTGGTCCCTTCCTGGTTCCTTCCTGGTCACTGGCTAGTGACCCAGACTCTATCCCCTCTGCTTTCAAGTTCTTAACTTCTTCGATCCACCCTTAGATCCACCCAGACACTCTTCCACTGGGCGCCTGCAGCACTTCTTTTGCAGAACTCCATTGTAAGCATCGACGAAACCCGACACGAAAAAACACCTATGCACCTGGCTTCCCTGGGTGAGGTAACTAGAGTACTCCGATGCTCCCTTGGGTATTGACTCTCCAAGTGTCCTAGTTTAAAGGGGTTTTGTCGTAGTCCATCCGGAAGTGCCCTAAAACAGTAACTTTGTAACTTCTTCGTTCTCCATTATAAGTCAAAGGTAACTCGCGACTGTGTTTAGACACTGCACGCGTCTCTCGTGGGTCTCCTACTTCCTAACCTTTGGTTGTCTAGTGTAGCCCCAGCGATTCCCTAGGCCTATTCACCATTCCTGAAGTGGTTCTTATACCACTTACTGAGTATATGGTTTGTGAGGCCCCCAGGGCAAAATTGTATTTGCGCAACTTATCGTATGCTAATTGAGTAACTTGTGATGTACTTAGATCTCTGACCTCATAAAGAGTGCAGAGGGGTTGTGTTAGAAATAAATACATATATATTTGATCTATACCTCGTGTGGTGTCCTTTCATTTGGTATTCAAGGGATTATAATTGGTAAATCAGCTTGCTTTACATGCTCTCTGAAGTCTTAGCCTGACGACTGCTGGTCCATGCTACCACTAGGATAGCTTGTCTATAAGGTTGACTTTACAACCACCATCAATAAGGGTCGTTTAGACTGGTGCAAGGTGCTCACTAGAATAGTGGACATCAAATGCCAGGCTAACTTCTCACAATAGGTGCTCTAAGCTGTTTACTTTCACGAAAGAATGGTCACAATCCAACTCCTGTTTAGCTAGATCAGTCTTGAGCAATCCATCCACTAAGGATGTGTTCATCGATTGCAGAGTTGAAGCACGGGTAATCTAGTTGTGGATGACTTGTGCCTCCAGCATGGTTTGCGATGAAGTTGTGGTGTCTCCATTGGCAGATATGTTTTCTTCCCCTGAATAAGTAGAGGGTATTGAGTGATATCTAATTTCGCTGCAGACTTGCATAATCACAGGCTGTTTGAATGCATCTTATTTATAAAGCATAAACCTAGCAATATCTGACTTGAGCACTGTAATCGAGTTTAATGCACAAAGGAGAAGGACGCCAGCCATAGACACTGGGAGACTTGGGAGACTGAACAGTGTGTACCAATTGCAGTGGTAGGTTCCTGCCAGCCAACCTATCGATTAAAGCGCTGATGCCATTAGCAATGCGTGATAACAGGACCAGTGACCGCATCTGCATTTGGCATGTATGACGCATTCTGAAACATTGTGTTCTGTCAACAAGAAGATTATCACACTAGCTCTCTTCAGATTAGACAAGATGCATTACAAGGATGTGAATCAGCTAGTAAGACCACTCGGCGAAGTATGTGGTTTCCACAGTACCAGTGAAAGCAAAAACTTCTTCGCTTTCACCCTGTTGTACAGTGGTTACTGTCTAAAGTGGTATCAGAATTCAGTGACGAGCTTCCAAAAGGCAATAGCATCCTGTTTGCGAACATTGACAACAGTGGACTTGCACCCTGTAGCACTGAACGTATTTGCCCTGGCGGATGTAATGTTCACTGGCATATCTGTGATGTTAATTTTGCAAATGTCCTATGCAAACTTTTCACCATGGGGACGGATAAAGTCATGGCCCTTATTAAAATTAGATGAATGGCGCAACTCAGACTTTATGAAATTAATTATCTATTGCGATGGCGCCAATGTCCGATGTACTTAAACCGTTTTAATGTGGTTCTTGTTATTTTTTTAGGTAATATCAGACAGACCTCTCAATCAATTATTCAAAAGTACAAACGTATTAGTCGCCAAATAACCTAGAGGCGTCATTTGAGGTACATCCAGTTTTTACTTAAGGGCCTTCACACTTTTAACTTTAATACAAGCAAACTCTAACACTACTTTTGACAGATGTGTACAGTTACCTACTTATAGATACAGGCAGGAGGCTTTTTATCCAACTCGTTGTTTCTGGAAGCTTATCGTATGGTCCGGATACTTAGTTCACAACTTCATACAATCTAGGTATGGCCCAACCCAAACCCTTCTATTAAAGCCACTGGAAGTATGCAGCAGCAAGGTCGCAAGCGTTGAGGAATCTGTGCAATTTAGTATATTAAAATACAGATTACATTAAAGGCACATGCAACACAGTCTGCGGCATTATCTAGCTATTTGATTTCTTAATATATTTGATATAAAAGGTATCCTAAAGCTCAGAATCTTATTGACCATCAAAGAATATTTTTTGTAATCACAGGAACACAGTTCCTCCTGCCCTCTTTCTCATGAAAACAAGTTTACGGACAACATGAACAGTGTTGCACTGAGAATAAGTCAATGTATCATTATTACGTTATGTCCCGGTCTGTGCTCGTTCGTTGACCTTGCCTGTGTCCAAGGACAGACTGGGAACTAAAAGCAGTCTGCAAAAAGTGTTCGAACCAGTCCTTGTAGCTCTCCCCCCCCCCCCCTCTATTCTCTTTGCATCCATCCATTTTCTCTAGTTTGTTCGTCCATTGTCTATCTATCTCCCTTCTCCCTCTCTGTGCTCCCGTCCATCCTCCCGTCCATCCTCTGTTTCCCTCGTCGCTCTTTGCTGTCGCTCCTTCTGTGCCAGCCTGCAAACCCCAGCCCACAAGGGAGATGCCAGTAAGATAAAAGGCTAGGCCTGCCTTGTCTGTGTCTATGGCAGATCCCTTGTATACTGTCACACTTTTGCATAGAAAGCTTTCCAAATGTCTCCTTTAGTAGCTCATGTGTGTGTGTGTGTGTGTGTGTGTGTGTGTGTATGTATATGTATATGTATATGTATGTATGTATGTATATATATATATATGTATGTATGTGTATATATATATATATATATATATATATGTGTGTGTGTGTGTGTGTGTGTGTGTGTGTATATATATATATATATATATATATATATATATATATATATATATATATAATATACTTTTTTTTTCTGGCCAGTGGTCAGCAGCAGCAGTGTTTCGCAGGGAACGCTCTTGTTTTATTACACTACGCTGCAGCATAATCCCTCCAGGCGACGAGTTCACCCCCTTCCTTGGTACCTTGTTATCCTGCATCCCTTTCCTTACATAAATCATTCCAGGTACAACAGATTATGGTACATAGAAAAGGCAGCAGCTTATTTTATAACATGGATTATACATCTCGCAACTTACTGGTTGGCCATTTGTAACCCATGTTCATTTATGTTACTTTTACATCACCCATTGTCCTCCCAGATCATTGGCTCTGTTCTTGGATGACAGCACTACCCTGCTCGAGGGCCCCTTTTGTGCAAGTGTCTGTGTTTTTGCGGGTCTAGGCTTCCCTTGCTACCGACTCTGTGGGTGTCCTTTAGGTCCGGCGCAGACTGCAAGTGCTGTTCCACTTGCCCTGGACCTTTGCTGGCCACTCACCTGCTCCCCAGTGCCCCTACCTGAAAACGTGAAACGTGAAAAAGCCTTTTATTGTTCGATTATTTAAAATCATTACAATATGCTAACAATATAAAATAATTATCTAAAAACCAAATAAGTTAAATTCCTTGATTATTACTACAGCCTAATAAAGCGTAAAACATTCAGTATATCATCATAATCTGCCTATACAGTTTAAGAACAAAGTGCATTGGTTTTTAAGTGGGAGGTATGTCCGCCTCTCCCATGCTTGCAGACCTACAATTTTCTTTGTGCGGCTCTGCATTTGCGGACAATGCTGCGCGAATTAATTCTATAAATTTCCCCAGCCGTGCCCCTACCATGTGCCATCCCAGGGACACTGTTCGAACAGCTCTGCTACTGTCTGTGTGCTGTCATTTGGTGAACCTGTATCCCTGCCGTGGCATCCGAAGGACACTGTGTGAGCAGCTCTTCTACCTATGTTACTCTCCCCTTCGGGTATTTCTTTTGGTTGTCCCCGCCTTCCCATCGACCTTGCGGCTGCGACGACCGCCTCCTTTTGGTGTGGGTGTTTTTCCGAGGCGATGGATCTTCGTATGGTCAAAAGGGGGGGCACATCCCCTTTTTGACCCCCTTGACCACTTGCCCCCCTTCACTGTGATTGGTTGGCTTGCGGTCCAACGGGGGGGGGGGGGATCAATCCCAGTGTGCCCCCCTTTTGTTTGCTTCTCCAGGGTGCTCCCGCCTTCGGGAGGCGCTCTGCACTGGCCCCTACGAGGTCCAGCTTCGCCTTCCCGGCCTGTGTTCCTGTTACTCATACTGTCAGTATAAATGGAAGTGATATTGCCTTGAATTGGCAATGGAAAAACTGGTGTGTTTATAAAACCTGTGAGCAGCATTTCAAAACCCTGTGCATTTTTAGGAGCTGTCTGTGCCGTGGCAGTCTCCCCTGCGTTTGTGGCAGTGGTGTGTGAAGCAACACACCCTCTACGTTCATGGAAGCTTTGTGCTGCCTAGCAGTGTTGTGTGATATGCTACAATATCGCATGGGCTGGAAATGTCAGCGTTAATGAGAATACCATGTCCATAGCCAGATTCAGCTTACACCAATTTATTACTGAAAACCTTGTTAAAAAAAAACCTTGTAAATAGCTTTGCTGCACAAAATAACTTAGCAAACCATTGAACACGCGATTAGTTTTGTGTTAAGTTTCATTTCATCTATATAGGACTCCATAACCCTGACAAGGCATCAAAGTGTATTAATGGATGGGTAGTACATTACACCATGGGGGGTGCTCGGTTGTCAGAGTGCTGACTTGCAGTTTTATCTATGTGGCTAGTGTTTTGATGTCGTATGGGATAACCCGAGTGGCGCTTTTGTCCTGGCTTCGGTTGCTGCACTTAAGCAGTGGAGCGAAAAGTAGTGAGTAATAAAGGGTTTGAGTTGTTATTTAAGTTGTTATTGTTGTGTCTTGTTAGAACATGTGAGTTATGAGTGAAGTTTGTGGGAAGCAGTTTTGATGTTACATGATGAGCAGTGGAACAGAACACTTGTGTTAGTGTGTAGTTAAACTTAAGCTTGTAATGGAATAGTAAGAGATAAAAGCGCTTAGAGACCCCTGGGTGATAAGGCGCTCTACAAGTCTAAATAAATAAATAAAATAAAACTTGTTGTATAACCTCCTATCTTTCGGAATAGGCTCTGCTTCTCGGGTGGGCTTCAGCTGCAGAGGAGCGGCCTATGAGAATGCACTGTTTGCAGGCAGCCGGGGTCAAATGCTGTATAAAGAGTCCAGAGGAGAGGCAGAGGAGAATCCCTAAGTAAAGCACTAGTTACAGGCAGGAATGTGCATACTTCATAGAGTTCACCCAGCAGCGACAGGGATGCAGTCCAAAACAATGCACTGATTACAGGCGGCCGCATTACATACAATGTGGAGTCCGCCCTTGAGCGAGAGAGGAGCAACCAGAGGAAGGCTGCCAGGACTATAGCCAGAACAGTGAGGATCTGGGGCTTATGAAAGTAATAATGTGAATGGAGTATAATTGGTAGTCGAGAGGGAATTTAGGGGAGGGTAGGCGTGAGAAGAGGAGAAGGGGCGGGGTTGTGGCGCTAACAAGCCCAAACACCGCAGAAGCCACAGGAAGACACCCTTAACCCCCTCAGCCCCTCCTCTCAGGTCGTCCAGGTAAAGGGAAAAGAAGGAACAGAGATAGGAGAGGATGAGAGAAACAGCCTTTACAACTAGATTTTTACCTCGTTGTGCCTTTACCACGCATTTAGTAGCACACATTTTTACCATGTGCATATCTTTACAACGGATTTAAGGTAAGTTGGGAGTGTGGGGGGGTCTCTCCCCCCCCACAACAAATACATTGTTTTTATATATGAAAACAATGCGTGGTGATGGCATGCATTGTAAAATCCTGCTCGTGGTAAAAACATGCATGGTAAAAAATGCGTGGTAATGGCATACGATGTCTTGTACCTTTGTACAACCAGAGGGGCGAGTCATAATTGTCCCAAGAAGATGGGGCACTGGGAGAGAGGCACATTAGGATGGAGAGGAGGAGCAGAGAGAAGACCTGGGTAAATCAGGCCAGAGCTGCCCTAATTCACTGGCTAGTCCACCACATTTCAAAAACTACTATCTATGGAAGTGAAACACTCACAATGCCATAAATGTGTGGAAGCCTTGGTCTCTGCACAATGAATCGGGCCAATGAATGTTCCAAGAGTAGCCGTGTATCACCCCTTCTCCATAAATGGGTAATTTATTCTGCATAATTCGTGCCCTAGAAAAGATTAAAGATAGTTATTAATTTCCTAAGTGGGTTTTTGCTGTGGATCTCTTATCCATGTGCTTTTCTTAAGTCAGCTGGGTTGTGCTAGCAGTTATTGGTTTATATCACCCTAATCGTGGGGCAATGTTGGCAAAATTATACAGTCCAATATTTAATTCTCTGGTTCAACATTTGCTTCTTTTATGGCAGTTCTTGACAATTTTTAGGGCACATTTTGTGCAGCACAGAGGCATTTAAGAATGGACTTTGGGAAGCATATTCATATATAAAGTGGACTCCATTTATGCCAGAATTTGGGGAACCCGTCCTGGTAATTTTCACAGTAGTTTGCTCACTAAATGTTTATTAAAAAATGACACAGTTTTTAAAGGAATTTGTAAAGAGTACTCATTCCATCAATTTACCACTGCTTTCCAACAGTCTTTGGGAGAATCAGTAGAGCAGTGCAAAACGTCTTACAAGTGTTACTTGTTTTACACTCACGTTTAGAGGGATGGGAACTAAGATTTTTTTTGTCCGGAAACAATTGCAAATGTTGGCACGGTCATTGTGCTTTTAGTCATGTAGTACAGCAAGCATCCTTGAAAGTAAAAAAAAGAAAAAAGTGCCACGACATTCACTGCAATCCGGCATGGCAAACAAACATTGATAAATCCAGCGACCTATTGGACTTGGCAATGCTTATTTTTTTAGCCATTGAGAGAGAAGGGGGGCAGCACAAATGATGTGGTTTTATGGATAGAGCTGCTGACTTTGCATCTGGAGAACTAAGTTCGAGTCCAGGTGTCAGTGCATCATCCTGTGGTTCTGGGCACATCAGTAAATCTCCCTGTGCCCAATAAATGAATGCAACCTTTTGTAATGTAACTAGTGATTACGTAAAGCACTCTTAATGCCCTTGGGCCAAATTTGCTCTAATAGTGGCTTAAGGGGAGGCTTTAAAGCCAGGCACAGGGTCTGGGTACGCATATGGAGGAGATGAGCAATGTATGGCAGGTGGATGTGGCACTACTACCAGAGCTGCAGGCTTTGGAACTGGGGAACCAAGTGTGATTCCCTGCGTCAGCTCTGCATCTTGTGATCCTGGGCACATCAGTTAATCTCCCAGTGCCTAATAAATAAATGCTACCTTGTGTAATGTAACTGGTGATCATGTAAACAGCTCCAATGCCGTTGGGCTGAATTTGTGCTGTATATAAACAAGTAATGGGGAGGGGCAGCAAGCCACAGCATGGGAGGGACAATGGCAATATGCAACAAAGTGGGAGAGAAAAAAGTACTTAATTCCAAGTGCAACCATCAGAAGGACACCTACAAATAAATCAAACAGTATTTTGTCATGGCTCTATCGAAGGGAGAAAGGGCTCCAAACAGAAAATGAAACTGTATGCGCTGACCAATGAGAAGCAAGGAAATCAGAGTGATAATATAATCAACTAATGGTACATAATGGGCGAGCTCTAAGCCCCCTTTTAGTTTTATATATGACATTTTTATCTCAGGCAACAGTACATGTGCTGTTTCAGGCAAGACCTAGTGAAAAAAGAACTTCAGCCATGTTGTGCCTTTTGTCAAGACAGCAAATTAAATGGTATATGTTAAAAGTTTAGGAGGCATTTTGGGATACTAGGTCAGTCAAGCAACGAAACAAACGGGTTAATGACATTCATCGGTCTGTTGGGTTAGTAGTCAAACTCTATTGATTCCTTTTAGGCCTGAACATCCGAACCATTCAAAACACCTGAAGTCACCAGAATCCACCCCAAGGCAGGACTGGGTGTTTCCCTGTGAGACTGGAATGGGGGGGGGGCTGCCTTGGTTACTGGGGGCCGGTTTTGTAGCAGTGCATCTGCTTTAACAGCACTGCAGTGTTACTTGTATGTGCAACAGTTTTCAGGCAACAATAAAAGTGCCAAGATAACTCTGGTGATTAATGTACCTGCTGAAAAGAGATCGAGTTTTGGCTAGTGGCAGTTTTGACTCATCCAAGGATGTGCAGATGGTTAATATGTCTGCTGCAAAGAGTGTGTACTATGCAGATCACAGAACAGTATTTTGTGTGTAGTTCAGTGGGTTTCTGCTTTTGTCAGAGATCCTTTTGTTACTGTGCAATTCATAAATTACAATCGTAATCTAGATTAGAAAGTTTTCTTTCTTTTTAGTCTTTCATTATCCTAATTTTCCTAAAAAAGAGTTTGTTTGGGTAGAAATAAATTCTTATTAGTGAAGTCAACCCTAGCCACTATGTTACATTTTGAATCTAGAGTTTGTCTTTACCCAGACTATAGGCTCTCTTAAAAAATGCCTGCCAGTATGGAGGATGTGTGAATCCTACACCTTGTATTCCCCTCTGTCTTATGTAGCATTGTCTATTGTCTGAACTGGGGTGGCAGAGTGGGCTAAAGAACGGTGATGGATTAAACCCAGATCTTTTGACTGGGTGTGGGTGTTTGATTGGTTCAGATGCTTCGTCCATCACCACCCCCTTTTGTACCGCTTTGGCCGCCATAAGTGTGGCAGGGTATGGTCAGACATGAGTCCCTTGCTCACTTTGCCACTGGATTCAAGCAAATTACAAAAAGGGGGTGGTGATGGACAGAGTATCTGAGTTAATCAGAACACTCCTACCCAGTCAACAGATCAGGGCTTGATCCATCACCGTTTTTTAGCTCACTGCACCATCCCAGTTCAGAACCTGGCTATATGCAAATTAGTCTGTCCCTGGCCCAGTGCATCATGGGAACAGGGCAGACCAAACTACCAAGCCAATTCTTCACTGGAAAGGAAACAAGCTTCCGGGGACCGGTTTCTGGCATTACAGCCGTCTTCGGCCCGGCTTGCTTGAATCCTGATGGTGCAATGAGCAAGGGACTCATGTCTGAGCATACCCTTCCACACTCATGGTGGCCAAAATAATTACAAAAAGGGGGTGGTGATGTACAGAGTATCTGAGTTAATCAGAACACTCCTACCCAGTCAACAGATCAGGGCTTGATCCATCACCGTTTTTTAGCTCACTGCACCATCCCAGTTCAGAACCTGGCTATATGCAAATTAGTCTGTCCCTGGCCCAGTGCATCATGGGAACAGGGCAGACCAAACTACCAAGCCAATTCTTCACTGGAAAGGAAACAAGCTTCCGGGGACCGGTTTCTGGCATTACAGCCGTCTTCGGCCCGGCTTGCTTGAATCCTGATGGTGCAATGAGCAAGGGACTCATGTCTGAGCATACCCTTCCACACTCATGGTGGCCAAAATAATTACAAAAAGGGGGGTGGTGATGGACAGAGTATCTGAGTTAATCAGAACACTCCTACCCAGTCAACGGATCAGGGCTTGATCCATCACCGTTTTTTAGCTCACTGCACCATCCCAGTTCAGAACCTGGCTATATGCAAATTAGTCTGTCCCTGGCCCAGTGCATCATGGGAACAGGGCAGACCAAACTACCAAGCCAATTCTTCACTGGAAAGGAAACAAGCTTCCGGGGACCGGTTTCTGGCATTACAGCCGTCTTCGGCCCGGCTTGCTTGAATCCTGATGGTGCAATGAGCAAGGGACTCATGTCTGAGCATACCCTTCCACACTCATGGTGGCCAAAATAATTACAAAAAGGGGGGTGGATCTAGCCCTGATCTCTTGACTGGGTGAGAGTACTCTGCTTAATTCAGAGACTCTGTCCATCACCACCCCCTGTTGTAAATAATTTTGTCCACCCTAAGCGTGGAAGGGTATACTCAGATGTGAGTCCCTTGCTCATTGCACCATCAGGATTCAAGCAAGCCGGGCCGAAGACGGCTGAAATGCCAGAAACCGGTCCCCGGAAGCTTGTTTCCTTCCCAGTGTAAGAATTGGCTTTTGTAGTCTGGTCTGCCCTGTTCCCATGATGCACTGGGCCAGGGACAGACTAATTTGCATACAGCCAGGTTCTGAAACTGGGATGGTGCAATGAGCTAAAAAACAGTGTAGGATCTAGCCCTGATCTCTTGACTGGGTGAGAGTACTCTGCTTAATTCAGAGACTCTGTCCATCACCACCCCCTGTTGTAAATAATTTTGTCCACCCTAAGCGTGGAAGGGTATACTCAGATGTGAGTACCTTGCTCATTGCACCATCAGGATTCAAGCAAGCCGGGCCGAAGATGGCTGAAATGCCAGAAACCGGTCCCCGGAAGCTTGTTTCCTTCCCAGTGTAAGAATTGGCTTTTGTAGTCTGGTCTGCCCTGTTCCCATGATGCACTGGGCCAGGGACAGACTAATTTGCATACAGCCAGGTTCTGAAACTGGGATGGTGCAATGAGCTAAAAAACGGTGTTGGATCTAGCCCTGATCTCTTGACTGGGTGAGAGTACTCTGCTTAATTCAGAGACTCTGTCCATCACCACCTCCTGTTGTAAATAATTTTGTCCACCCTAAGCGTGGAAGGGTATACTCAGATGTGAGTCCCTTGCTCATTGCACCATCAGGATTCAAGCAAGCCGGGCCGAAGACGGCTGAAATGCCAGAAACCGGTCCCCGGAAGCTTGTTTCCTTCCCAGTGTAAGAATTGGCTTTTGTAGTCTGGTCTGCCCTGTTCCCATGATGCACTGGGCCAGGGACAGACTAATTTGCATACAGCCAGGTTCTGAAACTGGGATGGTGCAATGACCTAAAAAACGGTGTTGGATCTAGCCCTGATCTCTTGACTGGGTGAGAGTACTCTGCTTAATTCAGAGACTCTGTCCATCACCACCCCCTGTTGTAAATAATGTTGTCCACCCTAAGCGTGGAAGGGTATACTCAGATGTGAGTCCCTTGCTCATTGCACCATCAGGATTCAAGCAAGCCGGGCCGAAGACTGCTGAAATGCCAGAAACCGGTCCCCGGAAGCTTGTTTCCTTCCCAGTGTAAGAATTGGCTTTTGTAGTCTGGTCTGCCCTGTTCCCATGATGCACTGGGCCAGGGACAGACTAATTTGCATACAGCCAGGTTCTGAAACTGGGATGGTGCAATGAGCTAAAAAACGGTGTTGGATCTAGCCCTGATCTCTTGACTGGGTGAGAGTACTCTGCTTAATTCAGAGACTCTGTCCATCACCACCCCCTGTTGTAAATAACTGGATTCAAGCAAGCCGGGCTGAAGACGGCTGTAATGACAGAAACCGGTCCTAGAAATCTTGTTTCCGGTCCAGGGAAGACATGTTATGTTATATGGGTATTTATAACGCGCGCGACTACTCATGAGTATCCTGGCGCGGAGGTTCGGGCTGGACTGTTCCCATGAGGCACAGGGTCAGACTGATTTGCATATAGCCATGTCTGAACTGGGGTGGCAGAGTGGACTAAAGAACGGTGATGGATTAAACCCTCTGATATACACAGGTATGATTCATTCTGTCTTTCAGTATGTATGATGTAAAATGCTCCAACACCCTTTCCTGGTATGAGGGCACTATAAAACAAGTCAAATACATGTGAGTGAGGAGCTATGGAGAAGTGAGGCACTTTTGGAGGGTGCTAGTGAGGGAATCATTGAAGAGCCCCAATAAAGATTGCTGTATCCTGGTGCACTTTAAGCTCTGTTTACTATGCTTTAAAAGCTACTGCAGTTGAATATATAATGAAAAAGGTGTTGTAGAGTGCACCATTTTTGCCTTTTCCCCCCACATTTTCGGGGTGGGGGGGGACAACCCTCAAACCCTCTTGTAGTGATTAGGTGTTCCTGCTACGCTAATTTACTATACACTGTATGGAGGCTGGTCTGACAACATTTGCCAGGGCTGCTGTGGGTTCACAGTCCGTCCAGCCCTCACTTCAATTTACCTTGTGAGGCCAAATGCCGACACTCCAGATGAATTTATCCTCTTCACCCTCTCCTACACGATGGCATGTTGGAATCCCCTTGGATGCAACTCTTTATTTATTCCCTCCCTGCAGGAAAGTCTAATTCTTTATTATTTGGCGGGTTGAGTATTTAATATTGTTTTCACAAGAAAATGGCAGAAATTAAATCTTTCTTTTATGTTTTAGCACCGTCAAAGCTCCCTTTGCTATTTCCGGTGTCCGTGTAGATCAGTAGTATGTTATGTCTCTTGGTATCTTTTGGGTGGTCAGAGCTGCAGACTTTGGCTATACACTTTTATAAAACAAACAGTAAGGATTCTGGCCTAAGCACATTAATTCCTGCAGACATTACTATATTTGAGGCTGTAGAGGAAGTTATTTCTTGAGGAATCTGGAACATTGCTTTGTTTGACATTCCACATGTTTGACTCATTCATATTTTGGACCAGGAGATGGGAACTCGTTATCTTCCTGACCTGAAATAAGAGACTGTTGAGGAAGGCCGGTTTCCAGCTCTTAGTCATGCAGACACATTGCAAGCCTTCCAAGGCGTGTTGTGTAAACGTCTGCAGACACACTAGGGCCTCGCATTCTTAGCAAATCCCAACTGGAAGTCTCCCAAAGGCTAAAGCAGGATGCCTTTTTCATCTTGTTTTGTCAAGAAAAGTACCAGAAAAACGAATGTGGTTTATGGAGTTTGTGGATGGTGATGGGTGGGGTTTGTGTTTAGGCAAGCAGAGGGTGGCGGGAGAAAAGGGTTCAACACCTTCATGTCTTCGCAATAGCTGCCTGCCTACCATATCTGTTAATTTCCATTTTGTTGGTGCCATCAGTTTTGTTCGCCCTTCAGCTATTCCACACACTGAAGTGCTGAAAAATGAGGGCAAACAAGGACTTACCCGCAATGCCCATGCGGTTGCATTTGAGCAAAAGATGCTAACAATTCACTGTTCTGTTTACAATCCTACTTAACGCTGTAGACAAAGCAAAGGAATTTGGCTTTTTTGCTGTTTCTCCTTCATTGCAGAGCTGATCCTGTGAGACAGCATTCATCTGGCACTTTGCTCACAGATTCGTTTCTGTGCATTACTTTTAAAAGTGCCCAGTTGGAATCCAGAGGCGTCACAAAAAAACACCACCATGACATTCAACTGTGCTATCTTTGGGATTATTAGATACCTTTGCTAGCTAGGAACCATCTCAGATTCGGTCCTGTAGTATCTTTGCTCAGTTTTATGTCCTGCAAAGAAACTCCTCCTAATACAGGGTTTGTCAGCCCTGAGGGATTAGCACCATTTTGAAATTGGACTGTATAAAGAGTATAACAAAATGTTTTAACAAATATGAAATAAATCAGAACAATATGCTAACATTTCGAAGAGCCGAGAAAAGAGCAGGCTGAAGCAGGTTCATAGTTTTCAGCTTGGTGTTGGTAATTCACAGGCCACACCTTGCTGACTGTCGTAACCTGCTCATCCCAACAGGACATATCTGAAGGTAAACTGCAAGGTTCTCATTGCTATACCCGAGTGCTAGATGTTTTTTGCCTCATAGCACTTTAATTTTGTGTGACTTGTACTGGGCAAAACTAACTAGCGCCCTCCCTGTTGGAGAGCAGCACTTCAAGCATGAGCAATGAGAAACAGACCAAGCAAGAAGTGTTCTCCCCCAGTTCCACATACGTCTGGGGCTGGTGATATGTGAATGAGAAGGGAACACACAAATCCAAGCTCTTGAGATGGAAATGTATGGAGTAATAAGTAAATAAGTAAAAGTTAATCAACGTTGTGATGTTTACACCTACTCTATCCCTTGGTGCTGTCCCTAGTCACCATTCTTCATCCATATCCCAAGGTGAGCCTTTGGAAATTGGGGGTGCGAGGGAATTAGTCTACTAAGCACATCGTTTTCTAATCAACTGACCAGCAGTGACAATGGCAACTCAGTCAGTCATCGATACCCCATATCTGCAGTATTTACATACATCAGTCGAGCGGTGTAAAGAAGCCAGTAGATGGGAATCCTGACCTGCGACTAAAAGTACAATTTGTATTGTGAAAAAAAAGTGAAGCATAGCTTAGGCTCTCAAAGCTAGAATAAAAATATGTACTAGAAAAGGAACCGAGCAAGGTGGACGGCGAGAACGAGAGTGGGGCGCAAGGTGCGCCACGCAGGCTCCCTGCCTCTGAGATGAACCCTCTTTATCCTGGATAACGTGCTATTGTCCTTTGAGATCCTGATCTCAGACATTCCAGAAGGCAGCAAGACTAGGAGGCTTGCATAATGAGAGTTGTTGGGCTGGAAACGTACTCTGCATGATAAAAGATATGTACCCCTTCCCTCAGTGCCTAACTCTGTCTGGATCCCTAATGCTGATTTTTGTGGTCACAGGCAAACAAGGACCATGCCTGTGTGCCATGACATAGGCATGTCTCACGGATTGCAGTCTTGTTGACTTAGGAGGAGGTCGAAAGCACTACCCTCAAAGTAGTGGAAGGCAACTGCCTTCACCAGGAGTTAAGCCGCACGAGCACAGTAGTGGTAGTAGCAGCATGCCGTGTTGTGATCAGGTCCTTTTTTACCCTGTGCCACTGGACTGGACTAAAGGCTCACTCACCTTTTTTAAAGTTCTGCTGCTTTGTGCTTAACTCAACCTTAGTCTACATCCGGTAGATGTAGAGTGCTGCACAGCGGAGGAGTGGTGACTCTGCGCTGGATATATGTGTGCCCAGGATGGCTACAGCAAAGGGTTAGAACAGTACTGTGCAGTAAGTGTGGTTAGTGTGTGTACTGGGTGTATGTATGTTTGTGAGGAATATATTACAGGGGCGATGTAGAGCTATATAGTGTGTGCGCAAGGATACCATATGTTGGGTGCATGTTAGGTGAAGTGTTGTGCAGCGTGCAGGTTCTGAGTGTGTATGCTGGCAGTGTGTGTGCTTGCAAATAGCAGACATGGCACAATACAGAAAGGATACAGTACACTGCAGTGTGCACAGAGTGATTGATTGTGTTGGATGTAGCGGCGCCTGGGGTGGCACAATACATGGCGGTGACGGTACTGGATAGTAAATGTGCTGTGTATGTATGTACACTGAGTGCAAGTGTGCCTGCAATAGAACATTAAATGGAGGACGCTGGGTTCCATCTTGGAAAGCCCAGGCCTGCCTGCTGAAAGACATGAGGAATTCCCCCAAACAGATTTGTGGTTTGCTGCATTTCTGTGAGCTGGGTCGGACTCACTAAACAAAAGGGAGAGAGAGACTCCCTCTGTACACTTCAAAAGAATTCTCTTTGATACGTCCAGGCCTTTTCCTTGTTATCTATCACTGTATCTCAGGAAGGAGATGGGGCTGATGAGGAAATCATAAAGAGTGGGTCTGGGAGGGGAAACATCCTTTACAACGCAACTTTTACCACGCAGTGCCTTTACGACGCAACTTTTACAACGCAAACCATTACAACGCATTGCGCTGGAGGGCGCTCTAGGATAGGGAATAAGTTTAATTTACTGTCCAACACCTTCCCTAGTGTCCACGGGGACTGGATTTGGAATAGTAAATTAAACTATTCACTATCCAGCGCCCCAAAGCACTATGCGTTGTAAAGGTATTCGTTGTAAATACCGCGTTGTGAAGGCATGCGATGTAAAAGTATGCGTTGTAACGTCATACATCCGTCTGGGAGCCTAGGATGAACTTTTTGATGCACATATAACTGCGGCTGACATCCAAGTGTGAACTCTAGACAATCAATCAATCAGTACTTGTAAAGGGCCAGTTATTCACCCCTGAGGGTATCCATATGCTTCGGTCTTGCTGGTCTCAGTCTAAAAGCTAGGTCTTGAGTCCCTTTCTGAAATTCGCGAGTGAGGGAGACGTTTGCAGGTGAAGAGGTAGGTTGTTCCAGGGCGTGGCAGCGAGGTAGGAGAAGTAACGACTTCTGCTCTAGATTTGGCAGATGTGTAGAATGTGTGCAAGGGCGATGTAGGCTGAGCTCAGTTGTCTGGCTGGTTGGTGAAAGTTCAGGTGGTGGTTAACGTATGCTGGACCCAGGTCGTGGGTAAATGTTTCACTTGCTCACTAGCTCTTCCTTCACCCACTACTATAACTTGACTTAAGTATTTTTTCCACAACCTCTGTACCAGCTATTCATGGTAAAGTTCGATCATGAAAAAAAGTGATACCTCGCATGTTCCAGAAAGATATAACTTTTGCTTTATGTTTGCTTTGTCCTGCTTTCGTATGTTCCTGGCCAGTGGGCGGCATCTCATGTTACAGGTAACAGGTCGTTCCTTTGTGTAGTTCTACGCCCGCAAGTTGAGATGACATAAAAAACAAGCATTTACAATGCAATGGTCTCGTCTTTGTTAAAGTTAGAGCTATTGGCATTGCTCATGACATTATTTTTGTTTTTAAAACATAAATAAATGGCATTGTCATTTACAATGCCAATAGCTTAATCTCTCGCAAATGCGAGACCTATTGAATTTGCACCCACACACACAGCCACACACACAGCCACACACACAGCCACACACACACACACAGAGCCACACACACAGAGCCACACACACACACAGAGACACACACACACACACACACACACACACACACAGAGAGCCACACACACACAGAGCCACACACACACACACAGAGCCCCACACCCACACACAGACAGAGCCACACACACATACAGAGCCACACACACACAGAGCGCCACACACACAGAGAGTCGCACACACAGAGCGCCACACACACAGCGCTACACACACTCCCACAGAGCCCCACCACACACACACACAGCCCCCCCACACACACACACAGCCCCCCCACACACAGAGCCCCCCCACACACACACACAGCCCCCCCCACACACACAGCCCCCCACACACACAGCCCCCCCCACACACTCACACAGAGCCCCACACACACAGCCCCCCCACACACACAGCCCCCCCCACACACACACAGAGCCCCACACACACACACACAGAGCCCCACACACAGAGCCCCCCCCCCACACACAGAGCCCCCCCCCACACACACAGAGCCCCCCCACACACAGAGACCCCCCCACACACACAGAGCCCCACACTCACACACACAGAGCCCCACACTCACACACAGAGAGCCCCACACTCACACACACAGAGAGCCCCACACTCACACACACAGAGAGCCCCACACTCACACACACAGAGAGCCCCACACTCACACACACAGAGAGCCCCCCCACCCACAGAGAGAGCCCTCCACCCACAGAGAGAGCCCCCCACCCACGGAGAGAGCCCCCCACCCACAGAGAGAGCCCCCCACACACACAGAGAGCCCCACACACACACACACAGAGCCCCACACACACATAGAGAGCCCCCCACACACACAGAGCCCCCCCACACACACAGAGAGCCCCCCCACACACACAGAGAGCCCCCCCACACACACACAGAGCCCCCCCACACACACAGAGAGCCCCCCCACACACACAGAGAGCCCCCCACACACACAGAGCCCCCCCCACACACACAGAGCCCCCCCACACACACACAGAGAGCCCCCCACACACACAGAGAGCCCCCCCCACACACACAGAGAGCCCCCCCCACACACACAGAGAGCCCCCCCCACACACACAGAGAGCCCCCCCACACACACAGAGAGCCCCCCCACACACAGAGAGCCCCCCCCACACACAGAGAGCCCCCCCACACACAGAGAGCCACACACACACACATAGAGCCACACACACAGAGAGCCACACACACAGAGCCACACACACAGAGCCACACACACAGAGCCAGACACACACACACACACACACAGAGCCAGACACACACACACACAGAGAGCCCCACACACACACAGAGAGCCCCACACACAGAGAGCCCCACACACACACAGAGAGCCCCACGCACACACAGAGAGCCCCACGCACACACAGAGAGCCCCACGCACAGAGAGCCCCACGCACAGACAGAGAGCCCCACACACACACACACAGAGCCCCCTCACACACAGAGAGCCCCACGCACAGACAGAGAGCCCCACGCACAGACAGAGAGCCCCACGCACACACAGAGCCCCCCCACACACAGAGCCCCCCCACACACACAGCCACACACAGCCACACACAGCCACACACAGCCACACACACACACACACACACAGAGCCACACACACACACAGAGAGCCCCACACACACAGAGAGCCCCACACACACAGAGAGCCCCACACACAGAGAGCCCCACACACAGAGAGCCCCACACACAGAGAGCCCCACACACAGAGAGCCCCACACACAGAGAGCCCCACACACAGAGAGCCCCACACACAGAGAGCCCCACACACAGAGAGCCCCACACACAGAGAGCCCCACACACAGAGAGCCCCACACACAGAGAGCCCCACACACAGAGAGCCCCACGCACAGAGAGCCCCACGCACAGAGAGCCCCACGCACAGAGAGCCCCACGCACAGAGAGCCCCACGCACAGAGAGCCCCACGCACAGAGAGCCCCACGCACAGAGAGCCCCACGCACAGAGAGCCCCACGCACAGAGAGCCCCACGCACAGAGAGCCCCACGCACAGAGAGCCCCACGCACAGAGAGCCCCACGCACAGAGAGCCCCACGCACAGAGAGCCCCACGCACAGAGAGCCCCACGCACAGAGAGCCCCACGCACAGAGAGCCCCACGCACAGAGAGCCCCACGCACAGAGAGCCCCACGCACAGAGAGCCCCACGCACAGAGAGCCCCACGCACAGAGAGCCCCACGCACAGAGAGCCCCACGCACAGAGAGCCCCACGCACAGAGAGCCCCACGCACAGAGAGCCCCACGCACAGAGAGCCCCACGCACAGAGAGCCCCACGCACAGAGAGCCCCACGCACAGAGAGCCCCACGCACAGAGAGCCCCACGCACAGAGAGCCCCACGCACACACAGAGAGCCCCACGCACACACAGAGAGCCCCACGCACAGACAGAGAGCCCCACGCACAGACAGAGAGCCCCACGCACAGACAGAGAGCCCCACGCACAGACAGAGAGCCCCACGCACAGACAGAGAGCCCCACGCACAGACAGAGAGCCCCACGCACAGACCGAGAGCCCCACGCACAGACCGAGAGCCCCACGCACAGACCGAGAGCCCCACGCACAGACCGAGAGCCCCACGCACAGACCGAGAGCCCCACGCACAGACCGAGAGCCCCACGCACCGACCGAGAGCCCCACGCACCGACCGAGAGCCCCACGCACCGACCGAGAGCCCCACGCACCGACCGAGAGCCCCACGCACCGACCGAGAGCCCCACGCACCGACCGAGAGCCCCACGCACCGACCGAGAGCCCCACGCACCGACCGAGAGCCCCACGCACCGACCGAGAGCCCCACGCACCGACCGAGAGCCCCACGCACCGACCGAGAGCCCCACGCACCGACCGAGAGCCCCACGCACCGACCGAGAGCCCCACGCACCGACCGAGAGCCCCACGCACCGACCGAGAGCCCCACGCACCGACCGAGAGCCCCACGCACCGACCGAGAGCCCCACGCACCGACCGAGAGCCCCACGCACCGACCGAGAGCCCCACGCACCGACCGAGAGCCCCACGCACAGACCGAGAGCCCCACGCACACACACAGAGACAGAGCCCCACGCACACACACAGAGACAGAGCCACACACACACACACAGAGACAGAGCCACACACACACACACACACAGAGCCACACACACACACACACAGAGAGCCACACACACACAGAGAGAGCCACACACACACAGAGAGAGCCACACACACACACAGAGAGAGCCACACACACACACACAGAGCCACACACACACACACAGAGCCACACACACACAGAGCCCCCCCCACACACAGAGCCCCCCCCACACACACACACACACAGAGCCCCCCCCCCACACACACAGAGAGCCCCCCACACACACACACACAGAGAGCCCCCCCCACACACACACAGAGCCCCCCGCACACACACACACAGAGCCCCACGCACACACACACACAGAGCCCCACACACAGACAGAGCCACACACACACACAGACAGAGCCACACACACACACAGACAGAGCCACACACACACACAGACAGAGCCACACACACACACACACAGAGCCACACACACACACACACACACACACACAGAGCCACACACACAGAGCCACACACACACACACACACACAGAGCCACACACACACACACAGAGCCACACACACACACACAGAGCCACACACACAGAGCGCCACACACACAGAGCGCCACACACACAGAGCGCCACACACACAGCCCCCCACACACACAGAGCCCCCCACACACACAGCCCCCCACACACACAGCGCCCCCCACACACACAGCGCCCCACACACACACAGAGCCCCCCACACACACAGAGCCCCACACACACAGAGCCCCCCACACACAGAGCCCCCCACACACAGAGCCCCCCACACACAGAGCCACACACACACACACAGAGCCACACACACAGAGCGCCACACACACAGAGCGCCACACACACAGAGCGCCACACACACAGAGCGCCACACACACAGAGCGCCACACACACAGCCCCCCACACACACAGCCCCCCACACACACAGCCCCCCACACACACACAGAGCCCCCCACACACACAGCCCCCCACACACACACAGAGCCCCCCACACACACAGAGCCCCACACACACACAGAGCCCCCCACACACACAGAGCCCCACACACACAGAGCCCCACACACAGAGCCCCCCACACACACACAGCCCCCCACACACACAGAGAGCCCCCCCCACACACACAGAGAGCCCCCCCCACACACACAGAGAGCCCCCCCCACACACAGAGCCACGCACACACAGAGCCACGCACACACAGAGCCACACACGCACAGAGAGCCCCACACACACAGAGAGAGCCCCACACACACAGAGAGAGCCACACACACACAGAGCCCCCCACACACACACACACAGAGAGCCAGCCACACACACACACACAGAGCCACACACACACACAGAGCCACACAGAGCCACACACACACAGACAGAGCCACAGACACAGAGCCACACACACACACACACAGCCACACACACACACAGCCACACACACACACACACAGCCACACACACGCAGAGCCACACACACACACACAGCCACACACACACACACACAGAGCCCCCCCACACACACAGAGAGCCCCCCCACACACACACAGAGCCCCCCCACACACACAGAGCCCCCCCACACACACAGAGCCCCACACACGCACACACAGAGCCCCACACACGCACACACAGAGCCCCACACACGCACACACAGAGCCACACACACGCACACACACACACACAGAGAGCCCCACACACACAGAGAGAGCCACACACACACAGAGAGAGCCACACACACACAGAGAGCCCCACACACACAGAGAGCCACACACACACACAGAGCCCCCCCCCACACACACACACAGAGCCCACCCACACACACACACAGAGCCCCCCCACACACACACACAGAGCCCCCCACACACACACACAGAGCCCCCCACACACACACAGAGCCACACACACACACAGAGAGCCCCACACACACACACACACACACAGAGCCCCCCCACACACACAGAGCCCCACACACGCACACACAGCCACACACACGCACACACACACACACACAGAGCCACACACACACACAGAGAGCCCCACACACACAGAGAGAGCCACACACACACAGAGCCCCCCCCCCACACACACACAGAGCCCCCCACACACACACACAGAGAGCCAGCCACACACACACACAGAGCCACACACACACACAGAGCCACACACACACACACACAGAGCCACAGACACAGAGCCACACACACACAGAGCCACACACACACACACAGCCACACACACACACACAGCCACACACACACACACACACACACACAGCCACACACACGTAGAGCCACACAGAGCCACACACACACACAGCCCCCCCACACACACAGAGCCCCCCCACACACACAGAGCCCCACACACGCACACACAGAGCCCCACACACGCACACACAGAGCCGCACACACACACACACAGAGAGCCCCACACACACAGAGAGAGCCACACACACACACAGAGAGCCCCACACACACAGAGAGCCACACACACACAGAGAGCCACACACACACAGAGCCCCCCCCCCCACACACACACACAGACCCCCCCCTCACACACACAGAGCCCCCCCCACACACACACACACAGAGCCCCCCACACACACACACACAGAGCCCCCCACACACACACAGAGAGCCAGCCACACACACACACAGAGCCACACACACACACAGACAGAGAGCCCCACACACACACAGACAGAGAGCCCCACACACACACAGACAGAGAGCCCCACACACACACAGACAGAGAGCCCCACACACACACAGACAGCCCCACACACACACAGACAGAGAGCCCCACACACACACAGACAGAGAGCCCCACACACACACACACAGAGAGCCCCACACACACAGAGAGC